>NC_141931.1:0-2400000 GCF_057802395.1 Ceratotherium simum simum
AGAGTCCGCATACTGCACAGGGTGTGGTTATGAGGAATAACAGAGTATATAAAGAACTTACCTAACTGTAGGGAAACATAGTGTATGTGCATGGTAGTAAGTGTTCAATAATAATTTAATTTATTTCAAAAGAGTACCTTATGGTAGAATATTTATAGGGCCTTCTAGATTGTACTATACTTGTGAATATTTATAGAGAAAATTACAATAGCTATGGCTAATTTAATAATCTAAGTATTTAAGTCAAATAGTCAAGAAGATGCCAAAATTCAATTTTATAAGTCAGTAATCTCAACTGGTAAGCCTCATGTAATGTTACAGAGATATTATGATTATGTAGCAAAAATGAAAATGAGTAACTTGAGTGAGATAGTAATTTCTCAGGACTCCTCAAATATTATTTAAAATTTGGAGCATGATTCACACATATGGGTTGTATTAATAGTTTCAACCCTCACGTTAACACAGCTTTTGTCTGCATTTTTGAGAAATGGCCACCAGAGGGCAGGAAGAACCAATCTATAAGGTCCATGTTTACATAGAATGAATGTTTTCAACTATCATTATAATTATTAAGTACAATTATCATTACAATTATTTTTTGCTCAGTTGCGTTTTCTCAATGGTAATCTAAAAGATTATTTACTCCTACATTTTGATACAAGTCACAAATATTTCCAAAGGTCAGATAAAGCACATTGTAAATAATAATCTACTTGATTTATAATTTGCAAATTTTCTCTATACCTATTATAAATAAAATGATTTCTAAAATGCTTTTATAAAAATATATATGTCACTGTTACACTTTTACCTACTCAAATAAATATAAAAATACCTTCCTCATATTGCTTCATTTGGTGAATTATTTTGATAATTACAAAATCAAGGCATATTATAAGAATAATCTCACAACATTCACATTTTAAAAAATTCAATCTCCTGTCACATTGCTCTATTCAACAAGTAATCACTGTTAAGTTTCTCATACACTCTAAAAATGTTCTGTGTGTATCAAGCATATCAATGGATATAGAAGTGTGTGTATGTTATATTCATCAGATCCTGCACCCAGCCTTTTCACTGATCATAGGCCTCTGGACACTTTCCCTATCAACAAGTGTAGATGTACCACATGGATTTTACAAGTGGCAGAGTATTCCTTTCTATCGATACTTCAATAATTTATTTAATTAGTCTCTAGTCCTCAAATTTAAGCCACATAGACAAAATATAAGTTCTAGTATACAAACTCATGTGTGTATGCTCCAGTAAAAGAAACTCAAGCGCATTTTTAAAAAAATTTTATTTCCTTCAAATCAACTTAATTCCAACCAGGCTGGTGAAAAATTAAATCTAACCACTAACTAAAGGTGAATTGTCCCCGTTATTTTGGTCTCCTCAGTTGTGAAGTCTCTGCTGCTTTTGTGCCAGGCGTGGAGCAGGGCGTCCTCTTGCTGAGAGGCTGAGGATCCTGTCTCTGAGGGCTGCTCCTGTGCGCCAGGGGACGAAGCAGCCATCATGCAGGAGGAACAGCCCTCCCTACTGCCCCCTGTGCCGAGCACTGCCAGGCGCTGAGGGAGGGCTCTACCTGACCCACTGATCCCTGTTCCAGCTCCAGGAACATCCCTCATTCCAAAGCTCTCCGTGTCCCCTCTCTTGTCCAGGACACTTAGTGTTCTACTTTGAATAGTCTCCAAGGACTTGAAAAGCCTTTGTATTCTGGAGGCTTCTTCCAGCTTTCTTCTCTGCCCTCAGACAGAAGTGACAGAGCCTAACTCCAGCAGAAAATGAAGGAAGAGGACAAAGGAAAAGGAAAGAAAGAGATGCATAAATTAATGCCTCAAGAAGTGGCCTTGCACAAACATTTAGTTTATTTTTATTGTTTTTCTATTTTATATGTGCTGCAATGAAGAATTGCTGCCTCAAAGGTCAGTACATTCACAGTTTTGAAATTGTCAAGTTACCATCCAAGGAGGTTGCACCAAGTGTGTTCCATCAATAACACACAGGTCTTTTCCCTCACATTCTCATGTGTGTATGGCAAAGTTTTTAAGTTTATTAATAGGTAAACTACCTTACTGTATTCTAAGGTTTTAATTATTTCATCATAATTGATGTCAATACATTTTTAGTGTGTTTATATCTTTGCCATTCATATTATTCTCCCTTTTTTAAATTTTTCTAGTTCTTACCCAAGAAATTTGGGGTGGCCTATAGGAAGACATAATTGGGTAGATTCAAATTAAGATTTTACAAAAATATTCAAATCATTTAGAGAAAGGACAAAGATATTCTAGAAATCTGGAATTAAATTGGGTTGTAAATTGGCTGTAATATATAAAGGTGATATATAATATTGATAATATTTGATACCTGATATCAGATACTGTTCAATAAATGCTTTAGTAGACAAAATTTTCTTAGGAGACAGACACAAAAATTATCTTATAGTTTTAAACTGTGGGTTATCTTTCCTAGGACACAAACAACAATAAAAAAGAAAGCTGTAGTAAAGATATGTGGAGAGATGTGGAGTTTTCCATACCTGGAGAATACCTGCAATGAATACCTGAGTACATCAAAATTCATAAAATTAAAATAATACATATAAGGGAGTAATGTCAACATTGTGGTAGCATACCTTTTTGCCAGCCCTTTTAACAACTAAAATTTAGCATCTCTCCATGAACAAAAGTACCTCTGTGGGAGTTGTGGGATCCAGCACTATAAGCCAATGGACCCAGGAAGAGTCTTGCCCTCCTGTGCATCGCAACAGGCAGACAGACCTCAGTGTGGGCTGTGGAACCAGCAGGACCCAGTGGACCAGCCCCAGTCTCGCTTGGCCAGAGGAAAACCTGGAGAGTGCTGACTTGGGCAGACACCCACAAATGAGAGAGCCTTTTAGAAGTCTAGGCTTCCTGAGGAAAGATTCCAGCACTCCATTGGAGAAATAAAAAAAAGCTTGGATGCACTGGAGAGGATAAGAGGAAATTTGCCATTGCTGCCCCTCCTAAGACAGAAGAGCACTGAGCTGAATGAGCTGATGGTAAACTTTCCTGCAAGGAAATGGAGAATGGTGAGTGAGTGCCCAGCTGTGTGGGACAGTGCTGGAGAGACCCATGTCTTTCCCACAGTACCCAGAGTATTCAAGCAGACCTCTGTGACTAGGGAGAGGAGAAAATCCAGAAAGAGGTAAATAAGAATACCATAGGGCATTAAAAATATGCAGTTCCTGCTGAATGCTTTCAGGGACTCCAGCAGGAAGCCTGCCCACAAGCCACTGGGTAAACCTTACCCAAGGATCCACTCCAACTGGCCTGTGGGTACTTGCCAATGCACCAAGTGTTAAACCCACTTTGTAGCCAGCTTCTTGTGCATGCTCATGAGTGCAGAGGTGATAGTGAGCATAATGAGTAGACAGGGAGTTTATTTAGAAAACAGTCCTGGGTCTGTTGGCAAGAGAGAACCTCAAACTTGAGCTGTAGTGATACCTTCTGGAAAAAAAAAAAAGAAAGAGGTTTTCAGCAGCCAGCCTGGTTAGGTGTAAGATCTAGGGAAGACATACAAATTTAGGAATTATGCCACAAGGAGAGCAAGCAGCATGGAGGATGTGCACCCATACAAGGTCGAAGAAAGCCCCAGATATAAGCAGGACCAATGAAAAGTATCTCTGACCCAAGGGCAACTAGTAAAGAATGGAGGAGGTGATTGCCACTTCAAACGTGAAAACAGCAATGAAAAACTCCAAGGAACATGAAGAATCAAGGAAACATGACATCACCAAAAAAATCTAAATCAATAATCTAAATCAAAGACACAGAATTCTGTGACTTACCTGATAAAAAATTTGAAATAGCTATTTTGAGGAAACTCAATGAACTATGAGAAAAGACGGAAAAACAATTCGATAAAATCAGGAAAACGATACATTGGCAAAATGAGAAGTTTAACAAAGAGTTATAAATCATCAAAAAGAAACAACAGAAACTCTGGACCTGAAGAATTCAGTGAATGAAACGAAGAATTCAATAGAGAGCATCAATAGTAGCGCAGACCAAATAGAAGATAGAATCAGTGAGCTAAAGGATAGGAACTTTGAAATAACTGAGTCAGAGGAAAACAAAGAAAAAAGAATGAAAAGAGAAAAGAAAGCCTATATTATCATGGGGCACTACCAAACAACACAATATCAGAATCACTGGAGTTGTAGCAGGAGAAGAGAGCAGAGAGTTTTTTTTAAAGAAGTAACACCTACAAACTTGCCAAACCTAGGGAACTTGGACATCAAGTCATTGAAGCTCATAGAGCATCCCATTATCTCAATTCAAAACATCCTTCTCCAAGAAATATTATAATGAAACTGCCAAAAATCAAAGACAAAGAGGGAATCCTAAATACATTAAGAGAAAAAAGGATTGTAATCTACAAAGGAACCTCCACTAGGCTATCAGTGGAATTCTCAGAAAAAAACCTACAGGCCAGGAAAGAAGGAAATGATATACTGAAAGTGTTGAAAGAAAAGAATTGCCAGCCAAGAATACTCTACCCAGCAAAGTTATCTTTTAGAAATGAAGGAGAAATAAGACTTTCCCCAAGAAGATAAAGGCTAAGGGAGTTCATCACCACTAGACATGCCTTACAAGAAATGCTGAAAGAAGTTCTTAAAGCAAAAACAAAAAGAAGCTAATTAGTAACATGAAAACATATTAAAATATACAACACACTGGTAAAGGGAAATAAACAGTCAGATTTAGAAAACTCTAATTCTGTAATATAATGGTGTTAAGCACTTAACACTTAACATAGCAGAAAGGTTAAAGGAAGAGAGCATTAAAAATAACTATAGCTACTACAATTTGTTAAGGAAAATACAATAGAAAAGAGGTGAACTATGACATCAAAAATATAAGAAGGTGGGAGTAAAAGGATAGAGTTTTCATATGCTGTGGAAGTTAATTTTCTAATAGTTTAAAATGGCCAGTTTTATCTGTAAGATATTTTAAGTAAGCCTGATGTTAATCACAGAGAAAAAACCTAGAGTAGATTTAAAAAAGATAAAGAGAGAGAAATCAGAGCATACCACAATAGAACATGAATAATCCACAAAAGAAGGCAGCAAGAGAGAAACATCCAGAAAATAATTAATAAGATATTATTAGTAAGTCCTTCCATATCAATAATTACTCTATATGTAAATAGATTGAATTCTTCAATAAAAAGGCACAGAGTGGCTGGGTGGTTAGAAAAACAGGACTCAACTGTATGCTGCCTACAAGAGACACACATCAGCTTTAAAGACACACATAGGGTCAAAGCGAAATCACGGGAAATGATATTCCATGCAAGCAGAAACCAAAAGAGAGCAGGGATACTATACTTATACCAGACAAAAAAGACTGTAAGCAAAAACAAGAGATGAAGAAGGTCATTATATAAAGATAAATGGGCTACTCATCAAAAGCATATAACAATCATAAATACATATGCAGTGAACATCACAGCACCTAAACATATTAAGCAAATACCAACAGATCTGAAGGGGGAAATAGACAATAGCAGTAGAGGACTTCATCATCCCACTTTAAACAATGGATAGATCATCCAGACAGAAAATCAACAAAGGAAACGTTGGATTCAACCATACATTAGAAAAAATGGACCTAATATACACATATAGAACATTCCACCTAACAGCAACAGAAACATATTATTCTCAAGTGCACACAGAATATTCTCCAGAATAGATCATATAATCAGCCACAAAACAAGTCTTAGCAAATTTAAGAAGACTCAAATCACACCAAGTATCTTTTTTGACCATAATGGTATGAAACTAGTAATCAACAACAAGAGGAAAGATGGAAAATTTAAAAATATGTGGAAACTAAACAATATACTACTGAACAACCAATGGGTCAAAGAAGAAATCAAAAATATCTCAAAACAAATAAAATTGGACATACAGCACACCACAAACTTATAGGATGCTGCAAAAGGAGTTTTTAGAGGGATGTTATAGCAATAAATGCATATAATATGAAAAAAACTCAAACAACCTAAGTTTATACCTCAAGGAACCGAAAAGAAGAGCAAACTAAGGCCAAAGTTAGCAGAAAGATGGAAATTGCTAAGACCAGAGCAGAAACAAATGAAATAGAGAAGAGAAAAACAATAGAAAAGATTAACAGAACTGAGTTGTTTTTCTTAAAAGATACAATTAACAAACCTTAGCTAATCTGAGAAAAAAAAGAAGACTCAAATAAATAAATTCTGAAATGAAAGAGGATACATTACAACTGATACCACAGATACAAAGGAACATAAGAGACTACCATGAAAAATTATATGCCAAAAAATTAGAAAATCTAGAGGAAATGGACAAATTCCTAGAAACATACAATTTACGAGACTGAATCATGAAAAATAGAAAATCTGAACAGACCAATAACAAGTAAGGAGATTGAATCAGTAATCAAAAACCTCCCAATACAGAGAAGCCCAGGACCAGATGGTTTCACTGGTGAATTCAACCAAAAGTCAAAGAAGAATTAACAACAATTTTTCTCAAAATCTTCCAAAAATAGCAGAGGCAGAAACACTCCCAAAGTCATTTTATGAGGGCAGCATTACCCTGATATCAAAGCCAGATAAGGACTGTTAAAATAAAGCAAGCCTAAACTAAAATTGGAGTCAAGAAGACCTGTAGAGAGAGATCTAATGCCCTACCACTTATTGTCAGCTATTCCAAACAAGAAGGCGTCAAATACCCCAAACAGGAAGATATCAATTACAGCATCAGTTAATTACAGAATCAGCTACAGACCCGACCGGAAAAGACTACCTTGCATTCATAGACAAAAAGTGCAACTACTTTGCTTTTCCAGCAGGAGGAAGGAAATCTTTCTTCTTGCCCAGCAAAAGCCCAGCCAATGGAAGATGCCACAGCTCAGCCCGTGAGAAGCTGTCATCACCTAAACTTTTACTTTCTTCCAATGAACTTGCATTTTTACTTGCTGATGACTTCCTTGTCCCATCCTCCTGATCTTATATAAAGAAAATCCTAAAGACTCAACCAAAACCTGCTGGAACTAATCAAGGAATTCAGTAACATTGTAGGATACAAACTCAACATATAGAAACCAGTTGTGTTTCTATATACTAACAATGAAATATCTGAAAAAGAAATAAATAAAACTATCTCATTCACAATAGCATCAAAAACAATAAAATACTTAGAAATAAATTTAACCAAGGAGGTGAAAGATCTGTACAATGAAAAATACAGGACTTTAACAGGAGATATTGAAGAAGACACAAACAAATGCAAAGATATCTTGTGTTCATAGATCAGAAAAATTAATATTGTTAAAAAAATCCGTACTACCCAAAGTCATCTATACATTCAATGCAATTGCTATCAACATTCCAATGGCATTTTTCACAAATAGAAAAACAATTCTAAAATTTGTATGGAACTACAAAGATCTCGAATAGCTAAAGCAATCCTAAGAAAGAAGAACAAAGCCAGAGGCATCATACTTCTTGATTTCAAATTATATTACAAAGCTATAGGAATTAAAACAGTATGGTACTGGCATAAAAATAGACACATAGACCAATGGAATTGAATAGAGTGGCCAGAAATAAACCTCCACATATACAAACAACTAAAATATGACAAAGGAAGCCAGAAGTACACTCAATGGGGAAAGACAGTCTCTTCATTAAATGGTGTTTGGAAAACTGGATAACCACATGCAGAAAAATGAAATGGGACCCCTATCTTACACCACTCACATAAATTAACTCAAAATGGATTAACGACTTGAATGCAATACCTGATATCTTAAAACTCCTGGAAGAAAACATATGGAAGAAGATCCTTGACATTGGTCTTGGCAATAAATTTTTGTGTATGACTCCAAAAGTGCAAGCAACAAAATTAAAAATCCACTAGTGGGACTACATTAAACTAGAAAGCTTCACAGCAAATGAAACAATCAACAAAGTGAAAAGAAAACTTACAGAATGGCCAATCATATATCTGATAAGGGGTTAATTTCCAAAATATATAAAGAACTCAGACAACTCAATAGCAAAAATAACCAACCAACCCAATTCAAAAATGGGCAGAGGAACTGAACAGACATTTTTCTTAAGAAGACATCCAAATAACCACAGGTATGTAAAAAGGTGCTCAACATTACTAATCATTAAGGAAATGCAAATCAAAACCACAATGAGATATCCCCTCACATCTGTTAGAATGGTTATTCAAGAAGACGAGAGATAGCAAGTGTTGGCAAGGATGTGGAGAAAAGGGAATCCTTGTACACGTTGGTGGGAACGTAAATTTGTTCAGCCTGTAGAGAAAAAAAGTACAGAGGTCCCTCAAAAAAATTTTTTTAAACTATATTTTTATATGCTCCAACAATCCCACTTCTGAGTGTATATTCATTCATATGAAATGAAAACAGGATGTTAAAAAGATATCTGCACTCCTGTGTTTATTGCAGCATTATTCATAATAGCCAAGATATGGAAAAAACCTAACTGTTCATCAATGGATGAATGAATAAAGAAGATGTGGCATACATATATATATATATATACACACACACACACACACAATATACAATTGAATATTGTTCAGCCATGAGAAAGAAAAGAAATCCTGATATTGTGACAACATAGATTGACCTTGAAGGCAGTATGCTAAGTCAGATAAGTCAGACAGGGAAAGACAAATACTTATGGTATCACTTATATGTGAAATCTAACAATTCCAAACTCATAGAGAGTAGACTGGGGGTTACCAGGGCTGGGGGTTGGGGAAATTGGGGAGATGTTGGTCTAGGGTACAAACTTACAACTTGAATATGAATTAGTTCTGGAAAGCTAATGCACACCATATTGATTGTAGTCAACAACACTGTATTATATACTTCAAAGTAGCTAGGAGATTAGATCTTAAATGTCCTCACCACAAAAAAGAAATGGTAATTAGATGATGTAATAGAGGTGTTAACTAACACTATGGTGGTAATTATATTGCAATATATAAATGTATGAAATCAACTCATTGTACACCTCAAACTTACACAATGTTATACATCAATTTTATCACAATAAAAAGAATATAATAATAAATGCATCTAATTCAGCTGGGAAAAACGAGATCACATTGCCAGTTTAATTTATTGATAGAATTAGCAATTTAAAAATGTTGTTAGATTTGGACAAATAATTGCTAGTTAAATGAGATAATGCCTGTAAATATGCTAGTACAATGCCTCAGTAATGGTAAATTTTTGATAAATTTGTTACTATTATTTAAATGGTATTATTATTTTCAAAATTTATTTAATTTGTCATTTTTTCTTCTAGTCCATGTTGTTTCTTGCTGATCCAGTTAAAATAATTTCAAATTAGATTTAGAATAGACAATGGGATTTTTTTGAGAAGACGCTAGGGAGAATAGAGGTTCCTCTTCTTATAATTTATATTTGATTAAAATTTACTGGAGATGGCTAATAAAATATGAAAGTCATTTCAATCAGATGAACCAGAATCTCACTCAAGGAATAGATTAATGTCCCCATCCGCTCAAGTTCACTCTTTTATATGATATATCACCATTGGGGTGAGATGACAAAAGAAAACTAAATTAAATCAACAAATTTGTAATTTTATTGAAAGTTCTGGAACTGCTGTGCCACTAACCATCACATAATGTCTGTACCGTTAGAAGATACAGATGCAAGTCCACAAAGTATTAAAGCCACGTAGAGAGGCCAAGCCATGTTTCTTGTTCTTGGGGTTGCTTGGAACTTCTTCTTCATCATGAGACATAAGTAAGGACATATTTCAAGTGCAAGTCTAACAACAGCTCAACTGTAGTGAAAAGATAGAATAGATGACTGGGCAATGTCAGGGAGAAAGGGATAATTCTGATACCATAATCTTGTCCTTCTAAACGTGTGGACTATTACTGTGGCTGTCTTTTTATCCTTGTACTTCAGCAACTTACTGGTTGATCTTTCTATGTATATGGATCGTTTATGTGAGATTTCAGGAATGAATTTTCCTATATGTGGAAATGCCTAATGAGTATTTATAAACAGAGTTTCCTCCTGATTATTTTCTCTGCACTCTGGAAAAATGTTTTGAGGCCCTTTTAACAATACAATGCAGTGTTTTCTGGTCATAATCCATTTCTAACAGAAAAACATACTACTTTTACTTTTTCTTGGTTACTCACTTGGCATGCTATTATTTGTATGTTAGTTTAAACAGGATACTTAAGATAAAGATTTCATGCATTCTTTTTTAAGCCTCCTTTCCCTTGGAGAATGCTAAATCTTGTCCAGATTGTGTAAACTAATGTTGTTGCATGAATGGTCATAGTATTTTCTTTGAACTGAATTTGGCCTTTTTAGCTCTTTATTAAACAAAACAGCACACTTAGAGCACTGGCGAATGACCAAATAAATTGAATTTCCCATCCACAAAAGCATACAGTGGTTTTGTACAGTTCCATGCTGTTCTACTTAATCTTGTCTTCATTGACTCCCCAAATGCTATTTCTCAAAGGTCATAAGTCTCATATTCTCCAGGCAGAATCTTTTCCTTTTTCATACATTTTTAAATCTCTGGCTTCTAAACAATCTATCATCTATTGACTGCTAAAGCTGTTCACTTAGTTAGACAACAACTGCACATGCAAATCAGCCCTTGGGAGTAATAAAGAGGTTTATTTTGGCTTAGATGACTCTCAGTGGCAGTCTTCATTGAAAACTTTGCAGAAGATGTGCCCATTTGCTGTGGTAGCAAAAAATCCAGCAAAGCTTTAGTGCCATGAAAGGCATTTATTTGTCAAAACCCCACCTTAGTTAATGCACTGTGTCTTGGGCTCTAAGAGGCGTTGTTCTTCTTGCCTTCTCCCCAAACAGAATCACTTAGAACCATTTCTGTGTTATTGATATTATTTGAACGACTCAAAGCAAGAACTGGAAGGCTGAGTGTTTTGTTACGATGTGTGTCAACACTTCAACCTCCCACAATGGGCTCGGAATCACTGTCATGAGCAGAACAGGTTTTATTTTTTGTTTGTTGTCTGTTTGAAGCTTCATGGGCTGCTAGCATTTCTGTCCCACCCTCATAGCCCCCAGCTGAGCACTTTCCCTCTCTCTCCCATGCATGCTTCTCAGCCCAGCTGCAAGGGAGCAAAGACCCCACTCTTGCTTCTGTACATCCTCTCCTCCTTGCCATCCCTAAACATCAGGTGTATGCAGGGAAATCATACCCTTCCCCAGGTTGTCTGGGAAGGAAGTCCAGCTCCCAAGCCGGGCTGCCTGAGGTGGCCTTTACAGGCTGTGTGAAGCACATGGGCCACTGCGGACTGCGGTGAGTAACTGAATGCACGCACAGAGGATGGGCATTACAAAGAGCCACTGCACAGACAGTGTTCCAGCAAGACTCCTTCCTATAGATTAATAGTCAGTGAACAGAAGGCAACTGGACAAGAAAAAAAAGAAAAAAACACTGGACCAAGCAAGCAAGCAGACAGGCGGATGTCTGTATCTAATCCAAATAATGCATTGACTCTCAGTTTTAACTTCCCTCGTCCTGGAGAATAAGCCGCCCACACGAGTACCAGAGCATACTATTATCAAGCATATTCATGGTGGACTTTGTCCTCCTCCTCCTTTTCTTCTTGTCAATGTGATGTGTTGAGAATCTTTAAATAAACCTGCTTATCATGTAATAATGATTTCTCCACATTTCCATTCCCAAGTCCTATCTCTCTTGAAGGCTTGTCTCAAATATCATTTGTCATCACATAACTTGATATAATTTCCTCCTTTTTGAGTCCCATTGAATTAGAGTTATATTTATCCCATACTACTTTTTTATTCTAGCTCATATTATAATTATTTGTGAAATTTTCTTATCCCATCTCCCAAACACGCAAGTCTTTTAGCTAGTCAAATGGGAGGCTCTCTTACCTACTATATTCTTCGCATTCCAGCCAGCTGACACGTAGTCGGCACTTACATATTTGAAGCATATCACAGGGAAAACCAACCACTAGGACAATAAATACAACAGACAGATGCCAGTTTTCACTGAAGGTGATGACCACAGGAGAAGGACAATACAGCATTTCTAAAACCTCAGCACTTTAGCAGCTACAGCAGAACATCCATACACGAGATGCAAGACCTCACATGTGAAGTTACAGCATGGTATGCAATGCATTTGTCAATGAGGACTTTGGAAATAAGCCATTAGAAATCTTCCAGAGTGCCGTTCTTCAATACCCACCTTGACTTTCTGATTCTGTAGGGCAGTGCCTGGAAAATGGTATTGTTAAAAAGCACTCCTGGGCAAGTCTGATGCACAGCCAAGTTTGAGAAATACAAATCTAGAACACAACTGTAAACAGGTGCTGGGCATTTCAAATGAAATGTCTATAACTTTGATTCACATCCTAAGCTGACTGCTACCTCCAACCACTTTGTGCTCGCTTCAGCAGCACACGTATCTCCAACCACTTCTCGCCAGCTGAGGACCAAACTCTTAAGTGCTATCACTGCATCACAAACCATGAATCACCCAGAATCCATGATTTCACCTTACCTCAAAATGATAGGATTTAAGAGAACAAAAATAAACTCAATTTAATTTGAGGTACTAGTCAAATATTGCTAAATGCAATAAATTAATTCAGTTTATAGTTATACATGTATTTATTTACCAAGTAGTAGTCACTACTTGATGAACGCTTTCCAGAAGTTTCCTGTATGAAGGCCACTCTAATGTAAGCTTTTCTCCTGTATAAATAGAGTTGCTAGATTTAGCAAGATACAGGTCTTCCATTAAATTTGAATTTCAGCTGAAGAAAAAATACAATTTTAGCATATGCCACTGAGTCTCTGGCAATCTATCTATAAAGAACCCTCATGTCAGATACTCTCCTAAACTAAGGAGCCTCACAATATTATCTTAAGCATGCTGTCTCCTGTGGTTATTTGATTTCTCAGGTGTCAGGTTAGTCTTATATAGTGATAAGCTATAGAGAGCTTATCACTCTATAACTTGAGACAAAAGCATAATTAAAGTAGTTTTATTTTCTACCCAATATTATAAACATGGACTGCTGTTCAACTCACGTTTCCACATTTGCTGATTAGGTACATGTGGGTAAAAATGGTTTTGGTACCATGTTCAGCTTACATCTTCCATTTAAATGTTTCTCGGTTTATAACATTATTCTCCACAAAATGCTCTACAGTTGTCTAAATCTTTAACTGTGTCTTTGGGGAGTGTTTTAGACGGTGGAAAGTTGGTCAGGCCTGAGATATCAGGATGGGCAGAGATGGACAAGAGGTCAGGATGTGGACAAGAAGAGAGTGGCATCTGTGTTCAGTGAGTCCCCTTCTGGCGACTGGCCCTGTTTCCTTGGTCCTCCAGACCGAGTGGATCCTGGTCAACCACATCCAACTATTTGATGTTTTGATTAAAGCATTTATTTCACTCATCATATCTCTTCCTACTAAGTCTACTATGAAATGCAGCTAGAGAGGGCAGATAATTTACACTATTGGCCTTTTAAAAAATTGAGATATAATTGACGTATAACATTGTGTAAGTTTAATGTGTACATGTTTATTTGGTATATTTATATATTGCAGTATGATTACTATCATAGCAATAGCCAATATCTTCCTCATATCATATAATTATCTTTTATTTTGTGGTGAGAACATTTTAAGATCTAGTCTTTCAGCAACCTGGAAGTATATAATACAGTATTGTTATCTATATTCACAATGCTGTGCATTTGATCTCGAGGACTTATTGCCTTTTTGAATGTAACTAAATCTTTGAAATATTTAAGGATATGCTAGTTTTTCCAAGAGGTTCTGTGGTACAAAAGTAATCACGTTGTTCCCTTTAAATTCTAGTGTTTATATGCTGCAAACATGTAAGATGGTGTTGGCAAGGTCAGTTTTCACAGGCTAAAATGTTTTGTGGAATGCTTTCTTTGCTTCTTTTATAGATACTCTACTTGTTCTGATGATTAAGACACTATTATAAAGAAGGTTGGAAAGAAGCAGGCTCCATATATCTCCGACACTGTCTATGTGGAAGGGACTGTTGGTTTTATACCCATGGACATTCTCACTATATTATGGCACCAATGGAAACCCAAATTGGATTTCCCTGTACTAAGTGGTCATGGCCATGTCCTTCACACTAGGAGGGTCTAGCCCAGAGGAGGGGGCTTTCAATGGATCATAATTACTCTAAAGCAAGCATAGCCATCTCATTCTTCTTCCCAGTGGTTGAGTTAAGCATGACCATGTGATATAATTTGGCCAATGATATGTAAGATAAATTAGCTGAGGACTTCTGAGAGAAATTTTCCTTAACGATGAAAAATACATATATGAAGAGATACTCCCTTTTCTTCCTCTGACTTTATTTTTTTCTCTGCATGTGATGATGCAACTGCTGTACCACCTCAGAACTGGGGTGGAGACAGCCTCAGATAACAAGTCAACATGTAAAGAATAGCAGGGCAGAAGGTTAAAGGTACTTTGAGTCCTGGGGCCAGCCCTGTGGCATAGTGGTTAAGTTTGGCACATGTCACTTTGGCAGCCCAGGTTGGTGGGTTTGGATCCCAGGTGTGGACCTACATCCTTCATCAGCCATGCTGTGGTGGCAACCCACATACAAAATAGAGGAAGAATGGCACAGATGTTAGCTCAGGGCAAATCTTCCTCAAGCAAAAAAAGAGGAAGGTTGGCAAAAGATGGTAGCTCAGAGCAAATCTTCCTCAGAAAAATAAAAATAAGTGCTTAAGTCCTTAATGATGTTGAGTCACTGAATTAACCAACCTTTTACTTCCAGCATTCATATTATGTGATATTATAAATATCTTTACTTCTTAAACTCTTTTACTTGAATTTTCTGTTATTTGCAGTTGAAACCATTTTAAATGAAACAAAATTTTTGGTAAACAATTGAAGAGTCATTGTGCAGGTCTGCAGCCTGCACAATGCAACAAAGATATGTTGAGTTATTTCATACCGAATCAGTCGTACTGACTACTCCAAAGAACTCTTTTCAATCCTCTGTTTCTTGGTGACTCCACAAGTGTCCACAGTATTCCTTGGAATGCTTTCTTCCCTTAGCTCTTACAAACTGACACTATGATTACCTCAAATCACTGTACCTAAGAGTTCCCCATCATCCTGTTTCTTCTTCAACAATTATTTTTGCTGCCTCTTTGTTTTATTTGCTATCTCCTTCATCTCTGCTTATCCCTTAATTTTTTTGTGCCTGTTGAGGTTGCGTTTCTGACCCATTTCTCTCATGAACTTCTATGCCCTTTTTAAGTGGTCTCATCACCTCCATAATGATAACTCTCCAATGTATGTCTTCAGAACTTCCCTCCCTTCCTCATCACCAGACCCTAAAATTCAACCATCTACTTGGCATGTCCACATGTTTACTACTATTGACACCTCAACCTCACCCCGTCTAAACTGACCTTATTAACTTTTCCATAAAATCTATGTGTCCAAAATCAATGCGCTTTTTCCATTCACCCAAACTAAGAATCCTAAATTCAGTTAGATGTCAAGTATATAGTATTCAAACTCCTTGTCTTTCTTATTCTGACATTTATTTTCTCAGCAATACATTCTTATTTGATCCCACCTTATACCTCTCTAATCAATCTGTTTTGCTCTTCGTGCTGCTGTAGGTTAATTGTAGGGTGTGAGAAATAGTGCACTGAGCTGAGTTAGTCTTCTCCTCAGGTCATCATTGATCCCTGCAACTTCCTACTCCTTTTTCTCTATTTTATTTATTTATTTTCCTTCATTTTTACCCTCACTTGAATTTTCTAATTTTCCCACAGAAGGTTTTACTCTAATGTGGCTGATATATGTCCTTGGAGATGTATGTGTCTCTGAAAAACATATAATGCTGTGTTTATGTGTATATACTTTAATTATACATAAGTAATTCTGTATAGACAGCCATCCACTTCTTAAAATATATTTAATATATTCACTCAATACCATTTTTAAGATCTACCTATAGTGCTTTGTGTATATACATACACACATATATATTTCATATAGAATATGTTTTCATATAATCATATTATATCATGTAATTATTTACAGAAGATATATCACTCTTTCTTTTTTTTGGGGGGGGGGGTGAGGAAGACTGGCCCTGAGCTACCATCTGTTGCCAATCTTCCTCTTTTATTTTTGCCTGAGGAAGATTGTCCCTGAGCTAACATCCATGCTAATCTCCCTCTATTTTGTATATGGGATGCCACCACAGCATGGCTTGATGAGTGGTGTGTAGGTCCACAGCTGGGATCCCAACCCATGAACTCTGGGCTGCCAAACTGGAGTGAGTGAATTTAGCCACTACACCACTGGGCTGGCCCCTGTATCACATTTTATCATAGAATCTCCAACTAATAGGCATCTAAATTCAGTACAATTTGCAGTACAAAAATGCTGCAAATAAGAGCCTTGAAAATGTGCTCTTACAGATGTCTGTACCTATTTTTCTGGGGAATATACCCAGAATGTGATGGTTGGAACATAAAGTATATGCATAATTATTTTTAAAAAGTGCTAAGAGGGGCTAGTAGTAGTTAAGTTTGCGTGCTCTGCTTCGGTGGCAGAGTTCGCAGGTTTGGATCCTGGGTGCGGACCTACACACTGCTCATCAAGCCATGCTGTGGCAGTGTCCCACATACAAAATATAGAGGAAGATTTGCACAGATGTTAGCTCAGAGACAATCTTCCTCTAGCAAACAAAAAAAAAAAGGAAGATCAGCAAGACATGTTAGCTCAGTGTGAATCTTCCTCACCAAAAAAAAAAAAAAATACTAAGAAAATGATCTTAAACTTAGTCTCCATCCTTTAGATAAAACATGAACATGCCTGTCTACCCACATTTTCAGTAACATTTGGTATGATGCAAATTTCTAATATTTATCAATAAATGTCTGTAAAGTGTTGTTTTGTGTCGTTTATCTGATCACAAATTTTGTTGAGCTTCTCTTCACATATTTTTTAATCCACTGGTATTTTCCCTACCTTGAAATACCTATACATATTCTTTGCCCACTCTTCTGTTGGATCCTCCAACTTTTCTCTCATTAGTATAAAAGAACTACTTTAAAGGGAATCATTTCTATTACAGAAGGGGTTTATGTGGGTCAAAGATTCCTAGTTTCTTTCTAAAACTTATTCTCCCTTTTTTCTTAGTGACTAGAACCCACATTTTTAGCTAACACTATCACCCAAATAAAGACACATGTCTCAGCCTCCCTTGCAGCTCAATGTGGCCATGGAACTAAATTTTGGAAAGTGAGATGTGGGCAGAATTGTTGTCTGTCTGCGATGTCCTGGAGTTGGTGGTTGTGTTTCCCAAAGCTCCAGCAGCTGTATTTGACCATGAGTACATGAGCCATGTCCTGGGTGGAATGAGAGGAGGACGGGCACCTGATGACTCATGACGTGGAGCTGCCACACCAAACCTGGGTGGTCAACTTCCTGTCTAGTTTTATGTGAGCAAGAAATATACTAACTTGTTTAATTCATTGTTATTTTGAGAGTTTCCTGTCACTTGCAATTGAACATAATACTTTAAGTAATTGAGATGGTTACATAGAAAGACTCTATAAACAGAGATTACAGAGGAATATTATAAATTATATGTGTAATGTCACCTTGCCAGGCATGAATCAATCAAGATTTTTCTGCTTTCACTTTTAAGTACCTTGACTATTGTGTGACATGTGTTTCTATTTTTCTCTTTATCAAATTTTAGATCATTGAATGGGCTGCTGAGCTAAACATGGAAAATTCTTTCGCCGAGTGCAGAGTATGTCCAGCTTCACATCACTGTGCAATGTCAGTGTCATTTGTGACAGCAATCAGAGAACACAAGAGAAAAAATGAAATAAAGACACATCTCTCAATGCCAACATAAGTATTCCCTTAAATTTAAGTGAATACAAAAATATAGACATAAATTAGAAACAGGGAGTCCAAAAACAGTCTGTTAAATTAGGTCATATAAACCATGTGGAAAATTCATTTAAAATATGGAACTCCATCCACAGCTGTATGCACCTCTGCACAGCAGGGCTATGTTCTGGAAGGGCAATGTATTTCTTCCTGCATTTTTTCTTTCTGCTTTCTCAGAAGCTTCGTGTGAAAGCAAAGACTCACAGGAAGACATCTGGGGACCGACCCTAAAGTGCTTTAGTCCACAGTCACGTCACCCAGGCACTGCGGCCAGGGGTCTGCTGTGCCGTTGTAGATGGCGGGGTTCTCGTCCTCAGTTGAGGGAGAGCAAGGAGAAGGCAGGCAAGAGAAAGTCTCCTTCAAGTCACTCACTTAGGGAATACATTTAAGATTCAAACTAAAAGATGTTGAAGTTCTAACAGAAAGATTTAGGACCTCATATCAAGCTTGTGACACTTTTAAACATTTGAAAATGTATACAAACTTATGAATCTACTTTTGTCAAAAGTATTGTTTTTGCAGTAGTGGTTAGGAGTGTTCTTGTGGGAGGCGGCATTTTTCTTCAGCAACTACCATTAAGATTCTTAGTTCTCTTAACTTTCAACAGCTCAGTACATCTTCCAAGTATTCCTTGGAATATTTTTCCTGGTTTGACCATTAGTCAAGATGACGTCTGTGGCCCCTTCCAACTCTGAGACTCTCTGATCTGCATCCATTTGGTTAGAGTATGCCTGAGCAAAGCCAAGGTCATCCGATGACTTCACCGAGTACCTTTTCCATGGTCTCTAGTTCTAAAGCTGGCGAGTCTTTTTGAAAGAGTGTGTTAGACAAATGTCTCAGAATTCCTGCCCTGCTAATGTAAAGCCAGTCATTATTGGTAGCATAAATGATATAGTTTTGCTTTATTCAATGGTATTAATTTAGCAAACATTTACAGAGCACCTATTCTGGGCAAGGCATTAAGGAATACACAAAATTATAATAAATTATCTTGACCTTAAGAAACTCAAGGGAAATATGACATATTCACAAATTACCATAAATTACGGCATAATATAATAACACAATAAAAGAAGAGAAGAAACTATTTTTATAAATGATCTGCAGGATGGAACATTTGGACTTTTAAAGGTGGCTAGAATTTCAAAAGGTTGAGAAATGAAGCATGTTAGCCTTTAGACAGAGGTGCCACCAGAAAAAGGAGTTTTGAGGTAGGGATAAGATTTTCAAATATGTTTTTCTTCAGATTTTACAAAAGTATACTTATTGATTAACAGTGAAGTGCTTATCTTAGTCACATTTTGTGAAAGAATTAGCCAGTCTCAGAACATTCATTTTCTTCAATTTTACCATGGAACTGAATTATTGTTATTTAATTATTGCCTTTTTTTGTGTGAAGGACACCACATTATAGAATATCTAGTTTACTTATTACCTTCAAGATAATTGAATAAACATTTACAAAGTATCATCTTTTTTGTCGTCAGTGGTGCTTCTCAAACTACCTGTAATGAAGGCTCATTACTTTTTGCAAAATGTAACAAAAATATTGTGGTAATGTCAGATTGCTGTAAAAGTTTCCAAATCCATACCACGAGTTACTGCACAATTAGCTGCAAATTAGCGCAGGTTGTCCTAGTAGTATTTAAGTAGCTACACTGAGTAAAGAGTTGATATGAAAGAAATAAAAGGATATTGTCAACATCACTGATGTAAGAATTTTGTGGAGAGAACTAGGTTTACACACGTGACCAAGTAGAAAATACAGACATGACACAAACACTGAAGGCAAGCTAAGTGTAGACGTAAAAGGAGAGAGATGAGAATGAGAGGAAATAAAGACAGCTGGCATTTTTAAACCAAGCCTTGTAGAATGGATAGAAATTGAAAAGAAAGAGAGCCTTCTAAATGGAGGAAACTGAGTAACACTTGGCATTGGAGGTGAGCATGGTGTTGGGACTACAATAAAGAGTCATTTTCCACAACATGCTTTAGAAGGCAAGGACCTCCAAATGCCATCATCACATAGAAAATCATTCTGGACCCCAGTTACTGAACTTTGGCTCAAATACTGCTCAGCTCACTGACCTCACAGCCCCCCACTACAACCCCCAATGTGCAGCTTCACAAGTTTATATGCTAGCAGATGAGGATGCGTTTACTTCATGTTCAGCTCTTTTAAAATACAGTTTTACAGTCAGAATACAAAAATAAAGAAGCAAACAAAAGTCAAGCCCAAATTTCATTTAAATTATATTCCATTTAATACTAAAAGTCATAAGATGCTTATAACATGAAACTTTGTTTTAAAAAGTATATTCAACAAACCTTGAGTGTAAAACAATGAAAACTCTTTGCCTACAAAATATAAAAAGGAATTACAATGAGGGGTCGGCCTGATGGCGTAGTGGTTAAGATCGCGTGCTGGGCTTTGGCCACCTGGGGTTCACGGGTTTGGATCCCTGGCCGACCTACGCACTGCTTATCGACCCCTGCTGAGGTGGTGTCCCATATAAAGTGGAGGAAGATGGGTACAGACTTTAGATCAGGGCCAGCCTTCCTCAGCAAAAAAGAGGAGAAGTAGCAGATGTTAGCTCAGGGCCGATCTTCCTCACAAAAAAAAAATGAAAAAAGGAATCACAATGAAATCTTCTTGAGTGAATTTGGAACACCTTCCCACATTCACTGACCTGCCTGACCTGACACTGCCCCTAGGCAGACTCATGACTCCTTCCGACCACCAAATGGCAGGAAAAGCCAGATGAGGAGCAGGTCTACCCACAGGTCACCTCTTAGACTGAGGTCTTCATGTTGTTTATACCTTTTAGAAAGAACTGGTGTGAGACTGGATTTTAAACTCCATTCCACATTAAGAATAGAGGAATGGAAGTAAGAAAGAGAAAGAGAGAGAGAAGGAGAGAGATCTGAATTAAATATTCCCCTTTACCACTCATCCTTAAAAATGACATGGAATGTCATTTTGAAGATCACTTAATCTTTAAAAGTCTGCAGTCTGCAGACCGTCGTTATGAACAGCTGTTAGTTCACCGAAGTGGGTCTCCCCCCTCGCCTGTGTCGTTCACCGTGTTAACCCTGACCCTGCATGGTGTCACACTCCAGTGTGTGTCCTCACTCACTGGGACCTGTCTCTGTGCCTATTTTGCTCACCTCCTTCCTTGCTATCCACTATCCCCTTCCTTAGCATTTGATCTTCAGCTCACCACTCCCCTTCCGGCACTTTCCATCACTCTAATTTCCTCTGCCCTATCCTAGCTCTCAGGGATGAAAGTGAGGACTTCAGAACTGAGAAATCAAAGGAACGATGTTACGATAGCCCCTCCTGTCTTACTTGCCAGTAAATCCCTTCTCTGTCTCTCTTGTTCTCTCTTCCTTGCTCTCTGTCTTTGTTTTTCTCTGTTTTTCTTTCACTCTGTCATGCATGTGCCCCACCCCCACAGACACACACACACACACACACACACACACACACACACAAAGAGAGAGAAACTTACAGAGTAAGAGGGATTAGGAAGATGAACTTTGTGGCAGGGTTAGGAGAGGTTGGAGAGGTACTGATATTAAAGATGAATTAAATATTTTTAGACTTCGTAGATATTAGGATAACTTTACTATAAAATGTGATTGGTTAAATTCTTTTTTTATGGACAAACTGGGTTTCTGCTCATCACTGATTGCGAACATGTTATTCAGTTCACTCAGCCTCAGCACCTCATCCATGGAAGGAGAACCGTGGGAGTTCCTGTCTCAAAGGTTAACGAGGACCGCGAAGCGCAGATTACAAAGTATGTGTAAACTATTTGAGGTTGTGTTCGTTATTATTAAAAATGCTAATAATATCTGTGATATTTTAAAAGTAAAGGGGGATATGATTTATATTTTTCTCTATTCTAGAAACTGATTCTTAGTTTATCTGGGGTATTTGTCAACTTTTCTTTCAAATACTGACATAAAATCAACTTTTATTTTATATAGATCAGAGGCCTTTTACCTGAATATCATTGAATTGTTATAAATCTTGAGTAAGAGATTATATGTTTCACATAGAATTTCAAAAATAAAACCAACAGTATGTTTTGTTTTTCAAACAAATCTATATTTATGAATCTATAAGTTATTAGTTTGTTAGCAGAGCCAATATTGTTACCAATTAACAGTTTGACTTGAAATATAAGTGGTGTTTCTCCTAAATATAGTCCATTTCTCCAGAAGCCTTTTTATTTCCTGTTGTGTTGGAGCAGTTCATTCACATCCTGGCGTGTATAGCTGCATCAGTGTGTCCTATGAATATATAACCTGAATAGCATATCCTTAAAGTATCTTTTAAAATTTTGCTTTATGGTATGTCATATTTGGCATGTATAATATGGGACCAAATAGACATTGAAGATTTCTTGTAATATATTGAACACAAATTTGGATTTGATTTGAAATCACAGTTTGACAAACAACATTATAGCATTTGATCCTTCCTCTACCATTTTACACAGTGCTATATACTTTTTAAGTGCTCATGTTAATGAATAAATGCAGAAATAACACTTTTTTTTTTTTTTTTTTTGTGAAGAAGATCAGCCCTGAGCTAACATCCATGCCAATCCTCTTCTTTTTGCTGAGGAAGACTGGCCCTGGGCTAACATCCATGCCCATCTTCCTCCGTGTTATATGGAACACCGCCACAGCATGGCCTGACAAGCGGTGCATCAGTGTGTGCCTGGGGTCCGAACCCAGGCTGGCAGCAGCAGAGTGCGCCGTGACTTAACCGCTACGCCATGGATCTGGCCCCCAGAAATAACACTTCTTGACTTCGGTAGGGTAGCAAGCCTTAGGTTTACTAGATTTAGCAAATAAAAATACAAGATTCTGGTTACAGTTGAATCTCAGGAAAACAACCAATTTTTTATTATATTTCCCAAATATTGCATGGGGCATAATTATACTAAAAATATTTAGTTTATCTGAAATTTCAATTTACTGGGCATCCTATATTTTACTGGGAAACTCTAACACCCTTCCCTTCACCTCTCCCCAACATAGTGATGGGTTTTACTACATCCTTCAAGCTGTTTTATTTAGTGTCCCCGTTGTGACAAAAGTAAATGTCAATGGTTACCTGGGAAGGTGTGAAAGATGATCATATTTTTAAACTCCAAATCAGAATCTTCACTGGATATATTTTCAATAGAGAGACTGACGAATGGAATTTTTTGTTGTTGTTCTAAAACGTAAAGTTTATTAAAAAAGACACTATAACAGGTTGAGAGAGACTGCAGAAGAAAGTAAAAAGCTTTATATTTTAGTACTTTTAACAGCATGTTTTTCCTGCTTTTTAATTTTTGCCAGCTTTATTGAGATGTAATTGACAAATAAAAATTGTATATATTTAAGACGTACAACATGATGCTTCAATGTATGTATACATTGTGCAAAGAGTGTCACAATCACGCAGGGATGGAATTTTTTAAAGCAAAACTCTTCCAGAATATCTCAGAGAAAGAGTTGCCATGATCACGGTCTATAGGAGGTCTGATCTGGGAGACAAGCTGGTCTGTTCTTCGGGCAAGTGAGCATCTCCACTTCAATCAACAACTCTCGCCCAGACACAGGGACCTTTAACGTGAGACAGACTGCAGGCTCATAGTGCTGCTGGTACATTTAGAACTTCACGTTTGAAAATGTGTAACAAAAATCTTACAAACAAATGTTTTCTAAAAAAAGTCACACTTTTATTGTGCAAAATGTTTAAAGTACATATGAGTATGTGAACATAATTTTTTTTTTTTTTGGTGAGGAAGATTAGCCCTGAGCTAACATCCGATGCCAATCCTCCTCTTTTTTGCTGAGGAAGACTGGCCCTGGGCTAATATCTGTGCCCATCTTCCTCCACTTTATATGAGATGCCACCACAGCATGGCCTGACAAGTGGTGCGTTGGTGCGCCAGGATCCAAACCTGTGGCCCCAGGCTGCTGAAGCAGAGCGTGTGCACTTAATGGCTGTGCCACCTGGCCGGCTCCTATGTGAACATAATTTTAACTTATGAAATTCCAAATTTAACTTATGAAAGCACTTTGGAAGTCACCAACCATAAATAGGTGTATCTAACTTCTACATATACTTCTAAGTTTCAATTATATACAGTTCACTCTTATTTTATTTAATGCATAGAATTATTTTGAGTGTGGTTTGTATCTGTTAGCAATATAAAAGACATAGCTCTATTCTTTTTGTCTATAAAATGGGGGAAATTTCTCTTAATTTGTTCTCCATATCATTGATCCAATTTTTGCTTTGTAAATTCTGCTTTCTACTCCAAAAAGTGCACCATTTAATCACATTTTTTCTGTTTAGTTTCCTTAGAGTTTTCCCTTTCTGTGTATCTCTGCACCATCCCCCCTCTTTTATAACAGCTTTAACTAATATTTATTGAGGGCCTACTCCCTGCTGGCCGTTTCTCTCGCATGACGTACTAGTAAGTCAACACTTCTGGAGGCTCTGGCCCAAGTGTCCCTGGCGGGTCAGCCAGCTCCCCTCTTTCTATGTGACACCCATCAGCTAGGTCCCTTTACATCTCTTTCAGTTGGATTATCATTTTTTTCATCTTTCATGTCAACAGAGTCAATGTTTTCTTGCTGTTTTTGAACAAAAATCTCTTTAAAATTTAATTATATTTTTTGGATTAAAATTTTCCATTTTATTTTTTACTAAAAGTATGTTTTTCTTCTGAACTATTCTTTCCATTTATGCTGTAGGATGTTTTTACAGTTCCAAAAGTTGTTTTTGATTTTGCCGTTTGGTTGTTTTAGTTATTATTTGTTTCCCTGCCACTTGTCTTGACAGTGAATTGGGCCTGGTGTTTGCCAACCAACTGCATGGTAAACCCTCCTCTGCCCCAGTCGCTGTCCGCCTGACTGCTATTTCAACCCTCAGCTCAGGCCACAGCTCAGGCCACACATGGAAGGACAGCATGATTGTCACAGCCCCAGCCAAATTCTTAGTGTCTGTCATTTACTTTATGCAGTTCTGAAGGACAGATACAAATACGTATGCTCCCACTTCTTAGTTACATGAATATATATAAGAGAAGTTAGTCAGAGTTATTTGAAGCATACTGCAACTTGTACATTCTCAGAGAGCAGAGGAAGAAGAGCACAGCTCCCGTAAGTTCTTCTTTATCCGTTCCTTCTGACTCCAGGATTGAAATGTCAGCATTTCAGGACACCCTGCTAGTCCACTTCTATCCCTGATGGGAAGTGTGGTTTTCACAAAAACCGAGAAAATGCTATACTAATGGACAATTAAGGGAAGGAAATAAATAGCCTTGGGAGGGCAGGACATGGGGAGAGCTTTCTACGGTTAGTGAAGGCTCATGTCTCTGAGCTGGGGAGCATACTGTTAAGGTAGATGGAGACCTCTTACCTCTTTCTAACCAGCCCCAGTATTTGTCACTGGACTCTAGCTCCACCTTGGTAATGGGAAATTCTCATACCTTCTGGACGGAACAATGACCAAAAGCCCTAGTTTACATGTGGTTGTAATCTGCCTTTCTTTACATATTGTCATGAATATTTTCATCGGAAACTTTGGGAAGTGGTAATCAGGGGCCATTAACAAGCCATCATCTTAATTCATAAATAGCTTCTTTGTAAATAATCTTTATGCAAAAACCCTTATATGATTGAGCACAATTTCTTTAACAAATGGAGAGATGTGCATGATATGATGATTTGAGATAAATCACATTGTTAAAACAATTGTATTTTTGTAATTGAAATCTAGAATTCATATTCTAAATTATCTAATTACTTGGCATTCCAAATCAAGATACAGCTAGGAATCTTCTGAGCTAGGGAGGATTATCACCCCCACTGCCACCACTAGCGTCGTCATAGGCTTTCTCACTGATGCATATTTTACCACAACTCATTCATTTAATCCTCTCAAAATGTTATTAGATAGGTACTATTATTATCCCCACTTGACAGATGAAGCAAATGAGTGAAAGAGTAACTAAATAAATTGATCAGAGTCATACGACTAGTAATATCCAGTAGTTGACTTGTCCTCTTAACTAGCATGATAGAGCAGAGACCTAGAAATGATTATTAAGGGGTGAATATTTCTAAGTGAGACATTCTCAAACCATAAAGGGTGGGTTAAGGCATGTATTTGGGTAGTTTTTTAAAGAGCATTCATACTGGACCACCTATGCCTATCCCACTCCAAGAATCTGGCTGGTGTGGGGATTTTTAAAATACTTCCAGGTGATTTTTCTTAATCCTTAGTCTTTCCTAGCAAAGTCCACCATCCAAAAAAAAAACCAGTAACTGAGAACTAGAGCAATGCTTCTCATATTTAAATGTACATGTGAATCAACTGAGAATTTTGATAAAATGCAAAATCTAATTCAGTAAGTTTGGGGTGGGGCCTGAGATTCTGCATTCCTAAAAATTTCCAAGCAGTGTTGATGCTGCTGGTCCATGGGTCACTCTTTGAGTAACAAGGATCTACATTACTTGAAACTTGCTACCAACCAGGCCCAATTACTATAAGATCATCAATGTAATGAACCAGGATGATATTATGTGAGATATTAAGATGATCATGTTCAATATTATACTCAACTGGCTTATCTAGTTATAGAGTTGTTATCGTATTTTAATAGGTACATTTTTTATCTGAACTATACTTTTTGTCTTGTTACATTCCTTTTTCTTACTTAAATCTTTAACTGAACTTTGTTTTCCATAATGTGATTTGAGTTTGATTTGTTTGTCTCTCTTAGCTCTAAGTAGAGAATGGTCTCAGAGTTGAATATAAATGATGACTAGTGTTTCATTTATTTATATAATGGATTTTTTTCTCTAATTTGGGGAATAAAAATTTATTTATGTGAAATATAGATAGTTTGGAAATGGCATGGTTTGGACTACTATTGTTGTCCCCTTAAAAGCATAAATATTTATTGTCTGCATTATCTGGAAATTCAAATTGCATGAAAAAATATTAGTCTCATGTTCGAAGCACAGCCTTAACTATCAACCAATTTTCAAGTATGCGAGAAGATATTGTGCAGAATATTGATGAGCAACATTTCCATTTACATCAATGAACAAAATAATATAAAGGTTGATTTTGCAAAGAACTAAGTGATTAACAATTGGGACCATTTTCATTTCTTCCACATGTCTGCAGAGGTGGTGGTGCCCAGTGTTCTGGAAGCACCGCCACACCGTGCAGGGCTCTGCACTGGAAACCAGTTCCTCTTCCCGTGTCTGGATTTTGACTTTCCTCTGATGGCCTGCCCCAGTTGCTGCCCATATTTTTAAACCTGGCTCCTTAATCTTCCAGTCAGTTCTAGGAACTCCATGATATTCAACCAATAAATTAAGTTTCTGTTTAAAACAACTGGATTCGCTTTCTGTTGTTTGCCAATCAGAGCTCTGATTAATAGGCATCATTGAACGCTTCAGCGGGGTCACTGGGCTTCTGTTTCTTGTAACCAGAGAACCTTCACTCAGGCAGCCCTTTGGACTCCTGTCAAATAAAAATACCACAGCGAACAGAAAGCTGGACACTTCTCTCACATTGTTTTTCAAATTGCCAAAAGGTTTTAGAGGAGTGGTTCTTTATCTTTTGGGGGGTCACAGACGGCAAAAAACATTGTCTAAGATTACTATAAACCCACACTCCAGAAAAATTTACATGCATACGTTCACACGAAATTTTACATAGAATTTCAGGGAGTTCATGAAATCTGAGGCAGAGTAATGGATTCAGGTGAAATGTTATATAACATTTTAAAGGAAGTTTTAAAGAAAGAGATAGAGAATTATTTGTTTAGCATTTATATTTCCCCAACCTCTAGTCAAGAATAGATGCTGAATACAGACTCCTTCTTGCCTGTCACCAGCAGCTGCTCCTGACTCTGGTCTGAACTTGCATCTAAAGTCTTCCACAACGGTTTGTGGGTATTTACTCCCTGCTCACCCTTGTAATTTCAGGCTAGAAGTTCTAATTTAAAGTTAAGGACATGACTAACAACTCATTATATATTCCTCTTTGATTCATTTCAAGGGATTCTGGATACATGCCATGTGGATTTATGCACCACGAGGTTTATGCAGTGTGGGATTCGAGCTGGAAAATGATCAGGGATCAATTAGTGTGTGCCTCATTGGAGGCAGGAGGATCAACAAATGATATCCCAAAATATCATTTCTGATTCCATGATAAACATCATGTTCAATGTGCAAATTGACAGGCAATCTGCCCAATGTTAAAAGGTTTAAAATTTTTCTTTACACACTGAATCTTATTCACTTTTTCTAGTTTACTCTTAAATACTTTTCAGAAAGGAAAATAGTAATCCTAACAAAAAAAAGAAAGAAAAGCTAATTGAAGAACACTCTCAGTTTTTTAATAATTCATTACAATGCTTCCTCCTCAGCAGGTGTTCCTAAGCAACTGATAGCAATATAATACACAATATCTTGTTTAGTTTAAATCAAATGCTTATTGGAGACAGCCGATTTGCAGAATACCCTATCCCTTTTCAGCACAAGGCCTCTTCCTCCTTAGACTCTCTTAAAGGTAGATCAACTGTATCATTGTGTGCCTCACTGACCCTCAATAGTCTCTGCCCTTCACTGTGGTCTGGTGCCCCAGAGGCATTTAGCCAAATAACAGGGAAAGGAGTAAAAGGAGGAGAGGGCCCACAGTTGAAAAGGAGAAGGAGAAACAAGAAGGAAGAAAGAAATGCAAAGAGACAAAAGGAATGAAGATACCTAAAGAAATAAACAAGCTATTTTTCACACTTCATCTTTACTTCTGTTCTTCTTCCATTTGGCAAGGTCAATTAATGAAATAATTTATGATATTTCAGAGATTTAACAAGACAGTATGTGACAGGTGTGAAAGGGAACAGCCTGGCTGTTCATCAGTGTAATATGGCAGGCAGTTTACGGTGCTGATGTCAGGGGTTATGAAGCTATGCTGACTTTCACTTGCTGTTTTACCCCTTCCTTTATTCTGCCCTTTCACCAAATATTCATTGAGCAATTCCCATGTTCTCAGCAGTGGGTATGCAGTAATAAGAAAGCAGATAAAAACCCTGACCTCATGGAACATATGTTTCTGGTGATGAAGAAATATAATCAACAAACAGTTAAAATACATACTCTGTCAGATGGTGAAAAGTTTATGGAGAAAAAAATGTAGCAGGGAAGGAAGATTGGAAGTGTCAGGAGAGAAAGAAGTGGCTACCTTGTGGAATAATGAGATTATGCCTCACCAATAAGGTGCTGTGTAAGCGCGTGCAACTCTGAAGGAGGCAGTGGAGAGAGCCATCTGGACATCGAGGAACAGAATTCCAAGCAGAGACGCAGTAAGTGCAAAGTCCCTGACGTGGAACCACACTAATAGTTTTTGAGGAAAATAGGAGCCAGTGTGTTTGAATAGCCTGGCTGGAGGAGAGTATTAGTGGATGAGCTAAGAGAGTCGACAGGACCAATTGTCACAAAGTCCAACGGGATATGCCAGTTCACATTTAGCCCCTAAGGTGTGCTGTTCATCAGATGAAATTTGTTAATATTTAAAGAAGAGAATAGTGAGGAAACTCTGCAGATTAAGGCAAATATACCGACACACAGATCTACTCAATTGCACCAAGTGAAACAAAAGTTGAGATGGGTCCTAGGTTCAACTTTGTTGCTCATTAACTATAATTATTGACTGAGTCACTGATGTCTAAACCTCTCTTCTTGACAGGCCTGGGCTCTTGGTCCTGGGATTTCATGGTTGGGGCTGAGTTCAGGGTTGCACAAACCTGGAAAGAAAGCTTCAGCGAATGGGATCCAAAGAGGTCAAGATACAGCATCCCAGGAACAAAAAAAGCTAAACCAGGCAGTGGTTACTATGGAAGTGTCAATATGAAAAGGAAGGTTCAAAGATGAAATATCCAGACAGACTTCAGTTAATGCAGTCTTAGAAGGCTGAGGGTGGGTTTACAGTGGGACACAAATACAGAGGTCGATTACCTCTGTTTCCTGAGCCACCGGAGCTGAGCTGCGAGAAATTTTTACACAGTTCCTGAGATCCTAACAATGTGTTGCGAGGAGTTGTAAAGTAAACTGAGCCATTTTTGAAAACTTGATTTCATTGTACTTTAGTTCCTTAAATATGAATTAAACTAAAGTCCCTTCCAGCAACACTTTTACTAAACTATTAAATTCTTGGAGTAAATTAATAGTTTTACAGTCTTACAAATGAACCCTTGCCCAGAGTAAAAAGTTTATTCCTTAGAAGTTTCACCGTAATCAAATGCACAGATTAAAAACCAATTTGTGTGTGTGTATCAAGTGTTGTCTAAAATGAAGTCAATTTAGCAACAAGTAATATTTGAATACCAATTCTTGGAAATAGAAGAAATAACAAAATAATCCATTTTCTGGAGTTTGCAATTTAAATGGTATATTGCACTTTTTAAGAGAAAGAAATGGGCAACGAGTTTTAAAGTCTAAAACCTAACTTTAAACATATAAGAGATAGAACACATAGAAGAGTTGTTTGTGCAGTTTAAAGAATGAACTGGAGTGTCTCTGGGAGGGTACTGATCACATTATGTGGGTGATTTAAGGATATGTTTGGAGCCCCTGTGGACACCTTTCAGATTCATCTCTCTGCCTCCCCATCCCCACTAAAGGTAATCTAGAATTTAGTCTGAATAAGAAAGAACATGTAGAGCAATTCAAACTGATCTGTCTGTACATAATCTTGTGAGATAGGTACAATTATTATCCCACATTTTAGATGAGGAAATTGAGGCACAGAGAGGTAGGTCAACTGACCAAGGTCACACGTGAATTAGTGGCAGAGCTGGGACCAGAGCAGTTTAATTCCTGAGTCCATACTTAAAACTATGATGTTTTCCTGTCTCTATAATCATTCACCATTAATCAGTCACTTTCTCTTCTGTATAGAAATATATCCCAAAACAATATAATGCCTAATTTAGCTTGTTTTTCAATATTATGCAAATGGAATCATGCTGTATGATTTTTTCTGTGATTTACTTTAATTGCTCAGTAATTGGTTTTCCCAGATACGTTGGAGTGGCTCCTTACAGCTCTAGCTCTTTCCTTTTTATTGCTTGATGGTATTGCATTGTGTGAATGGTCCACCTTTTCTCTGTCCACTCTACTGTTGATGCACACTGAAGCTGTTCAAGTTATGTTCTAACGTAGACGCTGCTGGTATGCGCATTCTTGCACTTGTGCACTCATCTTGAACGTGCATCATTTTTCTAGGTTATTCCTAGGATGGAAATTCTAATTCTGGTATGCATACCTTCACTTTTTCTAGATAATGCCAGATTCTTGTATAAAATGTTATGCAGATTTACACAACCTTCATCAGTGTATGAGAGATGTCATTGCTCCATACACTCATTTAATCTTGCTGACTTTTTTATTTTGTCTAATGTATGTGAGTTTATAACTCATTGTGCTTTAATTTTCATGTCCCTGATTATAAATGAATTTGAAAATTTTTTCATATGTTTATTAGCTATTTCTTTGTTCCCTGCTATGAAATGACAGTGTCTCCATTACGTTGCTTATATATTTTTTATAGATTCAAAGACATTCTTTGTATATTCCAAGTACTAAACTGTAATCTGTAAAATGTAAACATGTGTTATAATTATGTTCTGTCATAATTTTCGTGTAATCAAATTATTAATTCTTACTTTTATGTTTATACTTCCCGGCACTTATTTAGGAACTCTTTTCTTTCCTCAGGGAAATAAACATGCTCTGCTATATTTTCTTCTGATAGAGCTGATATTTTATGTCTCATATTGAAGGCCTGGAACCATAGGGAATTAATTTTATATATGGTGTGAGGAGGGAGACCATTCTCATTTTTTTCTCTGTGAATAAACAAATTATTTTATGATTTGTTAACCAATTCTACCTTTTCCACTGATGTTCAATGCCAATTTATTTTAAAAATAATCATTAAACATTTATAGAAAAATTACTGCATGAAAGAGAAGGGCCAAGCTGTACAACCAGAGAAAATATCCTAAAATGATTCTAGAATGAGAGTTTATGGGGGCAGCAATTTTCTATCTTTTTGTTTTGATTTTTTTAAAAATTTTTTTATCCACATCTGGATACCTAGGCACTACAATAATTTCTTGGACATAATGAATATTTATTCAGTGACTGATCACAAAGATCATATGCTCATATTTTCCAATACTCTATTTATTTTTGTGATAACAGAAATTTTTGAAAACCTATTTTGTGGCAAGCTATGATCTAGAAGTTTTAAATAAGTTGTCTCTAAACCTTACAATATCTCTACAAAGTAGACATTTGTTTACCCATTTTATAATTGATTAAACTGAGTATTAGAAAGAAAAAGATCTATAAAGGAAATTTAAAACAATTCTTATTAAAATCTCAGTGAAATTTGAGAAAGTGTTTTATGTAACTGAAGAAATTCTTTGAAAACATAAGACAGTTATAAAAGAGAACTTAAGAAGCATGAAGATTAGGCCTAGGAGGTTCAAGATACTTTCATTAGGGGATCCAGAAGGAGCAAATCAGGTAGATGGAGAAAAAAAAATAATTAATGATACAACAGAACAAGATTTGTTTGAACTGAGGGTAAAATGAGTTTCTGGGTTAGGAAGATTAACTAAATGCTAGCTCAAAAAGATAGCATGATAAAACTACGCTACATGTGGGAAAAAAGAGAACTCTCAGAATTGGGACAGATAAAAGAGATGAAAATATGAATATATGTGTTGTAGGCAGAAATCTAAGATGACCTTCAAGATTCCTGCCCCACCTAGTGTATATACTCCTCCCCTTGAGGGTGGTGGGACTTATGATTATGATGGCTTAGCTGCCCCTCGATTGGGTTATTTTGTTATGTAAGACTCTGGCAGAGCCCACTGCAGAGGTTCTCCTGCTGGCCTGAAGAAACGAGCTGCCGTGAGTCCTCCTGCCACAAGCACAAGATCCTGTCAACAAGCAGTGAGCCTAAAGAGGATCCCATGCCTCGAACAAGGTTGCAGCCTCAGCCAACACCTTGATTTTAGCTAAGACAGTGAGATTCAACCCAGACTCTTGACTATGAAAAGTCAGATAATACATTTATGTTGATTAAAACTACTAAATTTATGGTAATTTTTAATGGACTATTAAAAAGTAATACAGGGGTAGGCCTGGTGGTGTAGCAGTTAAGTTCATGAACTCTGCTTCTGAGGCCCAAGGTTCACGGGTTTGGATTGCGGGTGTGGACCTACACACTACTCATCAAGCTATGCTGTGACGGTGACCCACATATAAAGTAGAGGAGGAATGCACAGATGTTAGCTCAGGGCCAATCTTACTCACCAAAAAAAAAAAAAAAAGGTAATACATATTTTGGTACCTAGAAGTGAAGCGCTGCTATAAAAAAATACCTAAAATGTGTTAGTAGCTTTGGAATGGGGCAGTGAATGGAGGCTGGAAGAATTCTGAGGCACATAATAGAGAAAGCCTAGATTGCCTTGAACAGATTGTTAATAGAAAATTGGACTTGGGATTGAACCGTCACTTTGGTGATGGTTCAGAAGGATGTGAAGAACATGTTATCAGAAACTAGAGGAATGGAGGATCCTTGTTATACAGTGGCAGGAAGCATAGTACCATTGTATTCTGCAATTATGTGGAAAGTAGAACTTGTAAGAGATAAAGCTTGTTGGATAGCTAATGAAATTTCCAAACAATTTGATTGACACCACTGACTGGTTTCTTCTTGCTGCTTATAGTAAAATGCAAGAAGAGAGAGATAAATTGAGGGGAAAACTGTTAAACAAAAAGGAACGAGAACTTTGAAAAGACTCGGTTCTTCCATATAACAAAAGATGCTAAAAGTCAGAAATGACAGCCAAGACTGTAACGACGCTGTAAGCAACATGCACCAGCAACCTTGGAGGCACAAGCAGAATCTGAATAGACCAATCACTAGTAAAAGTAATCAAAAACCTCCCCAAAACCAAAAGTCCAGGACGAGACAGCTTCTCTGGAGAATCCTACCAAACATTCAAGGAAGATTTCATACCTATCCTTCTCAAACTCTTCCAAATTATTGAATAAGAAGGGACATTTCCTAACTTACTTTATGAGACCAACATTACCCTGATACCAAAACAAGACAAGGACAACACAAAAATGGAAAATTACAGGCCAATATCACTGATGAACATAGACACAAAAATCCTCAACAAAATATTAGCAAATCAGATACAACAATACATCAAAAGGATCACATACTACCATCAAGTGGGATTTATTCCAGAGATGCAAGGATGGTTCAACATCTGTAAATCAATCAATGTGATACACCACATTAACAAAATGAAGAATAAAAACCACATGATCATTTTGATAGATGCAGAGAAAACATTTTGACAAGATACAGCATCCATTTATGATAAAAACTCTGAATAAAATGGGTATAGAAGGAAAGTACCCCAACATAGTAAAGACGATATATAACAAACCCACAGCTAACATCATAGTCAATAGTGAAAAATTGAAAGTTATCCCCCTAAGACCAGGAACAAGACAAGGATGCCCTCTCTCACCACTCTTATTTAACATAGTATTGGAAGTCCTAGCCAGAGCAATCAGGCAAGAAAAAGAAATAAAAGGTATCCAAATTGGAAAGGAAGAAGTAAAAGTGTCACTATTTGTGGATGACATGATTTTACATATAGAAAATCCTAAAGAATTCACCAAAAAAACTATTAGAAATAATTAACAGATACGATAAAGTTGCAGGGTACAAAGTCAACCTACAAAAATCAGTTGCACTTCTATACTCTAACTACAAACTAGCAGAAAGAGAAATCAAGAAGGAATCCCATTTACAATCACAACAAAAAGAATAAAATAACTAGGAATAAATTTAACCAAGGATGTGAAAGACCTATACACTGAAAACTACAAGACATTATTGAAAGAAACAAGGAAGACACAAAGAAATGGAAAGCTATTCCATGCTCGTGGATTGGAAGATTAACATAGTTAAAAATGCCCATCTTATCTAAAACAGTTTAGAGATTCAATGCAATCCCTATCAGAATCCCAATGACACTTTTCATGGAACTAGAACAAAGAATCCTAAAATTGATATGGAACAACAAAAGACATCGAATAGCCAAAGCAACACTGAGAAAAAAGAACAAAGCTGGAGGTGTCAGTCTCCCTGATTTCAAAATCTACTACAAAGCTATAGTAATCAAAACAGCATACTACTGGCAGCAAAACAGACACACAGATCAATGGAACAGAATTGAGTGCCCAGAAATAAAATCACACATTTATGCACAGCTAATTTTTCACAAAGGAGTGAAGAACATACAGAGGAGAAAGGAAAGCCTCTTTAATAAGTGGTGCTGGGAAAATTGGACAGCCACATGTAAAAGGATAAAAATAGACCATTATCTTACACATACACAAAAATTAACTTAGAATGGATTAAAGACTTGAAACGATATAACTCCTAGAAGAAAATGTAGGCAGTATGCTCTTTGACTTCAGTCTTAGCAACTTCTTTTTGAATATGTCTCTCTTCATGCAAGGGAAACAGAAGAAAAAAATAAACAAATGAGACTGCAAGAGCAAACTGAACTAAAAAGCATCTGCACAGCAAAGGAAACCATCAACAAAACAAAAAGATAACCTACCGATTAGGAGAAGATAGTTGCGAATCATATATCTGATAAGAGGTTAATATCCAAAATATGTAAAGAACTCATACAACTCAACAACAAAAAAACAAACAACCTGATTAAAAAATGAGCAGAGGATCTGAACAGACATTTTTGCAATGAGGACATACAGATGGCCAACAGGCACATGAAAAGATGTTCAACATCACTAATTATTAGGGGAATGCCAATCAAAATCACAATGAGATACCATCTTATAAGTGTTGGAATGGCTATTATCAAAAAGACAAGAAATAACAAGAAAGGATATGGAGAAAGGGGAAGCTTCGTACACTGCTAGTTGGAATGTAAGCTGGTACAGCCACTATGGAAGACAGTATGGAGATTCCTCAAAATATTACCATGTAATTCAGCTATTCCACTTCTGGGTACTTATCCAAAGAACATGAAAACACTAATTCAAAAAGATGTATGCACACCCATGTTCACTGCAGCATTATTCACAATAGCTAAGACTTGGAAGCAAACTAAGTGCCCATCAATGGATGAATACATAAAGAAGATGTGGTATATATATACAATGGACTACTGCTCAGCCATAATAAAGAATGAAACCTTACCATTCACAATAACATGGATTGACCTTGAGGGTATAATGCTAAGCAAAATAAGTCAGACAGAGAAAGTCAAATACTGTATGATTTCACTCTTATGTGGAAGATAAACAAACAAATGAACAAATAGATACAGAGAACAGATTGGTGGTTACCAGAGGGGAAGCGGGCAGGGGGACGGTGAAAGGGGTAAAGGGGCACACGTGTAGGGTGATGGATGGAGACTAGACCACTGGTGGTGAACACAATGTTGATTATACAGAAGTCAACATATAGTGATCTATATCTGAAATTTATATAATGTTAGCCAATGTTACCTCAATTAAAAAACACTAAAAAAATGAAATGACAGCTAGAGGTCTGATGTAGAGAAAGGCTGGCTAAAACAAGCTTAGAATCTATGGATTTACAAAGCACAACCTCTAGAAATGTCACATAAGATATATAACTATTTGGTGTATAGGATGGAGTCATTTTACAGCCTACATATTCTAGGTTTGTGAGGTAATAATCTGCATATCTGATTTTAAAAGCTCATCAGTATTATGGACCAGAAAGCATACATGCGACACGGGAAGGAAACACATGGGGCATCCCCCTCATGGCCCAGACTTCTTCCTGCTTTATTCGTGCCATTTGGTTGCCTTTATCTTTGAAATTATTAGTAAGCTCAGGGAAGATCTCTAATTTGTGTGTCTGAAGTGACAATCTCATCCTGTGTGTTAACTCACAGGATTTCTCAGAATCTTTAGAATGCTATTACATATTATAAATACATTTCCAAGAGGAGAAAAGAGTATTGTCTTTCCTAAAGTAACATTGCTATGTAATGTTATCAAGGTGAATTTTCCGGAAAACACTTGGTACATCACCAATATAGTTTAGCGTTCCTCTTGCAGGTGAGGGATCCAGAATCCAAAAGCTTTACCCTGACTTTAAGTGCTGTATTCATACTAGTTTGTTGCTGAATAATATTTATTCTGTTATGTAGAAAAGGATTATATTTTATATAATAAGCAAAATAGAGTAGAACAAGCAATATATATTTTAAAAATTCTTTATGAAAGGCTAAATGCTAGGCTATGAAATGAAATCTAAATCATTATCTTGCACTGGCAGATATCTGTACATTTTCAGGTTTGTCTGTGAGTAATAAATGAGCCTTTTGCAGGCTGGTCTTAAAAATTTATACCTGGTAAATTCATAGGAAACTCCATACTTCTCCAGGTGTAATGTGTGTATGTAGGCATTTAATACACACGCATACATGTGCTACAGCATGCTATCTAGTTCCTTACAAATGACTCATGAGTGTCTGGATAGGTCATGTGCATTTTATCTGTTTATTATACGTGTATATATATTATACATACATAAACACACACATTTATAAATAAAATTAGTTTATTCAAATTTATATTCATACTTAAAATTGAATCTATTTTCTGTTATCAAAAATTGAGCATCTGGAAACAACACAAATTTATTATCTCACAGCTTCCTTGGCTCAGGAATCTGGGCACAGGTTAGCAGTGTCCTTGCTCAGGGTCGCAGCAAGCCAAAATTAAGGTAAGGACTGGGGCTGCAATCTTGTCTGACACTTAGGGTCCTCCTCCAAGGTGACTTAATTAGGCAAGTGGATGGGTCTTGATGCAATATCCTACAGAGGAATGGATTGAAGAGGAAACCACATTGGATCTTTAGATCCTTAGAGTCAAGGCCAGATTCATTCTTAAAAGTCATACTTAAAGGACGGAAAGAGCCTCTTGGGACAAATACCAGACACTGCATGCTTTGTTGTGGCCAGTAACAAGAGAGACATCATTTACCGTATCAGCACCTTAATAAGACCCAGACAAGAACCTCTCCTGGCCGTTGTCCCAGAAATCTCATAATTAGGATGTTCTGCACGGTCTTCCTTTATGCCTCCTGAACTGTGTTCTGTCCTTTTAGCACTAATCTTGAAGCTTTATCATTTAAAAGCAAATAATATTTAATTGTTGCATTATAATAATCTGGAATGGATTTGGATATTTTACACTTTTCACTTGCGCCTTCTGCCGTAGTTTGTCTCATGGCATGTGAGAAATGTATGTAGTTAAACCTGAAATGGACAAACAACAGCCTGTCTGTCTTTTCCAAATCTGATCTAACAGGTCAGTTTCACGACAGCATGCAGGGTGCCAACAGCTATAACCAAGTTGGGTACTGACATAAAAGTCTGAGGTAGCGGGTCCTTCCATTCTTGGGTTGGGAGAGAGCCTTTGCTGCTGTTCCCGGTGCTCCCTCCACGTCAGCTCCCGTCAGCTGGGTGCCGTCGTCCGTGCTAGGGCCTGGGAGACACACATGGCCAGGGAGCAAGGTCAGAGGGGAACTACAGTTTAGTGTAAGAAAACAATAATAAAGGCTAAAAAGATCTTGCTACAGTGACTTTATGTGGAGCAAATCTGTAACTATTTATTTTGTTTGTAAGTTTTTTTCTTTTCACGATAACTTCTTGCAATAGAAATGATCTAAAAATACATTTTATTAAAAAAATAGTCAGAACTGGCTTTCCATTTCTCAAGAAAGCAGATGATAAATATGTAAAATACCATGCTGAGAAAATATATATTTTCCAGAAAAATACTAGTGACATGAATATGAGTAAATTATTTTTAACGTTCAAATAATCAAAGTAATAGTTATTTAAAATTTTTGCTTTAATATATATGTATAGCTTACTTTTAGAAATAACTTTATTTTTGAAAATAGTTCTTCAATATGATATGCAATATACCAATGTACCAATGCTATTTTGGGAGCATTAAATAAATATTTCATAAAATAATTTTTTTTTTTTTTTGTGAGGAAGATCAGCCCTAAGCTAACATCCGTGCCAATCCTCCTCTTTTTGCTGAGGAAGACCGGCCCTGAGCTAACATCCGTGCCCATCTTCCTCTTCTTTATATGGGACGCCACCACAGCATGGCCTGACAAGTGGTGCATCAGTGCACGCCCGGGATCCGAACCCAGGCCACCAGCAGCGGAGCGTGCCCACTTAACTGCTATGCCACGGGGCCAGCCCCAATCTTAAAATAAATTTTAATTACTGTTCTTTTCACTCTCAAGTGATCAGAAGTGGACAGTAAATTAGGAGATCACTCTTCTCATAATTAATGTTTTTCTGCTGAGCCCCTTGATATACTGGACTGTATTACATGGTTTCTTGGTATCTTCCCAAAACACAAAAAAATTATTTAATAGATATCTTCACATGCCTGAAATCTACCATTTATTAAAAGTCCAGGTTCTAGAAGCAATTATGCCACTAAAGAGTTGTGTTATTTGTAGTTTAACAAAATCACCTTTCTGAACCTCACTTTTCTCACCAATAAAAATATTAGTTTACATTTAATGGTTTTTATCACTTCTACTTATAAGCAGACAACGTACATTCTCTAATTATTTCCTACATTCTCTCAGTATGGTTTTTTTCATTGCTATAATAGAGTCTGCAGTATTCTTGCTTTCTGCAACTACCTAATGTTTTAAGTTATGATTCAAATTCACGTTTGATTCTCTCTAATAAAGCTGCCATTGTTGAGGTGGGCATTGGGTTTGGAGTGATGGGGGTGCATAGACAGGAAAGAATTTTGAAAACTGCTTGTGACAGTAGAAAATTTCCTTCTTGCCCTGAGCTTGAGGTTGTTTGAGGCGTTATTTCCAAGTGAAGTACTAGCTTCCTGTCAGAGTTACTTAAAGCCCATAGCCATGTTTCTTCGGAGGACCTGTGATTCAAAATTTTTTACCTATAAGTTTCTTATGCATGTTAAAACTTAGATTCTAAATCTGTATAATGGAGTAGTGGTTAGTATTGAAGAACTCAGATGTGCTCCTTAAAAGATACTGACATTTCCATGCAGAGGTAACACCTAAATTATGAATATTCAAATTATAAATGCATCATTTGTGTGATTGGGAGGCAGGGTCCTTTTAAATTTACCAACCCCGCTTTCTGAAAAAAATCCCCACAATGTCTGTGATGCAGACGACCTAGAGTGATGCTCCGTGTGGCTTGTTTTCCTCACTTTCTCTGACAAGGATTTCTCCTAAGATATATCATCTCTTTACACCCCCCCCACACCCCTACCCCCCCACCCCCCAACACACACACACACTGGGCTTTGCCACCAGGAGGCTGTGATCCGGTCAGTGAGCTATTGGTCCAGCAGTCGCCTTTTGCAACTCCATCTGCGAGTAATTACAATATGAGTGGTACATGGACCAGATTTGAACCCTGCCACCCCAGTAACCAGTTTGGCTTGAATCCTGCCCTTCACTGGATGCCATTCTAAGGTTGATGTTGGGAACCACTATGATTGAAAAGATTCTTAATTTGGGGAAAAAAAAAACTTTTCTATTTAAAAGAGCTAATTAAAACACAAAGGTTTATATTGTAGCGCATTTTTTTTAAAATTTTTTGTTTATTGCAGTAACATTGGTTTGTAACATTGTAAAAATTTCAGGTGTACATCATTGTACTTCTATTTCTGCATAGATTACATCATGTTCACCACCAAAATACTAATTATAACCCATCACCACACACATGTACCGAATTATCCCTTTCACCCTCCTCCCTCCCCCCTTCCCCTCTGGTAACCACCAATCCAATCTCTGTCCCTATGTGTTTGTTTATTGTTGTTATTATCTACTACTTAATGAAGGAAATCATATGGTATTTGACCTTCTCCCTCTGACTTATTTCACTTTGCATTATACCCTCAATGTCCATCCATGTTGTCACAAATGGCTGGATTTCATCGTTTCTTATGGCTGAGTAGTATTCCATTGTGTATATATACCACAGCTTCTTTATCCATTCGTCCCTTGATGGGCACTTAGGTTGCTTCCAAGTCTTGGCTATTGTGAATAACGCTGCAATGAACACAGGGGTGCATGTACCTTTACAAATTGGTGTTCTCAAGTTCTTTGGATAAATACCCAACAGTGGAATAGTTGGATCATATGGTAGTTCTATCCTTGATTTTTTGAGGAATCTCCATACAGTTTTCCATAGTGGCTGCACCAGTTTGCACTCCCACCAGCAGTGTATGAGAGTTCCCTTCTCTCCACATCCTCTCCAACACATGTTGTTTGTTGTCTTATTAATTATAGCCATTCTGACAGGCATGAGGTGATATCTCATTGTAGTTTTGATTTGCATTTCCCTGATAGTTAGTGATTTTGAACATCTTTTCATGTGTCTGTTGGCCATCTGCATATCTTCTTTGGAGAAATGTCTGTTCAGGTCTTTTGCCCATTTTTTAATTGGGTTGGTAGTTTTTTTGTTGTTGAGATGCATGAGTTCTTTATATATTTTGGAGATTAAGCCCTTATCAGAAGTATGGTTTACAAATATCTTCTCCCAATTGTTAGGTTGTCTTTTCGTTTTGTTGATGGTTTCCTTTGCTGTGCAGAAGCTTTTTAGTTTGATGTAGTCCCATTTGTTTATTTTTTCTATTGTTTCTCTTGCCCAGTCAGACGTGGTGTTTGAAAAGATGTTGTTAAGACCGATGTCGAAGAGCGTACTGCCTATGTTTTCTTCTAGAAGTTTCACAGTTTCAGGTCTTACATTCAAGTCTTTAATCCATTTGGAGTTAGTTTTTGTGTATGGTGTAAGGTAAGGGTCTACTTTCACTTTTTTGCATGTGGCTATCCAGTTTTCCCAACACTATTTGTTGAAGACACTTTCTTTTCCCCATTGTATGTTCTTGGCTCCTTTGTCGAAGATTAGCTGTCCATAGATGTGTGGGTTTATTTCTGGGTTTCGATTCTATTCCATTGATCTGTGTGTCTGTTTTTGTGCCAGTACCATGCTGTTTTGGTTACTATAGCTTTGTAGTATATTTTGAAATCAGGGAGTGTGATACCTCCAGCTTTGTTCTTTTTTCTCAGGATTCCTTTAGCTATTCGGGGTCTTTTGTTGTTCCATATAAATTTTAGGATTCTTTGTTCTATTTCTGTGAAAAATGTTGTTGGAACTTTGATAGGGATTGCATTGAATCTATAGATTGCTTTAGGAAGTATGGACATCTTAACTATGTTAATTATTCCAATCCAAGAGCACGGAATATCTTTCCATTTCTTTGTGTCTTCTTCAATTTCTTTCAGAAATGTTTTATAGTTTTTGGTGTACAGATATTTCACCTCTTTGGTTAAGTTTATTCCTAGGTATTTTATTCTTTTTGTTGCAATTGTAAATGGGATTGTATTCTTAATTTCTCTTTCTGCTACTTCGTTGTTAGTGTACAGAAATGCAACTGATTTTTGTATGTTGATTTTGTATCCTACAACTTTACCATATTTGTTTATTACTTCTAAAAGTTTTCTGGTGGATTCTTTAGGGTTTTCTATATATAAAATCATGTCATCTGCAAATAGTGACAGTTTCACTTCTTCCTTTCCAATTTGGATCCCTTTTATTTCTTTCTCTTGCCTGATTGCTCTGGCTAGGACTTCCAATACTATGTTAAATAGGAGTGGTGACAGTGGGCATCCTTGTCTGGTTCCTGTTCTTAGAGGGATAGCTTTCAGTTTTTCACCATTGAGGATGATATTAGCTGTGGGTTTCTCATATATGGTCTTTATTATGTTGAGGTACTTTCATTCTATACCCATTTTATTCAGAGTTTTTATCATAAATGGATGCTGTATCTTGTCAAATGCTTTCTCTGCATCTATTGAGATGATGATGTGATTTTTATTCTTCATTTTATTAATGTGGTGTATTACGTTGATTGATTTGTGAATGTTAAACCATCCCTGCATCCCTGGAATAAATCCCACTTGATCATGGTGTATAATCTTTTTAACATATTGTTGTATGCGATTTGCTAGTATTTTGTTGAGTATTTTTGCATCGATGTTCATCAGTGATATTGGCCTGTAATTTTCTTTTTTTGTGTTGTCCTTGTCTGGTTTTGGTATCAGGTTAATGTCAGCTTCGTAGAATGAGTTAGGGAGCTTCCCCCCCCCTCAATTTTTTGGAAGAGTTTGAGAAGGATAGGTATTAAGTCTTCTTTGAATGTTTGGTAGAATTCACCAGGGAAGCCGTCTGGTCCTGGACTTTTATTTTTGGGGAGGTTTGTGATTACTGTTTCGATCTCCTTACTGGTGATTGGTCTATTCAAATTCTCTACTTCTTCTTGATCCAGTTTTGGAAGGTTGTATGATTCTACAAATTTATCCATTTCTTCCAGATTGTCGAATTTGTTGGCATATAGCTTTTCATAGTATTCTCTTATAATCTTTTGTATTTCTGAGGTGTCTGTTGTAACCTTTCCTCTTTCATTTCTAATTTTACTTATTTGTGCCTTCTCTCTTTTTTTCGTGGTGAGTCTAGCTAAAGATTTGTCAATTTTGTTGATCTTTTCAAAGAACCAGCTCTTGGTTTTATTAATTTTTTCTATTGTTTTTTTGGTCTCTATTTCATTTATTTCTGCTCTGATTTTTATTATTTCCCTTATTCTACTGATTTTGGGCTTTGTTTGTTCTTCTTTTTCCAGTTCCTTTAGGTGCATTGTTAGATTGTTTATTTGAGATTTTTCTTGATTGTTGAGATAGGCCCGTATCGCTATAAACTTCCCTCTTAGAACTGCTTTTGCTGTATCCCATAAATTCTGGCATTTCGTATTTTCATTTTCATTTGTCTCCAGGTATTTTTTGATTTCTTCTTTGATTTCTTCATTAACCCAGTCGTTGTTCAGTAGCAGTTTGTTTAATCTCCACGTATTTGTGGCTTTTCTGATTTTCTTCCTATAGTTGATTTCTAGTTTCATACCATTGTGGTCTGAAAAGATGCTTGGTATTATTTCAATCTTCTTAAATTTATGGAGACTTGTTTTGTGGCCTAATATGTGATCAATCCTGGAGAATGTTCCATGTGCATTTGAAAAGAACGTGTATTCTTCGGTTTTTGGATGGAATGCTCTGTATATATCTACTAGGTCCATCTGTTCTAGTGTGTCATTTAAGGCCAATGTTTCCTTATTGATCTTCTGTTTGGATGATCTATCTGTTGGTGTAAGTGGAGTGTTAAAGTCCCCTACTATTATTGTGTTACTGTCTATTTCTGTTTTTATGTCTGTTAATAATTGCTTTATATATTTAGGTGCACCTACATTGGGTGCGTAGATATTTACAAGTGTTATATCCTCTTGTTGGAGTGTTCCCTTGATCATTATGTAATGCCATTGTCTCTTTTTACAGTTTTTGTTTTAAGGTCTATTTTGTCTGATATGAGTACTGCTACCCCAGCTTTCTTTTCATTGCCATTTGCGTGGAGTATCTTTTTCCATCCCTTCACTTTCAGTTTGTGAGTGTCTTTAGGTCTGAAGTGTGTCTCTTGTATGCAGCATATATATGGGTCTTGTTTTTTTATCCAGTCAGCCACCCTATGCCTTTTAATTGGAGCATTTAGTCCATTGACGTTTAAAGTAGCTATTGATAAGTATGTACTTACTGCCATTTTTTTAACTTTTTTTTTTTTCTCAGTGGTTTAGTAGTCCTCCTCTGTTTCTTTCTTCTTCTATACAGAATTGATGGTCACTTTAGTTTGACCTCTGTCTGAAAGCTGTACTCTTTAACTCCCCTCATCCCTCCTTTTATGTTTTTGATATCATATCTAACCTCTTTGTTGTGCATTTGTATCCATTACGTTCTAATCATGGAAATAGATAATTTTTCCTATTTGTGGTCTTCTCTTTTCCCCTTAAATCAGTCCCTTTAACATTTCTTGTAGCACTGGTTTCTTGGTGACAAACTCCTTTAATTTTTGCTTATATGGGAAAATTTTGATCTCTCCTTCCATTTTGAATGATAACCTTGCTGGGTAGAGTATTCTTGGCTGTAAGTTTTTTCCTTTTAGCACTTTAAATATATCATGCCATTCTCTTCTAGCCTGTAAGGTTTCTGCTGAGAAGTCAGCTGATAGCCTTATGGGGTTTCCTTTGTATGTAACTTGACATTCTCTTGCGGCTTTTAGGATTCTCTCTTTATCTTTAATTCTGGACATTTTGATTATGATGTGTCTTGGTGCGGGCCTCTTTGGGTTTATCTTGTTTGGGGCTCTCTGTGCCTCCTGTACCTGGATGTCTGTTTCCTTCCTTAGGTTAGGGAAGTTTTCATCTATTATTTCTTGAAATAGATTCTCTGCCCCCTTGTCTCGCTCTTCTCCTTCCGGGACACCTATAACACGGATGTTAGTGCACTTGATGTTGTCCCAGAGGTCCCTTAGACTGTCCTCACTCTTTTTAATTCTTTTCTCTTTTACCTGTTCACCTTGGGTAATTTCTTCTAGTCTTTCTTCCAGCTCACAGATCCATTCTTCTGTATCCTCTACTCTGCTTTTGAGTCCCTCTAATGAATTTTTCATTTCCAGTATTGTATTCTTCATTTCTGATTGGTTCTTTTTTATATCTTCCATTTCTTTGTTGACATTCACACTGAGTTCATCTATTCTTCTCCCCAGATCAGTGAGCATCCTTAACACTCTTGGTTTGAACTCTCTGTCAGGTAGGTTGCTCATTTCTGTTTCACTTAGTTCCTTTTCTGGTGTTTTGTCCTGTTCCCTTACTTGGAATATATTCTTTTGCCTCCTCATTTTGCCTCTTTCCCTGTGCTTGTGTCTACGTATTAGGTAGGTCAGCTACGTCTCCTGCTCTTGGATAGGTGACCTTATGTAAGTGATGGCTTAGGAGGCTTCCAGTGTGCTTCCCTCAGTTCTCAATGTTCCAGGGGTGACCCCTATGTGGGCTACATGTGTCCTTCTGTTGTGGCCTGTTTGCTCTCCCTGTAGGTGCCCAGGGAGGCTGAGTTATGCTCCTGGCCAGCTGTTGTAATGCTCAGCTGCTTGTAGTTGTTGTGGGCCCTTCAGTCTCTTTATCAGGTGTGCAGAGCCCCAGCACAGTTGGCTGCAAGTTCTAATGCCACATTTGTGTTGCAGTATTTCTTTTAAGTGAGTAGGTCCCCAGCGTGGCAGGTTGTTAGGCTCAGCACCTTACAGTTGCTGTAAGCCTCTACCCTATTAGGTCTCTTGTCAGCTCTCTGAGGATTGCAGCTGGGTGGGGCTGGCCTCAGGCACAGGAGCACCCAATTGTTTCAGGCTTTGGAAGGTGGGGCAAACCTCCTATGTGGGTCTTTGAGAAGCACAAGTCTTCTGCAGCTGACAAGCCCTGCCGCCCACAGCTTCACACACATAGTCAACACAGTCCTGCCCCGTGTGAGCACCCCGACCTCCCCAAGCGGACCCAGTCTCTCCATGGCGGGAGCCCCACACACTCTGCCACCGCCCCACACTCTCCACCCGCTCCTTGTGCACACCCTGCCCCGCTAAAGTAGGCTCAGTTGCCAGGCTGCAGAGAATCCAGTCACCAATCTATGCAGACCCTCAAGTTGCCTGAGGGCTTGTTGTTGGGTGGGGCCAGTCTCTAGGGTGGGCTGCCTGCCCTGGCTGAGCTGGATTAAATCGGTGCTCTAGCGGATGGGGCAGACCTGGGCTAGCAGGCCTCAGGGAGAACTCCAATGGCGTCTGTGTCAGCACGCCCACACCGGGCCACAACAATGGCCGCCGCCAATGTCCCAGTCCCTGGAGAGGTCTCACCCCTCACCGAGATGCACTCAGGGCCTATTAGGTGAGTCTCTTTTCACCACAGCACTGTGCACCTTTCTTTCTGGTGATTTTAGGATGCTTTCTGGAACGGGTGAGTTTGTGCGCGGGCCCTTTAAGAGCCAGTTTTAGTTTCTTTGTGAACCGGGTTTTCTGGGGGTGCTCCCCAATGCTTTAGTAGCAGGCACAGTCAGATATTATGCCGCTGGTGTCGATTGTGCTGGGTCCACAAAATGCCCACAGCGGGGGCTCCCCGGCTCAGGACCCCGCGCCTCCAGGGAGGCTGCGTACCTGTGAGCTGCTCCCGGCGGCCGTGACGCTGGCGGCTTGTGAAGGCGGCGTTTTTCTCTCCAGAAGGGAGTCTCTGCCTCTTCCACCTCAGTGAGGATTGTCTGTTGTTGCAGGAGTTCCTCTTATCCAGTTTTCAGTTCTGTCTCAGGGGTAATTTTTCCACGAGTAGTTGTAAATTGGCTGTGTCCACGGGAGGAGGTGAGTTCCGAGTCTGCCTACCCCGCCATCTTGACTCCACCTCCTTGTAGCCCATTTTTAAGCTAGTGATCACCTGCAATATTCCCCTGCTATTCCTCACTGCACACTCATTCGTTGGCCATATTATAGTTAATTTAGAAAGGGCATATTTCTGCAGATGCACTCACTGACCCTTGATGAGCCTCTCATCACAGGACGATGGAGCGAGCATTCGTCAGTGATCATTTCCCTTTCAGACAGCTCTGCTTCAGAGGCTGAGCATGAATGCATAAATTAAAAGATACCTAGTGACAAAGTGAAAGGGGCAGTAGAGTGAGAGAAGAATACCACTTTGTTTTGTTTTATTTTATTTTGTTTGCTGGTTTGGTTTGTTTCAGACTCTGATGTTTAGGTATCCAGCTACTAAGAAGGACAGTACAATAAAAGAAAACAAGTATATTAGAAAGTGATACATAACTGGGTTAGTGCTGACCTGTAGTACAGGACAGAGAATGCTGGAGCCGGTGCTAGAAGATTTGGGCTCAAGCTGAGCATAAATTTATTAGCACTATGACCTGAATACAAGGATCATTTTCATGAGCCTAAGCATCCTCCTCTGTCTTAAATGCTCTATTTATTTACAAAATATTTGAAATAAAATTAAGGAAGTTTGAGGTAAAGAACACAGCATATTTATTTTTTAAAGTGAAATGAACTCCTGGTAGCAGTTATCCTTAGAGGGGGAGAAAATGAAGTACATTCCCTACAAGGGGGTTTTGCACTTGCATAACCAGAATGTTTCTCCAGTCTGAGGATTTCAACACGTTCAATTATGGATAGTGTAACTCAGGCACTCATTCTGTCCCTCTTAAACGAATGCCACATTTTACCACTTGGCCTCAATGAGGAGAAACTCATTCTCAGTGTTTATGGATTTTTAGATGTTGTTAGTATTTTGTTCCTCTATTTCTGAGAAGTTAAAATGACTACTGGCTCAGGAAACAGCCAAGGATTTCCCGTGCTCTGCCAGCCTTCTCCAGGTAGGTAAGGCGAGATTAGGATGGTAGGAGGCTCAGGAGGGTGGAGTGGAAACCATCGAATTTTCCTAGTGCAGTTTCAAGTTTATTTGCCAAAAGCTCATAGGAAAAAAGTTTCTTTTCTATGTCTCTTTGTAAAAATGCTTAGTTTTCCTTTGCTTTACTAATGTGCTGGCGGGAGCTAAAATACCACCGTAAACAAGGAATACACGTAAGGACTCCACATACTCCAGAACAATAGCAGCCACTGTGGCAGAGGTCAATGACAGTGAACTGCAAAGCAGACCAAAGCTAAAGCTGTATACGTCCCGTTTTTAAATGTGTGGCTTTGCAGGTCCTGTTTCATCTCTGTCGTCCTGCTGAATCTGAGGTTTGGTTGTGGCTCTTTGTTGTTCTTTAAGGAACAGCATCTAAACTGCAAGATAGCACAGATGTGTATTTTTTAAAGAAGTTAAAGATACAACCAGGAGAGTGATGAAAAATGATTTATCATAGAATTTAAGCAATACAGAAAGTGAATAGGAAGGGTGCTGATACACAGGGAGAAGGGTTAAAGGCCTAGAAGAAAGGCCAAGAATGTCAATGAACAAGGGTCAGGTCACCATGAGAGCCACAAGGATTGAGTTTATGTCAGGAAATGGGTGTTTACTCCTGGTATTTCCAAGGTAGATCTGTTGCAGTGTAGACCAGGTCCAAGTGTGGCAAGGCAACCCGTGACAAAGATGGCACAGAGGGGAAGGTCTTTGGTGATGAAGGAGTTAAGACCTTAGGAAGCTCGAATCCTTCATGGAGATCTTGAAGTCAGTTAGAATGATGGGTGGTCATGGGGAGATGATGTGGACCACGATTTCAAGGAAAAGTCTTTAGTGACTGAAGGAAGGATCCAGAATATCAGAAGGTGTGAGAGATTGCAAAACTGACCACAATCCTTTATTTCCCCTTGTATCCATGTCATTGGCAGTTATAACCCTTCAAGTCTTCCCAGCAAGAAGAGAAGTTTAATCTCTTCCCTTTTAATTTGTGGTGTTCTCATAACTTGTATCAGTGGATGTAGGGAATGTAGTGGAAAAGATGTTGTGCCAGATTGAAGCCTAGACTTCAAAAATCCTGAATGCGTCTGCTTGTTCTCTTGTAGTTCTTCCCGGCCATGATGTGAGCCAGTCCAGGCTAGTCTTCTGGAGGATGAGAGGCCATGCGGAGCAGAAATATGATGTCCTATCTGAGATCGTCCTAGCCTAGCTATCCCACAGTCAGTCTGGCAGCAAGTGTGAGTCCAGCTGAGACCAGAAGACAACCCAGCTGAGAAAATTGCTGTCCTACAGAATCAGGAGTTGAGTAAATGCTTGTTGTCTTAAGCCACTAAGTTTTAGGTCAGTTTGTTATGCAGCAAAAGCTAACAAACACAGAGATGACTGTGACAAAGAAGAATAGAAAGTAGCAGAGCTTAACGGCATGAGCCTCAAAGAAGCAATGTCTTTTTAATAAAGGCATAGAGTACTACAGTAGATCTAAAAAGTGGGTGTAATAATTGGAAAGGCACTACAATATTTGATGGCATTTTTCTTCCCCTCATGTGGGACTCTAGGAAGAGTGTTATGAAATAAAAACTAATATGTTACATAGATTCTGGGAACTCCAAACACGTGTTCAGCTACACAATCACTTATTAAAATTTAAAACTAGTTCTTATATTTTATACATTTATAGAGTGAGACTTATGAGAAAGGTAATAATTTATATGCAGCAAGACCCAGCTCTTATACCCTTCATCTGAATTGGCCTTTATGTACAGAAATTCCAAACTTTCCAGATCCCTCCAAATAATTGTCTTTCTGACGCTGGCCACCATAGGATGCTCCTCTCTTCTATTGCAAACACAGTACCAGGTCTCAATAACATTAGAAATTATGTCTTATCCTTCACTCTCTCCCCAGAGTGCCTAGTGCAGTGCTGTACATATATATATAGAATACTCAGCAAAATATTTATGATCTACCTTTAAAATAAGCATTTAAGAAGTATTCACCTTAAGATTATGTTGAAAAATTAGAAAGTTGTGTAAATATTTGAAATAAACAAGATGCCTTCAGTAAAAATCTCAAAACAAAATATCCTACCCTATTTGGTAGAAATATTTTAGTATCAGTGACAAGAGCAAGGACATTATGACCTGGAAATTATTTCTACTTGATATATTTTATTCTCTGAGGTCTATCATTCTCCATACAAATACCTTATCAGGGCATTATATTTTACGTGAACTTTTCTCAGACTGTCTGGTTATTAATGCAATTGATTAATTTAGCATAAATATGACCATTTTTCCTTTCAGCAAAAAAGAAAAATATCATTTTCTATAACCTATCTCTTAAACCTTGGCTTAATTTATCTCGGCTTGGGATTCCTAGGTTTAGGCTAATTTACCAGTTTTCTCCATAGAGTAGTTTACAGACCCAGTCTGTGACCAGGGAACGAAGCTGAGTCCTAATCACCTGCTTTTCTAAAAAGTTAATGCATATGCTCTTGTATGCAGTGATCCTCTGGACTTGGCTGTGTGTTTTCCAGGTACAGTATTAACTGAAGCCTGTCTCTGAAATCTTTTTTTTTTTTTTTTTTTTGGTGAGGAAGATCAGCCCTGAGCTAGCATCCATGCCAATCCTCCTCTTTTTTTGCTGAGGAAGACCGGCCCTGAGCTAACATCTATTGCCAATCCTCCTCCTGTTTTTTCCCCAAAGCCCCAGTAGATAGTTGTATGTCATAGTTGCACATCCCTCTAGTTGTTGTATGTGGGACGCTGCCTCAGCATGGCTGGACAAGCGGTGGGTCCGTGCGTGCCCTGGATCCGAACCCGGGCCACCAGTATCGGAGCACGCGCACTTAACTGCTAAGCCACGGGGCCGGCCCCTGTCTCTGAAATCTTTAACAGCAGGAACAAAAGCACACACGAGCCATCCTTAGGTAGCCAGTGTTTGCATTAATGAAGGCTGTCTCACCCAGACCTGTATTTTACTGAAAGCCCTATTCCAGTGATGGTCTTAGAGCACATCTCTGTTGCAAGTTCATTACCAAATATCTGTCAATGTTAGGACAGTAGCTTCTTAAGAAAGCAAAATGCAGTTCACCTCTGCCAACGGAATGAGAAGGAGATAGGACAGAGAAAAAGAAATGTGACAAGGATCTGATCTACAAGATGTCAGAATCACGAGTCTTGAATCTTGGAAGAAAGTTAGCAGTCATCTGGACTGAATGTGTTCTGCATGCAAATGCAGCTTGGTTTTTCCTTTTCATTCGTTTGGAGAATTTCAAGAAATGCCGGTCTTCACTGACATGAATTCATAAGATTTGGCAGTGAGTGCACTGCTGCTTCTGCCAAAGGATATTGCTTTTTCCCACTTTCCATGTGGCTGCTGTTGTGCTGGCTGGAGTGCTGCCTCACAGGAGGCAGGAAGGAGCTGCAACCTGAAGCATTTCTTTGAGCACTCAGAGCCATTGGCCTGGCCTGCTCAGAGCCCGGCCTCCATCTTGAGAGGCTCAGCTAACGGAGAGCAAGAGATACAAGGGAAGAAAGTCCCCAAGGGGCAGACATGGGAGGGTTCCACTGAGCAATAACTTTGGGGGAAAATGAATAATCAAAATGCTCCGGAGGTATATTGATCATTAAAGGTGGGTATTTTGTTTGCAAAATAAGGGCGTGGTTTACAGGGACAGATGTTCTGGGTTTGCACATGTCCCAGTATTGTACACTTTCCTTCCGTAAATATTTTTGTCTCATATTCTTAGCACCCTATTGAACAGACTGTCGTTCATTCTTATACAATTAGTTTATTCACGTGTGACAGACCCAGCCCAACTCAGAATCCAGGAACTAGCATTTATTAGTTGATTAATCAAATTCAGATATCATAAGTAAAGGGTTTCAAATAAAATTTTTGAAGGAAACAGCCTCTGAAGTTGAGCAGAAGCCTTTCAACTTGGAATATGCTAAAAGGGGGCACAGAAAGCTATTTATTTCAACACTTCTGCTTACAAGAAGTTGTGCTCTTACTCAGTAAGGCTCTTGAGAACAAATATTGATTGAGGAGCTCTTAGGTGCAAACTTAGGTAAGTTGTAGGATCATATGAAGTCTAATTTTAAAACTTGTCCAATGCTAAAGCATTGTTGGATTTATAGATTCAGTGTTTATTACCTTTGAAAAGATTCTCAGAGATCATTTAAAGCCTCCTCTTCATTTCTTAAATTTATTTATGTTTATTTATTTATTGTGGCAAAAAACCCACATAACATAAAATCACCGTTCCAACAATTTCCAAGTGTACAGTACAATATTGTTAATTGCATGCACATTTTTGTGCAACAGATCCCCAGAACCACCCCCCATCCTTCATGACTGAAACTTGACACCTGCCTAACAGCTCCACACCTCCTCCTCCTCCTCGCAGCTCCATTCCTCCTCATTTTTCAGAAGAGCCTACCTAGGCTCGTGTAGGTTGGATAGTACACACAGATTCCCATGTAGCTAATAAAGACACAGATGGTATTAAAATCAAAGTTTCTTGGCTCATCTAAATTCACTGTGGCACCCTTATAATAGGTCAGCAAAAGAACACAAGTGGGTTTCCCTCTATTCTGACATGATTATTAGTTTTTGAAGGAGTATGGGTGAATATGTTGTGTGTGTGTGTTTAGGGGAGATGTCATTCTTGACATATCTGAATATAAACACGTGGAGACAAGTAGAAAAGGAAAATGAGTAAAAGGAAGGCAGAATGTGAGGCAGCATGGTTAGAACATGCCAAAGTTGTAGGAAAAGTAAAACTATTTTTTTCTCTTGCAAAGCACTGGTGGCATTTTCATGATGAAAATTAGGGGTCAGATCTCCTAATTGATAAATACTTATTGGTTTTCCACTCAGGCAACGTGATGGACTAGGCATTCTAAAAGAAAAATATTCCCACCACAAAAGCCTAAGCATTCTGAATAAATACCAGAAGATAACTTTAAACATGTAGTTGAGCATTCAAAAACTTTAGGAAAATATACAAGTATCAGAACAAAGAGGGGCTACATATCAGTGTGGTCATAAGGCACTGAAACCACTTCTTCTGTGAGAGTTTCCCTGCTGCCAGGTGTTGTAGGCTTTACTGACCACACAGGGTACAAGAGAGGAGGTCTCGGATCCACATACGGTGTGAAGTCATAACTGAGACTCTCACATAGAATTAGAACACTCAGAAAACTTAACCCTCAATGAAAGGATGAGGTACAAAAATATCCTCTAAGCAAAGGGAGACTGGTCAGTCTTCACCTGGACTCTGGGTGTAAAACAAAAAATATTTCTAACGTCTGCTCTAAAAATTTGCAGTTATAGTCATATTCTCACAAAAGTTTGAGATTCCAACCCACACTACCTATGTGCTTTAGTAAACCTCCAGCCTCGAAACATGCATCATGTAGGCCAGGTGCAAGGGGAACAAAGGGAAATTACCTCTAGAGCTATCACTACCCCATTGAGGCACTTCAAGAGTCCACTTATCAAAGTCACATGAAAATAAACTCCTGATGAAAAATCACAAAACACATAAAAGCAAGATACCACTAATGAGAGACAGCCAAAAGACAAACAGAAAGCCTCAAGGGCTTCAGATATATAAAATAGCTACATATAATATGTTTAAAGAAATAAACCAGGGATGTGAAAGCACGTACATGGATATGTGACAATTAAAAAGTGACCAGGCAAATTAGAAAAGAAGCAGATAAAAGTTCTGGAAATGTGAAAATACAATAGTTTAAATTAAATCTTAATGGATAGTTTGCAGAGCAAATTAGACTCTGCTGAAGAGAAAATTCATGGATTAGAGTATTTAGTTGAAGATAGTCAGAAAGAAGCACCTACATACACAGAGATGGAATGACAGGAAGGAAAAAAATCAAAGTTCATGAAAAACAGACTGTAAAGGTCTAGCATAACTCTAATTGGAGTTCTAGAAGGAGAAAAGAAAGAGAGTGGGGAGAAATGCAAAATTTAAGGAGTAAAAAAGGCGGAGAATTTTTTAGAATCTTCAGAATTAGGAAATAAAATTTATAGTCAGTCCAAAAAAATGTAAGAAGAGATAAAAGAAATGTTGAAAAAGCAAAAATCTCTATTGAGAAATTAAAATAAAAAAGAAATAAATGTTTGCAGACAAAGCTTGACAGTAAAAAATTTTACAAAATCATATGGGTTAATAAGAACAAAAATGAATTTTGTGCTGTTTATGAGATACAACTAAAATAAAAAGATATCTAATGATTGAAAGTAAATGACAGGTAGTTAAACAAAAAAGTTAGGCAAAATATCAAATACAAGGAAGCTAAATAGCTATTTTAATATTAAACAAAATATGCTATGAAGGAAAAACATTATTAGATATAAGTATGTTCAACACATAAGATAAATTACACTGGGAAGATAATTTAAAAACTGTATGCACTTAATATAACTCCTAAAAATATATACGGCAAACATTGGGGAAACAAAAACAATAGGAGAAATTCAGTATCTTAAAGGGAGTTTGTAATACTTCTCTCAGTTTGGTGGATCTAATTGGCAATTCAAGCTGACCTCAAATGAATAAGTTATAGAATACTTGAATAAATAAATAATAATATTGCTGTAATGACCATGTTTAGAATATCATACTTAATTTGAGGGTAGATATTCTTTTCATACTTCATTTTTGTAATCAGTCTTGTACTAGGTTATGAGTCTTAAAAACTCAGTATCATACATAAAACACATGTGAACATATACATTTAATTTAGAAATTCATAATAAAGAGGTAATTTTTAAAAACTTCATATGTTTGAAAACTTAAAAGCATTTTTAGCAAACTCATAATAAAAAAATAAATTATTACAGCAACTAAGTGAAATAATTTAATATCCTACATGTTAACTCTCAGAGTATCAGAAAGAAGTTTTCAGATATAAAATCTTATGGGAAAGAATAGGAAAGGTAAAAAATTAATGAGCTGGGAAACAAATAAAAATTAGAAAAATAATAAAAAATTGGCACAAAGACACAGAGGATAAATTTAAAAATAAGAATAGACATTAATGAAATAGAATACAAAGCTATAAAAGAAAAGAACAAAGAAGCTAAATTTATTCTCTACAAAAACTAATAAAATCGATAGACTTCTAGTAAGATCAAGAAAACAAGAGTGGGCAATATAAATAACATTAGGAGATAAAAAGAGGGACATAACCGTAGATGCAACAGATTAAAAAATAAGGAAATCATATAGAAATTTTATGGTAATAAATTTGAAAACTTAGAAGAAATAACCCTCAGGTAAAATATAAATGACCAAACTGACTCCATATGAAATAAATTAAAAAGTCCCATAATAAAGAAATGAAATCTATTGTTAAAAATCTTTATTCTTCCCCAGAAAACAGCAGGGTAAGTGACTTTAGAAGTATGCTTACCAAATATTTAAGAAATATGTCATTAAATCTCAACCACACCCTTAAAATAGAGGAGAAAAAAAAAGAGGATTCATACCTCTACTCATTTTATGAGATTTGTATAACAATAATACCAAAACCAGACAAGGATAATATGGAAAATAGCAGTTAAATGCCAATCTTATTTATGAAATATCTTTAAAAATCTTAAATATTAGTTTTATATTCTTCACCAATTACAGAGATATATTACAGACTCATTTACTTATATAAAGTTCAAAACTGTGCAAAATTGAACTCTTTTGAAATATATGTGTATTTAAGATGGTAAACATTTATTTGAAAAGCAAGAAAATGATAAGCAAAAAATTCAGCATAATGTTAATCTATAGGAGGATCACACAAAAATTCAACATACTGTTATATTCTATTTCTTAAACTGGGTGGTAGATATGGGGTTGCTTGTAGTATTATTGGACTGCATGTATATATACCCTTTTGCAGATATATTTATTATATAAAAATATATCATTTTCTTTATATATTGGTTATATTATGTAAACCAAAATCTAGAAATAGGAACAGTAGACAAAGCAGAGTGAAGTAGATTTGTGATCTTTACTGGTTGATGAGGCTAAAAAATTGACACCAGTGTCTCAGAACATTGTGTGACTAAAATAAGCTGAAATCTGAATCTCCTTGGTGGATTAATAATAATAACAATAATTTTAATAATAAAATTGAATGAGCATATACATTGTCCTATGGTGAGAATTTGGCCTCATAGAGTAGAGAGGCTAAGATTCTCATTTTATCTGCTTTGAAAATGAAACATTTGCAGATGACCAGGAAGAATAATAAAAATGAATATTCTGTACAGGGTTTTACTTAAGAAATGAAGGAAAATTTTTAGGGCTATAAGCCCATCATCCAGGTTCAAATGCAGATCTTGGAGAGCCAGATGTCCTTCAAAATAAGGATATTATTTTGTCATAAAGTTTGAGATTTGATAGCAGAGAACTGAGTGCTGCCAAGAAGGAGGGAGATGGTTGGTGGGAAGGGGGTAGTGAGAGAGAAGCTTATTGAGATTGTTGCCAAACTTCCAATCTGTTAAAAAATTAAACCTGTCTTCTACAGGAAAAAAAGTTAGCGTATATCATCTTAAACAAGAAATAATTACTACCATTCCAGCATTTTTTATAATTGCCTTTACTACTTACATTAATTAACTTATTATAAGTTTAAATAGATTTCATCTCAAATAGCTTTTATTTGGCATCTCTCATAAAACTGTATTTACACTGAACATTATTCCATCTTATTTAATGATGTGGCTTCTCATTTTTACCAACACAACTAACTTCTTGAGATAAGTATATATACTGAAGGAAATTTCTCATTATTACCAAATGTAATAGTTTTTTTGTGAATAGTAGAGTCAGGAATGATGAGGTGTTTCATCAAAATGAATCATTTTGTTTAAATCATTTAGTCATAAGGTCCAAGTATAATACATGCCTTCAGGAAGCTTCACTCACAACTGTTTTCGCTGTGATGACTAACTCCTATAACCCACCATGATCTGACCCTTCTGTTTCAGGTCCTGACTCTGCCTTGTAGATGTACTGGCTACTATTTGCATACTAATGTAGCTTCAAGAACACTGAGAGGTACTGGCTAGTCAAGAACTTTTCTTTGTTGGTGATAAGGACATGGTTTGGCTCTGTCCATCTTATTTCCTGTCCGCAAAGAAATAATATATGCAAAAGAGAACAGTAACAGCCAATAATTTCTCTCTTCACACATGAGCAGGTTCAGCTAGTTACAATATAAAGAATTTCTGTTTCCCCTAACAGAATGAAAATTGCCTCATTATCACTTTCATATAAATCAACAGAAATATGCTTTCCTTCTGAAAGTTTATAAGAACACAATATCCAACCCGTATATGAAAGAACCAACTAATTCACATGAAACCTCAAGTTCTATAATTATAAATGAGAAGCATAACTTTTTACTGTTACTATTTATATGTTGAATAACATCTCCTTACATTAGCATACCAGCTAGCACATAACAGTGAAATTTGAGAACACAAATAGTGGATTCAAAGAACTTAAGTTTCATATCCATCTCTAACTCTTATTAGATATACGGTATTCAGCAAGTCGCCTTCCCTGAGATTCAGTTTCCTCATCTACAAAACGAGATTAATATACCCATACTACAGAAATGTGGTGTGAGTTAAATGCATTGCTATATATAAACTACATATTGTTTAACCTGTAGAAAGTGCTCAATCTAAGATAAATTATATGTGGATGGACTTCAACTTTTGGTGATGATTGTATAAGGCCCTGACAACACCCCTTTCCCAAAGAAAACAACTATAAAATGCAGACATAATTAAAAAAATACCTGAAGACACTGCAGAGTGATCAGAACTCTTCGATGGAAGGGAGGAAGGGAGGTGGATGAAATAAGCTCCTATCTGTGGCTATTAGCCTGGAGCTAAGTGCAGTCCAAGTGGTAAAACATAATTGAAAATATGCAGTTCTTTTGGCCTGGAACATCAGAAAAAAGATGTATCTGGGGAAACCAGGATGACTTAAGAGAACGAGGAAATAATGGAAGGAAAAGATCCATAGAAGACATCACCAAATTTGGCCTATCTATTTTGGTCTATCAAATTTGGTCATATCTATTTTTGTTTCCTGGACAATGTACTTGCAGAAAAGACTAAAGCATTTTAGCTAAAGATAAGAGATTTGAACTGACACTAGAGCTGTTGCCCAAGAAAGAGAATTTGCTCTTCAAATCCTGCAAAGTTAATTGTCTGTTGAAACAAAAATTACAACACTCATCAAAAAACAAAACAAAACAAAAACAAACAATTTAGGTTTCCTACAATTAAACAATTATAGTGTGTAGGATGCATTTGAAAATTACTTGACATACAAAGAACCAAGAAAATGGAACACATTTTTAAGAGAAAAGAAAATCAACTTATTCCAACAGTGCAAAGAGTAAGAAATTGGAATTAGCAGAAAAGTACTTTAAATAAGCTATTTGAACTATCCTAAATGAAGTAAGGTAACATATGCTTGAAGTGAATAAAATGGTAGAATAACTGAGCAGAGAAACAGAAACAATAAAAAGAGAACCAAATGGAAATTCTACAACTAAAGAAGAAACAATATCTGAAATGAAAAATTCACTGGATACAATCATAATCAGTAATCAGAGATTCAGAGGAAAGAGTAAGTGAACTTGAATATAGATGAGCAGATGTGAAGAACAGGTAAACAGTGACTGAAAAAATAAGAACAGAACCTCAGGAAATTGTTACATAATATTACACAGCTCAATATACATCTAATTGGAATTTCAGAAGCAGCCCAGAGAAAAAATGGGGCAGAAAATATTTGAAGGAATAATGTCTGATATTTTTCCAAATTCAATGAAAGATGAAAATTTATACATATAAGATTCTTAATGGAGACTGTTGACCTTAAACAAATAGTGAGTTATTTCTCCAGCAAAAGTGGGTTTATTCGGGATCCACAAAAAATTGCAATTCAAGATTTGCAGCCATGGCAAGCCACTGTGCAAGTCCCCAGCAGCAAATGGAGGGGAAATGCTTTTATAGAGGGGAAGAGGAAGTTGGGAAGGCTACTGTAAACAAAGAGTCTGTTAGGGGAATTGAGATTTCCATGTTTAGTGCCTTTTCATTGGCTGAGCTGTGACAGTCTCATTCACTGAACTGTTGCTGGGCAAGAAGAGGAAGTCTTCTTCCTGTTGGGTTCTGCAATCATTATAGGGCAGGAGAGCTCCCCCTTCTGGCCTCTCATCTCCATTTTAAATGAGGTTTCTGTTTATTAATTTTCACAAGAAAAAGCAGAATAAACATAAAGAAATCTAGGCTGAGACACATTGTTGTCACACTGTTGAAAGTCAAAGATAATGAGAATATCTCAAAAACAGAAAGAGCAAAGGGAAATATTATATACAGGAGAGCAATATTCTGATTAACAGCTGACTTATTAAAAATCAGTAAGAACAAATAAAAGTGGAACAATATTTTTAACCTGCTGATGTTAGTAAAAACTAAAAACTTAAGAACCTGCATGCACTGAAAATATCCTTCAATAAAAAAGTTATAAGTCGATGATTTTAGATAAAACTAGAGAATTCATTGCCAGCAGTTCTTTTTCACTGTAAGAAATGCTAAAGAATATTACTCAAACTGAAGGTTAGTCACACCAGATAGAATCTTGGATCATCAGAAAAGAAAGCTGAGCATTTGAAATGGTAAATATCTGGTTAAGTAGAAAAAAATCTGTATATTTTTGTTTTTGTCCCTTCTAACGGTTTTCTAGAAGATGTTAAAGCAACATAACACAGTCTTGGGGGTTTACATAATATATAGGTGTAACCCATAAAGTAACTATAACATGAAGGATGGGAAGGGGTAGAGCTAAAAATTGGTGCAAGTTGTCTAAATTTTTTCATGAAGTAGTACAATATTTACTGTAAATGGAATGTGAAAGCTTAAGGATGTATATTGTGATCCAACCACACTTTTAAAAAGTGAAGAGAAGTATAGCTAAAAACTTAAAATAGTAAGTTTAAAATAAAATTCTAAAAACTATTCAAATATTTCTTAAAACACAGGATGGGATGGGGTAAAATGGAAATAAAAGAGGAGACATAGAAGAAACAGATATTGAAATGATAGACCTAAACCTAATGCTATAAATAACTATATTAAATATTAATGCTCTAAGCTTTCCAATAAAAGGGTACAAGTTTTCAAAACATTTAAGTAAATCAAGACCCAAGTATATGTTGTCCACAAAAGACAAATTTTAAATTATAAGACACAAATAGCTGAAAGTAAATCGGCGGGAAACATTTACCAAGCAAATACTACGCGTATGTATGTAGGAGTAGCTACATGGAAATCAGAAAAAAAAATACATTTTCAAGAAAAATTATTAATAGAGACAAAACAAAACATTTCATAATGATAAAGGGGTTAATTAAACAAGAAAATATAACAATATAAGTATCTATGCAACCATTAAAAGAGTTGCAAAATACAAGAAGCAAAAATCAACAGAATTAAACACAGAAATAGAAAATTCCACAATCATAGTTGGAGAATGTATTGATTTCTTGGGGCTTCTGCAATAAGTTACCTCAAATTTATTTTTTGTTTTATTTTCTCACAGTTTTGGACGTTAGAAGTCTGAAATTAAGGTTTCAACAGAGCCAAGCTTCATCTGAACGCTCTAGGGAAGCATATTTCCTTGCCCTTTCTGGCCTTTGGTGGCCCTTGGCATTCCCTGGCTCATGGCAGCATAACTCCAGTCTTGGTCTCATCTTCACATGACCTTCTCCACTCTGTCTCTGTGTGTGTTCTCCTACAAAGATGCCTGTCATTTGATTTAGGTCCTACCCTGATCTAGGATAACCTCATCTCAAGATCCTCACCTTAATTGTACCTACAAAGACTTTTATTCCAAATAAGGTCACATTCTGAGATTCCGGGTTGACGTATCTTTTGGAGGCCTCTATTCAATGTACCACAGAGAGTTAACACCTCCTCTCAGAAATTCATATCCAAATTAGGAAAAAAGCCAGCAAAGATATACAGGATATGAACCATCCTGTCAACAACATTGACTTAATTTATATTTATAAAACACTATACCGAACACAGGCAGATTACACATTCTTTTTAAGGGCACATAGAATATTTCTCAGACTAGATCATATGCAGGGCCATAAAAACTTGATTGAAAAAGACTGAAATCATTCAGAGTATATTCTCTGAACAAAATGCAATTGCATTAAAAATCAACCAAAATAAAATAAATACAAAATCCCAAATATTGGAAAATTAAACAACACACTCATAAATATTCCATAGGTCAAGGGAAAAAATCAAAAGGGAAGTTAGAAAATATTTTGAATGGAATAGAAATGAAAAGATCATGAGAAAAATTTCAAGATGCAGTCAAAGCAGCGATTAGGGTGAAATTTATTATTTAAATGAAATGAATATATCAGAAAAGGAGAATGATTTCAAATCAATGATCTGGGTTTGATTTTAGAAAATTAGACTGAAATAACAATTAAACCCATTTAAGTAGATATGAGGAAATAATACATATAATAATAAAAATCAAGAAGTGAAAAAAAAGAACAAAAGAGAAAAATCAGTGAAACCAAAGCTGGTCCTTTGATAGGGCAAATAAAATTGATAAGCTTCTAGCTTAATTGGTTAAGTAGAAATAGAGAAGATGTACATTGCCAGGATCAGAAATGACATGGGAAGCTTCAGTATAGACCCTACAGATATTGAAGGATAATGAGAAAATATTATGAAAAACTCTTGCCAATAACCTCAGCTACTTAGATTAAATGGACAAATTACTTGAAGAAGACTACATAGCAAAACTCACTCAAGAAGAAACAAAAGAATTGACTAGCCTTCTAATGAGTTAAAACATTTAATTTATAATCAAATAACTTTTCTATGAAAATTTGATGAAGCCTAGAAATATTAAAGCAATAAATAATATCAATCTTACACAAACTATTCAAAAAGAGAGAAAGAGAGAACATTTTTCAACTTACTTTATGAGGCTAATATTACCCAATCAAATTTTAACAAGATTTTGGAAGAAATTGACAAGCTCATGTTAAAACTTGTGTGAAAATGTGTGTGTGTGTGTGTGTGTGTGTGTGTATAAAACAGTCAAAACAACTTTGAAATAGAAGAACATGATTGGAAGATTTATATTATATGATTTCAAAACTTAGTATAAAGCTTCAGTAATCAAGACAGTGAGGATCGACATAAAGATAGACATACAGATCAACAGAACAATATAAACAGTACAGACAATCCAGAAATAGACTCACTGTGATATGAACAATTGACTTTTGAGAAAGTGTCAAGATAATTCAACTGAGAAAAGATATGTTTTTCAAGAAATGTTGCTAGAAATATTGGATATCTGTGTGGATAAAATGAACATTGGACTTTTACCTCACATCATACACAAAAGATAAATCAAAATTGATCATAGACCTAAATGTAAGAGCTCAAGTTACTATATTTAGAAGAATATATAGCAGAAAATCTACATGGCATTGGTTAGCCAAAGAGTTCTTAAAATGGACCCACAAAAAATGAAAACAATGAAAAAATAAATTTAATTAAAATAAAAAAGTTTGGTTCTGTGAAACATACATTTACAAAAAGGAAAAGATATTAACTGGCAAAAATATATTTGCAAAGCAAATACTGACAATGGTTTTGTATCTAAATATAAAATGAACATTTATAACTTGATAATGAGAAGACAAATGACACAACAAAAATGGGCAAAAAGTTTTGTATAGATACTTAACAAAATTTAAAATTGGTACACTCACTTTGGAAATCAATATGGAGGTACCTTATAAGGTTAATCATATACATCATACAATTTATCAATCCCTCCTAGATATTTCTGAGACTATGGAAACACATTCACACACAGACTTGTGAGTGAATGTTCATAGCAGCATTATTTATAATACCTGAAAGTGGAAACAGTACAAATATCCACTGACTGCTGAATAGATGAACAATTGTGGTATGTCCATCCTGTGGAATACTACTCTGCAATAAAAATGAATGCAATATTTATGCATACATCATCATGGATGGATCTACAAAACTTTATGGTAAATGAAACAAGCCAAAGAGGAAGGCTGCATACTATATGATTTCATTTATATGCAATTCTAGGAAAGGCAAAATTTAGTGACAGAAAGCAGATCAATGATTGCCAGGGACTAGGGGTCAAGTAGGGACTGAATGCAAATGGACATGAAGAAATTTTGGGGGCTAAGGAAATTTCTACATCTTGATTGTAGTGTGGTTACACAACTATACACAATTACCAAAATTCTTAAACTGTATACTTACAATGGGTGAATTTTAGTGTATGTCAGTTATATGACAATAAAGCTAAAAAATAATAATTTTACATAGATTCAGAGATCATCATCATATAGTTATTTTCAGATATTAGTTAGCAGCAGAATCTTCTAGGAAGTCTGTTAAAAACCCAGATGTTTATGCTCGATATCCAGATATTCTTATTCTGTGGGTCTGACATGGAGCCTGGGAGCCTGCATTTTCACCAGTAGCCAAAGGGATGGTCTACATACAGATGGGCTACAGACCTGAAACTAGGGAATTACCTGAATTCAGGGAGAAGCTAAATAAGTCTCTTATAAATAAAAATAAAATTTTAGATTTTAAGCTTTCAGGGAGCAAGTATTGTACAAACATGACTTGTCCATATAACAACCAGTTAAACACAACACTTAATAAATCAGCTGTATAATGCAGAAGTCATGAAGGTTGTTATGTGTCAAGGAACCTTTGGGACGTGGGGCTGATAAATTATTCAGGGAAATGCGAGGTAAGGGGAGCATGGGAACCACAACTTGAGAAAAAAGCAGGCTTCACAAAGGCCTCATCTGCCTCACAAAGACAACTGGGAAAATCCACAGCTCTGGAATGTACTTGAGTGCTTCTTGTTAATAAGGAAAGCCAACACCGCCACCCTCAAGGCATCGCTTGTCCAGGCCATCCAGAGTGGGGTGCTGCTAGAGTCCTCTGGGGTCAGCACGGCGACCAGACTCCTTGCGAGTGTTCTCCCTCTTCTCCTGAAGGGAGACAGTGAGAACGTTTCCAGTTCCTGAAGAGGAGGCAGGAGCAGCCAAGAGAGACACGTGTCCTGCCGTGAGGACCTCTCTGGAGAGGGCAGACTGACTCCAGGGGTCCCAGGAGAGTTCTCCACGTGATGTAACAAGGTCGTGATGCAGTGCCAAGGAGCCTTCTGAGGCAAAACCAGTTGCAACTCAGTTGGAGCAGGAGCCATCTTCCTTGAGATAAGAGGAGAGGTGTTAGTAGGGAGACGACTGTCCCACCAGTTTGGGGGAGAATTGCTATTTTAAAGTGTGGGTACATTAATAACAGAGTCTAAGAAGTAGAGTTTTCAGAGTCTACATGGGCTCTGGGCTCATCCTACTCTTGGGCTCATCTTCTCCAAGGAACCTTTGGTTACTTTTTTCAAGAGTGATTCTGCTGAAGAGCAAAACACAGGGGCAGGACTGCCTACATAGCGTGTGCATCTAGCGCAAAATGAAAATGCTAGGTCCTTTGTTCAAAAATTATGAAGAATTTCAAGATGGTAACACCATGCATTGAACCAAGTGTGGGGCCTTTCTAAGGGCTGAGCCCACTGTAACTGCACAGGTCGATGCCTAGGAAGCCAATCCTGACCGGGGCGATGGGTTCTCAGTCCAGCCCAGCAAGAAGAACATCGGATTCTACACTGGAACGCTTCTCAGATGGGGTTAGCAGAATCTTCTGGGGCAGCGCTGAGTTAACGAGGTTCCTAGATGCCCAAAACGGAGAGTCTGATGTGGAAGGTCATGGGCATGTTCCAGAATACTGTTTTAATTTGCCAGGTGATTCCGCTGTGCAGACAGTTTTGGTAATCAGGGCTATATAAGTCTCATGCTAATTTATATAAGATGAGATTTGAAAAGGTTTGAATACTCAACTCATTGTTTAAATCGAAAGACCTTTGTAATCCTATCTGATATTTAGCTCTCTAACATTAAACATGGGTTATTATGGTAATTATATTAGATCATTATGAAAGCGTTGGAATCAGCTAGGGAGTCTAAATATTGTGTCAAATTCTGCACTTCACTTTTCAATGCATTCTCACTGCCAATTGACTTCTACTATCTTTTTTTCCTTAATCCCCACTTCCTTCTGCTACTTGAACCTTAAATATAACCTAGTTTTTAAAATATTTGCATAGTATTAGTTCTTAACACTGTTTAAAACTCTTAGACGATCCATTAGGTTCATAAAAACATTAATAAAACAGTAAATCCTATCCAAATGCCTGCAATCTAAAAAAATTGGTATATAAGAGAATTCTTAGGATGATGCCTGGTAACTGATTCGCTTCAAAGTACCAAGATCATCAGAAGATATTACCTAAAATTTAGTTTTAGGTTTTTAAAGTACATTTTAATTCTTTTTTAAGGCCTTTGTGAGTAATGTAATTCTTCATTTTCCATTTGCTGAGACTAGCAGTAAATCTCAGTGTCAGAGGTCACCGAGCACAGTCATCAGGCAGACATGGACCGCACTTCTTGAGCTCGGCACTGAGACAGGAAATAATACATGTGAGATACACAAAGTAGTTAGGAGTCGAGCCTAAGCTGCTCACTTTACACACTGGCATCGAATCTAGCCCAATCTCTACAGAGCTCAGCTCTATGTTCTCCTGATATTTTCCTATTTCCTTGATTTGGAAGCAGAAAATAGACAAAAATAAAAAGGATATTCTCCCAGTACTTGCTTTCTAACAGAAAATGTGGTTTAAAAATAAATGAATTTTCAGGCAACTATTCCTTCCTGAGCCAACTCTGTTTTGTTACAGTGTGTTTCCATTCCCCTCAGGGCCCCTCTATTTATTTTCCTTGTAAAAGAATGAAGGAAAGTGAGGGTTATACCAAGCAATTGCCTCCTAGTCCTTCTTTCTCGAGTGCGAGGGCCAAGTGCATTTCCTGCCATCTGTTTCATTCCATCTCCTGGTGCTTGTTAGGAACCTGGCAGCAGTGGGCAGATGGAGAAAACTGGCAGGACTCATTGTTGATTTGTAAAAGCAGCCCGATTTGGTAGATTTGCCAAGCAAGCCCCTGGTAGTAAAGATAGAAAGACTATTGAAACTCTCAGTTGAGGAAAGTCTTTCATAGTACAGGGAAGAAAGCTTAAACTGAGAAGAATCCTAATATGGTGGGACCCCCCGACACCACCCAAAGTCAATGTCGTCTCCATCCTGGACTCTTAATTCATTGTTGCCACCAGGACACACATTTAGTGGCAAATGCTGATGATAATCTGCAGTGTGGATCAGGGCTTCCTGCCTCCCCGTCTCTACACCTTGACTTAGAAAAATGGGTGTGAATCCTCCATCTACTCTTTGCTCAGAGAACCCCAGGTTCCTATTTGCAGTGTCCACCCAAATGCAAGTTTTCAGATTCTTTCAAGTGTCAGAAGAGCTAAATCTTTCCCTTCAATCTGTTCACGGTTGCTGGTTGAAAATTTATCCAGAATATAGAAATAGAATTTGTTGGAGTAGTTTAACAACCACCTCACTGTCTGTGGAACAAGGATCACAATTATATCCCCAGGTTTTATTTTTATACCCAAACATTTGGAGAATCACTGCCTTCTGGAGTCCCCCAGATGAGATATCGACATTATTGTACAGTTCTCAAACCCAAAAATTCCCAGTGAAAGTCTCTGTTCTAGACCAATTGCCCTGAGTCTCTCATCCTGCAGGCGCTATAAACCTGTCTGGCAGCAAGTAAGACCAGCAACGTTTTCACTGCATACGTCCAGGGAAGCCACCAGGCATCCTGCTGGTTGGATGGCCGTCTCGAGATGCTCAATTGCCATATGCTGAGTCAGCTTCTCTCCAGGTTCCCTGGGTTCTCAATCATTTCAAACTCAAAGACTTTCAGGATCAAGCCCATCATTCCTCACATCTCCCCCCATTCATCGGTCATTATCAGAAATACAAGACTCTCACAGGAGTCATCATTATATAGGCTCATTTTTTAATTTCCCTGTGTAAATCTTTTGTTCTACCCAAACTCCCAGACTTTCCTCCCCAAATCTTCCACTTAGCTCTCTTGGTCTGTTAAAAGTAAATTCTTTTCCTCTATACCCCCTTCAGTTTGTTGTTCCAACTGAAACTTAGCTGCCCCTTGAGGATACTTCTTCCCCTCAAGTCCTCACAATAAAAGCTTTTTTTCTTTCTGTACCCTCATGCTTCAAAACCTGCTTGTGGAGTTGATAGGATCCGTGCTTTTATTTATTGCTTCCGGACTCTTCTCATCTTCTTTCAAAAACATAAGCTCCTTTGAAGTGTTTGTCACCAGACTTTACCATTTCTTCTCCTTGTCAGTGTGTTCTGCCAGCTCCCAGCCACTGTCTTCCCCTTCCCTGAAACCTGGTGATGTCAGACAGCCAGATGACTCATCTAATTCTCTGGCCCCTCAAGTCCTTGAACTCCTTGTCACCAATGAACTTCTCTTCACCTCACCTCTCACAAGGTCAGGACCCAGATCTGGTCATCACCAATGACTGCACTGCCTCTGAAATCTTGACTTCAAATGTCAAGAGAGTCGTGTACGCCCACCTTTTCTTTCAGAGCGTTTACTCCACTATACCCATTCCAGCAATCTTCACTGAGACTTGCAATCTGCTGATTCTTTTCCCTGTTATCACCTCTTCTTTCCTCCCTTCCATATTTAAGAAAGTTTTCTTAGATCCTGTGTCTAGCTCCTACTAGCTCCCAATTTATTGTTCCAAATTTTGCAAAAGAATTGTATGAAGTTTCTGTTTTCACTTTATCACCTTCTGATATCACTTTTAACCACTATAATTGAGCCTTTGCCCTCATCATTCCACTCAAAGCAACTGTTTAACAAAGCTATTAATATTTGACAAAGCCAATGGTCAATTCTTTGTCCTCATCTTAGTTGCTCTTGGTAGTATTAATGATAGACATTCTTTTGAAAGCACTTTGTTCTGCCAGAATCCACAATACTAACCCTCCTGGGTTTCCTTATAACTCGCTGGTTACTCCTCTCACATCATATGCTGACTAATCCTCCTCTGCTGTTGAATACTGGCTGCCCAGAAGCCTATCCTTACCATTCTTCTTTATGTCTTTCCTTCTTTCTAAGTGATCTCAATCAGTGCCATTGACTTAAATACCAACCATACACTGATGACTCTCAAATGTGTGGCGTAGCCTGGGCTTCTCTCACGACTCTCAAATTCAGTTATATACTTGTTTATTTGAAATTCTTCTCTGATGTCACAAAATCAACATGGTCAAAACAAAGGTATTAATTTTCTATCAAAATTTTCTATATCCCCAAACTCTCCATCTCAATAAAAAATACTATTATTCATTCAGTGTCTAAGTCCAAAAGCTAGAAATCATTCTTGATTTTTCTCTTTTCTCCACATCTTATATTTAATCTACCAGTATATCCTACTGGCTCTACTTTCAAAATATACTCCCAAATACGACCATTTCACCATCCCTACTACTGCAAGATTCAGTTCATCATCTATAAAACAATTGCCACAGGCTCTTAACCAGTCTCCTTGCCTTTGCTTACCTACCCCTTCACCTCCAAAGTCATCCCCCCATCTGCAGACTTTCCTTCTAAAGTGTAAACTATGTCACTCAACATTTAATAAGCTCTAACAGTTTTCCATAAAATGCAGGAAAAAAATTCAATTTGTACCATAGTACTAACCCCATCTCCTTCCATTTCCCCCAGAATTCATTATGTTTTAGCAACAATGATCTAAAGAGCTGTCTCTTGAACATGCTAATGCCATTCCCATTTTAGGGCCTCTGATGCTTACCTTTCCTTGTATAATTATTCTCCTAACTATCTTCACACAGTTTCCTCCTTGCTCATAATCCAAGTCTATATTCAAATGTTATATTTTCAGAGAGGGCTTCCCTGACCATTGCAGCTAAAAGAGACATCTGCCTTTCAGTAATTCTGCATCACATTACCGTTATCTTACTCATAGCCCTTACCGTTACTTCCTAGTATTTTTATTTGTATGTTTATTAGTTATCTACCAGCCCCTTTCACCATGATGTAGCCCCATAAGACTCTGTCTTGTTAATTGCTTTTTCTCAGGAAATGCAAATTGTGCCTACACAAAACCAATAATAATAATAACAACAACAACAAAAATAACTAACATTTATATAGTGTTTATATGAGCCAGGCACACTTTTAAGTGCTTTTCATACATTAAATCATCCAATTTTTACAACAACTGTATGACCTAACAACTGTTTTTTTACAGATAAGAAAAATGCACAAGCTCACATAACCCGGAAGTTAGTAGAGGCAAGACTCAAACCTAGGCAGGCTGGCCTCAGAGTCCAGACTCTTAGCCACTACACTGTATCTTTCTGATTTATTGGCTGCCTGACTACCTCACTCTTGAAGTAAGGGTCTTGAAATGCATGCCCGCCCATATGTCATCTGACTCATGTAGAGCACTGGTCAGAACATCTCAGTGACATAGTCATTACACCCTGTAAATGCAGCCCAATATTGTTGTAGACCAGTGTTCCTCAAAGTTTGGTCTTAGGACACATTTACACTCTTAAAAAAGTATGGGGGGGTCCCCAAGGAGCTTTTATTTATATGGGTTGTATCTCTTAACAGTTATCATTTTAGAAATTAAAACTCAGAATTTTTAAAAATACCTATTTATTAATTTTAAAATAATAATGCCATTACACGTTACTATAAATAACATTATAATGAAAATTAACTACATCTATAAAATAAAAGAAATATATTGTGAGAAGGATAGCATTATTTTACATTTTTGTAGCTTGCTTTAATATCTGGCTTCACAGGAGCCAGCTGGATGCTCACGTCTGCTTCTGCATTCAATCTGTCGTGATGTCTCCCTTCATGTAGCCTCAAGAAAACTTCACTGTGCACCTGGTGGAGAATTTCTTGAATTGAATTTGCACATGGAACTTCTGTTCCCTAATCCCCCAGGTTGTTCTCACTAAGGTAAATAATTGGTTTGCATATTTTTGCCTACATTTATGTTTACCACATTAATTTTCATTATTTTTTCCAGCTCAATTGTTCCTGCTTGCTTAGGTCATTTAAAAATAGCTAATTGCTATTAAATTTAATGCTTTTAAAAGACATAAGCTTAATATGTGAAGTTGCCATAAAAAGTTAAATAGTCCTCAACTGGAATTCACTCCAATCATTCAACAAATGCTAACAGAGTGCTCATCAGGTGCCTGGCTCTGTTTTAGGGCTTGGGCTACATAAGTGAACACAAACAGATAAAAGCCCATGCCCTCGTGGGGCTCACATACTCAGAGAGACAGACAGTAAAGAAAAAATATATAGTATGTTCAAAGGTGGAAAGTGCTATGGAAAAAGATGAATTGGAGCCTGGTAAGGGGCATAACGGTGTACATTTTTGTGTGAAGGTGAAGTTTAAACCTAGGTGGTAAGAGTTGGCCGTATGGGGAAGGCGACGACTGAGCAAAGGCTTGAAGAAGGTGTGGGAGTTAACTGCGCAGACAACTGGGGAAGAACATTCCACGAAGAAGGAGCAGTGGCACAAAGGCCCCAGGCAGCACAGGGACCTGGTGTTTGAGGAGCAGCAGGAGGCCTGTGTCTGGAATGGGTGGCCAGGGGGAAAGAGAGAGACACGAGGTCAGAGATGTCAGTCAGGCGTCAGGCCACGTGCATCTCACGTGCTGTCAGCTTGTATTCTGAGCAAAATGAGGAGTCAGTTCTAGTCTGGATTATGAACCTGAGCTTCATAAACTTGCAGAAAATGAATAATTATATGTCTTAATGTCTTTGAATATAAAATTCGGAAATAATACCAGAAAATTTCCAAGATTCCAACAGACTATAATTCTGTGATACTAAGGCATTTTAAATGCAAATAAAAAAATCTGTTAGTGAGCCTGTGCCTCTGGACTGTCAACAATCAATAAAAGCTAAAATTATTAGTCACAAAACTAAAATTTTGATGAGGATATATTTCATAAGGATATATTTTTAAATGTGCAAATCAGAGACACGAAGTGAGCAATAGATGGCACAGGGATTCAAAGAGTTTAAAAGAAAAATAAAGTCTAGTCTCTAACGAGGTAAACAAAAAGCAAATAATTGAGATGAAAGTCAGAATGCTACTGATGAAGCTATTAAGACACATACATTATTTACTTTTTTTACCGTTGGTAGAATATTGTATCTTAAAATATTATAGTGTTGTATCTTAAAAGAAACTAAACATCCTGTTCCACACATAAGAAGCTTGAAAGTCACTACTCCATTCTAACAAGTAAAAGGCTGAACAGACCGAAAAATCAACTCTTCCTGGATCCACAAGAGAGTGAAGGACACAGGCCATACCACTGCTCCTAAGACTGGAGAGGCAGACAGGCAAATGCAGGGTGTCCTGGCTTACCAGAGCAGTCACACAAAGGGACACTGCATCCGACCCAGTGCCAGGGTAGGAAACCAGAATCATAACTGAAAGTGCTAAAGGCTTAGTGTGGACAACTCTGAGAGTTAAAACCTGCAGGGGGACCCAGTCATAGTCAGGGCTGCCCAATACTGTGAGATTTACCTCCAGGAATATAACCAGATTCCCACAGTAAATATAGGAGAAAAATCCCCTCAGGCTTCCTGCAGCAGGAGAGAAAAGCAACCATTTTGAAATACCTCAGAGCACTCTCTTCTTCTTAACAAGGCCTGCCCTCAGGGGAATCTAGTTAACCACTGCCTAACCTGCTGGGGCATTATTAGAGTCTAACTGACCTGAGGAAGAGAAATACCCAGCTGTGCCTCACTCTAGTCATCCTGTCCCACCTAAGGCGGGAGAAAAAAACTGAGTTCAGAGTCCAGAGGCACAGGCTCACTAACAGGTTGGGACCCAATCACAGGACTATAAACACTTCCCCTCCCCCCACACCTCACCATCACATGACTAAAGCCAATTTACAGCAGTGCCTTTTACCCAGTACGTCAGGTCCAGTTATCAAGAATAAGGCACACCAAAAGGCAGAAAACACAATTTAAGAGAGCAATCACCAGAACCAGACATGGCAGGGATGCTGGAATGATCAGACAGGGAATTTAAAACAACTCTGGGGGCCAGCCTGGTGGTATAGTGTTTAAGTTCACACGCTCTGCTTCAGCCACCCAGGTTTCAGCCACCCAGGTTTGCAGGTTTGGATCCTGGGGACGGACATACACCACTCATCGCCAGCCATGCTGTGGCAAGACACATATACAAAATAGAGGAAGGTTGGCACAGATGTTAGCTCAGGGCCAATCTTCCTAAAGCAAAAAAGAGAGGAGGATTGGCAACAGATGTTAGTCCAGGGCCAATCTTCCTCACTAAAAAAAAAAAAAAACAAACAAAAAAAACACCTTGATTAATAGGCTAAGAGCTCTAACAGATAAAGTAGACAGCATGCAAGAACGGGTGGGCAACATAAGTAGAAAGAGAGAAATCCTAAGAAACAACCAAAAAGATATGCTAGAGATCAAAAACACTGTTAATAGAAATGAAGAATACCTGTGACAGGCTCATTGGGAGACTGGACGTGGCTGAGGAAAGAATCTCTGAGCTAGAGAACATATTTGTAGAATCTCTGAAAACTAAAAAACAGGGAGGGCAAAGACTGAAAAAAACAGAACAGAATATCCAAGGACTGTGGGACAGCTGCATGAGGTGAAACATGTACAACAGGAACACCAGAGAGAGGAAAGAGAGAGAAAGCAACAGAAGGAATGTTGGAAACACTTATGAACTGAAAATTTCCCCAAATTCACGTCAGACGCTGAACCACAGATCCAGGAAACTCAGAGAATACCAAGCAGGATAAATACCAACAACCTACAGCCAGGCATATGATGCTCAAGCTGCGGAAAATCAAAGATAAAGTAAACCCCTGAAAGCAGCCACAGGAGAAACACCTCACCCACAGAGGAGCCAAGAACGACGTCCAGCTTCTCCTCAGAAACCACGCAAACATGAAGAGAGTGGAGTGAAATATTTAAAGGGTTGAGAAAAAGAATCACCAACCCAGAATTCTGTACCCTGTGAAATTATCCTTTAAAACTCAAAAAGAAGTCAAGACTTTTGTCAGACAAACAAAAGTTGAGGAAATTTATTGCCAGTAGATGCACCTTGCAAGAAAGGTTAAAAAAAGTTATTTAGAGGGGCCGGCCCCGTGGTGTAATGGTTAAGTGTGTGTGCTCTGCTGCTGGCGGATCCCGGGTGTGCACCGGGGCACCGCCTGTCAGGCTATGCTGTAGCAGCATCCCATATAAAGTAGAGGAGGATTGGCATGGATGTTAGCTCAGGGCTGATCTTCCTCACACACACACAAAAAAGTTATTTAGAGTAGGAAAATAATATAGAATATGCAGAATAATGTAGAATATGCAGAAACTCCAATCTGCATAAAGAAAGGAAAAACATTGAGAAAGGAATAAGTGAAGGTAAAATAAAAACTTTTATTTTTCCTATTCTTAATTGATCTAACAGATAACAGTTTGTTCAAAATAATAATAGAACAATGTATCAATTATATATGCTTATGTAAATATGATATCTATGTTTATACATAAGTTAAATGAGTGACAGTAATAATATAAGGGACAGGAGGGAGGAATTAGAATTATTTTGTTACAAAGTACTCACACTACTGGTAAAGTGGTATAGTGTTATTTGGAAGCGGACTTCTAAACATATATTGCAAGCTCTATGGCAACCACAAAAAAGTAAAAAGAAACTAAGATCCGAGGAATACTGGAGATTTTAAAAAATGTATTTAAATGCATGTTATTCTAGTAAGCCTTAACTGGCTTCCAGAATAATGGGTTCTTGGTAAACTGTCAGCTTTCCATCAGGGAATTCAAACAAGCCTCTTGGGTCAGAGATGAGGATCTACAATTTGGAGGATCTGCCAGTGGATTTACAGTTCATGATCAGTATAGTAACACACTTGTGTTTTGCGACGCTTTAGCCTCAGACCTCAGCTTGAGGAAGGATATGTTATCATGTTGGCTTCAGAAAGGGCTTGAAGAGCTCCCTTTTGAAAGAACTAGCTTAACACTGTCACTTTTCTGTTGGACTTTCCTAGTTATCACTTAAGGCCTAAAGGAGAAAGGAATTATGTAGTGTCCTTTTCTCTCCCAGTCCAGGGTCTAAGAACCCTAAAGCCAAGCGCAAAAATCAATGCTACCTCAGAAGAAAGGGAAGCTTAGCCCAGTGTCCACGTGCAGGTTTACAGTGACAGATGCGTTCCGGCACCCAGATACTCAATCCAGCGTCCTGGAAGGGACAGCTTACAGGCTGGCACTCCAGGCTGAAGTCAAGGCAAAATCCACTAGGCTGTCAACCAAATTCCAAGCACCACTTCCTGGGCTCTTTTGACTTGTACTCTTCTGTCTTCATCTGCTTCTAGAAGTTTCACTTGACTGGGTGATTTTAGCTCTGATCAGTGTTCCTATTTGGGACTAAGAAACACCTTCTCTACCTGGTTAAAGCTACTGATACATTCTCAATAACTTCATAACCATGACATAACTAAAGATGAGTTTAATTCAATATATTTTTATATTGAGTGTCTCCTATGTGCCAAGTATCACAGTATTCCAGGAGATTCTAAAAATAATAAAGTAATTCATAGCGGAGCTCAAATTCTAGAGTTGTGCTGTCTAATGCAGTAGCCTACATGTGGCTATTGACACTTGAGATGTGGTTAGTCCAAACTGAGATGTGCTCTAACTATAAAATGCACTGGATTTCAAAGACTTAGTATGAAGAAAGAATATAAAATATTTCATTAATAGTTTTATATCGATTGTATGCTGAAATGATAATATTGTAGACAAAATAAAAATATAATTAAAGCTAATATCTCCAACTCACAGGGGGATCCAGATGATGGATTTATGAGCCATGGCCTTTAAAATAAGTTTGATTAGGGCCGGCCCAACAGCATAGTGGTTAAGTTCACCCGCTCTGCTTTGGCGGCCCAGGGTTTGCAGGTTTGGATCCAGGGTGCAGACCAACGCACCACTTGTCAAGCCATGCTGTGACTGCGTCCCATATAAAGTAGAGGAAGATGGGCATGGATGTTAGCCCAGGGCCAATCTTCCTCAGCAAAAAGAGGAGGATGGGCAACGGATGTTAGCTCAGGGCTAATTTTCCTCACACACACAAAAATAAATAAATAAGTTTGATTAATATATTTGAGAAATCAGATAACAAGAAGGAGAATTTCAGCTGAGGAATGGAAACTATAAAAAAATCCAATGGAAAGTCTAGAATCAAAAAATGTCATAACTGAAATTAAGAATGCTGAAGTATGTATTCATTCAGCTCCTTGATAAATACCCAAAGAAATGCCTAAGAGAAATGTAGATATACATGCTCCAAGAGAAATGAAGAATTTTAGACTATTCAAAATAGTCTAAGATTGATTTAAAAATTGCGGTATAGTCATACAATGGCATACTAGACAGTACTGAAAATCAACAGCAACATAGATGAATCTCACAAACACAATGTTTTGTGAAAGAATGCATATATGAAAGAATATTTACTGTATGATATCATTTATATAAAGTTCAAAAACAGGTAAAATTAATCTATGGTGTTGGAAGTCAGGATAGAGATACCTCTCAGGAGAAGGGAGAGGGTCATGATTAGGAGGGGACATAACCAGGACTTCTGAGAAGCTTATAATGTTTTATTTCCTGATCTGGGTAGTGGTTAGAGAAATGTGTTCACTTACTGGTAATTCCTCAAGCTGCACACTTAGGGTTTGTGACTGTTTCTATCATATATAAAAAGTTTATAATATAATGTGATACAATATAATAAACTTCAATAAAGTGTTTATTGAAGTAAAGCAAAAAATATATATAGTCCCATTTCTTTTTACCTTTTAAATATGGTTACTAAAAAAATTTAAATGACAAATGTGACTCACATTATATTTCTATTCGATGGCACTGCTCTAAAGAAATAAAAGATTACTGTAAATCATTAAGTAGGATCACAAAGTAGATCATGCAAAATGCTATAACTGAGGTTTTTTTTTTTAATACAATGGAAGACTAGGAAGAAGTCCAAGAAAGCATCACGGAAAAGATGGGCTTGTCTCTGTGCTCCTATGGGTAAATCTGAATATTACACAACTATAAATACTCTTTGAAGAATTAAATAATTTATCTCAATTAATCTTTCCTTCATACAGCAGCCACTGTCCTGCACTAAAACTTCTTCCCTCTCGTCCATTATAAAATTTCCCTTGTGGTTTGGGAAATTGTATTGCTGATGAAACACAGTGCCATTATTTCAAGGGATCATGTGCCTTATGGTTTTGTTTTTTATTTTTTTAACAATATTGTCACTAAAACCAACATGGATACTACACTGTTTCATCAGAAGTTGGGATTTAATTACATAACTGAATTCTCCTGGACCCTCAGTATCAATGTAACATGAGCATTCTCTTACTAAACCCAACAGAAGCTCCTTAAGTTAAGAACCGAAACCAGAGTCTCTGTTGCTGTTTAGTGATGAGCATTTGCCTTCCTTCCTCAGTCAGGACCACTGGGCTCTGAAACTGCCGTAATCTGCAACTGAGACCACTCACAATTAAGTCCCACTCGACTGCACCATCTTTACTAGAGTAATTGTAGCCAATTCACCATTCAGGCCAGGCCATGTCAGCAATCTTGATAACCACCTTAACAAATACACCGTGAACCCTGGAATCCAGAATTGGTAGGGCTTGTTTTCATTTTATAAAACATATATTTTGATTCTCAGAAACTCAACAATTTGCAGAAAATCACTACCTTGTAACTGTGAAGGAACTACAGAAAGTCAAGATCCATCTTTCTTTTTTACTCCCTGCCCCTCGCACCTCTGAAGCCAATTCAAGCCAATCCCTGGCAAATTTGTACTTGTGGAAGTCAAAAACACCTATAAACTCATGAAACCCAAAACAATATCTAATCCCAGAAGAACAGAAAGGTCCTACCTCTAAACCAGATGTTTAACACAAGTATACTGATGTAGCAACCTTTTCCAAGACATGCTTCCTAACATAAAACTCTTAAAGCCTTCCATGATAGTCCACTTTTGTGTTCAGGAGTTCTTCTGCCAGTGTGAACGTCCTGACTAATTAATCTCTAGCCAGAGGTAGTAATCCATAGCTCCTTTTTATTTGATCTCATTACGGAATTTCAGGTAACATATGGTTAGCTTCTCATCATAATATCCACACAAAAAGAGAGATATATTCATAATGATCTCCTGTAGTCCACTTTTTTCCTCTTAGACTCTAGTTTCAAAGTGTCATTCTGCTTCTTCCTTTGCTCTCTAATTTCTGGTTGACAAATCTTACTAGCTCCACTACATGTGGACTTATCTCTACCCCTAACCCCCACCCCACCCTCTCTATCCTGGGACCTGACAGCTCATCACCACAATTATTGACCCCAAAGAGGCTATGCTGTCTGTGACTCTCAAGATAAGCCAGCAGCTTGGAACGCAATGATCCCCAAGTACATGGGTGCGTTTTTTATGGGTGCGAAATATTAATCAAGTAACATGACATAGAAAGTCTCTCTGGTGCCAACGCCATGGAGAAGATGGCTCTGGGGATGGAAGCAGACTGTGTAGCAGCATAGAATCAGGCAGTAGGATAAAGAGGAGAGGTGGAGGCAGCAATCTCTGAGAGCCTTGCTTTGTGCCAGAAGCTGCCCATGCAAAAATCTTCATTTTATACACTTGGAAATGAAGTCTCAGAAAGATGAAATATGTGTCACACAGCAAGTAAGTGGGAATAGGCTTCAAACATTGGTCCCCCTAACTCTTAACCACAGGCCCTTTTCTTTCCCTTTATCACCTGTAAGTATACTCAAGCACATATTCATGTATTTTTGGAAATTGTGCTCAGAATCAGTTTTAAGGATAAATAAAAAAGCACTGGTAAAAAAAGAACCCAGGCCTCCCCTTGGACTTTGTATCCTCAGGCATCTAGCCGAGTTCAGGAGGTGATTTTCCTTGTTTCACAACAGGCCTTGGAAGTACAGAGTGATGACATCATGGATATCTTCCATCCCTATGCTCTGGTTTGAATTTGCTTCCATTTGAGGCCAATATTAGGTCAAATTTCCATTCTTCAGACTTTCCATTTTTAGCAATAAAGACCAAGTTTTACAATGTCTGTTTTGTTCAAGTTCTTCCCTGAGGTGATCCAATACCTAGTACATCTGGACAACTAAAATGGCTTAATCCCACTGATTAAATAAAACCAAAAAAAATTCTCATAATTTTTAGGCACAATCTATTAATTTATTGGCTTAGGCTCCTTAGATTTGTTCAAATAAACTATTTTTTTGGCCTTAGTACATGTCTAAATTGGAGTACAAGTAAAATTACCTCCATGCTATAAAGGTCCAAAAAATGAAGCTGATGGGTTTTTGGCTATTTTCCAAAACAACATAGTAGCGTGGATAGTACTAGTAGTGTTGATAAACGTAACTTATAATACGTTTTAAGTCCGTGTGACCTCCATGTAAACTACATTTTTGGCAACAAAACATCTAGAGTCATCACGTTGTCAGAGTGTAGAGCAAGCTGTGCACATACATTTCCAGCAGGTGGTTTTTAATGTTTCATCAGAATTCTTGCTTGTTAATAACGTTTAGAGTAGAAGAGAAGCTGAAGTGTAGAAACAGAAGCACAAGCATATCAACTTTGGAGAAAATGCCTCTACTCCTTCTCTAATTTTAGTTTAATTTTCTTATTTCACAGATGAGAAAATTAAAGCCCAGGGCTGTAGAACCTTATCCCCAAATTATTACCCCTCCATCTCATATCCTATGATTTCAGAGAAAGGAGTGGTCTCTTTGAGGACAGGCACTGGCTTTTCTATAATACTTGGCTCATACCTACCCTAGAGTAAGTATTCAGTACATGTTTCCCAAACTGAGTTGAATTCATGATGAAATCCATGTCAGTGAATTTTCTTATAAACACATAGGCACATCTATATAGTGAATAGTACATTTTCATAATCAGTCTTTCAGTTATATTAATATTAGTCTCTCACCATTTAATTATATTAAAAACTCTTTGTAATGAAGATTTTAACATTAAAAAATAAAATATTATATAACATAGCATTTACCCTTAAGAAAATGACTGTATACAACATTGAACAAGAGCAAGCCATTACTACTCTGTCAGTCCAAAATCTAATATCATGCGATAGCCTTTAAATTATACTGTTATAAAAATATTGTTTTACTGGTTCCTTAGGAATTAATAATGATCCTGAAAATAAACTAGATGATTTTTTTTCCTTGGCCTCCATTGTAGGTCTTAAATGGCATTTCTGTGATTACAGTCATCTTTTTTAGTGAATAAACTTGTTTAACATCCAGGAATTGCTTTGGGGAAAGAGAGTCTACCTATGACTTTGCATTTCATTTTTTCCCAAAATAAAGGAAATTGGGAAAATTCCCGAACCACTGCTATTCCCATTTCAGTCTGCCCTTCTTTCCTTTCCTGTGCTTTTTGGTCTGCACTGTGCTAACCAGCTCCCCTCTGAAGGATGATCCTGGGGGCTTCTCCTTGAAAAGTCAAACTGGCAGAAACCCGCAGCCAAAAGGATGATAAACTCAGATACCGCTGCAGTGCAGAGCATCTGAAGGATAACATTTCAGTTCTGTATACGATTCAGGGCAGCCAATTACAAAGCATGTCAGTCTATTCACGCAACTACTGGCCACATGTGTTCTCACACAGCCCGAGAGTTGACCAGGACTAGCGAAACGGAGCTTGCTTTCTGCATGGAGACATCTACCCTCTTAAAATCCAATCTGAACACAAGTTTGAGCGCTACCAGGTTGCAATTTACTCTTCAAGAATACACACGTTTTAAGCTTATTAAACCATAAAGAACTCAGCACAGTGTTTTGGCACTAAATTAATTCCTGTTAATTAGGAGATGATATTTGTAAATATATTTTAAAGGCAAAGAATAATTTTTGCTATTTCAAATAAACTATTTTAGAAATATTAAAGACTGTGTTTTCATGTAAGTATAGTTAAATCTTACCTCAGTGTCCTCATCCATAAAATGGTGTGGAATAAAATGAAATCAAAAACGACGCCTGAGAACAGGATGGACTCCGTGTGGCTAATCCGGACCTAAACACAGAACGGAGGGAAGCGGCCACGACAGAACGGGACGCAGTTACTCCTTTGTTCTCGGAAAAACCGCAGAATGCACCCTTAAACTCTGTCAAAGCTCCTGATGTTACAAAAGTCCCTAACAGCCACCTAGACCTAACCAATAAAACTGTGACGTGTGCCAACCAATCAGGATTAAGCAGGCTTGCTGTCCTCATTTGCATAAGTGGACCTGAATGAGAACTTGGGCGGGAACTTTTTCTATCAAAAACAGCGCTCTTCCTTTGTTCCGAAAGGCTACTTTCGGTTTGCTGTGGAAGGCTACATTTGCAAACTGTATGACAATAAAGCTTTCCTAACTAAATTCTTGTATTCAAGAGATTTTTGTTGACATTGGAATAATAACAAAACCTTACTTGTAAGATTGTGAGGATCAAATGGGTTAACACCCTTAGCACTTAAAACAGTGCCTGGCAAAACGTAACCCCCGAATGAATTTTAGTTCTTATTCCTGCTCCTCCTCCTTTGTCTTTTATTGCTATTACTGATTATTAAAGTCTTAAGGAAGTTCATTGTACATACTTTAAATTGTTCCATATTTGCCAGTAAAAAAAAACTGGAAAATATGTACACACAAGCACTCATATACATACATTTAAAATGTTCTGTTTTTAATTGAGTAGTAACTGGTGAATTACTGGAGTCACACTGTATTTTCATAGAATGCTTTTTCTGGAGCAAGTCTAGCAATCCCCGGAACTCCAACAGGAAGCCTGCTACCAGCAGCGCCCCAAAAATGGAACAGTCCGTGCAATGGCTGCAACAAGGTAGCCCACGAAACAGCCGCCTGCCTTCTTCAGTGGCTTCTAAATCAGAACTGGGTGCCAATGCTGCTGGAAACACCAGGTTCTCTGGAGTAAACCAAAATTCCCAAAGCCTGTTCTCCTTAAAAAGGTTCATACATTCACACACATATCCGCTCATACACTCGCACATTTTCACCCACACAGAATCTTATTGCATATCCTCAAAGAGGGAAAAGCAGGGTTTAGGACATCTGTAGACCAGGAGGACCGTCTTCCCCACTTATTCCTCTCAGTATTTTCTCTTAAATCATCCTTTCCACTCACCTTGCTCATTATTTTCAAAGCTCTAATTTTATCTTTGGAAGATAGTAATCTTAATAATTATGATAAAAATAATTTTTAGTGTGTGAATATTCATCTTGGTGTGTTGCCCTCTTTACAGGAAAAGTGCTAGGGGGTAGAATAGGACCTGGAGATAGCAACACTTAAACCAAAAATGAAGACCAGAGTTCAGATTCTTCCATGTGGGTAAATATGTTGAGGAAAGAGGAGTGTTTATGAGATCCTTCATTCCAAACCCTGTGTACAACTACCTACTTCTCTCACATGTAAGAATTCCTTGAAATCCATTGGAAGACACTAGGGCCAGCCCAGATGCCTGAGGTACCCAAGCAGGGATGCCTGTAGGATGGAGAAACTTCTGGCCTTGATATGACCTAATATTAATCCAAAGACTTTGATTCTGGCCAGATACATCTAATCAGAAGTGAGAGCATGCACCATTTACCTAGATATCTATGGCAGGTACCTTTACCTGCTTTGTCCCAGGGAGTGCACTGTTGCCAATTGATATCACAGGTGGAAGCTTCACGATGAGGCACTTGCGCTCAGTGGTCTGAGGGAGTAAGAGAGAAACACAAGCCCATGCTCCTTAACACTCTTTTCTAACCTCTATATAGGCAATATTAACCCTCGTGATGTGAGAAACTTCCTTTGTTTTTCCTCTCTCTAGGAGCCTGACAGGCCACTATGACCATTTGCCATTTGATAACCTACTGCAAACTCAAGGAGCTGTCTGAACACCTGTACTGATCATGGTTTTTTTTCAGTTGCCCCTAGTTTGCCCTATGCAATGCAACAATCAGGTACTCACGCAGGGACTTGCCAAAAGAAAATCTAGATAACCTACTCATTTACATAAAGGTGCTAGAAGACGACCAATCCAAAGAAATTAGATAGATATGGAACTATCTTCTTTGTTCAAACAAAAGTTAAATATTTTCTTCAGTCATTTTTGAGCCAATGGCTTCCTTGTATCTTTCTGATAAATGGTCTCTGGTCTATTTTAAAGCATGGCTTTAGGACACATTGGTTTGGCATTACCTTCTGGTTCTTTGATGCAATGTTAATCATTGTTCTTGATCTCTTCTTTCATACTACGAAATCCGTTGGGTATTCAATGATCATGGAGTCATCTAGCTCAGTAAAACTGATCAATGGAAATGAAAAGAAAGGTTCTTAGGTTCTTTGTCACTATCTCATGAATTGGCTCAAAGCTTCTTGAAGATGTGTCCTTTTTCTTTCTTCTTCTTTGGTTAAAGAAATTGCTAGAGGCTTCTCAAGAGGCAATTCTAGTCTTATAAGAGCCTGAACCTGAAAGTCTCTTTTGGCTTCATCCTCCATATGGTGTGAACCTCATTCTTTTTTATCCTTTTTTACTTATATCCATTTCATACTTCTCTTGAGAGCTGCTTTCCTTCTTTCTCTCTTTCCTCTTCTCTCCTTGTGTTATGATCACTTTTGTACATCAAAGAGTCTTGTGTCATGCTGTGAACTGCCAGTGGGAGCCCTGTGATTTCCTTTCCTCTCACTTTTAAGGCCTCATTCGAGGCTTCCCTCATGGAGGTCTCTGTGAGACTGTGATGGACCTGTTGTAGTACCTACTCCCATGCCAGAGCTAGGTTGTGGGGCATCTTCCAGTGTGAACCAGAAGAGTGTGTGGTGGAAGCAGAGCCTGTGAGACCCTGAAACCCTGAGACTCTAAGGGGGGCAGCACATGCCTGGGGGTGATATAACCTGCCCCCCAAGACCCTAAAGGGGGCAGCAGGAGAAGCCAGTTTGCTAATAATTTTCTTATGATTTCTGAATCTATTTTTGTTAGTGAGATTGGCCAGTAATTTTATTTTCTGGAACTATATTTATCTGGTTTTGGTATCAAAATTATACTCGATTCATAGGAAAATTAGAGAATATTCTCTGGTTTTCCAGTGTTTGGGTATGTTTGTATGCATGTGGAATTACCAGGATCTTGAAAAAATTTTAAAGTCACATCTTTGAGTGTCTAGGTCACTGGTGTTTTCCTTGTAAGAATGGTTCTTTTTTTTTTTTTGTAATTTTATTTATTTATTTATTTTTTCCCCGAAAGCCCCAGTAGATAGTTGTATGTCATAGCTGCACATCCTTCTAGTTGCTGTATGTGGGACGCGGCCTCAGCATGGCCGCAGAAGCGGTGTGTCAGTGAGCACCCGGGATCCGAACCCGGGCCGCCAGCAGCGTAGCACGCGCACCCAACCGTTAAGCCAGGGAGCTGGCCCGAGAGAATGGTTCTTTACATGGTTATAAAATTATTTAAACTTTCTATTTTTTTGTCAGTTTTAGTCATTTATATTTTTTCTAGGAATATGCCCATTTCATTTATTTTCAAACAAAATAGTAAAATGTGTTCCATAATATTTGAGGTAGATTAATTTCATTAAAGGCCCCAATTTTTCATGCCTCACATATACCATGGATGTGTGGCTTGGTTTGGCCAACAGGACGGTAGGTCTGGCCAACTTGAGGTAAGCCGAATTTTGAAAAAGCACTTGCACATTTCTGCAACATTTTTGGGATCCTGCTACTTCCACAGAAACATGTCAAGTCTAACCTGTTAGAAAGTTGTGCCAGAATGTGCAGAAAAGTTGACTCTTCCTAGCCTATGGTGGCATCCTAGATCAGCCAGACCCTAGTCAACCCACCAACAGACACAGGAGCAAGCCCAGCCCATATCAGCCAAGTACAGATCACATGAGCAGAACTGTCCAGACAACCTGTAGACACATGGGTGGTTTTATATACAGCAAAAGAAAATGATAAAATATTCTTATTTGCTTTCAATCTCTGTGTATCTATAATTAATAAATTCTTCACTCTGAATATTATATAGTTGTCTTTTCTTTTTTGCTTGCTCTACCTGTTTTGGTTTATTAATATTCTCTATTGTATCTTAGTTTCCTATTTATTTCTTTTCTTTATTAGCAATGTTCTTTTACTTTCTCTGAATTTATTCTGCTGACATTTTTTTCCAATTTAAGTCAAATATCTTTTAGTCATTCTTTGTAATATGAGCATCAATTACTATAAATATAATTTTAGCTGCATCTCACAGTATTTAATATATAGCATCTTAATTATGTTAATTTCTAATTATTATTATTTTAAAATTTCTTCCTTGATTTTTCCTTTGAACCATGGATTATTTTGATGTATAATTTATTTTCCCAATATGTTTTTTTGGGTCATTTATTTCTATCTTAAGTGCATTGTTATTAGAGAATATACACAGTGTTATACTAAGTTTTGGAAATTACTGAGGCTTGCTTAATGACCTAAAGTGTGATCGATTTCAGTAAATGATCTGTTCTTCTTGTGACAAGTATATATTCTCTAATTATAGGGCACAGCGTTCTGTAGATATCAATTACATCTGTTTTTAATTCAGTTTTTAAAATATCCTCTACCTACAATCATGATATATCAATTAGTCAGAGGCATGATTTGACATCTCCCACTATGATGGTGGATTTTTCAATTACTTATTTTAGTTATCTCAATTATTACTTTAAATAGTTTGAAGTTATTTTATTTTTAAAAAGTTATTTTCTCTCTTAACTGAAAATGTATTACTATGTAGTACACTATATATCCTTTCTATTGGCTTCTGATTTAATGTCTGTTTTGTCAGATATAAACATAGATATGACAAGCTTCTTTTTGCTAGTATTTTCTGCATTTAAAATTGTTTCATTTTTTTATCTCCTATCCCTATATTTCAGAAAGCTTCTTTTTCCATCATTTTATCTTGAGTCCCTATGTTTTATATGTCTTCTGTAAATGTCTCTATGTATTTTAATATAATTTTATTTATTTATTTATTTTTCCCCCGAAGCCCCAGTAGATAGTTGTATGTCATAGCTGCACATCCTCCTAGTTGCTGTACGTGGGACGCAACCTTAGCATGGCCAGAGAAGCGGTGCTTCGGTGCGCACCAGGATCCGAACCCTGGCCGCCAGCAGCGGAGCGCGTGCACTTAACCACTAAGCCATGGGGCCGGCCCTCTATGTATTTTAAATTGTGAGTTAAATCCAGTGATTATTGATATATTTGGATATATTTCCATTATTTTACTTTTTGCTTTCTCTCTGACCCACTTTTTCTTAATTCTTTAACTTTCTTTCTTTTGGATGACTCATTTTTGTTAATATAATTGTTATTACTATTAAATACTTTTATTACCAAACTATAGATTTAAAAGTTACTTTATGTAAAGTTTGAAATAATGTATAAAGACCGAGATTTGGAAAATTATAAAAACTACAGTTTGGAAGTATAACTAAGTAGAATAGTTATTTTAATAAAATTTGTTTTTATTGGCAGAATCTGCCAATTCTGCCTAGGAGAAATCAGGGGAGGCTCCTAAGATCAATTTTGATCAAGATAAATTTTAAATAAAATTTAAAATAAAATTTATTTTATTGATTTGTTTTTACTTTTCACAGTGCTTATTTAATAGCTCCTTCATCCTCCACTAAAATATAAGTGCCTCAGCGCACTCCATCTCTACTTCATCCCAATGCCTCTAGATTTGTGTTTACGTGAATTTTAGATCTCTTACTATCTTTAACTGTAATCCATTACTTGCAAGTTAGTACTCTTGTTTCAAACTATCAACATTTGTTCCATTTATCATTTTTTAACAAATTTTTTGCTCAATATTTCTTCTTGCTCTTCAAAAGCTGGCTTACTTTTGTACTTCCTGATATTTAGTTTTTTCGGTACTATTGAGATATAATTGACATTGTATAAGTTTAAGGTGTGCAACATAATAATCTGATATATGTATATATTGTGAAATGATTACCACAAGTTTAGTTAACATCCATCACCTTGCATAGTTAGTTTTTTTCCTTGTGTTGAGAATTTTAAGATCTACTCTCTTAGCAACTTTCAAATATAAACTGCGGCATTGATAACTACAGTCATCATGTTATACATTTCATACCCAGAACTTATTTATCTTAAAACTGGAAGTTTGTATCTTTTGATCACCTTTGTCCAATACACCTCCCACCCCACCCCCACCTCTGGCAACCACCAATCTGTTCTCTCTTTCTATGAGTTTGCGTTTTTTAGATTCCACGTGTAAGTGAAACCATATGTATTTGTCCTTCTCTGTTTGACTTATCTCATTTAAGGTCCATCCATGTCACAAATGGCAGGATTTCCTTTATTTTATGATTGAATAACATTCCATTCATCCATCGATGTATACTTAGGATGTTTCCATGTCTTGGCTACTGTGAACAACGCTGCAATAACATGAAAGTATAGATATCTCTTCGAGATCCTGTTTTCATTTCTCTTGGATACATATCCAGAAGTGGAATTGCTGGATCATATGGTAATTCTATTTTAGATTTTTTGAGAAAAAAACCATACTGTTTTCCACAGTAACTGTATCAATTTACATTCCCACCAACAGTGCATAAGCGTTCCCTTTTCTCCACATCCTCACCAACACTTATCTCATCTTTTTAATAATAGCCATTGTAACAGGTGTGAGGTTGATAGCTCATTGTGGTTTTGATTTGCATTTCCCCAATGATTAGTGATGTTGAGCACATTTTCATGTGCCTCTTGGCCATTTGTATATCTTCTTTGAAAAATGTCTGCTCAGTCTCTCTGCCCATTTTCTAATCAGATTGTTTAGGTTTTCTTTCTATTGAGTTGTATGAGTTCTGTAGATATTTAGGATATTAATGCCTTATTAGATATATGATTTGAATTATTTTCTCCCATTCAAGAGGTTATCTTTTCATTTTGTTGATGGTCTCATTTGCTGTGCAGGAGCTTTTTAATTTAATGTAGTTCCACTTGTTTATTTTTCCTTTTGTTGCCTTTGCTTTTGGTGTCAAATCCAAAAATCATTGCCAAGACTGATGTTAAGCTGTTTACTGACTATATTTTCTTCTAGGAGTTTTTCACTTTCAGGTCTTATGTTCAAGTTGTTAATCCATTTTGAGTTGATTTTCGTGTAAGGTGTAAAGTAGAGGTCCAGATTCATTCTTTTACATGTGAATATCCAACTTTCCCAACACCATTCATTGAAGAGACTGTCTTTTCTCTATTGAATATTCTGGGTCTCTTGTTAATCTAGTTGACCGTATACGCTTGGATTTATTTCTGGGCTCTCAATTCTGTTTCACTGGTCAAAGTGTGTGTTTTTATGCCAGTACCATAATGTTTTGATTACTATAGCTTTGTAATATAGTTTGAAATCAGGAAGTGTGATGCCTCCAGATTCCTTCTCCTTCCTCAGGATTACCTCCTCAAGATTGGCAATTCAGGGTCTTCTGTGGTTCCATACAAATTTTAGGATTTTTTTTCTATTTCTGTGAAAAATGTCAGTGGACTTTTGAAATAGATTGCATTGAATCCATGGATAACTTTGGATTGGATGGACATTTAATCAATATTAATTATTGCAATCCATAAACACAGTATAGTTTTCCATTTATTTGTGTCTTCTTCAATTTTTCTTTGATCAATATCTTATAAAGTTCAGTGTAGGGAACTTTTATCTCCTTGGTTAAATTTATTCCTAGGCGTTTTATTGTTTTTGCTACTATTATACATGGTATCTTTTCTTTATTTCATTTCACATAATTCATTGTTAATGGATAGAAATGATACTGATTTTGGTCAGCTGATTTTTGTGTCCTGCATTTTTACTGAATTCATTGATGAGATCTGACAGATTTTTGGTGGAGTCTTTAGGATTTTCTGTATACATAAAATCATGTCAAGTGCAAATATAGACAATTTTACTTCTTCCTTTTTGATTTTGTTGCCCTGTGTTTCTTTTTCTAGCCTGATTGCTCTGGCTAGAACTTCCAGTACTTTATCGAATTGTAGTAATGACAGTGGGCATGCTTGTCTTGTTTCTTCTCCTTCTGGGATCCCCACACTGTATATATTTCTTTTCTTTTCTTTTGGTGGAGTCCAAAAGTCTCACAGACTTTCTTTACTCTTTTTCTTTTTGTTCTTCTGAATGGATAACTTCAAATGACCTATCTTTAAGGTCACTGTTTCTTTCTTCTATTTGGTCAAGTTGATTGTTGAAGCTTTCCATTTTTTTTCAGTTCTTTCATTGTATTCTTCAACTCATGATTTCCATTTGGGGTCTTTTGACATTTATTTCTTTTATCTCAGCTCTTTGAAACAATTGCTCCAGTATATTATTTTTTTCCATTATTATTGTTAAGAAATGTGTAGTCATTTAATTTTAATTCCTATTATTTAGCTAAAATTTCTCTCCAGCAACTTTTATTTTTCTTTGTATTTAGTGTTCTGCAATTTTCCTTCAAAAAGTCCAAATTTTTATTTCCTTTTATTATTCCTGCCTGCTTTAAGCTCTTATATACAAATGTTTTTGTCTTTCATATATTTCTCCCACATTCTCTACATTTTCTTCTTTGGAAACTCCAATTTGACTTATATTAGATATTCTTATCATGTCTTTTATGTGTCTAAATGTCCATTATTTTCTAATTCTTTATTATATAGTACTTTATCCTTGGTAATTTGTTCAGATTTATTTCTCTTGTTCTCTAATTCTCTCTTCACGTCTAATCTGTTATGTAGTTCACCCATTACATTTTTAATATTTATTTTAGTTACAACGACCATATTTTCATTTTTCAGAGTTCTATTTTGTTCTTCCTTAAACTGCCAGATCTGGAGTGTCATCAGCAAAATTTTGGAATACGAGTTTTCTACTGTCTCCCAAATAAGAGAAATAAGATCACCAATATTGACAATCACCTTGAATGAGGATGCCTTTATGGAAGTCCAGGATTTTGGTGGAGAAGTTCCAGCACACAGTTGGAGCAAAAGAATTAGAAATTGGACACATTGAAGAGGGTAAGAGGAACAGTTTCAAATGACCTGTGTGAGTCCTCCTCCAATGCAGCACAGCTCAGTGCTGAGAACTTTTTGGCATGATATTTCTTCCACAGGGGAAAATGAGATTGTGTAAGTGAGCACCTGGCTTCCTCATCTGTGTGGTATGCAGAGAGCTCCAAGTCTTTCTCAACTTGTTCTGAATACTGAAGTGTGCTGCATCACTGGGGGATAAGGAGGGGCTGAGAAAAATGCAGTCGGAGCTGTTGGAGAAAATGACAAGGATGAGGAGCCTACTAACCTCTTCATGGACCTCATAAGAAAGCTGTCCTATGCATCTCCAATGAGGATGACTTGCCTGTGGATCCCCTCATTTGGCCCAAGAGCACCACCAACACTCCAAACCCATCACCCACACAGCTCCCCATACTATGGCCAGCTTCCTGTGTGGGACCTCAAGAGAAGTGAGTGCAAGTTATTGCAGATGGCTAGTGAGTATGTGCAAAAAACAAACCAAACTCAATGAGATTGAGAGAAAGCACAAAAACTTAAGCATTAAGCACTGCCATAGGGAAGGCAACTGGGAGGCTGTCTGTACCTGGTCTGGCTTTGCAGGATTGAGAGGAGGCATATAATCTTAATAATTTCCCCCCAACAGGGAAAAAAATGTATGGAACAAATTTATCCATAGTAAAGGTCTGAGAAAGCTTCAGAATCCCCAGCAGAGCTGACAGAGGTATTTTTCTTCCCAAACCAGTCAATAAAGACTGAAGGATGTGACTCCTTCTTTGAATATGAAGATAGCAATGCAAGACTTCAAGGAACATGAAAAATCAAGGAAACATAATACCACCAAAGGAACACAAGAACTTTCCAGTAGCCAACTCCAAAGAAATCAAGATCTGTGGTAAATAATTCAAAATAGTTGAATTAAGGAAGCTCAATGAATTACAGAAAACAAAGACAAAACAACAAAATGAGAACAAAATTACACAAAAAAAATAAGAGTTTATAGAGAGAAAGAAATCACAAAAAGGAATAAAACAGAAATTCTGGAGCTGAAGAATACAATGAATAAAATGAAAAATGCAGTAGAGAGCATCAACATCAGACTTGATCAAGCAGAAGAAAGAAAACGTAAAGTCACAGAGAGGTCATTTAAAATTCTCCAGTCAGAGGAGAACAAATAAAAATGAATGAAAAGAGTGAATAAAAACTACATTAATTATGATATACTATAAAAGAAATAATCTACACATTATTGGAGCCCAGAAACAGAAGAGACAAAAAACAGTGCAGAAATCTTATTTAAAGAAATAATGGCTAACTTACCAAATCTGGAGAGATTTAGACATCCTAGTTCATGAAGCTTATATGCCCCCAAAATGAGTCATCACAAAATGAATATCTCCAAGACACATTATAATAAAACTATCTAAAATTGAATACAAAGAGAGAATTGCAAAAGCAAGAAGAGAAAAAAATTTCTCATATACAAGGGAACCTCCATAAAGCTATAAACAGATTCCTTAACAGAAACCTTGCAGGCAAGGAAAGAGTTAGATGTTATATTCAAAGTGTTGAAAAAAAAACCTACAAAAATAATACTTTATCTTGCAAAGCTGTATTTCAGATATAAAGACTTTCTCAGACAAATCAAAGATGAAGAAATTTATCACCACTAGACCTGACGTATAAGAATCATTGAAAGAAATTATTCAAGATTAAATGAAAGAATGCTAATTAGCAACATGAAAATGTTAAAAATACACAACACACTGCTAACAGTAAACATATAGACAAATTCAGAGTACTCTAATACTGTAATACGGTAGTGTGTTAATCACTTAGCTCTTAATATAAAGGTTAAAGGATAAAAATACTAAAAATAACTATAGCTACATTAATTTGTTAGTGGATGCACAATATGAAAAGATGTAAATTGTGACATCAAAAACAAAAAGAGGGAAGTGAAAAGGTAAAGATTTGTATGCAATTCAGGTTAAAGTGTTATCTGCATAAAATAAACTGTTATATCTATAAGGTGTTTTACATAAGCCTTATGGTAACCAAAAAGTAAAATCCTACAGTAGATACACAAAAGATAAACAGAAGGGAATCAAAGCATACCACTACAGAAAATCATCAACTCGAAAGGGAAGACAGCAAGAAAGGAAAAAAAGGAACAAAGAAACTAGAAAACATTCAGAAAACAATTAATAAGATGGCATCAGCAAGTCCTTATTTATCAATAATTGCTTTAAAGGTAAATGAATTACATTCTCTAATCAAAAGGCATAGGGTGACTGAATGGATAAAAAACAAGACCTGACTATATGCTGCCTACAAGAGTGAACATCAGCTTTGAACACATACAAAAACTCAAAGTGAAAGAATGGAAAAGATAGTGCATACAAATAAAAACTAAAAGATGGCTGGGATAGCTATACTCATATTAGACAAAATAGACTTCAAGTCAAAAACTGTAACAAGAGACAAAATGGTCATTATATTATGATAAAGGAGTCAATTCAACAAGAGGATATAACAAGTGTAAATATATATGCACTCAACAACAGAACATCTAAATATATTAAGTAAATACTAACAGATCTAAAGGAAGAGAAAGATAATAATACAATAATAGTAGGGAACTTTAAACCCTACATTCAATAATGGATAGGTCACCCAGACAGAAAATAAATAGAGTAAGCTTGGACTTGAACTATACTTTAGACCAAATAGACCTAAAGACATATACAGGACATCCTAATCAACAGCTACAGAATAAAAATTCTGAAGTGTACATGGAATATTCTCCAGGATAGATCATATGTTACATCAAAGAACAAGTACTAACAAATCTAAGCATTGAAATCCAACCAAATATCTTTTATGACCACAGTGGTACAAAACTGGAAACTAAGAGGAAAATTTTAAAAACTTGCAAATATGTGGAAATTAAACAATACACTCCCGAACAACCAATGGGTCAAAAATTAAATCAAGAGAGAAATAAAAAAGTATCTTGAGAGTTTTCAGTTCAAGATGGTGACATAGGAAGATCCTGATCTCACCTCTCACATAGACACACTGAGTCTACAGCTACATATGCAACAATTTCCTCCTAAAAACCCTGAGGCTGGCTGAATGATGACTACATGTTGGGCAAATGAGAAGAAACCCACATTGAAGCATGTAGGAGAGGCTGGGACACAATCTCACCATAAATCCCACACCTGGTGTGGCATCCCACAACTGGGGGAAATCCAAAACCCAGAGCTTCTCCCTGAGGAGTGAAGGGTTCAAATCCCACATTAGGCATCCCAACTTTTAAGACATACACTTGAGAGACAAGCCCCCAAAACATATAACTTTGAAAACCAATGGGGCTTTCATCTGGAGACCACAAGACTAGCAACCTGAGAAACTACTCTTAAAGGGCTCACCAGCCCCAGGTCCCAGCTTAGACGCAAATGATTACACCTAAACTTCAAGTGAAGGATGCTCACCTGCTTATATTAAAGCACTGGCTTTAGGGACAGCCATCTAATTTACCAGAAACACCCAGGAGCATGCTGGAACACCCTTTGGGAACTGAGACTGGAGGATGCCGTCTTTGAGCTCTCCCTCTGCCGTACTCCAAAGCACCAGTATTTCACAGAAGGGAACTTTTGCACATGTCTGGTGCCTTGACTTTTGTGGCTGCCATCTAGGGGATGCCTCTTGATCACCTGGCTCTGGTGGCTGGTAGGGCTTATGCTCATGGGTCTCAGAGGACTGTAACTGATGGAGAAAGAGTTCTTAAACAGCTACCACCCCCCAGGACAAAACAAGGGGCAATTGACTTAGGAGCTTAGTCTTTCCTTGGAGGCCTATTAGCTAATAATCATGACTTTAGCCTGCGGGGCAGGGTTCTAACTAAACATACATCTTGGGGCTGGCTGTAATCCTTTCCAGAGACATTGTACGGTGGGCGCTATCTTCATACTAACTCTGCATTGCACTCTAGAATGCCAGTGTCTCCTGGAGGGGACTTTTCATGAGTCTAGTGTTGTGGTTTTATGTTTGGTGCCTTGGTTTTGGGGCTGCTGCCCAAAGGATGCCCCTTGATCGCTTGGCTCTGCTGACTGGGGAGGGCTCGCATTGCTGGGTCCCACAAGACTGTGGCAATCAGAGAGATAGGTCTTGGCGGGCTACCATCCATGGGGCACTGCACAGACAGTGGGCAGAGGCACACTCTCCAGGCTCTCTGAGAAGGAGGCCTCTTTGCTTGTCCTGGAGCTTTGATCTGAGAGGCAGGCTTCAGGTTTGGCACACATTTAGTGGCCCATGGAGCTGCCCTCAAGAAAGATAGGCTTCGGATGCCATGTTGACACTTTTCCTCTGCGTACCCCAGCTCCTGATATCACCCAGAAAAGAGCTCGTCACTTGTCTGGAGCCTCGATTTCTATGACTGTCATCCAGGAGATGCCTCCAGCCTGCCTGACTCTGGCGGCCAGTGAGGCTTACACTTGGGGTCCCACAGGACTGTATATATTTGCATACTTTTAAAAGCTGATGCTTGAGATTCTGGCTTTCAGCCAGCCTGAATCTAAATGCGGAGATCCTCCCCTTTGGGACACCAGCAGGTCTTGGCACACTCTCAGCCACTGGGAGCTATTAAAAATATAATAGGCTGCTTGGACAACCACAAAGGTTTGAGAGACAACCGGGAGCTGTGGCAGGATTGAATGACAAGGTTCACCTCCTATAGGAGGCCACTTTTTCAAGAGTAGGATAAGTGGTTGTTTCATCTACTAAATATAAACCAGCAGAGAGTCAAGCAAAATGAAGAAACAAAGAAATATATTACAAATGAAAGAACAAGATAAAAACCTCAGAAAAAAACTTTAATGAAATGGAGATAAGTAATTTACCCGAAAACAGGTTCACAGTAATAGTCATAAAGATGCTCACTGAACTGGGAAGAGGAATGGATGAACACAGTGAGGACTTCAGTAAAGAGATGGACAGCATAAGAAAATATCAAGTAGAAGTCACAGAGCTGAAGAATATAAAAACTGAACTGAAAAATACACTAGACAGTTTCAACAGCAGACTAGATGAAACAGAAGAAAGGGTCAGTAGAACTCAAAGACAGGGAGGTAGAACTCAATCGCTGCAGCAAAAAGAAAAAAAGATGCAAAAAAAGTAAAGCTAGCTTAAGGGAGTTATGGGACAACATCAGACAAACTAACATTAGCATCATAGGGCTCCCAGAAGGAGAAGAGGTAGAGAAAGGGGCAAAAATCTTATTTCAAGAAATAATGGCTGAAAACTTTCACAACCTGGCAAAAGGAACAGGCATCCAGATCCAGGAATCCCAGAGAGTTCCAAATAAGAGGAACCCAAAGAGATCCATACCAAGACACATATAATTAAAAAGTCAAAAGTTAAAGACAACGAGAGAATCTTAAAGGCAGCAAAAGAAAAACAATTTGTTACTTACAAGGGGACCCCTCTACAACTATCAGCAGATTTTTCATCAGCTATTTGCAGGCCTGAAGAAAGTGGCATGATATAGTCAAAGTGCTGAAAGAAAAAAATTTCCAGCTAAGAATACTCTACCCAGCAAAATTATTGCTCATAATTGAAAGAGAGAGAAAAATTTTTCCAGACAAGCCAGAGCTAAAGGAGTTCGTCACCACTGAACTGGCCTTAGAATAAATGTTAAAGAAACTTTTTTAAGCTGAGAAGAAGGGTTGCTAATTAGTGACAAGAACAAATATGAAAGAACAAATCTCACTATAAAGGTAAATATATAGTAAAGGTGGAGAATTAACCACTTATAAAGCTAGTAAAAGACAAAAATAGTAAAAATAACAATGATTACAACAACTAGTTAAGGGATACACATGATAAAAAGATATAAAATTTGACATCAAAAAGATAAAACATGGGGGGGTAGAGTAATAATGTTGAACTTTACAATGAGATCAAACTTAAGTTTTTAACAACTTAAAATAGACTGATATAGAATATAAGCTGTTATTTGTAGGCCCCATGGTAACCAGAAAGCAAAAACTTATAGTATATACACAAAACATAAAGAGAAAGGAATATAAGCATATCACCAAAGAAAGTAACCAAACTCTCCTCCACAAAGGAGGAGAGAAAGAGAAGAAATAAACAAAGAAGAACTATAAATACAGTCAGAAAACAATTAATAAAATGGCAATAAGCACATATCTATCAATAATTACTTTAATGTAAATGGACTAAATTATGCAATGAAAAGACATAGAGTTGCTAAATAGATTTTAAAAATTCCATTTATATGCTGCTTACAAAGAAACTCACTTTTTTTGTGTGTGTGTGTGAGGAAGATCAGCCCTGAGCTAACATCCATGCTAATCCTCATCTTTTTGCTGAGGAAGACCAGCTCTGAGCTAACATCTATTGCCAATCCTCCTCCTTCCCCCCCACCCCCAAAGCCCCAGTAGATAGTTATATGTCATAGTTGCACATCCTTCTAGTTGCTGTATGTGGGACGCAGCCTCAGCATGGCCGGAGAAGCGGTGTGTTGGTGTGCTCCCGGGATCTGAACCTGGGCCGCCAGTAGCGGAGCGTGCGCACTTAACCGCTAAGCCACAGGGCTGGCCCAAGAAACTCCCTTTAGATGTAAGGAAGCACACAGACTGAAAGTCAAGGAATGGAAAAAGATATCCCATGCAAATGGAAACCAAAAGAAAATTAGAATAGCTATACTCATATCAGACAAAATAGACTTTAAAACAAAGACTGTAATAAGAAACAAAGAAGAGCATTTCATAACGATAAAGGGGTCAATCCAACAAGAAGATATAACACTTGTAAATATTTATGCACCCAACATAGGAGCACCTAAATATATAAAGCAAATATTAACATACCTAAAGGGAGGAATAGGCTGCAATATAATAAGTAGAGGACTTTAATACTCCACATACATCAATGGATAAATCATCCAGACAGAAAATCAATAAGGAAACATCAGCCTCAAATGATGTGTTAGACCATACAGACTTAAGAGATATTTACAGAACATTCTATCCTAAAACAATAGAATACACATTCTTCTCAAATGCACATGGAACATTTTCCAAAATACATCATATGTTAGGCCACAAAACAAGTCTTAATAAATTTAAGAGGATTTAAATCATATTAAACATCTTTTCTGACCACAATGATATGAAGTTAACTAGATGAAGAAAACTGGAAAATTCACAAAAATGTGGAGATTAAACAACATGCTACAGAACAACCAATGGGTCAAAGAAGAACTCAAAAGAGAAAACAAAAAATGCCTTGGGACAAATGAAAATGGAAATACAACATATCAAAATTTGTGGGATGCAGTGAAAGCAGTTCTAGGAGAGAAGTTCACAGTGATAAATGCCTACCTCAAAAAACAAGAAAAATCTGAAACAAATACTCTAACATTACATCTCAAGAAACTAGAAAAAGAACGAGCAAAACCCAAATTTAGTAGAAGGGAAAAAATAACAAAAATTAGAGCAGAAATAAATGAAATAGGGACTAAGATGACAATAGAAAAAATTAATGAAACTAAGATCTGTTTCTTTAAAAAGATAAGCAATATTGACAAATCTTTAGCTAGACTCATAAAGAAAAAAGAGAGAACTTAAACAAAATCAGAAATGAAAGAGAAGATGTTACAACTAATACTGCAGAAATACAAAGGATCATAAGAGACTATGATGAAAAATTATGTGCTAACATATTAGACAACCTAGAAGAAATGGATAATTCCTAGATAAATAACTTACCAAGACTGGATCATCATGAAATAGAAAATATGAATAGACTGATTACTAGTAAGGAGACTGAATCAGTAATGAAAAATTTTCCAACAGACAAAAGTCCAGGACCAGATGGACTCACTGGTCAATTCTACCAAACAGTCAAGAAGAATTAAAACCAACCCTTTACAAATTCTTTCAAAAAATAGAAGAGGAAGGAACTCTTCCAAACTCATTTTATGAGGCTAGCATTACCCTGATACCAAAACCTGACAAAGCTGGCACAAGAAAAGAAAATTACAGTCCAATATCCCTGATAAACATAGATGCAAAAATCCTCAACAAAATATTAACAAATCAAATTCAACAATACATTGAAAAGTTCATACACCATGATCAAGTAAGATATACTCCAGGAATGCAAGGAGAATTCAACATCTGGAAATCAGTCAATGTGATACACTACCAAATGAAAGATAAAAATCATATGATCATCTCAATAGATGCAGAAAAAACATCTGACAAAATTCGACATCCATTTATGTTAAAAACTCACAACGAACCAGGTATAGAGGGAACATACCTCAACATAATAAAGGCCATATATGACAAGCCCACAGCTAACATCATACTCAATGGTGAGAAGCTGAAAGCTTTTTCTCTAAGATCAGGAACAAGACAAGGATGCCCACTCTCACCATTTTTATTCAACGTAGTTTTGGAAGTCCTAGCCAGAGCAATTAGGCAATAAAAAGAAATAAAATGCATCCAAATTGGAAAGGAAGAAGTAAAATTGTCACTATTTGCAGATGACATGACACTATAAAAACTCTAAAGACTGCATCAAAAAACTGTTAAAACTAATAAACAAATTCAGCAAAGTTGCAAGATACAAAATCAATATGCAAAGGTATGTTGCATTTCTATACACTAATTATGAACTATCAGAAAGAGAAATTAAGAAAACAATCCCATTTACAAGTGTATCAAAAATAATAAAATACCTAGGGATAAATTTAAACAAGAAGATGAAAGATCTGTATATTGAAAATTATAAAACATTAATGAAAGAAATTAAAGAAGACATAAATAAAGAGAAAGATATTCCATGCTCATGTATTGGAAGAATTAATATTGTTAAAATGTCCATACTATCCAAAGCAATTTACAGATTCAATGCAATCTCTATCAAAATTGCACAGGCATTTTTCACAGAAATACAACAAACAACCCTAAAATTTGTGTGGAACTATAGAAGACCCCAAATAGCCAAAGCAATCTTGAGAAAGAAGAACAAAGCTGATGGCATCACACTTCCTGATTCAAACTATAATACAAAGCTATAGTAATTAAAATGGTATAGTATTGGCATAAAATGTCAATGGAACAGAATGGAGAGCTCAGAAATAAACCCATGCTTATATGGTGAATTAATTTACAGCAAAGGAGCCAAGAATATACAGTGGGGAAAGAACAGTCTTTTCAATAAATGATGTTGGGAAAATTGGACAACCATGTGCAAAAGAATGAAACTGGACCACTATCTTACACCACACACAAAAATTAATTCAAAATGGATTAAAGACTTGAACATAAGATCTGAAACCATGAAACTCCTAGAGGAAAACCTAGGCGGTAAGCTTCTTGACATAGGTCTTAGCAATGATTTTTTGGCTATGACACAAAAAACAAAGGCAACAAAAGCCAAGACAAGTGGGACTACATGAAACTAAAAAGCTTTTGCAAGGCAAAGAAAACCAAAATGAAAAAATGAAAAGGTGGGGCTGGCCCAGTGGCATAGTAGTTAAAGTTCACATGCTTTGGCAGCCCCAGGTTTGCAGGTTTGGATCCCAGGTGTGGACATACGCACTGCTTATCAAGCCATGCTGTGGCAGGCGTCCCACATAAAATGGAGGAAGATGGGCACAGATGTTAGCTCAGTGGCCAGCCTCCTCAGCAAAAAGAGGAGGATTGGCAACAGATGTTAGCTCAGGGCTAATCATCCTCACCAAAAAAAATATAAAATAAAGAAAAGAAAAGGCAACCTATGGAACAGGAGAAAATATTTGCAAATCATTTACCTCATAAGGGGCTAATATCCAAAATATATAAGAACTCATATAACTCAATATCAAAAAAAACAAGAAAGGATCCAATTAAAATATAGGTAGAAGGTCTGAATAGACATTTTCTCAAAGAAGACATACAGATAGACAACAGGTACTAGAAAAGATGCTCTACTTCATGAATCATCAGGGAAATGCAAGTCAAAACCACAATGAGATATCCTCTCACACCTGATAGAATGGTTATTATCAGAAAGACTAGAAAAAACAAATATTGATGAGGATGTGGAGAAAAGGGAACCCTTGCGCATTGTTGGTGGGAATGTAAATTGGTGCAGCCACTATGGAAAACAGTATAGGGCTTCCACAAAAAATTAAAAACAGAACTACCATAGATCCAGCAATTCCACTTCTGGGGATTTATCTCAAGAAAATGAAAATACTAACTCAAAAAGATATATACACCCCCTTCATTGCAGCACTATTTACAATAGCCAAGATATAGAAACAACCTAAGTGCTCATTGATGGATGAATGGATAATATACAATGGAATATTATTCAGGCATAAAAAAGAATGAAATCTTACCATTTGTGACACTATGGATGGACCTCTAGGGTATTATGCTAAGTAAAAGAAGTCAGACAGAGAAAGACAAAAATCATATGATCTTTCTTATATGTGGAATCTAATTATATATATATATATATATATATATATATATATTTATATTGCAAGTCCATAGATACAGAGAATAGACTGCTGGGTGCCAAAGACAGGGGATGGGGTGTGGGAGAAATGGGTGAACTAGTAAACTATTTTTTTTTTTAGTTTAAATAAATTGAATTAAAAATGATATCTTGAAGTAAATGAAAATGGGTACACAACATACCAAAACTTATGGGATGCTGAAAAATTAGTTCCAAGAGGGAAGTTTATAACCATAAACATACACATAAGAAAAAGAAAAGATCTTGAATCAACAACCTAACTTTGCACCTCAAGGATCTAGGAAAAGAAGAGCAACTAAGCCTAACATTAGCAGAAGAATGGAAATAACACAGATCATAGAAAAACAATAGAAAAGATCAACAAAGCTAAGAGCTGTGTTATATATATATAATATTATATGTATATATATAACTATATATCATTATAATATATGTAATTTAGCCATGAGAAGGAAGGAAATCCTGTCATTTGGTTGAAACTAGAGGTATGTGTGAATAAACTTAGAAGACATTATGCTAAGAGAAATGGCAGACAAAGACAAATACTGTATAATCTCACTTATGTGTGGAATCTAATTTTTTAAAAAAATGTCAAACTGTGAAACAGAGAGTAGAATGGTGGTTATCAAGTGCTGGCACCTGGGGGAGATAGGGAGATGCTCGTCAAGGGGTACGAGATGAATAAGACGTTATAAGATGAATAAGCTCTGAGGATCTAATGTGCAACATGGTGACTATAGTTAATAAAACTATTGTGTACCTGAAATTTGTTGATATAGTAGACCTTAAGCATTCTCCCAAACACACAGAAAAGTCTCTATATGAGGTGTGCATATGTTAATTAATCTGTTTATGGTAATCATCACACAAAGTATACACATGTCAAATCATCACATTGTATACTTTAAATATATACAATTTTATTTGTCAATTATACTTCAATAAAGCGGGGGGGAAAACTACCTGGTCTGCTTTATATTTATTACCTCTTTGTTATTTTTTTCATAAATATATCTTAAAGAAATGTATATTTCATATGCAGTTGTCTTAAATTCTATTTGATCACCTCATTATCAGAAATCATGGGAGGGTGACTAAATTTGTTATTTTATTCTCTGCTGACTCTCATATATAATGGCTTGTTTCCTTATGTGTTCCACACTTTGCTCATATATATTATTACGATTATCATAATATTATATTAGTAGTAGTTACTCTAATGTTAGATTTCATAGTACATACATTGGTATTAGAATAGTAGTCATAGTCATGGCTGTAGTTGTAGTCATAGTAGTGGTATTACTAATGGTAGTATTTGCCATAAGAAGATCAGAGAGAAGCTGGTTTCTATTACTCCTTTTTGCACGGGGGAGATTTTTTTTCACTCAGGCTTTGCTGAGGATATAGCCATTCCAGGAATCCCAGATTCACACAGGATTTTCCATTCCCAACTGCCCCGTGTAGCACTAGTGTAAGGTCCAGGTTTCCATTTCCTTGAGCCTCTGTTAACCCCCACTGGAAGTTCATAATACTGAATTTTCCTCCTGAGGCAGCCTTAGTTTCCTCATTCATGTTAATTTCCTTTTGTAGTTTCATCTATTTTGGCCCTTAGGGATTTCCATTACTTGTGAGTCCCCCCAAAATATTTAAATGTATGCTTGGTGTATTTTATTTAGCATCTAAGTATTTGGTGGTAGAACATTTTGGTCTGGGTTTCCACCATATTGTCAGATTTTTTTATAAAGTCTAACATCTTTTATATTGGAGAAGAACATTAGACTAAAAATATATATATATATTTATATACACACAACCATATGTGTATATATGTCTATATATATATATAGGTTTTTTGATGAAATCATAATATTATTACAAGTGAAGTGCTGGGAAACTTTTAAGGTCCACATAAAAAGAATATCCTGATGTTTTATGTTGTAAAAATCACAAATAGAGAACTATATAATACTAAAAAACAGCAACAACATTCCTATTGTGTTGGGAATGAGTACCTGTGATTCCAGGTACAATTTTTAAGAGTAAGAGTTATACCGTAATAGGAATATACTGTATTTCAAATAATGAAGATGTAATTGAAGATGATGGGGTATGTAAAACTCTTAAATGGTAATTTGGCTGTAAGTCAATGAGCATAGTCATGCTAAAAATGCATGTGAGGTATTTGAAAACATTTGTTTCATGAAGCATGACTGGAAAGAGCACTAGTTTTATTTATTATTTTATATTTTATATTTATAACATAAATGTTTTACATGTAACTAAATTAAATAAATTTTATAATTGAATAGTTGACTTTTATCTACATGCCTAATGGTTTATACTTCCAAGTAGACAAAACTTTTATTGATCTTTTCATTGGGATTGTTATATATTTGAAGAAATGTGAAGAATGTGTATTAAATTATTTTTATGTAATACTACTGGAAAATGTAATATTTCCAAATTAATGTATTTGTGTAATGTGTGATTTTAAATATGCATGTGTAAATTAATTAATTGATTGATTATAAGTAGACTATCTGTTCAACATCTTTTAAAGTTTAGATATTCAGTTATGTCTGTGTATGTATAATATTTATTTTAAAATAATTTTCAGATTGCTCAATTAATTGCATGTAATGAGAAAGGATTCTTCTTCTAATTGCTGATTATCCTTACTTTTAGTTTCTATTATGCACTATAGAATTTTAGTTTAAAGAGCTTCTTGTGTGGAAGTGCTATTTTTCTCTCTGCATTCACCTTTCCTAACAAGGATTTTAGTTTCTCCACTTGGCTACTTTGAACTCAGAACCAGGCCAGGACCATGACCTTGGGGTTTCTGTCCAGTGGACATTTAGGGACTGTCACAATACAATCACCGAGCATAGAAGGTGAATGCCCAAGTCTTGGATGCTGGGCCGCCGTTTATTTCTCTTGCAGGTTTGTAAACCCTACAGTGGAGAGAAGAAATCACATATATTTTTGTGTTTTTCAAGGTCTGGAAAGTTTGACTGAAATCCCTAAGCTTATGTAGTGAATTTTTCTTAATTCACCCACCACAATGGAGTATTTTTGGTCTTATTAACCCAATAGGAGTCAAAAAATGTTTTTCAGGTATAATTGACATAAGAACATTATATTAGCTTCAGGTGTATAACATAATGATTCGATATTTGTATATATTGCAACTGATCACTGCAATGTGTCTAGTTAACATCCATCACCATACACAGTTATAGAATTTTTTTTTTGTAATGAGAGCTTTTAAGATCTACTCTCTTAGCGACTTTTAAGTATGCAGTACGCTCTTATTAGCTGTAGTCACCATGCTGTACATTATATCCCCGCAACATTTATTTTATAACTGCAAGTTTGTAACTTTTGACTCCCTTCACCCATTTTACCCACCCCTTACTCCCCACCTCTGGCAAGCACCAATCTGTTCTCTGTATCTGTGAGCTTGATTTTGTTTGTTTGTTTCTTTTTAGATTCCACATGTAAGTGAGAGAGCATGGTATTTGTCTTTCTCTATCTGACTTATTTTGCTTAGCATAATGCCCTTGAGATCCATCCATGTTTTCGCAAATGGCAAGATTTCACTCTTTTTTTTTTATGGCCGAGTAATACTCCATTGTATACGTATACCACATCTTCTTTATCCATTCCTCTATTGATGAACATGTAGGTTGTTTCCATATCTTGGCTATTGTAAATAATGCTGTAATGAACATTTGGGTGCATATGTGTTTTCAAGGAGTCAATTTTTTTTTTTTTTGTGAGGAAAATTGGCCCTGAGCTAACATCTGTTACCAAACCTCCTCTTTTTGCTGAGGAAGATTAGCTCTGAGCTAACATCCATGCCCATCTTCCTCTACTATATATATGGGACACCGCCACACATGGCTTGAGGAGCGGTGCATCCGCCGGGACCTGGGATTTGAACCTGTGAACCCTGGGCCACTGAAGTGAAGCGCAGAAACCTAACTGCTACGCCACAGGGCAGGCCCCTCAAGGAGTCAAATTCTTGACATTCCCTACTTATTTTTAATTAGCTGTCCCAGACTTAATGCCTCCTTTTCTCTGTGTAATACTGTTCCACTTTTGATCCAAGTAGATATTAATCTTATTTTTACTTGTTCTATGTCATTTACTTAAAAAATATTCTATTTATGATTGCTATGTGTTTGGAGCACAAAGAAGAATTAAAAAAAATTAATTCCCCTCTCTCTTGACCTGCTTATATTTTTAACAGAAAAGGGAACAATAAAATATATCACAATCTCCTGATATATAATTTTGCACTTAACTAGAAACTTTCTTCTTTTAAAACTTTTCATATAACTTTATTTCTTACTTTGCTTACAACATTTAGTAATGATGGAGTTTTCTTCTTTAAACATACTAAACCATACTTATGGAAATGTGTCAGTTTCTGTCATCTTATTCTATGGAGAAGAAAGAAGAAAATTGCTTATGGTGAAAATATCTACGGCACAAAAACGTCTTGGGATTATAATTTGTAAGTAGTTCAGTTCAACAGAAATTTAATGAAGATGTCTCGTGTACAAGGCATGATACCTGGTTCAGATGACAAACATGAGAGATCAAAAAAGCCTTCTGTGAGAAAGTGACACTTTTACTAATATCCATTTTGAAATTAGTAGTCTGATATACTCCCAGACCAATTCTAAAGGGAAAATGGTTCATTTAACACCTATAATTGACTCCAAGAGAAGTGATGCAGGTTTTGGTGTCAGGCAAAATATTGCATTCTAATTGTTTGACAGAGACCCTTTAGATTTATGGGAATCATAACTACCTTAAGGATTTGTTAAAGTATGATTTTGTTCCAATTAATTGATGTTACAAGTGATCAAAATGTATTCTCTTAATCACGGCATTAGATTGTCGACGGAAAATACTATTCATGTCAAAATGTATTTTAACCCTTTCCTTCTAAGTAATTATTCTCTGGAATGCTAAGCATTTTTTTTTTCTTTGATTAGATCTTAGGTTACTACCCTGTTTCAAATTCTTTTAATTTCTTTTATTGTTTTCAAGGTAAAATCCAAATTTCCAAGCATCACCTAGCCCTTTCTCATACGGCCATTTTCCCATGTCCGGACTGTTGTGCTCTCTCCTGTCACACACTGTTCGTCAGCCTCAGGAGCGGCTTGTCTTTCCCCCAAGAGGCTTCCTCCCAACACTGCAGCTTTGCAAATCTAGACGCTGTCTGATTTGTACCTCACCTAACACCTTCATCCTTCAACACACTGAGATCAGGATGGGGCTTTTATTCTTGCATTGTCAGCCATCGATAATTCTGGGTGCATCTTAGGTTCACAACAAGTTTTTAAGTAATTACTGATTGAATGAATAAAGTTAAGATATCAAGCCCACAAGGGCAAATGATTAAATTTCAAATTGCCCTATTCTAAATGCCTAAAATAAGTGACCTATACTGAAGCTGTTCCACTCGCTGACAGGTAGTTTTTCTAAAGAGTGCTTAAGTCATTTTCTCATAACTCCATGCACACTACACAGAGCAACTAATATATCACATCCATGTAAACGCAGATATTACTTGAGAATTATATATATTGGTAGCATCAGCTCTGACTCATTATATCTTTTCAACTCTCCTTTAAAAATTTCAAAAGTATCTGATTTTGAATTTCTTTTTTCATTTATAAATATGTCTATAACAAGATATTACATTTAAAAAGTAAACATGTGATAGATTAAGAAAAAACAAAACAAACAGAGACCAAGAGGACAACAATCGCCCGCCATGGCGGCTCCGAGTGACGGTTGTGGGTAGAACTCCTGGTCTTCTGCCCTGGCTAGCAGCTTTGCATAGATGAATATTCTGAAGATAAAAGCTCTCAATTTAAGGAGTTTTCTATATTATATTAAAGTCTAGATACAGAATATGAAAATTATCTTCCTCTGAATATTTTTGGTAGCTGTCTTATGGTTGTATGTGAATTATCTGAGTGGTTAGCCTTTTAAACAAATAAGTAGGCATATAATAACATATATAATGTAAAATATTCATAGCACGTTGTTCTGTACCTCAGAATCTGAGAAAGTAATAATAGACATTGTTCATGAAATGGAAGAGCTTTCCTATACACTAATAGAAGATCATATTCTTTAATATTTTTCTAATCATCTATTCTGATGCCTTTTGGTGATTTTTTTGCTTTAAATTTCTGACATGGCTGAATATATAAAATAGGAGTTTAGAAGAACCTTAGGATTAGCAAAAGATGTAATTTTCTTTTAAAATCAAAAACAGTGTGAAATTATGTGTTATATTTGGTTATTGCTGTTGGTGTGGATGTTGTTCCTTTTTCTTGATATAGCTTAAAGCATGAACAAATGATCAATTTTCCCATTAGAATTTTATGTTAACATTATTACCCATGGGAAAATAAATTTCACACCTGAGTGTAGCCAGGTTATTTGCTACTAGTATGGAAAATCCACTTATTTTGTTGCCTTCTTTTCTTATTCATTTTTTGTATTTTTTTGGCATGAGTTAATATTTATAGCTTAAAATGCATGAACAAAAAAATAAGATTTTACATTTACAATTTCTTGTGCCATTTTGACAGCTTTTGTGAGATATTTGAGCCTTTGGATGAAAATGATACTTGGGATATTTAGTGAATGTAATTAATTCATATAGTCTTCTCCTCTGGGTCATTTGGATTTGTACAAGCTGGTTATAACCACAAAACATTTTCTTCCCATTCTCAATGGAGTATGGCCCTAATTAAACTAAAATATAGTGTTATTATTCTTTTTAAGAAAATTTTCCTTGTATGTTAAATTTCTCCTTAATAATTTTGCAATACTAAAAATCAAGAGGAAAGAAGAGAAATCTAGTTTCCTCTTTCTCCATTGCATTTCATCTAACAAAGAAGAAACGATGGCACTCCAAATAGAAAGGCAGCCATGTGTTGGAAAGAAATATGAGAAACCGAATTGTCAAATTCTCTATTTCAAGAGTTCTTTGGCGAAACTGGTCATCAATCATGTTTTAAAATAGAATGTGGGCACAGGAAACATTCAGGAAAAAGCATTTTTCCACATTACTCTTTTCAGTTTTATTGGTGGCCCAGTGCCTTATAGGGATTGTTTATGTTCATTATAACCACAAAATTCACTACTCTATAAGCAGGACTTCTCTACTTTAACTGATCATACATTGGATGTCAGATAGCAAATTGCCAAAGACTATGTTCAATATCTGGATAGAAGAAGAGGATAATGTTTCCTTTGTGAAGATTGAATTCTATTTATTTTTTCATTCATTCATTCATTCATTCATTTACTTTTTCAGTCTTCAATACAACAAACATTTTTAGCTTTTACTTGTGCCAAGGTTTTTGTTAGGTACTAAGCATTAGAAGATGAATAAAATACTATACTTTCCTCAAGGAGATCAAATATTCCATCCCAGTCACTCTCCATCCAAAGGGCTATGCCAAATGTCAAGTGAAAAAGTTTCCACAGTTCCAATTATCCATAAAGAACAACTCATTGTTATTCCCACAACTTGTCTAGCTTAATCACCACTCAAGTCTTAAAACTGTCAGGCAATATTAATTTCAGTGAGATCTAAAAGGAGCACAGACCCAAAAATCCTGCTTGAATATAAAGAACCCTTGTGTTTTGCTACTCCCCTGTTGGAAAACGCTTTGTTATTGTTGGAGAATGCATTGACCTCATAGAAAACAAATGTCTGTAGCCATCATGAAGCCATACTAGACTTTCCATTAATCCCTACTTTAGGCCATTAATAAAATTAAGAGAAAAGGGATAGAGCTGAGTTGAAAAGAGCTGAGTTTTCATTTTCTGGTCACTAAAATACAAAAATAAAATACTGCATTTTTATGAAGAACTATTTATACATTATAGGGCTATTTTCAAAGTGTGACTTAAGTTGTGACCATGACAGCCAATGCCATGATTTTATACTGAGTATGAAAAGGACAACTACTTTGGTAGTACTGTAGATTTTTATTTCCTGGCTATAAAAATTTAACTGAATTTATTTTAAAGTGTTTAGTTTCCCAGAAGAAATGCCTTATCATTACAAATGATAATCTACCTCCTTTCTTTCTTTTTGTCATTTTTCTTGAAATGCTTTTTTTGTTGGATTAAAATGATTACATGGCCTATTTAGTTGTAGTTTAGTGTAGTTATACTTCAAAATTGTATAGAATATTTATTTTAAAAAAGTTGTGTTTTCCCTTGTGGGAATGATGTCAATTCCTTGTTATTACCTACAAAGAAAAGAGTGAAGATACTTAAAAACTGCTGTTTCTGGACTGGTAAACAGCTTTGGCCACATCTATAAAGCTAACTTTTGAACAAACTAAAAGTGGACAAAAACAATTTTTTTAATGAAAGATTATGAGAAGATAATGAACAGTAGCAGACAGAATAACAAAAATGACAGAATCAAACACCTAGAAACAACATCTACAAAAAAAATAAGAGGATAAGAATTTCTCCTGAACCCCAAAATACAAACTACAAACAGCTACAACACCATTTAGTATCATCCTTTGTGTGGGAAAAAGCATAAAAAAGGAATCTGTACTTCTAATGGCCCTGAGAACAGTAGAACAATAAAATTACCACTAGGTACTCAATGGAAAGTACAACAGGTCAGTCTGCAAACACAGAGAAAAGTGGAATGGGCTTCCGCAGTACATAAATGTCAAGTTAGTGTAAGGAGACAATGATGGGTATGTGATGCTCCTGGAGAGTATGGATTCCAGAACTGTCAAACACAATCTCCTTTCCAAGACAAAGCCATGCGTTGAGTTGAAACTGCTGAGAGCTGAATATAAATTGAGCAGGGTAGACATATTATGATCAAAGGAAAAAGAAGTTTTAGATAAAAGTGTTACAGTGGGAGTAAAATTTCACAAAACATTATGTCATATTTTAACACTTTCCTTAAAAAATTAATTAAGAGAGGGAGTCCTAGAAACATAAAGGTAGAAATTGTCTCTGGGTCCATCCCTCCTTTCTAAAAGTAGAGGAAAACTCATTTCATTGAGACTATGGTTCACAGAAAAGGATTTCAGATAAGTCCCATATAAATTTATTATGAAAGAACAAGAGAATAGGAGCAGAATAATATCTCTGTAGATGAAGCAGAAAAGCGTATGTTTTTTTAAATGGTGAAAATTATAAACTATTTCAATATGACTCAAAAATGATCTGCTTGAACAAAAAAGAGACTTGAAAAAAGTGGTAACACAATTAGAAAAGTACCAAGAATGTAATAAAAAAATAATTTCAAAAACTAAGACTAAACTAGTAATAGCATGAAAACAACACAACAGCTAATGCCTTAAGAGATATGTGAAAAGAAGGAAAACTTTTAAAATTCAAAATAAAGGGTCTGATAACATGTTAGAGATAAAAGATAGATGAAGAAGGTTCAATATATGTCTAATAGGAGACCTTGGGGAAGAAAACTAAACCAGTCAAGAAGGACATATGCTAAAAATTATGATTCAAGAAAACTTAACAAAAATAAAAGACAACCTGAAAATGCACATTGAAAGGACACACTGTATTCCTGGAAAAATTGACCAGTTAGAGCCAACACTGAGGAATATTATGGTAAAATAATTCAACTTTAAAGAGAAATGCAAATATAATCCTCTGGTGTTTAGGCAAAAAAGACCAAGTCAGTTAAAAGTGGAAAAAAACCATATTGTCACCATTCTTTTTGACATCAAAGCCAGAAGACGATATTTAAGATACTCATGGAAAGAAACTACATGCTTGCATTTTATATTTAGCCCAACTGTTCAGAAATAATTGTTATTAAATTGCAAATATCAGAGACTTTTTTTTTCCAGGTCCTTTCTGAGGAATTTACAAGTGGACAAGTTTCAGACAAAGGACATGACTGGAGAGACAACATAAAATCTGTTGGATTTGCTTTAAAATACTGGATATGTCAAAGAAGATTTTTTTTTCTTTTTGGTGAGGAAGATTAGCCCTGAGCTAACATCTGTTGCCAATCCTCCTCTTTTTGCTGAGGAAGATTGGCCCTAGGTTAACATCTGTGCCCATCTTCCTCTACTTTATATATGGGACGCCCCCACTGCATGACTTAATAAGCCGTGCATAGGTGTGCACCAGGGGTCCGAACCTGTGAACCCCAGGTCACTGAAGTGGAGCCCATGAACTTAACCACTACACCACTGGGCCGGCCCCAAAGAAGATTTCTTATGTTAAGCAAGCAAGGACTTCAAAGATGAGATGCAATGAAACAACATGCATAAAGTATCAAAGTAACACAGAAAAAAACCATCTTGTACTCAGTTAGTGAGAATGTATCAGGAAAGAGTTGGGGTGTTTGGTGCTGAAAGAACTGAGGCAAGAAGGTCACGTATGGAGCTTAAGATATCAACTGATATGCTTCAGACTGTTTCAGGGCAGGCCTGTTCAATCTATGGTCATCTTTCCAGGATGATCTTGACAACAGCATTAATGTTTATTGCCACTAATGCTAACGATTTCAAGATTATATCTCTTTCCTAAACTCTAGGTCTACATATCCCAAATCTCTATAAACTTCTTCATCTGAATGTCTTACAGTTGTCTCGAACACAACATATTCAAACTTATCTTATCTTCACATCTTGTCCAATGTTCATTTTCTCCCCAAACATACTTTATTCCTGCTTTTCCTAGTCTGGCAAAATAACACACAAGCTTCAATATTTTTTAAGACAGAAACCTGTTAACAAAGTTTCAAGTGCACTTTCTCTTATGCATTATTTTTTGCATTACAACAAAAAATCTCCTTCCTAGTTTCATCATTGTCAACAAGCCACTAGAATGAACCTGCTAAAATCAAATGTGATCATGCCCTCTTCTGCTTAAGAGTATTTAACAGCTCCCCAATGACAGGAGAATAGACTGTGTTCATCTTTATACTTAGCACAAATTTCTAATATTATACTGTATTTCTATCATACTGAATTACATACACTTGCGCTTTATGCATATTTTTTTCAAGCCAATGCAAGTAAGAACTTCAGCACAGGTATTATATTTGATTATATATACAGTATAATACCTGTATATTGCACTTTATATCACATGTAAAATTTGAAATTATGGAAAAATGACATTGAAGTTGGACAAATTTGAGTAGTTTTTAGATTGGTGCTTATTTATTTTATAGTTTTGAGTAGGCTTGAAGCATTTTTGAATATATAATTGTAAAAGAACTGTGAATAAAGCCATATTAAAGAGATAATGTAATGCAAATATCATTGGTCAGAATTACGACTTCACGGCTACTTTTCTCTCTGTGATATATATCCAGGCATGTGAAACACCATCATTTAACTATTGAGATCTGTATATCATGATGGTAAAGAAGATCCTTTACTTACAACAAAAACAAAAACCTAGCAGCATCTTTTTATATAGACCTTAATGAAGAGGCCTCTCTAATAACATAATAATAACGATAATCACAACTATTACTTCTACCATCACTTAGATTACTACCATTTACATACTTATCTCTGACTCATACATATGAGTATTTTGGTCAATAATTTATAGAAGATTGAACATATTGGGGGCTATAAGAAAGAGTTGATTACTGTAAGAAATGTGTTTGTGTGGCCACAGTACTGAATTCTGTACATATGCCCACCATACATGGACACGGTTGCCTCCTATAATCAACTCTCTCATTAACTGTATATGTGAAGTTGAAAATGGCAAAGTTACTTTAAGCCTATACAACCTTCTACACAAGCTCTACATTATTTGTTCTTTTGAACTTAGGTGGAGAAGTTCCTGTATAAATGTGAACATTATCTGAGAACCATGAAACATTAAGTCCGTGCTGGTCGTTAGCATATTAATTTGAATTTAATTATCTAATTAGCGTACTAGGGGAAACCTCCTATAGGTCTCTAGGCCCATGTGTTTATTTGAGCAATTTAAGCCACAGACTCGAGTTCATGGATTTTGGATGGTGTTCATTCTGTGAGGTGGAGAGCAGGTTCCTCTGGCAGGTGCGAGGTCAGCCACTGCGTCAGGTTGGCACCTTTGGGCACCAGGAGCCTGGCAACCGGCCGACTGCTGTTTGGAATAGCTAGAGAGCCTTGTGGGAAAACACCAATGTTGGGGCTGCCCTAGAATATACTTTTTCCCCTGTTTAACTACAAAAGAGAGGTGACTCTATAGCCAAGAGAAAGGAAAGAACTTTGACATGGAAAGACAGGAACCACATGCACCATCTCCTTAGATCCATGTCCGGTGGGACGCTCCATCCCACAATTGCTTGGCGGCTGTGCCAGTGAACGGCGCCAGCCACCTTCAGTCACTGCTCTGCAGCTTCAACTTCAGTAAGAAACTTCCAATGCATTGCTTCAAAATTATCTTTTATAACACAGAAGAATTATCTTTATCTTGAGGGCTTTTTTTTCCAAAATGAGGTCGGAGGACACTTTGTAAACTTACTATACAAAGATGAGAAATGAACGATTAGAAAACAGACTTTGAGTTGTAACATATTAAATAATTCCAAATATTTACATCCTAGTGGCTAAAAAGCAGTGTCAATTGTCTGATGCATATCATTTTATTCCATAAAAGGGGTAAATCTAAATTGAAGGAATAGACATTTTTCTCTAATGGAATCCTTTTCATTTTTAATAGGAAAAAGAAATGTGATCTATGAATATTTTAGAGTTTTAAACAAATTGCCCTCCTTGAAAGGTGATTTCCAGTGAGACTGTGGAAGGTAAATGGGCTTTGGAGTTAGCTTGGCCTGGACTTCACTTTGGCTCTACCACTAGTGTTCTGAGTGAGTTAATCAAGAAACTGAAGCTCCCCAAGGTTTGGATTCCTCGAAGTATGTGAAATTACTTAGCACCTGGCAGTTTCAAGATTATTGTCTTTTTCTGAGTACTTAGCAGGACAATAAATATTGATGACAGAGAGAGGGAAGAATCTAGATCAGGCTGTGAGGACAGGCACTGCTCAGGAAGGAAACTATAAACAGGAAAGTGCCTGGAGCAGTGGACCTTGGCTCGCGGGCTGCCGAGGGGGATGGACCGAGGGAGGAGAGATGTCATAACAATACACACGAAATAAGCTTCGTCCTGTCTCTAGTTACATGTGAGGACATGGACAGATCGTCATCAAATTTGAGGGTCATTTGGGATGATTTGACTTAAAAATATAGATTCTGTGAAATGAGAAAAATCTTCGTAGGGTGTGCATACTACGTGTGTGGAAGCTGGCGCGTCAGAGCAACAACTGAGCAGTCTCCTCAGAGGCCCCAAGCCTCGGTATGAGGTGGAGCTGCTTCCCACTGCCTGTCTGCTTCCAGGCGAATCCCGGCAGGGCTCGTTTATAACAGGACAGAGGTAGCTTCCACAGCCAATTTGTAGGTGTAAACTTAGTGATCGTCACGTCTCCAACCACTGCGCGCACCGACCGTGCGACGCAAGAACCTACAGGGACGTTAGAAGCTGTGAGTCACAGTGGTGAAGACCCAGGCTCTGGGACAGAATGCCTAGGGTGCAGCCCGGGCTCTGCCACTGACTAGCTTAGCCGCATTATTTAGCTTTTCCAGGCCTCAATTTCCTCATCTTTACAATTAGGGATAATAACAATCCCTTTCTCATAGGGACATTTGGAGAGAGTTCAGTGTCACATCAGCGTATAAGTCATCTAAATTTGCTCATCTTTCTGCCATATGGGATCTGAGTCCTATAGCAATTAACACAGCAGAACTATATTCGTGTAAGTAACTTGATAGTCTCTGCTTGTATGCTGAGCAGAACTGATTCATTTCACACATAATTTGCAACTTGTTATAGAGCTTCCTCAATACTAATACCCAAACATGTGGGACAAAGAAAAGAAGATAGACAGTTTTGTTTGGTACATTGTTGGTTTTCCATGGATTTTTTAATACTGTATTTTCAACTTCTTAGCGACGGCTATATTAAGGGTTTGTGCCATGCACCCTGTTGTGAATGAAAAAACATTTTTTACAGTTGCCATTACAATAGAAAACCCCTATTTTCATTAAAAGTAATTTTAATGTCCTTTCAATATAAAATTATACTAATAGATCATTTTAAAGTAACACATTTCTCTTAAAGAGACAAAATAGGAAAATAAAGTGATAATAATGTGTTTAATTTATAAGTAAACCCTAGGAATACAACTTATTTCATTTTGTTACTATTAGACACAATAAAAATGTATTATGTTTTTAACAGATGCCAATTATTAACAAATACCATTTATCTCCTATTTATTCTTTTATCATGTAGGTGAAATTCCTTTTCTTCTCCATGTTGGAGGCTAAATTGTGATGATCAAATAGAACAGTATAAACAAACAATTAGAAGATTAATTTGCTACATACCTCCCTAAGATATAAAACACGTTATCCAGTCATGTATATTTATGGCCCAGGTTATCAATAAAATATAAGCAGAAGTTACAAAAAATGATGAGAAATAAGATAAAATATATTCCTTAGTAATTCTCAAGTCCAGTTTTTTCTTCTTGTTTTCTCATATCATTCAACTCACTAAAGATTTATTGCTTATTAGATGACAAGAAATATAATATTTTAGATATAAAATGAATAAAGCAAATTCTCTACCCTCAAGGAATTTGCAAGAGAAAGAGCAAGACACATTACTATAACACTGTAATGCAGTGCACTCCAGTGAGTACCATCTGATGCAATGACAGTGCTATACGAGATTTGATAAGCAAGTGCTGTGGAAGAAGAGAGGAAGGACCAGTGACAACTGAGCCTGACTGCTGGAGAAGAACAGAAAAGGACCAGAGAAGAGTTAGCACCATTACCGACCCTAGAGGATTAAGCAGGATGCCTCCTGTGGAAAAGAGGTGGACATTCCACATAGACCATGTGCAAAGGCAAAGAGGAAGAACTATTTTGAGAGATAAACAGGATTTGGGTTGAAGGGAACATAGCATGTATGACAAGGATTAGTGAGAGAAAAATTTGGAATAAAAAAATTGGGGCCACATGGTCAGAAATTTTACACATCCTGGAGGCTTTGGGGAGCCATTGGATAATTTAAAAAGGAGTGTGGTGGTCAGAACTTTATTTTATAAAGTGGAAGCAAAACAAATAATAAAACTGAGGGCATTTGGGAGGCTAAATCAGGAAATAGCAGAATGTAGACATAAATGGACCAAGCATAAAGGTTGGAAATGTTTACATTTGACCAACTTACTGAATTGAGGCATGCTAAATATAGAGTCCATAAGTTTGCATGTTTTAAAGGAAGGCTAATGTTCCTGACTTACTATTAGTCACTTAAGCTGGAATCACTACACTTTTATGCATACAAGTACAGATATAACAACAATACGGATACACCGAAAGTTATCAGTATGGTATAAGTAGATTCTCCCATTCTTCAGTCTCTTGTAGATTTCTTAAGATGTTATGAGCACTGTTAGTGTATGATATATAATATAACGTAAAAGCAATTCTTAAATCCACGTAGGCTTCAAGGAAAATTCAATATATTTATTCTTAATTCATTGACAACTAACTCACTAATTGTGGTTTTGTTAGAGTTAATTAATGTTCAGAAATATTTCTCAAATTTTTATAGTTAGATTTGAAAAATTATATGTGTACCTTGATGCACCACACCTGCAAAAAAAATTATTTAAAAATATAAAGCAATTTTTGAAGGAGCAAAAAAAGTATAGTTTACAGTAGGAAGATTTGAATTTAATTCAAAGCCTTAAATCCATGAAGTTTAAGTGACATCAAACTTGGCATTAAGTGTCTTTGAACTCTTACTCACTGCAATCCAGAAAAGTTGCTTCACAACTAGACTAAAAGTAGAAATTGTTTGGGATAGGTTATTCTTTCCTTTATGTAGTAAACTAATAATATCTGGAATACTATGTGCTTCCAATGTTCAAATTATGTTCCCAGCCTCAGCGTTAAAAGTTATTAAAAAGTGAAAGTTTGTAATGATTTTGAAAGGAGGAATAAAAGTTGCTGTAGTGTATAGGAAAAATGGAAATATAAAATATTTTAATGGAGAAAGAAAATGCTTTTAAAGGAGACACATCTCACTGTATTTAGAAAGCAAAAAATATTAAGAATTTGGCATAAAACAGTTCATAAAATCATATACATGAGTATTTTGCACATTAAGATTTTCCACTGAGTTATTTAGCAAATCAGTTTGTTTCAAAATAAATGTGAGTTTAAAATTTTAAGTGTAGATATAGCAAGACATACAAACTATTTTGAAGTAAACTGGCTTAATTCAAACAAAGTAGGCTGATTTTCAAAACTTCAGTTGTTTAACTGTGTTTTCAAGTAAACAGTTTTGATTCTCTTTGAAAGTTTCAATTTTGTAACACCATTTTATTCATATATTTGTTTGCTCATCCCCTCATTCAAAAGCTATAAATGAAGCATTTATTATCTGCCAGGTATGGTGCAACTCACCAATACAGTGGGGAGTGGGGACAAGCTGAGGCTTTGCCCTCACAGATTGTCAGTTAAGCAGGAGGGCAACCTGGCATTTAAAATGGAGCAAACAGCATGGATGAGCATGTTGTGACACAAATATTTACAGAATGGAGAGAAGTTGGATGTGATTAAGTACAGCTTGTGAAGGAGACCAGTAGGATATGAAACGGAAACACTAAAGTTATGGTCATTCATTTATATTAATTGAGTGGATCTTATGTCTCAAGCACTGTGCTAAGATTATAGCAAAATCAATTAGGAGGTTATTTTATTGATCCATGTGAGATCTGATGGCAGCTTGGACAAGGATGGTGGTGGTGGATAGAGGTGTAGAAAAAAGAAGAGAAATCAAAATTTTGACCATGGTCTAGAATAAGATATAATTTTCCATTTCACCCCAGAGCGTGCATGCATGGGCACACACGCAAACACATGCACATATAAATGTCTAATGAAAGTGTTTGTGACTTAAAATTTACTCTGATCTCGTTCATCTTTAGTTTAATATAATTCTTTTTTCATTAAAAAAAAGGGGGGATGGTCCTGACCCATTTAATTGATGTCAAAACTTGAGAAGTACAGTTTGGAAAACCCTAGATAGGTAATTAAGAATGATAATAAATTCCTTAATTTTTTGGTTAAAGGAATAGAGGATGATGAAGGAAATGTATCAAGTTTGGCTCTAAAGCATTTGCTTCTTGAAACAAGATAGCAAGTAGTAACATTTCCTGAGTAGACTAGGTTTTGGAATGAATTTATGAGTTTGGTTTTGGACAAGTTGAGTTTGAGGTTCTTTAGAGATATTCAAGGATATCTGTCAAGGGGGCAGTCTGATTCCTAGGGTCCAGGGCTCGGTGCAGTGGCCTAGTGTGTAGATGTTGATGTATGAGTCATCTGCATGTATATGGTCATTGCTCTGTAGACACGGATGCATCACCTAGGAAGAGACTAGGGAGTAAGATGAGAAGACTGAGGCCTGAGCTCTGAGGAGCTCCCGACATTTAACGGCTGCTTGGAACTGAAGAAATCCAAAGGAGACAGGAAATCCAAAGGAGACAACATCTAGAGGGACAGGAGAAAAATGAGGCAGAAGTTGTGTTGATAAAGCCAACAGCAGAAGCAGGTGCTTTAGGAAGGAAGGGTGTCTATTCCATTAACTGACAAGGAGGTCAGTGGTGACGTTTCAGGGCAGTAATGAGGGTGGAAGCCAGGTCGCACTCCCTGCCGCTGAGCAGTGAGCATATGGGAAGAAAAAGAAGAAAGCAAAACCATGTCTTTGGAGAAATCTGGCTGTGAAGCAGAAGAGGGCAACGAGGTAGGAGGCAGTTGGGAACAGGATATACAGAGCCTTGTGTGTTTTGCAGGGAAATTGGAATTTGTCCCATTATCATTGAGAGATCACAAATTTTTACACAGAAGTGGGGTATAATTGTTTTTGTGTTATAGATAATTAACTTCGTTAATGGAGTATGAAGTGGGTGGGCCGTGGTTGGAATGAGACTGGGGGCATGGAACCTATTTAGGAGTCTATTACCATAATCCAGGTAAGAGAAGGTGGTAATAGAATATCATTTAAGGGAGATAAGTTATAAAAAGGAAACTGAAAGTCTGAACTTCTTTCTCATGCTTTGTCCTCACATACTTATATCAAATCAGTTTCTTCATTTCCATTTTATATAATGTACTAAATTTTTTAAAAATCCGTATAGAGGAGATTCTTTTCCCTAAGGGCTTTTAAAATGAAATATATTGTTCTCAATAAAATAACTGTGGAAAGAAGCAGAGCAATTTTAAAAAAACTAGTGGGGAATAAAAATAATTAACTTTCAAAACTTAAGGCAGGAAAACAGCTGACAGGTCCTCAATCTACTCAGGATTTAAGTTCATTTCCCGTTAGTAAGTCGTTTACTGAAGGAATAAAATTAGGATACTCACATTTCAGTACACTTAAAAATTAATCTATGTACTCTATGAATTATGAAAATAGAATGCTTTCTTTTAATTGACATGGAAAACAAATGAGAGTTCTTAAGATACTCTATGTATTACTCATTTTAAAAAATAGTAGAACAACTAAAACCATAGAGTAGATAAAATCAAGTTTTCCTGTTCGATGAGTGTTAAAACTTTGAAGTGATTAACCATAATAAGTAATAAAAAAATGCACTCCAAGTATGTGTTTCTGGGTTATTTTTCCCTTTAGCTTTCCCTTAGACAATTTTCCATAACCAGAGGACACGTCAAAAACACTTTGAAAATTGACAGTGTTTTAGAATTAACGAACAACATTCTAGAAACATAATTTGACTTAGCTAAAGGGCATAAAAATAAAATTTTCAAGACAGGCCTGAATGATCTAGAATGTAGTTAAAACAAATAAAACAGAGAAAATAAATGCACAAATTATGATTTAAAATATGAAGATTATTGTATATTTAATAATTTTACCTTAAAATAAACATATGATGCCAACTCTTGTCAAAAAGACATTTGAATTCCATTGCAGTAGTGGACATGGATTTTTACTGACACTCTTTAGAAAGGTAGAAGGAAAAGTAAACAGTGTCATATTATTCAGAGACAAAAATGGTTTAAGAAAAGGGGAGGTGTGATGGAAAGTGAATAGATTTTGGGATTTTTGTGCTTAATAAGATGGCTAAAATATTGAAATGAATTTTGATTAAAAAAAATCTACTGCTTCCCTTGGGAGTCATTAAAAATGAAAGAAATCAATCATATGGAAGCAGATGTTGGAATATTTGGAAGTTTTCTACTGCTGATTGATAACTGTGAAGTTAGCAAGAGAAAAAAAATTAAGTGGCTGGACAGATTTGTATTGCTAATGACTAAATGTTTAGTTTTATGTATTCATTTGTTTGTTTGAATGTTCTATATGCTTTTACTGGTATGTGTTGAAAGAGTGGAAAATGGAGAATAAAACCAGTGAACTTGGAGATGTTGAAATTAAACACTTCTGTTTATGTTTATTAAAAAAAGATGAATTCATGCCATGTAGTATAAAAATGGAATAACATAAAAGGGATGAGAAAAGTAACCCTCTCCCCTAATTACAGAATAGATTCTTAGAGGCAATTACTTTTAAATATTTGCTATGGAGACTGTTGTCAGGATTGGAGTAGACAGGAAAGGTATAGGAAGTCATGATACATCACGTGGGCCCCTGGGCTTTGATAAATCCTCTCAAAGCACTCTGTGCATCAGCCCCAGTAATGCACTGACTACATTATACTGGCTGGCTGCTAGTATTTTGTGATTATCTTCAAATTACAAAAATATCACTATTTATTGATGTTCATACATTCCTGTTCCAATAGACAAGAATTTTGTCTATTTAAACATCTCAATTTCTGCTCCCTCTAGTCCCGTATTTTGATTATTATCTCACTGATTTTAGTTCCTGTAACGGATAGCTTTGTAACTACATGGATAACTATGGGTAACTTTGTTTCTTTAAAGTTCAATTCATCAGCATTCCGCAGTGTCTTTTGATTTGCTGCTTTTTAAGATGAAAACAGTAACTTTTTGAGTGTAACCTCTGCCTCTACTCAAGTTCTACTTCCAAAAATCTGACATATCCTATTTCTGTTCTATAACTAAAATTAAGTTCTTCATCCTGATTCTAAAAGTTGACAGCCAATAAACAGTGTTTACATAATTATGACCAGGTGAATATTTTTTACTGAGGAGCCACGCAGTATGCTATTGTTATCTTTCCTTCTCTTCAGTTCTGCTGTTATGACTCTTATGCTGTACACAAAAACTGGTATTTCAAACATCAAATAAAATTATATTTCCCTTTCGTTCTTGCCTATCCGTTGTTTATGATAAGCCACATTCTATTTTGTTTCATACTTAGATCGTATCTTTCTTGGACATGTTTTTGTTTTTCCTGGAATTTGAGATTGCTTTCTATTTTTCTTATTGAGATATGAAATCAATACCATATTTATTTCCAACATCTTCCAAGTTCTTACAAATTCTAACCTTTCTCTGTACTATACTTTTCTCTTATATTTAAAATATTCTTAGAAGCAACTGACTTTCTGTCAAAATTTAGAAAGATTAATAGTAGGTCTCCTGCATGGCTAAGAATTTTTTTAATTGAACTCTTAGGCAAGTCCAGCATTTCCTGTATGCAATGTCTTTTTCTTTCTTGTTTTCCACCCTTGTTTTGCTAGAGTGTGACTTCAAAACCTTCTTCATGGAGGATGCTTATGAGATAAAATTTATGAATGTTTTATCTAAAACCTTTACTCATACTCATACTTGATTCATATTTTGGCTAAAAATATAATTTCAGTTTCTTAAATATATCCCTCCATCCTTTAAAAATTTCTGTCCTCTGTCTTCTATGATATATCATTATTGTAAAAAAAATTAGATGAAAGACTGGTTCTTGTTTCTTTATAGATGTTTTGTTTTGTTTTTCTTTATGAAACTTTCTGAATTTTGTTTTGATATATTGAATACTTTAATAATTGATAATAGTTTTTTTAGGTATAAGTCTTTCTCAAATTCTTACTAAATGACACTTAGAGGGTCCTTAAATATGAAAACACATTTAATCTGTCCTATTACTGTTTTGGAAAAATTTCTTCCACTATTTCTTTGATAATTTCCTCAAAAAATTAAAGATAGAACTACCATACGATCCAGCTATTCCACTGCTGGGTATTTATCCAAAGAACATGAAAACACAAATGCATAAAGATACATGCACCCCTGTGTTCATTGCAGCGTTATTCACAATAGCCAAGACTTGGAAGCAACCTAAGTGCCCATCAAGGGATGAATGGATGAAGAAGATGTGGTATATATACATAATGGAATACTACTCAGCCATAAGAAACGATGAAATCCAGCCATTTGTGACAACACAGATGTTGTCATTGAGGGTATTATGCTAAGGGAAGTAAGTCAGAGGGAGAAGGTCAAATACTGTATAATCTCACTCATAAGTAGAAGATAAAAACAACAACAAACACATAGAGACAGAGATTGGATTGGTGGTTACCAGAGGGGAAGGGGTGAGGGAGGAGGGCAAAAGGGATGATTAGGCACGTGTGTGTGGTGATGGATTGTAATTAGTCTTTGGGTGGTGAATGTCATGTAATCTATGCAGAAATAGAAGTATAATGATGTGCCCCTGAAATTTATACAATGTTGTACACCAATGTTACTGCAATAAATAAAAAATTAAAAAAACAAAGAAAGAAATGAGGGAGGCTTTGTGGAAAGGGATAGTCAGATTGCCTTCCTCTCCCTGGCCGCTTCTTAAGGTAACATATGTTATACACATTTATTAAGGTTGTAAATAAGTAAGCAAGTGCACACAGAGGCCTTCACCTCCATTCCTTCTCCTCCACTCCTTTCCCCTGAAGGGAGAGTTGCATGCACAGAAGTGTGTGGCTGGATGGAGGCCCAGAAATCTGGAAAGTGTATTAAGTGTGATCCCCACGGAGAAGCACTTGGCTGCCGGCAGCTCTGGCTCTGGGTTCCCACACACCATCAATCTGGGGCCTGGCAGTCACCGCTCCCCTCCTCACCTCACCTCATACAGAGAGCAGACACAGTGCAACTATTTGTCTCACGTTGCAGCAGCCAAGCCATTGGAGGAAGCAAAGAAAAGGGGAAAGGAAAGACGATTGGGGTAGGGAAAAAGAACAACCTTCCATTAGCCCTTACAACTCCGTTTGACCGTCAGATTTCTTGTTATCAGCTTTAGCATGGACATTAGGATACAGATGGTGGAGGAAGAAACCAGAGTTGACTCAGAGGGGCAGGGCCAGCATCTTGACCAGCCTTCGGGAATCATTTCACAGTGAACTAAGTGAAACTTCAGGTGTTGTCAGAAAAAGGGTGGATTTGGGAAACAGTGCTGGAGGCTACTTTGCAAGTGAGAGCAGGAGTGAGTCCTTCACTAAACAAACCCCTGTGGTCTGATTCACATCCTTTGTACAGAATAGGAAACTGAGGTATGCAGAGGTCAACTCAGCCGTGAAAATCACACAGATTACCAGGACCAGTAGCATATATGTTAGGCATCCTGTTAGAATAAAGTGCATGTGTTTTCTTAGACTTCTGAAGTCAGCTTGATAGTCTCAAAAAAGCAATAAGGAAAATAGTATTTCTGTAGAGAAAGACTTTTCTCAGACCTCATGATGCCTTTGAAAAGTTCCTACTTCTGGTTTTTCTAGAAGAGCACTCTGTATGCTTGTGTCTTTTTGACTGCTGCTCAACAGTGGCAGGAAAAAAGCCAGACTATGATTCAAAGGACATCTAAACTCTGGCTCCTGCTTGTTTCAACTTTGACCTTAACTGCAAGTCTCACATTTTCTTGCAGTAGGAAAGGACCGCAACCTGCTTGATCAGTTTTTCTATAGCTCGTCTAAGGTCTGAGACCTGAATCAGACTTGACTAGGGAGTAGAATTATTTGTCAGCCCTAATGAGTGCAAATTATAGTAGAAAGAAAATTTGTAATAAATGCCAGACACTTCCAATGATGAAAGATGAACATTTCTATATTCTTCAACTTCCTTTACTCATACTGGAGGGTTGTGTCAGAGAATTAAATATTTTCAGTGACTACAAGGAACACACAAAGGCATAGATTTGTCCCTGAAAAAAAATTATTGTCTGGTGTAAATATATGCTCAAATATGTTTTTTACTAAAACTCTTGAGGTTGTGCTTTCTGGACACAGATTATGAGTGTTTGTTCTGTTCTCACAACACTTATGACACCCTCTCAGGTATTACCACTCTTTCGTGAATGCAAACCCCACCTTCTACTTTGGAAGCTCTAATTTTATATTGATAGACTTGGGCAAAATTTCACTGCTAGCAAAAAACAGCTTTATTCAGCCCATAGTTATTTAGTATCTCACGAGATTAGGAGAATTGCAATACCTGATTTAAACATATAAATGCTTGACTCCCTGAGCTCACAGTGTCTCTGGTTTCCAAGAATATTACAGAAAGTTTATTGTACTTTCAAGCTTGGCACTGCTTTCTGCACAGGAGCTTTCAAACTGGCAGTGGATCTGGAGCTAATGAAACTGTAAGAATAACACATAGCAGGAAATGGTTCACTGGTTTTGAGGCTTCATTTATTCCAAAGAAAAGAGCAATGGTATTGTAAAAAGGTTAGCAGTATTTGTGTTAGAGCAATTGTAAAAATCTTATCTTCCACATTCACATAAAACGGGAATGAAAATTAGTGTAACTTTTAAAGGGAAACAGTCATTTAACCTGTAAGCCTGTTTTATTTCTTTGATAAAGATATTTTAACACAACATTTTATAGTGCTTTACACTGAAGCAATCATAGTCTGAATGTTTTGCCTTAATCAACTAAAGACAGAAAAACTTATTTCATTCTTTATTATCAAAGGATCAAGGAGATTAGCCGTTTAAAAATGATGAAAATGTTTACTGATTCCCAATAAAATTATTATAGCTGTTCCCTTAAACCCTAGTTTGCATCCTCTTTTCCACTAACTTTTCAAAATATGAGCCTCTGTTAATACTTTGTTGTATCACATTAATTTTCTTAATTCTTTTTTAGTTCCAGGAAGAGTATTTTTGAAGCCTAATTCAAAAGAATTCTGCTCTCCCTCGTCATACCTGCTAGACCTTGCACAAATCAGACTCAGAGAGCATGACTAGAAATAATTTCCTTTTTTTGGTGCTAGGGGTCGCAAAGCAAAGTGAAATTAAAAAATAAATAAATCACAGCTCTGCAAAGTATGGTCTTTGGAATACGTAATTATTATAAAAATCCATGCCAGAATATTTTATTACAGATAATTCTGTATGCTTCATTCCACCCAATGGGATCTTTGAGGTCAAAGGTCATTTCCCCGCCACCATCTCCTGTTTCTAAGCAACTGACACCTCTGTCAAGTGTGTTGCCGCTTCACTCCTCAGGGATGGTTCACTGGTGTTTCCCTGACTGAGCACGTGTCTTATTTTCCTCTGTCACCCAGAGCAAAAGAGGAGTCAGTCCCTAGATAGTCACTGATTTGAGTATATACTGGGGCTTCTGCAGGTTGCTGTTAAGTCAGCAAGAGCAGAGTTGACTTCAGAGCACATTCTGGGTCTGGTGCAGACAAGCAGCCGAAAGCTCAACTCTTGTATGAAACCTGACCACGACCTGACGACGGTAGTGCCGCGTCACAGGAAACACTGGAATGGCTTCCCTCACAGCATGGCTTTCTTATCACTATTTTTGAAATCTCTACCTCTAATCAGTTCCATTTCAGAGAACAATGGAAAAAAACGTATATTCCTATTCAAGAGGTTCACTGCAAATGTTTAGATTGAGTTAGGAAGGTGAATGATTAGGAGTAACAGGGGAAGTTTTTCCTTTATCCCTAAATGAGCACCTTGATATTCTAAGAGTGTACCCTAGAATTAATCACTCTTTTTATTATTAAGTTAAATAGTTCATTTTATTTGAGGTGATTGAATTTTCCAAGAACAGTTTTGTTCTCTGGCTAATTGTTGAGCTGAGCACAGTGAGGATGAATAACACCCAGATTGCACGAGAAGCAGGTGTTAGCCTTGGTCTCCAGAAACACCTGGTTTAATCCGGCATGATTGGTTCCTTTATGTGGAGGATCTGGTAAAGAAAGCTGCACTCTCTCCTCAGCTGCTTGTGATAGCCTTTATTAAAAACAAAATATTCAGCTGTGGAGAACTTGAGCTTCACTTTGAGTGTTTACAGAACGTGATTCTAAGTGACACAGAGCAGGGGTCTTGTGATGTATCACAATGATTTAAATTGCTTTCACTGATTTATTGTGAAGCCTGTGGAATATGGAATTTCAGTGGTGAAATTTGTATCTAATATGGTGATATTTGTACCAAATTTGTGTGTTGATAGTGTGAAGATAAAGACAAAAGGGATTCCCATCAGGAGAGGTTTGTAATAGCACAGCAGTAGCATCCAAATTCACCATTTGGCCAAGGAATCATTCTTAGAGTTGTGTGTGTATAACTGTATACTCATAAAAGTCAGTAAGCGGTCATATGAGTATATTTAGTACATTTTTAAATTTAATAAGTCAATTCAAGAAGGAAACTGTGCAGCAACTATAAGGGAACACAGTTTATGCCATGTTTACATCCCTAGTCCACCATAACTAGGTCTGGTGGTCCTCAGGTGGTTAGACCCTATTGAACTTCCCTTGGAAGATGAGATTTAACATTTTAGCCTTAGACCAGCCTCAACTTCCAAAAAGATCAACTTTTCAGAGTTGAAATCAGAAATAAATACAATTTATTTATTTCTCATTCATTTATTCATCCTTTTATCTATTCAACTTGTATTGATTGAATACATGGATATCAAATGACAGATACGAGGATAGGCATACATAGATGAGTAACACACCATCTTTCTTCGAGGTGACTAAATTCTAGAGAGGGGTGCAAAAGAATAGAAATATAACAATATAGAGGGATAAATAAAATGAAACACATAAGATGTTTTACTTAACTTGTTTTATGTGATCAAGGAGGTCTTTTCTGATGGTGGTAATATTGGAGATCATTTATGAAGAATGTGTGGAAATTTTCCAGGCTCTCGTATCTGTAAGTATATTTTTGACAGAGGGAGTATTTAGTGTATATTAATTAGCAAGATGATGTATTCTAAGAAATGTAAATGGTTTGTTTTGCAAATGTTTGGTTGACCTTGAATATGACTGTCAAGATGTATCTGGAAAGGTAAACATAAGCCAAATGATGAAGGCCATGTGGTCATATATGCCAAAATAAAGGGGAATATTTTGTCCTCCTTCTTGAGAAGGATATTTAATTAAGAGACTTAAGCTATGGAGAGAGTGTTGAATAGGTGAAGTACATGGCATCTTTTAGGGGGATAAAACAATTCTGCATGATGCTATAATTGTGGAAACATGACCCATTATGCGTTTGTCAAAACACATTGACACAGATAATGAACCCTAATGTATGTAAATTTAAACAATTACTAAAGAGCTCAATGGATATTAGGAGGGAATGCAGAATGTAACAAAACAATCTAACTGTACTACAAAAGTATGAAACAATCTCGCTGAAAACAATGGGGGAAAGTTGCTGACTTCAGTAACTTTGGAAATTAGTCGAATCTATAAAATTCAAGACAAAAGGAGCTGTACATAAGCCCTGTGCCTTAGTTCTTAAAGTTGATAAAGTGAGTGGGAAGTTATGGATACACGTGGGGAGAAGGCTAGAATGATCCATGGGTAATAGGTTAGAATTGGAGATATCAGAATGAACTCATGTTCACCTTAGTATAGATGCAGACGGTTGCACATAGAACTATATATAGTTATGTGTGTATATATATATATGACTCAGTATATATAGTTATGTGTATATATATATATGACTCAGTATATATAGATCTATTTCCTTTCTCTATCAGCTGAAATGAACACACTTAGCAGCCAGATATTGGTTTCTAATACCATTCTCCAGACAAAGGAACCAGGCTCCTTGCAGAAATAGCTAATTCCAGGACTGGGGCAGAAAACATACAAGATGAGCCTGGAGCATTTTGCAGTGCCAGAAAGTAAGAAGTATTGAAAAAATAAACAGAAAACTCTGATGGGCATGTGACAAAGAAGCCCAGGAGCCAAATGAGAGCGTCTCTAATGGCCAAAGTGCCTTAGATTGACAATCAGGTATCAAAATGAATGAATAAATAATTGAAAAATGATAATAGTATATTTTGTAGTTTTTTTTTTTTTACGGTTCCTCTACATATCAGTTAGAAGATATACACTATTTGTGATATGAACCACATATCTAAGTTGTTGTTGGTCTAAGTCCTGGGGACACTCCAAACATTATCACACCAGTTGGGATAAAAATCTGGCGGAAGACAGGAGAGATAGGAAATAATGAACTCTGGGCCAATCAAATGGAACAACGTGAAGACAGAAACACAAATTTTCCACTGAGAGATGACCGTTGTCACTCGCTAGATCATCCTGAATTAACCAATCATATACTACAAAATGAGAAAGAGGTTATTTCTCAAATAAACCAATTTCAGTGAAGAAAGCATAGCTTGGAGAATGTATCTTATTGAGCCTCTCAGGTTTTATCCTTCATTTATCATTTTTAAGTGTTTTTAGAAAATATTTGAATGTTAGGAAGTGACATTCTCTTCACCGTTATAGTGTTTTGTGAGTTAGTGTTTCGTTGTTTATTATGACCGCTATGATCATAGAATACTTTCTTTATCTCATATCCTGTATCTTTACACTACTGTAATTTATGTTCTTCTCCTTCATGCTACATTGCCAACTCAATTCTGTCATCCTTCTGTCAAATTCAGTAGCCACTTTTAAGTCCACCCTGACGTAGCATCATTACAGCACCTGGAGCTGTTGACTGCCTTACAAGTTTGGGTTCTGAAATTAGAGTAGCGATCTCTGAATCTTTGTTCAACTGTATACTAACCACTTAAATTCAGGAAAGTTATTTAAGCTCCATAAGCCTCAGTTGCTTCGTCTGTAAAATGGACAGAATAACAGTGCCTACTCCATTCGAATGTCTTAGTATTAAACAAGATGATGCATATAAAGTACTTCACACCAGATATGTAGTAAGTGCTTAATAGACACTGGTTGTCAGTCTTCAACACACTTAACAGTACTCTTTACTGGTCCTTCTGCCTTCCTTTTCATTGTTCCTCTGCTCCACTGGTGGCTCTGGCTCATTCCCAGTTTCACTACTCGTTATTTTACAAATTCTTACTAGATAAGCCTGTGATTTCAACTTGTTTGCTGATTACTTATAAACATCTATCTCAACCTAGGTATCGTTCCTAAGTATGAAGACTTGTTTATTCATTTTTCACAGCATGTTTATTAGTTCTTTAAAGATAGAAATAACATCTTCTTTATTTCTGCATTTCCCTGCAAAGCACTTCATCCAGGGCTGGCTATTCAGAAGTGCTAACCTGATATTTATTGAGTGAATGGGCCTATCAAATTCATTCGTTTTCTATTGTTTTCTCTCTGACTTTTGTCTTTATTTTGGCTTATTATTCTGGGTAAATTCTTAGAGAAGATCAGCTATTCCTGAATTAGTATTTTGTTTCCTACATGATGTAGAACCAGCCCAAGGTCCTTGATGTTACCAAAGACAGAAACATTTTAACCCCCAAAATTTTCCAGAGCTTTTGAGATGTATATTGAGATGTGACATAGAAGGATAATGTTAAGACATATAAAGTGTTAATCAAATGAATATGAAAAAAGGTGTGAATAAAGAAATAGAGACAAAAAGAAAAATGAATCATAAGAAATAACTTCCCTACATTCTCCACGTAAATCTACAAATAATTAACCCTACAATTCTTCCTCTTTATTTTAAAATGTTCACACAGACAAATAGTAGGATGGTATACCAATTTACTGACGTATTGAGTCCCTGGCCAGAAAATTCACATTTCCATAAAGAATTTAATAAGAATGCAGAAGAATAATACCTCATACCTGAAAGCCAAGTCTCCCCTATCCTCTCATGTATTTCTGAATTACCACGTTGGTGTTTTTGGACTCCTGAGGTCGTCACCACCTTACTGCACACGTTTTCAGGTATTTCTGACACATCGCCTGAGGGACACTGTGTGCTGACATCCTCTGGCATCATCATCTTAGGCAAAGAAATGAATGTTGTGACTCCTTGCCAATAAACTTGAAAAAGACGACTTGGTCTTGGGTTTTAGGTCGTGGTGCCAAGTTTCAGCACCAAAGCCAATTTTGCAACTGGTTTCTAAACCTCTGAAAATTGGGGTCCATGGAAGGGCAAGAAATGAAAATGCAAACTCAGTTTTGATCCATCCAGTCAAAACTACACATATAGATTGAAATGTAAAAACTCTCATCCATTTATTATCTTCCTACAGAAAATATTTGTTTAATAATTAGTCCTGCAAAATATATCTCACTAACAATTTGATCTATTTAATGTAAGTTGTTTGAACTGACTAAGCAGTTTGATGTACTTAACTGTGTACTCTTTAAATCTTTAGAAATAATCTTCAAAAATAAAGCAGACATCTTTAGGTAGATATAGATATGCAATTTTTCTTTCAGTTGTAATTAAAAAATAAAGGTAATTGTTAAAATGTTATAAAACGCTATTGTTAAAAAACGTTAAGCATAGAGAAAAGTTTAAACACTTATACAGTGAACATTCAATATCTACTCCTTAGATTCTACCAATAAAATCGAACTATATTTGCTTTATCATGACATTTTATATCCATCAATCAATTCATCTTTTTAATGCATTTTTTTTGTGTGTGAGGAAGATCGGCCCTGAGCTAACATCTGCCAATCCTCCTCTTTTTGCTGAGGAAGACTGGCCCTGGGCTAACATCCACACCCATCTTCCTCTACTTTATATGGGACGCCGCCAACAGCATGGCTTGACAAGTGGTGCCTCGGTGCGTGCCCGGGATCCGAACCGGGGAACCCCAGGCCGCCACAGCGGAGCGCACGCACTCAACCACTTGCGCCACCAGGCTGGCCCCTTTAATGCATTTTTGATGCAAATAAGTTATAGCCATTAGTACACATTCCCCTAAACACCTTAACATACATATGATTAAGAAGAATTCTGTAATTGCTGTTCATTTTTTTTCTTTTGAGGTAAAACTTATATACAATGAAATGCAGAAATCTTAAACATACAATTTGATGAGTTTTGGCAAATGCATACAGTTGAACACAAACCCCTATCAGGGCATGGGATATCAATGTTACTCCAGACAATTCTGCTATGCCTTAATTATAATTTTCAACTGATAGAATTTTAAGCGAATATTCCATATTGAGGGATCGGGATTCCGTCTCCTACTAACTTATTGACCTTGTAAAAATAGCAATTCAGAAATTATTTTACTGATTCAGTAAATAACAGTAGCTGTGCTTGAGGAAGACAATATTGAACAAGAAAACTCAATTCATTCTTCTTGCTGCAAATAGAGAAAAATGTAATTGAGAACGGAATTGAAAGTATCCTCTTATCTGAAGAGAAAAGTTTTATTCTGGTCATCATCAAAGAAAGAACTACGTATTATTTCTCCATAGCCTTTATCTTACTGTAAGAAAACAAAATATTGGTTATTCATGAAAAGTATTTTGTATTGACCTTTGTTGATGAATTCAAAATTGAAACCATTATCTTTCTTGACTTGTTGAAAAATTTCTTATAGATAATACCTTGCAAACAGTTAGTCAGTGTTTTAAAACATAGTAAAATTAATGAATAATACTGATCCATACATATATGTCAAAATCAAAACCTCCACTAGGTCTAGTTCAAATGATAGAAATGTGAAGACAAAGCCAAACAGTTTCTACTAAACCCTCAAGTTTTTTTTTTTATTGATGTTTTAATAGTTTATAACATTGTGAAATTTTGGGTTGTACATTTTTGTTTATCCGTGACCATATATATGTCTCCCTTCACCCCTTGTGCCCACCCCTCACCCTCATTGCCCCTGGTAACCACAGTACAGTTTTCTCTGTCCATGTGTTGGTTTATATTCCACATATGAGTGAGATCATACAGTGTTTGTCTTTCTCTTTCTGGCTTACTTCACTTAACATAGTACCCTCCAGGCCCATCCATGTTGTTGCAAATGGGATGATTTTGTCTTTTTTTATGGCTGAGTAGTATTCCATTGTATATATATACCACATTTTCTTGATCCAATCATCAGTCGAGGGACACTTAGGTTGCTTCCACTTCTTGGCTGTAGTGAATAATGCTGCAATGAACATAGCAGTGCATAAGCCTCTTTGGATTGTTGATTTCAGGCTCGTTGGATAGATTCCCAGTAGTGGGATGGCTGGATCATAGGGCATCTCTATTTTTAATTCTTTGAGGAATCTCCATACCATTTTCGATAGAGGCTGCACCAGTTTCCATTCCCACCAGCTGTGTATGAGAGTTCCTGTTTCTCCACATCCTCTCCAACATTTGTTGTTTTTTGTCTTGGTGATTACAGCCATTCTAACGGGCATGAAGTGATATCTTAGTGTTCTGATTTGCGTTTCCCTGGTGATTAATGATGTTGAACATCTTTTCATGTTCCTATTGGCCATCTGTATATCTTCTTTGGAGAAGTGTTTGTTCATTTCCTCTGCCCATTTTTTGATCGAGTTGTTTGTTTTTTTGTTGTTCAGTTGTGTGAGTTCTTTATATATTATGGAGATCAACCCCTTGTCAGATGTATGTTTTGCAAATATTCTCTCCCAGCTGGTGGGTTGTCTGTTCATCTTGATTCTGGTTTCGTTTGTCTTGCAGAAGCTCTTTAATCTGATCAAGTCCCACTTGTTTATTTTTTCTTTAGTTTCCCTAGTCTGGGTAGGCATGTCATCCAAAAAGATTCCTTTATGACCAATGTCAAATAGTGTGTTGCCTATATTTTCTTCTATGAGTTTTATAGTTTCAGGTCTCACCTTCAGGTCTTTGATCCATTTTGAGTTAATTTTTGTGAATGGCGATAGCAGTTGGTCCACTTTCATTCTTTTGCATGTGGCTGTCCAGTTTTCCCAACACCATTTATTGAAGAGACTTTCCTTTCTCCATTGTATGTTCTTAGCTCCTTTGTCGAAAACTAACTGTCTGTATATGTGTGTTTTTATTTCTGGGCTTTCAATTCTGTTCCATTGATCTGTGTGTCTGTTTTTGTACGAGTACCATGCTGTTTTGATTACTATTGCTTTGTAGTATGTTTTGAAGTCAGGAATTGTGATGCCTCCTGCTTTGTTCTTTTTTCTTAGGATTGCTTTAGCTATTCGGGGTCTTTTCTTGTCCCATATGAATTTTAGTATTCTTTTTTCTATTTCCGTGAAGAATTAAACCCTCAAGTTTTAAATCTGTTGGAAAGTAAAGTGCCATTACTGAATGGGTACTAATTTTCACAAATTTTGCTCAATTTATTCAGGCTTATGACTGGATGATTAGGATTCTCAGATTTGGGGATATTAAGGCATTTAAGCCTAACTCCTAGATTCCATGAAGTTTATCTGTTAGTTAAGGAAGACAATGTACCAATACTCAAATTCAGAAGTTTTATTAGTGGGATATCCTTTATGGAAAATAGGCTGGCTTTTCCTATATCTAAAGAACAGGTTGAAGAGCAAGATTTTCACCTTCAAATTGTCTGTATTTACAGATAATTAGAAATGTCAACAGATATCTATTTGCCCCCAAAAGTCTGTATCACTGGACCACAGATATTAAATCTCTGCTCTAGCAATCGTGGTAAACGTGTGTCTAAATACTGCAAGCCACTCCTCGATTATCCTTGAACTTACTATCTTTTTGTTTTTTTTAAATTACTCACTGGAATTGTAGGAAGAGACCATTCAGTCAGAAACACATAAATCTGGGTATTATTTTCCCAAGCAATAGGAGAGGGCCTGGAATAAGAGAAAGCCATGCACTTAGAGAGGAGTCTCAAAAGAAACAAGCAATTTAACCCCTTAAAAAATGTTCTGTACCTCAGACTCTCTTTATTAATCATCACTTGGGATTAAATTATTTTTAAAAATTTTTTAAAATATTCAAATTAAAGATGAATAATTAATATTTTAATGTAATTCAAATGTACTTTTGTGGATAAACAGAAATTGAAGACATTCGTTTAGTTCATCTGTTCCTTTATGGTATATAGAATTTCTTTGCGTCAAGCATAAGTCTGAGATGATCTTTTCTCGGATTTCCAGCTATTGATGTGCCTTCGTTGAGAATTTTAGGTCACCAACGTCAACAATGGACAGCAGCAGTGATGCTCAAACAGAGCTTGTTAATATGCTCCATTTTACATGGGTTTTCAAAACTATGCAGGATGTTTCTAGAGGACCTATCAATTTTAAGAATAAATTCTAGAAGTTAAGTAGCTAAAATAAAAGGATCCGTATTCCTTTCATACATGCAAGTAACATTTTCTAAATTCTTCTCCATCATTTTCTATATTTGCCTCCCTCGTCCCCTCCTCAGCCTTATCCCTTCACCAAATACAAAGGGAAAAAGAGAGCTGACAGAACCAAATTACAGTATTTCTTAGCTGTTCAATAGCTTTTAATGTTTAATATAAACAGTTTCACAATTCACAATTCATAATTCAAAATTTCACAATTCCTAGATGTATACAGGTAAATTATTTTAAAATTTATCTTCTTGAATGTAAAGTTCAGTGTACATCTGGGATGTAGATTTTACCTACCTCTTTTTTTTTAATTTTTAATTATAGATATTTTCAAACACCTACCTCTTGATATAATACTTACGCAGCTTTAAGTTAGCTGACATGGCTCTACCGCCATGGCCTGTAAATACATGCAAGCTTCTCTTTCAAGTACTGTGTCAAAATTAGTCTCAAATGTATAGACTACTTAGCTATTTAGTGTAATTGTACAACTACTTTAAGGCAACTCATTTTAAAATATTTCTATCCACCTACACACATTTACATCAGATGTTACCAACAAATGTCTATCAAGGACAATGGCAGAAATTAATCATCAGAGTCAGGCTCAAGTTAGGCCAAAAAGATATCTTGTTATATTTGTATAGCAATATAAGACCAAAGGAATGCTGCAATCACTGTTCTTTTCTATCTCCAAGAATGGGACTCGAAGAGCTGAAAAGTCCCCCTTTGTGGCAATTCAAAAAGTGGATGCATCCATCCGCTTTCTGCAACTCAGTGCCCCCCTGTTGATCCAGTACCATTCTAAACAGAAATACTGGATAATTTCACAGATTATCCATGAGATTTCCCAAGTATAGTGCTTTTTCAATAACTACCCTTTTTATTAGTGTATTATAGAAACAGAGCACCTGGAAAAGTGTTCCTGTATCAAAGTCCTTTAAAGAAAATGGAAATCGTTTTAGGTATTTTAACTGAGATCATTTAATTCAGGGAGCTGCTTACACAGGCGTTGTTATTTCATTACGGAACTACCGCAGAGCCTGAACATGACCTCGGCTCCTTAGAGACACGGTACTCACAGCAGCTACTACCAATTAATCAGAGCTGGCACTGGATGAGGCAGACAATTTAAATTTCACACGTCTTTCTCATTTGTAAAATTTATTTTTTCTTGTATTTTGCTAAAATGTGTCACTCCATAAGTACTACTCATTGATCACTGAATAAATCCAACCGCTTTTCTTTACTAAAGAAAATCTTTTAAAAAGATCTGAAAATCTTTTAAAAAATCTAACATACCTAATATGTTTGCACTGTTCTAGTCAAACATCTCTTGGTCCTTCAGTCACTCCAACTAGAATAAAATATAATTGTGCAAGCCTCGTTGATCTACACACGCTGGCTCTGCTATTTGTTACAGCAGTTCATCGCAGTGTTTGGAGACCCGCTTCCAAATACTCCTTTTAAGAATTGAGCTAATAGAAAGACATTTGGTTTGGCATTAAGCTGTCATTTTTCCTTAAATGCTAAGCCTGAAAATTTTCGTATTTCTGTTACAGAAAGAAAGAAGGAAAGAAGAAAGAAAGGAAGGAGGGAGGGAGAAAGGAGAGAAAGAAAGCAGGAAGGAGGGAGGGATGGGAGAAAAAAGAGAGGGTTATGGAAGGAGACAAGGAGAGATATGGAAGGAAGGAGAGAGGGAGGGAGAAAGGAAAAAAAAGAATAAAGTCTCAAAGTCTCTTTGGAAGAGGGTATGTAAATAAATGACTAAATAAGGATCAAAACATTATTCATTCAATTAATTCCTGTTGAGCATCTTTGAGTGGACAATCTTCATTCTAAATAATGGAGATATACAGCTAACAACAAATAAACTCACTGGGAGCTTACATTCTCGTTTGGGGGAGCCATGTAAAAAATAAACACAAATAAAATGACTAAGAAACACCAAGGAAAGAGTCACAATGGAGTGAAGTGATATACAGAGTGTGGAGGGAAGTCACAAGTCACAGTTAGTCTTGAAATGTATGAAGAGCCAGACGTGCAGAAATCAGGGAGGGACATTTCGGGCAGGGAGCAGAGTTGGTGCAAAGGCCTGCTCCCAGCAGAGAGGGGCTCAGTGTGCCCAACAGCAGAGCGGGGCCTGTGACAGGGGAGAGTGCAGTGGGATGAGAGCTGAAGGGCAGGAGGGGAAGGGGACGGAAGCTGGTGTAGCCCAGAGTAAGAATTCCACCTGAAATAAATGTGAGGGGAACATCTTAAGCGGATGAGTGGTGTAATATAATTTGTGTTTTAAACACTTCTCTCTGGATATTTTGTGGAGAAAGAATGATATAATTTACCTTTTATTAGGTTTATAGAAAAATATCATAATCTTTTCCATAAACGCTAAAATGGTGCTTGATGCATATTTTAAGCATTTCTCAATTTCTTTTTCTGACATTTCATTATATTGCCAGTAAGTCAACGGCAAGGACTTCTGCTTTGCAGAGGGGTCTCCAGCACTTCTTATGGTGCCTGAACTGTAATACGTGCTCCATCAATATTTGTAGAATAAATGAATAAATGGAAAAAAAATAACAACATACATAATTCCCATTGCTGCATACATCTTTGTTCAAAAAAATATTTAAGTCAGATTTTTTCCCTGGATGCCGTCTCAAATGTCCATGTTAGCTAGTGATTCTCTGGCTTCTCCTTGTTCAAGCGATTGATCAATATTAGTGGACTTGGTATAAAGTGCATTGTTGTAAATTTTTCTGAAAAGTAGTTAATTGAGAAGAAAATTCATTCAGTAATTAAAGTGTGAGTTTTTTTTTAAATGCTTTTAGATCACTGAAGTTTCCAGATACAAGTATGGATAAAATATGGTGTCAGGAGGGGGAGGGGAATGGGAAGATTCTTTATATGTTTTACTCAAACGTACATGAATTTATTATAACGTCTTACCATCGGTTTTACTCTTTATTTAGAGTATAAAATATTTCTTATAAAGTGTTACATATTCTACTCTAACTGCATGTGCCCGCTTTGCTGTTAGCCAACTTGAACATAATCGAATTCTTAATGAAGAATTCTAAGGTGAGTTGAGGAAAATTAGATGAATTCCTTGAAAAGCCAGCCCCTAGTTTCCTGTTGTCTCAGGTTATGCTCTTCTGGGGAAAACACGTGTCAGCCTTGTGAGGCAGCCTGTTCTATTTCACTCCACACGGTGTCACTCTGTCCCTGCCAAGGACGCAGTTATCTCCAGTTCAGTTTCTGAACTTCTCCCACTGTATAATAAGGAGAAGCATCATATTTATTTTGAATCACAGTAATGGAAAAAAATACCAATTTCCACTGTAAGATAGTATGGTAAATTGTCTCAACTGTCTCTCATTTCTTTCAAACTTCAAAACAAACAGCACATTGTAAGATAAGTAGGAAGTATACTATTTTGTCTCCCCAGGCTAAGTCACCAAATTAATAGACTTAAAAAGTAATATTCCCCAAATACATTTGCAACAACTTCATTACAAACATTCCTTCTTAACCTTTTCTTAGTGTATTTATTTAAATATGGTTCTATGTTTAAATATAGATTTTTAAAATTTAAAAGTTATATTTTAAACTATGTATAATTTTTATATTTAAATATAAAATATACTACTAAGTGATTTACTAGTTTCTTGAGAAAATGCAAAAAATAATGTAATATATAGTTTAATTGAATTAGAGTTTAAAAAACAAGTAAGTATTAGGTGACAATAGTGTGTTGATTCTTTGCCTCAAAAATAACTATAGTAGGTGCAGGGAGTAGACTTTGCCAGAAGAATCTTTTGATAATATCCATCATGGCTTTGTGGCTGTAGAGGCACAAATCCCCTGATATACTTGGACCATCACAGAGGGAAAATAACAAGCTATACACTGGTCACTGTGATTGCATTATCAGTATACAACTGCTTTTTTAAAAATTATTTTATTGAGGTCATATTGGTTTATAACATTGTGTAAATTTCAGGTGTATATTATTATATATCAGTTTCTGTATAGACTGCATCGTGTTCACCACCAATAGTCTAGTTTTTATCTGTCACCATACAAATGTGTTCCTTTACCCCTTTTGCTTTTCCTCCCTCACCCCCTTCCCCTCTGGTAACCACTAATCTGTTCTCCTTACCCCTGTGTTTGTTTATCTTCCACATATGAGTGAAATCATATGGTGTTTTTCTCTGTCTGGCTTAATTTGCTTAGCATAATACCCTCAAGGTCCATCCATGTTGTTGCAAATGGCATGATTTTGTTTTTTTTTTGTGGCTGAGTAGTATTCCACTATATGTATATACCACATCTTCTTTATCAATTCATCCCTTGATGGGCACTTGGGTTGCTTCCACGTCTTGGCTATTGTGAGTAATGCTGTGTGGAACATAAGGATGCATAAACCTCTTTGATTTGTTGATTTCATGTTCTTTGGATAATTACCCAGTAGTGGAATAGCTGTATCATATGGTATTTCTATTTTTAATTTTTTGAGAAATTTCCATACTGTTTTCTGTCATAGCTATACCAGTTTGCATTCCCATCAGCGGTGTATGAGTGTTCCCTTTTCTCCACATCCTCTCCAACATTTGTTATTTTTGTCTTGTTAATTATAGCCATTCTGAAGGGTGTAAGATGATATCTCATTGTAGTTTTGATATGCATTTCCCTAATAATTAGTGATGTTGAACATCTTTTCATGTGCCTGTTGGCCATCTGTGTATCTTCTTTGGAAAAATGTCTGTTCGTATCCTCTGCCCATTTTTTGATCAAGTTGTTTGTTTTTTTGTTGTTGAGTTGTATGAGTTGAACAGAATTGAAAGCCCAGAAATAAACCCACACATTTGTGGACAGCTAATTTTCAAAAACGGAGCAAAGAACATACAATGAGAAAGGAAAGTCTCTGCAATAAATGGTGTTGGGAAAACTGGACAGCTATGAGCAAAAGAATGAAAGTAGACCATTATCTTAAACCACACACAAAAATTAACTCAAAATGGATTAAAGACTTGAATGTAAGACCTAATCATAATACTACTGGAAGAAAATATAGGTAGTACACTCTTTGACATCGGTCTTAGCAGTATCATTTGAATACCACATCTATTCAGGCAAGGGAAACAAAAGAAAAAATAAACAAATGGGACTACATCAGACTAAAAAGGTTCTGCAAGGCAAAGGAAACCATGAACAAAACAAAAAGACAACCCATCAAGTAGGAGAAAATATTTGCGAATCATATGTCTGACAAGGGGTTAATTTCCAAAATATATAAATCATACAACTATTGATAGCATAGTGACACTATATCATACAGAGAGACTCTAGAGCCAAGACTCTCTGGTCTCAAATTTTGATTTCATACTGTGTGACACACTGTGTCATTACACACTGTGTGATCTTAGGCAAGTCATCTCACCTCTTGATACCTCAGTTTCTTCATCTGTACTACGGGGATGATAACGATACCTACTTTAAAAGTCATTGTTGGTATTAGGTATGTTGTATTTACACAAGTTATAAATATACAATTTGGTTTTTATATGTATATATGTATAAAATAATTAGGGACCAATAGAAGATTTTGATGAATGAAAAAAACAGGACAGAGTCTAAGAAGAAAAATTTTATCGTGGAGATATATACACTTGTATATGGTTCCATAAAGCCAACCCTACAAATTGGATAATCCTTGTCTAGATTTGATTTGGGATTTTTACATAGCAGTAAAAAGATGAGATTCAGAAGTAACAAAGTATTTATCTTCAGATATTCACTGGTCAACAGGGAAAGAGAGATTGGACTTAATCTTGACATTGTGCTTCGAAACCAGAAAGAGATGGTGCAAAGTGGTAAAATCTTGAGAAACACTGAGTTAACCATTACTGGAGACATTCAGGTCTGAAAAATGTGACCACCTTGTGATGATGTTGAAGGAGACATTCAGGCAAACAATGATTTTCTCCTTGAAGTTCTTTCAGCTCTTTTGAAATGTAGGATTTTTGCCTCAAAAATAAATATAGTAGGTGCAGGGAGAGAAGGAGAATGGGAGAGGCATTAAAATGTATAAAGTCCAGCCTCTGAATACATTACAAACAAGGATGTACAGTTCCTGATTACCTGGTAGAAAAAAATTCTAAATCTGATTTATATATCAATATTTTTTCTCTCCAAAAGTTTTCAAGCAACTTAAATACAGTTGTAAAATTGATCCTTGCTACCATAGCAGCTAGTCAAGTGATAACAACATGGTAGGAATTTAATATGTAATTGTCGAGTATACTTTATGAAATCAAATTAAGGCTCAAATTCCAATAGCACAATACCACTCCAGAAAGGTACAAAAGCACCTGAAATTCCAGGTGCTATAAAATTCTACCCAGATGTGAAAAAATTGGGAGTAACACTTATAATCTCTTTTATGTGACTGATTGAATTATACAAGTGGCTTATGAAGACATTTTTATTATAACTATTATAAATATTGTGCTGTGTAGTCTTCCAATTATTTTACTAGTATGGATGTGTGTGCATGTATGTGTTTGTTTAATAGTTTTTCTTCTATATAGATGAGGTCACACCATGGGTATTTTGCTGCACATTTATTTTCTTATCACTCATGTATTCAGTCACTTATCAAATAAACATTTAATGAGGGCCCTCTACATGTCATGGTAATTGTGAGGTACGATGATGAATAGGACACAAACGAGTGAACAGGAAACTGTAGGACAACATGGTCAATGAGCTGACAGTATGGGCTGCACGGACATCTATGGCAGCATGTAGAAATCTTGCCTTTGTGATTGGTAAAATCTTCTTGAAGGAGGTCATGACTAAGTTGATATTAAAAATGGAGGAGTTACTCAAGATAAAAAGGGAAGGGGTAAAGACATTCCAGTTCCAAAGAAAGTAAACAATATGTGGAAATAAAAAAATAAAATAACGAAAAAGACGTGGCACGTTAAAGAGCTGTGGAATTGTGCAGAGGGGTGACAAGGGAGAGGGGGCTAGGCAATGCTGTGCTTCCAGTTCCCTGCTGAGGGTCACTCTGACGGATAGGTAAGGTCATGGGAGGCTTCTGGCAGGTATGTGGCATCTTCAAAAGTTTGGCTTTTTAGAAAGATCAGTTTGGCTGCAGCTTGGAGAATGGATTGGGGCTGGTAAAACTGAAATTATGGATACATTTAGGAAGTAGATATAGTTCCCAATCAAAGGTAATGGAAGCTAAACGAAGGCAAGGGAAGAGAGGATGGTGAGAAGCGGAGAGATATGTGGCCGATGGGAAGACTAGGAGGTAAAGGAGAAGGATGGACGTTGTTCCTCAGGGTTCTTGCTGGAGAACAGTAGAGATAGTGGAACCACTTGCTGATGTGTGTGTGGAGCAGATTTAGCCTTCCCTTGTCCGAATTTATCAGGTATAGTGTCCACCCTCAAACTTCAAGGTGCTCTGGCTTGTCAGAATCTCGGCTGAGATGTCTTTAGATCACATTATCTCCTTAGACCTTATAAAGAAAGAAAAAAGGGGAAAGTGAAGGGAAGCAGGGAGAGAGACTGAGCGAGGGAGAGAGGAAGAAGTGAAAAAGAAAAGAAAGAAGCGAAAGAAGAGAAAGCATTAGATTAAAGAGGACAATAAAATAGTGTTTTCTTTCATACAAGCCTGGCTTTTAATTTTGGCTCTACCATTTGAAGATATGCAAATTTTGACAAATTGCTTAACATCTCCCTACTAGGTTTCCTCATTTGTAAATGTACTTTCTTAGGGATTTTACTAACTAGTGTGATAAGATATGTAAGGTACTTAAGAGTGCCTGAAAATATGATAAGTTCTTTAAAAATATTTCTCTCTTCACAATGTATTGATTGTCTATTCTATGCCAAGTATTAATGTCAAGCATTAAATTACGTATAGTAATTACGAACACAGGTCAAAATGCAGAACAGAGTGTGTATGTGTGTGTTTGAAAGCATCAGAGAGCTACCACATTAGTGAACACCTGTGGATTGTTGGGACAAGATTCTGGACTTCAGAGATGTGAGCCCTACAATCAGTGTTGCTTTTCCCCTGGAGATATTTTTGATTTTTGATGAGGCTGCTGAAAGGCTAAAAAGCTGGCAGAGCTTCTGAAAATCCTATGGAGCTATGAGGACAAAAATTGGAGTTCAGAGCTTATGAAGGATAAGGGAACATTTAATATCTCAGGCTATCAGCTGGGACCCCTCAAAGGGTTTTATGCAACAAATTGAGGTGAATCAAAAAGATCAGCTCTTAAAAATTCAGAAGCCCTGCTATGGCTCACCCCTCACTAGCATTAAGTTAATCTGCACCTACCTTAACTGCTTGGCAGAAGTAACAGTAACTCTTCTACGGAAGAAAATAGCATTATTCAGATCTGCATCTTATAATTTTTTTAAATTGCAATGTCTAGAGTTCAACAAAATTCCAGTCGTATCATGACACAACTTCACACAACTTAAAACCAAGAGAAGAAATAGATAATAGAAACAAACCTAAAACAGATCACAGGAAATTCAAATGTTAGAATTTATTGCACACGGATTTTAAAAATAACCACAATCAATACGTTGAAGAAATTAGATGCCGCGGTAGGAGATGTAGAAAACTAGAAAGTATAAAAAAGAATCAGATAGACATTTTGGAGCTTTCAAATGCAATAATTGAGCTTAATAATCCAGGAGATGTGTTTAATAAGAGACTGTACACAGTTGAAGAGAAGATTAGTAAACTTGAAGACAAATCATAAGAAATATACAGACTGAGATTCAGGAAGACTAAAAGGTAGAAAAATTTAGACAAAAAGTAAAGAGATATGAGACACAGTGGAAAGACTTAACATATGTGTGAGTGGAGCTAAAGAAAGAGAATGGGACAGAAAAAATATTTGAAAGATAATGGCAGAGAATTTTGGAAAATAAACTAAAAACAAGAACTTACAAGTTCAAGAAGGACTTTGCAACCAAAACAGAATAGTACAAATAAAATTATACCTAGGCACATCATAGTAATGGTTAGATTAATTAATTTCTGAAGAGGCCTTAGAGGAGTGCCTGGAAAAACAAATAGCCAGTTATTATAGTTATTATTAATATACTATTATTGTTATTTATACTCAAGTTTCTCTTATGTAAGTTAACTGGATTATTTGATGAACTAATTTAGGAAAAGTGTGTGATAATGTATCATTCTTCTAAGATATTAATATTGAATAATAGCCTCTCAGTTATATATTATGTGTTGTTCAAAGCTTTTCATGTATGTTAATGTATATTATATCTTTTTAAAGCTCTTTAAAGCAAATTGATAGCATACTTCTTAACAACAACAATAAAAGTGGAAAATAATGGAATGGTAAAACTGAGAGTGCTTACTACCAACACACCAATACAAACAGAACTTCTAAATGATGTATTTCAGGAAGTAAAGAAGGAAGGAAGGAAGAAAGAAAGGGACTTACATGTAAGGAAGAATAGTAAGCAAAGCAAATGGCGATAATAAGTAAACTTAAAACAATATTATTGACATAAAATAATTAAAATCACAATGTGTAAATTGTTATGTTTTTAAAAAGGCTAAAGTATAAAAAAAGCAAAGTAGAGTCAGGAAATAATACCAAAAAAGAAAGAAAGAACAAAGCAAAAAGAAAGCAAGAAATAAAGAAAACGAATCTAGGAAAAGCAAGACATATGTTAAGCTCAAAGTAAGATAGTAAAGATAAATCTAAATTTATCAGTAATCATAATAACTGTTAATGACTAAATTTGCCAGTTACAATATATAAATTATCAGTTTTGTTTTAAAGAATCTGGCAACATGCTATTTATAAACAATATATCTAAAACACAAGAACAAAGAAATGTTGAGTATTAAATAATGAAAAATGACACATAAACAAATACAAACCAGAGAAAACTGGGGAAAATACCTTAATTTAGTGAAAAACAAATATTAAGACAGAAAGTAATCAGAGGGCTGTTAAAAGCTCAGAACTTCTGAACTACACTGGCTGATTTCAAATCCTGGCAGTATGATTTGCTTTGTGACTTTGAACAAGTTACTTAAAGTTTGTAAATCCTCTTTCACTTATCTGTAGAATATGGGTAATCGTTGCCTCCATCTCAAGGAAAATCTCAAGGATCATCTGTTATGAAGATTAATTGAGTTAATGTATGCAAAGCACTTAGAACCTTGCCTAGGGAATGACAAACCCATGCATGTGTTTCTTAAAAGGAACGAGACCATTAATAAAGTGAATTGATAGTGTAAAAATTACACATTTGTTCTTCATCAGTAATTAGAACAATATAGCAAATCAACAGATTTTTGTTTCATTCCATTTTATCTTCTAAAAATGGCAGAATGCCTGAATAGCTGAAAAGAACAACAAATTGCATAGAAAATAAAGACCTAAATAACCAAGAGTTGACTAGTAGAACGTTGGTAAATGAGAGAAAACATTACAGAGATGTATTTGAAACAAAGTCATTTTAAAGACTATTTTGTATAGAAATATTCAAAACCATATTGCCACTAAGAGATCAAGTTTGGACTTTGTAGTTCTTCATCCCATGTCTTGGTTGATAGTATCATTCGAGTAATTGGATGTGCAGATAAGTTCTTGCTATCCTAATTGTTTTAACATACACACATGGCTACCAAGACCAACAGTAATTGATATCTTCCTCTAAAACAAAATATTAGCACTTTTTTGGCAGAAAGAATTTGAGTAACATTGACTTTCTTTGGTAAAAGAGCTATTTGTTGCCTGAATGAAGGGAAACAATTAAATACTGTCTTTAAAAATGACAAGTTAAATTCACAAACATCTGCTGTTTGGTCAGAGTTTGCTGCAGCTTTGGGATGGTCCCAGGGACCCATATTTCCCTCTTATAGGGAGTTAATGTACCCATAATGACAATGCCATGGGATTCGGCCTTGTTTTTTCTCCATCTTTTCTGAAGACGAAGATTTTCAGCTGTTCTTTATTAGTTTCAAAATAAGGTTTAAATAAGCCAGAAGGTCCATTTCTGAGAATAGCGACATTGTAAGATTAAAGACTCATATCTGTGCCCTAAAGTGACAGAGGACATTCAGTCTTCATTCTCAGTGTTGCTTTTGTGTGAGCTCAATAGTGTTAATAAAAAACATTATATAATCACAGAAACATTATGTAATCACTTCTGAATTACCATCAACTTAACAGAAAGCTTCTGAGTTTAGTGACTTTTCTCTTTTTTTGGACCAAGCGTGAGAAAGAGGTCAAGGGCACTCATTCCTAACAAATACATGACAAGCACCATATGTTTTTATTTTTAAGGAACTTACTGAACTAAGTGTAAGTTTGTAATTTTTATGGTGACGGTGTTTTCAGTTCCTCTGGGAAATGGAAACTAAAGAAATCACATCTAACACAGTGATTTTAACACCGATTTTGTTAATATTCTGCAAACCAGTAATGTTCACACTCTCGGGTAATGTCAGCTTTTGAGATTTGTATAAAATTCGACCCTCTCCCCAGACAAAAATGCACTTAGACAAGTACCTGCTCAGTGTGGCCTACTATTTCAAGATTTTCTTCAGTCTATCCATTTGTGGGTCCCCAAGAATCCTTAAACTCTGTGGAAGAATTTGACCACTTGTTCTTTTGGGAGAAAATAAACTACTGCATCCAGTGGGGGGACATGTGACCGATCTGTCATGGGACAATTCCCGGTGCTCCTGCGTTGTTCTCTTCCTCTTTTTTTGTACAAAATGATGTCATTTTTAATCTTTTTCAATTAAAATCCAGTCCAGGAAAATTTTCTTTCCTAAAGAGAAATGGCCATGAGAGACATCACTAAGGAATGTGGATAGACTTGGGGCAGCTGGATAAGCAAGCACCCATTATCAACTCACTAGACTCTCTTCTCAAACTATCTGTTGATAGTGAACTTTCTTCAGGCATTGTAACACTTTCTTGGTAGTAACCATCTTTTACTGGTGCTTCTCCCTGTGTAGACGACATCTAAGTACTTAACATAGGCTTTTTTTCTTTTAGAAGATTACGAAAAAGTAGGATTTTAAAAATTCATGGATTCATGGATTTTAAAAATAATATTGATAGGACAATTACTCTTCCTCCCACTCTCCCTCAAGATATACAATAACACACAGGGGTGGGCTTCGCAGTGATTAAACACAGGTTTTTCTGACTCCTCTAAGCAGTTGAAATCCCCATGGTATGTTTTAGTTCCATGGGGACACAGGCTTGAAAACAAGTAAACAAAGCTGAGAGCATGGTGGGAGCAGGTGGCCCTCTGACAGTGGCATGCCCTTCACCTCTGCCCAGTGCCAGATGTTTTTGAAATGATATTATCAGTCTCTTAGACACTAAAAGTAACTATTCACTAAAGGTATCCATTTCTACACCTTCCTCAAGAAAACCATCAAGATTTCATGTAGCAGATCAAAACTTTCAGAAATAATAGGAGAAGTGGCTCCCCACCCAAATCTCTATATCAAACTCGGCTTTTTCACAAGGTAACATCCGATACCAGCCCTTATACATGAGGAAAATGACCTTTTGTCCAGTGCATTTCAACGACTGTAGGTTGTCAACCCTAAGGTTGAGAAAAAAAGTAGAAGAAATGAGTAAAAAAGCAAGAATATTAAGACCTTTGTCAAACATCTGAAATGCTATGATCCTAGTGTCATGTAAATTTCTCCAAAGATTTAGGACAATTCATACGGAAGACCTGGGACTAATCCGCTTAAAAACCAAAGTCATTACAAATCTCATTTCTTTATAGATTATCTGATATCTGACAAATCAGAACTAAATAAAGGTGTATTCTTCTGAAACTACTAGAGTCTAAAATCATGGCAACTCTGTGAAGACCAATGTGGTACCTTTCAAATAACTAACTTGGATTGAAAGCATATTGTGTAATCATCATAGTGGTGAAGATAAGTTTACAGATATGCTCCTATTTCAAACAGAACTATGTTGTAACAGAGACAAAGACTATTAGCAAATTCATTTGGATTCTTTTTCCCAGATTAGTAAGCAAAAATAAGAATGGTTTTTTAGAAAGTTAAATGTAACAGAAGAAATACAGATGTGCTTAGAGGTGAATTTGTGATATTGAATATGGAATTTTAAATTTGATATCTGACTAGTGTACATCTAATCAAATTGTTATGACATTTTAACACATAAAGCCTACCAATGGAATAAAAATACTATCTTAAAATCTTTTAATAATTAGAAATATCAATTTATATATGCTGTATTAAGATGAAATTTCCTGAGTATTCTGAGGCATTTGTCTGAAAAACTACATGAACATGGGAGATGATTCTTTCACGGTTTTTTCATTCAAATAGTATGAACTAGCTTGTAGGGACACCATTTTACCTTTCCTTGTTCTATTTTATTTTTCAAATGACCATGGCCTACTTTACTGACATTTAAACAGAGAAATCACAAGCAACTCTAGACTGAATAAAGGTAATTCCTGTATTTGGTTACAGGAACTTTATAGTTAACTGCTTTTCTTCTCTTGTACTTTGAAAGATGTTAAAATTTGAGAAAAATGGAACTTTATGAAAACTGGTAGCTCCTAAATGTCAGTAAAGAGTCTGATGTTATATTTTATTTCATAGTAAATGAAATTACTTCATACTGTATCAAATGTGTTTCCAAATGGAAAGCCAAAACCTACATAAACTGTATTTTGCCAAGAAATTTTCTGCCATGGTTCTCATTGTTGATATAGAGTCTAAATGGAGGCCTCCGCTGAAGAGGGAAAGTGCATCTTTACATCCAGCCTTCTTGGCAACAGAAGAAAGTGCTATATTGTTCTTCACACAAACCATTCCCATTAGAGCTCAAGATGTTCTTTTCCTTCTAATCCTCATTTGTACCCTTAGCCATTTGTTTAGAATTAAATTAACTGCAATTTGGAAAATGTGGATGAAAGGTAGTGCATTGAGTAGATATCACATGCTTCCTGAATGGTGCCTGTTCGGCCTCTTTCACGGCCATTCATTGTGCTTGAAAGGGTGTAGTGTGTGAATTGTGGGACTGTCACTCTGCGGAGAGGTCTGGCAGCCAGGGTTACCATGGAAACAGCAGGAAAAAGACAATTAACAAAATGGCTCTGATTTTTTTTCCTATTTCTTTTTCTACTCTTTAGATCTAGAGAGGATATTCCCCCTTTAAAACACACATACACTCATACATACACACATGCAAACATGCACACATGATAAAAAAAAAACAATATTTGAAATTCTACTTACATCTGGATTCCTCCATTGATGGTATCAGTGAATTTTTTTAAAAATCATACTTCTAGCATAAAATACTTATAAATGCTCCTCTCAAGTTATATCTCCCTCCCCTCTTCAGTTTTTGTTCTTTTCAGACATTGAAAGAATTCTTTGGAAATATCCTTAGGTAAAGGACTGTTAATGAGCAGAGTCTGTGATTTTAACCCTGGCACATTCATTGGACTTTTAATTAGTCCCTCTTATCGTCACTCCTGTGACAGAAGCACAATGTGGGCCCAAGAGCTTAAACCAGAAGAAGGCTCTCTTTAGATTTGCCAAACTTAGTTTAAGTTAGAGCATCAGGAAAAGTGGGTTATGTATGGCCATTATGGCTGGAATTTGTGACTGAAGGGTTAACAGAGCATAATGAGTAAATATTTGATGTCACCACTAATACTAAAAACGCATTGCAGTCCAAATTTAGTCAGACTTTGATTTCCTTTAAAAAGGCTATTTAGAAATAAAGGAAATGATTGTACATTGTAAGCATCATAATTAAAGTAAAATATGAGTGGGAGAACTATTGAGCCTATGTGTCAAATATTCCATTGAAATGAAACATTGTACTTTGCAGATAAGCACACTAAGTGCAAAGAGATACTGGAAGTGTGAGAACTAACGTTCCTTTGGATACTGTAGTTACAGTCTGTTCTCTTTCCTAAGCCTTATGGAAAAATAGAATTCTGTAGGAGACATAAGTCCAGTAGTGACCTTGAGTTTGCTCTGACTTTAGTATAGATTAAAACAAAGTTTTCTACCAGAATGAAAGGGAGTGCCTACTATTTTATAGAACATTTACTGACATCCCTAAGATTCTAAGCAAGCCTCTAGAAATCATTCTTCAAGTGTCCCAAACCAAGAAAGGCTTAACCAGTGCTGAATTATGTGTTCTCTTACTTTTCTCCAACATTCTTCTTTTCCTCTATTTGACAATATTTACTTCTAGTTGTGAAAAGGGTCATTTAAACATAAAACAACAGGAAAGATTTTCAGGCAAGGATGTAATCAGTTTTTCCAAATTTTAGAATCTTGGTGAATTTTTTTAAAAGCCTATTAATTTCTGCTAATAGTTTAGGGTATAGTTAACGTGATTGGACAGATAATTGTCTTTATGAAGTAATTTTAAAACAGATCCTTAGAAAAAGGGAAGGTGTTCTAGACTTGGACATTCCCATACTTTTGGAAAGTATTAGAAATTTATACCATGAAAAAAAAAAACTAAAGAAAGTATTGACAGGAGAGAAGTCAAGATGGCAGCATAGGTGGACTCTGAACTCACCTCCTGCCATGGACACAGCAGACCTGCAAGTACTTTTGGAACAATTACCCCTGAGAGATAACTGAAAACTGGATAAGAGGAACCCCTGCAATAAACAAAAATCTTAATTGAGGTGGAAGAGGCAGAAATTCCCTTCAGCAGGAAAAATGCAACCTTCACAAGCCACAGTGCTTCACAGCCACCAGGGAGCAATCCAAAGGCACCCAGCCTTCCCTGGAGGAGTGGGGACCTGAGCTGGGGAGCATTGCCACTATAAGCATTTTTTGGACCCAGTACAACCAAGATGAGTTGTGCTCATCTGGCATAATATCTGGCTTTGCTGGCTACTAACAACAATCAGGAATACCCCCAGAAAAGCTGGGACATAAGGAAATTAAAGCCAGCTCTTAAAGGGCCCACGCTCAAATTCACCGATTTCAGAAAGCAACCTAAAATCACCAGAAAGAAAGGTGTACAGTCCTTTGGCAAAAAGAGACTTACCTGATAGGCTCTGGATACATCTCAGTGAGAAGTGAAACCTCTCCAGGGACTGAGACATTGGCGATGGCCATTGTTGTCACAGGGTGCAGGCGTGCTGACACAGACGCTGGCAGACTCCATTGGAGTTCGCCCCCTGGCCTGCTGGCCCAGGGTCTGCCCCACTAGAGCACTGATTTAATCCAGCTCAGCCAAGGCAAGCAGCCCACCCTAGGGACGGGCCCCACCCAGCAACAAGCCCTCAGGCAACTTGTGGGCCTGCATAGGCAGGGTGCCTGGATTCTCTGCAGCCTAGCAAGTGGGTCTACCTCTGTGGGTCAGGGCATGTGCAAGGAGTGGGTGGAGAGTGTGGGGCATTGGTGGAATGAGTGGGACTCCTGCCTTGGAGAGACTGGGTCCTCTTCAGGACGTCAGGACATGTGCACGGAACAGGACTGTGTTGACGGTGTATGTGGCCCTGAGGATGGTGGGGCTTGTCAGCTGCAGAAGACTTGTGCTTCTCAAATGGCCACATAGGGGATTAGTCTCACCTTCCACAGCCTGAAACAATTGGGTGCTCCTGTACCTGGGGCCAGCCCCGCCCAGCTGCAATCCTCAGAGAGCTGACAAGACCCTTATAGGTCAGAGGCCTATAGCGATTGTAAGCCCCTGAGCCTAACAACCAGCCATGCTGGGAGACTACTCACTGACAGAAAAACTGCAACAGGAATTTGCTATTAGACCTTGCAGCCAACACTTCTGGGGCTCCCCACACCTGATAGAGACTGAAGGGTCTGCAACAAGCACACACAGCTGAACATTTACAACCAGCTGGCCAGGGGTACAGCTCAGCCTCCCTGGGAACCTACAGCAAGAGCAACCCTGCCACAACAGAAAGACATGTAGCTCATGCAAGGGTCACTCCTGGAACATTTGGAACTGGTGATGAGAGGGAAGCACATTGCTGGGCCTCATAAGGCATCACTTACATAAGGTCACCTATCCAAGAGCAGGAGACGTAGCTGACCTACCTAATACATAGACACAAGCACAGGGAAAGAGGCAAAATGAGGTGGCAAAGGAATATGTTCCAGGTAAGGGAACAGGACAAAACACCAGAAAAAGAACTAAATGAAACAGAAATGAGCAATCTATCTGACAAAGTGTTCAAACAGAGTCATAAGGATGCTCAGTGATCTTGGGAGAACAGATGAACTCAGTGAGAATGTCAACAAAGAAATGGAAGATATAAAAAAGAACCAATCAGAAATGAAGAACATAATACTGGAAATGAAAAATCCACTAGAGGGACTCAAGAGCAGAATAGATGATACAGAAGAACAGATCAGCGAGCTGAATGAAAGACTAGAGGAAATCATCCATGCTGAACACGTAAAAGAAAAAGAATTAAAAAGAGTGAGGACAGTCTAAGGGACATCTGGGACAACATTGAGCACAGTAACATCTGTGTTGTAGGTGTCCCAGAAGGAGAAGAGAGAGACAAAGGGGCTATTTTTGAAGAAGTAATAGCTGAAAACTTTGCTCACCTAAGGAAGGAAACAGACATCCATGTACAGGAAGCACAGAGAGCACCAAACAACATAAACCCAAAGAGGCCCACACCAAGACACATCATAAATAAAATGCCCAGAATTAAAGATCAAGAGAGAATACTAAAAGCTGCAAGAGAAAAGCAACAAGTTACATACAAATGAAACCTCATAAGTCTATCAGCTGACCTCTCAACAGAAACCTTACAGGCTAGAAGAGAGTGGCATGATATATTTAAAGTGCTAAAAGGAAAAAAATCTACAGCCAAGTGAAGGGATGGAAGACTATCCTCTACGCACTCTGGGTCCTTTCTGGCTGGGCTATAAATTAAATTGACTTATAAGACTGAATAGCAGAAGAAAATCAAGCAAAGCTTTATAATATTTAACATGGGAGAAACTCAGAAAATAGAAACTGAACAATTCATCATTCTGATTAAGTTACTTGCTTAAGTATTTTCCAGCTCAAGATAAGGAGGGTATTTGGGTAGTGGTTTGGGATTTCAGAGGGGAGGAAAACAATTCACATGGAGATGGAAATGCAAATATTTGTCAGACAAGTCTTTACAGGGCCACCTATAGAGAATGTGGCCAGAGAAAAAGAATTTTTGATAAGATGGGCTTGTTGGTGCCTTTCTTATCACATCTATTTTACATATGATACTACAACTATCATATGGGAGTGGTTCCTTCCTGGAACAGGCCTTCTATGTTAAATTCTTTAGGCAGTTTGGGAGGGGAAGGTCAAATGTCCTTCAGAGAAAATAATCAAGGTAAAGAGACATATTTTGAGGTGATCAATTTTGATCTCCCACACAAGAATGCTCTACCCAACAAGATTATCATTCAGAATGGAAAGAGAGATAGAATTCCCCAGACAAGCAAAAATTAAAGGAGTTTATCACCAAGAAACCAGTACTACAAGAAATGCTAAAGGAACTTATATAAGGGGGAAAGAGAAGACCACAAATAGGAAAAAATTATCTATTTCCATGATAAAAGACTAACAGAAAGAAATGCAAAGAAGGGGTTAGATATGATATCAAAAACATAAAATGTGGGAGGAGGGGAGTAAAAGAGTAGAGCTTTTAGAAAGAGGTCAAACTAAAGAGACTATCAATGTAATATAGATTGCTATATACGTAGGTTATTATATATGAACCTCATGGTAGTCACAAACCTGAAACCTATAATATATACACAAAAAACTAAGAGAAAGGAACCCAAACATAATGCTAAAGAAAGCCATCAAACCACAAGGGAAGAGAGCAAGAGAAGAAGAAAGAAACAGAAAAGAACTACTAAAACAGTCAGAAAAGAAGTTAAAAAATGGTGGTAACATACTTATCAACAGCTACTTTAAATGTCAATGGACTAAATGCTCCAATCAAAAGACATAGGATGGCTGATTGGATTAAAAAAACAAGACCCATATATATGTTGCATACAGGAGACACACCCCAGACCTAAAGACACTCACAAACTAAAAGTGAAAGGATGGAAAAAGACACTCCATGCAAATGGCAATGAAAAGTAAGCTGGGGTAACAATATTTATATCAGACAAAATAGACTTTAAACCAAAAACTGTAACAAGAGATAAAGACAGGCACTACTTTGTAATGATCAAGGGAACAATCCAACAAGAGGATATAACACATGTAAATATCGATGCACCCAACATACGAACACCTTAATATATAAAGCAACTATTAACAGATATAAAAGGAAAAATAGACAGTAACACAAAAATACTAGGGGGTTTAATGCTCCACTTACACTGATGGATAGATCAGCCAAACAGAGGATCAATAAGGAAACGTTGGTCTTAAATGACACACTAGACCAGATGGACTTAGTAGATATATACAGAACATTCCATCCAAAAACTGAAGAATACACTTCTTTTCAAATGTACATGGAACATTCTCCAGGACTGACCTCATATTAGGCCACAAAACAAATCTCCATAAATTTAACAAGATTGAAATAATACCAAGCATCTTTTCTGGCCATAATGGTATGAAACTAGAAATCAACTATAGGAAGAAAATCAGAAAAGCCACAAATATGTGGAGATTAAACAAAATGCTACTGAACAATTGGGTCAACGAAGAAGTCAAAGGATAAATCAAAAAATACCTTTAGACAAATGAAAATGAAAATACAACATGCCAGAATTTATGGGATACAGCAAAAGTGGTTTTAAGAGGGAAGTTTATGGCAATATACGCCCACCTCAACAAAGAAGAAAAGTTTCATATAAACAATCTAACAGTGCACCTAAAGGAACTGGAAAAAGAAGAACAAACAAAGCCCCAAATCAGTAGAAGGAGGGAAATAATAAAAATCAGAGCAGAAATAAGTGAAATGAGACTAAAAAAAGAAAGCAAGAAAGAATCAATGAAACCAAGAGCTGGTTCTTTGAAAAGATAAACAAAATTGACAAACTTCTAGCTAGACTCACAAAGAAAAAAAGACAGTAGGCTAAAATAAATCAAATCAGAAATGAAAGAGGAGAAATTATGACAGACACCTCAGAAATAAAAAGATTGTAAGAGAATACTATGAAAAGCTATATGCCAACAAATTGGATAATCTAGAAGAAATGGATAGATTCTTAGAATCATACAACCTTCCAAAACTGAATAAAGAAGAAATAGAGAATCTGAATAGACCAATCACCAGTAAGGACATTGAAACAGTAATCAAAAGTCTCCCAAAAAATAAAAGTCCAGGGCCAGATGGCTTCCCTGGTAAATTCTATCAAATATTCAAAGAAGACTAACACCTATCTTCTCAAACTCTTCCAAAAAATTAAAGAACATGGGAAGCTTCCTAACTCATTCTATGAAGCCAACATTACCCTGACACCAAAACCAGACAAGGACAACACAAAAAAAGAAAATTACAGATCAATATCACTGATGTATATCTACGCAAAAATCCTCAACAAGATACTAGCAAATCAAATACAACAATGCATTAAGAAGATCATACACCACGATCAAATGGGATTTATTCCACAGATGCAGGGATGACTCAACCTCTGCAAATCAATCAACATGATACACCACATTAACAAAATGAAGAATAAAAAGCACATGATCATCTTAAGAGATGCAGAGAAAGCATTTGACAAGATACAGCATCCATTTATTTAAAAACTGAATAAAATGGCTATAGAAGGAAAGTATTTCAACATAACAAAGGCCATATATGACAAACCCACAACTAACATCCTTTTCAATGGTGAAAAACTCAAAGCTATCCCTCTAAGAACAAGAACCAGACAAGGATGCCCACTTTCACCACTCCTACTTAACATAGTACTGGAAGTCCTAGCCAGAGCAATCAGGCAAGAAAAAGAAATAAAACGTATCCAAATTGGAAAGAAAGAAGTGAAACTGTCACTATTTGCAGATGGCATGATTTTATATATAGAAAACCCTAAAGAATCCACCAAAACACTTTTAGAAATAATAAATGAATACGGTAAAGTTGAGGATACAAAATCAACATACAAAAATCAGTTACATTTCTATACACTAACAACGAAGTAGCAGAAAGAAAAATTAAGACTATCACATTTACAATTGAAACAAAAAGAATATCTAGGAATAAACTTAACTGAAGAGGTGAAAAATCTGTACACTGAAAACTATAAAACATTTTTGAAAGATATTGAAGAAGACACAAAGAAATGGAAAGATATTCCATGCTCTTGGATTGGAAGAATTAACATAGTTAAAATGTTCATACTCCCTAAAGCAATCTATGGATTCAATGCAATCCCTGTCAAAGTTCCAACAACATTTTTCACGGAAATAGAACAAAGAATCTTAAAATTTATATAGAACAATAAAAGATCCCGAATAGCCTAAGGAATACTGACAAAAAAGAACAAAGCTGGAGGTTTCTCACTCCCCTATTTCAAAATATACTACAAAGCTACAGTAACCAAAACATCACGGTACTGGCACAAAAACAGAAACACAGATCAATGGAACAGAATTGAGAGGCCAGAAATAAACCCACACATCTGTGGACAGCTAATTTTTGACAAGCGAGCCAAGAACATGCGATAGAGAAAGGAAAGTCTCTTCAATAAATGGTGTTGGGAAAACTGGACAGCCACAGGCCAAAAAATGAAAGTAGTCCTTTATCTTACACCATACATAAAAATTAACTCAAAATGGATTAAAGACTTGAATGTAAGACCTGAAACTATGAAACTTCTAGAAGAAAACATAGGCAGTACGCTCTTCGACATTGGTCTTATCAACATATTTTCAAGTACCATGTGTGACTGGGCAAGAGAAAAAATAAACAAATGGGACTACATCAAACTAAAAAGCTTCTGCACAGCAAAGGAAACCATCAACAAAACGAAAAGACAACCTAACAATTGGGAGAAGATATTTGCAAACCATACATCTGATAAGGGGTTAATCTCCAAAATATATAAAGAACTCATGCATCTCAACAACAAAAAAACTAACAACCCAATTAAAAAATAGGCAAAAGACCTGAACAGACATTTCTCTGAAGAAGATATACAGATGGCCAACAGGCACATGAAAAGATGTTCAACATCATTAACTATCAGGGAAATGCAAATCAAAACTACAATAAGAGGGCCGGCTCCGTGGCTTAACGGTTAAGTGCGCGCGCTCTGATGCTGGCGGCCTGGGTTCGGATCCCGGGAGCGCCCCGAGGCACCACTTCTCCGTCCAACGGGAGGCCGAGTCCCACGTACAGCAACTAAAAGGATGTGAACCTATGACATACAACTGTCTGCTGGGGCTTTGGGGGGAAAAAAACTGAATAAATAAAATCTTTAAAAAAAAAAAAAAAAACTACAATAAGATATCACCTCATGCCCATCAGAATGGCTATAATTAGCAAGCCAGGTAACAACAAGCGTTGGAGAGGATGTGGAGAGAAGGGAACTCTCATACACTGTTGGTGGGTGCAGCCATTACGGAAAACAGTATGGAGATCCCTCAAAAAATTAAGAATAGAACTACCATATGATCCAGCTATGCTATTGCTAAGTGTTTATCCAAAGAACGTGAAAACATGTGTGCATAACCATACATGTACCCCTGTGTTCATTGAGTATTATGCACAATAGTCAAGACTCGAAAGCAACCTAAGTGCCCATGAAGGGATGAATGGATAAAGAAGATGTGGTATATATACACAATGGAATACTACTCAGCCATAAGAAACGATGAAATCCAGCCATCTGTGACAACACAGATGGACATTGGGGGTACTATGCTAAGTGAAATAAGTCAGAGGGACAAGGTCAAATACCATATGATCTCACTCATATGTAGAAGATAAAGAAAACAACAAACACATAGAGACAGAGGTTGGATTGGTGGTCACTAGAGGGGAAGTGGTGAGAGAGGAGACCGAAAGGGATGATTAGGCACGTGTGTGCGGTGATGGGTTGTAATTAGTCTTTGGGTGGTGAACATGATGTAATCTATGCAGAAATAGAAGTACAATGATGGATACATGAAATTTATTTAATGTTCTAAACCAATGTTTCTGCAATCAAAAAAAAACACAAAACAAAACAAAGATGTAAAACATTTGTATAGATGATGATAGGGAAGCCATTAAACATAATTTTGTACTTGTTTTTTAAGTATTCTTTATTAAATGTCTGCTCATCTTTTTTTGTAAAAAAATAAAGTATTGGCATATAAGAAAGGCAATGTTAGAGAAAAAAGTCAAGTGACATTTCAAAAAACTGGTATGGTTTGAATTGAAGTCAAAAACTTGGCATTTTTAACAAGAGGAAACCAGAAACAAAGTAGGGACTTTCAAATTCTCTAATCCTGTGCAGTCTTACTGTTCACTGTATTGAACTTATTGTAAACGTATCATCGGGATGGACAGAAACCCCTAGAGAAGTATTCAGGAGCTAATTGAGAAGACAATTACTTTTAATTCATCGTGCAGGATTCTAGAGCAAAGATGTTGAAAACCTAATGTCTAAAATAAAAATAATGACATGGCTTACCTAGCCATTATTATGACATATATTTCGTTAACAAAAACTCATATAGCATCAATTTTGTGCCAGGTAGCTATAGGACAACAAACCTGGGTAATGATCAATAAACAAGTTGGGATTTGTGAAGTTCACTGAGATATCAGCTTTGTCAACATATTTACAATCCTCCCAAAGAATGCACACTTAATGAGAACAAGGATGCAGTGACTAGACCAATGCCTGCCATGAACTGTGCACTTCAATATGTGTTTGTCTAGTGAACTCATCTTTCTTTGTCACTGACAAATCAAGGGGTTCTGACTCGTTCATCTGTCCATGCATCCTTTAACGTGCATAATTTCTTCTTCTAGATTTTTTCCTTCAATAAGTTTCATATAAGGTTGTTAGGTTATGGATTTCTACATCTCTAGAACTGATTTAACATATACTTTAAAATTTTTGCCCATTTCCTATGTTTTCTATAATTTTTTACATTATTTATAGCCAATATGGTATAACAGTGTTACAACTAGTATAACTAGTTATGTACAGAAAATATAACTAAAATTTAGTATATTAATCTCATTTCCTCTTGTATTTTCCATTTTAAAGGTAATCTTACATTTTCACTATATTATGCTACATGCTATCAAAGAAAAAGAAAAAGATGCAATAAAAAGAAAATGGAAACAAGGAAGAGATGAGAAGGAAGTAGAGGAAGAGGAGAAAAGTGAAAGAAAGAAATGAAGTTTAAAAGCAAGAAAGTAATAAAATATATCATCCTATACGTTGCACCATATAAAGACACCTAGGCTTGGAAGAAATTCTATCTTCAAGACAGTGTTCTTTCTGATTATATGATAAGTATCTTACAAATCAGTCCTGAGTGCATATCTAAGTTATTTTACCTGTTTCCTGAGATGACCAGTTACTAAGCAATGAGTAATCTCGAATTCTACATAAGCAAACGAACTGGTTACAAAAAAACGTAGAGGAATTTGAGAATATTGAGATACTATAGAAGTAAAAAGACTAAATGAATATTTAATCTTGCAAAATAGATATAAAGGACTTTAAGAACTTGGATATCAAAGAAGTCAGTGAGGCTAATAAGCCACAAATACTCTGACTTTGAAAAAGAGACATACATCCTGACATGTCATCTAGAAAATACTGTAGCCAGGAGATTCTTGAATGTGGTCAACATTTTTTTCTGCTGCTTCATTAGAAACTGATACTGGATTCTAACATTGTCAATTTACAGTTTCTCCTCATATTTATTGTTTCTTCCACATATATAGGTATGCATATTCATGTCTGCATGTTTATATAAATATATGGTTTATTTTGACTATTACGAAAAATACTGAGAAGACTCAGAAATAAAATCAAGTCATTCATAAGATCATCACATATAGAAAATCACTGTGAACAATTTTCTGTTTATCTTTTCATTAATTTTTGTGATTATCTAAGTTTCGATATTCACAGAAAAGAAATTTAATCTACATTCTAGATCTGTGTTTCCCAATAAGTTAGGCCACAAGTCATATGTGGCTCTTTAAATATAATTTAAAATCAATTAAATAAAATTTAAACTCAGTTCCCCAGTCATACTAGCTACACTGTCAAGTGCTCAGTTGCCACATGTGACTGGTGACTACCACACTGGGTGGTGCGGATTACAGAATTTATCCATCACCACAGAAAGTTCTCTGAGGCATTGCTGTTCTAGGTCCCCCTTCCCGCAATGGTGTCGTCTGCTATATACATTGCTCTGTTACTAAATTTTTTCACTTAAAAGTGTATTGAATAACTCTTCTTATGACATTAAACATATATATTATTAAATAATACGGAGTTACCTTAATTATCTTGATAAGCAGGTATTGTGAGACATGGAACTTTTGCTTTTTTATTATTGAAAAAATACTTATCATTAATGTATTTTATAAATATGCCTGCATAGAGGATTTTAATTTGAGTTTTAGTAAAAACAATAAGACAGACATAGCTATAGCCATCTGATCAGATTGCAATTACCACCCATTCTGTGGTAAAGCTCTTCTAATAATGCTGCATTTTAGATTTAGGCAGTAGTTTACAATGTTTTATGTAAGAGTTTGCTGGTGAAACAATATCTATTTTCTACACACATTGACTAAAAATAAATATTTTCTTTTTGCTAAAAATCCAGAGAATTACACAGCTTTCTGCGTTTCTGAAATGATGCACCAATTATCTCACCATTATCCAGTTCTAGCTCCTTCTGTATGCATTTCTTTTTATTCAAATGCTTTAGATGAAAATAGAATCACCATTAAAAGTCTATCTGGTCAGTAGAAAATGCATGCTATTTCACTTATAGGTTAACCATTCAAGATTCCCCTTCCATTTTCTTCAATCTTTTCGCAATTTAAACTATGCATACACTCACTCCTTTGAACTGTTTGACTAAGGTAATTGCAGTTTTTACCAAACTCATTTGTTTTTTCTTAGGTTGTACCCTTGGTCCTAGTACTCTTGTGTTCAAACATCCTTGCCTCTTGTTTTTCTTAACATCTCCATGTTTAACTTCATTAAGAGTTTACAGAAATTCTCATTAATTTCACCATAGACCACTCTGTCAGTAAGCTGTATAATTCACAACGTGAATCTTTAAATTTTAAAGAAAAAGAGAAGAAAAATGTTTAAACATGTGCATTTCAGAACCTTGCTAAATTAGATTTTTTCTCCTTCTAGTAACAATACCCCAAGTTAGTGAAAAGAGTTCTCAAAAAACTCACAGGATATAACAAATGTTGACATGAGCAGAAATTACTCCTTTAAAATTATGTCCCAGAATTTGAAATTCCTAATTGTTTCAAGTATTTTTTAGTACAAGAAGTGCCATGGACTCCCTCCCACACAATACAGATTGCAATGAGTATAACTGTTTGTTTTATACGTCTATAATCATGTAAAATCCATACATTAGCATGGTGTTATGTGCATATTTATTAAAATTATTCTCACTTAGCACATTAATGAAAACAATTTTGTATTTCTATGCATTTTGGCACAGATCAGAGTACAATCTAATGTTCTTTTCCTATGTTAGAAGTATAACTTGAATCAGTTGCTCTTGTATTGCATTTTTTGCCTTTTGACTTCATGTGTCAACTTCACAGGGAATGCATAATAATGAGTCTTCTATATTCATGAAATGTGGAGTCCTGAATTTGTCTCACTCAACCCTGTGCCTTTAGTTCCCAGTCCATCTCAAGCTCTGCTGCCAGCACCCAGAAACAACGCTCTATAACCTCAGGTTTTGTAGTCAGTGTTTTCTACCATTTGCTGCAGTCAAATGCACACCCTGCTTCCTACTCTCTCTGTCCTCCTGGACCCCAGTCTTCTCTCCTCATCTGAGTTCAGTGGCAAGGCTTTGCTGCTCCAGCCCCTGGTCAGGTCAGGGGGGGATCTCTCCTCAGCCATTCTCAACTAACAATTACATTCATGGTTCTGAGGAACTTCCTGATTCAGCCGTAAGATAGTACCTAATTAAGCATTTATTTTATGACTGATACATGCCCTAACCTGTCTCTCTTTATGACAATTTCATTTCAAAATTTAACTGTCTTTCAGATTACTTTGGGATCTCCCTACAAGCGTGTATTTCAGGAGGCTGGTATTGGAGTTTTGTCAATTCCCATAAAAAGTGTCCTATTTTAAGTTGGAGGAGTAGGGAGTGTCTTTTGTGACTCCATTGAGGCTACCACTCCCAGAAACCTCTGGAATGTAGAAATAGTTTCAGGCTGAGAGAAGAGCAGTCGGATCAGCTTATTTTAGGAGATTTTTCTATTTGCCTGATCATCAGAGTGATTTTCTGATAAATCAAAGCTTTTAACATCCATCTTCCATTGAAACCTAACAGTGGTTTCCTAAGGTCCATAAGGATAAAATTCAAACTCCTTTCCATGTATATAAGACCAAATATGATTTAATTGCTAGCTAATTCTTCTGCTTTATGTTGATTTAGTGCACAAGAAAGTTAAAAAAAAGAAAAAGAAACCTCAAAGAATACATCATTTAGTTTTATCTAATGAAATTGATTTTTTTTTTTTCTCAAAAACAACTATCATCTATTGACTGAGAAGCATCTCATTGCCTTGGAGGATTTGCACTGTATTTATCATATTTCTGTCGTGAACTGAGGCCAAGAGCAGTGTAGGGAAATGGAAAGGCACAGTGGGTTAAGCATCTGAATATTTTCTCAACTCCACATCTCAAGTTAAATTGTTTGGTGAACGTAAGTGTGAGAGCACGTCACAACTCAAACAATTACAGAAGTGCTTTCTTCCAGACAACCATCCTTCTTTGGGATGCAGCATACTTCATACATAGATCTTAAAGAGGTGTCCCTCCTAGTTCAAATAGCACTGCATTCCACCACGCGATGCTGCTCTCCAACGGTGCACCACGGACACTACAGATGGATCCTCGTATAATTTCTCCAAAGGACTTGGGATTCTCCCTCTTCACATATCTTCAAGAATAAGACATTATCTCTTCAATAGCTCATGTACACAGACAGCCCGCGCTTGAAATCCCCTGGCCAGAATCAGCATGCTCCCCAGCTGTCCAAGGTCAAGGTCAGCCTGAAGGAAAAGAAAAGTGCCCTCCCCACCCCCACCACCTCACTCTGTGTCACTCAGCTCCTGAGGCTGCACACACTACTCCGCAATCTCAAGTCAGAACTGACGGTGTTCCCTGATCTATAAACTCTTTAGATAGTTTGGACAAAGCCATATTTATTATAGGGAGATTCTTAAAGAAAGTGAACAATAGGAAATTTAAAATAATTATGTTTTGTAAGGCAGTGAGAAGTAACAGAAAGAATAATGGCTTTGGAATCAGACAGAAGTGCATCCCAAAGCTGTGGATATTGGCTCTGTGATCTGGAGCAGATTACCTTTTTTCCAGGGCCTTGGTTTCTTATGTGCAATACCGAGGTAGGGTTAGTTATCTTGAAAGATGGTTGTAAATTAGGCAACACAAATAGTGCTGTACATGGCCCATAAATAGTCCTGAATAAATTAAGGCTGTCATTATTATTACAAATTATGTGCTTTAAATTTAGTTTTTTCTCATCATTGTCAAGAATTCAATCGCATAATTGTGGTAAAGATCTAGACATTCTTTGCACAATTTATGTGAGGCTATTGAAATTTCCTATTTCCTCTAGATTTCATTAGAGAAAGTTGTCATCTCTATGTGAATATTCTAAGAAGGCTACTTGGGAAAGTGATATTTTAATTGTTGCTTCAATAAAAGAAAAAACAATACTTTATGAAATTATGGGATGTGTGATCCATTAGAGATTTACTGAAATTTGAAAGAAATTCAAAGCCCGAATTTGTAAGATTATATATACATTTAAGAGAATTTTAAATACACAAAAGCTATTGCTGTGCATTTTTTATATTTATACAGAGAGAAAGTGGCTGTTAATATGAACAAATTGATACTTTAAATTTAAACAATTATAAAGGCTGGCATTTTGATGAGATAATGGATTTGGGCATGTAAATACAATATATATACAATCTGACAACTCCTACTTTTCTATTTAACAGAATTATGAACCAGCGTCTATCACTATCCTTGGCCTTCACTATCTGTACATATTCACACTCATCTTATTAGCTTTCCACTCTTCTCTGGAATTTATCTGCTCTTCCCTCTTCCCTCCACTCACCAGCTAACAGCCCCTCAATTATTTATTTATTTGAAAAATTATTTATATCAATGTTGACTCACAGATATTTATTTTATACTTTGAATTATAATCCAATACCACTTCATTTATTTTATTGCTCAAATTAATCTATCCTTGGACATTGGGACTCTTTCATTGTTTTTTGTTGTTGTTGACTTATTTATTTTGTTTTAACACTCTCTTACTTTCTGGCACAACAAGATGCTCCAAGTCAATCTTGTACATTTCGTGTTCTATTTCTATTTCTTTTGTCAGTCATTTCTTCAAAGAAGCAATTCCTTTGATTTGAGATGATATTAGAAACCAAGATCTGGTTGTGAGGTGTGCTCATTTCTACTGGTATGTCATTGCTTGTAGGCCCTCTCAGTTTACAGAGCAAGGAAATAGATGTGTGTATACTAAGCTGTGTACATAAAAGTAACTATAACACATTTCTATATGTAAGCATCTCTGTCTTTTTGTTAATAAGTTCACAATAACGTCTCCAACTCAATTCCATTGCCACCTGGATTGTTTTGACCTCCTTCCCTTGCTTAGACACAACCTCAGACTCCAACAGTGAGAAACTTGGTTCCTATCACTTGCCACCCATTTACTTAAGTGTCCAGTTTCCGTATACATGCATATCAGTATCAGGATTGCTACCCCATTCCACTGTGGGAAACGACTTTACCAACAAGAGTACATTGCTCATGTGCAGTTCCTTTTGCTTTTAGTCTGACCATCTCCATTCATTTTCAAAGATACTTAGGTCAGCACATTTCCCCCCTTCCCCTCCTTTAGTGAGATTGCTTCGTACACTTGTAGTACAGTTAGATTGTTTATTATATTCTGTATTCCATCCTGGGATGCCCAGACCATGTAAATTTTTAAAAATTTGTATACATTAATGGTCACTCATTGTGCTATCAAGTTCTTTGGTTTTTGACAAATGCATAGTATCATGCTTCCATAATTACAGTATCTTACCAAATAGTTTCACTGACTCAAATAACCCTCTGTGCTTCACCTATGAAACCTCCTCTCTGAACCCCTTGACAGCTCATTTAATTTATAGTTCAATCATATTTCATTTTATGGATGTACCACAGTTTATCTATTCATCTGTTGTAAGACATCTTGGTTGCTTCCAGTTTTTGGCAATTATGAATAAAGCTGCTATATATATTCATGTGCAGGTTTTAGGGTGAACATAATTTTCAAATAAGGTAAGTAAATATCTAAGAACACTATTGCTATATTGTACTCTAAGACTCTAGCTTTGGGGCAAATTGCCGGTTGTCTTCTAAAGTGGCAGTACCATTTTATAAATGGTGAGAGAAATATTTCTTGCTTTGCTCTTGATCTTAGGGGAAAAACATCCAGTTTCTCACTATTAAGTATGATGTTAAAGTGTTCTTGTAGATGTTAAAGTGTTCTTGTAGATGCTCTTTATCAAGGTGAGGAAATTATCCTCTATTTCTAGCTCACTGAGAGTTTTTAAAATAATGAATAGATTTTGTCAAAAGCTTTTTCTGCATCAATTGATATAAGCACATAATTTTACTTCCTTAGCCAGTTGATTTGGTGGATTACACTGACTGATTTTCTAATGTTGAATGAGCTTTCCATACCTGGAATAATTCCCACTTGGTCATGGTGTGTAATTTTTTTATGCATTGTTGGATTCAGTTTGCTGCTGTTTTGTGAAGGATTGTTGAACCTATCCTTCACGAGAGATCCTGATCTGTCGTTTTAATTTTTTATAGTGCCTCCATTGGGTTTTGGTATCAGAGCAATGCTTACCTCATAGAATGAGTTAGGACGTGTTCTCTCTGTTTCTATTTTCTTGAAGAGATTGTGGAGAATTCGTACAATTTTTTCTTTAAATGTTTGGTAGAATTCACCACTGAACTCACCTGGGCTTGGGACTTTCTTTTTTGGAAGGTTATTGATTTAATTCCTTTTATAGACATAAGACTATTCAGGTTTCCTATTTTTCCTTGTATGAGTTTTAGGAGTTTGTGTTTTAGAAGGAATTGGTCCATTCATCTAGGTTATCAAATTTGTGGGCATAGAGTTTTTCATAATGTTCCTTTATTATTCTTTTAATGTCCACAGAATCAGTAGTCATGATCCTTTTTCATTTATGATACTGGTAAGTTGTGCCTTATCTTTTTTCCTTGGTTAGTTTGACTAGATGTTCCTCAATTTTATTGATCTTTTCAAAGAGCCAGCTTTTGGTTTTATTCATTTTCTTTACTGTTTTCCTGTTTTCAAATCCATTGATATCTGCTCTACTTTTTATTATTTTTTTTCTTCTCCTGCTTACTTTTGATTTTCTTTTCTTTTTCTAACATTTTAAGGTGGAAGTTTGGTTATTGATTTTATATCTTTCTCCTTTTCTAATATATACACTTAATAAATTTCCCTCTAAGTACCGATTCTCTGTATCCCACAAATTTTGATAAGTTTTAATTCTATTTTCATTCAGTTCAAAATATTTTTATTTAAGCTTAAGACTTTTCTTTAAACCCATATGTTCCTTAGAAGTGTACTGTTTAATCTTGAAATATTTGAGGATTTTCCATCTCTTTCTGTTATTTATTTCTAATTTAATTTTATTTTGGTCTGAGAGCATGCTTTGTATTATTTTTATTCTTTTAATTTTTTTAAGGTGTTTATGGCCCATAATGTGGTATATCTTGGTGCATGTCCCATATGAGGTAGAGAAGAATGTATATCCTGCTATTGTTTAATAGATTATTCTATAAATATCATTAGATTAATTTAATTTATAGTGCTGTTCAGGTCAACTATATCTGTATTGATTTTCTGCCTTGATCTACCAATAATTCAGGGAGCTGTTGAAGTCTCCAACTATACTAGTGGGTTTGTCTATTTCTCTTAGCAGTTCTACCAGTTTTGTTTCATATTTTGATGTTCTGCTGTTAGATGCATCCACATCCACATACACACATACGATTGCTATGCCTTCTTGGAAAATTTTATTATTATGTAATGCTACTTTTTCTATTTACTCTTTTGTCTAAAATCAACAGCTACTTCAGCTTTCTTTTGATTTATACTAGCATATTTTATCTTTGTTTATATTTTTACTTTTAATCTATAGGTATTTTTATATTTAAGGTGGTTTTCTTGTAAACAATATGTAATTCAGTATTGTTTCTTTATCTATTCTGACAGTCTCTGTCTTGTAATTGGTGCATTTAGACCGTGTACCTCCAGTGCTATGTTAAGTATGAGTGTTAATAGGCGAAGTCTTTGCCTTGCTTCTTTTTTTTTCATATTAGTATTTTGATTTATTTTCTTCCTCTTTTTCTATGCATTTTGACATCTATATGAAACTAACATATGAGCATTTTCCTATGTCATTAAAAATTCTAAAAATGTTAATTCTTCTGCCTTATTTTGGACATTTACTCTGTTTCTGATTTTTCCTATTATAAATAACACTTGATGAATAACCTTCTGATAAATCTCCTTGTCTCCATCTCTGATTAGTTCTTTAGAATAAATTTCTGAACATGTAATTGCTGGATCAAAAGATGTGAACATTTTTAAGGCTTTCGATATATTTTGCCAACACATCTTCAGGAAAGATTGTTTCATTTTTTCAATTATTCTATTGAGGTCTTATTGGTTTATAACATTGCGTAATTTCAGATGTACATTATTATATATCCGTTTCTGTATACACTGCATCGTGCTCATCACCAGTAGTCTAATTTTTATCTGTCTCCATACATATGTGCCCCTTTACCCATTTCGCCACCCCCCCACCCCCTTCCCCTCTAGTAACCAGTCATTATCCATGTATTTGTTTATCTTCTAACAGGAAAGCATCTAGTTTCTTACCATTAAGTATTACATTAGCTGTAGGTTTTCTGTAGATATTCTTTACCAACTTATGAAATTTCCCCTCTATTCCTAGTTTGCTGACAATTTTTAGCATGAATAGGAGTTAGATTTTTGTCAAATACTTTTGCTGCATCTCTTGATATGATCACGTGATTTTTCTTCTTTAGTCTGTTGATTTGATGAATTACAGTAATTTATTTTCAAATGTTGAACCAGCCTTGCACAACTGCTATCAGTCCCACTTGGTTGTGGTGTATAATTCTTATTATACAATATTGGATTTGATTTGCAGGTATTTTGTTGAGGATTTTGACATCTATGCTCATGAGAGATACTGGCCTGTAGTTTTCTTTTCTTGTGATGTGTTTGACTCATTTCGGTATTGGGATAATGCTGGCCTCATAGAATAGGTTAGGAACTACTCCCTGTGCTTCTACCTTCTGGAAGAGGTTATAGAGAATTGGTATAATTTCTTCCTTAAATGTTTGATAGAATTTACTAGTGAATCCCTCTTGGCCTGGTGCTTTCTCTTTGTGAAGTTTTTAAATTATTAATTCAATTTCTTTAATAGCTAAAATCCTAATCAGATTATCTATTTGTTCATGTGTGAGTTTTGCCAGATTGTGTCTTTCAATGAACTGATCCAATTCATCTGGATTATCAAATTTGTGGGCATAGAGTTGTTCATATTTCCCTATTATGCTTTTAATGCCTATAGATTAATAGTAGTGGCTTTTCATTTTTTATATTATCAATTTTTTTGTGTGTGTGAGGAAGATCAGCCCTGAGCTAACATCTGTGCTAATCCTCCTCTTTTTGCTGAGGAAGACCAGCTCTGAGCTAACATCTATTGCCAATCCTCCTCCTTTTTTTTCCCCAAAGCCCCAGTAGATAGTTGCATGTCATAGCTGCACATCCTTCTAGTTGCTGTATGTGGAACGTGGCCTCAGCATGGCCAGAGAAGCTGTGCATAGGTGCACACCGGGAATCCAAACCCCTGCTGCCAGTAGTGGAGCACGCACTTAACCGCTAAGCCACGGGGCCGGCCCTATATTATCAATTTGTGTCACATGTTTTTGTTCCTCAGTTAGCCTGGCTAGGGGTTTATCAATTCTATTATCTTTTAAAAGAATTTGTTTTGAATTTGTTGATTTTTTCTATTGATTTCCTGTTTTCATTTATATTGATTTCTGCTTTAATTTTTGTTATTTCTTTTATTTGCTTACTTTGGATTAGTTTTCCCTTCTTTTATTCCTAAGATGGAAACTCAGATCATTGTTTTTAGATCTTTCTTCTTTTCTGAAATATACATTTGATGCTATAAATTTCCCTTTAAACACCGTTTTCACTGTGTTCCACAAATTTTGTTATATTTTCATTTTCATTTAGTTCAAAATATTATTTATTTATTTATTTATTTCTAAATTATTTTTGTGTGTGTGTGAGGAAGATCGACCCTGAGCTAACATCTGCCAATCATCCTCTTTTTTTTTGCTGAGGAAGACTGGCCCTGGGCTAACATCCATGCCCATCTTCCTCCACTTTATATGGGACGCTGCCACAGCATGGCTTGACAAGCAGTGCGTTGGTGCGTGCCTGGGATCCGAACTGGCGAACCCCGGGCCACTGCAGCAGTGTACGTATCAAAATATTTTTTAAAATCTACCTTGAGGTTTCTTCTTAATCCATACGTTATTTAGCAGTGTGTTATTTAGTATTTAAGTATATTGGGATTTTCTAGCTATCTTTCTATTATTGATTTCTAGTTTAATTCCATTGTGGTCTAAGGACAGACACTGCATTACTTCCACTTTTTAAAGTATGTTAAGATGTGTTTTATACCCTAGAATACAGTTTAACTTGATGAACATTCCATGTGACCTTGGGAAGTAGATATATTCTGCTGTTTGTGAGTGAAATATTCTATAAATGTCACTTAGATCCAGTTCATTGATGATGCTGTTGAGTTCAACTATGTCCTTACTGATTTTCTGTCTGCTGAAACTGTCCATTATTTTTAGAGGTGTGTTGAAGTCTCCAACTATAATAGTGGATTTGTTCATTTCCCTTTGCAGTTTTTGATTTTTGTGTCACATATTTTGATGTTCTGTTGTTTGGTGCATACACTTTAAGAATTGCTATGTCTTCTTAGAAAACTGCCCCCTTTCATCATTATGTAATGCTCTCTTTATCCCTGATAATTTTCCTTGCTCTGAAGTCTGCTTTGTCTCAAACTAATATAGCTACTCCAACTTTTTTTTGATTAGTATTAGCATGGCATATCTTTATTCATCCCTTTACTTTTAATCTGTATGTGTCTTTATCTTTAAAGTGGAATTGTTTTATATATCACATAGTTGAGCTTTGTTTTTTGATCTACTTTTACAGTCACTTTCTTTTAATTGGTATATTTAAACCATTGATGTTTAAAGTAATTATTGATATAGTTATTATTTTTTGTTCATTGCTCTTCCTCTCTTTTTCTGTCTTCTGTGGTTTTAATTGAGCATAGTATATAGTTCCACTTTCTCTCCTTCCTTAGCATATCAGTTATGCTCCATATTTTACCCTTTTTACTGGTTGCCCTGGAGTTTGCAATACACATCTACAGCTAACCCAGTGCACTTTCATATAACACTGCTGCTTCATGGTAGTACAAGTATCTTGTAAAAACGTGTTCTTACTTTCTCCCTCCTGTCCCTTATATCTTTGTTGTCATTTATTTCATTTATTCATATACTATAATCATTGAAGACATTGTTGCTATTATTATTTTGAACAAATTATTGTATTAAGTCAATTACGAATAAGAAAAACGGAAGTTTTTATTTTACCTTGACTTATTCCTTCTCTCATATTCTTCCTTTCTCATGTAGTTCCAAGGTTCTGATCTATATCATATTACTTTGCTCTGAAGAAACTTCTTTTAACATTTCTTGCAAGGTAGGTCTATTAGTGACAAATTCCCTCAATTTTTGATTGAGAAAGTCATTTCACTGGATACAGAATTCTAGATTAGTGGGTTTTTCTCTTTCAACACTTTAAAGATTTAATTCTACTCTCTTCTTTCTTACATCATTTCCAAAGAGAAGTCAAATGTAATTCTTTATCCTTGGTCCTCTATAGCTAAGGTATTTCTCCCCACCCTTGGCTTCTTTCAAGAATTTCTCTTCGTATTTGATTTTCTGCAGTGTGAACATGATATGCCTAAGTATACATTTTTTTTTTTTTAATTTACCCTGCTTGGTATTCTCTTAGCTTCCTGAATCTGTGGTTTGGTGTCTGACATTAATCTTGGGAAATTCTCAGTGATTCTTGCTTCAAATATTTCTTATGTTTCTTTCTTTTCCTTACAGTATTCCCAGTAAGTGTATGTTACACCTTTTGTAATTGTTCCATAGCTTTTGGATATTTCATCCTAGGTTGGCTTTTTTTCAGTCTTTTTCTCTTTGCTTTTCAGTTTGGGAAGTTTCTATTGATATATCAAGTTCCTGGATTTTTTCCTCAGGCATTTCCAGTCTAGTGCTCATCAAAGGCATTCTTCATTTCTGTTACAGTGTTTTTGTTGTCTAGCATTTCATCTTGATCTTAGAATTTCTATCTCTCTGCTTACATTATTCCTCTGCTCTTGTACATTATCTAAGTTTTCCATTCGAGCCATTAGCATATTAATCATAGTTATTTTAAATTCCCAGTCTAATAATTCCAACATCCCTGCCACGTCTGAGTCCAGTTCTGACGCTTGCTCTTATCTCTTCAAACTCTGATTTTTACCTCTTAATGTGACTTGGAATTTTTTGTTGAAAGGCAGAAAAATTACCAGGCATACTAAAAGGTAATGTAAGCAGAGAGAGGGAAATTCTAAGAACAAAAAGCAATGCTGGAAAATAAAAACACTGTTTTGAGTAAAGAGAACTGACATTGGCTCCAGAAGTGGTTTCTGGGCATCTCTGCTCTAGGTAAACCACGTGTCTCTGTGTCTGCCTTTGTCTCCAGTTTCCAGTGTGGTGGTTTGTCTGGTAACCTCAGTTCTTTGAGGAATCTAAGAGAGTTGTTGATTTTCAGTTTTTTAGTTTGTTTCTTGCTGTGATGACTTCCAAGTTCCTTACCTGTAGAACCAGAAACCAGAAGACTGTAGTCGTTTTTTCGATCTGTAGCATTTTTTAAAAATTCTTTCCTAATGCTTCAGTCTCTCTGCTTATAAGACTCCTATATTCTTGCATGTTGTCTACTTTTTTCATTTATCCTCTTAACATATTAATCAGTTATTTTTAATTTTGTCTGATAATTCAAAAATTTGTGTCATATCTGAGTATGCTTCTGAAGCTTGCTTCACCCCTTCAGATTGTGCTTTTCCTTGTGATTTTGTTGCTGTTGTTGAAATCCAGACGTGATTTATTGGGTAATAGGAATTGAGATAAATAGTTATTTAGTGTGAGGTTTCATGTTAATCTGGCTAGGAGCTGGGTGCCAGTTTTTACTATTTGATATAGCTTTAGGTGCCAGAGACTTCAAATTCCTTTAATGCCCTTGTTTTCATCTCCTGCGTTGTCTTTGAGTTTCCCTAAGAACTCATCCTGAGACAGAGTATGAATTATGAAGCTCTCTCAGCTGTGAGCCACTGTTTTTACACTGCAGCCCTGTTGCTATGGTGGTAAGTGCTCTATAATCTTATGATTAAAACTCAGTCTCTTAGTGGGCATATGTCTCAGGGCTGTGACCTTCAAAAGGGGTTCTTAATTCCCCCTCTAGATAGGCAGCCTATAGAGGGGTAGAGTCAGGGAAATGTCCTTCCCCTAAGTGTAATGGGGCTATAAAAAGTCTTTCACTGAAGAGTGTTCTGGGAAAATTTCAGATGGTTACTTTTCCCTTCTGTCTGTCAGAGCGATGAGGACATTTTACTTGTTTCTTCCCCAGGAGAATCTGGCAGGGTTTCTGGTGATAAAACCTGTGAAGGCTGGGGATCCCTCTAAGACTCTTTCCCTTAGGAATCTTCCTTCAAGCTAGTCTACTCTCAACTTCCATCAATTCATCAAAGTTACCATTTAAGTTTTCCTACCACTTTTTGGCTCCAATGACTTTTTTTCAAGTGAACGTGTCTTGGTTGTAACTCTGAATTCACCTGTCTCTCCAGATTCGGGGATGGTCGTTTTCACTGTGACCTCAGTTCTCTGACGGATACTAGAAAAGTCATTGATTTTGAGTTTGTTTGGCTTTTTATTGTGGTAAGGATGAAACTGACAATTTCCAAGCTCTTTAATGTTGTGGATCTACTGACATCTTTATATCAAAATCTAATATTCTATAATGATGGATATTTTGGAGGTAGACTTTTTAACAACTTTAAATATCACATTGTGCATGGAATCAATTTAACTTTCATACCAGATGGGCTCTACTGATTGTTATTTTAAAATGTTCTTTTTATAACATTTCAACTAATAGCACCTCATTTTCCTTAGTCACATTTTTGAAATTAGTCATGACTTTGGAGATGCCTATGTGACTCGCTATGACTGCTCTTCTCTGGTAGTGACTGAAGTGAGCTTCCAGTGACCATGGCTCTCCTCCGTGACTCTCCTTCCCAGGTAAGGCAGCTTGGTCCAAAAGGAGACGTTTCACTTAAAATGGGCCAATCAGGTGGGATTTTGAATTTGGAACAAAGAAGCCTATATATTCCTATTGCTAGACACTTGTTCTTCCTGAGACTTAGATACTTAACTGTTCCTTGAATTATTAACTCCATAAACTTTTTAATAAATTCTCTTTTTGATGGGCAGTAATACTAGCACTTTTCCATATGCCAGTCACTCACTTTTTGATACCTTCTAATATATCAACTCATTTGATTCTCACAACCACCTTGGAAGCTAATTACTATTATTTTTCCCATTTTACTGATGAGGATATTAAAGCACAGGGATGTTAAATAACTTCCCCAACTTCTCACAGCTAGTAAGTTGTGAAGGTGAGTTTCAAATGCTAGGGTCAATTGAAGATCTGGTAGAATATGGGATAGATTAGTATCAGGTGAAAAATATTTGGAGACAGTTGATATCCAGGTGAGAAAATATAAAGGCTTCAATTCAATTAAAAAAAAACAGTGGTAGTGGAATAGACAGGCCCATTTCATAGACATTTCTAAAGTGAAACCGGACTGAGTAACTAGTTAAATGACTTTTCTGGGCAGTGGTGGGGATGGAACTTGATGATAACTCAAACTTTTTATTCTGGAAACCTGGGTGGATGGCGACATCATTATCTGATATAAGAAGAACAATTTTAAATGGATGAAGAGAGAAATAGAAAGAGTTGAAAATGAGTTCAGCCTGAGGCCTGATGACTTTGGATTCTTATTAAATACCCATATGGCAATGTCTACAACTTTTAAAGTATATGTTCATTTCAAAAGATAATTTAAATCTGGAGATACAGGACTGGGAGTCACTGGATAAAAGAGTTAAATTATGTTCTTATTAAACCAACCCATTGGATATAATTTTCTAGGCAGTAAATATATTTAAAAGAGACAGGAAGCTTTGGGATAGAAGTTGTAGTAATTTCTATTTGCTTAGAAAGACATATTGGTATAGTCCTCTAAATCTTATTAGCTGATAACAATGAGAGCACACTTAAGAGGGCATGCTTACCATGTACAACGCCTTATTCTAAGCATTTTGCAGGTATTAACTAATTTAATTTTCACAATAACCCAAGAGGGTGTTATTAATTTCTGTTCTTCTTTTTAAGAGCCCTCATAAAGTTAAAATATTTTTTCAATGTTTTCTTCCAAGCATCTGCTAAAAATACCTCAGAGTTGGCGCCTGGGCTTAAGACTTTTGTCAATCCAGACAGGGGAATTATTAATGCTGGTTAACCAACCGTGCCTGTTAAGCTAAGGCAAAAGTATTTGGATTATTTCTTTAAACTTTTAAGGTGGAAATCATTGAAGGTATTTATTACACTCCAAATTAAACAAGTTAGTGTTACTTTCAGAGGTAATAGCCTAGGAAAACTTTTAAAGTATTTGGCAATGCATTTCACATATCCTTATCCTGAGGAAAGAAACCTTTTATTTTCCAATCACAATTTTCCTGTTCTCTCTACTCATTCCAGAATAATTTTGTCCAGCACATCAGCCATGCCCACAACAAAGTCTCTTCTGGCTACTGTGGGCCCAGGATTGGGGAGCTCTGTAAACTTTATTTAGTAAAATTTTCTGAATTGCAGGGAAGAGAGAGTGTTTCCACCTCCATACATAAGGGACATATTAAGACTAGACCAACTTCTACCCAGGGGAATGAAGGTAACCTGTGTTTGGGGAATTTTGTAGAAAAAAGATATTGGAAAGAATTAGCTTAATTTAGATTTTGGCTTTTAGAGCTGTCTTTAAAAAGTCGCAATATGTTGTAAGACTCAATAAGTCCAGCAACTCAGGTCTATATGACTCTAATGCTCAAGTTCATTCACTACATCCCTGAGTAAAAAATATCTTTTCTCATAAATTGGTTTTTTTGGGGACGAAGGGCTCCAAGGGTAGAAGGGAGTTAACAGTTAATAGGAATAAAGAAAGTAGGATTTTGGAGCCTTCTTTATAAAAGCTAAGGAAAATACTAGACACAGTGCTGGGCCAGAGAAGTAGCCCAGCAGAAGAGCGGCCGTGTCTTCATGTAGTAAATGGGATTAATATTTTTCATCTTTATTATCAAATTTAAAAAAATTTAACTTTTTTGGGATATATAAATCATCTCCTATAGGCATCCAAGTACTGTAATATTGAATTGTATTATTTCTCCATCATCAAATGCAGGCCCACAATATTTTTGAGGCCAGATTCAGAAATTTAAGTTTAGAAAGATACTATTGTGCCTGTGCTCTTCAGTGTGGTCTGGAGCAGCACTTTGTAATAAGCATGTTAATATTTCTGCACCAAGTTATGTGAGGTCAGCTCAGGCAGAGGTCAAGTCAGGATTCCCACCTGAGGACTTCAAGGCAGGTCACTTTCAGATTTGGACTTTGGAATTGTGGATACCAAAAAGTGGACCAGTTTGTTCTGCATAGTATTGTGAATAGATGAGAGGAATAGAAAGGAGCAGCCTTCAGTGGGGTGTAGATGTCTAAATAGCAGACGTTTGCCTCTGTCCAATTTGCCTAATGAGAAGACTAGAGTACCATGAAATTCTACCTTCAGTTTGGTATGGAATTCTTGCACTGTTTGTGACTACGCTCAGTAAGAGGAAGGAGGGAGGGAAGGGTGAAGGGAGAAAGGAAAGGAAGGGGGAGGGAGGGAGGCAGGGAGAATGCGAGAGAGAGGATAATTTTCAGGAGCTTGCAAATTACTAAACTAAGGCTGATCTAAACAGAAAGCTGTTTAGATTCATGGAACAGACAAAGTTATAATTTGTGTCATGACAGACTCCCTATATTTAACTTTGCACAGAGCAGTGGCTTTTCAACTCTGTTTCTTACAGCTTTAGGATTTCTTTGAAAGTGGGAAGAGGAGTGGGGGGCAAAGAGAGGATCTCAGGGGTTGAATATAGTGAGATGATTGGATTGGATTTTGGACTTTTTCCTGACATTTTAACCAAGTCAGCCGTGGGCCATTGTTTGAACACAGAGTCCATGACGTTTCTGCTTCCTCTCTTGTTTTCTCCTCTTCTCGCTAATGGAAAGCCACTGGCCTGTTTCAAATGTAGAACCCTCCAAGTATTTAAACATCAAAAAACAGTAAAAGCTTAATTATTGGTCAGTGTATACTGTTTTAAAAATACTGTCTCTGCAACTTAGAGCATCAGCTAATATCAGGACTAAAAAAACCCTTAGAACCCAAAGATCTTATGGATCCCTTCTTCATCTGAAACATCAGGAAATTGTTTCAGAAGAGATATGATTTGAATAATGATGATTAATGAGAGATTAGAAGAATTTTAAGATCTACAATTTTCTTCAAACTTATTAACTACTATATTATAGTAAAAGTACCTTATGTTTCTTTTAAGAAGCTTGATATCATAAGGAACATTATCCAAAACTTGGAAATAAAGCAAAAGCGAGAGACACCTGTCTTTTCAATGTTATACGCAGGAATTGTTTCACAGGCTGATGCAAGGATTATTTAATATCCTAGAAGAATTTAATTAGAGCCCAGAAACTGAGAAGTTATACGTTAACTTGCAGATTTCTCTTTGGTAGAAATGATAATTGCAAAAGTTGTGGTTTTGCTGCCCTGTATAAACAATTTTTTCTCTAACCTAGCAGTCTTATTATAAATTTGTAATTTTTTAATAGACATTAACAAATATCCATTTCCTCATATGCTCTTGGCACTAGGTTTACCATCTCAATGCATAAGGAATGAGTGAAATACATTTTTAACTTGTGTTAATTTTATATTTACATAAGAAATGTGTTTTTAGTGTTTTGAAAATTATACTTTAATTCTTACGGAGATTGTCTCACCAGGATGCACAAGTGGACTCCCTACCAAAGCCAGATAAACTGTGCTGTCTGCGAAGCGTCCCTCAGGTGAGTTTTATTGCCAGGCCTATCTCATCTGGCCCCTGGAAGGAATCCCCACTGGCAAGCAGAACTGAAATGTTACCTCGACTCTCTCTCTCTCCTCCTGAGTCTATGTGGGGTGTTTTGTTTCTACTTCTTGACCAAGTCCAGTTCTGGTTTTAGTTGGCACAGAGCCCATAAATTATCCCCTCTGCTGGCAGCAGTGATTGGAGAGCTGAGTTTTTGGTCTGACCATTGAGTAATACCAAATAGAGAGATGGGGACTTATCCTAGTTGGGAGGAAGATGGCAAAGACCTTATTAATCCTCTCATTTGTTTGTCTGCATAAAATAACAAATTATTTTATGCCCACTGGGGGACAACAGCCCTTTGTGGTCTGGACTGGTGAATTTTTGTGTTCTGTGCTTTCACTTTTCCCATGTCTGAGATAGTAAAACTGAGATTATGAAACTCCAAACTGTGTGTTTGTTTGTCTATCATTACGAGAAACTTTTAGCTCTCATTGTGTTGTATGTGAAGTATTTTCATACTCTCAGAGAATATTAGTAAATTAATAAATTAGATTATAATATCTCTTACACTAAAAAATCTGTTCTGATTAGTTTATAGAGATTAAGAAGCAATTACCTAAATATAACATTCTTTCATAGCTACCAGAAAATTAAGAGACATAATTTTCCTATTTAGAAAAAAGGCCTTCTCAAAAAAAATTGCTAACTCAGGAGCAATCATATATAACAATCCAAATTTATTGGATCAGATTGAATCTTTGGAATAATCAGAATGGCTTAATAATTTTGATTTAAAAAGAAAAGCTAAGGGGCCAGCCTGGTGGTGTAGCGGTTACGGTCGCGTGCTCTGCTTCAGTAGCCCGGAGTTCACAGGTTCGGATCCTGGGTGTGTATCTACACCACTCATCAAGCAATGCTGTGGTGGCGTCCCATATAAAGTAGAGGGAGATGGGCATAGATGTTAGCCCAGAGCCAGTCTTCCTCAGCAAAAAGAGGAGGGTTGGCAACAGCTGTTAGCTCAGGGTTAATCTTCCTCATCAAAAAAAAAAAAAAAAAAGAAGAAAAGAAAAAGAAAAGCTAAATGTGTCTGCTCTTAGTTTATCAGTGTAGGCAATAATACAAGTTTGTCTTTAAATATGTAATAGTCACACATATTCTTCATTAAGATAATAGCTAATTTGGCCGTTTTTAACCTCTTCTATTGTTTACTGATTAGATAATTTAATATTACTCCCACATGATGTTTAAGATAATGAAACAAAAATGTAAATCTTTCTTCAACTTAATTGAATTATTATTCTGACAATTTTCATATCAACACTCGTTATGTTTTGAAGTGCATCAGCTTAAACATAATTTCCAAGATCCTTAGTTAATGTAAAAATTTGGACTAATACTAGAGTTAATTAACATAAATAGTTCCTAAGTAAGATACAATACCAAAACCTTGGTGTAATTGCAGAGTGACACAATTGCACCATTTGTGAAAGCATAAAGGGGTGTGTGTGGATTTGGGGATTGCTTTCCCCACTGCTCTAAGTGTGACGTAGACTACTCAGCTGTCCTCCTCCCTGGGCTCTCTGTGAAGGAGAGATATTTTGGTTACACGATATAATTATTAGGAGTAGTTGCAATTATACTAGAATACTTATGGCAAATTATATGCATTCAAAGGAATAGGATGTATTTTTGTTTTCAAAAGATAAAGTAGTTATATAAAGATTCAAAATATGAAAGAGTATTGTGAAGGAAAAAACTTGAGTGTTTATAGCAAGTTGTAAAAGATTTGAGGAAGTGATATTTATTTTCCTTTAATTATAATACCTGCAAATGATGAGTCTGAAAAACAAAATGAAATGCATTATAATGTGGCTAAAATTGGCTCAGAATAGACGGATTTATTTATTAAAAAATTGCGAATTCTTTAGTGTCAGAAGTTATATTAAAGCAATACTAGAATTTGGATTTCTCTCTATTAAAATGACAAATGAATCTGGTAATATTCATTCCACTGTAAGGATTAATAAAAGATCATTTTTTACCATTTGGGAATCTTCCTGTATTTTAATGTACTTGGAACAGCATACGTTGCTCACTTTGAAGGGGATAAGTTTCCTTACAATTATGATATCTTCTTCTATATTTATTTTAAAATACTGTATTGTCACTTTGATCATTAGATAGCTAAGCTACCACCATTAGATTCTCAGCATTTATACTCCTATCTTAATCAAGGGACTAAATCTCCTTTGATAACACATTTTATTTTTGCCCATCCAAAATTATATCCCAAATTCAGAAAAATAAAATTTTTAGTATTTGTTTTAGGACAATAAAGGCATCCTTTAGATTTCCTAGAGGACTCTTGGAAAAGCCATAAAGGTTTTCACCTTATAAAATGAGTGATGCTAAAAGAAATTAGACTTGTTTGGTATAATTTTTCTTTTTTTTTTTTTTTTTGGGAGGAAGATCAGCCCTGAGCTAACATCCGTGCTAATCCTCCTCTTTTTGCTGAGGAAGACCAGCTCTGAGCTAACATCCATTGCCAATCCTCCTCCTTTTTTCCCCCAAAGCCCCAGTAGAGAGTTGTATGTCATAGTTGCACATCCTTCTAGTTGCTGTATGTGGGACGCGGCCTCAGCATGGCTGGAGAAGCGGTGTGTCGGTGCGCGCCCTGGATCCGAACCCAGGCCGCCAGTAGCAGAGTGCGCGCACCCAACCGCCAAGCCGCGGGGCCGGCCCTGGTATAATTTTTCCTTAGCTTCACACATCTGTATGGGTTACATAAAAAGAGTTGTCAAATCTGAAAAGCTCAGCTTTCCCTGGTTAATTTTACAGCGGTAAAGTATTATTGATATACGTGTTTCAGGGATTGTTTATGTTACCTAATAGATTGGAGATTGTCATGGCCATGGTATGTTCACGCGCTCAGGTGAGACATTGATAAAGTCTTTATGAAATATTGAAGTATTGCACCTTAATGCAGAATTGTATTCTCCTCTATTTTGAAACTCTTGGTTATTGCAATAAACTAACCACAGCCATTGAGTCTCATGTCTAAGTGGTTTTCCCTTTCCTGTAACACTTGCTTGAAGGTTCTGCTATAAAGCAGTGACCACACCAGTTACTTCTAAATCTTATTTCAAGGCTTTCTCTTTTTGATTCAGAAGCAGATGACTTTATGAAAGTAGAGGACTGACTCATAATCCAGTGGAACAAGCATTAAAGCTTGAAAGAATTCATGAGGGAAATTCAATTGTGTAGAATAGTGATATGGTTTTAATGTTTTATTTTCTGGTGGATAGAGAACTCTTTTAACCTTTTTCTAATTTATCTCTGATTCTTATAACTGAAATACATCAATTAAATAGTATCTATCTGATTTTCATTTTTCTTTGAGAATTCAGAACACATACTTTTACAGAGTCTCCTTAGTTTTTATAATCTGTCTTTTTTTCTCTGAGATTTAATTGGACATCCAAGGCTATCCATCTCCTTTATCGGGTATAACAAATCCACCATTAACAAACAAGGATTGCACTTCAGATGTTGATCCAATGCCTACCAAGTCCTCCCAGGGAAAGACAGATACCTGTTCTGTGGTCCCAGCCTCACAAGTGATGAGAAAGTCGCTGCCAGCAGGCCATGGGTCTTAGCACCCTGGGGAAACTTGAGGACGGAAGACTTCTCCCATGAATTTAACTTCCTCTTTCTACATCTATGTAAATCATCAGGGCCAAACATAGTAAATTTTTTTTTTGATCTGAATAACATTTGGATATTATTGATGATCAAAATAAGGAACTGGTAAGAGGCCTTAGTTACAAATTAGTATTAACCAAAATAATTTGTGATAGGAGAGTTTTAAGAAAAATTAACTATAAACTCTGATATAAGACATGTATTTTCAATGTTATACTGGGATATTATTTAACAGAACAACCAAAGAATTACTTAATTCTCTTTTGACTTGACTACATCCGATTTGATTTCATCCTAGACACTGTGAAAGTACATGTTAACTCGTGAGTTTCTCACTCGTGCATAAAGACAATGCCAGAAGTTACGGCCCTGAAGGGATATTAATCAGTTTTTTTCACAACTGAAAGCAGTTTGTTGAAATTTAGAAAAGTTGCCCTTGAATACATTTTACCATATATATCATTATGAGCGTTACTATATTATATTAAGTTTCCAATTTCCTTTTTTCTAATAAGATTTAGCATTTATATTCAATCACCACAAATACAATGCAATTGGAAAGGTTTTCTTTATTGTGGTAAAACATACATGACATAAAGTTTACCATTTTAACCAATTTTAAGTTTAAAATTCAGTGGCATTCACAATGTTGTACAAACATCACCACTATCCATGTCTGGAACTTTTTCTTCACCCCAAACAGAAACTCTGCACCCATTAAACAGGATATTACTACACCCCTCAGTTCCTAGTGACCTCTACTCTACTTTCTGTCTCTATGATTTTGTTTATTCTAAGTATGTCATGCAATATTTGTCCTTTCATGTCTGGGTTATTTCACTAAACATAATGTTTTCAAGTTCCATCCATGTTGTGGCATGTATTAGAATGTTATTCCTTTTTAAAGCTGAACAATATTCCATTATATGGGTAAACACTTGTTTCATGCATTCATCTCTTGATGAACGTTTGAGTGCTTTTTCCTCTTGGCTATTGTGAATAATCTGCTGTGAATATCGGTGTTCAGTATGTATCTTGATTTTCAATGCTTTGGGGTGTGTACCTTGGCATGGAATTGTTGGATCATATGTAATTCTAAGTTAAACTATTTCAGAAGCTGCCAAACTCTTTTCTATACCAGCTATACCATTTCACCTTCCCATCATCAATGCACAAGTATTCCAATTACTCCATATCCTTGCCAATACTTGTTATTTTCTGGGTTTTTTGATAATAGCCACCCTAATAGGTGTGAAGTGGTATTTCATTGTGTTTTGATTGGCATTTCACAAAGTGCTAGTGATATTAGGCATCTCTTCCTTTGCTTATTGGCCATTTGTATATCTTCTTTGGAGAAATCTGTATTCAGCTCATTTGCCCAATTTTAATTATTTGTGTGTGTGTATGTTGGGTTGGAGGAGTTCTTTATATATTCTAGATATTAATCCCTTGCCATATATATAATTTGCAAATATTTTCTCCCATTTTGTGAGTTGTCTTTTCACTCTCTTGATAATGTCCTTTGATGCAAAAAGATTTTAATTTTGATGAAGTCAAATTTATCTATTTTTTCTTTAGTTCTCTGTGCGTCAGTGTCACATCAAAGAAATCATTGCCAATATTATGAAGATTTTCTCCTATATTTTCCTCTAAAAATTTATAGTTTTAGCTTATACATTTAGGTCTTTGATTCATTTTGAATTGACTTTTTTATATGAATTAAATCAACAATCCAACTTCATTCTTTTGCACGTGCATATCCAGTTTTCCCAGCACCATTTGTTGAATGATGTTAACCAATTTTGACTCTAACCTAGCTGTCTTATTCTAACATTCTTGTTTTTGAAAAAAATGTCTATAGAATTTTTCTTTCTCACACGTTCTTGGAACCACGCTTCCCATCTCACAGGTTTCCTCATGGATGGGTAAAATAAAATTTGGCCCAGGTTTATTTTACTTGTATGAGAGTTCTATTAGTAAGCTTTCAGAAAATTATACTCTAGCTGTGTAAATAGCTACTCTCTATTATTTGTAGAATGCCTTTATTTCTTTTCTTTCTGTAAAGAGGATTTATGGGATTTGAAATATCACACAGGGCTGTTAGGATCAGGTGACCATTGTCCATTGGTAGGTTGGGGTAGTAGACAGATTTTTAAAATTAACAACAAAAAGTCCTTACTGACAGAAAATGTGTGTCCATTCTTTCTTTACACTTCTCGCAAGGTACATAACTATGCCCTTTTTTTTATTCTGAGACTTCTGTAGAGGGGTGCTCTCACCTGAAGGGTACTTTCTGTCTATACTACAAAAAATGCCTTGATCAATCTCAAGAGATATTAAAAACTGCAATAGTGCAATGTGAGATACCCAGTTACGTCTCTGCAGGTATTTCATCGTGGTACTTGCAGGAGGGTTGCATGAAATGATTTAAAGCTTTCAGATCATGGGACAAGCTTAGAACCTATCTTTGTGAACAGTGGCTACAAATCAGTATTAACCAGAGGGATATTGAGATATCGTGATGATTTCTAGCAGATATTTGTGCCAGCAAAGCAGCTGCAAGTTAGTCTCTGCTCTCAAGGAAAAGGCTTCATGTGGACACCTATAAAATCCCCAGCTGTAATCACTTGCAGGCGTCCCCCCACAAGGACAGCATTATAACCAGTAGAGCAACATTCATTTCCTTAGGGCAGATCAGCAATTGAAAAAATAGAACAAAACCCACAGGCCTAGGCATGAGTAAACTTCTCACTTAAAAATATGTTTCCATTTAAATGAAAGCATGCTTTTTTAAGGAGGAGAGATGTGCAAAGAATAGGACTGTTAATATCAGGGGACGGTAAGCACAACACAAAGGCCAACGAAGAGACTTGACTGAAGCATCAAGTTTGCAGGTGGTAAGTGATACTCAGCCATTTCATCTGGTGGTTAGAAAAGACAGATCCATGGTAAAGGAAGTAACTTGTAACTCTTTGGAAACATGAATTGATGGTATACTAATTGCCAATAATTTTGAAGATGGTATAGAATTCTGAAGGATATAGTATATATATATTTATATAATATTATATATAATATAAATATATATTATATATTTTTTTATCAATATATTGTGAATTGATAAAAATCAGATTGTGAATTGATTTGCTCTCCTTTCCTTCAACCCAAACTCTAGCTCCAATACAAAAGTGACATATGGGACTGAGAGTAAATTAAGTGAAAATAGAAATGATTACTAGTAACTAAAGAAAAAAGAACACTAATTACCCCATTTATTTAAAGCAGAATATTATGTTTATGCCTAAAATACAGACTGAACTGTTATTTAAATTGCCTTTAATTTTATTCTTTTGCTCTTTCTTTCCTAAGATTCCACTTCTTTTGCTCTTTCTTTCCTAAGATTCCACTTAGAATCATGCAAAGTCAAACTAAAAAGAACACGATTTACTTACATTACTGAGGTCTTTAAAAATTTAAATAAATTTGGGCATTTACCTCAACCAAAACTAAATGACCAGAGACCTACACGCTCCACAGGAAATGAGCTGAATTCCTATTTACCTCAAACACTTGTCAAAACCCTAAACTTAAACCCATTTTACAACACAAGTAGTTGTTAACATTTTCTTTTGCATGTCTTTTTGCTTTTTCCTTAGCCTAGCTATTTCCTTAGCCAGACATGCCTGTATTTAAATAAGATCAAAGACTTAACCAAAGTAAAGGAAAACTGCCAGATTTCATTCTGAGATTCAGTCAAAGCAAGGTAAGAGAAAATTTAGAGCAAACGTTGACCTTCTCAATGTTTTTCTGAACTGAAAAGAACAATGGCAATCTCAGGATCTTTCCTAGTGATTAAAGAATGGTGCTATTTCAATTTAAGATTCACTTTAAGAAATTGTTGCAGGAAATGCTAGATTTTTCATATATCATTTTGCTCCATTTTTGTTTTAATTGCACAGTATGCTATGTGCAAGATCAACACAAGCAGAAACAAGAAAAAGTTTATAAATGTGATCATTTTGTCTCCAAATCAAGGAAAAATGGCAATCTTGGCATTAAAATTGTGCATTGTATATAATTTTCTCTGCTTTTAGTCATAGCATTATCTAGAATTTTTTTCTCCTCTAGCTTTCACAGATATTGGGATTTTTTACAATTGATGTACCATGTTAAATGTTACCTATAACCAGCATTAGAATTTTATGGTAATTTCCATTGTTTTATTTCAAAAAATGTGACTCTCAAAAATGAAATCAGTTTTCTTTTGGAAATTAGAATCTATCAAGGCAAGGACATTTCTAAAGGAAAATACTTGAAAAGACAATTGATAGGTGAATTCACCAATAAGATTAATTCAATTCAAAATTATTTTAGCAAATTATATGTGCACAGTACTCTGTGAAACAGCAGGGAATATCAACATTAAAATGACAATACTGTTTTATAGCAGGAGAGAGAGAAGCCATTAACTAACTGAAAAATAAGGCAGAGCTAGGTGATACCAAATTACTATATATACAAGAAAGGCTGTAGGAATTACGGGAGATGGCAATTAGTTTCAAAACAGCTTAAAGACATATACATGGAAGACATAATGCTGAATTTTCTGAGCCTACTGTCAGGAAAGGGGTAGGAAAATCCAGGCGGTCAGATGGTTTAGGTAAATGCATGGTGAGAAGGCGCTGGCTATGCTCAGGGAGCAATGAATCCCGCACGACTGCAGCACTGGGTGCTGCTGTGAGCGTGGAAGAGAGGACACAATGAAGGAGAAAAGTGTGGCATGGTAATTGGTATCCACAGTGCGCCAAGCATTATAATTTTACTTTCTAGGCCAAAAGAGACTAGAGGTTTTTGAGTAGACAAGTGATAAAATCAGATATTTGTGCTTTAGAAAAGTTAATTGTAGCAAAATGCAGGAAATTTTGGAAGAGAGAAGAAATAAAGTCTCTATGGTGAACTTAAAAATATTTTTAAAATACTAAACTGAGAGCCTAAGCTAGGAAGTTATTTTTCTGAGAGAGAGAATAAGACACAATTAAGAAACATTATAGAGGGAAAATTGATGGGAACTAATGACTAGTTATAAGTGGGAAGTAAAGAAACAAAACAATTTCATAGAATTCTGAGGTTTTGAGTCTGGGTTAGTAATGCCTTTTGCAGAGATAGGAAATGTTGAAGATAAAGCAGATTTTGAGGACAAGTAATTTATATTTGATTTGATTTATGGAAATATTTATTTTCTTTTATATTTTTATTGAAGATATAATTCACATATAGTAAAATCCACAAATCTTAAATATATGGCTGGATTAATTTTTACTTGTGTTTATGTGTGTGTGTGTTATATGTGTCCATGTAATCATGTTTCTAACTCTCCTCTAGAAAATTCCCTCCTGTCCCCTCCCTGTCTATAACACACCTTCTCAGGTGATCATTACTCTAATTTCTCATACATTAGTTTTGCCTATTTTTGAAATTCATAAATATGGAATTATACAATGTGTACAATTTTGTGCCTAGCTTTTCACTCAACATATTGTATTGAGATTAACCTATGTTGGTTTGTATAACAATAGTTTCTTCTTTTATGTTACTATGTAATATTTATTTGTATGAATATATCAGAATTTGTTTATCATCTTCTGTTGATGGACATTCAGACTTTTTCCAGAATTGGGCTACTGGGAATAGCTGCTATGGACTATTTAGTACAGACACTTTTTATTCATTTATTTAGAGAATATGTACTAATTTTTCTTAGGAATGGAATTTCTCAGAATATGTTTAATTATAATAATATCTGTCAAGCAGTTTCTGAATGAGATTGTACCATTTTGCACTCCCACAACCAGTATATGAAAGTTGTGCTTGCTTTGTATCCTATGTCCATGGACAAAACTATGTCCATCTTTTTAATTTTAGCCATTCTAATGGATAGGTAGTCCTGTCCCATTGTAGGTTTAATTTACATTTCCCTTATGTCACACTAATTTTCTTATGATTTGCATGTTGTTCTCCATGTTTTAACTTTCAATCTATCTGTGTTCTCATGTTTTTAAGTGAGCTTCGTATAAACAGCATAAAGTTAGGTTCTTTTCTTTTTAATCTGGTCTGAAAAATCACTCTATTTTAGTTGGAATATTTAGTCCATTTATATTTAATATAATTACTGATTTGGCTGGAATTAAACCTGCTATCTTGGGTTATTTGTTTATTTCCAACTGTTATTTGTTCATCTCTCTCTACTTTTAGATTAATCAAGTTTTTATTATTCTATTTTATCTCTTTTGTTGTTTTTTTTAACTATAAATTTTTGTAGTATGTTTCCAGTGATTAGCAATTTCCAGCTTCATGGATAATGTAAGAACCTTACAATATTATAGTTTTATATACCTTTCAAACCTTTTGTATTAGTATTGCCATATATTTTACTTCTACATGTGTTATAAATCCTTCAATATATTGTTACTATCAATTGCTTTAAACAGTCAATAACCTTTTTGTTTTTTTAACTTCCATTTCTACCCTTTATGAGAACCAGTAGGTGGGCAGGGAGAACTAACTCTGCATTTAGGGATTCTACAAAATCCATGCCCATGAATGACCTCTCTCAACACAAACAAATTCTCTCCGTCCATGAAAGGCCTGTTTCTCCTCTGGCACATGCTCAGACTTGGCAACACATCCAGCTGTCTCAGATCCCTCACCCTCTTGGAAGGGCTTGTTTCACTTGAGAATTTATTTCCTTTAGATATTTTTTGCATCCAAAGCTCTTCAATGTGTTAAAAATATATTTGATGTTTTTAGTCTATCTTTTTATTCTATTTTGTACAATTGGAGCAATGTAACAAGATGTGGAAACTGTCAGTGTTTTATATAAAATATTTATATTTTTATGATTTTTATGCAAAATATTCAAATCATATTGAGTTCTGTCAAAATATCATTGCTATTAGTTACTATTAGGATACAGGGTACCTTTGTTAAAAATTCTAGGTTTAGTGATAGAGTCGAGATATACATAGTATAGTCATTTATCAGAATGTTTATATTATTATCATAAAGAATAAATGTTATATGTTCACCAATTTCTCAAAATTCTTCTTAGGATAGAATATGATACCATGTAAAATGCTTTGCAAATTACACGAACTTTGCATATGCAAATGATTATTATTGTGATCTGTAACAAAGTGCTAATTACTTTTGGAAATGAAGATAGGTATGATATATGAGTTCTTCATGAGACTTAAGATTACATATATATATATATTATATATACTACATGTATATATAATATATATAGAAAGAGACAGTGACAGAGAGAGTGACAGAGAGAGAAAACTTACTGTGTCCCAGGCATTGGTTTATACTTGTTACACAAGTTAATTTATTTACCATCACCACAATCTGATCTCATAGACAGGTACCATTATTTTTGCCATTTTACAAATGAAAACAAAATAAATTAACATAAAATCAAAAAAATTTTTATTGAGTATAGAAGGTGAGAGATAAATGGAGAGAAAGAAACAACAACAGGAATTTCCCTTAACTTCTAACACTAAACACACATACACACACGCACATATGCACAAACACACAAATACACACAACTCAAGACATGGTCAAAATGAAATTTTCCTTTCATCAGAATCTTTCCGATTATAGCTTAAAAGATTCCTGGAGGCCATATCTGGGAACAATGCTTTAAAAAAAAATGGTGGTGCGTACACAAGTATGTACTTTGTGTATATACAAGGTATGTGGTTCTTTTTATTAAAATAGAAATATAAAATTTTTAAAAAAGCATAGTAGGGTCCTCATGAGAGTCTTGAGCTGATATTGAGGATTCAAATCATGAACAGAGCTATGAGAAATTTGAAATGAGTAATTAAAGAAAGCAGAGAAATGAAGCATTAAACCTTCTAAAAGAGACAGTTTAAGAAATCAGGGCTAGGTTGTCTAGGGTACCATATTAAGTATAGAATCTGTTGATATCATCAAGACAATTACACTAAGACCATCTAGTTATTCTTTATCTCTCACAAGGAATGTGGCATAATGAGTTGTTTAGGTCAAATTTCAGGAGGATTTATTCAACAGTAGAAAATTTGTGAATTTATATGCAATTGTCCTGTCTGATCCATAAATAAACATGAATCAGTAAATTAAAGTTCAGCTTTGTAATGAGTAATCGGAAACCACAGATTAAATAATTAGAGATAGATACATATTGAAAATAAGGATAAATGCATGCTAAATTATTTTATTTGAATTGTAAATCTAAAAACATCTTAACTCACAAAACTTGATGATTAAAAACATAGTAACAAATTATTAAAAAGCATCATTTTTTTCGGTAGTGGCTCAGTGTTCACACTAAACATAAAATGTCCCCATTGTTGTGTAAAAGTTTTACTATGTGAAGTTACTACATTCACTCATAGAAATCTCTTCCCAAATAAATGATGTAGAAATCACAATAAAAAAATAATGTTTCATATTTACAAAAAATCTAATAAATATATGATTTTCCTTTTTAGATAAAATTATTAAAGTGATTGAAGTGGAAAATATTGTATATAAAATTTAAAAATGATAAATCTCTGATAATATCAAAAATCATTCCTAAGGTAGAAGTTTTTGTTGTTTAGAAAAATGACTTTGAGGATTTTTTTTGATAAGGAGCTAAGTTGCCTGGCACAACCAGGATTACAACTGTGAAACAAAGAATGAACTGTAGTGCTGGGTAATGAACTAAGAGGAAGAGCAAGTTAACATCAGTGGCTTGGGAGAGGGAGCATGGCAGACTCAGATATAGAAATAATAATACGAGAAAGGTTTGGACAAGAAATTTCAAGAATATGTTGCTAGAACAGAGCTGGAGAAATTCCGTCTGATGGAAATTAATGGAAAAGTTCAGGATAGTGATGTCAAAACATGCATGTATGTATATATGCAGTGTGTAAGTGTATTTTGATACCCCAGGGTGATGTAATATTCCCTTGTCTCCTCCACATAAGAGCCTTGAATTAATGGTGAGTGGAGTATGATGCGGGAGGAAGTGGGGTGACTTTCCCTGCCCGAGAGAACTGAGGTGGAGAAAACCCTGCCTTGCTCTTGTGCAGAGAGGAGTCAGGTGCTGCTGGGATGAGGAGAGGCCAAGATTGACACAACATGAAGAAATTCTCAGAGAATGTTGGTGAAGGCTCTGAATGCCACAAGTACAAGGGATAGGGAAGTCAAGACTTTTTAATATTAAGAGAATAAAGGATCCTGGAAGCCTGAAGAAAGTAGAGGCAACTTGACTGTGGTTGTTTGTTTTTGTTAGAGTTTTCTCCAAATATAGAAGCATGATTGTTTAGGAAGAACATTCTTTCTTACTCCCCAGTGCCTTACAAACATAGTGATATTCTGAAAGCAAATGCACTAAGCATATAGAATCTTTGGGAATGGCTGGATTTTGTGGGGAGCATTCCTGCTACCTGCAGGAATTAAAACTCAGTGTACTTGGCCCCGGTCCTGTATTGGACAGTTAGGTGTGTAGGAGATACAAGTTTTTGCTTGAACAAAGGGCAAGCACAGGGTTAAGCATAAGAAGGTTATGGTTTTGTGTGTGTGTGTGTGTGTGTGTGTGTGTGAGGAAGATTAGCCCTGAACTAACATCTGCTGCCAATCTTCTTCCTTTTGTTGAGGAAGAATGGCCCTGGGCTAACATCTGTGCCCATCTTCCTCTACTTTATGTGGAACGCCTGCCCCAGCATGGCCTGACAAGCGGTGCGTAAGTCTGCACCCCGGATCAGAACCTGCAAACCCTGGGCCGCTGCACGGGAACTCAACCACTACACCACCTGGCCAGCCCCAAGAAGATGATGGTTTTAGTTGTCAGTCCTGCTGTTACTACAGACTAACTTTTTATAAACACATAATTTGTTAGGGTTACCATCTCCTTGTCTGTAGAATAAAATATCTTAAACTTGCTTAGAATTTATAAGATGACTTTACACACATCTGCAATTTGACCTTCACAAGAACCTTGGGAGATACGTGAATTCACCAGAACAGGTATCATTACCCCATTATACAGATACAAAACAATATCTGGGAAGCTAAGAGATATGAGCAGATCCCATTGCTAATATGAAATGGGGCTGGGAAGGCTAGGACTCGTAACTCCCAGGTTTTCTGACTATAAGTCCACTTTTGTTTATGCATGCTCAATTATTCCACACTAAAATTTACCTAGTGCTGTCACACAGAGAATTGCTTCTAGCAAGTTCACTTAATTAAATGGATTTTATAATTCCATTAAGAAGTTCTAAGATTAATTGAAGATTTTGTATTTCCATTCAAGTCTTCACTCATTCTGTAAAAATAATTATTTTTAAAATAACTGTATTGAAAATATGCCAGGTTTCATGAACCACTGTTAATCTTACTTTTTGTTCCTTATCATGTGCCACTTACCCACCACGACTTGACTAACCTAAAAATCCATATGCTACCTTATGTGAGTATTCTCTTGCACATACTATGCTTGCCTTCACAGCCTCCCCCTGTGATTCAGGTGAGTTCTTACTGATCACTCAAAACTCACACCTTCCAGAAGCCCTTTCTAATCTCAGTGACTCCTCGTAAAGTTAACTATTCTCTCATCTGTGCTCTTATTTTGTCTTCAGCAAAATTCTTTTCTTGACCTTAATACATGTTACCATATTTGTCTGTATGTCTGGTTTTGTGAACAGGGACCATATTGTAGTCTCAAAACCTAGAGCAGTGCATTACTGAAGGATCCTACTGGAGTCTCCATGAACGTTTGTTAAGTTGGATCGAATTAAAATGCTCCAGACTTTAGCATGGAACTTAAAATTCTCATATCCTTGTAATATTCAAATAACAACATTTACTGAGTCAGCAACATGTAATATCACCAAGAAAACAGCAAAATGATGTTATAAATTAAAATTGAATTACAAATTTAGCTCTAATTTAAAAAGTATTTATAAGTTGTCCCCAGATCTAGAGATCAATCTGAAATTGGTCCTAGTTATACATATATAAAATGAAATATATATTCATATGAAAAATGAAACGGGCCATCCAATATCTTAGTGAGGATATGTCCATCTTTTCTGATTTTGTATACAGAGTTGTTTTAACAAAATTCAGGGATTCTACTCTAGTCCCAATGAGTTAGGATATTTTAGATGAATAATATGGAGAAGCTTCAGAACGCTTTAACCCACTCAACTTACCATAGGTCCAGTAGGTATTTCTCAACTTTACTTCTCAAAACACAAGGTTATATGGCCTTAGTGCTGAAGATGATAAAGCTGGACTGTGCTCTGGCTGTATCAGTTCCACTAGCCCACCTCCGAGCAGTTCTCACTATCAGCCAGAAGACGGCAGCCCCCAGGACAGCGCGGCTCTGCCTGCTTCCTTTAGCCCTCTAAACAATGTATTGCAGGAGCCCCTTATCCTGCTCTGCTCTGTCATTTCCCTTTTTCCTTCTTCAGCTCAATTTTTCTAATGAGAATCATTGAGGAGAAATGTAAGATTTTCATAGAATAGAAGTGAAAGTCTTACAGGTGTGAGAAAAATAGAATGGAAACTATGGATATTCAAATTGATTATAATGGGACGGCCTTATTGCAATAAAATGATGCTTATCAAGTCAAGGAAATATTTCATCCTGGGACTAGGACAAGAGATTAAGTGATGGTTGTGAGATGACCATCGTGGCTGTGTCCAGGCCTCCCTAATGTGTAATGCAGCCAAGACAGGGGCCCCAATTCCATCCCATTCATGCAAACAACTTTTCACTCAATGGTGTATATAAATAAATAAACATAGACACACACGCACACGTTTTTTATATTTTTTTATAGAGAGAATGCACATATATATTTTATAGAGAGAATGCACATATATATTTACTACATATGAAAAGTAAAATATCCCTTTCAAGATGTTAAAAAGAGACATTCTTGTCAAGTGAATCCTCTTTCTATATGACATTTATCCACCTCAAAACAAGAGTTATATTTTGAAATAACCTAAGTAGTTATTGATGAGAAAAATACATAAGCATTAGGTAAGTAGAATTGTTAAAATAAATTTCTTGAGATTTATGGTGTGATTTTATGGTATGATAACAGGGTCTGTAAATCTAATGGCTTCCAAACAACGTTAAGCAAGGGGAAAAAAGGGAGCCTAGTTTTGAATATGTATACATTTACATGGTAATCATCAAGTTGTTTAATTTCTGGCATGAATGATTAGGCCTAGCTATAAATCTGCAGCTAAAACTCGGTCCATTTTGACCAAGGAACTGTATGTGACACATAACAAGAGTTTGATTTTAGTATTTATTATAATTTTATTAGTATACTCAATATAATGTTAGTCTACATGTCTCCAAAATGAAATCTATTAGTCTAATTCTACATACGAACTCAAAAGACACGTGTTTGTGCTTCAATGTGGCACAACTCAAAAGACGTAGAGCTAAACGTAGCTCTTCTTTACTCACACACACTGGGTGTACAATTACTGTTAGCATTTTTATTCTCTTGAGGAGATGTTGGTGAAACCTGATATTATAGTCAACTGACTAAAGGTCATTGTTTTGCCAATATTCATCAATTTCAAGAAAATTCTGGATCAATAAATATGCCTTTCATACGAATATTCATAAACCTAATTAAGTACTCAGAACTACATAGGATACATCAACATCATATTCCTTTTACTGTATGTTTACCCAGGATCATTTTTCTTACCTTTAAATTTGCAAGGTTGAAAATTATAGTCCCATAATCTGCTCAGCTAAAGATGTCCCTGTATTAGCTTGAATTTCCTTCAAGTCCTGATGATATTGCCAATGAAAACTTTTAGGTAATTTTGATGCCAAGAGTTAGAACAGGCAGCCAAGATACTTATTTTGAAGAGAGGAAAACAGAGAAATTTGTAAATATACTTCTCAGGAGGCAATTATTAATGGTAGCATTTTTTTCCGTTTCAATTCTCCAATTTGTTAAGTGCAGCTGTTAAAGATGTCTATTTGTTGCAGAAAATTATAGGAGTAATTAAACTTATTTAAATAAAAAATAACCTGTTTCATAATAGACCCAATTTTCATCAGAGATATTAATTACCATCCACTTAATTTGATGTATTTCTATGTCTCAGTTTGTACTCTCTCTATTACAAGTATTTTCCATATGCCTAATTTGTGCTGGGGAAGAGTATCTCTTTTGATGCATGCTTACTCTGAGGATGTACACAAATGGCAATTGGTTTTGTAATTTGTATTCTGTACCTGTTGCAAAAAAATGCCTCGATTATCCTACTGGAAGCAAGACATGGTTTAATGAACACCAAAGCAAATGACTCTAGAATTCCAAAATAGTAGGATTTTTAGGATTATGATATTTAGGTTTCAATTATTTTCTCCACCAATTTTCATTAGGAAACTAGTAATGAGAATGAGAGAATTCAGGTATTTAAAAAAATCAAATTAACACCCTGCTGATTACAATAAAGAACTATGAAGTAATCCAATACCTGCAACCTAGATAGAGAAGTTCACATGAATTAAAGAGGCTCCGTGTATAAAAGCAAAGGCCAGTTGTGCTACATACACCTGGCCTGTTCATTCACACTGGAAAACTGTGGTTGCCTAAACAGTGCTGCTCTGGATTTGTAAGGGCCTCGAAACCCAGTGAAGGGGACAGGAAAAGAAAAAAAAGAACAACCTAGCAATTTTCAGCAGGGAGCACAGTCATCAGAAAGCTGGGGCCGCCTTTAACCCAATCACAGGTTAAACCATTTGATTTATAACAACGACAGAACCTTCTGCTTGTACTTGAGTTACAGCACATCCCTTTGGGGACATCCATACAATAGAAAGCCAGGGCAGGTGACACGCAGGAGAACAAAGCATTGCCAAGCAAAGGAAATACTGCACTGGGATGAAATTTTATCAGCCTCTTTAATTAAAAGGTGGCAGGGGTAAGTAGGAAAACTATAAGCAGACACAATCCATAGGTAAGAAAAATCATATCCAGGAGGCTGTATTTAGTAATATTCATTTCAAATATCCTTGGATAATTATGATTTGACTGTTTTTTGACTATAAGAGTCTTTATTCACTTTTTAAAACATCTCCTATGATGTAGCTTGAGTAGGTAAAATATGAAAACATCACACTGGAAAATTCTCTCTTTTACCTCCCAAAGCACTATAATGTGGCTTTTGAAAATATTTCATCATTTTTCTTTAGTTCTTGAAATGATATCTGAGAAAGTGCCTATGTAAATACAGTGGTATTCCATATTCCTTGCAGATGTGTCTATTCAGGAGGCTTCATTTATATAGATGTTCTAAATCACAGTCTTTGATGATGTATCAGCTGGAAATTTTATGAATGTAGCTAAAAGGAAATATTGAGCCTTCACATTTCTCTTCTTAAATAATTAGAAATTAAAAGTGCCTTCTCTGCATTTTATGGTTCTTTATATGAAGGGAAACAAACTTGACAAAGTGACTGGACTTACCACTTCAGTTCAATTTATAAATTCAGTGACGTACGCTTGTCGGGTCAAACTAATCTGTAGATACTCCACAGGTATTACACATAATTCCCACTGTTTGTGTTTTCAAGCAAAGAGAAAAATAAATTAATTATTTTACATGTTATAATCTTAAGTAAATTCTTTCCAAAATTGATAAGAAAGAGCACAGCAAAGACCAAAATTCAGCTCAGAAGATTTAACAACTCTTGGACTCCACCTACTCAATTGAAAAACAGAGGTAATAATCCCAACTATGATTATCTCACAAGGTTGATGCAGGGTTCATTTGAGAAAAATATTCCTAAAAATGCTTTGAAAATTATAAAACCTCATCTTCATAAAAAGTAAAATTATAAAATTGGTTTTGAAACAATACCAATTTATTGGGGGTAAATTATGCTGCATACAGAGCCCCCCAAAATAGGCAATACTTATATCATCTATGTCATCAAAGAGGAAATGATTTCAACTTGCCTGGTCACAAAAGCATTCTCTGTTTGCTGTGGTTCTGGTCCATCCACACACTAGTTAATCATGATTGGAACACATATTTTTTTTCTGAAAGCTAGAAATCTCTGGTCAACAGGGTACTCTCAGAAAATAAAATATGGTTAAGTGTTTCACTTCAATTCATTGTGCTTGCATGAAGAGTCAAGTGACACAAGACTATTGAGTTATTTCCCATAGTAGAGTTATGGTATTCAGAATCTGGAAGAGAATTGGAGGATAGTTCTTCTAGTTCAAGTTTCCATCCCATGTATAAATTCCTGCTTTGAAGCGGAAGATTATACAGTTGTATAATTCAGGTATAAACTATAACCTGCACAAGGTTGGCATTTCATGGCAATAAAAGCAATATGAGTTTAACATGGGGAGATAATCAGATAAGTAATCGATTGACACTAGTGTAAAAAGCAAACAAAGCTGATAGTTGATTGCTTTCCATATATTTCAGATCTTTTGTGTGAATTATGGATGACTAAATGCAGATCTACTTGTTTCAAGCATTTCCTCTCAAAACCCCCCATTTACAGAAATTTTCTTTATGAATTTGGCAGTTCTTGTGTCTGTTACAAGTCTTCCAAAAACATACTATTTTAGAAAAATATAGTGAGTTAAAGCAAATTTTTTTAATACAAGGAATTTTTGAAATTAACCTAGTTGAAGCTTAATTTGAATTCAATACAATTAAGTGGAGAGTTGCATGAGTTTTAACAAGTATATGCAGTTGTGTAACCACCACCACAATCAAGATTCTAAGATTTCTATCATTCGAAAAATTCTGTTATGTTTCTTTGCAGTTGGTCCTTACCCTAACTTCCCAGACAACCACTAATCTGCAACCCACCACTACAAATTCCAGTTACAGAATTTCATAATAATAAAATTGTGCAATATGTACACTTTTGTGTCATTCTTTCAGCATACTGTTTTAGAGATTCATACATGTTTTGTATAAATCAGTAGATCTTTCCATTTTATTACTGACTAGTATTCCACTTTATGGAAATATCACAATATATTTATACTTTAACCTGTTGATGGATATTTGGACGTATTTCCAGTCCTTGGTTAGTACAAATAAAGCTGCTATGTTCATTTGTGTAGACATATTTTCATTTCTCTTGAATAAGTATCCAGGGATAGAATAACTGGGTCAAATGGTAAGTGTATGTTTAATAATATTAAAAAAAAAAACGAAACAAAGTTCTGCCAAACTGCTATCCAAATTGATTGCATCCCTTTATATTCCAACCAGCAGTGTGTGAGAGTTCAGTGTTACTATGTCCTCTCAAACACTAGATGTTGTTATTCTTTTTTTGTATCCATTACAGTTTTGGTACAGTACTATTGCATTGTGATTTTAAGTTCCATTACCTGATAACTAATGATGTTAGCATCTTTTCAGTGTTTATTGGTCATTCGTGTATCTTCTACTGTGAGCGTCTATTTAAATATCTTCTCATTTTGTTATTTGCTTGAGGCTTACAGAATGCCTGCTTCATGGGCATGAAATCTCACAATATAGCATCTGACCAGAATACCCAGTGAAGGATATACGGAGGTGGACCCGTTACCATGGAATCTACTCTTCATATTACATAACACACCACAAGAAGCAGCTGGGCTCACAGAGCGCTGGAAAAGCATTCTAAAGAGACAACAGAAACACTATCTTAAAGTAAACATTCTGAATGCAGTGGGGTACTAATCTCCAGGGAACAGTATATCATGGATCTCTGTATGATAGTCTTTCCTCAATAAGAAGATTGTCCTCAACAGGATTGTCCTCAAAGGTCCTCTAGGGTTTTTGTACTTCTCATTCCTGCAACTCTGGGATCAATAGTGTGTGCATGTCTGGTCTCCAAGGAAGGCTCTCTACTGGGCATTTTGGATTCCTTGTGTCCAGAAACTAAAAGCAAGAAGAGACCTCATCACTGAGGCAGGGATAATTGACTCTGAGCAGCAGGAGGAAATAGAGGTGCTTTCCCACAAAAGCATTTATGATAAAAATAATTCCACAAAATCCATTTATGATAAAAACTCTCAACAAAGTGGATATAGAGGTAATGTACCTTAACATAATAAACACCATCTCTGACAAATCCACAGCTAACATCATACTCAGCGATGAAAAATTGAAAGCTTTTCCTCTAAGATCAGAAACAAGACAGGATGCCCAATCTTGCCAGTTTTATTTAACATAATATTGAATGTCCTAGCCACAGCAATTAGGAAAGAAAAAGAAATAAAAGACATTCAAAATGGAAAGGAAGAAGTAAAATTGTCACTATTTGCAGGTGACATGATACTATATATAGAAAACCATTAAGATTCCACCAAAAAACTGCTAGAACTAATAAATGAATTCAATAAGGTTGAAGGATACAAAATGAATACACAAAAATCTGTTGCATTTCTATACACTAATAACAAACCATCAGAAAGACAAATTAAGAAAACAATCCCTTTTATAATTGCATCAAAAAAAATAAAATGCCTAGACATAAATTTAACCAAGGAAATGAAAGACCTGTACTCTGAAAACTATAAGACATTGATGAAAGGAATTGAAGAAGACACAAAGAAATAAAAAGACACACATGCTCATGGATTGGAAGAATTAGTATTGTCAAAATCTTCATATAACCAAAAGCAATCTGCAGATTCAATGTAATCCCTATCAAAATACCAATGGCATTTTTCACAGAACTAGAACATATAATCCTAAAATTTGTATGGAACCACAAAAGACTCCAAATAGCCAAAGCAGTCTTGAGAAAAAAGAAGAAAGCAAGAGACACCATGCTCCCTGATTACAAAATATACTACAAAGCTACAGCAAACAAAACAGTATGGTAATGCCCTAAAAACAGACACATAGATCAATGGAACAGAATAGAGAGGACAGAAATAAACCCACACATGTATGGTCAATTAACCTACAACAAAGGAGGCAAGAATATGCAATGGGGCAAATACAGTCTCAATGGTCCAATGATCAATGGTCCAAATGGTGCTGGGAAAACTGGACAGCTACATGCAAAAGAATGAAACCGGAACTCTATCTTACACCGTATACAAAAATTAACTCAGAGTGGATTAAAGACTTGAATGTAACACCCGAAAACATAAAACTCCTAGAAGAAACCATAAGCAGTAAGTTCCTTGACACCGGTTTTAGCAATAAATTTTTTGATCTGACTCCACAGGTAAGGGAAACAAAAGCAAAAATAAATAAATGGGACTACATCAAATTAAAAATCTTTTGCAAAATTAAGGAAACCATCAACAAAAAAAGAAAAACAACCTAATGAATGGGAGAAGATATTTGCAAATCACATATCTAATAAAGGGTTAATATTCAAAATACCTAAAGAATTCATACCGCTCAATATCAAAAAAAAAAAAATCTGATTAAAAAATGGGCAGAGAACCTGAATAGACATTTTTCCAAAGACATACAGATGGCCAAAAGACACATGAAAAGATGCCCAACATCACTAATCATCAGGGAAATGAAAATCAAAACCACAGTGAGATATCACCTCACACTTGTCAGAATGGCTATTATAAAAAAGACAAGAAATAACAAGTGCTGGCGCACATGTGTAGAAAAGGGAACCCTTATGCGTGCATGTTGTTGAAAATGTAAATTGGTGTAACCACTACAGAAAATAGTATGGAGGTTCCTCAAAAAATTAAAAATAGAACTATCATACAATCCAGCTATTCCACTGCTGGGTATTTATCTGAAGAAAATGAAAACACTAATTAAAAAAGATATTTGTGTCCCTATGTTCATTGCAGCACTATTTACAGTAACCAAGACATGCAAGCAACCTAAGTGTCCATTGATAGACGAATGGGTAAAGAAGATGATGTATATATATACATTGGAATATTACTCAACAGTAAAAAGAACGAAATGTTGCCATTTGTGACAACAGGTATAGACCTTGAGGAGATTATGCTAAGTGAAATAAGCCAGACAGAGAAAGATGAATACCATATGATTTCATTTATATGTGGATTCTAAAAAACAAAACAAAGAAACAAACAAAACAAAACCAGACTCATAGATACAGAGAACAAATTGGTGGTTGCCAGAGGGGAGGGTTTTTGGGGGGAATGGGTAAAATGGGTGAAGAGGATCAAAATGTACAGGCTTCCAGTTATAAAATAATAATCATGGGGATGTAGCATGTAAACAGCATGGGGAATATAGTCAATAATAGTGTGTTAATTTTGTAGGGTGACAGAGGGTAACTAGACTCACTGTGGTGCTCATTTCACAATGTACATAAATATCGAATCACTGTGCTGTATATTTGGAACTAATATAATATGGTATGTCAGTTACACTTCAATAAAAAGAAGCATAAACACAAGAATACATACAACAAAGAGAGAATGAGTCAATTCAATGACAATAATAAGGAATTTATCCAGATAAAGAGATTAAAAAATCAGAAAGACTAGTTAAGAAAATCTCCAACACACGTCTCATAGGAATTTCAAAAGAAGGAAAAAAGAAAGAATGAAGGAGAAGCCATATTTAAGGAGAACGTTCATTCAATCAACAAATATTTACTAAGGGCCCATTTTGATAAGTTTCTGTTCTAATCATAGAGAAGACTTAAGAGAGAAAAAATTGACAATCCCTTTACTAATTTTACACTTTGTGCTTCAAAATTTCCAAACATGAAGAAATACTTGAGTCCTCTGAAAGTATAAAACAAGTGATGAGCATTATAAAGATGAACGCACGCCCAGATATGTTGATGACATTCATCTTTAGTGTTTATAAAACAGTCTCTAAACAATTAGTTTACTTTGCAGTAAGAGGATTCATATCTTCCTCTTCATTGTTTTTCCTGAATGTTTTCTTCCATTCCTCTTGATTATTCTAACTTGAGGTTATTTCCTTAAGAAAATTTTTTTAGTCTTACCATTTATTAATCAATTTTATATTTTTCATTTTCTAAATCATGATTTTTGTTTTTCTTTATTAATTTCTTTCCCTTAGAAATGTTTTATGATCTTTTATGCACTTGGTTGGATAAATGATTAACTCATCTATTCTGTTTCATTAAAAAAAATATTGACAGTCTTGAAATTTTTACCTTGTAAGGTTTGGCACCACAACATAAGTGTTTATATATCTCTATGTGTGTGTTTCTCATTATCATTTTTCTTAATTTTATAATTTTTTAAAAGATTTTTAAACTTTTTCAAATGTAGATTGTTTATTTATAAATTGGTTATTAAATTCTAGTTTCATTTCCATATGGTAATTTCTGCCTTGGAGGATAAATTGAAAAAAAAGGAAGAATAATAATATTTCACTGGCTTTTAAAAAGAAAGTGTATTTTTAATTTGGAAGGTACAGAATTAGATATTTTTATGAAAATAAGATAATTATACAGATCTTCTACATTGAATAATCTGTTTCATTTCCTGTGAAATCTCTTAAAAACCAGAAATATTGGTCTGTTTGGTCTGTTTACAAATTTTTATTAGTATATTTAAATAGAGATATTTAATAAAAACCCCACAATTTTTAAAAAATTATAGGTTCTACATTTACTCAATTAAAATTTTCTTCTCTCTTCTAATTTTTGATTAATGTTTTCCTAGCATAATTTCAGCAATGTGTTTATCATTCTAATTTAATCTTCTCTGCATATACTGAGGTTGTTCCTTTTACAACATAACATATAAAACATTTTAACAACCTAAGAGTAATTGTTTTTATTGTAGAGTATTACTTTTATTTTTTCATATTTCCTTAAGATGCCTTACTTTTAAATTTTTCTCAATTTACTACAGTTCCTCTCATTTTCCTTTCTTGTTGACTGATTTTAATAAAGACGTTATTTAACTATTTACCACTTTAAGTTAAGTTTCAGAAAATAAAAACAGTTTTTAAAATCAATACCAAGAATAGAATGAAATATACAAGGTTACACTATACATGGTTACAAATTAAGTAAACTGTTATCTCTTCCTAACCTTGTACGTGCTACAACTGACTTGAATTTAAACTCAGTTTTTTATTCTTAAATTACATTTTTGAGATATATAAACCTCCTCTAATAATTTATTTTGATAATTCCTGAATTCACAGGTTGAAAGGCATCACTCAGTAGCAAGCAGGATTATCACGCTGTGTGAGTGATTACAATCCTCATCCTTGCAAGCTTCAGTTGCATAATTTTTTAAGACACAATTTTAACATATTAACACTAGAATTAGCTGAAGTCAGGAAATTACTTCTGAATTTGAGAAGGTTACAAGTGAACATCGATGAAGGAGCATACATAATAGCTAAACTTTTCTGTCTGCTAGGCACTGTGCTAAAAATTTTGCATGAATATGATCATTTCAAAACTACATACAGAAAAACAAATGCAAAAACAATAAGAAATATAAAAGAAGTCTTTCCTTTAAATAGATATAATCTCCAATTATTTTACAGTGTAGATTTTTACCCCTGGCTGACCTCCTTTAAATTCAGGCATTGTACTAAATATTTTATAAATTTATTTAATTTGGCTTAAAGGTTTTATTTATTAGTAGTACCTTTGTATCCATGTAAATCTTGTATGAAATAAACAATTTTAATCTAATAAGATATTTAAAAGTTATTCTTTCTGCATTTGAAATTTTGAACCTTTAAAGCACTAAAAAATGCCTTGTGGAGGAAATATTATTTTTACTTTAAGAAATATTAAAGTAAAATAAAAATTTGTGACTCATAAAGACACTTCATTTTTATCCTCTGTGTTATTTTTCTTACAAATGGCACTTAAATGTTTTAAAAATAATATTTTGAAAATATCATGTAATTTTAATTCAAAGTTTCAAAAAAAGGAAAGCTTTAATCCAATTCCATTTACTTGAAAAAATACAATTCACACTGGGTATAAATTTATATATATGGATGTAATGTTTATCATCAACAAAGAAACACAATAGAGTCATTGTTAAATTGGGTAAGGCAAATATTAAAAAAGCAATGCAAAGTTACATTACCTGTATATGTATGTATGTGTATGTGTACATGCATGTATATATACATACATATGTACGCACACACACACGTGGAATACCAATGGGAATCTATCACTTAATGCACATTGCATAAAGAACAGACGAGAGAGGTCACCAGAATGCAAACTTAAAATTCCTGAGACGATTGTTTCTGAAATTCTTGCAGGATATGGAGAAATTAAAATCTTGTTTAATCAAGCTTCTTTGTTTGTTGTTATTAGGAGACTCTTACAAGCAAAGCAAATGGGAATATTCTCTCACTGAAACTTTCTGTCAATAGTCAAGTTTATAATGTAAGGGTGATTCAAATGGCAGATTGAATATCAAATATGAAGGGCTTTTGTCGCCCATTCTTATTTTTAATCAACCACAAACCACCCACACCTCCTAAAACGGAAGCTAAAGAGGCAGGTGGAGGAAAAAATGTTCTATACCAAGGTGTAGATGTTAGGCCTGTTACGGTGTTTACCATACCACCCACAGATATACACAGATTTCGACAAAAGTGGCTTGATCCTTCAGGAAATGGGCTGTAACATCCAATTCATTAGCTATTTGTTTTCTTCTTTATAAAAGACATGGGAAATATAAAAACAAAATATCCTCCTCTATGGTTTTTTGGAAGTTAGAAAAGGGATTTGTAACTTTTACTAAAAGATATAGGAAGTAAGCTGAAATTAGTATATTTGTTCATTTCTGAGATTTACAACTCCTATAAAAAAAGCCAGGAGAGGGGCTGAACTAACTTTTGTGTTCTGTTGTGCTCAATAGAAGCAATGAGCCACACCCACATCAAGAGGAGAAAAGCAAAAGAAGGATTTGGAAAAAGAAAACCTACGATATTTAATTTCTCTAAATATTTATTAAATTCCGAATGCTAGGTGATTGCTTTCATATTAACTTTTTCAGCAGAGAAGTTAAATATAATTCACTAGATTTTTAATTTGATGAGATTTTTGATGTTAATTTTGAAAACATGATTTGCATTAGGTGTAATAACTTTAAATATAAAGATGAAAATCAAGGAAAACTGATTTTCTTTAAATTCAGTCAATAATTTCTTTCTCATAATAATTAAATGAATGATATTACTAACTATGTAGATTAATTAGCTCATGGTTAGCTGTTCTATGTAACAGAACAATTAGCTATTCTATGTAAAAAATGTCCAACTACTTTGAGAAAGATTGTAATCGTGTACTTTAAACAGTTTTTACTTATTGATATCAATCCTTTTATGACATAATTGTTTTTACAATTCTGTATCTACTGTTTTCCAGCAGCAGTTACAGTTGTATAGGGTGAGCACTACAATAAAGGAAGTTATATGGTAGTCTAGGAGCTTAAAAAAGAGGTAAAAATGATTTCAGTCTTTCAATAAGACAGATAAAATCTTCATACAAATGAAAATATTTTAATTGGATCTTGAAGAATGAATAAAAATTGACAGAGAGAAAGAATGGTCAAGCAGATGGCCTAGAAAAATTAACAGAGTTGTATGAAAGAGTGTGTATCTTTGAAGGACATAACCAGTTCTATGTGTGACTACAGTGTGAGTCTGTGGATGAGAGTGGTAGATAGCTGGGGAGAATGTCCCTAAATATCAGTGAGTCTGTATTTTACCTTCAAATGTTGGGAAGTAAGTCAACAATTTTTCCAAGAGTACTTTGTATAAACTTTTGCATTCTAGATAGATGTCTTTGGGATCTATTTAGAAAAAGGAGGCAAAAAGACCAGTCAAGACTATTTTAATAGTACAGGCACAATGTGACAGCTGTCTGAATTAAAACAGTAACAGCAATACAGAAGAGAAATGGCAGATTAGAAAAGTAATTCAAAGTAGAAATGACAGAATTTAATAATTTGATTTAGAAGGAAGAGTTAAGGAATACTCTGAGCTTTCTTGGTGACTGGCTTGATATTGTCGTTAGCTGGGATGAGCAATACCTTAAAAGGAAAAAGTTTATTTGCTAACATACAAAACTTATTTATGAATATGTTAAATTTGAGGTGCAGTAGTGAATGCAGATGGAATCAGTCAGCAATTAAAAATATGGGACATACAAGAGAAATCTGGAGTGAAACTTTGAGAGACATAGGTCAGAGGAAATGTTGGAATGGATAAGAAAGTGTTGGATCAGGAAAAGGATTTAGAACACTGTTTCCCAAAGTGCTATGGAATTTTTACACACATATACATACATACTCATAAACACAAATATTTCACCCTCAAAGAAATTTAGGAAACATTTGTTTAAACAAAGTTAATAATCTTTCTTTACTGAAACATTTCTTGGAGCATTTTACATCACATTTATAGGTATATGGTATATAGCATTTCCCAAACTATTGATGGCATTCAAGGCAGGCTGCCCTGAATAAGCCATTTTGGCACATTGATTATTTTTAAAGTTACTTAAGAAACAGCCACTGTAAGAAGGACACTGTGACCCTATTTTGTCTCCCTGAAATCAGAATATAAATCTCCCACATGAAAGGTATCCTCTCTGTAGCAGGAAAAAGAGAGACATCCTTATCACCAGAGATAGGGAATTTAGAGCCAAGAAGGCTGTATAAACAAAACTTCTTACTTCTTTACTAATTTACTACCCCAAGCCCAAACCTCTTTGTCTTGTCAATACTTCACAAATTTATTGTTTCTTGTCTAAAAGGTATAAAAGCTGCCCACTTTGATCACTTCTTTGAGTCTCATATTTTTATGAGCTCCCATACATACAAAATTAAATTTGTTTTTCTCCTATTAATCTGTCTTATGTCAATTTAATTATTAGACCAGCCAAAGAACCTAGAAGGGAAGAAAGGAAAAGTTTTCCTCTCCTACATTATCATAGAATTGCATTTCATGAGCACGTTTCAGGAAAATTATTCTTGATCTGGGAAATATTGGTGCAGAAAAATAAGATAAGAAATACCTATCAAGATCAGTATTTACACAGTGGGAATAATTAGAAGCCTATAAGAAAAGAAAATTGTTAAAGAGATAGGGGGCCAACATTGAGTGGTCTTAAAGAAGTCAAACCAGAAGAAAATTTCAAGAAGGAAGTGGGAATTGTTGAAAAAAATTGCAATGGGTTAAAGGTTTTAAAAGCAGGTGAGAAGAGAGTAGACTGTTATTTAAAAAGAGAAGAGAACGGGGAAGCAGAATTGGAGAAGAAGGGACTTATTATTGTTGCTATTATTTGCTTTTAATGGAAAAGAACATAACAATGGATTTCAACTTATGAGTGCTTAAAAATATGGAGACCATGATTAAAAAAACCATACTGTAGGGCATAGTGACTAAGCATGTGGTGTCTGGCGCCAGGATATCTGGACATGGGATTGAATCCCAGCTCTGCCACTTTCTGGTTGTGTGACCTCAGCAGATTACTTAGGCTTTTAGTGTCCCAGTGTCCCCATATGTAAAATGAGAATAATAATAGTAACCTACTTCATGGCTTATAGTGAGGATTAAGTGAACACATGTAGAGTACTTCCTGGAGTTCTTGTATTAGTTTCAAAGTGCAGCTTCTAGAGCCCCTTAAGTTCTGATTCAGTAAGTATGGGACAGGTGAGGATCAGGCATCTATATTCTTAATAAGCACCCGGGGTAATTGTCATGCAGATGACCTTGGGACCACACTTTGAAAAACCCTGATGGAGCTGATCTATAAGTACATTCAAAGAATGGTTTTAGGGAATGACTAGGAAATTATTGATCTTGCCCCAAAAAAGAGTTAGGAGGTGTAATTTCCTAAGACTGCTGTGACAAAGTAGCATAACCAGGTGGCTTAAAACAACAGAAATTTATTCTTTCACAGTTCTGGAGGCTAGAAGTCTGAAATCAAGATTTTGGCAGCACCCCTGCCAAGCTGCTTTCTCTGAAAGGGAGGAATCCTTCCTTGCCTCTTCTAGTGTCATGATTGCTGGCAATCCTTGGCGTTCCTTGACTTGTAGATACATCACTCTGATCTCTGCCTCCTTCCTCACATGGCCTTCTCCCCCACGTGTCTATGTCTCTTATCCTTTTCTTACAAGGATATCAGCTACCTTGGATTATGGCCTACCCTAACCCAGTATGAGCTCATATAAATTGTACCTTAATTATATCTGCAAAGACCGTATTTTCCAATAAAGTCATATTTACAGGTACCAGAGGCTAGGACTTCAACATATCTTTTTTGAGGATGTCATCCAACCCACAACAGGAGGAAAGGACTTTAACATAAGATGATAAATAATTCTAGTAACAAGATAATGTTCTTTAAAAATACCATCTCCATCTCTACAAATGTCAGATGACTGAACTCAGATAAATGCCACTCGTGAGATAAACAATCATTGGTCTCATGGTTGGCATTAACCTGAGATTGAACTACTATGGCAAAACACATTATCTTCAGTGGTTGCAGGGTTTGGGTGAGCATTTACATAGAATATGACTATTATAACCTCACTCATCTCATTTCCATAGCTCTTCACTGATCTGCCTGATCTTCTGATCATGTTCTGCCAAATCTCCTACTGTCAGGCCAAACCATAAGGCCTCTATGAGAATATTTTTATAGGAAATGGTAAATGAAATTCTACTCTCTTGAAAGATTTCTTCTCTTCTCTGTCCAAAGGTGTCACCCTTGAGTAGAGATATAACATTATAGAAAGCCACTTCTAGCAGATGGCCACATAATATAAAGGGCCTTCTGTAATCCAGATTTTTTCCCTCGTCAATCATCCAGTTACAAGCAACTCTCTGTGAGTCACTGAGGTACAGAAGGAAGGTGGCAGTGCGGCAGGAGCAGGCATGCTGGGACATAACCTGCTCATGAAATTGTGCCTTGGGGCCTTCTCCGGCATAGCACCGTGTGCACAGTCGCCACCTGGACGATGGAAGGCTGCTCTGTACTTAATTTGATCACACAATGCTCCGACCATGATGGGTCACCCTTATGTCATGATCAGGCATTCCTTTTCATCAGTGCCCAGGTGTCAAACTGTTTCTCGAAAAAAAAAAAAAGCAATATTTGCAAAAGAGCTTTACTCCAAAATCGAGTGGCTTTCCCTGTATTTCTCCTCTGGGGACTTGCCACAGGCTCCATAGAGCAATTCTATCCATCATAGATACCTGAAGCATCGGTTCCCTCCAAAAAATAACAGATCTACTTTACTGCAGTCTTCTGTAGCTCAAAACTTTTCTCTTTCTCTGAGTCCCACTCATAGCCAACATCTTTCTTGGCACATATCTGTGAATTAGGACACGAATCCAAATATGTTCCATGTTGCCTCTAACATTCAAGAGAGCTCACTAGCAATGTTCCTCTTAGTATACTTCCCTGTCGTTTGGAGATAGTATGCCCAAATACCACATTCTACTGGATTCTTAGACTTCGCAAAGGTGTAAACCCTCATTTTTGCCATGGATATCTCTAAGACATTTAAAGTATGCTCTACTTCTCCTCAGAGCTCTAGAGCTCCAGAGCCCATTGACTGTTGCCATCCATGTAAACACCAAGGTTATGCCCCTTGGGACAAATGGGCAGGATTTCTAAGAACAAAATTGTGGCAGAGTGAAAGAGAGTTATGCGTCTGAAGCTGGATAGTGAGGATGTCTCACTAGTGAAGATATTCTACTAGACAAAAGTAAATAATTTCAGCTATTTTCCATCTATGGAGACAGAAAAATAATTTGCCTAGCTGCATAGCAGGTACCAGGGGCTAAATGTATTTACTACAGCAAGGAGACTACATCTGAATTTAACATCTCCATTTTATTAAGTTTACTACACTATTGCTTTCTAATATCCAACTCTTGTGCAGTTAGCCAAACTGAAGGCTTAAATGGGAATATGGGAGGAATCATTGCATCTGCATTTTTCAAATAGTTGATGGTGATATTCTCTGGATATCCCCCAGAGATGACCGTGATGATGATGATGATGATGTCCACAAGTTACATTTACTGAGGCACTACCTGTGTAACAATCACCAGTCTAAGTATGTGATATGAACCATCTCCAGTGACATTGCTGTTTACTAAATAAAGTAATAGGAGGATCTATCAGGACTATTATTGGGCCCTTTCTACAAAAATACTATTTCCCACACGGGTTGGGATCAGAGTGGGAATTCTTCCAGTTCCAGAAAATATCTTGTCTGTTTGTATCATCTAAAGATGGAAAAATAACCACTGATGCAGGGAGACAGTTCCTGAAGTCCATTGTGGGGCAAAATTTGATTAATCCTGTTCAACTCTTGATACCTGCTCTGGGTAATCTCTAGGCTGCCTCAGCTGTTTGGATTCTCAGAAATTCTATCACCTATATAACAAATTTCCTGCATTAAAATTCCCCTATTGTAAATGTTCCCAATGATTTCTGTTTTTCTGCTTAGACCATGACTGATATGGGACCAAATGATTGATTAAAGCTTACCAAATCTTTCTGTAGATGAGACCATTTTTATTGTGATGCTGGCCCTTAAAGCATTCTGTTAACTGCTCCCAGCATGCTTCTGTTGGTCCCTGGCACCTACCCATCCATAGCCGCTGAAATCAAGTGGACAAATTTCCTTATCAGCACCTTCAGAAAATAGCCACTAACGCACTTTTGAAAGATACTAGTGGCCCCCTTACCAATCTATTTCTTAAGGTCTTAATAAAGGAATTATATTCTGGAGACACATTGTCAATATGGACAACGTATGTATGAGAAGATTACACATGATAAGTTCATTCTAATATTTCTATCTCCCCAAGATTTTTTTTTTAGGAAGATCAGCCCTGAGCTAACATCCATGCTAATCTTCCTCTTTTTGCTGAGGAAGACCGGCCCTGAGCTAACATCTATTGCCAATCCTACTCCTCTTTTTTGCCCCCAAAGCCCCAGTAGATAGTCGTGTGTCATAGTTGCACATCCGTCTAGTTGCTGTATGTGGGACGCGGCCTCAGCATGGCAGGAGAAGCCGTGCGTCGGTGTGCACCCGGGATCCGAACCCGGGCCGCCAGTAGCGGAGCGCACGCACTTAACCACTAAGCTACGGGGCCGGCCCGTCCCCAAGATTTTGAGTGCCCTTCTCTACATTATACAGAAGAAACGTGCGCATCTCAATTTCACTTAGAGTAAGCCACTAACGTATTCAAATATCATTTAACCAACCATGCAAATAATGAAAATCGCTCACAGTTGCCTCAGTAGAAAAATAGAGAGATATACTGTTCCTTACCCTCAGGGTCATGAAGAAATTCATAACAGTTTTTATAATAAAGGAATTTACCTTTCCTTCTAGTTGTTAATTATTGAACTTGGAGACATACACCAAGTAGCTCGTTCTGTTGAACTTAGAATCTCTTGTAGCCGGATCATAATAATGAATTTAGCCAAATCCAAAACTTTGCTCCTCTTTCCTTGGTCTACCACCTATAGGATCCATTTCCGCACAGTTTTCAGATATTTGTCAATATAAATTGTCAAAATCTTGCAATTGTTTTGGGGCATCCACTTTCTATTCCGAGGTTTGCACAGAGCTGGCGGTAGTTATAGATAGGGGAATAGAAAGAAGCTTTAGGAGGGATGCAGGAGGAAACTAGCTTCCCCTCGTAAAGTAATTCCCTAAGATAAGGTTACTACAGAGCCTTCAAGCAAGGCAGGGACAGTATCAAACAATAGGGCTGATTGCTTCAGCTGGTAAGGACCCTCAAGAGGGTCAGGGGCTAGGAGTACCCTGAGTCATCCAAATCCCCCTCTACCTCTCCTTCCCCAAAATTCTCCATGTTCAATGTTTGCTGAATTGTGCCAAAACTTTCACATAAATGATTTTGGAGGCCTTAAATTGAATTAAATTGATATTTCTATAATCAACAGAATCTATATTTTCATTTGACCCTTGGAAAGCCCAACCCTTGTCTACAAGAGAAAAAATATTTTAACACAGTCTGAGAATGCCACTGCCTATTCAATCCATAGTTTTAACTGAGAACTGTGGGATTTAAGCTAGTCATTTTCTCTTGTAGTGCTACAAAGAATTGCATTTCAGGCAGGAGATCCTTAGAGAAATGAAGAATATAGAATCAGTTACTTGACCAAGTTGGGGCTATTAGAAGTGAAAATATTTATTCACAGATGAGATTCTGCCAGCTCATGGCATGCAGTCATGAATGTTGTTCATGACATCATCAACGGACACCAGTTATGAAGTGCCCATTGAAGGAAGGACGAGGGGCCAAGTGGCAAGAGGAAGTTACGGATAAGAAAATGACCAGCTCAAATTCCACAAAGGGTTTAGGAGTCCCAGAGAAGAAAAACAATGTACAATAGTGGAAAAGACAAGTGCTCAATAGTGAGATTATGAAAATAAGGAGCAAGTGTTGTATCAGAGATCAAGATTGATTCAGAAAGGGGAGATTTCCCAGCACTGGGGAGGAGGGATGCTTAAACTTCCAGAATTCAGTTATAAGCTTAAAATGAACTCCTATTGAATTTCTCTTTGACCTTGGCAAGTGATGTGTTTAAATAAGATATGATTAGAAATAGAAAAATAATGAAATATGCTATTCATTATCCCCAGTGTCATGGAGAAATTCATAACAGTTTTTTATAACAAAGGAATTTATCTTTTCTTCTAGTTGTTAATTATTAGAGACATACATCAAATAGGTCATTCTACTTCTGAAATTTTGTTTTAGTTCCTCCCCTCCCACACACACACAAAAGATTTCAGACTAGCACAGAGTCAAGGGCAGCCTATCTGACTGTTAATAAAATGTTTCATGCTACGTTTACATTTAATAAATATGTTCTTGACTTACCTGTCACAGCTCCATCTTACTTCCGGTTTTGTAAAACTCATAAGTAAGGAGGAAAACTGTTTTCTGAGCTCCAAATCATCAACCAGGAAAAGCCCTCTTCCCTCCACCCCAAACTGAGGGTCATCTCTAAAGGGGAATTCCTGAGTTGAATCAGGACCACTTATATTCTGTGTTCCTGATGTCACTGTGCACAATTAAAATCAGCTAATATGAGCAATAGGGTGTTTACTGCAGTGATATTTAAGATACTAAATAGTTGGAAATAATCTAAATGTCTCATGAGGTAACTTGTCAACTAAAGCAAGTATATAAGACTTAATATTATTCACACATTAAACATATGTTTAGAAAAATAACAACATAGGAAAATGACTTATTGACACAGATATAAAATAGCCTAGAAATATAACTAAACCATCCTAAAATGCATTTTAAAAGAAAATATGCAAAATACTTTTGGTGTTGATTTTGGATGATGGAATTATTGCTAAGCTTTTTTATTTTCTCTACTTTTCTTAATTAACTTTTTTAGTACTTTTCTAAATATTTTTATAACAAGATTTGTGTGTTAAAAACATCAAGTGAAATCTGGAAATCAGAAAAAGCCATACTGCCAAAAGGGGATGGAGTGAATAAATTTGAGGTTCTATTAAGTTTTGTTTGGGATGGGTAAACAGACAAAAACAAAACAGCAGCAGAAACAAACATCCCACTCTCTTCTGATAAAGGTAAATGAAACTCCAGAGAATTTTCATACATGGAAGCTATAAATTTCAAGTCAGTTCTTAGTCAAATCATACTTTTCAAAGAAAATGATAAAGTTTTAATTCTCATTGAAATGCTTATTAAAGAAAAAGTCTATCAATATTAAAAGACAGATATGGTGAGAGAAAGCATTGAGTCATTAAGTGTTGTAGTCACAGAAAAGGGAAAAATGCCATTTCTTTGCTTAATGTTGCCTTAATTTAAAATAAGCCTTTAGATTTTTTGGCTGTGAGGTGCAAGTTTGCCAAAATAAAGTATCAATTTTTTACCTATAATTTATTCTGTGATAGAACACAGAGATAATTATTTATGTGAAGATTAACAGATTTTTCAAAAGTGTGAACTGTAAAGATAATAAATCTCTGCATTAAATTAGTAGGAAAGGTGCTCAAAACCCAGCTGAGTGATTCGTCACTGCAATGGCTTCCTGTGGCACTGCACAACCTCTCTCTTCATTTGTGTTGGCGGTTTGAGTCCCTGTTAAGGACTTGGGCTTACAATGACGCTTCTATAAATTTCTGGATCTTTGTCATGCTGGCATGTAGGTCATTCTCCTTTGGGAGTGAGGAGGAGGCTGGAAAGCAGGTGCCCCAAGGGAAAGGGGAAGTTTTCAAATCTGAGCTGTCCAAGCGTCTGTGTGAAATGGAGTGGGCTGCTGATCCAGGCTCTGACAGAGGCAGCAGCCCAACAGAAGCAAATCCACAGACCCTTCTGCCAGGTCTGTCCCAGCAGCTGTCACCAAAAGGCAATCCCGTGGGCCTCTGTAGCTGTGCCAACGGGGAGGAGTAGGAGGAAGCGACCTAGTGCTTCACCCAAAGGAGAGACTGGGACTTTTTCTGCATGTATTCCCTCCCCTTCCCACTCCTGGATTCCCAGTAACATATTGATTTGAATTTATATTATCAAACCACAATGGTAATAAACAGATTGCTCTTTCCTTTCACAGATAATGTGTTGGCTTTATACTTGTATTCCCAGCCGAACAATGGCTAAAGATGTACTGAAACTGACATGAAATGCAGCTGATAGCCGTCTGACCGCATGTCTACTGCAAGAACTTGGAGATAATTGAAAGAGGAGTTCCTGCAAATGCAGAGAGTGTCAAGCATTTGAGTTTAAGATACATGTTAATTAAATGGCAACGTGAGGGGTAGGGCAAGAAGAACCTTTCCATCAGAAATCCTGCAAGAACAACTAAGTTTCCTAGTCATTCAGAGCAAGACCTAACGTGATCTACTAAATGCACGGCCTTGGACAATCTCTGGGTGCCTGTTTTCTCTACAGCGGAGAAAATAACACCTACGTCAGGGCGGTGCTGTGACGATGTAATGAGCTCCTGCAGGAAAAGATTCAGAACAGTACTAGCACGTATTCAGAGCTATATAAAGGTGACTGCAAAGTGACCAGTGGCGTCTGCTAACTGCTGTCTCCAATTTTCTCGGTAATACTATAAAGCTGTCTATTGATTGAGCAATTTTATTTATTCCTTCCTGATATGATAAAATATGGATCACCTCACTAAACCACCTCCCAAACCTCTCTTCCCTTTTTCCTGCATTGGTGACTTATAATTTTAAGTAACTTAAATATAACTGTATCTTTTCCAGCAAGTCAAGATTGCTTCCTGCTTTGCAAGAGGAGGGTGCTAGTGACCGTTCTTCCCCTCCGCTCTTCTCCACACATCCCACTGCTCAAATTCAGGCATTTGTACTTTTTCTTTTATATTTTTAGGGTTTATATATTTTATAAATATATATATATTCTTTTATATGTTTTAGGGCTCATTATAGATGGTAATATTGCAAATTACTTTTAAAAATGGAATGCCTTAAGTAAGCAAGGTACACAATCTCTACGAATCCATAGGCCTTACTCACCATTTTTTAAACGTCTCCCTCCCCCACCCTTTGATATTTCTTCACCTGCTTGGATACTGAGAACACGTGCGTTTATGATAGCTGCTGTGAATTATGCTGGGTAACCAAAGCTACACATTTCCTTTGCCCCCGCAGTGACAAACCAGCGTATCAGTACCTTTCCCTTCTTTCCAGCTCTTGTTTTTCCTGATGTTTCCTTAATGTTTTGTTTTATTTTGCATCCTGCATCTTTAACATTTGCTCAGTTCTTTTCCAAATTCTCCTTCCCCCAATTTTCCTCCCTTAACTCGCTTCCTTCCTGGGGTTCTTTGTCCACAAAAGTTTTGCTTTCTTGACCTACTCTATACTTGTAATTCTGGAACTTCTCTTCTCTTCTGGATTAGGTCCACTCTTTCCTGGGTTCCACAAATCTCATTTTTCTGGATTATCTACACTCAAAAAATTCCTAAGAAATGTTGCAAGGGAAACAAATTTTCGGGGTTCTCATAATAAGTTAAAATGTTTTTATTTTTTCCTCGCTGTTGTTGATATTTGGCCAACTATATAATTTCAAGGTGAAAAAACTTCCCACACAGTTTGAAAGCGTTGCCCCATTTTATTCTAGTATCTAGCACAGCTGATGTCCGACGTTGATGTTTGATGCCAATCTGGTCTTTATTCCTTTGTGCAGATCCCTCATCCTCCTTCTCTGACAGTGTCTAAGTTCTGCTCTTTATGTTTAGTGTTTTGAGTTTCACAACTACCTTCTGAGTGTGGGTATTTTTCGCTTCTTGACTGCACCGGCCCTTTCAGTCTAAGACTGGGAGCCTGTAACGGCATCAAATTCACACCTTGTATTTCTCTGATGAACTCCTTTCCTCCATTTTTTTCTATTCTTTCTTTATGGAATTCCCATTAGGTGAACGATTGTAGTTCTAGACAGATGATCTTTGTAACTTATCTCTTCTCCAATAGTTTTGTCTATTTAGATTTTTTTTTTGCTTTACTTTAATGAGTGATTAATTAAGTTTATCTTTCAACAGTTTGATGGACTTTATTTATTTTGGCAGTCCTATTAGAGTTTCTTGAGCTATTTCCTATTTGCTGTTTCTTCTTTAGTTCATTAGTCTCATTTTGTGATTGTAATATTTTCTCAAATGTCTCTGATGACAATTTTATCTTTTTTTCAGTTCCCTGAATTACATCATTAGTTCTGGAGCCATTTTTCTGAATCTTTCTTTTTCATGGGGCACATTATCTCTTTCAAATTTCCAGTAACCATTACTTGTCCATCTACATTTAAGACAATGGCAGCATTGACCGTGAGCTTATGGCACAGCCGAGCCTGTTCCACACTCAAGCACTGCTTTATGATGCCCGCGTGAGAAATGTTGTTTGTTTTGAGACAACGAATTTGAGAATACAGAGGGCTTTGGTCTAGAGTACTTGCACCTAATCTGCCCTAGGCCTCTCCAAAGATGCCACAACATCCATTTGGACAGAACTCTTTGTGCTTGTGGTGGTTGTTAGCTTGGGAGGTAGAGAGCCAACACTGACCTACCAGGACATCTTTGCATTTGGCAGCCTTCTCTGCCCTGCGTCCACAAGTCACTTCTTCTCATCGGCTTTTCATCTACCAGAAAATATTTTAAAACTCTCTTCTCCCAATGATTGCCATCACTATCATGGATTTTTACCTTTTTTATTTCTTATCTGAATGGTATCTCAGAAAGGATCAAAGATGAAGATATGTGTTCAATATACTATATTAATTGAAAGTCCTTTGAAAGTACCATATTTTATATAACCTCATTCTTGGACATTTATTTTGCTTTTTTTTTGTGCTATTATAAGTATTGCATAGATAAACATTTTGTATTTGTATATATTTTTTCTTTATAATTGTATTTGTCTTTTTAGGAATGCTTTCCAAACTTGGAGTATCTGTGTTTTAGGCCTAATACATATTCCCAGATTAATCCCTAAAAATATTTTAAAAATTCCCTATCTAGGAATCAATTAAAAGAATATTTACATCAATATTATTAATATTCTAATATGAAAAATATACTTGGTTACAATGATATCCAATGATTTAAACCAAGTACAGAGGCCTTCTAAGTGTGGGGATCTATGCAATGGCACAGGTCACACACCCCTGCCCTCGGCCCTGATCACTGGATTCAGGAAACACTGAGAAACAGACTAAGTAAATCTACTTCAACTTTCCTTCGTCTCACTCTTTTTTAATTGTAACTCATTGAAGAGTACAAGATATCTCACATATTTGCAAAGACATAACCATTTATTTTTCTCTTTTATGCCAGTGTATACCTAAGCTTCAATTTTACCTTATGTAAGCATAAAGTTGTCGATTACAAAGAGCAAGGATAAGTTTTTAATGTCATGTTGGGAATGATTTATATCTGGTACTGCCATCTCTACCTATTGACTGCAGAAGTATTATAAGTGTTAGTCCCCAAAAGAATGGGAATAAAATCTTCAAAATATCAGAATATGCAGAAATTACGCACATATGAGGGAACTTCAGAGACATCTGTGTCTCATCAAATCTTTGCCTTACTCTGGAAGGATCTCCTTAGTAATTTCTTTAATTTATGGTTACAGTTGTCCACATTTTGTAGACTGCTATTGTCAGCATTCTGACTACAAACGCCTCATGCTTTTAACAACTCTGACAGAGGTTTTCACTGCTCAAGCACTAAATTGCACTAATCTGTGAGATAATAAAATGTGCTAAATGGCACACAGCATGATATATATTTGCATATTCTTTGAAATGCTTCATGTCTCTTAAAAATCTTAATGGAAAACTTTTCATTCCCCTTATTGGGGTTTTCTCTGTCTTTGATTTAAGCCTGGGAACTGCAGCTTCCCTATAAAGATCTGGGACTCATCTTCAGAAATTGTGTACCACTGAAGAAAGCACTATAACAAGGACCTTCATGAGCTTCTGAAAATAAGAACAGTTAGAGAGGACCCAAGGCTAAGCCTCCTCATACCATTTCAACACTACAGTTTAGTAGTCCCTGAATTTATGACACTGAAATAAACATGAGTAAGGCTTTTTATCTCTAATGCCTAAAAGGCCCTGTGTTTATAATCACAATGTAAAAATTAGTGCTTAACTATTTTAAGTTAAATAATTTAATAACTTTTAGGTTAAATAACTCATGCCTCTTGTGAAAACCCTAATTAAACAGAGCTGGGAGAAAGCAACAACCACCTCATCTGTGGATCCCAGGATAATGGTTGTTTCTTGGTAGTTGTGGGTCGTCAGGACCACAGGAGAGAACTGCCTTGGGGTCAGCTTATTTTTCAAGACAGTTTTCTCTCTGTCACAGAAAAGCATGACAGAGCCTTACCATGAATATCTCCAATTGACTAAAACCTAATCATCTTAGCACATGAGATTTAAAAATGCTGTTAGATAATAAGGTGTCTGCTATTCACAAGTATGGATTTGAACAAAGATCAGGAATTAACATCTTTTCCTAGCTTCACTCAGCATTTTAAAACTTCTTTGATTGGAAGATAGGGATGATGAGTAGATATCTCCAGGCATTTACTTTGATATGCACAGAAATATATTTTATAAACTAAAGCAAAATTATTTTTTATGAAACTTGTGGTATTCTCCCTATATTGATTTTATAGGTGTGCTATATAGAATTAATCAAATTACAAATCATTTCTATCCTTTGGGTAATAATTTCAACAGCAACAGATGAAATCACAGTAGCAGTTATTCTGCCTCACAGGAAATATTTTTTCATTGTTGCCTCAAACGTATCATCAATTTTATAAATGGAAAACAGAAAATCATTTCTTAGTTACTCTCTAACCCCATGAACTGCTCTGGGCCTTACTTGTTGACTGAGTTGAAATCAGGTGGCTAAAATACCATTCAATATTCTGAGTGCTTAAGTATGAAGAGCAGAAAATGCTAAAGCAAAGATGAACTACCTCAGTGTGCATCAGATAAACTAGAGACGGAGGAGCTGTTAGTGAACAGAGTGCTGTTTTAAAAATGTTTAACTATTTAATTGATGATGATGATACAATTTAAAAATTTTGATTTTCTTTTCCCTGAGGATATTATATGTTTACTTCATGACAGAGTTATTGTGCTTTGTATCTTTTAGTGTTTTTATTTTTGTATTGCAGTTTGTTAATAGTTTATTTAATTGCTAAAGGTTTTGATGAAAACAATATAAAAAACCATTTGAACTTTGTATAGTGTCCAATATTATTGCTTTGTTGATCAACTAGCATATTTCAAGGATTAAATACTCAGTTGTGTATGGCTGCTTCTGCACTACGATAGCAGAGCTGAGCGGTTGCAACAGAGGCCATGTGGCCTGCAATGGCTGAAATGGCTTTTATATCACCGTTTACTGCAAACATTCGCCAAACCCTACTTTAGTGGACAGTACTTATCTTTCTGGAATGATTTAGTTTACTCAGAAGTCCCTGTTTCTTTTTCTCTTTTTGGTATTTTTTCTTGCATATAGAAATAGAAACATAGAGTCTTATTCAAGTAAGGCTTGGCTAATTATTCAGAGACAATTTCCATTCTTTTCTGGGGAACCGCATTAAATTGCATTGCTCATCTTTCTTATAGTTAGTTGTAGTCAAGGGACTGAATTCCAGTTAATAGGATTTGAGTGGAACAGAGATTTGAACTGGAACATGAGAAAAAAAATTCTTTATTAAACTGCTGAGGGCCAGCAGTTTAATAGTGAGTAATGCATTTATAAACATATATTTAATTTACAGAAAAAATAAAATTTCCATATTTTATTTTATTTGTTTAAATGAATGCTCCAATTCATGTTTCTATTATATCTACCCTTCTTTTACATTACAAGTCTCCTTGTTAACAATTTATACTAACATTTTATCTCTTTTGAAGATTGCTATGAGCACATGCTCTTCTAAAAATTCAACCTTTCTAATTAAATTTAATTATTGTGTCAACAAAATCTTATATGTTGTTATCAAATAAAATATAATTGAACTATTATTGTTTATTATTTTATGTTAGGACTGTTACAAATTAACTAGTAGGATAGTCTTTAAATTGACACTTTTCCATACTCCCCCTAAAATTTTGATGTTTTATAACAAATGTTTCAGATTTATGGTGACTTTTTTCACTTCAAAACGTGGAACTAACTAGCTTCAAGGAGTCTGGGTTCCTTTTATTGGAATACAGTATTAGAATTGATATCTGGGTGTTAGTGTTGTACATAAGAAGTAGCACTGGTTAAAAGTTCTCCTGCTATGACAGAGATGGAAAAATACCATATTTATTTTTAAGTTCGCATTTGTTTTTTCCAATTTACCATATATTTCTATACCCCCACTGTTTCTAGCGTACAGAGATGTATTGGTGTTCTACTGTAATGACAATTTGCATTATAGTTATTCAATGCTCCAGTGCAATTTAAGATACACATAAATGATTTGTTAAATTTATGTTTTCTTTCTGCTACCTAGTAATGACCTACTGCAAAGTAATGTAGCAACAATATCTACTGATTTAATTTTCATGAATGATAGATGTGATTTTTTCAATATAAAAAAATGTATAAATAGGTGCAAAGCAAAATAATGTTTGAATGGTGTTCAAGGTGAGCCTTGTATGCATTGACACAATGTCTTGTTGTGCACATGACAACCTTCATTCACTGCCACTAGGGGGGTGCTAGAGGTTCATGCACTAATGCGAGAGATGCTCTGCTTCAATTTCTCTTATCAACCATCTTTCTTTCTGATCATACAACTATTGAGGGCAAGAAATGTCAAGCACATAGTATTGTTATTTGTGATATCTGGTTACCAGAGCACATGAAAACAGAACTCCCACCATCAGATTTTATAGTGAGGATATGAGTAATGTAGAGGAGAAAACCTTTCCCCTTCTATCATTCTAGCTTCATTGGCTGGTCTAATAATTAAATTGACATAAGACAAACCCCAAAGATATGAGGCAGCTTTTATATCTTTAAACAAAGGAAGAATTGTTTGTGAAGAATTGACAAAGGGGTTTGGGTTTAGGGGAGCAAACTAATGAAGAAGTAGCAAAGTTTGTTTATACAGGCTTCTTGGCCTTGAATTCCTTCTTTGGCGATAAGGATGCCTTTTCCCCTCCAGATGCAGGGAGAGTATCCTTCACATGGGGAATTTATTTCCTGCTTTCAGGGGGACAAAGGAGGGTCAGAGTGTCATTCTTGCATTGGCTGTCTCTTAAGTAACTTTAATTCAAAATAATCAATATGCCAAAGTGGCCTGCCCTGAACCCAATCAGTTCCCTCCACTGAAACTTCATTGTAAGTTTTACATATTAAAAAGCTGAGCTGGTAAATTGCTGTATTATTTTATTAAATTAACCTCTTAGTCTTGAAAATAGGTCACTTAAGGTAAACAGTTGTGTCTCATTTTAGGAGGTGGTAATGCAGCTGGGCTCCCAAAGTTAGGCCTATATTATCTGAGAAATCAGGTGTTTAATAAGGCATTTTTATGGAAACAAAAAGAAAACAGTGGTTAATGATTGGAGCAAACTATAAACCAGTTTCCAAGTTCTTGGGGTAGGAAGTTGAGAAAATTTCTAGGTGTCAGACTCAAAGCATCTTCAGACAGAATGAGGACAGGCAGTGGCAACCTGATAGATCTTCCTGGTTTGCACTGTGAATGTCTCCGGTGACTTTTCTGCGTGCTTACGCAGCAACAAGCTCAAAGATTGTCCATACATGAGCTGTTGTGCTGATTTCTCTCAAGTTTATATCAAGTTGTCCAACTTTAGTTTGTATGACTTAGGAAAATGGGCAGTTTTAGTTTTTAATGACTCTAAGTCAGAAGGTTGGGAGAAAAATTGGAAACATTAGTTTGGAGAGTTGCAGCCAGATATTGGAAGAAACTAGAAGAATTCAGGGTCCAGTCCAGTTTACAGGTAGAAAGCAAAACTTCAATGGCAATTAACACAACTAAAATCTAATATCCACAAGTGTGTATTATAGTTTCTATTGAAACATAATTTTTTCTCTCTATGATTATCCCCATTTTTATTAAAGATAATGATAGTAAGACTAATTTGTTTGCAAATTAAGTCTAGTTTCAATAAACTTGGCTTGATTATTTACATAAGTGAAGCAAGAATAGCAATTGACCATATAGAATCTTCTAATGTGCTTTGTTGCAACTTTTCATAAGGAATCTCAGAATGGACTTTTCAAAGCCTCTTGAGGCTAGGAAGCCAAGTCATGGACTTTTCATTAGACTTCACCTGCAATACCTATTGATTTGGGTTAATTTCTCTCTTCTCAAGGTCCCCCAAATATCTTAAGGTTCTTGCACCTTCCAGGGAATGAAATTACTTACTCACCTTGTAAGACTTCTGGGAACCCTGTAAGCAAGATAAAGGTCAATTTTTCCAAGGAGCTTTATTGGTTCCATAAAGTCAACCTTAGTTCCTTAAAGCTGTCTGGTCATATCTGAGTCTATGCCTGTCTCTCTCAAACACGACATTCCGGTCAAAGCCTTGGTAATATAACCAATGTTTCCAATTATGTCCTATTACAAGCAAAGCAGATTCTTATTGAACTTACGTAAACAACTATGTTGTCATGAAAATAAGACTACTAAGAGTTTTTGAATTCTGGAGGGATCAGGTAGGGAGAAAAATTCTGCTTAAAAAGGTATAATTTACCAAATTGTTGTAAATCATAATTAGCTTAAGAAGAAAGATTTCCTTGTAGCTGGAAAACAAATGATTAAAGAACCAGCAATATTTCAAACAAAAAGTCATAAAAATTATAATGATTCTTGTCAGTTAATTTAGTCCTGTGTAATTAATTCATGTTGATCTTAATCTTTTGTTAGCAGTTTTATGAAGCCATCAGTTTTTTTTTTAATTTTTCATTAGAGTTCTGTAATTTCTTACCCAGTTTAGTGGTATGATCTGAAAGCTATCAGAAACCTGTATTCTAGAGTACAAGTTATTAAAGTCCTTTCCATGAATTTCTGTGAAGATGAAACACTTTCACAGGAACATTTTTCCAAAAGCATGAGAGTAAAATAATAACTATCTATAAATGACAAAAGATCTAAAAATGGCCATGGTTAAAATTCAGATGAGAGTTCATTATAACTCAATTGATAAGAAAATTTGGTTATTCCTGTGACACAACATTTTAAGATAATAAATAGAATCCAAGTGATAATATTATCCCAGGACATATCAGACTTCTTGGAATTTTACAGAATTTCTGGAACACTAACAACATATATCTATACAAATACAACATAGAGAAGGCTTAATATTAACTTCTTATTTGAAAATGCTTCTTGTGTAATTTAACATATCAAATACATCTATTTAGTTTAATATCTTCCTTTCTATAAAGAAAGAGAACAAATCTTTTGAGATGTTCCAGGGGCCCTCTGGAAAATCCTAAAGTTATTTCCAGATCAAAAAGATTAGAATTTGATTTTGTGAAGTTTGTCAAAAATATCAACAACATTTTAAAACACTTGGTTAGATAAGATCATAGGTCACTATGAAACAATAATTACTTATCTATTTAACCAAAATGACAATTAAAGATTCCAAGCAATATAGAAAGTTACATAGTTGAACAAAAACCTTAGTTATTTTAATAGAGATGATTCAATTTTCTTAAGTAATCAAAGAACTTATTAAGACAACAGGAAGCACAGGAAATTATTTTGATAAAACACAGAATCTTTGTTTTCTAGGCAGATTACATAAAAGGTAAAGAAAAATCTTCGTTTAAATTTTTTATTAAGAGCAGACCAATAACTAAGAAAAGTTTGTCCTCAAGAGAGAGAAAACCAAATTCTAATTTTGTACCAGTGTACTTTTGGTATTAAGATTCATTCATTTTTTTAAATTTCATTAAATCCATTCCAATCTTAGCCAGCTTGACCATATATAAGATTCCTTTCTCAAGACTCCTTTTCCGTAAACCTTCTTCAACTTTTTATGGCCATTTTAGTTTGTCTTTTCTTACCAAAACATGCATCCTAATTTCCCTGCTTATGGAGATGTTTTCCTTATTATTTTTAGTAGTTTTAATTACATGTATTAGAATTTTTAACCCTTAAAACCTTAATTTCTAGTGAAAATTAATAAGTAAACAATTATTAACTGTATGTTACTGGCAAATTTATGAATATATTTTATAATTTCTGGAAGCATATTCTTTCTCATGGTAAATTTTTCAATGTGGCACCAAAACATGTTTACTAATAGATCCAAATATGTTTAGTTTCTCTGTAAAGGGAAACCAAAAGTGGATAGACTTATGTTCAGTAATTAATGTGTCTGTACTTTATCTTATTTGGAAATGATCTAGATATTCAATAAAATGCCATAATTTGATTTAACTTAGAAAAACTCTTAACAGTTGATGTCATCAAAGAGATTTGGGAAACTGTTTAAGTAGACATATAAAACAATCATTACTGAAAAGTTCACCTAAAAGCTCCTATCCTACTTACGTCTATTTAACTCACTTGTTTTTAACAATCATATTTAGATTACCCTTGAAGATTTCATGAGACATTAAAGCAGTTAGCCATCATCTTATATTATTTTTCTTGTTGACAAATTTTGTAATAGAGATAACATGCTTATTTGGCTTTTAGTAAACCTAGGTAGAATAAAAGTATTATACTTAATGCTCTAAACTCCAAAGACATATATACAGTCAGTAAATTAACAAACTTAAACTAGCTTTTAAATTATCCTAAATCATGTAAACTTGAAAAATATTTGGGTTCGTTTTTATATTTCTATGTTTTAGAAATACTTAATTTGATAAACACTTTTTTTAAGTCAATTAAATAGAGCTCTTTTGGACATTAATTTTGGCAATACCATTTGGAGGTAGAAAAATATCATATCTATAATGTACATACACAAACATATAGATAGACACAGATCTCATAACTCTCATTCTAAAACTTTAGCCATGAATCAGGTACAATACAAAAGTCACTAGTTTATAAATAATTGTGTCTCTGGCAGATGGAACAAGTTAAGGTTACCTGTTTAAAAGCTTTTTGCTAATATTTGTGGAGAAAACTTTTATTTGTATTTGTTCTTGATGAGCAATCTTAAGGAGACTGTGGTCCAGAGTTTGGACAAGAGAGCCCTTTTAGCAGTTTATATTTTAAAAAGGCTTCTTTCTCCTCTTCCCTTTTTCTTTTAGTCTCAAGCAAGTTTTAGGTACCTCCTAGGGTGTTTACATTTCAAAGACATGGTAAAATTTACATCTTCAAGAGACAGAGAAAGAATGTAAGTTTACTATCTTTAAATTTGGTAGGATCTTCTGAAAGTGGAGGTAAAAGGACTTTTTAGTTTAAAAGATCTGCTGCTGTCCAGGTGACATGAATTCTTTGAGTGGGAGTGTAGAATCTATTCACAAGGGACATTGCATAGATAGTCCTGAAGCTGGTAGATGCTGATTACAAAGCCCAGCAAAATGAGACTTAACTGTCTGTCCTGGGTGCTTCTGCTAAATTTACTTCCTGGCTTTTAGTATTTACATAAGTAACCTGTACACCCTGGGCCTAGAGATTAGGCTGGAGTGCTCTCTGTAAATCTTTTAGGGAAAGGGAAGCTAAAACAGGCAACTGGGTGTTTAAGGGATTTTCCGAGGAAGGTAGAGGACTTTGGGAGCTAAGGGAATTTGCTGAGGAGACAGGACTGGATTTTAAGAAGCGGAATTTATGTTGAATATGGATTTTAATTTTTGTTTTAAGTCAAATTTCTATTCTTCATCCTGTTAAGGGAGTCCCTAAGGCTAGCTATTATACTATTTTTGTATCCACTTTTAAATTTGGTCTTTCCATAGGAATCAATAAGACAATTGTTTATGATGAGAGCTCTCTAAAAAAATTTTTTTCAAATATGGAAGTTTTTCCAATTCAAAAGATCCATCTTCTGGCCATTGATGAGTAGGAGCTATTAATTTCAACAGCTACTCAAACCAATAAGCCTTTTTATGGCTTAACCAAGGAAGCAAGAAGAGTACCACAAGAGAGTACAACAGATGCAGCCCTCACAGGATCCAGGAAGTTCACTCCCAGAGTTAGCCTAAAAAAGTAAAAGCCTTTGCTGCCACAGGTGGTAAGAATTGTGTAGTTCTCTCATGGGAGAATGAGATGCCTCCAGTCACAGACCTGCTAATCTGTGACACTGAGCAGGCACTACTAGAGTGGGACTTTTCCAGCACTAACAAAGCAGTGAAGGTTGAGATGACAAAGGCCTCTTGTGGACGGGGACCCCTTATGACAAATTCCCCTGAGAGCTGGCGTGGCTGGACAAACAGTCTTGGAATCCCAGGCTATTGACTGGCCACCAGATGTACACTGGTATGTACACCTTCCAAATGGTGGAGGCCAGAGAGAAGATTTTCTATGTCTCAGGACGTAGAACAAGATGACAGGAAACCTCATCTGGTTTTCCTCCCTAAGACAAATGACACAAAAGACAGTGACAAATGAAAATAATGACCATCTCTGGGAGGAAGAAGATCCTTACTTGTACTCATAACAAATCCTTACCAAAATCACTATACCCAAGAAAGGAATTCACAGAAATATTTTCTCCTAATAGTTTAAATTTAGAAAAAGAAAAGGACTCTCACCACTCTCACTCCCAGTAGGCTCTGCAGGTGGAGATCCAGGAGACCGACATGGTAAGAATTTTTATGTTCTGCCAGCTCTTGTCAGAGGCTCCAGGATCTCTCAGTTGCAGAAGCCCTCAAGTGAGCAGTGTCCAGCCAGCAAAGAGCCCCATGTTGGGCGTCAAACTATAGGGGAGAAAAACTTCCCTTCTTTCGTTCTAGGTTCTTTGGCTGGTCTAATAATTAAATTGACATAAGGCAGATTAACAGGAGGAAAAAAACAAATTTAATTTTGTACATATGGGAACCCCAAAGATATGAGGCTCAAAGAAGTGACCAAAGCAGGCGGCTTTTATACCTTCTAAAGGAAGAAACAATTATTTGTGAAGAATTGACAAAGGAGCCTGAGCTTGAGGTAGCAAATTAATGAAGAAGTAACAAAGCTTGTTTATACAGCCTTCTTGGCCTTGAATTCCTTACCTCTGGTGATAGGGTGCCTTCTCCCCTCCAGGTGCAGGGCGGGTATCCTTCACATGGGGAATTTATTTCCTGCTTTCAGGGGGACAAAGAAAGGTCAGAGTGTCCTTTTGCATCAGCTGTTTCTTAAGTAACTTTAATTCAAAATACTCAACGTGCCAAAGTGGCATAATTTGGGATGGCCTGCCCTGAACACCATCAGGAATGTCTGGATATGCGAGTGAACTATGATGCTTTGGGCCAAACCAGGTGCAAAACAGACTTCTTCATTTAGTAAGCAAACAGAACATTGAAGAGTGGATTTTTACTGAAAAGATGAAAACATGAATGTGACTCCACCATAATTTTGGAAGGTTTTGAAATGCCAGGGTAAGTAAGGAGTATAAATGTCTTTTTTCAGTAATTACAGTTCAAAAACGCAAGAAAGGATAAAAATATACAGGTGGCCTTCATATGTCCTGAATGTATGCAACACAGAAATCAGAGAAATTAAGAATAATAAACTGTGTACTGTATATAACATTGTACTGTGTAGGGAGAAACTGTCTTTTAAAATTGTGATAACTGGCTTGAACAATACAGCTCAAAAGGGTGGGAAGCTTCTCAAATGACAGTATAAGACCTAGATTAGAACGGGATAATTAACTTTACTTCCTAAATGCTTCCATTTTTAACTCTTAGTTAGACTATGAGTGTCTCTGTTTTTCCCTCACATACATTCTATATATAATTTCAGATGTGTTTACATTCTTATTTGGAGTTTCAAAAAATAAAATGAAATGTCTTTATTTGAATTGATTGACATAATATAAAATTTACCCCTTTATTTCCCTCTTATCCAAAAATGATTGCTTTGAAAATCTACTGCCTGGAAGAATGTTTGAGAAACACTAAGCTTTTAAGAAGTTTGTGGACCTGAATGGAAGTATAATTTTATTAAATTTAAATGTTTTTCTTTTTCTCATTCCTTTTTTCCTTCTTTTCAATTTTTTATTTTTTCCCCAAATTTCCCCTTTGTGTTCCTTTCCATCTGCATGGATTACCCATCAGTTAAGAGAAACTTAACAGGTGGTCCAAGCAAAATGTTGATTGTTTAGGAAAGTTTAAAGAAAATAAAATTAAAAAAACACTTATATTGGGGCTGGCCTGGTGGTGTAGTGGTTAGGTTCACGTGCTCTGCTTTGGCGGCCCAGGGTTTGCAGGTTTGGATCCTGGGGGTGGACCTACACACTGTTCATCAAGCCATCCTGTGGCAGTGTCCCACATATAAAATAGAGGAAGATTGGCATGGATGCTAGCCCAGGGCTAATCTTCCTCACCAAAAAACACCAAAAGCAAACAAACAAAAAACACACTTATGTCCCAGAGCATATCTGAGATAAGCAGAAAGTTCCTGGACATGTCTTACTATAATGAAGTATTTGATACAGCTTCTGAAACCTTATTGCTATAAACAACTGAAATAATATTCTTAAAAACAGAAAATTTGCAGAAGTAAGCAATGGGAAAAATTTCTTCTATCTCTTCTACTCACCTTTTTGCACACACACACTCACATGCACACACACATACACACCTAAGACCATAATTTAGTAACTACAAAGGAAAAGCAATGTATATGGAAATGAGAGCCTTGCAAATAAATGCATTTCTGTTTTAGTCATAGATTTGGATGCCATATATATATATATGTATATTCCTTCAAATGTTTCTCCTGTGGGTGTTAAAATATCAGTCCATTGTGTGGATAAAACACCCTCCTACTTGGATTAAACTTCACTCGGTATGAAGAGCTATCTTTACAGCTGCAGAGATGTACTCTGCATATTTCAGATATCAGTGGAATAGAAAGCTAGAAGTATTTAAAAGAGTTGGTTTGATATCGCAATTCTCCACCAAAACAGAATTCCAAAAAGAGATTGGAAAATATTCCATTGGTCTTTCAAATATACACTGTAAGCATTTTCATCTTATATCCAACTACTTCTCAGCAAAAGTCATTTTTTATTTCATAGACAGAAATAATGCATCTTGAAAGCCAAAATTCTGACACAAGTTTAAGCTTCTAAATCACATTTTAAAATATTTCTTGAGGATGACAATATTTTATTTAAATATTCTTACCTTTAAATCTTTCCTCATAATAACTTAATTTTGTCAACACCCATTTTATATCAATAATAATTTTATATAAACATTCACTTTTCCCTAATTTTAAAATTAGCTTAAGTCAATTTTTGCTTTAAAATACATATTTCAAATTTAATTTCACATAAAATACCAATTCTAGTTCTCAACTTTTCCTTAGCAAGCATTAAATATCCCAATCTCATAATTCTTTCCCAAACCTTGGCCTTAAAATGTTGTATATAAAAAGCAGAGAAAGAACACAAACTTGTTCAAACTCTAGGAATGTTTGAGCCTGTAACTCTGGGAAAGCCTTTATCTAAAACCAATGAACTTTTCAGGGCTGTTGAGAAATGACCAGAGGGGCCAATTAGCTGTTGCACAATAGGAATCTTCCTGACGTTTTGTCAATAATTTATAAAATGGAGAGGGCAGAGGGGTCACTGTCACTGAGGAGAAGTTAAAATAAAAATGTTTCTCTTACATATTGTGCTCTAAAAAGCAAGAGGATGCTTTTTTCACTGAGGAAATCCATTTTGATGTAAAACAGACAATAAATTGTGCGTTCTTGAAATCCAACAATTGTGCAGTAGCCATAATCTATTTTTACATATCATCTTTCTTACCTGCCTTAGATTTCAAATCCCTAGTAGATAATGCAAATATATTGCTTTAATTTTTTTCTCTATTGCTGTTTATACACATGATTAGAATCCTGCTGATTCCCATTGCTTCATTTCCTGAAAAAGAGGTGTAATCAATCCTTCCTTTTCTTTCTTCACTCATGAATATGAAGAAGCTCAGGAGGCTAAACTATTTCCCACTTCCCTTTGGGTATCTAGCTTCAAATTCTATATTAGTCACAAAGGAATGAATGTGGATCCCTCATTCCATCGGAAGAGAATGGATATCCTGAGACTGAGATTACTCTCAGTAGCAGGACAATGTTCAATTCAATTCTCCAACTTCATGACACCATGAGGAGAATTATATGAAGCTTTCATTATTTAGTAAGTTCATTAAGTGGCATAATAAATTAAAACTGGCTATATTTAAAGAATTTAAGCTGAGAGTAGATACATGTTAACAAGACATATTAGCTTTGTGAGAGTTTTGGATTTAGGAACTTTTGATAGGTAGTTTAGAGTCATGAGAAATCCTGAGTTAACTAAAAACAGTCCTTAATAAAAAGGTAGAGTGGAGGCAAGTGAAAACGTAGAAATGAAGCTAAAAATGATTCAAGTCAAAATGATCACTCCATTTATTTAATCTTCATCAAGAATGTTTCACTGTTTACGATGTATGCATATATCAAATCATCATGTTGTACACTTTAAATATCTTACCATTTTATTTGTCAATTATACCTCGAATGAGGTATAGAAAAGAGGCTGGAAAAGAGTAAAAAATAAAAAAATAAAAGAAAGAATGCTTTACCACACAAAAAGTCATCAGAACATTCAAATGAACATAAAATCTTTAGGTGAAAATAGATTTACTACATTAGCATCCAGAAGAATAAAAATAAAACGGATTTTATCTAGCTTTTGAACAGAATTAACATTAATTATTTTTTTCTAGCGCCTGTCTTAAGTTTGATTAAAATCTTTTTTTTCCCCCACATGGGGAAGAAGGGAGATAAAGAAATGAAAGAAATAGTAGCACATATTAAATAATAAGTTTATTCGGGGATGAGTAAAGGATACATATCAATATATTTAGACACTCAGAAAAACAACATAACTCATAAACCTTTTCAAATGGATTCTTCTCAAGTGCTCCTGAACTGAACCAGAGTCATCCCAGCACCCAGAAATCTTTGGCACCGAGTATGCTCCTGGGTCTTCCACTTTTGAGGGAAGGAAGTCACTCCACTCGTTCCATGGTCCTACATTCTTTCCTTTAAACCTAGCTAACCGTGGTTCCAGCCCCTTTATTCACTTTTACCCAAATTCTTTGAGCTGTCCCATTATACCTCCTTGCCTTCAGTTACCACTTGACTTAGGACTCTGAAACCTCGTCATCAAGGTTGACTCACTTATTCAACTTTTTCTATAATAAATTGTGTTTAAATATGTCCTTCTCAACCATGTCCTCTGTGAAATACTCCTGGAGATACGGCTTCAATGATGCCAATATTCCTCCCTGTCCTATTTCTTACCCTTAGCATAGACTTCTCTCGTAATTACCTACTAACTTCTTCCCTGAACCCTCATCGTCAGAATAACAAACTCTTGAACATCCACCTGGCTGTTGTTTTGGGCAATTCATGGAACTATAGCTAGATCTCAGCTTACCTTACTTCTGCCACCAGTGAAAGAATATCCTGCGGGATGAGCTGATCCTGGCTTCCTAAGTACTGATTCCTGGTGGTGGTACAGAGCATCAGGCCCTGCATTAGAGGGTGGGGTCACTGGCAGGCAACGAAGGTGTCCTCTGCTCTCACAATATTGCTCACTGATGCTGAGGTAAAATTCAGATGGTTTATCCTAGCAAACATCTCCAGGCTCTTTCTTCTTTCTTATTTTTCTTGGTTAGCCTGGCTAAAAGATTATCAATTTTATTGATCTTTTCAAAAAATCAGCTTTTGGTTTAGTTACTTTTATCTATTCTTTTCAGTTTCAGGGATTCTCCTCTAATGTTTATTGTTTCTGTATTTCTGTTCTTTACATTGCTCTTCTTTCTCTAGTCTCTTGTGGTGGAAACAATTTTAAATCTTTCTTCTTTTCCAATATATACATTTAATGCTGTAGATTTTGCTATAAACAACACTTTTGCTATATTCCACAAATTTTAATGTTATATTTTAATTTTTCAGTTATCTCAAAATATTTTTTTAATTTAACTTGAGAGGTCTCTGGTGAATCATTTAGAAGTGTGTTGTTTAATTTCCAAATATTTGGAGACTTCCCAGCTACTTTTCTGTGATTTCCAGTTTAATTTCATGTGGTCTAAGAATATATTTTGTATGATTTCTATTGTTTTTTTTATTGAGGTACAATTGATATATAACATCATTATATAAAATTGATATATAACATTATAACTTGACATCTGTATACACTACAAAGTGATCACCACCAAAAGTCTAGTTTCCATCCATCACCATACAGTTGACTCCTTCACCCACTTCACCCACCCCCTAACCTCTTTCCCCTCTGGTAACTACCAATATGTTCTCTGTATCTATGAGTTTGTTTTTGTTTTTATTTTGTTTGTTCATCTTTTTTGTTTTTTCAGATTTCCCATATGAATAAAATCATATGGTGTTTGTCTTTCTCTGTCTGACTTATTTCACTGAGCATAATACCCTCTTGGTCCATCCATGTTGTTGCAAATGGCAAGATTTCCTTCTTTTTTTGTGGCTAATATTCTATTGACTATACATACCACATCTTCTCTATCTATTCATACATTGATGGACACTTTCATATCTTGATTATCGTAAATAATGCTGCAATGAACACAGAGGTGTATATATCTTTTCAAATTAGTGTTTTTGTTTTCTTTTGATAAATACTCAGAAGTGGAATAGCTGGATCACATTGTAGCTCTCTTCTTAATTTTTTGAGGAAATCTCCATAATGTATTCTATAGTGGCTGCACCAATTTACACTTCCACTAACAGTGTACAAGGGTTCCCTTTTCTCCACATCCTCTCCAACACTTATTTCTTGTCTTTTTGATAATAGCCATTCTAACAGGTATGAGGTGATATCTCATTGTGGTTTAATTTGCATTTCACTGATGATTAGTGATGTTGAATATCTTTTTATCTGCCTGTTGGTTATTGATTTCTATTCTTTTAAATTTGCTAAGGAGTATTTTATGGCTCAGAATGTGTTCTACCGTGATGAATGTTCTGTGGGACCTTGAGAGAATGTGTATTATGTGCTTGTTGGATAGAATGTTATATAAATGACAATTAAATAGAATTGATTAATAATGCTATTCATATTGACTATGTCCTTATTGATTCCCTGCCTGCTTGATCTATCAGTCAGCGACTGAGTTGCTTAAATCTTCAACTTCAAGAGTGTAATGTGTCTATTTCTCCTTTTCTTTCAGATTTTACTTTATTTATGCTTTATGTATTCTGATGCTCTGTTGTTTGGGTCATACATGATTAGGATTGTTACATCTTCTTGGAGAACTGGCTCCTTTGTCATTATGTAATGCCTCTGTTTATCCCTAATAATTGCTCTTGTCTGAAGACTGCTTTGTCTGAAATTAATATGGATATTCCAGCTTTCTTTTGATGAGTGTTAGCGTGTGATATCTTTTTCACTTCCTTTACTTTTACCCTGTCTGGGCCTTTATACTTAAAGTGGGTTTCTTGTAGACAACATATATTTGGAGTTACTTTTTATTCACTGACAGTCTCTGTTTTTTAATTTGTGTATTTAGACCATACACAGTAAAATTGATTAGTTGTAAAGTTAGATTAATATCTACCATGTTTATAACTTTTTTTGTTGCATTTCTCTGGTTTTAATTGAATATTTTTATGTGATTTCATTTTATTTCCGTAGTGTATCAATTATACTTCTTTATAAAAACTCTTTATTGGTTGCCCTAAAAGTTACAATATACACTGAACTAGTTGAAATCTATCTTCAGATAACACTGTACCATTTCATATGTAGTACAGTTACATTATAACTAAATAGTCCCAATTCCTCCATTCTGCCTCTTGTGACATTATTTTTTTTAATTAATTTTTTGTTGAGATAGCATTGGTTTATAACATTATATAAATTTCGGGTGCACAGCATTATATTTTGACTTTAGTATAGACGACATCATGTTCACCACCCAAAGTCTAGTTTTCATCCATCAACGGACACATGTGCCCTTTTACCCTTTCCCTCTGCCCCTTCCCCTCTGGTAACCACTAATCTATTCTCTATGTTTGTGCATTTGGTGTTGTTGGTGGTGCTGTTTTTATCTTCCATATATGAGTGAAATCATGTGGTATTTGGCTTTTTCCATGTTTCACTTAGCATAATGCACTCAAGGTCTATCCATGTAGTTGCAAATGGCAAGATTTTATCTTTTTTATGGCTGAGCAGTATTGCATTTTATATATATATACCCCATCTTTAACCATTCATCCATTGATGGGCACTTAGGTTGTTTCCAACCTTGTGACATTCTTGTCATTGATTTTACTTGTCCATATGCTGTCATCACCCAATACATTGTTACTATTATTCCTTTAAACAGTTATCTTTTAAATCAATTAAGAAATCAAAAGTATTAAAGATTTTGTTTTAACTTCATTTATTACTTGTCCAATGCTCTTCCTTTCTTTATGTAGATCCAAGTTTCTGACTTGACATTTTTCTTCCCCCCAAAGAACTTCTTTTAATATTTCTTGCAGGGTTTGCTGGCACTGAAAGCCCTTAGGTTTTTTTTTTTGGGTTTTTTTTGGTTTTGTTTTTCCTGAGATAGTCTTTATTTCTTCTTTGCTTATCAAGAGCAACTTCACTAGAGATACAATTCTAAATCGGTTGGGTTTTTTTATTTCAACACTTTTATTTCACTATGTTCTCTTTCTGCTTGCTTCTGATGAGAAATCCACTGTAATTTTCATCTGTATTCCTCTATATGTAAGGTGTTTTATTTGCTTTGGCTTCTTTTAAGATTTTCTCTTTATCTTCTGTTTTTTTGCAATTGGCGTATGATATGCCAATATGTGGTGGGTTATTTTGGAGGAGTGTAGTGTGGGAGAGTGGTTAATTATTCTTCTTGGTGTTCTTTGGGCTTCCAGGTCTGTAATTTATTATCTATCATTGATTTTAGAAAGTTCTCAGTCATTATTACTTCAAATATTTATTCTGCTCTGTTTTCTTTCTTTTCCTGCTGATATTCTCATTATGCATATATAACACCTTTAGAAACAATCCCATAATACTATAATGTTTTGTTCTGTTATTTTCACTCTTTTTTCTCTCTGGATTTCAGTTTGGGAAGATTCTGTTGATCTTCATTCAAGAACACTGATAATTTCTTTGTATGTGTAGAGCCTACTGATGAAGGACACCTGTGCTGCTTCCAGTTTTTGGCTATTATAAATAACGCTGGTGAATATTATTGGGGTACAGGTTTCTGTGTAAACATAAGTCTTACTTCTCTGAGATAAATGCACAGAAGTACAATTTCTGCCCCCTAGGGAACTTGTGTGTTTACTTTTTCTTTTTCAAGAAACTGACAATTTTTTTTCCAGAATGGCTGTACCCTTTTACATTCTCACCAGAAATGTAAGAGTGATCCATGTTCTCTGCATCCTTGTCATCATATGATATTGTTACCATTTTTTATTTTAGCCATTTTAATAGGTGCATAGTGGTATCTATTGTAGTTTTAATTTGTATTTCCCTAATGGTTAATGAACATTTTCTCATGTACTTGTTCGCCATCTCTCTATCTTCTTTGGTGACATATCTCTTCATGTCTCACACCCATGTTCAATTTAATTGTTTTTTTATGGTTGATTTGTGAGAACTTTTTACAACTTCTAGATACTAGTCCTGTGCTGGATATGAGATTTACAAATAATTTCTCCCATTCAATCCTTGTCTTTTTATCTTCTTCACAGAGCAAAAGTTTTAATTTTTTGAAGTTCAATTTATCAATTTTTCCTTTTGTGGAACATGTTTCTGATGTCAAGTCTAGGAACTCTTTGCCTAGTCCAAGATGCTAAAGTTTTATCTTGAATTTTTTTCTAAACATCTTAGAGTTTTACATTTAAGTCTGTAATCCATTTGGAATTAATATTTGTATAAAGCATAAGACTTAGAATGAGGTTCGTTTTTTTGCCTGGTGATGTCCCCTACTCCAACACCATTTGTTAAAATGTCTCTTTCCTCTAGTGAATTGCTTTTACAAACTTTGTCAAAAATCAGTTGGGCATATTTGTGTGGGGGTCTATTTCTGGATTCTTTATTCTGTCTTATTGATTTATGTCTATTCTTCCCACGAATTCCAAACAGTCTTGATTACTGTACACATACAATAAGTCTTGAAATCAAGTGGACTGATTCCTAACACTTTATTTTTCTTTCCCAAAATTGTATTTTTATTTTCATTCATATTTCCCTTGAGACTTTCTGACAAAGAAATTATTAAGAAATGTGCTTTTTAGTTTCCAAGTGTTCAGAGATTTTTTTTTCTGCCTTTGATTTCAAGTTTGATTTTATTGTGTTCACAGAATACATTCTGCATAATTTCAGTTATTTTAAATTGGTTGGGGTTTGTTTGATGGTCCAGACATGGTCTATCTTAATGTATGTCCCATCGGCACTGCTGTTGTTACTTGATGTGTTCAATAAATATTTATTAGATCCTTTTTGTTCATGGTGTTATTGAGTTTTGCTATATTCTTGTTGATTCTCTATCTAGCTGTTTTAGCAACTCTTAGGAGAGGGGTGTTGAAGACTCCATGTATAATTAGGGATTTGTCTATTTCTCCTTTCTGTTCTATCAGTTTTTGCTTCATATATTTTATAGCTTTTTTGTTTGGTGCATACATATTTAAGATGTCTATGTCTTCTTTGATGATTGACCCTTTATCTTTATACACTATCCTTCTCCATCTTTGGTAAGTTTATTTGCACTAATCTATCTTATCTGATATTAATATAGCTACTTTTCTTTATTGTGATTAATTTTTGCATAATATATATTTTTCCATCCTTTTGGTTTCTATCTGCCTTTATTATTACATTTGAAGTGACTTTTTTGTAGATAGTGAATAGTTCAGAAATTTTTTTTATTGTGAGTTAGTCATGCTTTTAATCAACTCTGACAAATTCTGTTTTTTAATTGGTATATTTGGACCATTTACGTTCAATGTGATTATTGATATTTTAGTGCTTAAGTTTTCCATTTTATTTTTTGTTTTCTGTTTCCTCTGTTTCTTGTTCCTCTGATTCTTTTTGTTGCCTTCCTCTGAGTTACTTGTACATTTTTTAGAATTCCATTTTAATTTATTTATACTGTTTTTGCATTTATCTCTTTATATAGCTTTTTAAAGTGGTTGCTTTAGTTATTAGATTATATATCTATACTTGTTATAGTCTATTGGTGTGGTCATTTTACCAGTTCAAGTGAAATATTGAAGCTTTGCATCCTTTGCCCTCTCTGGTTTATAATTGTCTTAAACTTTTCCTCCACATTCATTTAGAAACACATCAGAAGGTGTTTATAATTTTTGCTTTGACTAACATAATTTAGAAAACTCAAGAAGAGAAGGCCAGTCTATTATATTTGTCAGGAGCTCAGGTGATCTGGAGAGAGCTAAGCTGTCAGGTGTCAGAGTAGACAATTAAAATAACAAGACAAAAACGGAAGTCACAGTGAAGTCTTTAATTGCTTACTGTGATGGTATAAGCAAGGGTCTAAAACAGAGAAAGCTCCAATCCCCACTGTTCTGCTTTCTCCCATGCAGTGTGCCCTGGGTGGGGGTCAGGTGGATCAGCACAGATGTGTCTCAAAACAAAAGGCTAATGCAATTTTATGGACCCTGGGACTGGGTGGGAGGCAGGGAGAAAGGGAAGGGCTAGGTGTGGAAAAGTACTGAGTACTCAGTCAGAGTGGGGAAAAGTGTCTTCAAGGTTCCCACTCCTCCCTGTTACAAGAAGTCCTCACAGAGGCACCTGAAGACTTCTGCCCAAGGCCTCAGGTGAAGAAAACTTGGAATGGAATGCCTGGTCTAGGCATGCAAATACACATAAGAGGATGGCCTGCCATGGGGGCCTGAGTCTTTGATTTCAACACTCCTTAGAAACTGACATCCACTGACTGTGCACCAAGCCTGGTGTGGGGAGGGCAGCTTTGCCCCATGAGGTCTGCCAGGTAATTGCTTGTGTTGAGGCCTGAAAAATCACATATAGGAGCTGCAAACCTCAGTATTTACCCATATTTTTGCTTACTGTGCTTTTACTTCGGCTCTGATGTTCCAAGTTTCTTTCTTTTATTGTTTTCTTTGTATTTTAGAGAACTTCCTTCAGCCATTTGTTTTGGGTAGGTCTTCTAGTGACAAGTTGTCTTAGTTTTTCTTCATCTGAGAATGTCTTCATTTCCCCTTCGTTCCTGAAGATTATTTTCATTGGATATTGAATTCCAGGATGACAGGTCTTTCTTTTAGCACTTGGAAAATATTGTGGTACTTCCTTCTATCCTCTGTGGTTTCTGATGAAAAATCCACTGTCATTCAAAATGCTTTTTCTCTGTAGGTAACATGGTATTACTCTTTTCTTGTTTTCAATATCTTTAATGTTCAAAAGTTTAATTATGATGTGTCTATGATGTGTCTATGATGTGTGGATTTCTTTGAGTTTACTCTGTTTATGTCCACTCAGCTTCTTTAATCTGTAAGTATATGTCTCTAGCCAAATTTGGGAAGTTTTTACCCATTATTTCTTCAAATACTTTCTTCAGCTTTACGCTCTTTCTCCTCTTTTTTCTGGGACTTCAATAATATAAATTTTAGATCTTTTCTTATTATCTCACAGATCCCTGAGCCTCTATTCATATTTTTTAATTCTATTTTTTCTCTGTTGTCCATACTGGGTGACTTATATTTTTCTGTCTTGCAGTTCACTGATTCTTTCCTCTGCTTCCTCCATTCTGCAATTGACCCCATTCACTGAGTTTTTAAGTTAACTGATTGTATTTTTTAAATCTAAAATTTTTATTTGTTTCTTCTTTATGTCTTCTGTTTCTTTGCTGAGACTCTCCAATTATTCATTTCTTTTTGTTTTTTTTGCTTTTTCTTTTTTTGGTGAGGAAAATTAGCCCTGAGCTAACATCTGTTGCCTATCCTCCTCTTTTTCGCTGAGAAAGGTTAACCCTGGGCTAACATCCATGCCCATCTTCCTCTACTTTATATGTGGTACTCCTGCCATAGCATGGCTTGATGAGCAGTGTGTAGGTCCATGTCCAGGATCTGAACCCGTGAACCCTGGGCCGCCGAAGCAGAGTGTTAGAACTTATCCACAACGCCACCTGGCTGGTCCCTATTCATTTCTTTAAAATGTGTTTGTAATTGCTCATTGACATATTTCTATTACGATTGCTTTAAAATCTTTGTCAGATAGTTCCTTCATGTCTGTACTATTGATGTTGACATCTCTTGATTGCCTTTTTTCCTTCAGTTTGACGTCTTCCTGATTCTTGGTATGATGAGTGATTTCCTATTGATTTCAATTGATTTCATATTGACTGGACATTTTGTTTTATGTTATGAGACTATATTTTATTTAAATTTCCTGTTTTAACTGCATTTTTCTGATGTCAGTCTAGCAGGAGGAGAGGGAGGTATCACTTCATGACTTCCAAGTGGAGGTAGACATCCAGGTTCACCACTCAGACACCATGACACCAGATTTGGGGGTCCTTACTACGTGACCTTGTAGGTAGGGGTGAGAGTTCCAGCTTCACTTATGGTCCCCACTGACACCATGAGGGGGTGGTTTTGGTACCACTGGGCAATGGTGAATGTCTGACTCTCCAATGGTCTTCCTCAAACATCAATCCATCAGGGAGGGTAAAGATTGTCTTGTTACTTCTGGATGAAGGTAAAAGTCCAGGCTTCCCATGTCGTCTCTGTGAACATCATGAGTTGGGAGGGCTTGTTACCAGTGGGTGGGGAAGAATGTCATGGCTCCCTACTTGGTCTCATCTGATACCACCAAGGCAAGGATGTTGGAGCACCTCATCGCAGCTTAGTGAGACTGGAAGTCTAGGCTCTCCACTTGGCATTTGTTGGTGTTGTGAGGGTTGGGGCTGGATGTTTTCTTCTTTTGTGTTTGCTGTTGTCTAAAAGTTCCCTGTCTTGCTCTGCTGTCCCTTTTGTGGTCCTGTGGCTAGGAGAGCAGGTTTTTGTCGGAGCTTTTGTGGTTTGTGCCCCTTGGGATTTCCATATTACTGGCTTCTTCAGTCCAAGTCTTGATTATATGAGGCAAAAAGCAAACCCAGGAACTCACTACCGTGTTGTTCCCTGTGTCCGAAGTTCCCTAGCTGATCTGCCTTCTTCTCCCCACTTTTTAGAATCTTCTTACATTTGTTTATATACAATTTCCAGTTTTTAGATGTATTTAGCAGGGGGAATAGGGAAAAATATGTCTACTGCATCTTCACAGAGGTAGAAGTCCTGTATTTTTTGTTTGTTTGTTGGCTGTTTGGTTGTTTTTCTCCTGGGTGAGACAAGAAAGCTAGAGGGAGCTGGAGTAGAAAGAATTCCCTTCTCTCAAATGGAATAAAGCTCTAGCAAAGTCCCTTCCTCCAGAGGATGAGTCTTTGTTATGGAGAAGTCTCTAGTGCATTTCACAAGGATTATTCTTCCCTTCCCCTGCCAGAGTCAAAAGCTAAAAGGGAATCTTTCCTGGCTCCTCCTCATGAGTATCTGATGAAAAGTTTGGAGGTAAATGTGGGGGCTAAGTTAAAAAACTGCAGCTCCAACTCTCCCACTAGCCCATACAGCCTCCAACAATTCTTTCAAATTGTTACCATGCAAATGAGGTCCTCCTACTCAATGAGCATTAAAAAAAGCCAATTATTACAGCATGAGCTTTTGGGAAAAGAAAATAGTTTTACTGCTAAATCAATCTGCAAGGAGTCAGCAGGTATATGCTTTCAGATCTGTCTCCCCCGTCCAGGGCTTGGGGCATAATTTATGGGATGAGGAGCAGGGTGGTCTGAAGTGTGGAGATAGATGATTGGAGGTGAGGAAAAGTGAAGTAATTGATGAACTGTGCAAGCGTAGTCCAGCTTCATGGCTCTTCATAGGATGCATGTTCACAAAATGGCGGTGTTAGCATGATCTGAGGGCAGAGTTGTCAGCCCTTTGATGTCAAAAAGGTCATTTATTGGGCACTTGTACAGGCCCAGCTGATGGGCTGGTGGCCTCAACCAGCCTGGACAAGGGAGACTCTCAGTTCCTCAAAGACCACTCTTAATTACTCTGTTGGTAAGATTGGGTCTGGTCCAATTGAAGTTGAAGCGGTCCTAGTATGCCTGTGGTTACAAAATGACCTTTTAAGTAATCATACCATTTTATGGCTCCAGTGGCTTCTGCTCCAGGTCAACAGATCTCAGCTTTGACTTTTGGGATGCCCTTGCCTCTCCAAATTTCAGGGCGGCAGTTTACCCTATGGCTATTTTTCTGTTGGATTCAAGAAAAGTGGTTGCCATTCAGTTTGTTCAACTTGTTTCTTGTTATACAGATGAGAAGGACTATATCCATTCTCTTTACACGTTAGAGCTAAAATTGGAAGTCTCCTGGATGTCCCTTACCTTTCTGTCTTTATCTCATGCCACCTCCCTTCATCTTGTTTGCAAATGTAGCAAGATGTATTTTCAGTTATTAATTGAAGAACTCCTCCCAATAGTTGCTTGTCTCCTATGAACTTTACCCTCTAAGACCTTTCAAATTTCTAGCCTACAAAAGAAATAGTGAAAGAGAGAGGAAAGAATAAATTAAAATACCTCAACTCTTGAATTATGATAGCTGTGGAGCACACTTGAGAGCAGAATCTTTGGAAGAATATGGCAGTTTTTCCCACTCCCCTGTAGTCCCTGTAACCTCTCCATGCACCCACTGAGCCCTTAGCTTGGGGTGGCAGCAGAGAGGAGTAAGAGGGAAAGAAGTCACTTAAATGCTAGTGGTTCCCTGAGCTTGACTCATGTCCTCTTCCTCAATGTTGGGTCACACTGAATGTGTGTGTGTGTGTGTGTGTGTGTGTGTGCGCGTGTGTGTGTGTGTAGGTAGGGATATGGGAAAGGTATATGGAGAAGCAACAGAAACATCAGGACCACCTTCATGGGCATGCAGTAGCACAGGGTCCTTCTTTCAGAAGGGCTCCACACTTGTTTCAATGATTTGCTGTTGCAAATTTTTAATATTTTAAAATTTTTTAATAATTTTTTAAACAAAGGACTCTGAATTTTCATTTTGTCCTGGACTCTACAAATTTCGCAGCTGGTACTAGGAAATATAAGAGCCAAGGAGCTTGATTCCTGGGACAGGCTCTTGGTGGAGGTAAGCTTTATAGAGTTCCACCAAGTCTATAACATATTGAGAGTGGTAGTAGAGAGATGGCTACAGGGAGTGTCCAGGCAGATAGGCCTAGGATAGTGTCACAGTTTCCTATATCTATCCAACATTGAATGGGGAGCAGTCAGATGTTGATGCATAGTAATGAGGGGTATAGAAGTTACTGTGAAGAATGGGTGTGAGGGGGAGGAGAGAGAGAAAGAGACAGAGGAAGCACACCAGACTAAAGAGAACTTATGAAGAAAAGAATTAAGGGGCCAGCCCCGTGGCACAGTGGTTAAGTGCTCACGCTCTGCTGCTGGTGGCCCAGGTTCGGATCCTGGGCGTGCACCGACATACTGCTTGTCAGGCCATGCTGTGGTGGTGTCGCACATAAAGTGGAGGAAGATGGGCATGGATGTTAGCTCAGGGCCAATCTTCCTCAGCAAAAAAAAAGAGGTGGATTGGCATGGATGTTAGCTCAGGGCTGATCTTCCTCACAAAGAATATTTAAAAAAAAAGAAAAGAATTGAGAATGAAGCAGCAGGAACTGACCACCAAAGACATGATCCCAACAATGACATGTCAAAGATGCCATCTGGAGAGATGATGAGTAGTGATGTTCTTATATGGTCACCTATCTAATGCCCTAGTACTATGTTAACCCTTGGAATTTAGTTAACCCTTGGAATTTAGACCTAGTATAGAGAATGTGGGGGAACATACCATGAGTTGCCAGAGATTACCCCAAATTAATTGAAACTAACTTCCCGCTGTCTGGTAGAATTGGGATATGAAATAAAATCAAACTCAGTGATATAGACTGAATGTTAGCATTTCCCCAAAATTCATATGTTGAAGTCCTAACCCCCAGTGTAATGGTATTTGGAGATAGAGCTTTTGGGACGTAATAAGGATTACATGAGGTCATGACAGCAGGGCCCTGGTCTGGTGGGATTAATGCCTTTATAAGAAGAGACACCAGAGAGCCTGTTCTCTCTCCTCCCTGTGACGACGTAGTGAGAAGACCACTGTTTACAAGCCAGGAAGAGCGTTCTCACCGGAGCTTCCCAGCCTCTAGAACTGTGAGAAATAAATTTCTTGTTTCAACCATCAGTCTACGGTATTCTGTTATGGCAGCCCAAGCTGACTACGTCACTCAGTTAAAGAAAAATAAAACTATACTTCCTGTCCTTTTTAATTTAAGGTTAGCTATTTGTGTCAATTTTAAACTACTTTTCAGCCCAGCAAAGAGTCTGACATTTTCCAAAGGTGACATTCTTTTCTTCGCTTCTGAGTCTCTGTACATATTCTAATCATGTTAGACTAGGTTCTGACTATGCAGGGGTGTGTGCGTGTGTGTTTCTCTTTCATTTTGCCACACCAGGGAGGAGGTCTTTGCTGCCCCAGCCTGAGCAACACTTTTTGCCTCCATTTATTGGTAGGATGCCCTTCCTCTCAACTCCAATTTCACAGAGTGAGCCAGGCTTTGACCCCATAGGATATTGAAGCATACTCAGTTACTCACTCTCACGAAACTGAATTCCAGGCCATATCTTCCTGTTTCTAGACCTGCAGTACAGTAAGTCTGCACCTTCAACCCCCATTTACTGCTGTATTGTTCTATTCCATTTCTAGTCCACAGAGATGATTACACAATTTTTGAGTGAAACTGTATATGTAAAATATATTTTCAGTGTTTCCAGGTAGAGATAAAAAAAATTGCAATAATGAAAACCAAAAAGACATAGTCACAGTCAAATGTAAGGCAAATATATCCCTTGCAAAGAATGGATCCAAATTGGTGAAAGAGCTGAAGTTTCTACCTTGCTGAGTCTGGGACCAAAATCAGGCAGTGGCAGTATAATTTTTTTTAATCTGTTTTCCCAAAGATTGTTGTTCAATGTGTGTTGTTACAATGCTTCAGTGGACTTTATGCATGTGTATATGCAAGAATGTCTTTAGGGAATACAGCTAGCAGAGAAATTGCTGGGTCATGGCACAAGGCACATTTTGAATTTTCAATATATTGTCAAACTGGTTTCCAAATTGTAGCAGTTTACACTCCCACTAGCACAGTTATGAGAATTTCTATTTCTCTATATCTTCCCAACATCCGTTGTCGTCAGATACCCCTCTCCTAATTATCCCATCTGATGGAAGTAATGTGGTATTTCATTGTTTTCATTTGTGTGTCCTTGATTACTGAGGCTGAATCATGTTTCGTCTTTTAATATGTATTTGGGGTTCATCTTCTGTAAACTTACCTGTTCATTTCTGTGGCTCATTTTTCTCTTGGTTTCTTTCCTGTTTTTATATTTTAGAAGTCTTCTATACCTTCTTAAACCTAGCTACAATATAAGTTCCCTTCTGAGCACAGCACTAAAACTGCTTGTCAAGGTCACCTCCCTATTTCCAAATCCCACATATACTTCTCCAGCCTCATCTCGCTCAACGTCTCCACATCGCTCATGGAGTTGACCCCTCCCTTCTCTTTGTCAGTTTCTTCTCTCTTGGATTTTGTATCTCACTTTCTTGTTTTTTTTTTTGTGAGGAAGATCAGCCCTGTGCTAACATCTGCCAATCCTCCTCTTTTTTTGCGGAGGAAGACTGGCCCTGGGCTAACATCCGTGCCCATCTTCCTCCACTTTATATCCCACTTTATATGGGATGCCGCCAAAGCATGGCTTGCCAAGCGGTGCGTCAGTGCGCACCAGGGATTGAACCCACGAACCCAGGGCCGCCGCAGCGGAGCGTGCGCAGTTAACCGTTTGAGCCACTGGGCTGGCCCCTGAATTTCTTGTTTTTTCTTACAGATTATGTGCTTTCAATTTTGAATTGCCAGTGCCAAGAACATTGTCCAGCACGTCAGACACTTAATAATTACACTTAGCTGTACAATTTCTAGTGGAGGATTTCTAGCAGGATCACGATGCACACATTGACCCTCTAGTCCTGTCTCTCTCTCATCACCCAGCAGGGGCCCCTGTGCAAGCTTCTAGAGTTTCATCCAGTTTTAACTTCTCACAAGGAATGTTCCTTGCTTTCCTCTAAATGTATTCATTGATGTTGCAATCAGTAGCCTTTTTAAATGAACTTTGATCCTGACACTTGGTAACATTTACTCTAACGAGCCTGGGTACAGACACCAGTAATTGTGTTAGATTATGCAGTACGTGTGGGATGTGCTAACATAATATCTAGAAGAGGTCATCACACTCACTTTTCCTAGCCACCAATGTAGAATTCAAAGCCAGTTATCCAGAGGCAAATAGTTACTATTTTACCTACTGAGCTGTTTCACATTGCTGAACTAGAAAACAAAATAAAATTGAAAAAATTTTAAAACTTTTACCAAGTATAAGATATTTTAAAGGGCTAAACTGTTTTTTATTCTAAAATGTCAAAATATGAGATAATATTTCCCAAATTTTATTAGTTAAATGACTATGATTTACCAATATCAGAGATTTAAAAATTACTTTAGTAGTAAGGAAATGGATTGATCTTTTGTGACTATGAATTATTAAAAGGTACTTTTTTTAAAAAAAATAGGTGACATATCTGGTTTAAAAGAAACTAAATAAATATACATGTCCATCATGAAGAAAAGAAAAATCAGTACTGCTTATTTAGAATATAACTTGATTTGTAGTGACTTAAACTCATTATATTTTAACCAAGAAGTCCAATATATGGTATGGAAATAGAACAGACAGAGATTTGAGCCCTTTCTTTCCAATCTTTCTTCCCATTTCTCCTTTCACAGGCTGCTCAAAGCAGTGTTGAATGGAGAGTTTTCTTTGCTAGCATATTGAAAATTATTACATATATTAGGGATTAAAATAAATTATTTGAACGGACTCCACTGTTATATTTTGAAAAAAAGACACTCTGACTTTAATAAAACATTGATTTTCTGAGTTCTATGAAAAAATTCATTGTGAAAAGTGTGATGATGAAGCAGCACAAAAGGGTCCACTATACATAATGAGAATGGTTGAGAACTCTTAACTTTCCTAATTTACGTCCCATCCAAAAAACATAAATTTTTTAGAAGTGGCATTGACAGTGGGGGAATAAAAACCAAACTTAGTTTTTATTTTATTTTATTTTTATCTTTTCATTTTTTTTGTGAGGAAGATCAGCCCTGAGCTAACATTTGCCAATCCTTTTCCTTTTTTGCTGAGGAAGACTGGCCCTGGGCTAACATCTGTGCCCATCTTCCTCCACTTTATATGGGACGCTGCCACAGCATGGCTTGCCAAGCAGTGCCTGGGTGCACGCTGGGTCCAACTGGGGAACCCCAGGCCACCACCTGCAGAGCATGCGCACTCAACTGCTTGCGCCACCGAGGTGGGCCCAGTTTTTGTTTCATTGTTTAATCACAAATGAGATGGAGAAAAAAACTGAAGAACCAGTGGAGCCCAGCTCTGTAAGACAGGGAGCAGTTGACTTTCTTGTGGGCCCGCTGCCTGTGAGGTTCCCTGGACACTCTCATCACTGAAGGAGCTACACGCAAATTCCTCCTTTCTGCCTCCCCGACCCCCACCACCACCTCCTGCAGCGCAACGAAAGCCACGTAAACCCACACTCACGACGCTTTGTTGGTATGTGGAGGAACCAGAAGGCAAAAACTGGTTTTAGTTGCCGAAGAGACCAGCACCTCAGAAACATGGCTACTCTAAAGAAACAAAAGGTCTCGGATGACTCACTCCAGGCAAGTGGGACGAGCAAGAGAAGGCGCACCATCTTCCAGGTAGGCATGGGATGGAGTAAAACTGCAGTCTTAGTGGGTTCCAGGAAAGTCTCTGGCCCATTCATACTGTTTTCTGTTTATTGGTGGCATGTATGTTATCCTTGAGAAGCTCTAGGTTTTGCATTTATATCAAGGAACTCGCACACTGAAAATGAAGGCTGATATACAGGAATCTAACTGAGTTTTCAGCAAATGCAGTGGAACTTGCAAGTTCCGGTGAATTTTTCCCCTTTAATCACTTAAAGAGGTTTTGTAATTATAGTATTATTGCTACTACTCGAAATATTTCCAGCCATTCTTTTTGCAATGTTCCTCCGGAGAATATTCTCACACTTGCAAATTTCTCATTCTTTGAGGAATAATTTTATTTTTTAAAAAACCAAATCCAGCGTCCGGCCAGTGGCGGTGAGGTTTGCAGGTCTGACTCCCGGCGCGCACCGATGCACCGCTTGTCAGGGCAGGCTGTGGTGGCGTCCCATATAAAGTGGAGGAGGATGGGCACAGATGTCAGGCCAGGGCCAGTCTCCCCCAGCAAAAAGGAGGAGGATTGGCATCGGATGTTAGCTCAGGGCTGGTATTCCTCACGAAAAAAACAAAAACAAAAAAACCAAATCTAAATTTTAAGTAACATCTTATGAATATTTTTAAGCAATGTGAATTTTTTTCCAATTTTAAAAATTATAATCATGTAATAATTTGGCTTATAAAGTGACAATAAAAATAATCGCTATGATTCGATCAAGGTACAGTATTGAACTTAGTCGATAGTATCAGAAGGTGGATACACAAAGGTGCAACATTTACTTGAATATATATATATATATATATATTTAAATGCAGTCACTTCACTTTAGTATCACAATTCAAACGAAAAGAAGGAAAACTAATTCATCCATGTGATATTTCCTGAGGGTCCTGAGGATGATGAATAAAATGAAGACACAACATTATATTTGCAATTCTCTTCATCATAAATCAAATTAAAAAGCTGATGCAAAAAAATCCATTTTGTTTGAATTCTTAGCGTGATCCATTCATTCTGCAGCTAAGGCTGAAAAACATCATCTTAGGAGCTTTCAAAACATCTCCCAATGAAAACTTGGAGGCTAAGGTTACGGTAGACTGGTCCTTTTACATGCAAAATTAATGATGCTGACCCTCTTGTCAATAAGGCACGGTCTCTGAGTTATTTTTCCAGCATTGGAGATGGATTTATTCCAGCCCCTTCAACCTCTCTGTCCTGTCCCTTTATAACCTACAGCACACATTTGCCAGACGACTGCCTAGAGTTTGAAGAATATGTGTGTAACTCTGGGCCTGTGGACAGCAAATCTAACTACACAGTATCATGCAACAGTCTGGTACTAAATTTCAATAAGAATATCTGTGATGCCTGTTTGAAAACAGAGTCCCCCACTCGCCAGTCAGACCACATGCAGGAGCTTGCAGTCCTGAGATTCTACTCTGGTGACCAAATAGGAGAGCTAGAGAGGAGAATGCTATTGTCCGTGAACTGAGCGATATGCAGGCTAATCATGTAAATCATGAGTTTGTAAATTCATATAAATCATATAATAATGGATTATTACTTTATCTCTTATAAAAGGATGAAAAATTCCTTGGTAGTGTCCATTCTTGCAGTTAGCAGCTTATAGAAAAAATTCAATCAATATGAGAAATACATTGACAAAGAGAGGAATATTTAACAAGCATCTTAGCGACTGTATTTACCCTGTCATGAATCGTTGAGCATTTCCCCAATTAATCCTTTGAATAATCTCTGATTATAATTTTAGGTTTCAGTATTTGAGTGCTTTTGTATAAAATTTGGACTTTAATGTAAAATGTCATTTTACTTTTCCTATAGATTTTCAAAATCCTGTGGTGGCACAAAACTTCACCGGCTAAGAAATAATCTTGATGACCGCTGCACCATGAAATGGCAATTGTACAGCTGGAACCACCCCCTTCAGAGAGAAGAAATGCATATGTCAAATTGCCTTAACTATAGATCCTTCAGGCAAAATGCATCCTTCTTTTGGCACTGTCAAAACTTGAATAAATCAGAGATAAGTGGGTTAAAATGTCAGTACCCACTGGGGCTGACTGAGAAAAACCTACTACTTTTCCACAATTCAGTAAAATATTAACCATAGTACCCTCAGTTCTTCATGTATTAATATGGGGAAGGAAATGATAGTTTCATAATCACTGGAAGATTGTCAAATTGCCAGAAGACTAGAACTATTGTCATAAGAGATTAAACGGGATGATATGAATTATCTTGCTAAAAGGTTTTAAGTCTCTGTTTATTTATAGAAATAATCCTTTCCCCTCTGTTTCATCAATCACTGTTTCTAAAATACCAACCATTTGGATGGCAATTTAGATTACTACTGCTTTTTAAAATAGTTTGCTATTTTAAATTACCAAAATGTGATTGGTGAATTTCAATAGAAAATCATTTTCAAAGATTTGTAAGTAAACCTGTTAAAACTAGGAAACTTGCTAAACCCAGTGAGATAGCCCAGGGCTAAAGACACTTGCTGGGTCATTGATCAACAATGACAGCAAATAGTGACCTCACACCAACAGAATGTAAACTTCCAAACTCATTGATAGCATTCCTGACTTGGGGTTAGAATTTATGTTCTCTCTCTATAAACTGTTTGACTTAGATGATGAATGATGGTTAAGGTAATAGAGCATAGCTCTGATGAAAATGCAGTTGAGTTTAGGTTATTTTAAGTCTGGCTTTCTTTGAAGGTCAGTTTAAATGTCTTGATATTCTATAAAAGAAAAGTTATTAGAATTGCTGTTTCTTTCTTATTTTAAGAAGGAAAATTCATTTTACCAATGCAATTTTTCTTTCTGAGTCATTTAGTGAAAATAATCTTTAGCTTCCAATTTTGCTTTTCTTTTTAATTCGACAAAATTTAGATTTTAACTATCTATAGTTTCCTTTACTATTATATATTCTGACTAATTAATTAAAAAATGTGAGTTTAGCTACTCTTCCTGCAAAAAGTCTTAAGAAGATTAATTTCTTAGAATACTTTTACTTGTTGTAGTCTTTTTTTTTTTTGGATATAGTGTGGCTATTTCCAAATTGGTGAGTCTTCTAAAATTTTCCAAGTAAATTGCCATATCAAAGATTCTATTTTATTACCTCAAAATAGTCTCCTTTTTACTTATTAATTTTTAATTCTTCTAACAACTCATGAGTTCTTGCATGCTATTACATGACATCTTATAGTAAAGATGGGAAACAGACAAGTTTCATGAAAATGCTAAAGGAGTAAAATAATTATATTCATAAAATTATATCTACCATTTATTGAGCAGCTGGTAATAATGTGCAATGCTTTTTACTAATGTTATAACAAATAACACCTCTGCATGGCTGAATGTTATAGGTCCACATTATAGTCCATGTTAGGCCTTCTGCTTCCTTATAGATGAGGAAATTCAGGCTAAGAGGCTAGCCTATGAAAGGCACAAGCATAGTAAGGGCATATCCATTCAAACAGAGGCCATGGGAAAGTCAGAAAGGAATAAATATAAGCTTATATATTAGATGATATAGGAGATCAGAGGAGAAAACAGATGTTATGGTTAAAGTGACTGATAAGGGCCGAATGCAGCAGGTAGAACTTAGACTATGCACCACAGATTGGATGTGCCTGGCAAGATGGAGAGAAGGGAGAGCTGGATGCAGTCACACTCTGTATCTTTCAGATACAGATCTTTCAGAGATTAAAATATTCCTGAAAGAATAGAATTCTCTCTTTGAAGGTCCTGGAATACCTCTTAATTGGGAACATACTTTTCGTCATATCTCACATGTTGACTTCCACCTCTGATAGAATACTCACGTTTATTATGGGAAAGGCAAAATAACTTTTTAAAGCCTCCACACTCTCTAAAGGAATAGAAAGAACCAGTCACCTCAGCGGTTTTCTTAAATGCTACTGAATGTGTGTGAATAAACTCCAGATAAAATCTTCCAGAATAGAGTCACCTGGAACCAGCTAGAAGACTCAGTCTAGGGGCCGGCCCCGTGGCTTAGCGGTTAAGTGCTCGCGCTCTGCTGCTGGCGGCCCGGGTTCGGATCCCGGGCGCGCACTGACACGCCACTTCTCCAGCTATGCTGAGGCCACGTCCCACATACAGCAACTAGAAGGATGTGCAGCTGTGACATACAACTATCTACTGGGGCTTTGGGGGGAAAAAAATAAATAAATAAAATCTTTAAAAAAAAAAAAAAAAAAAAAAAAAAGAAGACTCAGTCTACCTAAGTGGTAATAACAGAGGTTGTTAATGTGATCTCCATGCCAACCTCCCCTGAAATCCAGATGTATAGCTATGATTGCCTACTTTGTATCTCCATTTGGGTGTCTACAGAGGCATCTCAACTTGGTATATTCCAAACCAAACTCTCGATTTACCCCACAAAACTGCTCCTAACCCCAATATTCTTCACCTCAATAAATGGCAACTCTGTGTTGCTTATCCAAAAACCCTCCAACTTCCTGACTCCCTTCTTTCTCTCACATATACATTCTTTAGTTTTTTATTCAACATATGGTCAGAATATGAACGATTGTCATCAATTCCTCCAATATTATCTTTATCCAAACCATCCCACTTGGACTATTGCACTAGCTTTTCCTCACAGACCTCCTTTTTCCCACCTCCCACCCTCCACAGTCTATTCCCTATGAAATAGCTCAGAGGGATCCTCTAAAATAAAAGAGATTACATCCTTTCTCTGCCTAAAACCTGTCAATGATTTTCCAGTTCACATAAAATAAAATCCAAAGAATTTCAGTGTCTCTTTATGACTTGAATTCTCTGCTCCTCCTTGCTCAGTCTGACCCAGTCTCACCGCTCCCTTGCTCTTCCAAGAACACACCTCCCTAGGCTTGGAATGCACTTTCTCCAGATATCGGCAGGGCCTGCCTCCTTATCCCATTTAGGTCTCTGCTTAAAAGTCACCTTATCAGAGTCCTTCCCTGATCACCCTATACTAAATCATGGTTTTCCAGATCACTCTCAGCAGGACCACCATATATGGTGCTGCAGTTGTGCTTGACAGATGGGGACCTGGAGCAGGAGGCAAGCCAGGGCTGAGGCCTGCTCCCGCCCTGCCGGCCAAGCCGTGTCCTCTAGCTCCATGGTAAGTCAACTCAGAGAAAGAACACCTTTCTAAAATTTTTGTCAAAAAGAGGAACCTATTTAAAATTTCATGAAGAGAAATTTTAGCAGTAGCGACAAATCTGAAGTTAGATAGATGGATAAATAGATAGAGAGGTAGATACATACATACATACATAGACATACACACATATACACACATATGTAAATATACACACATAAGAAATACATATAAACATATTTATATATAATAATTATACATATTATTATGTATAAAATCTCTTTCCCCAACTTGTCTCCCTCTCCCCTCAACCAGGATGTAAGCTTAACAAGAACAGAGACTTTATTTTGTTCTCTTCTGGGTCACTCAGCTCCTGGAACAGCACTGAGCACCCAGTGAGCAAAAAAATAAATATCTGTTGAATGCATTAACGGTAAGTCAATAAATGAGTTAGTTTATGTGTGTGTGGGAAAGAATGTCATAAAAAGGTCTGAGCATAGACGTTCAAAAATTATTTAAGATTTCCAGATGCTGTTGTAAGATTTAAAACAAAACCAAAGACACAAGAAAGGAAGGTTCAATTTAGATATTGCATTGTTAGATGTTAGCTCAGAGCTCGTCTTCCTCAGCAAAAAGAGGAGGATTAGCGTGGATGTTAGCTCAGGGCTGATCTTCCTCACAAAAAAAAACCAAAAACTCCTCTAGATATTGCATTGTTAGAAACAGTAGTGTGTTTATTGACTATGGTTGAAAAAGATAGGCTTTAGCTTTTGCAAAGCTGCCCATGTTAATTCAAGGTAATTGCTTTAAAATATGTCCAAATAAGGCATGTTATAAAATGGTTGATTTAGCTTAAACACAAACCAATAAATCCAAAAGGAAAGGGATGTTTTCTTTCATAGTGAGAGTTTTAATAAAGAGACTTCATTCCTTTTCTCAAACCTTAATGATCAGCAGTGAAGCAAATGACTAACTCATTTTCTCGAAAATCTAGGTGAGCTTTTGCGTCACATAATCAGTCTAAAGAATGATATTATAGATAGAGAAACCCAAATCCAAAGATCTCCAGTGGTTTGCTAAATTTACGTAGTGAGTAGCCTGAGCTTGACCTAGAACTCATCTCTCCCAACCGAGCCTGCTCTACGTGTGACCACAGCGGAGTGTTTCTTCTTCAGTGAAACAAACGCTGCTGCTCACTGTTTGTACAAAATGTTCCACAGCAACTTGAGAAGCTCAGCCACATCCTTCATCTGCTCCCTACCACCTGTGATACTTGGGGACGTAAATAAACATGAGATGCAGCAATTCAGAGATCCCTCTTCATGGCCACTCCTCCCATCCCATCTGTTTACTATCCTGATGCTAATAGCCGGGAAAGTGCCAAGGACGGCTGTTTCTCCTCTCTGTGGTTTATGTCTTGGCTTGTAGCATTCATAAAGACATCTAAATTGAATCTTTACTGCCTGTTTTACTTTCCTGCTGTGTAGTGAAAACTACTGTCTCTGCATGGGTCAGCACACACACTCAGGCTTAGTCCTCTCTGTCAGTGGTGTCGTCTCCCAACCTGAAACAGAGCAATACATATCTGCCTGGGATTCTTTAAGAGCTGTCCTAACCTTCTGTCTCCTATGAGACACACACACACACACACACACACACACACACACACACACACACAGAGCACTCAGCACTCAGTAGCGCTTGGTGAACAGGAAGGTTAAATTAATCCTCATTAGGCTTTATCATAAGAAGAGCATGCTTGGCTGCAATAGGTCTTCCTAATCTGGTTTTAATTCCTCAGAAATCACATACTGGCTACATGAATGCTCTGCAACATGTAGCAGGAAGAAGTGCTTTTTGGAGCTATAATTAAAAGGCTATTTATACCACACATGCAATTATGTGCTCTCTCTGACTAGCTCTTAAAGGCGCCTAGGTTGAAGGAACCCCCAAATCAGTTGCACGTGTGAATGATTTTGCTGCAATATTACCTGCAGCTGCTGAGTATAGCAAAGTTTATCATTCTATTAACCCCACATTAACCCTCATTATATGGCCTGCTCAGTGAAGGTGCACCCCCAGAACGTGTTCAGTTTGTTAATGGCCAATCCCATTACACGAGTAGACATGATCACGGCTCAAGAGGACATGCCTACCACATATGCTTTTGGTTTGGAGAAAGAGTGGTTGCCTAATTCAATTGAGTGGAGTGTCTTCAGCAATAGAAGATGAACAACAGAGGTACAATTGATGTAATTTCTAACTTCGCTTCTTTCCACTGCAAGGTACTGACTCTCACAGTTGTAGTCACTTAACCACTGTACCTATAGAACACCAAGTCAGACTCCAGTCCACCCTACCCCCAAAAACATGGCCCTAGGCAGGAAGAATATAAGATGTCCCAGGTGAATTAGATTAGCAATATAACTGATTTTATTCTGACTCTTTGCCTCTTTTTGCCAAATACTGTCACATTGTCTTCACTGTCCAATGTTGGCTCTCAAATTCATAAACTGGGTCCTTTTATGAGAAATATTTTCCTTGTTTTTAGGATTATACTTAGTGGTAGTGTTGGCATTAGAATGGCTGAGCACAGTGCCTCTCTTATTCCGTTTGTGTTTTTTGTTGTTGCTGCTTGTCCTTGGAGAAATAGACATATGTTGACAAGACCCAATCCTCGCTATTAGAATAAACAAAGTTTCCTAATTTAATCACCAAATGTGTAAATAAGATTAAGTGCATACCACAGTTTGGCATTTAAAACCAATTTTATTTTTTGTTCTCAGGAGAGAATCTTTTCTTCAACCCCATTTTCCTGCTATGTTGGATTTGCCTCTCTTGCATGTGGAGGGTGAGGCACATTCCTCACCGTACCACATCCACACCCATAACCCAAGAAGGCCAAGTGAGGCTGACAGGGTGTGACATTGGATCTCTTGACTTGCTGAGAAATGGGCCCAGTGAGCCTGAGAGAAGATATTCCCCAGGAGGAGGAATCAGACTTGGTGGCCAGTGAGTCAGATTTTGGTTTACCAGTATCTCTTTCACTTCCACCAACTTTGCTGCAGTAGATTCATGAGTCAGTGTAAAGTGTTCCTTTATTTATCTAGACTTACCGGCCTCAGTCAGTGAAAAACAGCCATTTTCACACTGTTGGCTTTGACGGCCAGTGGAGTTCAGTGCCCATGATTACTACAGAGTGGTGAGTTAGGCTATGTGATTAAAGTTTACGTCTCCCAAGTCATTTCCAATAAGCAGGGCTATGTCTTAAATTGCTGAATCTATATATATGCAATGGAGATGTAATGAAAAGCATACTGCATTGAGAACCGGAAAATCTGGGTCTACTACTCACAAAATCATAGCCTTTATCAAGTCAATTTAACCCTTCTGGACTTCAGTGTTCTCATCCGTCACAGGAAAGAACTGGATTGGATCCATTCCTTAGAAGAAAAAGATAGATAGATGAAGGATAAATAGGTTGATAGATCACACAGTATTCAGTGGTGAAGAAAACAGAAATGGACTGTGTTTCTATAGGGTCTAAAATCTAAACAAACTGACAAATACATGCATGATTAGAGATGATTACATATTGTGTTAACCTTCAGGGTGATATGAGAAGGGACAATAGAGTGAGAGGAAAGCTCTCTCTAAGGAGGTGATGGTTCAGCAGAAACACGAAGAGGGCAAAGGTCAGGCACAAAAGGAGAAAGAGGAGGTAGGGGCAGAGGATCATATACACTGGTCAGTTTGAGGAACCGAAAGAGGCCTTTGTGTTCAGAGAGTAGTAAGTGTGAGAGGAGAGCAATGCAAAAATAACGCTAGAGAGGAGACAAGGATAAATTTCTGCCAAGCTTATGATCCAGGTTAAAATGTTTGAAATAGAAGCACTGTGTGATGTAATGGAATAGTCTGCAGCAGGGAAGTGTGATGATCCAAATAGGTTTTCAAAAAGAAAGTCAGAGGAGGAATTCAGAGAGGGCCTCGATAAGAAGTCAGAGCAGGCGGAAAGGGAACAAGGTTGATTAGTGAACAGAAAATGAGTTAGTGTAAACATTTAACCAAAAGAGCAAAGAAAACTTACAGGGAGACAGACAAATTGGAAGAAAGTTGTAGGACCTGTAGAGTGATATTCATTTTTTCAATAGTGAGATAAAGGGAAGCCAGTGAAATTACGGTGTCAGGAAAATTGTGCAATACCACTACCAGTTTCCCTGACGATGAAGCCCCACATTTTGATAGTGATGATATAACGAACAAACAAACAAAAACAAAAAACAATAGACAAAGAAACAAAGCTTATGAAGAAATTCATCATTAAGGACAGAACTACGTATGGTCTGGCTAGCTTCCCCTTGGGAAAAGTGTGTGTCTCCAGAGAAGATAAGGGGAAGAATTGGTATTTTAAATAAAAAGGGTAAATTGAGTCTGCTGGCTCAAGGCTTCTGGTGGTACTGCAGACCTGCTGTTTCTCACTCTGTTTTATTCTTAACCAATTTCAATAAATCCAGGAGTTGCAATCCCCTCCACCATTCACCCCAGCCCCACCCCTAGCAAACTGCCAAAAAAGAAGTTTAAAATCACTCTCCTGCATTGCGCAGAAGTATCACCAGGAGATGTGAAAAGGTAGATTCTAAGTCCACATGTTTGAAGTGAGGCCTGAGATTCTGCATTTCTAACAAGCTCTTGGGTGACACTGATGTGGTCCAGAGACCACACTCCGAGTAGCAGAGTCAGGGAGAGTGAGGAGAGGCACTGAGAAGAAAGTTAAATGGCTATTGGAGGAGTTCAGGTTGGAGATGGTAGAGCTGTCTTTGACTAAGGCAATGACAGGGAAGACGAAGAAATATAAACAGGCTGGAAGAAATTCTATAGGTCAAATTAGCAGGATTGTTGACAGGTGAGATGGAGGGGAGCAAACTGTGGGAAGGCCCTGAAGTTTCCAGCTTGAGCAAGCGAGTGTGTGTGTGGTTACTGGACGAGGCAAGGTTCATGAGGGCTAAGGTCACTGCCGGCTCTAAAATCTGGACTCCAGGCCACTGTGAGACTTAAGTGCTTTCTGTGGACTCAATATGTTCACAGCTAGAGTGTTACACGTGTATGGAAAGATGTGGGGCAGTGACCACCAGCACGGTTTTGGAGTCAAGTAGATTTGGGTTTTTGTCCTAGTTCTCCCAAGTCAGTAACCCCTCTGAGACCCACTCCCTCATCCGTATAATTTGAAGGACATAATATCTACACATAATGTCCCTGTGAGGACAGACGGAAGAGGTAGAAGAGCACTCAGCCTCCTGGCCAGCACAGAGTGAACGTGATTGTCGTCATCATTATATGAGAATTGCTTAACTATCTTTCTCTAAGAATAAAAAATTTTACTTTAAAATTATATATTTTTTAGAAAATTTAAAGTTGAATTAAAATATGTAAAACATGAAGAAATGACTATAAAAATATTTTTTAAAATAGAAAATAGCTTATTATCTTGGTTTCCTTTTTTAAATACCTTAATATCTTCATTAAATGAATGAATTGAAATTACTTCTCTTATTTCCTGTTATTTCATTACCATCTGTAAAAATAAATAGGATCAACAAAGATATTTTCTAGGACATTCATTTTCTCTCCTGTGTGTTATGGCAGGACGTTCTCTCTCTCTCTCCTTCCCTCCCTCCCTCCTTTCCTCTCTCTTCTACTGCAAGGCTGTAATTAACTTCTGTGCAGTAAGTATATTTGTGTTCCTAAGCCTGTTACAACAATTGGCTCTTAGGAAGTTCTCAATAAATACTTCTAAATGAGTGGATTAATACATGCCTATTAAATGAGGCAGGATGAAGCCCCTTATCCTGTTCATCTAGGAAAATTAATATTTTCAATTCTCTAGGTTTGGTTTTATAGGTGATAAGGACACAACTCCAGCAGACCTGGAATTTAGTGGTGTAGTTCTAGAAGATGCCTATGGTATAACCAAACAGTTGAAGTTAATGACCCCTACTATCTCAGAGATTTGCTCAGCCACAACCTAAGGGATATTACATATGCTTCTAAGGGATGTTGTATATGATGTTTCCATTGATGTATTTGGGTAAAGATTTTTATTATTAAATGTCAAATCTGCATTGCATTTCCTTTAAGATCACAACAAGCCGTTCTTCAGAGGTGCTCTGTGGTCCTGTAAATCATTCTCTGACTATAAAATAAACCCCTGATGGCAGCAGTTACTCTCAGAATGAAGTGCAAATCAAACTCTTAAAACTTGTAAATGCAACATACTGCTGGTGATTAAGATGAAATTATTTTGACAGGTCACTATATTTTTTCCATTCAAGTCTCTGTTGTTTATCCATTGCAATAATACAGGTTTAAATGTCCCTGTGGTGCGAGACAATACTTGAGAAAGTATCTGCCATACAAAATGGCCATCCACTGCCCAGGTCACTTTCTGTGGAAACCTTCAGAGATAAAAAGAGTCAAACAAATCGGTTACTCATGTCCACCATGGTTGAAACTCCTGTTTGTTGACTGAAAACATTTATTATCAATTCATTTTTATGATGCTTCATTTTACAATCAAATTATAGTCTGACAAGTAGTTTTGGTTTGAGGAAGGACTGCTGGTGAAGTAATTGAATACAAGCAATAAATATGCCTTCCAGAGAGTTTTCCTAACACATGAAACATTTTATATTTTTAGAATATTTATTTAACCAAAGGAAACACATGGAAAATGAGAGGAAATGGACATCAATTTGTGTTTTTGCTTACTTCCCCCACAAAACCTTTTGGATTACATAGTTTAAAAATATAATTAAAAAAATCTTGTTCAGAATTCCAGTTAAATACAATAAAAAGTAGCTAGGACCCACCCTAATTTTATTTGTAAGTAAAATGCAATAAAATTAGCTTCTGGTGATTTGTTCTGGACAAAATCTATTTGAATTTTACTCTTGTGTGTGTCCAGAAAGAGGAAAGAAGTTGGAACTCACTGTTTCATTTTGTGAAGTTTTTAATGAAGGCTGATTATCGTAGAGACATGCATTTTAACAAAGACTGCAGCTCATTTAGTTTTAAAGGCCTCGTGTTTCATGATAGCAATGCATTATATAAGACTGCCCATGTTCAAGGCATCAGGTGGTCCTGTTACAGAAGCCAGAATGTGGTCGTGCATTTATTTTTTTAAGATGGAAATAATGGTCTGGGTTTCCTTTCTCATTTCTGACTGCTCAGAGCTCCCTCTGAGGTTGTTCTTCCTAGCATTGGAAAGTTACCAGAGTCAGAGTCAGAAAGCCTGGCTCTGCTGTGACCTGGCGAGACTAGGCAAGTTACTCAAACTTGTGGAGGAGAGTTTATAGTGGATGAGCCCGAGGGTTCCCTCCAAGTGTGACAGTCTCTATTCTATGATTTCCCCCTTTTAAAAAAATGCCACTTCTCCCAGAGCTGGCTGGGAGCGTTCTAATCCACTTTCAAAAACATGAAGAAAGTCAATGGAACCTAAATATATCAAGTATAATTCTTTGAACTAATAATTTAGGAAAATTAAATCCCAGGAGAGTTAACTGACTTTTCTAAGTGTGCCCGCCTGGCACGAGGCTGAATGAGACTGGAACGCTCCAGTTCAGTGAGCTTCCCAGACCCCCACAGTGAAGTGGCAGAGGACAGGATCAGGTTGGATCAGTCAGCAAGAAATCCAATGTAGGACTATGGCACTAACCAAACAAATCTTCCCTACAATGAGTTACCCTCCGTTTCTTCATTCTTTCCCACTCGTATATGGGTAAGAATTAAGACACGTCACGTAGTAAACATTTTAGCAAGGGTCATGGACAGAGCCTAAAGAAGGTGTCTACCTTGTGTACAATGGCGTAGATTTTTATTATTAAAAGGAAAAGTAAAAAGCCAACAGTTTCAGTTGCAAGAAATCCCTACCATGGAGAAAGCAGTAAATGCTACTGAGGGACAAAAATTCAATTGAATGATCTCACTTACATCTCAATTCCAATTCATCATCAAATCTTGTTTGTTTTACCCTCAAAAAATCAAGAATATTACCATTTATACTCCCCCTGCTGCCACTCCTGTCCTCTCCACCACCTCCTGCCCAGGCTGTGCAACTCGTGTCCCAGCAATCACCTTGTCCTCCCGTCATCTATGCTCAACACGGCAGAGAAGCAATTCTGTTAAAACCAGAGGCAGATCACGGCATTCTTCTGTTAAAAAATTTCCAATGGAATAAACAAACTGTGGTACATCCAGATAATGGAATATTATCCAGTGCTAAAAAGAAATCAGCTCTCAAGCCATGAAAAGACAGGGAGGAGGGGCTAGCCCAGTGGCAGAGCAGTTAAGTCACCTGCTCTGCTTCGGTGGCCCGTGGTCCGCAGGTTTAGATCCCGGGCGCAGACCAGCGCACCGCCTGTCAATCCATGCTGTGGCAGCGTCCCATACAAAGTAGAGGAAGATGCACACAGATGTTAGCCCAGGGCCAATCTTCCTCAGCAAAAAAAGAAGAGGATTGGCAATGGATGTTAGCTCAGGGCTAATCTTCCTCACACACACACAAAAAGACATGGAGGAAACTTAACTGCATATTACTAAGTAAAAGAAGCTGATCTGAAAAGGCTATGTACTGTATGATTCCAGCTATGTGACATTCTGGAAAAGGCAAAACTATGGAGACACTAAAAAGATCAGTGTTGGCCAGGTGTTAGAGGGGAAGATAGGACAAATAGGTGGAGAACAGAGGATTTTGAGGGTAATGAAACTATTCTGTATGATACTACAATAGTGGATACATGTTATTATAAATATTTGTCCAAACCCGTAGAATGTATAGCATCAACAGTGAACCCTAACGTAAACCATGGACTTTGGATGATAATGATGAGTCAGCATAGGTTCATCAGTTGTAATGAACCCACCACCCTTGCAGTGGATATTGGTAATGGGGGAGTCTACACATGTGTGGGGCACGGGTCGTGCTGGACTCTGTAACTACCACTCAATTTTGCTGTGAACTTAAAACTGCTCTAAAAATAGTCTATTAAAAAAATTTTGAAACAAGATAATGGTGATGGTTGTCAAACATTATAAATTGACTAAATGCCACCTAATTGTACACTGCAATATTGAGAACTGATAAATTTTTTATGTGTATTTTACCATGATAAAAAAAATCATTTGGGGTGAAAAGAAACCTTTCAATGGTGTTGAGTAGGAAAAATCTACCCTCCTCCTGTGTGTTTCCCTCCTTTACTCTCACATTACTGCCACACTCACATTTCTGATGTCAGATATAACAGGTTTTTCCCCACCAAGCAATTTTGTGTAACATCAGCAGGGTGTCCTACAATTCAGTTCAATCGTGGCACTAACCGGAGTTAGTGCAGACCCCCAGGTTAAGGGCTTGGTCCCACGAAACCAATAACAAACCCAGACGCCAATAACAAGTAGTAGGTCCCCAGGTTACCCACAACTTCTGTCCAACTTGGCTACAAATCAGAGGTTCCCATGGTCTCTCCCACCTTAGTACCAATTATTTGATGGAACAGCTCACAGAACTCAGGGAAACACTTAAGTTCACTGATTTATTATACAATAAAGGGTATGGTAAAAGATACAAACAGCCAGGTGAAGAGATACATAGGGTGAGGTCTGGAAATGTGTTGATTGCAGGAGCTTCTGTCCTGTGCACTTAGGGTGCACCACCCTGCCGGTACGTGGATATGTTCACCAATCTGGAAGCTCTCCAAATCCCAAACTATTGGGATTTTATGGAGGCTTCCTCAGGTAGGCATGATCAATTATTAACTCTGTTTCTAGCCTCTCTCCCCTCTCTGGAGAGTGGTAGGTGGGGCTGAAAATTTCAAGCTTCTAATCATGGTTTGGTCTTCTGGTGACCAGCCTCCATCCAAGAGCCACACAGGAGCCCACTCAGAGTCACTTCATTAGAACAAGAGATACTCCCATCTCCCAGGAAATTCCAGGGGATTCAGAAACTCTGTGTCAGCAACCTGGGTCAAAGACCAAACATTAGAACAAAAGATGCTCCTGGTGCTCTTATCACTTTAGGAAATTTAAGAAACAAGGATTTTAGGAGCTCTGTGCTGCGACCTGGAGTCAAAGACTAAATGTTAGAACAAACGATTCTCTTAGCATCTCTATTTTCAAGGATTTTAGGGAGCTCTATGTTGGGAACCGGGGGCAGAGACCTATATATATAGGTCCATATATATTTACTATAGTAGTATAGTAATAATATAATAGTCTTTACATGATTTCTTCTTATTTCACAAGCAGCCTCTCACATCCTCAGTAAAAGCTCCAGTTGTTAGGAAAGCCTGTAGGGTTCTCTGTGGCATCTGGTCCTCCGTTACTTCTCTGACTTCATATTGCAATAGTCTACCTTTCACGTGACGTTGGCCTACTTGCTGTCCTGTGAGAGTGCCAGGCACTCCCCAACCTCAGAATCGTTGATGTCCTCCTCTTCCTTCAGGTCTTTACTAGTGTCACTTTCTCAGTGGACCTTCCCTGGCCATCCTATCAAAATCTCAAATGTCTTCCTCTGCCACTTGCTGTGCCTGTTCCCTGTCTTATTATTCCTCCTTAGCACTTATCACTATCTAGTGTACCACACGTGTCAGTGGTCCTACACTAGAAGGCATGAAGGCATCCACGAGGGCAGAGATTTTTGTCTTTTTTCTTCATTGCTCTGTCCCCAATCACATCATAAGTTCTTAGTAAATATTTGCTGAATTAATGAATTCACTGGTAAACAAAAGTGTATACTCCTGACCCAAGAGAGAAGGCATCTCAAATTCTGAGGAACATTTGGACCCAGGAAGGCAGGAATTAGTCAAAACATACATTCTTCATCTACATCAGAGATTTTAGGTTGAGAAGAACTGTCTGATACAGCAGAGAATGGTGTCCTTTAAATGCCCCCTAGCTTACCACACAAGAAGCTTTCTAAGTCCTTTAATAGTGGAAAGCCTCAACACTGAAAGAGAGCCAGGGTGGCAGATGGAGGTTCCTGTCACTAGAGAAATGCCACGTTGTAGCTCAGATCCACTGTAGTCAGGGCAGAGAGTGCCCTGGAAGTTTGAGCAACAAATATAATCATGCCAGGTCTTGAGGCCATTAGTGCATCCATTTAGAAATATTGAAAACCTGCCTCAGGCTTCCCAATTTCCAAGACAATGAAAATGAAACCCGGAATTAAACTGAACGCTTCACCCAACTAATGGGTAGAGACTGGTAATAGTCCACTTGTCTAATCCTGGTAATTGATAGAGCTTGACTGGGGCTTTCTTGGGCACTCAAGAGCCCAGCAGGCCATAGCCTTCCCCCTTAAATTTTATCTAGAAACTTCTGGCCTATATTCCATGAGCCTCCCAATAATAATGACCTAATCTGAAATTCTGGACATTTCTTTAGGGCTCTAACATTTGCCTACCTTCTTGTAGCCTTCTCTGTACTTGGAGTTCTGGACCTGTACACCCAGCCATTTGCTGGGGCCTTGATTCAGATTAGATAGGCTTTCTGGGAATCCAGTTTGACCATGCTTGCATATCCTGATCATTAACTCTTCTTGGGCCTGACATTTTCACATCCCCTTTTCCTGATGCATCTTATTGAAAGAGGTATAAGGAGGAAACCAGGTTTTAGCTGAACGGAACTCGTATTGAGGGTTGAATTCCTGCTAACTATGATGGAGCATCTTCTGCGTGGAGATCCAGAGACATAAGCCAGGTAAAGAGATCTTAGGAAAAGATGTGATGAAGTCCAAGTACTAAAATTAAGTACCTGCTATTGACTGAATTGTGTCCCCCTCCAAATTCATATGTTGAAGGCTTAATTCCCAGTGCCACTATACTTGGAGATAGGGTCTTTAAGAGATAATTAAGGTTAAATAAGGTTATAAGGGTGGGGCTCTAATCTAATAGGATTGGTAACCTTAAAAGAAAAGGAAGAGAGGTAGATGTCTCTCTCTCTCTCTCCGTGTACGTGTCCTAGGAAAAGGCCGTGTGGGAACCCAGCGAGAAGGTGGCCATCTGAAAACCAAGAAGAGAGTTCTCACCAGAAACTGACCATGCTGGCACCCTGGTCTCAGACTTCTAGCTTCTAGATCTGGGAGAAAATAAACTTTTGTTGTTTAAGCCACACAATTTGTGATATTTTGTTATGGCAGGCTGAGCAGACTAATCCAAGCCCAAAGGGTTGTGGATCCAAAGGTTCAGAATCAGGTAAAAAAGGGTCAGCAGAAGAGCAGGTCAGAACAGACAAGGAGCCCGGAAGGTGTCCTCAAGCAGCTCTGGGCTTTCCCTGACTCTTTTCTATTGACCAGAGATTTTAGGGAGTGTAGAGGTGAAGGCTGGCTTCAAGGGGCAAGGGGCAATCAAACAATCCATAATGGTGTGATTCAATTGCTAGCCACAGCCCGTTGTTGTCACAATTATCACTCTCAGTTCTTATCTCAAAAACCCTTGTGGAGCACTTCCTTCCCCTAAATTGGCTGAATATGAGATTCCAGAATATCTTAAATCCAAGTTTAATGGGCCTTGACAGATATGGCAGGCCCTGGTATGTGTTTACCAAACTAGTTTGCCAGGCTCCCTTGGGCTTAGCCTCTCTTGGGACTGTCATGTTACTGAGTTTCAGCCACTGGAATATAAATTAAATTTTGTTGTATCTGGCCCATAAAGACCATCCATGAGTTACTTCATGCTCTTTCCCCTTCCACAGTTGGATAGCTTTAACCAGGAGAACCTCATATACATGTATTCAAGATGGCAGAGCCTCCATTAGCCTGGATCCCTGAAGAACTATGTGGAGCAGAGCCTTGCCAACTTGGAACTACCTTGGACTATTGACATTAGTGAGAAATAAACTTCTATTGTGCTTAAGCCATTATACATTTTGGATATATTTGCTACAGTATTTCACCTACCCTAATTAATATAAAAGAATGCAAATCAGAGGCGTAAGATGCAGTGACAACTGGCATAACAACATGGAGAGAAGAAGGCCCAGAATCTTGGTAATTATGTACATGAGTTCTGGACAGTAACTAGCCTGGTTGTGCTCAAAGCAGTCATTCCACTGTGATAATTTGTTACAGGTTCCCCCCACCCCACAAGACCCCCAGTCTACCTGACTCCACTGAGATGAGCATTGTCCCATTCGGCTCTCAGTCATCAATCCAGTGCTGCACTGCCACATCAGTCCTTGTTTCTGACTTCGACATTCTCAGACTCTGGCTCTTTTTCAACCCACCCCCATTTTATGCTCACAGGAGACATTTCTACTCTTTGAGCATCACTCTGTAGTCTATAAGACTGGAAGAGATTATCCAGGATGCTGCATCATTTCCATTTTCCACTTTGATGAAAGAATATTCTGCTCTTTCCACATCTTGTTTGGGTGCAAAACTCCATATCACATGCTGCCATAGGCCTGTTAGTTGGGAAAATTCATATAGCTATTTTTTCTCAATGCTTCCATGTCACTCCAGGACCCAGGGAAGGCCTGAAGTCTTGGTCTCCAGGAAGAAATGCAAAGGTCCTCTTTATTCTTGGATCACCCATACTTACTTAGGACTTTCATTATCACCACACACCAGTAGGTTGGGCCCTGGGTAGGGAGAAGATGTAACCCCCTTTTGCAAGATCACACGACACTTTCTCTCTATTTCTAACTGGCTGAGAAAATTTAACATGAATGGATATTGATTTTTTTCAAATGCTTTTCTATATTTATTGGCATGATCATACAGTATTTTTAACTTAGTCTGTCGATATAGTGAATCACATTGATCAGTTTTCAAATGTTGAACCAGCTTTACATTCTTTGGATAAACCCCACCCAATCATAATGTATTATCCTTTTTATGGATTGGTAGATTTGAATTGCTAACATTTTGTGAAGAATTTTTACAACTATGTTCAAGAGGGTTTAATTTGCATTTCCCTTATGGCTAATGATATTGAACATCTTTTCATGTGCTTGTTTGCCATCTGTATATCCTCATCAGTGAAATATCTCTTCACACCCTTTTGCTCATGTTCTAATTCAATTGTTCATGGTTTTGTTTTGGTTTTTGTTTTACTGTTGGGTATTGAGAATTCTTTATGTATTCTAAATAATAGCTGTTTGCTAGATATGTGCTTGGTAAATATATTCTCTCATTTTGTATCTTGCCTGTCCATCCTCTTCACATGTTCCTTCTCAGAGCAAAATATTTTAACTTTGATAAAGTAAAATTTATCAATTTTTCTTTATATGGATTATGTTTTTGGTGTCAAGTCCAAGAACCCTATATACCAAAGGTTTTCTTTCTAAATATTTTACAATTTTACATTTATATTTTAAATTAATTTTTATATAAGATGTAAAACTTGTCAGGGCCTGTTTTTTAAAATTGCCTATTCATGCCCAAATGGTCCAGCACTATTTGTTCAAAGGGCTATCTATTCTCCACTGAATAGCTTTTGAAACTTGAAAAACCTTGAAAACCAAAATAATTGGGCATACTTTGGTTCTACTTCTGGATTCTCTTCTCTATTCTGTCACATTGATCTATATGTCAATCACTCTGCCAAAACCACAGTATTGACTACAGTAGTTATTTAATAAGTCTTGGAGTTGGGTAGACTGATTCTTCACACCTGATACTTCTTTATCAAAATTGTTTCATCTGTACTGGCTCTTTTGCCTTTTCACATAAATTTTAGAATAATCTTGCTCATATCTAAAATAAAATCTTTCTGGAATTTTGATAGGAATTCTTTTAAGTTTATATATCAATTTTGAGAGAATTGACATCTTTATTACGTTGATCTTACAATATATAAACACAGTCTATCCCCATTTATTTAGACCATCTTTGATTTCTCTCATCAGCATTTTGTAGCTTTCAGCATACAAGTCCTGTATGCATTTTGTTAGATTTACTGTGAAGTAAACCATTTTTTGTGAAGTTGTAAATAGTATTGCATTTTGAATTTCAGTGTGCACTGCTAGTATAGAGAAATACAATTTATTTCTGTATGTTTATCTTGTATCCTGTGACTTTGCTGAATTCACTTACTTCTTTGAATTTTTCTGTGGATTCCTTGGGGATTTCTATGGAGACAATCACGCCCTCTGTGAATCGAGACAGTGTCTTTAAATACATATAGTGTTATGTCTCTCTTTCCTATTTGTATGTCTTTTATGTCCTTTTCTTGCCTTATTCCATTGGCTAGAACTTCCATCATTACTTTGAAGAAGAGTAGTAAGAGCAGACATTCTTGTCTTATCTGTAATCTTAGTGGAAAAGCATTCAGTCTTTCATCATTAAATGTTACGTTAGCTGTAGTTTTTGTTTGTTGTAGATTTTCTTTATGAAGTTGAGGAAACTCCCTCCTATTCTTATCTTAGAGTTTTTATGATGAATGGATTTTGAATTAAGTCAAATACTTTTTCTGCAATGATTGATGTGATCATATGAGTTTTCTTCTTCAGCCTGTTATGGTGAAGCACATTGATTGGTTTATCAAATATTGAACCAGTCTTGCATTCCTGGAACAGACTATCCTAAATCATGGTGTATAAATCTTTTTATATATTGCTGCATTCTACTTAATAATATTTTGTTAAGGATTTTTGCATCTATATTCATGAGTGATATTGTTCTGTAGTCTTTTTTTTGTGTTATCTTTATTTGGTTTAGGTATCATGGTAATTCTACCTTCAAAAAATGCATTAGGAAGTGTTTCCTTCTCTTCTAATTTCAGTAAGATAGATTGTGTAGAATTGGTGATAATTCTTATTTAAAAATTTGATAGCATTCTCCAGTGGAATCATCTGACCTAGAGATTTACTTTTTGGGAATTTTCAAGTTAAAACTCAATGTCTTTAATGGGGCTATCCAAATTATGTACTATAAATATCTATATACATAGGGTGAGTTGTAGTAGTTTGTGTTATTTAAGGAATTGATTCATTTCATCTAGGTTGCCAAATAATATGTGTAGAGTTGTTTGTAGTATTCTTTTATTATCATTTTGATGTCTACAGGGTCTATAGTAATATACCCTGTTTCATTCCTGATGTAGCAATTTGTGTCTTCTTTCTTTTCTTCTTTGACAGTCTTACTAGATTTCTTTAAAAAAAATTATTGATCTTCTTAAAGAGCCACCTGTTTGTTTTACTAATTTTCTCTATTGTTTTTGTTTTCAATTTTACTGATTTCTGCTCACAGCTTTATTTCCTTCCTTTTGCTTCCTTTGAGTTTATTTTGTTCTTTTTCAAGGTCCTTGAAGTGACAGCCTAGATTATTGATTTGAGACTTTTTTGCTCTTCAATGTATGCATTTATTACTATAAATTTTGCTCTCAGCACTGCTTTAGCTGTGTCCTACAAGTTTTGATATGTTGTGTTTTCATTTTCATTTAGTTCAATGGATTTATAAATTTTCCTTTGAGATTTCTTTTACCAATGGATGTTTAGGAGTATATTTTTTAGTTTCCAAGTGCTTGGATATTTTCTTTTTATCTTTCTGCTTTGATTTCTAGTTTGGTGCAATTCTGGCCAAAGAATACATGCTGTATGATTTCAATTCTTTTAAATTATTTGCTAAGTTTGGTTTTATGGCCCAGGATATGGTTTATTTGGAACATGTTTGTTGGCACTTGAAGGAATATATATTCCACTGCTGTTGGTTGAAGTGTTCTATAAATGTCAATTAGACCCTGTTGGTTAATGGTATTGTTGAGTTCTTCTACATCCTTGATGTTTTTCTCTCCAGTTGGTCTATCAATTGTTGAGAGACGGGTGTTGGAAATATCCAAGTATAATTGTGGATTTGTTTTTTCTCCTTTCACTCCATCAGTTTTGCCTCATGTAATTTTTCATCTCTCTTGTTTAGTGCTTATGCATTTATAATTGCTGTGTCTTCTTGGCAGATTGACATTTTTATCAGCACATAATGTTCCTCTGGTCTCTGGTGGTTTTCTTTGCTCTAATCTACTTTAGCTAATTTTAAAATAACCATTTCTGCTTTGTTTTCATTAATGTTTACATGATATATATTTTTTCCATTTGTTCCCTTTCCACCTGTCTATATTGCTATATTTGAAGTGAGTTTCTTACAGATAGCATATAGTTAGGTCATGTTTTTAAAATGCTCTTTGTCAATTTCTGTCTGTTAATTAACATATTTAGACCATTTATAGTTAATGTAATTATTGTTATCTAAGGGTTTAAGTCTTCCAATTTACTTAATGATGGTCTTTTTTATTTATTTTTCTTTCTTTTTTTAAGCCTTTATTTTTTTAGAGCAGTTTTATGTTCACAGCAAAATAAAGGAGAAGGTACAGATTTCCCATATATCCCCTTCCCCCAAACATGCACAGTCTCCCCCATTATCAACACCCCCACCAGAGTGGTACATTTGTTATAATTGATAAATCTACACTGACACAGCACCATCACCCAAAGTCCATGGTTTACATTATGGTTCACTTTTGGTGCTATACATTCTATGGGTTTAGGAAAATAGATAATGACATGTATCCCCCATTATAGTATCATACAGAGCATTTTCACTGCCATAAAAATGTGCTGTGTTCTACCTATTATCCCACCTCCTCTCCTCCCCAACTCCTGGCAACCACAGATCTTCTGACTATCTTCATAGTTATGCCTCTTCCAAAATGTCATATAGTTGGAATCATATAATATGTAGTATTCTCAGATTGGCTTCTTTTACTCAGTAGTATGCATTTAAGTTTCCTCCAGGTTTTTCATGGCTTGATAGTTCATTTCTTTTTAGTATTGAATACTATTCCATTATTTGGATGAACCAGTTTATTTATAGATTCACTTAAGGAAAGACATCTTGGTTGCTTCCAAGTTTTGATAATTATGAACAAAGTTGCTATAAATATCCATGTGCAGGTTTTTGTGTGGACATAAGTTTTCAGCTCCTTTGGCTAAATACCAAGGAGTATAATTGCTGGATCATATGGTAAAAATATGTTTAGTTTTGTAAGAAACCAACAAACTGTTTCCCAAAGTGGCTATATCCTTTGCATTCCTGCCAAAAATGGAGTAGAGTTCTTGCTGCTCCATGTCCTCACCAATCAGTGCTCTAGATTCCGTCCATTCTAGTACCTGTATAGTGGTATTGCATTGCTGTTTTAATATGCACTTCCCTGGTAACAAATGATGTGAAGCACCTTTTCATGTGCTTATTTGCCATCTGTATGGTTTCTTTGGTGAGATGTCTGTTAAGGTCTCTGGCTCATTTTTAAATCAGGTTGTTTTTCTCTTTTTTTGAGTTTTAAGAGTTCTTTGTATAGTTTGGGTAAGAGATTTTTATCAGATGTGCCTTTTGCAAATATTTTCTTCCAGGCTGTGGCTTGTCCTCTCATTCTGTCACCATTTTCCTTTCACAAGGTAGAGGTTTTATTTTTAATAAAGTACAGCTTATCAATTCTTTTTTTCATGGATTGAGTCTTTGGTGTTGTATCTAAAAAGTCATCACTATACCTAAGATTATCTAAGTTTTCCCCTATGTTATCTTCTAGGAATTTTCTGGTTTTGCATTTTACACTTAGGTATGTGATAAACTATGAGTTAATTTTTGTGAAGGATGTAATGCTTGTGTCTAGATTCATTTTTTTTTGCACGTGGCTGTCCAGTTATTAGAGCGCCATTTGTTGAAAAGACTATCTGTGATCTATTGTATTGTCATTGCTACTATGTGAAAGATCACTTGACTTTACTGATGCAAGTTTATGTTTAGACTCTCTGATCTGTTCCATTGATCTATTTGTCCATTCTTTCAGCAATACCACACTGTCTTGATTCCTGTAGCTTTATACTAAGACTTGAAGTCAAGTAGTATCAGTCCTCCAATTTTGTTCTCCTTCAATACTCTGTTGGCTATTATGAGTCTCTTGCCTCTCTATATAAATTTTGGAATCATTTTGTCAATATCTACAAACTAATTTGCTAGGATTATGATTGTGATTATGTTGAATTTGTAGATCAAGTTGGGAAAAATGGAAATCTAGACAACATTGAGTCTTCCTATCCATGCACACTGACTGTCTCTCCATGCACTGAGTTCTTCTTGATTTAGTTCATCAGAAGTTTGTAGTTTTCCCCATATATATTTGTATATATTTTGTTGGATTTATACCTAAGTATCTCATTTTGGGCGATGCTAATGTAAATGATACTTTGTTTTTAATTTTAAATTCCACTTGTTCAATGCTGCTATATAGAAAAGCAATTGATTTTTGTATATTAAGCATGTATCCTGAAACCTTGCTATAATCAATTACTAGTTCTACAATATTTTTGTCAATTCTTTCAGATTTTTTACATGGATGATCATGTCATCCACAAACAAAGACGGTTTTAGTCTTTCTCTCTCAATCTGTATACATTTTGTTTCCTTTTCTTCTCTTATTGTATTAGCTAGGAATTCCAGTATGATTTTGAAATGCAGTGGCGAGAAGGGACATCCTTGCCTTGTACCTGATCTTAGCAGGAAAGTTTTGAGTTTCTCACCATTTAGTATAATAGATATATTTTACTGTAGATGTTCTTTACCAAGTTGAGGCAGTTTCTCTTTATTTCTAGATTATTGAGAGTACTTAATATAAATGGATGTTGGATTATTTTGCTGATGATTTTTGCATCTATGTTCATGAAAGAAATTGGTCTGTAGTTTTCTTTTCTTGTAAGATATTTTCTGGTTTTGTTATTAGGGTAATGCTGGCCTCACAAAATGAGTTATTAAGTATTCCCTCTTCTTCAATGTTCTGGAAGAGATTGTAAAAAATTAGTGTAAATTTTTCCTTAAATATTTGGTGAAATTCACTAATGAAACCATTAATTAAAGATTCAATTTCTATAATGTATACACGCCTAAGCAGGTTATATATTTTTTCTTGTGCATTTTGGTAAATTGTGTTGTTTGAGGAAATGGTCCATTTAATCTAGGTTACAAAATCAGTGGTCATAGAATTGTTTGTAATGTTCCTTTAATATCCATTAATATCCATGGATCAATAGTGATGGTCCCTCTTTCATTTCTGTATTATGAATTTATATCCTCTCTCTTCTTTTCTTAGTTAACCTGGCTAGAAGTGTATCAATTTTATTGATCTCTTCAACCAACTTTTGGTTACACTGATTTTGTCTATTTACTTCCTGTTCACAATTTCATTGATTTCTGCTCTAATTTTTATTATTTCTTTTTTCTTCCCAGCATTATTGTGATATTTGTCATATAATATTGTGTAAGTTTAAGGTATATAATCGGATAATTTGACACATGATATATTGAAAAATGTTTATCACAATAAGCTTAGTTAACACACTATTTACCTAACATAATTACCATTTTATTGTTGTTGTTGTTACAGTAAGAACAGTAAAGCTCTACTCGTATAGCAACTTTCAAGTATACAGTACAGTATTGTTAACTATATTCACTATGCTATACCTTTCCTGGATTCCTGGAACTTATTCATATTATAACTGAAAGTTCATACTCTTTGAAAAATATCTCCCAATTTCCCCCACCACTTAACCCCTGGCAACCACCATTATATTCTCTGGTTCAATGAGTTTGATGTTTTTAGATTCCACATGTAAGTGATGTCATACAGTATTTGTCTTTCGCTGTCTGACTTTTTTTCAGTTAGCATAATGCCCTCAACGTCAATCCGTGTTGTCGCGAATGGCAGAATTTCCTTCTTTCTCATGAATGAATAACATTCCATTGTATATATACCACACCTATTTACCCATGCATCTGTAGATGGACACATAAGTTGTTTCCACCTCTTGGCTATTGTGAATAGTGCTGCAATGAACATGAGAGTACGGATATCTCTTCAATATCCTGTTTCCTGTGGATATATACCCAGAGTGGGATTGCTGGATCATATGGTAGTTCTATTTTTAATTTTTTTGAGGAACCTCCATACTGTTTTCCAAAATGGCTCTATCAATCTATATTCCCACCAACATTACAGAATGGTTCCCTTTTCTGCACATCCTCACCAACGCTTCTTTTCTCTTGTCTTTTTGATGATAGCCAGACAACAGTTGTAAGGTAATATCACATTTGTGGTTTTGATTTTCAATTCTCTGAGGATTACTCATGCTAAGCATCTTTTCATGTATTTGTTGGCCATTAATATGATCTCTTTGGAAAAATGTCTGTTCGGTTTCTCTACTCATTTTTAAATTGGATTGTTTGTTTTGTTTTGCTATTGAGTAGTATGAGTTCCCTATATATCTTGAATATTAACTTCTTAACAGACATATGCTTTGCAAATATTTTCTCCCATATTGTGTGTTGCCTTTTCATTTTGTTGATTGTTTCTTTTGCTGTGCAGAAGCTTTTAAGTTCGATGTGATATGATTTATTTAATTTTTCTTTTGTTGCTTTTGTTTTTGGTGCCATACCCAAAAAGTCATTGCCAAGGAGCTTTTCCTCTGTTTTCTTCTAGGAGTTTTACGTTTTCAGTCTTTTGTTTAAGTTTTAATCCATTTTGAGTTAATTTTTTTGAGTTGTGTAATATAGGGGTCCAATTTTATTCTTTTGCATGTGATTATCCAATTTTCCCGACACCATTTATTGAAGAGACTATTCTTTCTCCATTAAATAGTTGGTTACCTTGTCAAATATTAGTTGACCAGATACATGAGGGTTTATTTCTGGAATCTCCATTCTCTTCCATTGGTCAATGTGTCTATTTTTAGGGCAGTACCATACTGTTTTGATTACTATATATATAATATCATTTAAAATTAGGAAGTGTGAGGCCTCTAGCTTTGTTCTTCTTTCTCAAGATTGTCTTTTGTGGTTCATAATAATTTTAGGATTGCTTTTTCTATTTCTGTGAAAAGTGCCATTGGAATTTTGATAGGGATCTCATTGACTCTATACAGGGCTTTGGGTAGCATGGACATTTTAACAATATTAATTCTTCCTATCCATGAACGTGGGATATCTTTCTATTTACTTGTGTCTTTTTCAATATCTTTCATCAATGTCTTACAGTTGCAGTATATAGATCTTTCACCTTCTTGATTAAATTTGTTCCCAAGTATTTTATTCTTTTGGATGCTATTGTAAATGGGATTGTTTTCTTTATTTCTAATTCATATAGTTCATTGTTAGTGTATGGAATTGCAACTGATTTTTTTGTGTTGATCTTTTATCCTGAAACTTTACTTAATTTTTTTATAACTTCTAAAGTTTTTGGGTGGATATCTAGGATTTTCTACATACAAGATCATGTCATCAATAGAGACAATTTTACTTCTTCTTTTCTGTTTTGGATGCCTTTTATATCTTTTTCTTGCCAAATTGCTTTGGCTGGAACTTTCAGTCCTATGTTGAATAGGAGTAGTGAGAGTGGGCACACTTGTTTTGTTCCTGATCTTAGAGGAAATGTTTCAATCTTTAGCCATCGAGTATAATGTTAGCTGTGGGTTTGTCATATATGTCTTTTATTATATTAAGGTATGTTCCTTCTTTACTCAATTTGTTGAGATATTTTATTATGAAAGGATGTTAATTTTGTCAAATGCTTTTTGTGCATCTATTGAGATGATCATATAATTTTTTCTTTCATTCTATTAATGTGATGTTTAGTATTTATTGATTTGCATATGTTGAAACATCCTTGCAACCCAGGAATAAATCCCACTTGATCATGCTGTATGATCCCTTTAATATGCTGCTGAATTTGGTTTGCTAGTATTTTGTTGAGAATTTCTGCAGCCATATTCATCAGGGACATTGGTCTGTAGTTTTTTTTTTCTTTTTGCTACTCTGCTTGGATAATGTTGATTGACCTCTCTTCTAGATCACTAATTCTTTTTTTGCTCAATCAAGTCTGCTATTGAAGTTCTCTATTGAATTCTTTAGTTCAGTCAGTGAATTCTTCAGGTCCAAAATTTTCTTTGGTTCTTTATCATGTTTTATATCCCTTTATTGAACTTTTCATTTAGTTCTTGAGTTGTCTTTTTGATTTTTAAAAATGTTTATCTGTGCTCTCTTGTAGCTCTTTGAACAATTATTTTGAATTCTCTGGTGGGCGATTCATGTATTTCCATTTCTTTAGGGTCAATCACTACAATTTCACTGTGTTCCTTTGGTGGCATCACGTTTTCCTGATTGTTCCTGATCCCTGTAGTCTTGTGAAAGTGTCTGCACATTTGAAGAAGCAGTCACTTCTTCCAGACTTTATGGACTGACTTCAGTAAGGAAAGACCTTTATCTGCTGTTGAGGGCAAGCTGGAGCATGTTGTGACCCCAGGTCCTGTGGTGCAGGGTGTCAAGCACAGAGGTGTGTGGCAGGTCTGGGTCCAAGGGCCTGTGATTTCTTGTGTGCTCAGGTTGCTGGTGTCCACAGCATCAACAACTACATGGTCCTGTGTGTCTCTTTGGGTGTTTCCAGAGGCTGCAGGGCTTTGATATCCTAAGCAGTGCCTCCAGATCCAGTGGCTATGAACCAGGTAGGCAGCAGTGGTGGCCAGAGCCAGTGTCATGCACACACTTGGCTGCAGAGTCTAGCTGCATTTGCCTGGGTAGTGGTAGGGACTGGTTGCAGGCACACACATAGTGGTGGGGGCCAGGGCTATCAGCAAGGGCTAGGGCCAACTGCAGGTGCACTGGCAGCTGTGAGGGTCCTGGCTGTCAGCACGCACCCCTGTGGCTACAGTCTCCCCACAGGCGTGCACATGACAATAGAAGCTGGTGAGGTGGTTTCTAGCCAAGGCTGTGCAAGTGCACAGCTAGGGGGGCGGGGCTACCTGCAGGTGAGCCCAGTGGTACAGGCCTGTCATAGGAGATAGGGCCAAAGCTGGGCCTACAACAAGCTGCAGTGGCCTTGACTGTGGCTGCAGGGTCTCACCATAGGTACACAGCAGTGGGATCCAGTCATGGGGTTGGGCCAGGGGCATGCAGTGACACAGATGGAGGGGCTAGCTGTAGGTGAGTACAGTGGTACAGGCCAGTGACAGGAGACAGCACAGAATCTGAGCTTGCAAGCAGCTCAGGGGCCTTGGCTGTTGCCGTGCACTTCTGTGGCTTGCAAGATTTCACAACAGTCACACCTATGGCTTTAGGAGCTGGTGGTGACAGCTAGAGGGGATAGCCCAAGCAGGTGCACAGTGCTGGGGGTCAGCCACTGGTGTCTAGGCTGTCTTCTTGCACTCTTGCAGATGCAGAGTCCTGGGCTAACTGCCAGTGCAGATCCCAGCCTCCTACGGGGCAGGGGATGGCAGTGGGGAGAGATCAGCGAGGAACTGAGGCAGTGGGTATTTTTGAACACAAATACCTGTGGGAGAAAACCCAGTGAAATCTGCAGCAGCTGTGCTGGCCTTTAGTTTCTTCGGTGGTGAGAGCTCCTGGGGTCCTCTGCAGAGCAGGTCACTGGGGACCATGGTGACTCCTGTTACGTGGCTGACACTGGTAACCCTTTCTCTTCTTCCTTGTTCCTAGCCATCTCCATGTGTCTCCACTGTGCTGGTCTCTGGGGGAGGTGAAATCAAAGTGGGTTCTTCATAAGGTGTCCTGAACAACTGAGGAAGCTGGTTGCTCACCCAGCTCTCCCTTTCCCAGTGAGGGGTCTCCTTCTACCCAGGCAGTTCCCTCTCGGCTCTGAGCAGTGCCAGCCAGGGGATGGGATGACGCAGGCAAAATGAAGCCCACCTTCGGTCCCTTGTTGTGAAGGTATTCTCAGAGGCTTCTTTTTCTACTGTGTTGTTGAAGTATCTTAAGTGAGCTCCTGAGCTCTCCCTGGCTGTATTGTTCATGGATTGCAGTCTAACTGATGATCTCTGTAGAAGGACAGAGGATGGTGATATTTACCATCTTGGTGACATATCCACACATTCTTGATTTTATATCTTTCTTCTTTCCTAATACCTATATTCAATGTTAATTTACTTTTGAGCACTGCTTTTGCTGTATGCCACAGATTTTGATAAGTTGTGTTTTTATTTTCTTTTTGTTTTAAATAAAGATGGTCCCCAACTTACAGTAGTTGGACCTACAATTTTTCAATTTTACAATGGTGTGAAAGTGAAACACATTCAGTAGAAACTCTACTTTGTATTTTGGTCTTTTCCTGGACTAGCAGTATGTGGTACAATACTCTCTTGTGATGCTGGGAAGTAGCAGCAAGTTGAAGCTCCCAGTAAGCCATGTGACCATAAGGGTAAACAATTGATACACTTGCAACCACTCTGTTTTTCACTTTCATTGAAGAATTCAATAAATTACATGAAATACTCAATATATTATTATAAAATAGGCTTCACATTAGATAATTTTGCCCAACAGTAGGCTAATATAAGTGTCCTGACACGTTTAAGGTAGGCTAGGCTAAGCTATGATGTTTGGTAGGTTAGGTGTATTAAATGCACTTTTGACAATGATATTTTCAAACTATGATGGGTTTATTGGGATATAACACCATCATAAGTTGAGGAAGATCTGTCTTTTAATTTCTCCTAAAAGTTCTTCTCTGAATCACACGTTATTTAGAAATGTGCTGGGGCCAGCCCCGTGGCTTAGCAGTTAGGTGCACGCGCTCTGCTACTGGCGGCCCGGGGTTCGGATCCCAGGCGCGTACCGACGCACTGCTTGTCCGGCCATGCTGAGGGGCGTCCCACATACAGCAACTAGAAGCATGTGCAACTGCTACATACAACTATCTATTGGGACTTTGGGGAGAAAAAGGGGGAAAAAAAGGAGGAGGATTGGCAATAGATGTTAGCTCAGGGCTGGTCTTCCTCAGCAAAAAGGGGAGGATTGGCATGGATGTTAACTCAGGGCTGATCTTCCTAACAAAAAAAAATTAATTAATTAATTAAAAAACAACAAAAAAGAAATGTGCTGGTTAGTCATTAACTATTTTGGGGTTTTCTAGCTATCTTTCTCTTATTCGTTTCTAGTTTAGCTCTATTGTGATCTGAAAGCATACTTTGTATGATTTCTACTCTTTTAAATGTATTAAGGTGTATTTTATGGCCCAAAATGTGGTCCATCTTAGTGAATGTTCCATGTGATCTTGTGAAGAATGTGAAGAATGAGTTGCTGAATGAAGCATTCTGCAGATGCCAATTAGATCCAGTTGATTGATGGTGCTAATCAGATTCATTATGTCCCTCCTGATTTTCTGCTTGCTAGATCTATCAACTACTGATAGAAGACCATTAAAGTTTCCAACTATAATAGTGGATCCATCTATCTTTCCTTGCAGTTCTAATCAGTTTTTGTCTTATGTACATTGATGTTCTGTTGCTATGTACATACATACGAAGGATTGTTATGTCTTCTTGAAGAACTAACCCCGTTGTCATTTTGTAATGTCCCTCTTTATTCCTGATCATTTCCCCTACTTTGAAGTCTGCTTTTTCTTAAGTTAATGCAGCTACCTCAGCTTTTTTTTGATCAGTGTTGGCATGATATATCTTCTTCATCCTTTTATTTAATTTATTTGTGTATTTATATGTAAAGTGTGTTTCCTGTAGACAACATTTAGTTTGGTCTCGTTTACCTAATTTGACGGTCTTTGTCTCTTAATTAGTGTACTTAGACAATTTGCATTTACTCTGACACTTCACAGGTAATGCAAATACCATCTAGCAAAGTATTCTCGATTCCTCCTTCCCATCCCTTATGACACTGCTGTCATTCATTTTACTTATCCATAAGCTGTCATTACCAAATGCACCCTTGCTGTTATTTTAAACAAATTGTTATCTGGTAGAACAGCTAAGAATAAGAAAAATAAAAGATTTTATTTTACCTTCTTTTATTTGTTTTCTAATGTTCTTCCTTTCTTTAAGTATATTCAAGTTTCTGACCTATATCATTTTCTTTCAAGTGATATATTTGAAAAATTCCCTCAAATCTCTCAAATTTTGAGGTGACAAATTCCCTCAATTTTTTTTTTTTGTCTGAGAAACTCTTATTTCTTCCTCACTTTTGACATACAATTTCACTGGCTACAGCATTCTAGGTAGGTAGGTATTTTTCACTCAACATGTTATATATTTCACATCATTCTCTTCTTGCTTGCATGGTTTCTGAAGAGAAGACCAATGTAATTATTACCCTTGCTTCTCTATATGTAAGGTGCCCTTTTTCTTCTGACTTTATTCAAGATTTTTTCTTTGTCTTTGGTGCTCTGCAGTTTAAATATGACATGTGTGGGTGTAGGTTTTTTGCTATTGATCCTACTTAGTGTTCTCCGAGTTTCCTGGATTTTTGTATGATATTCATCATTTATTTTGAAAAATTTTCAGTCATTATTCTTTCAAATATTTCTTCTATTCTTTTCTGTCTTTCTTCTCCTTCTGATATTCTTACAATGTATGTTACACCTTTTGTAATTGTCCCACAGTTCTTTGATATGATGTCTGTCTTTTTCATCCTTTTTTTCCCTTTGCATTTCAGTTGGGGAATTTTCTATTCACATTTCTTTAAGTTCACTGAGTTTTTCTTTGTCCGTTCTCAATCCATTGATGAGCCCCTCAAGGCATTTTTAAATTTCTGTTTCAGTGTTTTTGATTTCTAACATTTCTTCTTTGTTTCTTTCTTAGGCTTTCCATCTCTCCCTTACATTGCCTTTTGTTCCTTCATGCTGACCACTTTTCCATTAGAGACCTTAACTTATTAATTATAGTTTTAAATTCCAGGTCTGATAACTCCAACATCACTGCCATATGTGAGACTGATTCTGATGTTTACTCTGTCTCCTCAAATTGTGTTTTTTTAAAATCTTTTAGTATGCCTTTGTAATTTTTTATTGAAGGTCAGATATGATGTACTGGGTAAAAGGAACTTGGGTAAATGGGCCCTTAGTGTGAGATTTTATGTTTCTCTGGCTAAATATTAGGCTATGTTTATTGTTTTCTATAACTGTAGGTATTAGAGGCTACAATTTTCTCTGGAGATCTTCTTGTCCCCTTTATTGTCTTTGGGGTTCCCTAGAGGCTTCTTCTTAGACAAAGTCTGAGAAACGCAATTTTTTTAGTTGTATTCCCCTGTTATTATACAGGAGCACTACTGATGTAGTGGTTAGGTTTAAAGCAAGGAAGCATTCCATAGTCCTATGCTTAGATCTCAAATTTTAGTTAGCCTGTGTCCCTGGGCTGTTACCTTCCCAAGTCCTCCTCAACGCCCTCCCCAGCCCTATGCCCCTTTAGGTGAGACAGGAAGATCAGAGCAGGCTGGAGTTGCATATTTCCCTTCCTCCAGGTCAGTTAGGCCATGGCAAAACTCCAATTGGTTAGGCTCTGGTGAAATTGTTTCTTTCAAGAAGAGGCCTTCTTAAGAAGAACAGAATGCTCTGAGTGTATTTCAAAATGGCTACTTTACCATTTCCCCTCCTAAAAGCACGAGATTGGATTTTTCTCTAATCTCCACTGTGAGAAGCTAGTAGGACTCCTGGAAATAAAACTAAAACTGAACCCCTTTGGAGTTTTTTTTACTCTCAAACTTGTCTACACTGAGCCTGGAGCAATTGGTCAATTACACTTTAGGTTTTCTTCTCCTGATACTGGTTCTCCTGGAGATTTATGCTCATGAATTTCTGCTCTGGAAAGTTGTTACTCTCTGTATGTTCCTCTCCATCTCTCCAATTTCAGGGGTGGTAGTTTGCTCTGTGACCTCAATTCTCTGATTAATCTAAGTTTGTTCAGCTTTTTTCTTGTTGTGTGAATGAGAGTGATGATTTCCAAATTCTTTCCGTGCCAGATCAGAAACCAGAAGTTTCCATTGAATTTTTTATTTTGGTTATTATATTTTTAAGTTCTAAAATTTTCTTTATTTTTTCCTTATATCATATTTATTTGCATATACTCTCTACCTTTCTTTTTCATTTATTTTAAGCAGTCTGTAATCCTTGAAGAATTGAAGAATTTTTATGATGCTATTTTAAAATCTTTGTCAGACAGTTCCAACATCTGTGTCATCTTGACCTTTTGGGTCTTATTCTATGAGACTTTTGATCTTATTTACACCTTCTGTTTAAGCTGGCTTCCTTTAACACTGCTCTGGTGGGGAAGAGGACATCACCACCACTTTACAGCCAGTAGGATAAAAGTCTAGGTTCCCCATTCAGCTTGTTGATACTTGAGGAAGGAGTTCCATGTTACTGTCAGGCAAGGAGGGGAGTTGTGACTCCTCAGTAGGATCTATTGATTTATCCCTGGGTGGAAGGGTTAGAAGTGCTTCATTCCTGCTCCTCCTGTAGGCTCCACTGCCCTCATGAAGAGGGGGTTGCCTGGTAATACTGAGCAGTGGTGAAATCCTGGCTAGCCATTAGATCTCCTCTGAAACTACTCAGTAGGAATGGTTAGTTTTGCTGATGTGGTTGGGGATGGGTCACAGTTTATATTATTGTGTTTGGTTGGAGTAAAGTGTTTTTTTTTAATTAAAGTATAATTGACACACAATATCCTATTAGTTTCAGGTGTACATCATAGTGATTGAATATTTATATACATTATGAAATGTTCACTGCAATAAGTCTAGTTACCATCTGTCACCATACAAAGTTATTCCAATATTATTGATACTATATTCCCTATGCTGTACGTTACATCACCTTGACATATTTATTATATAACTGGAAGTTTGTACCTCTTAATCCCCTTCTTCTATTTCATCTGTCCCCCAACCCATTCCCCCTCTGGTAACCACCAGTTTGTTTCCTGTATGTATGAGTCTGTTTCTGTTTTCTTTTGTGTGTTCACTTATTTTGTTTTTAGAATCCATGTACAAGTAAAATTATACAGTATTTGTCTTTCTCTGTCTGACATTTCACTTAGCATAATATCCTCTAGGTCCATCCATGTTGTCACAAATGGCAATATTTCATTTTTTATGGCTAATATTCTATTGTGTGTATAGATATACCACATCTTCTTTATCCATTCATCTATTGATAGATACTTAGATTGCTTTCATATATTGGCTACTGTAAATATTGCTGCAATGAACATAGGAGTGTATATATCTTTTTGAATTAGTGTTTCTGTTTTTTTTTGGACAAATACCCAGATGTGCAATTGCTGGGTCATCTAGTAGTTCTATTTTTGATTTTTTGAGGAATCTCCATACTATTTTTTTTCCATAGTGACTGCACCAATTTACATTCCCACCAACAGTGTAGGAGGGTTCCCTTTTCTCCACATCCTCACCAACACTTGTTATTTCTTGTCTTTTTTATAATAGCCATTCTGACAGTTTTGAGGTGATATCTCATTGTGGTTCTGATTTTCATCTCCCTGATGATTAGCCATGTTGAGCATCTTTTCATGAATCTGTGGCCATCTGTGTGTCCTCTTTGAAAAATGACTATTCAAGTTCTCTGCCCATTGCAGAGTTGTTTGTTTTTTTTTTTTTTTATATTAACCTCTTATCAGATGTATGATTTGCAGATATCTTCTCCCATTCAGTAGGTTGGCTTTTTGTTTTGTTGGTAGTTTCCTTCCCTCTGGAAAAGCTTTTTAGGTTGATGTAGTTCATTTGTTTATTTTGCTTTTGTTGCTCTAGCCTGAGGAGACTGGTCCAAAAAAAATATTGCTAAGACTGATGTGAAAGAGCTGACTGCCTATGTTTTCTTCCAGGATTTTATGGTTTCAGGTCTTAAATTCAAGTTTTTATTTTGAATTTATTTTTGTATATGGTGTAAGATAGTGGTTTTATTTTTTGCCTGTAGTTGTCCAGTTTTCCCAGCAGCATTTATTGAAGAGTCTGTCTTTTCCCCATTGTATATGTTTGCTTCCTTTAACATAGATTAATTGAACATATGTGCATAAGTTTATTTTGGGGCTCTTTACTCTATTTCACTGATCTGTGTGTCTTTTTTTGTGCCAGTACCATACAGTTTTGGTTACTATAGCTTTGTGGTGTAGTTTGAAATCAGAGAGTGTGGTATCTCCAGCTTTGTTCTTCTTTTCAAGATTGCTTTGGCTGTTTGGGTTCACTTGTGGTTTCATACAAATTTTAGAATTGTTTGCTCTAGTTCTGTGAAAAATGCCAGGGATATTTTGATGAGGATTGCATTGAATATGTAGATTGTTTTGGGTAGTATGGACATTTTAAAAATATTGATTCTTGCAATCCATGAGCACAGTATATCTTTCCATTTATTTGTGTTGTCTTCAATTTCTTCCATTAATGTCTTGTAGTTCTCGGAGCACAGATTTTTCAGCTCTTTGGTTAAATTTGTTCCAAGATATTTCACTTTTTCGATGCAATTGTAATCAAAAAATGTTTTCTTAATTTCTCTTTCTGATTATTCATTATTAGTATATAGAACCACAACCAATTTCTGTACATTAATTTTGCATCCTGTAACTTTACTGAATTCTTTTATTAGTTCTAATAGTCCTTTGGTGGAGTCTTTAGGGTTTTCTATATATAGTATCATGTCATCTGCAAATAGTGACAGTTTTACTCCTTCCTTTCCAATTTGGAAGTCTTTTAGTTATTTTTCTGGCCTATTTTCTTTGGCTAGGACTTCCAATACTATGTTGAATAAAAGTAGTGAGAAAGGGCATCCCTGATTTGTTCCTGATCTTAGAGGAAAAAAGTTCAGCTTTTCATTTTTGACTATGATGTTAGCTGTGAGTTTGTCATATATAGCTTTTATTATGTTTTATTATGTTCTATATACACTTTATTGAGAGTTTATATCATAAATGGGTGTTACATTTTATCCAGTGCTTTTTTGCATCTATTGAGATGATTATATGATTTTTAACTTTTATTTTGTTAATGTGGTATATTACGTTGTATTACATTGATTGATTTGTGGATGCTGAACCATCCTTGTATCCTTGGAATAAATCCCACTTGATTGTGGTGTATGATCCTTTTAACATATTATTGAATTTGGTTTGCTAATATTTTGTTGAGAATTTTTTCATCTATGTTCATCAGGGATATTGGCCTGTAATTTTCTTTTTTTTGTGGTGTCTTTGTCTGGTTTTGGTATCAGGATAATGCTGGCCTCATAAAATAAGTTTAGAACTGTTTCTTCCTCTTTAATTTTTGGAATAAGTTGAGAAAAATAAATATTAACTCTTCTTTAAATATTTGGTTGAATTCTCCTGTGAAGCTGTCTGGTCCTGGACATTTGCTTTTGGGAGTTTTTAAATTACTGATTCAATTTCATTACTTGTAATCAGTCTATTCAGATTTTCTGTTTTTTCCTGATTCACTCTTGGAACATTGTGTGTTTCTAGGAATTTATCCATTTCTTCTAGGTTTCCAATTTGTAGGTGTATAATTTTTCATAGTATTCTCTTTGATCCTTTGAATTTCTGTGGTATCAGTTGTAACTTCTCCTTTTTCATTGCTGGCTTTATTTATTTGGGTCTTCTCTCTTTTTTCTTGATGAGTCTGGCTGAAGTTTTATTGATTTTATCTTTTCAAAGAATCAGCTTTTAGTTTCATTGATCTTTTCTATTGTCTAATTTTAGCCTTTATTATATTTGCTTCCTCTCTGATCTTTATTATCTCCTTGCTTCTACTAACTTTGGGCTTTGTTTGTTCTTTTTCCAGTTCCCTTAGGTGTAATCAGATTTTTTATTTGAGATTTTTCTTGTTTCTTGAGGTATCCTTGTATTGCTATGAACTTCTCTAATAGAACTGCTTTTGCTGCATCCCATAGATTTTGGAAAGTTGTGTTTCCATTCTCATTTGACTCAAGGTATTTTTTGATTTCCTCTTTGATTTGTTCATTGGTGGTTTAGTAGCATGTCGTTTAGTATCCATGTGTTTGTGTTTTTTCCAGCTTTCTTCTTGTAATTGATTTCTAGTTTCATACCACTGTAGTTGGAAAATATGCTTGATATGATTACAATCTTCTTAAATTTATTGAAACTAGTTTTGTGGCCTAATATATGATCCATCCTGGAGAATGTTCCATGTACACTTGAAAAGAATGTGTATTCTGCAGTTTTGTGATGGATTGTCCTGTATATATCTATTAAGTCTATCTGCTCTAATGTGTCATTTAAGGCCAATATTTTCTTATTGATTTTCTGTGTGGATGATTTAGCTATTGTTGTAAGTGAAGTATTAAAGTACCCTACTATTATTGTGTTACTGTCAATTTCTCCCCTTATATCTGTTAATATTTGCTTTATATATATTATGTACTCCTCTGTTGTGTGCATAAATATTTATAAATGTTACTTCGTCTTCTTGGATTGATTCTCTTTATCATTATGTAATTTCCTTCTTTGTCTTTTGTTATAGAATTTTTTTAAAGCCTATTTTTGTCTGATATGAGCATTGTTACCTCCTCATTCTTTTAATTTCCATTTGCATGGAATATCTTTTTCTATCCCTTCACTTTTGGTCTGTGTGTGTCTTTAGATCTGAAGTGAGTCTCTTGTAGGCAGCATATAGATGAGTCTTGTTTTTCTTATCCATTCAGCCACCCTATGTCTTTTGATTGGAGCATTTAGGCCGTTTTGTTGGTTGTTTTCTGGCTGTTTTTTAGTTCTTCTCTGTTCCTCTCCTCTTCTCTTGGTCTCTTCCCTTGTGGTTTGATTTTTTTTTTTTTTTTTTTTGGTGTAATGCTTGAGTTCCTTCCTCTTAATCTCTGTATATCTATTGTAAGATTTTTGGCTTGTGGTTACCATGAGGTTTATATATATATATGTGTATATACATAGCAGTCTATTTTAATGTGATAGTTATTTAAGTTCAAACACATTTTAAAAGCACTATATTTTTACTCACCTCTCCCATGTTCTATGTTTTTGATGTCATATTTTACAGCATTTTATTTTGTGTATCATTTAACTACTTATTGTGTTTATAGCTGATTTTACTACTTTGTCTTTTAACCATCATACTAGCTTTTTAAATAGCTGATTCATTCCCTTTACTAAATATTTGCCTTTATCAGTGAGATTTTTTCTTTCATATGTTTTCTTATTTCTAGTTTTGGCTTTTTCTTTTCTGCCTAAATAAAGGCAGAAGGCCTTCTAACATTTCTTGTAAGGCCAGTTTAGTGATGATGAACTCCTTTAGTTTTTGCTTTTCCAGCAAACTATTTATCTCTCCTTCAGTTCTGAATGATAACTTTGTTGGGCAGAGTATTCTTGATTGTATGATTTTTTCTTTCAGCACTTTAAATATATCACACCACTCTCTTCTGATTTACAAAGGTTTTGCTAAAAACATCAGCTGATAGTCTTATGGGGATACCCTTGTGTGTGACTTATTTTGTTTTGCTGCCTTCAAGATTCTCTCTTTATATTTAACTTTTTTAAAAAATCATAATATGTCTGTGTGGATCTCTTTGGGTTCATCTTGTTTGGGACTCTCTGTGCTTTTCTATACCTGGATATCTGTTTCTTTCTCCAGGTTAGGGAAGTTTTCAGCCATTATTTCTTCAAACATGTTTTCTGCCCCTTTCTCTCTCTCTTATCCTTCTGGAACACCTACAATGTGAATGTTAGTATGCTCGATGTTGTCCAAGAGATCCCTTATACTATTCTCATTTTTTAAAATTGTTTTTTCTTTTTGCTGTTCTGATTGGGTGATTTCCACTATTGTGTCTTTTCTATTGCTTAGCCATTCTTCTGTATCATCTGTTCCTTAGATCCAGAGTTTCCTAAAGAATCTATCATCTTCTCTCTGCCTTGTTGAGTCCTCTTATGTTTGTTTTATGTATAATGTCCAAGATTTTAGTTGTATTTACTGGAAGGAATAAGGAAAAGTACATCTATGCCATATTTCCAGAAGCAAAAATGTATCTCACCCTCAATTTTGAATGTTATTTTCTCTAGGTGTTGAATTGTTTGTTGGTTTTTATTGTTTTTTGGGTTTTTTTTTGTCATATCACTTGAAAGATGTTAATCCATTGATTTCTAGCTTACTTAGTTTCTGACAAGAGGTCTTCTAAAATTCTTTTTTTTTAACTTTGCATATATGTCTCATTTTCAGACTCACTTGAATATTTTTGTGTGTGCCTAGATGTGTGTGTACATGTGTGTATGTGTGTGCAACTATGTATTTATCTCACTTAGTGTTCTCTGAGATTCTTGGCTATATGGTTTGATGTGTATCATTAACTTTGGAAAAATTTCTGGCCATTACTTTTTCAAATATTGTCTGTGTTCCAGTCTGTATTTTCTCATACTGGGACACGAGAATATATGTTAAACTGTTTAATATTATCCCACAGATCTTGGATGATCTATTCATTTTTATTATTATTCTTTCTTTATGTTTTAATTTATATAACTTGTGTATATCATTTGTATAACTAGGTATTAACTATAATTTATTTTACTTATGTATCAAGTTCACTGATTTTTTCCCCCAGGCTCTTTTGAGTCTACTGTTGAGACCATCAAAGGCATTCATCATCTCTATTACTGTGTTTTCAAATCTAGTATTTCCATTAATATTTTCTTATAATTTTCATCTCTCTTCATAAATTACTCATCTCACTTTGTATGTTGTCTACCTTTTCCTTAGAGTCTTTTTTGATACTAATCAGAAATAATTTAAACTCCTTGTCAGTGTCAACATCTGTCTCATGATTCTTGTCTCGATTGCTTTGTCTCATGGTAGTATGTTCTTTTTTAATTGCTTCTTTTTATGACTCAGAATTGTTGGTAAACTGATTATTTTTTGTAGGACAATAGATACTAAGGTGAATAATATTTTACATGGAAAAAACCATACAACAAACAAAAATTGAACACAAACAAAAATTAAATATAAAGGCATAACTCAATGAAATAGAAAAATAACAATAACAACAGCTAGGGAAGATTATCAAATTAAAAGTTGTTTTCTCAAAAAGAAGTGTAAGTAAGACACACTTCACAAAATTTTTCAGAAAAAAAGAATGAAAATGGAAAATTTTATAATACAAAAGAAAAAAGAATATAACACAACAGAGAATAATACATAGGAAAAAGATATTATTAATAACTATGTGTTAATAAATTTATAATAGATCGATAAATTTGATAGCCTAGATCGAGAGTCAGCAAATGTTTTCTCCAATGTTCTGGGTAATAAATATTTTAGGTTTTGTGAGCCACATACAGCCTCTGTTTGTATTCTTTTTCTTTTTTCATTTTTTAAAACTCTTTAAATTAAATCCATTCTTTACTTGCAAACCATACAAAATGGACAGCAGGCTGTAGTTTTCTGACCCCTGGCATAAATGAATGGATGAATTCCTAAAACTATATAAAATGAGAAAATTATAAAATAAAAAAATGGAGAAATTTAATATAAGAACTTTAAAGTGTTAAAAAATTACACACAAAACAACTCATATTTTATAACATATAAGCAATGTATACTTTGGGTACATTCATTAATTCATTCGGCAAATATTTATTGAGGCCTTACTACAATGGCAGGCGCTGTTTTGGATTCCAAGGACAAAATGTGATCAAAAGAGGCAGAGATTCTTGGCACCTCCTTTTCTCTCTCTACTCTGTTATGCATAATTTATTCAGATATGCATATTTTGCATATATTTTTGAGTTACTAATTGTCTTTTTAACTGCATTTACTGTGCAGAGCAATTTAAATCATCCATTGCATTTTAAATTTCAATTATTACTTTTACTTCAATTCTAGAGGAATTTCGTTGGAACTCTGTGTGTTTGAATCCTTTGAAGACAGTGTCATAGTTCTTTATTTTTTTAAATTATTTTCACTTATTTTTGTTTGCTTTTGCCTAATGCTTGTGGATATTAAGTCTAATCCTTAGTAGTTACTGGTATTTTCCACTTGTCTTTTATGGTTTAGATAATTTCATGATCACTACCATTCATCTATTTATGCTAAATGTGAGCTAGAATAATTGGACAGTAGTGCTAGGAGAGAAGGAATTAAAAAATAAGAGATTAAGTTGGCAACTTGAAGTGTGAGAAAGCTACAGAAAAATGTTATAGCTGTCTTAATAATAGTCAGTCTAGAAACTAGATTCAGTCAATCTAGTTGACAAACTAAATTCAGTAAATTCAAGGAAAATGTAATGCTGGTGGCTTGCACAAATTCAAAAACATATGTCATAGAACTTCACAGCATTGGACTTGGTGATGATTTCTTGGATATGACACCAAAGGTACAGGCAACAAAAGAAAAAATAGATAAATTAAACTTCATGGAAACTTTTTAAAAATGTGCATCAAAAGACAATATCAACAGAGTAAAAGGGAAACTCACAGAATGGGAGAACATATTTGCAAATCATGTATCTGATAAAAGAATAATATCCAGAATATACAGAGAACTCCTACAACTCAACAACTAAAAAAAGAAAAAAACTGATTAAGAATGGGAGAAAGATGAATAGACATTTCTCCAACGAAGATATACAAATGGCCAATAAGCACATGAAAAGATGCTCAACACTACTAGTCATTAGGGAAATGCAAATCCAAACTACAATGAGATACCACCTCACACCCATTAGGATGGCTACTATCAAAACAAAAACAAAAACACAGACAGAAAATGAGTGTTGGTGAGGATGTGGAGAAATTGAAACCAGGCTGCATGTTGGTGGGAATGTAAAATGGTACAGACACTGTGGAAAACAGTGTGGTGGTTCCTCAAAACATTAAAAATAGAATTGCCATATGATTCAGTAATTGTACTTCTAGGCATGTACTCAAAAGAATTGAAAGCAAGGTCTCAAATAGACATTGGTGCACCCATTTTGACAGCAGCTTTATTCAAAATAGCTAAAATGTGGGAGCAACCCAAGTGTCCATCGATGGATGACTGGATAAGCAAAATGTGGTATATACATACAATGGAATGTTACTCAGCCTTAAAACAGAAGAAAATTCTGACATATATTACAATATGGATGAATCTTTAGCTCTTTTTTTTTTAATTAATTAATTAATTATTTTCCCCCAAAAGCCCCAGTAGATAGTTGTATGTCATAGTTGCACAGCCTTCCAGTTGCTGTATGTGGGACGTGGCCTCAGCATGGCTGGAGAAGCAGTGCCTCGGTGTGCGCCCGGGGTCCGAACCCGGGCCACCAGCAGCAGAGCGTGCTCAGTTAACCGCTAAGCCACGGGGCCGGCCCATCTTTAGCTCTTATGCTAAGTGACAGATGCCAGTCACAAAAAGACAAATACTGTATGATCCACTTATATGAGGTACTTAGAGCACTTAAAATCTCAGAGACAGAAGGTAGAATTATGGTTGCCAGGAGCTAGAAGGAGGGGGAATAGGGACTTATTTTTAATAGATATAGAGTTTCAACTTTGCAAGATGAAAAGAGTTCTGGAGATTGGTCACACAGCAATATGAATGTACTTAATACCACTGAAGTGTATACTTGAAAATGGTTAAGATAGTAAATTTTACGTGTATTTTGCCACAATTAAAAAAAAAAAAAAACGTGTACTGAATTCTCTAAGTTTAAATGGTAGAAATTAAAATTTTAATTTTATTATTCATTTAAAAATTAGTACATGCAATCATAATCTGTGCAAAAGTATTATTAATTGCTTTTAAGAACACAAACATCAAACATCAAAGAACATACCCAGTTAAATAAACATTATGCTTCTCAGTGGAATTACTCGGAAGGACATATTTTTTACCAAAGCAATGTTTCTTTTGCACAAAACTTTCTAGAAATAACTCTTTGAGAGATGTCTTCAGAGCTGATGTCAAGAATTATCTGAGATAACCTTAATACGTATCTGCACATTTTGAAGGTGGATTTTGATTTTTGGAAAACAAAGTGATTCAGAGCTGAATATGTGAATAAGAAAGTGATCAAGTTAAAAATCACTATTTTTGGTATGAAAAGTTTAATTTAGAAGTAATTTTGTAGTAAGGTTGTAAAGTACGATTCCAAAAACGATTTTGTCAATTTCATTATCCTCACAATAATGGCATAGTTCTCAAGAAAAGTTATTTGAGGGGCCCGCTGGGTAGCATAGTGGTTAAGTTCACGCATTCTGCTTCCGTGGCCCAGGGTTTGCAGGTTCAGATCCAGGGCATGGACCTACACACTGCTCATCAAGCCATGCTGTGGTGGCATCTCATGTATAAAACAGAGGAAAATGGGCACAGATGTTAGCTCATGGCCAATCTTCCTCACCAAAAAAAGAGAAAAGTTATTTGAATGTCAATTTAGTTGGATGTGTTTATCCTTTTTTAATGCCCTAATTTAAGTTTTGATTGTTTTGCAGTCATATTTTATATTAATAATGTTGTTTTATTTTATTATTTATATTTATAAATAATACAATTAAATTGATAAATTTGACCTTTAATATTTATTGGAATTGGCAAATCAGTAGAGTACAGAGAGGAAATATACTGTGATTTTTTTTTTTTAATTTCTTTTATTTCTTCATTCTCCTATTTTCTGTATCATTATCACTATGGATCCTTAAGGGCTTCCTTGCATATCAATGTCAACTTTCTTTTAGGCAGACTTTTATAAGACTCTCTTTTGTTTGAGTTTCTGTATTTTAATATGCTTTCAATATTTTCATCTATCATTTATTAGAATATCTTCATTCTTTTAAAAATATATGAGATGAATTTTGCCAACCTATTCTATTAAAAAAACCTCTATTTATAGCTTATAGAGAGTTATCTTAATATCACACAAATTAAATACGTATGCATTTGATTAAACAATATATGCACTCTTGCACTCAAAATAGTGTTAAATGCTGTTAATATGTTGAAAATACACAAGAAGAAAACAAATTAAAATATATATTCTCTTTAAATGAATTTGCTAAAAGAGAATCAGACTAGAATACTGAAGCCTGATTAAGGGACTTGAAAGTGAAAATAACATAGATTACAGTCTCAAGGAGGATTGAGAAAGCAAGGCTAGAAAAGGTTACCCCACTCCCAGCCCCCACAGTTAGCAGAAAGACATGAAGCAGAATATACCCTTTGAGTCCTACTGACTCTTGGGAAATCCTTACCCTGTCACACTTGATGAGACAAGATTGTCAAAAGAACTGGTGCTCAAATTCTGTCGGTTTCTTAATTTTCAAACACCATTTATTCAACCACTAATTATATTATTATTACTTTATTATATTTATATATGTATGTGTATATGTGCATATTATCCATTCTTGGAAGAGAAAAGGGCAATTTTAAACAAATCTTATGTTTTATGGTCTTTCTCTGTGTTCCTTCTATTTAAAAGTATATTCAGTTTCACGAAGTATAACAATCATTTTACAACAAAGCTGGTTTCTTGTCTTCCGTTACTTCAATTCTTGCTGTTATAACCTTTATATATTACTTTCAATGCTTAAGTTTCTGGATATGTCTATGCCACTCCTCAAAAATATCCCTCTGCTGGTTCTGTGAAGTAATAATTAATAATGCCCTTGCATCAGTCAATAAATATTCTACTGATCACATTCCCCATGCCAGGCTTTGCTATTTATACTAAAGAATTTAATCAAGGCAGCCTTGATTCCAGGAAATGTTGCTGCACATAATCCCCACTGTAGGGCGGCTCCAAGACTGCAGGTTTTAGAGAATGCCCCTACTCTGGGGAGCTCAGAACGTACTCTGGTACCACTATTCTACTTCGCTTGTTATCTGCGAAGAAAAAGTTAAAAAATTACCACTGAAAATGTATTAGCAATGAAAAACGCTTTTAAACCAAATCAATTTGCTTTGGTTTGACTGCTTGAGTAAAATACTTTTTTTCCCCCCCATTCTTTTCTTTCCCTGTGCAGTCATAGAGCACATTCTTTCCATTCTAAGCCTTGACCTCTACACATGGGAAGTGTGAAAATCTAACTAATCAACACAATCGTGGGTGGCTAATTATTAAGTCTAGTAATGTGTATATGTTTTTGAAAGTCTCTTTTTTTGTGTGAAATGTGTTATAACATAAAATGATTGGGGCAATAAAGAGTAGATATGATTAAAAGGTATATGTATTTCATACAAATCTTTGATTTTAACTTAATCCTTGAAGAAATCTTCCTGGCCTGACCAGGGCTGTTTTTATTTGGTGTTGCTTGATGGAAGTGGAGCATTTTATTATTGCTTTGTCTTTAGAAACAAAGGAAAATGAAGTAAGAAATTCCTAGAATCACAGAAATCAAAGCTGAAAGCAACCAACTGTGCATTTTTCCATCCCTTCCTAGGACAGACTTTAACTTGATTGAGAATTTCCATATGCTATAGAACAGTTTAAAATAGTAAGTTACCAAATAGCTCAAGATGGGAAACATTTGCTTTTACCTCCTATTTCCCACTTGTCTCTGTACAGCTTTCCTTGATGCTAAATATGCCTTTCCCATTTCCTGTAACTTTACTGAAAAAAAGTATTTATGCGATATAATTACCCTTTTTGATTTATAATAATAAGATTTTTTTTCATTAAATCTGGTGATGGCATCATTATTGATTATGAAGGCTGAATGGGTTATTTTGGGCTTTTTCTACAAGGAGTTTTGTTCTATTAAGCAGCATTTTACTCAAAATAGATCTAATGTTACATAATACAAACATCAATATTCAAATCAATGTAGTAATTAATTTATTAAACCCACATTGGATGTCTTCTGTATTTCCTGCTAAGGGCTGAGAATATGAAGAGTAGTAAGACATAGACCTTTTCCTGAAGAAGTTTTAGTTTAGTAGAGAGAGAAAAGCATTAAAATACATGCATTTAACAGTGTGATATAAATTCTGGTAACTTCTAAATCTCCATCTTCAGCCTAGAATTTCAAACTTATAGCCAAGCGGTCACCCCAGCCAAGTACTCATTGAAGCTGGAAACCTGATTGTTATCCTACCTCTTCTCTGTCTGTCCCTCTTCCCACCCAGCTAATACCCATGAAGTCCTACTGATTATATCTGCTAAAACGTCTTAAATCTGTTTCCTCGTCTCCATCCTTGCAACTTTCTAGCTGGTCTGCCTATTACCCACCTTGTCCCACTGCAATGCCACCACCATAGAGCTACCATTTTAAATAGAATCCTGTTTCACAAGTGTCAGCGGCTCTTGTAACTGACAAGAAAAAGTCATAACCCTTTATAAAAGGAAAAATTGTTCTCCATGATCGGTTCCAAACTTTATCTCCAGCCTGACTGGGGGACACTCCTGACATAAAATTTCAGCAGTACCAAAATGCGCATAGTTTCCTTACAAAGACACAAAGGGAGGAAAGAAAGTGTGAAATGTTTCCTTCTTTTCCACCTGATTAGTTCCTGTTCAAGTTGAGAGATTCATTTCAGTCACACTTCTTCCAAAGAGCCTTCAGAGGAGTTAAGACTACCCACACATGCTGACTTAGGGTCTGCGTGCTCATCTCCTCCATGGAATTTCTGCATTGCTGTATTCATGTCCTGGGCTTGCTGTAACAGATTACCACAACCTTGGTGGTTTAAAATAATCTAAATTCATCCTTTCATAGTTCTGGAGGCTAGAAGTCCAGAGTCAAGGTGTTGGCAGGGCCGTGCTCCCTCCAGAAGCTCTAGGTAGAATCTGCCCCTTGCTGCTAGCTTCTGGTGGCTGCTGGCATGCCATGGCTTTCTTCGGTTTGAGGCTGCGGCACTGCAGTCTTTGCCTCCATGTTCACGTTGCTTTCTCCTGTGTGTCTCTCTGTCTAATCTCCCTCTGCTTCTCTTTATGAGAATACAGCTTCATCTGGACAACCCAGGGTAGGATTCTCCTCTCAAGATCCTTAACTTAATCATATTTTTCACCATATAAGGTAAAAATCATAAGTTCCAAGGATCAGGAAGTAAATACCTTTGGAGTACCATTTTTTCACTTACTACACTTGTTGTCTCACCTATTAGACTGTGTCTTATTCTCTTTGTGCTCTCAGCACCAAGCATATACTAGTTTATAGAGAGAATAAATATCAATATCTCTATTAGAATTCTACTTAGGGTATCCTGAAGGAAGCAAGGGGCAAAACATCTTGGGCAATGTGACATCTGAACTTAATCTTGAATTCTGATTTCAGTTAGGCAAGGCGGGGGGCATGACATTGAAACCAAGATGGTGAGAGCACGATAGGATTGGGTGAAAATGGAACAGGCCAAAGAGAATACAGAAGAAATGTAAGCTGAGGACATAACTGTCTTTATTTTAGACAAGCACTCTGGCAGCAGTGGGAAGGAATGCTGGAGGCACCTGAGGTCGAGTCAACAGGCTATAATATTTCAGGCAAGAGATACTTACTTGTATAGTCATTAATAAAGAGTACACTACCCTTAGAACTATGGCGCCTGTGAAGGAGTCATTTCCTAATCTCTGAAATCTACTAATGTTATGTTATTTTGAAAAAGATTCTTTGGAGATGTAATGAATTTAAAGATTTTGAGATGAGGAGATTATCCTGATTATCCAAATGCCATCACATGTATGTTTGTAAGAGAGAGGCAGAGGACATTTGACACAGAAGAGGAAGGCAGTGTGACCACGGAGGCAGAGATGGGAGTGATGTAGTTATAAGTCAAGGAATGCCAGCAGCCGCCAGAAGTTGAAAAGAGCAATGAGCAGATTCTCCCCTAGAGCCTCTGGAAGGAGTGAAGCTACACTGACTCCTTGATTTTGTCCCACTGATACTGATTTTGGACTTCTGGCCTCCAGATCTGTGAATTTTGTGGTAATTTGTAACGTCAGCCCCAAGAAACTGATACATGGTATGTCTTCATAATAAAAAGAAAAACATTAATATTAAATGACCAGTTCAAGGTCACATACCTAGTCAGCAGCAATGCTAGGACTTCAACACAGGCAGGCTTCTTCTAGAATCCATAATATTATGCTGTTAGTTTGGCTGTGTTACGTCTGAGACACTTATGAAACATCAAATTGGAAAGATGGTTGGGTTATACAACTGTAGGGTTTGGAGAACAGCTGACAGGATGAAGAGGTCATCAAGGCTTGGATAACTACTAGAGATATGGGAATGGATAAGATCACTCTGAAGACTACTTAGATTTTGGCAAAAAAGAACTAAGGATAGAATCTGGAGGTAAACACCTAGGTGGTAAGAATATTGAAAGGGAACAACAATAGAAGCTGGAAAGAAAGGATAAGAGAGAAAGAAGAGCTATGAAGGGGGAGCCCAAAAGGAGACAATTAAAAAAGAAATAGAGGGAAAGAGAGAGACAGAGAGAGAAGGAGACAAGAAAGAAGGAAGGAAGGAAGGAAGGGAGATACAGCTTTCACTCTGTAAAAAACTTATTTAGCTGTATATTTGTGATTTGTGCATGCTTCTATATATGTATCATACTTTAATAAATATTAAATTTAAAAATGCTACAAGAAGCCTAAGGAAGATAAGAACTGGAAAGAATTCAGTGGATTATCAATTGAAAGGTATGAGTGACCCTAGCCAGACAGTTTTAGGGTCCTGTCGTCCTGGGATAAAGACAGAAGTGAAGGGGAAGCAACAAGGACAAGTGTAGGTAATTCTTTCAAAGACGTTTTTACTGACTGTCAGATGGAGTCTGTAAAAGGAAGAACTTAGAGTGTGTGGGTGAGTGAGTACTGGTGCATCAAAGTCCTTGAGAAGAATTGCATCAAATCAATAGCAAAGGTTGAGGGACACAGCTTGAAGAGGCGGGCCGCAGCCTCTCCTGAGACGCAGGAAAGAAGAGTCTGAGGTCAATGTGCAGGCATGGACTAGGAGGTGAAGGGAGCGCCTGACTCTGTCAGGCAGTTTTCTGTGCTCCTTATCAGCTAACTGCTATAAAATTTCCTCCCTTACATTCAGCTCTGTTGTTAGTACTACAATTGCCAAATGAAGAATTATCTCCATCATTTTCGTATTCTTCTTTTAAACATTTTTAAGACTGGGTTTGGAACCAGCCTGCAGTGTTTCACATGAGTTCAATCTTCTCACAGTGTATTGTTAAACCAATTAGTAGGAATAATGATTTCAGTGCAAAAGCTTGTGATTCACTAGGAATCAATGATCTTTTTTTTTTTGGTGAGGAAGATTAGCCCTGAGCTAACATCTCCCGCCAATCTGCCTCTTTTTGCTGAAGAAGATTAGCCCTGGGCTAACATCTGTGACCAGCTTCCTCTATTTTTTTTTTTTTTTTAAAGATTTTATTTATTTTATTTTTTTCCCCCTAAAGCCCCAGTGGATAGTTGTATGTCGTAGCTGCACATCCTTCTAGTTGCTGTATGCGGGACTCGGCCTCAGGATGAACGGAGAAGTGGTGCCTCGATGCGCACCTGGGATCCGAACCCGGGCCACCAGCATCGCAGCGCGCGCACTTAACCACCAAGCCACAGGGCTGGCCCCCAGCTTCCTCTATTTTTTTATATGGGATGCCAACACAGCACGGCTTGATGAGCAGTGCATAGGTCCGCACCCAGGATCCAAACCCGCGAACACTGGCACACCGAAGTGGAGCATGCAAACTTAACCACTATGCCACCAGGCCGGCCCATCAATGGTCGGTTTTTTTTCCAGTCACAGTGAATTCCACCATGTCATTCATCAAATTTTCCTATATATTTTAAAATTTTATTATCTACTTAGTATTCCACAAATATGTAACTAGAGGGTAAGTGCAAAGGGAGATGAGGTGAGGAGCAGATTATGGTGAGTCAGGATGATCCTAGCGACTTCATGAAGGAAGTGCCTTTGAATGAAAGGAGCCTGAATGTTTAGAAGAAAGAATGACTATTCCCCATGGCTCGATGAAAAGATAAAACTTGCTTAAACATAATGTAGGTATCACACATCCTAACTGTTTTCTGTAAATGGAATTAAAAACAAACAAATAAACAAATAACAGCAAAACCCTCCTTGACAAAGCTATGGAGACGCAGAACACATGAAAGAAGAGCATGCTTTGAATTCCTGGGGAAAAGTGCTTTGTAAATACCCAAGATTAGATTTCATTTATATGTTTATTTTTCCCATTAAATGAATGCCTTCTCCTTTATGTAACAGCTTATTATTTTTTTAAGAGCTGAGTTTTTTTTATCACCCACCTTGTATGCAGTTCAGGATTCCATTGTTCTCAAAATATTCACAAATATCCTGTTAATATGTGTTCTATTATTTCAAAAAGTATTAATGTCTGATTTGTAAGACAGTAATTTGCAAGTTCATTGTTTATTCCTATTTTGAAGCTTAATACAAGACTTTATTGTTTTTCTAGCTTCTTTTGCCTCCATTAGGTCAATTTGTGTTTCAAAATAGTGGTAGGTGGCAAATCAGTTTGTTGCTTTGTGTATTCTCAGGTTGTTAACGTTTTCAGTCCTCCATGTTGCCAGCAAATCCTCTTGTGCTGATTTGTTCTCTTCAATTTTCATCTTTAAATAGTATTTTAAATATGATTTAATGGAATTCTCATAACTACATGACTTTGAAACAGCTAATTTTGTCATTGGATTATCTCCAAACAGTATTATCTGTATATAAATAAATATTTTTATTTTAATTATATTTTCTTTCTCATTTTCAGGAATATACATGATTCTTGATTAGGGCAAGGTTAGAAGTCTAGGGAGGATTTCAATTGTACAAATGCATACACAAAAGTTAACTTTTTTACTTCTGTGGAAAGTATAAAGGGGAAGGATTATTTGGTGAATTTAATCTATGCATATAGAAAATCCAAATTCTCAAACACCTCTTACTTTCTCTCTTTTCTTTTTCTTTGTTTGTTTCCCTCCCTTCCTCCCTCCCTCCTTTCCTCCCTTCCCTCCCTCCTTTCTTCCTTCTTCCTTTTTCAGTATGCATTTATCTTTACCAGACAATTGCTGAAGCTATTCTTTAAGAATTCAGCAACCACAACTCTGCCAAGGGAAAAAAAAAGTTTGGGACTACTTTATAACATCATCAAGCTCTCAGGAAAATGAATGAAAATTAAAAAAGAGAAAAGTTAACTTACAAATGAATGTAGACATCACTACTGTCTTAGTAATAGATGATCATTAATTAAACCACAGAGCTGCTCCTTTCAATGCTCGCAATGCCGTAGTACAGGGGAATAAATACATTTTCAGAAACGCTGCTGGGAGTTAGAAATGTATTATGGCACCCAGACTAGAAGGAGCAGGATCTTGGAAATTCGCCTTGGGGACACATCAGGCCGCCAGCAGTGCGAGGCCGTCCAGGCTGGAAGAGAAGTGTCTACACTTCGTTCCTAACCCTTTCCTTCCATGACGTACAGGAAAGACGCTGCCACATGCCCAGTACCCTCCCGTGAGTGTGAGCAGATTCGGTAAAACCAAAAAAGATTTTGCATGGAAGAAAAGCATTAGAATATAAGAATTTAATCACTATAATTAGTGATGTTCCATCAGTAATGATAACTCATAAAGAAAATAAGAAAATTATTTCACTATAGTGTAAATACCCTTAAAACGGGAACAGAGCGTCTGTCAAAGGAGAAGCACAGATTGCTGTGGGAGTTCAGAGGGCAGGCCGTTTCCTCCTTCCTATATGTTTATACATGTTTATGTGGGATAAGTCTAATTCCAGCCTTGAAGAATATGAAAGATTTCTGCTAGAAGAGAGAGAAAGACTATTCCTGCTAGAGCTAACTCTCCTACAAAGAGAAAGAATTCTCAAATGCCTGAAGGCCGGTGTGACTGCCCCCTAAGTATGAACACATAAAGGGGCTTATGAACAGGAATTATGAAAAAGTAATCCAAGACTAAATGGTGGAGGCTTGTTTTATTTCTTATTCATTTTTCTATCACCTAAAAACTAAATATTTTACCTTTCCTTTGGGTTAATCGAAAATATTTTAAAAGAGAAAATATTTTATTACATTTATCATAGAAAGGGGTTGTTCTTTATACTAATGCTTTAATAGAGTACTTTCAGTTCAGGTGTGGTTTTATTTTAGTTATTGATTATGAAAGACAATCTCTACTTAAATATAAGCTTTGGAAATAAGTATATATATTATGATTTTTTTAAATGCAAGGATATATCTGAATATTCTGATCCTAGATAAAGAAGAAAGAAAACATAATCTATCATCTTTGGCTTTGGGCTGCACTAGATTCATTCTGACATTGCTATAAAGTTTTAGTTAAATTATCCCGATAATGGTAAGTGTATATTTTCCCTAGGTTTTTCTGCTGTTTTGGAAGTTTGAGAGAAGATAGAAGGTCACTAGATTATTTTATTCTAATTCATCACAGTTACATCTTTTTGCATTCTTATAACACGTTATCTTGTAATCGGTATATACAAGAACAATGAGAATATATTGACATACAAGAATTACTGCAGGAAATAATCACGATTGACATCACATTTTTAACGTGTTTTAACCGTGTGTGTGTGTGTGTGTGTGTGTGTGTATTTAAATCTAGCATTTAATGTTGAGTTGTTTAAAACACAGAGGGAGGTGGAGATAACCTTTTAAAACCACTCAGCGTCCTTTCTGTTCCCAGCACAGGGTCCTATTTGCTCTGTCTGTCATGATGATAGAGTAGGATGAGGAGAAAGAAAGGGCATGCAGGAAAAGAAGAAAAATGACTTATCAAATACAAACAAATCACCAAAATATAGGTCATTTTTTCTGGGTTAGCTGCTAGCTAGTTATTGCTCCAGAACAAATCCAAAGCATATAGCATATTTATTTTGAATTCTTCTTCAGGGATAAACAATATGTTAAATGTAACTGAAAAAAACTGTTACTATTTCTCCAAAGTAACAAATGAGCTAAGGAGAGGACAAGTCAAAAAATATTATGGCTTTACCCTTCTCACCCTGAAAACAACTTTTTAAAGAAGGTATCATCTTCTCTGCATATTTGCTGAATTTTCATTTCTGTGCTATGATATGTCCTATTTCTAGTGCTATCAAATTAGGTTCAGTTTATCTATCAAGTTAAGTTAAAAGAAAGTTCAAGTTCTTCTAGAAAATAGCACTATATTTAAAATAAGCAAATGAGATTTTCTAAAATTAATCACTGAAGAAGGTGTTGGGGAGGGGAGAGAAAATGATCTGAGTCACCGGTAGACAGAAGGAAAACCCACAGTTTCTCCAGCAAGAACCAGGTTGTTAAAGCCGTGAGTAGTAATGCAGAGAGCACAGTAATGGGAGGCTGCTAACCTGAGCCCGGAGGCTGCAGTCAAACAAATAGCGTGTTTTCTCCCAAGAAGATCATCATAATCGATTACTCATGACCTCAACTTCAATCTAGTCGTGAATAAAGAGCAAACAGTTCAGGCACTACTTCACCCCATCCTGCAATTTTGAGAATGTCTTGCAATTTTTAATTTAAGACATGCTTATAGGAGTTATTGTTTTAAATAGAAGTCAAAATAACATTATATTTTCTAATTCAGTGTTTGCCTAGCAACTATTTAAAGAACAAATAAAAATAACGTGAAAAGATTTTTAAATAACCAGTAAAAGCTTGTTTTGCTCAAAGGTGACATCCATGGTCAGGTAGAGCGGGAAGAAAATCTGATTATAAGCTTTACATTTTATGTGCCTAATGTATTTTACACATTTACTAGCTTTGATATGATATTAGATAGTGTTTCTTATGAAAGGATAAATAAAGAAAACTTAGATCCTGAATATTTACTTTTGACTATCTAAATACCATAGTTAATTTTATTCTTAAATGTGATTTTAGAATCTTTTCCTATTTTGAATTTTCTTTTATAATGGCATTATTAACAAAAAAGATGAAGTTGTGTTACTACCTTCGTTCTCGGCTACCATTCCGGAAGGAAGATCAACCTCCCTTCAGCAGTGTCCGAACATCCCCTGAAGGAGCCGGTGTCACCTTCTCTCCAAGCACACGATGTGAAGGCAAGCACTTTGACCAGCAGAGGTGGAAGCCCACTAGATCTGAGGCATTTTTAGCCTTTCCTGAGACTGGAGAGAGACTAGGAGCAAGGCAGCAGAGATGGGTATCTTAGAAAGATGCGATGCGAGTGTCATTCTTGAGCAGCAGCATCCAAGGACAGAGAGCTGGGCGGAGCGCTCCCCCACAACCTCTCCTGAGGCTGAAGCCAAGACGGCACCCCCTCGGGGCAAAAGGCTGTACTGCTCACGTTCTTTTCCTGCCCCCGCTGAAACTCGGAATTCATATATGATTCTATGCAGGGGATGAGGAAAAACTGAAAGGACTGACAGTGAGCTTAGTAACATCCTGGTAGGTTAAGCCCAAAAGAAAATTATATTTAATTTATAGTTCTGTAGAAATGTGACTTTTCCAACGCACGTTGCCCTGACCAAATTTTATATATGCTCACTTTTAACAATGAATATAGTACTATATACATATCACTTAGCTAAACATTCTTTTTCTTTATTTTTTTTTGTTTGTTTTTTGTGAGGAAGATTCACCCTGAGCTAACATCTGCCAATCCTCCTCTTTTTTTCTTTTCTTTTTCTTTTTGCTGAGGAAGACTGGCCCTGGGCTAACATACATGCCCATCTTCCTCTACTTTATATGGGATGCTGCCACAGCATGGCTCGACAAGCGGTGCGTGGCTGTGCGCAGCAGAGTGCACGCACTTAACCTCTTGTGTCACTGGGCCGGCCCCTCTTTTTCTTTATTTTCAGACATAAAATTAATACTTAAATAAATAAATATAACCTTTTTCCTGGAATAGTTAAGTAGTTCTTAAGACATAAAATACCTTAAATTGAGAAATTCTGTTCATCAAAGGCGCTATTAGGATAATGAAAATGCAAGCTAGAGAATATAAGATGATCTTTTATATATATATCCCAACTCTCTAAAGGATTCAATAAAAGACAGACAATCAAATGGAAATATGGGCAAAAGATTTGAAAAGTCACTTCACAAATGGGATATTCGATTAGCAGCACACAGACAAACAGAAGCTCAGTTTTATTAGTTACCAGAAAAATGCAAATTCAAATATGGTGCTTCTACACCCTCACAGAATGGTGAATATTGAAAAAATAAAACATACAATATGTTGGTTTGGAGGTGGAGCAACTAAAATTCACATGCACTACTTGTAGGAATATAAAGAAAACTACTGGAAATATCTTCCAAATATGTGCTATGACCCAGCAATTCCACTCTGAGGACTATGCCCAAGAGAAATTTGTACATATTTTCACCAAAAATACATTAGAAATAACCATTGAAGAACTATTAGTGTCAACCCCAAACCAGAAACTACCAAATGTCCATTAATAGGATAGTGGATAAACTATACTACATTCATATGGAATACTAGGCAACCATGAACACGAATAAACTAGAACTGTACACAGGAACATGGATGAATTTAGCAAACAAAATGTTGAGTGAAGGAAGTCGGGTATGAACAAGTAACTACTGTAGGATCCCATTTTTAAGAAATTTAAAAACGATGAAACTAACCTATAGTATTAGAAATCAGCATATAGCTTTGGAGTGAAGCAGAGACTGAGGCTGGGGTGGGGGGCTTAGTGCTGTTTCTTCATTTGTGCTGCTTGCACAGGTGTGTCACTTTGCAAAAACTCTTTGAGCTGTACACTTAATTTATGCACTTTCTTGTATTTAGGTTTTGCTTTACTTAAAAAAATTTACTTAAAAATATAATTACTTTTTTATAGAAAGATGATTTATGCTTTCAGCTATGAGCCAAGTTCCAATCTGCAGATCCACAAGAGGAGAATAATTTTATTACAACTCAATATTTCTAAATTATTTATGAAAAGACATTATTTTATTTCCTCTTTGGACACTCTGAAGTACTCTTTCCCATCAGTAAATTTTAACATAATCTACTTCCGGGATATGCCTTTAGTTATTGCTGGATAATGGGAACAATTAACTACTACTTTTCGATAAACTGTGTAGCTGATCACCCAAAAAGTATCTCTTTCAAAGAGAGAGAGAGAGAGAGAGAAAGAGAGAGACTGATTATCCAAGCCCTTATAAATGCCCTCTCCTCTGTAATACTCAAATCAAAGTTTGATTTGATCTGATCTAAGCTTTGTTCAGTCAAGTGGCACTGAGCAAGTTCAAAGATGAAGGAGGGGAGGAGGTAAAGTATTATAAAGGTGTGTCCCCCATTTTAGCCACAATAAGTAATTTCAAATCTGCCACCTGTACAGAACACTTTTCTGTATTTCAGCTTTTCATATGGTGGAAAATGAACAGATTCTAGATAGGAAAGCCATCAGCAGACAATAAAAACATTGAGTCTTGGAGAGAAAGGAAAAACATTCTTTACAATGGATTCCATTAAGTAGATTTTGACAGCTTCCTGCTACTCTGAAAGAGTTATTTCTTTTTTCTTTCTTTCTTCCCCTCTTTCTTTCTTTTCTTCTTCTTTTTTTTTTTTTTTTAACATGACAACTGCAGAAATTGTTTTGAAATCAGGGGCTACTTTACTCTAAAAAAATTACAAATCCATACTCTTAAGTAAACAGTTTGCGAACCCTCTCAGCATGTGGCCGGAGCAAAGAAAAATAGATAAACATTTCTTAAAAGCTCTATCAAAGTATAAAAACTCCTTAAATCTTTCTCAGGCATCTGAATCCTCAAGGACTATTCCCCCTTTCTTTTTTCTTAGCGGTATGGAATCCAGCTTAGGTAATCTTTGTCACATTTGTCCAAAAAGTTTTTAGAGAGTTTCGTCAATAGTCCAGGGACATCTAGCATATAGCTTACAATTACCTTTATAGCAATAAAGTAAAATACTGTACTTACTTTATTCTCTTTTCAAAATAACCTTTCATGTTTCATTTTTGAAAATTTCATATACAAAAATTCCAATATAAAGCACAGTAAACTGGAAATGGTTGGGAAGAATGATTATTTCTCTATAAAAATACTTTGTGGTACAAATTATTCAGTAAGTTTCACACATGTATTTGCAGCGCATTGATTCAACAACGATCAGAAGAATGCTTAAGCTGTAAAATGCTAGATACATCTGCATTTCACTTTTTTATTTTATGATTACCCGTATCAGATCCTTATTCTAAATAGGCACATAAAAATGCTTCACAGAGGTATTTGCGTATAGACCCAGAGCTAGCAATGTGGCTGGGATTGAAATTCAGTACTGCTAATCCGTAGGCCATCAGTTTTGGCTGTCTCCACCAGAAGCAAAAATAAGAGAGAAATAAAACATTATAATATAGTTAATTTCATACTATAAATTTTAGTATATCTTTCCTTCTTTGACAGCCAACTGGTTTTCTTTTAAGACGTAAAGAGTGATTTGTATCCTTTATATACAAGTTTCTTCATATCTCGATTAATACTTTATTCTAGCTTAGAGAAATGTTTTAGGAATGACAAAGTTGCTATACATTTAGGCTCTGAAGACCTTGAAAAAAGGGTATTACCCAAACAAAAACCGTTGTTATTCTTGGCAATTTTAGCAGAACCTTCCTGTAGCATGATATGATTTATTTTCTTGAGGAACTCAGGATGTTAATGTCATCAGTCAGAGATTCTTAAGTATAATAGAATAGTTCCTTTAGAAAAATTGTCAAGGAAATTAGTGGTATCGTCAAGGTTCTTTTCATTTCCCAAATCCAGGTGGAGAATGACAAGATCCACAAATTCGATAAGACATTTACTACTGTTCCTTGCATCAACATTTCAACCTATGAATTACTCTTGGCTTCAACACTATGACAGGAAGCCTGCATTAAGGGTAAAGGGAAACAATAAATTCAACGAGAATTTTCTGAATGGATGCTGGGTGCCTAGTGCTGGGAGAGACATTACATAGTGTACCCCAAAGCAGTGCACACACAGTCCTATTAATGCTGAACTTAAAGACGTCAGTAGGAAGACAGGACACACATATGTGAAATGATTTGATGAGGCAAAACAAAAATTAATTAAATGCTAAAAGTGTATGCTTCAAATGATAAATGTCAATGGAATTTCAGGAAGGAGAAAGGTCAATGTAGGCTAGCGATTTTAGGGTAAGTTTCAAAGAAAGGGAAGTAGAGCTGTATCTATAAGACCTAACAGAACTGGAAGTTGAAGGGACCATAATTCCTGGAAAAGGGGCCAGCTTCTTCCTGCCTCTGACCCTTACACATCATCATAACTACGCATCAGAAACGTATTCCTGCATCTCCCACTTTACCACTCCATCTCTTTCGTATATAAATCTTAACTATATTTTAGCTACAAAATGTCATTTATCCAGAAAGACCATATCTGGTTTCCCACTGTAGATGTAGCATCATTACGTCACCATAGTTCCCTGAATTTTATGACAGTATATTTTTACTTTTTGTTTTTTTAACGTTGATCTCCTTTACTTGCCTGTTTGCTGTATGAGGGCAGGAACTGTCTTGTTCATTGCAACATACCCAGTGTCTGGTACTTATGATTAATGAATACATAAAGAATTAACAGATGTGCTGTCACTATTATTTAAAGGAACCAACAAAAGCTAAATGACATAGGCTACACAGACAGGTGTGACGGAGCCAAAGCTACAATCATACCTGCAGACTTTCACCCAATGTTCTGTCTACTCCAGCACACGGCCTCACCTGTATTGCATAGGGGAAGGGATGAGGCAAAGGAGAAAGTCTTCCAGAGGAGTAAATGTGCGTGGCTTATCAGAGAACTGGGAGAGGTCTGTGCTTTCTTAGAGGACTAGACTTTTACAATAAGGGATCGGCATCATGCATTCTGTACAGTAGACCCACTTATCTGTGGGTAAGATAAGACCCCCAGCGGATGCCTGAAACCACAGATAGTACTGAACCCTATATACCATGTTTTTTCCTATACATACACACCTATGATAAAGTTTAATTTATAAATTAGGCACAGTAAGAGATGAACGACAATAGCTAATAATAAAATAGAACAGTTACAGCAATATACTGTAATAACAGTTATGTGAATGTGAGCTCTCTCTCAAAATATCTTCTTGTACTGTACTCAGCATTCTTCTTGTGATGCTGTGAAATGATACAATGCCTAGGTGATGAGATGAAGTGAGGTGAATGACGTAGGCACTGTGACATAGCTAGGCTACTATTGACCTTCTGACAATAGATCAGAAGGAGGATCATCTGCTTCAGCAGCACAGGTAACTGAAACTGAAACAGAAAGTGAAACCTCGGATCAGGGGGAACTAACTACTGCGTTTTCTAGTATGCACTCTACTAGTCCTTTCCTGCCATCATGTTCAAATGGATTGTCTGCCGTCTTCCTTTAATATCTAAACCAGATTCCATTTTACATGGGAATACAATATTGTTGTTGTTTTTAAGTAGAAATCATTTCCATAGACCCTATATTACAATTATTCAAAAGTTCTCCATATATATTCTTATAGCTCATTTAATGCTATTATTTTATTCCACTTGAGAATAAAACAATGTATCTTGAGATAAATTATTCTGAAAAAAAAAACTAGTTTATTTTTCCCAGCTTTATTGAAATATAATTGACATATAACATTGTATAAGTTTAAGGTATACAATGTGATGATTTGATACACATATATATCGTGAAATGTTTACCAAATCAGGTTAGATATATATCCTTCCCCTAACATAATTACCAGTTTGTTGTTGTTGTTGTTATGGTGAGAAAATTAAAGCTCCACTCCCACAGCAACTCTCAAGTATACAATATAGTGTTGTTAAGTATAGTCACCAAGCTGCACATGACATCTCCAGAAGCTTTTCATCTTATTCCTGAAAGTTTGTACCCTCTGACCAACATGTCCCCATTTCCCCCACCCCTCAGTTCCTGGCAACCACTGTTCTACTCTGTCTCTGTGAATTCACTGTTTTTAGATTCCACATATAACTGACATCATGCAGTGTGTGTCTTTCTCTGTCTGACGTATTTCACTCAGCATAACGCCCTCAAGGTCCATCCCTGATGTCCCAGACGGCAGGATTTTCTTCTTCTATGGCTGAATAATATTCCATTGTATATTTATATATAGACGTATAGATTAGATAGATAGATAGATAGATAGATAGATAGATAGATAGATAGATAACTTACATCTTCTTTATCCATTCATCCACTGATGGACATTTAGGTTGTTGCCATGTATTGGCTGTGGTGAATAATGCTGCAATGAATGTGCAAGGGCAGATATGTCTTTGAGAGAATGACTTCGTCTTCTTTGGATGTATACCAAGAAGTGAGACTGCTGAATCATATGGTAATTCTATTTTTAATTTTTTGAAGAACTTCATTACTCTTTTCCACAGTGGCTGCACTGACGTACATTCCCACCAACAGTGCAGAAGGGTTACCTTCTCTCCAAATCCTTGCCAGCATTTGCTATCTTTTGTCCCTTGATAATAGCCATTCCAACAGGTGTGAGGTAATATCTCATTGTGGTTTTTTTTTTTTAATTTTATTTATTTATTTTTTTCCCCCAAAGCCCCAGTAGATAGTTGTATGTCATAGCTGCACATCCTTCTAGTTGCTGTGTGGGACGCGGGTGTGGGACGCGGCCTCAGCATGGCCGGAGAAGCGGTGTGTAGGTGCACGCCTGGGATCCGAACCCGGGCCGCCAGCAGCGGAGCGCGCACACTTAACCGCTAAGCCACGGGTCCGGCCCATCTCATTGTGGTTTTAATATACATTTCCCTGAGGATTAGTCATAATGAGCACCTTTTCCTGTACTTGTTGGCCATTTGAATATCTTCTTAGAAGAATATCTATTCAGTTCTCTGCCCAATTTTTAATTGGATTGTTTGTGTCTTTGGCTATTCAGTTGTATGAGTTCCTTAAATATTTTGAATACTAACCCTTTATCAGATATATGGTGTGCAAATATTTTTTCTCACTGTATAGGTTGTCTTTCCATTTTGTTAATTGTTTCTTTGCTGTGCAGAAGCTTTTTAGTTTGGTATAGTACCACTTGTTTATTTTTCATTTTGTTGCTTGTGCTTTTGCTGTCATATCCAGGAATCTCTGCTGAGACCAATCTAAAGGAGCTTTTGCCCTATATTTTCTTCTAGGCGTTTTATGGTTTCATTTCAGTCCTGTGTTTAAGCTTTAATCCATTCAAGTTAATCTTTTTGAGTGGTATAAGATAGGGGTGTAATTTTATTTTTTTGCATGCAAATATCCAGTTTTCCCAACACCATTTATTGAAGAGACTATCTTTTCTCCATTGAGTATTTTTGCCAGCCCTGTCACATATTAGTTGACTGTGTATGTGTGGATTTATTTATGGCCTCTCAATTCTGTTCCATTGGTCTGTGTGTCTGTTTTTATTCCAGTACCATACTGTTTGGATTACTATAGCTTTGTAGTATAGTTTGAAATCAGGAAGTGTGATGCCCTTAGCTTTGTTGTTTCTCAAGATTACTTTGGTTATTTGGGTCTTTTGTCATTCCGTACAAATTTTAGAATGTGTTTTTCTATTTCTATGAAAAATGTCATTGGAATTTTGATAGGGAATGCATTAAATTTGTATACTGCTTTGTGAAGTATGGACATTTTAACAATATTAACTCTTCTGATATCCCAAGAAGATGGGATATCTTTCCATTTATTTGTGTCTTCTATAATTTCTTTCATCAATGTCCTATAGTTTTTCATAAATACATTTTTGACTTCTTTGGTGTAAATTTATGCCTAAGTACTTTATATAGTTTTTAATGTTGTAGTAAATGGGATTGTTTCTTTACTTCTTTTTCAGAAGTTCATTGTTAGTGTATAGAAATATGCCTTATTTTTGTATGTTGAATTTGCATCTGACACTAATAAAATTCATTTATTAGTTCTAACAGTTATTTGGTGGAGTTGTTAATATTTTCTCTATACATGATCATGTCATCAGCCAGGAGAGACAATTTTACTTCTTCCTTTCCCGTTTGGGTGCTTTTATTTCTCTTTTCTGCCAAATTACTCTGGCTAGCACTTCTAGGTCTATGTCAAATAGGAGTGGACACCCTTGTCATGTTCCTTATCTTAGAGGGAAAGTTTTCAGGCCTTCCCCATTAAGTATGATGTTAGATGTGTGTTTGTCATGTATGGCCTTTATTATACTGAGGTATATTCTTTCTATACCCAATTTATTGAACATTTTTATCATGAAAAGATGATTTTGCCAAATGCTTTTTCTGCATCTATTGAGATGATCGTATGATTATTGTCTTTCAATATAGTAATGTGATGTGTCACATTTATTGATTTGCATATGTTGAAACATCTTTGCATCCCAAGATATAGCGATCATGGTGAATGATCCTTTTAATGTGGTGTTGAATTTGGTTTGCTAGTATTTTTTTGAGAATTTTTTCTATCTATACTCAGTAGGAATATTGACATGTAGTATTTTTTCTTGTAGTATCCTTATCTGTTTTGTAATGCTGACCTTATAAAATGAGTATGGGAATCTTCCCTCATCTTTAGTTGTTTGGAAGAGTTTGAGAAGAATTCTTCTTTAAATATTTGATAGAATTAAACTTTGAAGCCATTGGTCATAGGCATTTCTTTGTTGGGAGATTTTTTTATTACTTAATCAATCTCCTTTCTTATTAGGGACAGATGAACAGATTTTCTGTTTCTCTGTGATTCAGACTTGGTAGGTTGTGTCTTTCTGGGAACTGTTCCAGTTGCTCTACGTTGCCCAATTTGTTGGCATATAATTATTCATAGTAGTCTCTTACGATCCTTTGTACTTCTGTGATATCAGTTATAATGCCTCATCTTTCATTTATTATTTTGTTTGAGTCCTCTTTGTTCTTGGCAAGTCTGGATAAAGATTTGTGAATTTTGTTTATCATTTCCAAAATTAAACTCTTAGTTTCGTTGATCTTTTCTATTGTTTATCTATTCTCTATTTTATTTCTGCTCTGATCTTTGTTATCTCCTTCCTTCTGCTACTTTTGGGCTTATTTTGTTCTTCTTTTTATAATTCCTTAAGGTGTAAAGTTAAGTTGTTTATTTGAGGGGTTTTTAAATATAGATATTTATCACTATAAATTTCTCTTTCATTCTGCTTTTGCTGTATCGCATAAGTTCTGGTATGTTGTGCTTCCATTGTCATTTGTTTGAAGATTTTTTAGATTTCCCTTTTGATTTCATCTTTGACCCATTGATTGTTTCTAAGCGGGTTGTTTAATTTCCACACAGTTATGAATTTGGCTTCATGTTATTGGTTTCTAGTTTCACACCATTGTGGTCAGAAAAGATACTTGGTATGATTGCAGTCTTTTAAGATTTGCTAAGACTTGTTTTGTGACCTAACACATGATCTATCCTGCAGAATGTTCCACGTGCACTTGAGAAGAATGTGAATTCTGCTTCTGTTGGATGGAATGTTCTGTGTATGTCTGTTAAGTCTATTTGGTGTAACGTGTAGTTCAAGCCCAGTGTTTTCTTATTGATTTTCTGTCTGGATGATCTATCCATTGTTGAAAGTGAAGTATTGACTTCTCCTACTATTGTTATCTCTTACTCCCTTCAGATCTGTTAGTATTTGCTTAATATATTTAAGTACTCTGATATTGAGTGTACATATATTTACAATTTTTATTTCCACTTGAATGGCCGCTTTATCATTATATAATGACCTCTTTGCCTGTTGTTACAGTTTTTGACTTAAAGTCCATTTTGTCTGATATAAGTATATGTCCCCTGCTCTCTTTTGGTTTCTTTTTGCAAGGAATGTCTTTTGAACCCCTTCACATTGACCTATATGTGTTCTTGAAGCTGAAGTGAGTCTCTTGTAGGCAGCATATATTTGAGTCTTGTTATTTTATTCATTCAGCCACTCTATGCTTTTGATTGGAAACCTTAATCCTTTTACATTTAAAGTAATTATTGATAGATAAGGACTTAGTATTGCCATCTTATTAATCGTTATCTGGGTGTTTTGTAGTTACTTTGCTCCTTTCTTCATCTCTTGCTGTCTTTCTTTGTGAACTGATGGTTTTCCATAGTGGTATATTTTGATTCCCTTCTCTTTATCTTGTGCATATCCACTCTGGGTTTTTGCTGCTTTGTGGTTAGCTTGAGGCTTACTTGAAATATGTTATTGGTATAATAATCTATTTTACTCTTAACTTTGATCACATACAAAAACTCATATAAAAATGTGGACCCCCCCCCCCACATTTTATGTTTTTGGTGTTACAATTTATAACTTTTTATATTGTGTTTCCATTAACAAGTTATTATAGCTATAGCTATTTTTAATACCTTTGTTCTTTAACCTTTATACTAGAATTAAGTGGTTAACACACCACTATATTACAGTATTTGAGTATTCTGAATCTGACTATATATTTACCTTTACCAGTGTGTTGTATATTTTAATATTACTAATTAGCATCCTTTTGTTTCAGCTTGACAAACTCCTTTCAGTATTTCTTGTAAGGCAGGTCTAGTGGTGATGAACTCCCTCAGCTTTTTCCCTTGGGGGAAAGTCTTTATCTCATCTTCATTTCTGAAGGACAGCTTTGCTGAGTAAAGTATTCCTGGTTGGCAGTTTTTTTCTTTCAGCACTTTAAATATACCATCTCACTCTCTCCTGGCCTGCAAGGTTACTGTTAAGAAATTTGCTCGTAGCAATATGAGGTTTCTTGTATGAGAGAAATTCTCTTCTCTTATTGCTTTTAAAATTCTTTGTTGTTGATTTTAGAGAGTTATATTATAATGTATCTTGGGGAAAATTGTATTGGATTGAAATTTTGGGGTGACCTATTAGTTTCATGATCTCGGTTGTTCAGATCTCACCCCAGGCTTGGGAAGTTCTCAGCCATTATTTCTTTTAGCAATCTTTCCGCCCCTTTCTTCCTGTTCTCCCCCTGCAACTCCAACGATGCATAGATTGTTTCTCTCAATAGTGTTCTGTAAGTTCCATAGGCTCTTTTCATCATTTTTTCTTTTTGCTCTTCTAACTAGATCATTTCACATGATCTGTCTTTGAGCTCACTGATATTTTCTTCTGTTTAGTCCAGTCTGATGTTGATGTTCCTCCTTAAATTCTTCAGGTCAGTCTTTGTACTCTTCACCTTAAAAATTTCTACTTGGTTCTTTGTAATATATTCTGTATCTTTGTTGAAGATTATCTGCTTATGTTGTTCTTGTATTATTTTCCTGATTTTGTTAAATTATGTGTCTATGTTCTTGGGTAGCTCTCTGAGCATCTTTAGGACAATTCTTTTGAATTCTTTGTGGGCCAATTCATGGATTTCCATTTCTTTGGGCTCAGTCACTGGAAGTTTACTGTGTTTCTTTAGTGGTGTTATGTTTCTCTAATTCTTCATGATTCCTGTAGCCTTGCGTAGGTGTCAGTGCTTTTGAAGATGAAGTCATCTCTTCTGGACTTTCTGGACTGACTTAGGTAAGGAAATACCTTCTCCTGCAGGCATGCCATGACCCCAGGTCTGGTGCCACAGAGCACCAAGAGCAGGGGCATGTGGTGGCTTGAGGTCTGGGGAGGTGTGATGTGTTGTTGGCTCAGGCCACCCAGTGCCCACAGTGTCCACAATTTTGTGGTCCTTTGTGAGTCTCTGGGGTGTCTGCAGTGGCTGCAAGGGGTGTTTGGGTCCTCAACAGTGCCTCCAGGCTCAGTGGCTATGGACTAGGGCTGGCAGTCGTAGTGGCCAGAGCAGTGGTCAGCTGAGGGGAGCAGCAGCATTTGCCTGTGTAGTGGCTGTTGCTGGTTGCACATTGTGTTTGGGGTCAGTGCCAGTAGTAAGGGCTACTGTCAACTACAGTGCACTGGCAGTGACAGGAGCCCTGGCTGTCAGCAGACACTCCTGTTGCTTCGGAGTCTTCCCATGGTAGCACTCACAGCAGTAGAGGCTAGTGATGGGAGTCAGGCTGAGGGGGTGCAGGTTCACAGCTGGAGGGGCTAGCTCCAAGCATGTACATGGCAGTGTGGGTCAGGCATGAGGGTCTAGGCTGGCGTGTTACATTCGCACAGCTGCAGAGTCCTGGGTTGTCTGCCAGTGTGGATTCCAGGCTCTGAGAGGCAGATGTGGGAATGGAGCAGGGAGGGACTCAGGTGGCTGGATTCTGTGCACATGAATACTGTGGGGTAAGAACCAGTGAAATCTGCAAAAATCCATGGCAGCAGTGCTGGCGAGTGGTTTCTTCAGTGGCAGATGCTCCTCGAGTCCTCTGCAGAGCAGGTCACTGGGCACCAGGCCCCTCCTGCTGTGTGGCTCTTACTGACAGCCCATGCTCTTCTTCCTTGTTCCTCACCATCTCTACATCTCACTTTGCTGGTCTCTGGGTTGGGTGAAACTGAAGTGGGTCTTTCTTGACGTGCCCCAAAAGGCTGGGGAAGTTGTTTGCTCACTCCATTCTCCCTTTCCTAGCAAGAGGACCTCTTTCTATCTGGGGGGGTTCCCTCTTGGCTTTGAGCAGTGCCATCCTGGGGATGAAATGATGCAGGCAAAATAAACTATTTTTCCTTCCTTTTTGTGTGGTTATTTTCAGGGTTTTTGTTCCACTGTGTTGCTAAAGTTTCTTAAGTGGGATCCTGAGCTGTCTCGGAGCTGTTTTTGTTTCTGGATATCTGGCTAATTGTTGATCTTTGTGGGGGATAGAGGCTGGGGTCTCCTACTCTGCAATTTTAGTGACATCTCCTAGCTTTTTTTAAAAAAACAGAATTCACATATATGAAAATTTAGATCATTTGAAAGTTGGAAAAACTAGAAATTAGTAAGGAGAAAATATGTGTTAAAATATTGCAAGTTGAAAGCAAACAAAAATGTTAGTTTTTCTTTTAGGTTTGTCTGAAACAGTCTTTCAAAAATACTCTGTGTTTGTAGAAATACTTAATTCAAAAAGAAATAACACAAGTGAAAATACCAGTTAAATAAAGTAGGAAGATGCAAGGAAAAGTGTCAAGAGCTTAAAACAGTGTATAAAAAACCAAAGCTTTCATCTAAATACACAAACAATATGTGGATGTGCATGCACGTTCAGGAACTCTCCTATCTCACACATGCTTTTCTTTTCCATGTTCCTTCCATTCTCAGAAACCTTGCATTGATGCTAGATACTTTAGGTGGAATGCCACGTCACCATGAACAGAATTGCAGGCAGGAAGAGAACTGGGCTTTCGAGACCTCGATGAGGAGACTCACACAGTAGGAGAAAGGAACAAATAAGAGTCTGATACTAAATGATGTTCTTTTTCAAATTGATAAAAACATTCACACCTTTCCATTTCCTATTTTGACCTACAAGTACTAACAGACACTAAAGAAAAACTACTCTGCTCATGAAGTTAATCTGACTGAAAGTAATACAGCTATGTTCTGGTTTCTCAAGGAAATTCTTTCCAGGTGATATGATTTTCTCTTGGACGAATAAAACAGGAGTGCACAAATGTCATACACAACACATAAATGGTGTGTATTGGTCTGGGGCAGAGCAGATGGGAGTGGAAGTGAGGGCCACCTAAAAAGGAGGACTAGCAAGTTCTCTTGGTGAATTTTCCAGTGTGTTGGTGTAAAGTTGATATTACTCAGACCAAAAGATGATGAAATCAACATTAAGCATTAAATTCATGCCTTCCCTTACAGAAAATAGAGAGATAGGCTGGGATGCAATTGTATACCATAAGAAGATTGTAATTACATGTGATGCATAGAAAATACGTATGAAGCACGGTTGCTATTATATCCAACCTGAAGTGTATGATGACAATGCCAACTTCGTGGCTTCAAATGTAAAAATAGTTAGTACATGCCTCACTTGTGTGTTCATTCAGAAAGAATTCAAGAAAGGCTTACTCTACCCAAAACACTGTAAAAATCCTCATAGGAAAAACAAATATGACACCAAGCAACAGTGCCTGATTGTGGATGTGTAATGTATTAGGTGCTCCTTTGTCAACATTATTCACTCTCCAGAACCAAGATATGTACTGTGAAAGAGGCCTGTTTAGTTTATTTACACTCTCTCATGCCCAATTCCCATTCTAGTCAATTCCTTCTTTAGAGAAGGCTAGGAAAAGCTAAAAATAAAATGTGTGGCTTTTTAGAAAGCAGAAATAAATAGCAGGCTGGGAATTAAAACATCCACCAGGAATTAAAAGTTATGTAAATAAAACATTGTTTGTACATGTATTAGCCATGATCCTTTTGGTTGCAAATGGCAGAAACTCAAATAGGTCTACTTTCGACAAAAGGGAGAATGTACTGGTCTGCAGAGTCCAGAGGAAGGGTTGAACCACTAAGAGCAGGGAAAAGGGGGTTGACAGAACCTCGGGAAAGACTTGAACTATGGACTCAAATGGCGACAGTGCTGTCTTCAGCTCTTCTTGATTGGTTTCTCTCAGCATGTCAACTCCATTTTTTTCACACTCATTTCCTTCGCATTGTGGAAAATAGAAACACCGATTATTCTTAATTTTATATGTTATGGCTTACCACCAAACTAATTGCCCAAGTTCAAAAACCCAGATAAGTTTGATCAGATTCTTTCCAGACCAGTGACTTGGGATGATCAAGTAAAAACATAACAGCTTTCATTGGAACATCTTGGTTGGAGCTGAGGGAGAAGCAGTTCCTCAAAGAACAGGTTGGTGGCAGCCAAAACAGTCCAGATCTATTAGGCCACATGTGGCAAAGCAATGTTCATCATGTGAGTCAGTGTTCCTCACAAAAAGATCCATATAATGAGTCCTTGAAATGTAAGACCAGGAAAATATTTCTTCCCCAAAACAATTTTTTATTGGACAATGGAAATGACAGAGCCAATTATGTTTCCTATTTTTGTTGTTGCTGCCAGAAGGTTCAGAATTAAATTAAAACATATAGTCAATTATAGTCATGAACTTACTTCAGGTTCATAGAAATATCTCCCACTGTTATCTATATTTTTTACTTTTTTCAATTATTTATTTATTTTTACTGTCCTTTTCTATGCCTTTTAAAAAATAAGTCCTTTGAATTTTTTGGAATCAGATGAAGAAGAATAAGTAAATAAACAAGTAATCTAAAACATTGGCCTCATGGACACTGCACTTGCTAAGATAATCCCCTCAAATAAATGCTATGCCATTTAGAATACTCTCAAAAGTATGGGGAAAATTCCATGTTAATAAAAATAAATAAATAAACTGATCTCATTGATACAGAGAACAGACTGGTGGTTGCCAGAAGTGGTAAGTGGGGAATGGGCAAAATGAGTGAAGGTACAAATTTCCCATTATAAAATAAATAAGTCCTGAGGATGTAATGTATGGCATGATGACTATAGTTAATAATACTGTATTGCATATTTGAAAGTTGCTAGGAGGGTAGATCTTAAAAGTTCTCATCACAAGAAAAAAAATTTGTAATTATTTATGGCGAGAGATGTTAACCAGACTTATTGTGGTGATTATTTTGCAATATATACAAATATCAAATCATGACGTTGTATACCCAAAACAAATATAGTTTTAGGTGTCAATTATACCTCAATAAAAAATAAATAAGTAAATAAGTAAATGGTTGGAAGGGTACATTTTAACAATTACAACTACTTTGACTCAGATATTTCAAGCATTTTACTTTTTTTTTTTTTTTTGTGAGGAAGCTTGGCCATGAGCTAACATCCTTTGCCAGTCTTCCTCCCTTTGCTGAAGAAGACTGGCCCTGAGCTAACATCTGTGCCCATCTTCCTCTATTTTATATGTGGGAAGCCTCCACAGCATGGCTTGATGAGTGGTAAGTATGTCCACACCCAGGATCCAAAGCTGTGAACCCCGGGCCGCTGAAGCAGAGTGTGGGAACCCAACCACTGCGCCACAGGGCTGGCCCCGCATTTTTTCACTATTTTTAATTGCTGATTCTTTGTGAGCTTACTCTTCTACTACTATGCCTTCCCGAAATCCTTTTATTTATTCCAAATAAATAATCACAATTTTTGAAGCAGTGTAGATAACATCCCTCTAATTTTGATATAGGGAGGAATTTACATTTAACCAGCAATTCTCTTCCAATACAAGAGTAGAAACCCTTTACTCTACAGAAGATGCTGTTCTTGGTGGTCAAAGAAACGGCAGTGAGAGTAGAGAAGGGCCAAAAACGGTGAATGCAGTAAGAGGAGGAATGGGACAACCGTCCAGGTACATGTGTCCTCCACATCATGTGCTTAATTGCTCTGGTTGACTTCTCCTTGTAAAAGGAAAGATTTACTGCTTCCTGCTTTACTATAATCACGATAAAACCTTCCTTCCTAATCTCAGCTGGCAGACCGGTATAGCAACGAATCTATTGAAGTTAGTAGATTTTAAACCAGGGGCAAATGTCTTCGGATGCAGAATTTTTCTTGTTAGGTTTCTGTAGCCCTTGAGAAAATGGTTCATAGTGCTGAATTGCTTCACAGTAGGGTTCGTTGTCAATGGTTCAGCATGACTGTTGATTACCATTAGCATCAACAATATAAAAAATAAATTTAATAAGTCAGGTGTTTAGCAATTGACCCAAAGTGTCATTTTTAAAAATTAATCTTATACGTTCTTTTTTCAAAATAAGAATGATTTTAGAGTTTGATTTTGGAAAACCAACATATTTAGTTTAAGGAAAATCCTTTAAATAGGATTTTGAAATCTCAATAATTTATGGTTTTCTTTGTTGAGGTGCACAAATCCAAAATTGTGTAAAAGAAAATATTAGAACTCTCTTGCTTGTGATGAATGACTCAGTTTTCTCATAATTTACTAGACCTCAGATTTTTGCCTCCAGTAAAATGCCATTAGACCCAAAGAATGCAAGCAAGTCTCTCTGTAGCATGGGTAAAATATTATTTGGGCTTGTAACACATCTATCCATATAAATATTCATTAATTCCTGATAAGGTTTTCAACGACACATTGCTAGGTACATTGGCTGTTCCCTAATTGTTAGGAGTATGAGACAATATGATGGCACAAAATAAGAATTCTTAACCCAACCTTGATGTAGTTGGAGGTTTCTTGGCCTCTTAGGGCCTAGTCTCAAAAGTTCCACAAAATTACTTCTGCTTTATTACATTAGTTAAACCCAATCATGGAGACGTGTATAGATTCAAGAAGTGAACGAAAAGATACCAGTTCTTGATGAGAGGTGCTGCAAGCTGGTGGGCTATGTTCTCATCCTCTGTCCGCAGCTGCGACTTCCTTCCACTTGGGAAATATGTTTCCCCAACTCCCAGTCTCATCCCTTTATGACGTCTGCCTTGGGCTTACTGATGGACATACATTCATCTGATGGGTCAACTGGGGGTTGAATTTTATCCTTAGAATGGCTGACCATTGAAATTTTTTTTAATTTAGGGAAACAATATGATCAGATTTGCATTTAAACAGTAACTAGGGTAGTTCTATTGGTTATGGAAAGATATTGAAAAATTCAGGAGTTTTTAGGTGGTAAAATCAGCAGCTCTCGTTGATTATTTAGATGTGTATAGTGAGGGATGGAGGGTGTGGGGAGAAAATTGGCACGACACCCAGGATTCTGGTTTGGGAAACTGGATAGTGTTTATTAAGTTGTAGAACATGTTGCACTTGAAAAGCCTCTGGAGCAGCCAAGTGTAAGTTAGCTCCGTATTCAGAGCTAACTTCTTTTTTTGGAATCATCATTTTAACGATATCACTGAGTGCGATTCCATAGAGTGAGTAGAGAAGAGGGTCCAGGATAGTACCCTAAGGATGAACAACATGAAACAGCTACAAATAAAAAGCAAAGGAGACCAAGAACAGCAACCAGTGCGTTGGGAGAAACATTGGAAGAGAGCAGTATCAAGAAACCAAGGAGAGTGTCAGGTACTTCGTGTGAAGGAGTAAGAAGAGAACATGATCAAATGCATCAGAGAGATCAGGAAACGTAAGAAATGAAACATGTAAATGTGACATCTTGGAATATCTGAAATACAAAGCACCATTTTCCCTACAAAATTATGTTATTATAGTATAGTATATTAAAATTATATAAGATCATAAATTTACATTGGCATACAATATCTATAACACATTAGGGAAAAGTAGATTAGTTATTATAGCCTAAATATCACCAATTGACCTCATCCAGCGAGTTGAGAAATTGTAAAAGATGAATTTTCTGTTTCAAGGTAACCTTGATACTGACAAAGGCTGAGAGACAGAAATCACAAAATAAGACAATACTGAGAATTCGATTAAATAAAGGAAATGGGGAAACCTAAATCATACAGCTCCTGTTATTTACCCCCTGCCTGACTGAGGTGTTACACCCCCATATGTACACAGTCCCATGTACGCCCTAATGGTTAACATCAGTGATAGCATGTGCCTAGGGGCATGGGTAGGGGCAGAATTGAGGTGGCCAGATTAGTTAACCAAGAAATTACTATACCATCAAGGAAATGGTAGATAGCTTTCCATATTTCCCTTCCTAATGGAGATATGTTGGATATGTTAGGGATTGTTAACTGGGTCTAGTAAGCTGCAACTTACTAGACCATGAAAAGCCACATCCAGACCTGACTCAAAAGATGTTACCCAATATCGTGGCTTAGAAAGAATGCCAGATGGGGGTTTGTTTCAGGTTGTTTTTCATTGATGAGAGCAAGATTGCATATCTTATTGTATATAGGATAATTTCTGATATTAGATAGGAACATTTTTGGAAGGGTATATATGGAAATAAATGTGCATGTCAAAGCATCCTTCTTTGGGGAACCTAACCATCACCTTTCCAATAGTTCTATGGGCCATAGGGCCAGGCACACAATCTATGCTGGACCTTTCAGAGAATCCCAAAACTCTACCAACAACTGGTTCAGAGAAGATTATGTGATCTAAGCAGAGATAAACCAATATTCTTTTTCTAAGATTGTCTAATAGGATTGAGAAGGAGAAAAAGAGAGAGAGAGAAAGGGAGACAAAGGGCCCATCTGAGTGCTGAACTTGGTAACTAGGAGTATGTGAGTCTGGGACTGCCAACAGATATCTACATACATATAAAAGTCAGCCATACAGAAAAAACAGAGTAGAGACATTGAGAGAGACAGAGGCTTGGCAGCATTGTTTTTGTTGCTAGATTTCATTGAGGCTGAAGATTCTCCCCTAAGCCTCTCAGTTTAGTAAACCAGTGAATTTTCAAGCTAGTTTGAGTTGACTTTCTGATATTTGCATGTAGGAATTTTTAATATGACCATGCAAATCAAATCAGACACAGATAACAAGCACCGGAAAATACAACATAGTCCTGCAGAAAATGTAGGAATTTAGAATTGGATATCAGGAAATGTTGGATAAATTATATCTGCCCTAACACATGAGCAAAAACCTGCAATTATGCCCTAGGCTCTTAGCTACATGCAATGGAAGGAAATATACATTCATTTGAAATTAATCATTTGCATTTTGAGCAGTTAAATAGTGGAACCATCTGCCATTAGTTGGTCCAGGAGTTATTCTTTGTGATGCTCAAATGTCATAAAGACATAAATAAAGTAACGTGACAAAGTTCACTCATTCAAACAAAGTTAAACCATAAACATACATGAGCCCATGAACTGTATACACACGTACAACAAATAGGAAAATAGAAAAACCATATACAACTTAAAAACAAATCTTCTTTGTACTTGTCAGAAGAGCTTAATCCAAAATCAAATGTGATCATTATAAATCTATATTAAAATTTGTTAGAGCTGTCTAAATCATGACCCAGACGAAGGGTTCGCAGTTTCTTCTGTGACACCACCAAGCAGGGGAGGCACAAGGAGTTTCTCGGTGCTTTGAATGACTCTGAGATTAAGGAACGCCCTGCAGGCAGAATGGACTGCATATTCGTGAGAACTTCTTCCTGTCTTCCTCACCGTTTGCCAGTAGAAACACACATGCACATACATACACACATTTTATTCTATTACTTCTCCCCTAGGATGCCTAGAAAAGACCACAAATCTACTTCCACAAAATAAATAAAAATGGTTTTGCTCCCTGACTCCTTGTACCCCAAATCGCAATTCCTACACCTCCAATCAAGGCTGTCATCTGGAGGCCTAGACCTCTAGAGAATCTAAATTATTCTCTCTCCTGGAACAAAACTCTGTCTTTTAGGTTTGTGTGTAATGTAGTCAATGAAAAAGTATTACTGGTTCCTCAGGGGGGGAAATACTATTAGGCAACTTTAGCAAAGGTAACTATTCTGTCTGTCTTTACATTAATGTAATACTTTATGAGGAAAGATATCTATTGAGCCTCTATCATTATAACAAGTTGCTTTTCTTTAACAGATATGTCATATCTATCTTGTGATCACTTAAGATTTCTTCTAACTAGTCAAATTCTCATTATGCTTGAACAACCAGGAAGTTGAGAGCCAGATTTACAGCACCTCGCTATTCAGCCCTGCCTATGTCTCTATGCACTAAACATTATGGGCTGAATTGTATCCACTCAAAATTTATATGTTGAAGTCCTAACCCCCAGTACCTCAGAATACAACTGTATGTGGAGACAGGGACTTTAAAGAGATAATTAAGGTAAATGGGGTCATATGGTTGGTCCCTAATCCAATACGATGGGTGTCCTTATAAAAAGACAAGATGGGGACACAGACACACACAGAAGGAAGACCGAGTGAAGACACAGGAGAAGATGGCCATCTACAAGTCAAAGAGAGAGACCTCAGAAGAAATCAACTCTGTGGACACCTGGTCTTGGACTTCTAGCCTCCAGATCTGTGAGACAATAATTTCTGTAGTGGAAGCTATGCAGTCAGCCTGTGGCATGCTGTTATAGCAGCCCTGGCAAACTAATCCACTCACCTTTCAGCACAGCTTCACAACTTTCCTACTAAATTTGTGTTTCCCAAACTATTTATTTTTTCTTCACTATTGTGTGTACTTCGTCTACTTTCTGGAGTAACAGATTTTTAAAATGTACTACAGTGCCCTTCCCTCTACTTCAGTGCATTGACCTTTGAGATAGCGTACCGGCAGCCTCAAGTACTTGAGTCGTCTTAAACTCACACTTGTACTGTTTGTATTAGATGAGTCTTTGGCTAACACATTCTCTGGCATCCTGGAGGTAGCAAACACCGTTTCATTAGTTTTCTGAAACAGGAAACTAATCTTGATGCTTTGTTTACCCAGCCCACAACAATGCTCAAGCTAGCATAGCTGTGAAACAAAGAAGTGAGCTGTTGGTGTCACTAGGGAATGTGAGTCTTAAGAAATGATTCTTCCCTGGTCTTTGGGGCAAAAATTTTAAAATAAATAAATAAATAACCTGAAAACATGTAACCAAAATAATTTTTGCACGTACAACTGGGAAATCTAAATCACCTGTGGAGATTAATTCTGCTCTCCACTTTAAGGTGATTATTCACATTCCAAGTCACAAAATTACCCATTTTCAGTTTTAGCTGAGGTGCTTGTACAGAGGTCAGGATAAAAACCAGAGAAACACATGCTTTTTCCCTTTGCTTTTCACCTCAAATTGCTGGTTCATGTTACCCCTGGATACCTAAAAAACATACATCTTTCTCTTATATCTTTTTAACATATTGAAATGAAGAGTTAGAATGGGAATGAAGGAAAGAAGGAAGGAAAGAGGAGGGAGGGAAGGAAAAATGGGGGGAAGGAAAAATGGGGGGAAGGAAGAAAGGGAAGAATTAAGAAAACATGATTTAAAATACAAATGTAATTAGGCCTTTAATATAGTAGAATATCTTCAACCTTTCAACCTCAATTTGTGTGTTCCATCTCCCCAAAATATGATTAAATATATTCGATATTAATTATTCTGTACAGGTTTTTAATATCGGATCTTCAACAAATATTTTCAGTAACTAATTTCTCTGTGGTGACACTAAGTCTATCCCTCTCTAAAATGTAACACCTGGCAATTCCTCCGGACTACAGGAGGCAGCTGTGAGGACTCCAGAGACAGCAACAAGGAACATGTTCTGGTCCATGTCGGTGGGGCTTTATGGCTTTGGGGGAAAAAATTGAGTTTAAATAAGTAAAGTACTTATTACTCCCCAAAGCCATTAACTTGACACCTACCAGAAAAAGAAATGACTAGAAATCAGTGCACAGCAGTTTGAGTTGAATCATGGTTTCACCTCTCCTGCTCTCTGCATGGATGAAGATACCAGTTTGACACAGCATCATCCCTACCGCACCCTGCTCTGATATCCGAACTGTAATACAAGGATGTTTCTGCATATTGGCCTGGCCTCTAAGGACGGAAAAAGTTATTCGTTGACGTCCATTCTTTCAAAAGAAACATCCTTATGCTTCTAATATGTGTAAATCTTTGTAAGAGTATGAGAGACAGGGAAATGAAGAAGCCTGCCCTTCCCCTCAAGGATCTCACTCTGTAAAGGACTAGTGAGATGGACAGAGACTAAAGTCTATTTAGTATCTGCTGTAAACCAAACACTGGTCTAAGTGCTAGAGTCAGATTTCATCCCTGAGTTCACAGACATGAATTCTGTAAAGAAAAGTCATTAATTAAATTTGCATGTAAGTGTGACAAATGTACGAATGAGAGGTACACACTGTTGTAAGATTCTACATCAGGGGTCATCAAACCACAGCCTGTGAACCAATCCAGCCAACTGCCTATTCTTGTACAGCCCGCAAGCTAAGAATGGATTTTAAAATTTTAAATGGTTTCATTTTAAATGGTTATATAGGTAACTCCATAATATCCTTGATTTTTCCTATTGGCTCATACAGTCTAAAATATTTTTTATTTGGTTCTTTATAAGAAAAATTTGTAGATTCCTGTTCAGTGTCATAGACATTTGACCTAGTTGGGGTCGTAAATATAGACAAACTAAAAATTATAAATGTCTGTGAATCAAAACAGTTGATTAACATATTTTGTACCAATTATTTCATTAAAAATGTATACATATATACTTAAAATTAATCTGAAAATAGATTACATAAAGTTACATTGTATATGCAACTGAGTCCAGGATACTATATTAGATTGTTGCTTCGGGGGACATGGGGTTTTGGCTATTAGGCTTTTCTTTATGTAAAAAGGGACAGTTATGTACGGGGACAATTTTTAAGGAAAAAGAGTTTTCCATGGTTAGAGCTTAGAGGGTGGGGTTAGAAAATAAACTGGGATAAAGTTCATTTTAAAAAAAAGGATTGAAATCATAGAAGGAAAAATAAATAATTTATTGACTTTCTTGTTAGAGAATCAAAAAAATTCACAAAAAGGTTGTAGTGGGAGATCAGAAAATATTTGGATAGTTCCCACCGAAGTATAAGACATGATGATAGCAAGAGCAGTTGAGTGCAAGGGCAGGGGGCTCTGGGTTGGCAAGGAATAAGATCTGCTTTCTGTATATTTCTTCTGATTTAAAGTTACAAAATTTAAAATTTTTTCAGAATGAATGGAATCAGATTATTAGGACTGTAAATCACTAAAATAAGAAAAACAAAAAAGAACCCTTGTGATATCTGATGGCATTCAGAGAAAGCCTAGTCTTTTCAAGCCAGCCCTAAACAATTAAAATTGAAGACTGTTATCTTGGAAGCCCTGAGCCATTCACTGATGCAAACTTCAGTTTCCTGAGTCACTAGGTTAAGGAGAACCTTCTCAACGTTTTCACCACTCCAGAGTGAAAACCTGACACTCCCTGTATGGGTGGGAAAGGACTTGTGAGTCTGCACCGCTGAGGTCAGGGAGACAGCCGATGCCACGGGCATTGCTAGAAATATGTAATATATATAACATGTAAAAAGAAAAGCAAATATTTTTCAGGATGATGAAAAGCAAAACAAGAATACCAATAACAACAATGCAAATGAATAATTCCTTTATTTCAAATAAGCTTTATTTCCCAGAGGAAGTTAAATAAAAAACAAATTTTAAAGTAATTGATATCATGAATAATAATTGTTAAGTATAGTTTTACTTGTTTTGCTTCTAATTACTCACTTTACTTTTATTGTAGATTTTGCCAACTTTTTAGCATGCACAAAATTTATATCACAGCCTCTTCAATCTCAGGCTCTGAGGAGGAAACACAGCTAATCTCTGTAAGCAAAGGGAAGGCCAAGACAATGTTAGAATCAGAATCTCAGCGATATAGTGAATATATTGATAAATAAGTAGATTGAAAGATGTTCAAAAGGATTGTAGGGGCCGGCCCCGTGGCTTAGCGGTTAAGTGCGCGCGCTCTGCTGCTGGCGACCCGGGTTCGGATCCCGGGCACGCACCAACGTGCTGCTTCTCTGGCCATGCTGAGGCTGTGTCCCACATACAGCAACTGGAAGGATGTGCAGCTATGACATACAACTATCTAGTGGGGCTTTGGGGGAAAAAAATAAATAAAATTATTAAAAAATATATATTAAAAAAAAAAAAAAATGGGCCGGCCCCCTGGCTTAGCGGTTAAGTGCGCGCACTCCGCTGCTGGCAGTCCGGGTTCGGATCCCGGGTGCGCACCGCTTCTCCCACCATGCTGAGGCCGCGTCCCACATACAGCAACTAGAATGATGTGCAGCTATGACATACAACTATCTACTGGGGCTTTGGGGGGAAAAAAATAAATAAAATCTTTAAAAAAAAAAAACTATAAAAAAAAAAGGATTGTAAAAAATTAACATATAATTAAACATACAGTAGTGAAGGGGCAACCTTAAAATCTATTGTACTAATAATAACTTCCAAAATAGTTGCAAATAGGATGCTCCTATAGATTAAAAAACAGATAGTACCTTAAATTGTGCATCCTTATAGGAAACAGTTCAGTGAAACTCAATTTTTTCTTGAAGATGTTATTGAGAATATTTTGTACCGCATTACAGTCGTCTACCCTCATCTGTGGTTTTGCTTTCTGTGGTTCTGGTTACCGGAGGTCAACTGCAGTCTGAAAATATTAAATGGAAAATTCCAGAAATAAACAATTCATAAGTTTTAAATTGTGTGCTATTCTGAGTAGCGTGATGAAATCTCAGGCTACTCTGCTCTGTCTTGCCTGGTCGTGAATCCTTTGTCTAGCAAATCCACTCTGTATAAGCTACCCGCCTTTTAGTCACTTAGTAGCCTTCTCGTTATCAGATTGACTGTAGAGGTATCGCGGTGCTTGTGTTCAGGTAACCCTTATTTTACTTAATAATGGCCCCAAAGCATAAGAGTAGTGATGCTGGCAATTCAGATACACCAAAGAGAAGCTGTAAAGTGCTTCCTTTAAGTGAAAAGATGAAAGTTCTCAACTGAATAAGGAAAGAAAAAAAAATCGTATGCTGAAGTCGCTATGATCTATGGTAAGAATAAATCTTCTGTTTGTGAAATTGTAAAGAAGGCAAAAGAAATTCTTGCTGGTTTTGCTGTCACACCTCAAATATGTATGTTTAGAAAGAAATATACTACATATAGAGTTCAGGACTCTCCGTGTTTTCAGGCATCCACTGAGGGTCTTGGAACGTAGCCACTGCAGATAAGTGGCACTATTGTATGATGTCTTCTTTATCATGGTCCACAGGAGATATTTTTTCTCAGATCTCAGTCTTCATTAGGTTTCTTGAGCAAATACTTTACTTTTTAAAGAAACCAATCCTATGCATTCTTGAGTTGACTGTACTTCCTCTTCAGGTTGGCGGGTAGTGCAAATCCTATTAGAGCAAGCATGATGGCACATGGCGCTGTCCACTTGTGTTTCTGCTGAACGTAACCTAACGGAGGGCAGCTTTACCTCCATCGTCTGCCTCCCCTGTGCAAGTGCCAATAGGTGCATAAAAATCTCTCAACAGGCAATAGTATATTTTAATAAAATCAATGGATAGATGGGCGAATAAAATATATAGCCTAGCTCTAGCCAGTACATAGGAATTTATAGTCTAAAGTTTAATTTTTTTCCATAACTTCACCTTAATTTTTACCTATCCCAATAGTTTTGAAATTCTAATTTCCTCTCTTGACTATTTTTTAACTATTTGTCAGCCATTTATAATCTTTGTTTTAAAAATAGGAGTAAAAATTAATAAATAAGCAAATAGATAAATTATGTTGCATCCTCTTGAACGCTTTCTTAGCACTTAGCATTTAGAATAGTGTGAGAGAAAGAAAGAAAGAAGAGTCATTTAATACTTAGCATGAATTTTTTTCTCATGTGATTTGCATGGCCTTTGCTAGATTAGCAATGATTATACATATTCTAATAGTGAAAATGCCCAAGTTCAATTTAGGAACCCATAAGCCCAGCATCTATGAGTGCAGCACTCATCTCTGGACTGACGCATCTATCATTTTTTACCTGTCTCAGATATCATACTGCCCAATAAGATTAAAAAGTAAGCCAATGAATAACATTCAGATTTTTTGGTAGAGTTCAAAATTATTGCAGATAGATTGTAAATATCAACTGAAGTTGGTATAAGTGAGCAGATCAGGACTTGGAGACAGATTGCCTTACTGGGGCAGACACTGTCAAATTTAGACAGTTTGATAATAATACAGATAATAAAGGAAATAGTTTTTAAAAGCATGTCTAAATATTCCTAGTCTACTTGCTATCATATAGGATCTAAAAGTAAGAAGCACAGCATATACTATTTCTGAAAACTTACACTTTTCACTGAAAACAACCTCAATTTATTAGCTCACTGGGTTTTTAGATGATCTTGCTCAGCATTATCTCTACAGAAAAGGTAAAATATGGCATTGATTATTTGTAAATAAATACACGCATACATAAATAAATAATAAAAAGTCTCATGAGTCATATGCCTAATCTCGGTAGGCTGCCGAGAAAGTATAGACAAAATGATAGATTTTACCCTGATATAATTGTAAGAAAACCTTCCAAGTTGTGTACTGGTTGATCACACATAAGAACTTAAAGTGAATTTTCTTTAGTTTTTGTTGTTTATTCATTTGACTGAATATTTTGCTTGTCAAGCATGATGGTCTAGATTATGCATCAACTTGACTGGATCATGAGATAACCAGATACTTGGCTAAACATTATTTCTGGGTATGTCTGTGAGGATATTTCTGGATGAGATTAGCATTTGATTCAGCGGACTGAATAAAGCAGATTGCACCCCACCACCATGTAACTGGGCATCATCCAATCCATTGAGTGTCTGAATGGAACAAAAAGTTGGAGGAAGGGAGAATTTTCTCTCTGCTCCTGACTGCTTAAGCTGGCACGTCAGTCTTCTGTCTACAGATTGGAAATTACACCATTAGCTTCCCTGGTTCTCAGGCCTTCAGGCTCAGACTGAAGTACACCACCAGATTTCCTGGGTCTCCAGTTTACAGACGGCAGACTGTGGGACTTTTCATCTTCCATAATCATGTAAGTCAACGTATTATAACATATATATATAATAGACTATATTATATATAAATACATTATAAATATAGTATTTATTATGTAATATAATGTAATATCTACATATGTAGAGAGAATATGATAAACATCTACCTCTCTGTTTCAATGCATATTTCTTTTTCCCTGGAGTACACTGACTAATACATCAAGAAACTCTGGTACTCCCAGTGGGTTTTTTGTTGGACATTGAGAAGCTGGAAAAGCAGAGAGGTTTTTTTTTTTTGAGTGCCTAGATACAAATTCTCTAAATGGGAAATATAGGTCATTCTCTGATAGAAATGGAACATGCATTGAATCCTGGGTAACTGCTTCCCTATCACTTGAAGAACAAAGACTATTTCTGGTCTTATAGGGATGCTATTTGTAAATTTTGTTTTTATAGTTTTTTTGTTGTTTTCTAGTTTATATTATTTTAAAAAGATGATAGTGAGGGGCCAAGTTGGAACACCCCAAGGCAAGAGAATGCCTCAGTGACATTTAAAAAATTCCACAGAAATATTAATCTGCCATGTTTTGCTTGGGATTCTAGAAAACTTCCTTGTTTTCCATTTTTGCCCTCAGTTCTGTAGGACATGTATTATTTTTAATGTGGCTCATTCAGAAGTTAGTAAGTAACAAAGAATGTTTCAGTGTATTAGACAATAGCATTTATAGATAGAATTTTTCTCTCTCTCCATTAATACTGGATCACAGAATTGCCACACACTGAAATTTCCAACTCTAAACAAAAAATGATCAAACTACATGAGGATCGCTTCCTCAAGGGGTTCTTAGGAAAAAGAAAAGGTGGGAAAAGTGGGGAGAGGCTAACAACACTGTGACATCAAAAGATCAGAGTTTCCTGCAAACTCTAATTTTACACTCAGCTTTTCGACTCTTTTAAAATGTTGATATTTCTTGGCTGATGATCATTTGATAAGATCACACAGATAAAATAACACTTCTCATTTTCCAGGCATAATTAAATGCAACAAAAGCAATATTCAAAACAGAGAAGATTAATACACAATGAATAATTATGTGCATTGAGTTCTCTCTCAGCAAAGAACCTAATTAGACCTTAAGGGACAGTGCATCTCTGCTAGTCATACGTGCCAATCACAGCCCATGTGCCTGATAAATTTCCAGTACTCTGTAGGTTGCTAGTGTTATTCAGCTGTTTGTTTCCCCCTCGTTGGTACAAATTTCCCATACTTAAATCTCTATTTTGAATGTTTTCCCACATTAATATGATAGTAACAGCATTTCATTTTTTTGTTAAATTCAAATAAGCTTAATTATTCTTCTAGAATAACATACACACATATGCAGAGAAACCTACTGAAAATTTTAAATTTGAATTGTTTGCTATTATAATTATATAAAGGTTTTTTCAACAGGATTTAGCAGTGGATTTTATTAGTTCATTATGAACATAAACTCAATTTACTGGAGGCAACTTACTTTTGCTCAAATTAAAGGATTTATTCTGTCTATAACTCGAGTCATTGGTTCTATTTTTTAAGGTCATTTCAATTAATACAATGAAAAATGTTTGGCCATGCCAAACTACGAGTGTCACTTCTGCAGGTGAAATTAGCCCTGCTTCATTCTTAGCTTCTTTTTCCCCTAGTATTCATTAAAAATTATAAAATGCAATTGGCTTTAACTGTTTTAAATGTAATTTTTTTCAAAGTAATTTCCTTGGTTTAAGTTGATTTAAGTGAGTGTCTAACTAAATTTGTAAAATAAAATATATTAAAAAAAAAACTCCATTATGACAACCAAGACCCAGAGGAGATTGGTCTAGAATAAAGAATTTAAAGGAATTCATTATCAGAATGAAAGTTGCTGTCTATACAGAGGGGTGGAATTTTGGAGGTGGAAAATCTCTTCATATGCTTATTTATTACACTTATATGGCCGTACAAATACTGGCATTAAAAAGTCATTTAAGCTAATTGATTTAATACAGTGGTTCTCAATCACTGAGTATTCATCAAAATTATCTGTAAAGCTTTTCTTTTCTTTCTTATTTTTAAAAACACAACTGCCTGGACCAACTCATGGAGATTTTGACTCAAGACATTTAGAAAAGAGCATGTAAATCTGAAGGATTATAATCTCCACAGATAATTCAGATTTATTTGGAATTGAGACTGAAGAAACACTTATTTACATAAAAATAATTGATTAAATCTATTAACCACACACCTAAATTCTCCCTAAGTTGTATATTCAACCCGAATGTTATAAACATACTTCTTAAATAATCTTTCTTGACAAAGACTCTCTCCTTAACTGAACTTCAGATGGCTTCCTCCAACCCCTCTGTTCTGCTAGGCCTCTTCCTTGGGTTCTGTCCTTGGTCTACTGAAGTCAGTCTTAGCAAAGATCCTGCTAAGTCATTCCCCCACCTTTGACTGCTGATCACCCTTGTATTCAAGTTCCTCATCCCTAACCTTTGATGTCTTTGGCCATCCTTCAGTAAGAGTCTAGTGAAGTCAATTTAGCAAGAATCTCCCCACCCTGTTGTCTCCTCTTACTAATTTCCCACCCACTGACCCCTCCCACTCGCTCCTTGGCTATAAATCCCTACTTGTCCTGTTGTATTCAGAATGGAGCTCATTTCTACAATGAGGTCTCTTCCCCCTATTGCAATAGTTACTGAATAAAATCTGTCTTCACAGCATTTGACTAGGGTCTGGCTCTATTTCTCCTGAACATTCTAGAGGCAAACACATTAATAATAACATAAAAAACCTGTTACAGTGTTACTAATAACTTTTAAAGCAAATAGTCTTTGAAACAGTTTTCCAAAATGAAATACAGGAGGCAAATTGCTTGAGCCTGTGTTGATTATGTGGTCTTTAATAAAAAATTCTTAAATACCTTTAATTTTCCTACTTAAAAAGTCACACAATTCAAATTCCAAATGTAATATGTAGAATTAATAAAATGTACTCAATAATTAATAGAATATCTAGATTGTTTTGGCCAATATTAATATTAACTAAATCTATCGTTAAAATAATTTACTATCAAACTCAATGTATATTAACTATTTTTTTCCTGATACATGAAAAATGTATTCCTCAGAGTTGTGAATTGAAGTTTTTCCCAATTTTTTAAAATTAAGAACCTTTAAAAAATTATGAAATAGTGTAAAATATAATAAATATTCAAATAAAAAATAAATATATGGCAACAGAATTAGAATTGATAATTCTCTAAAATGACTTTCTTTTCTGACAATATGGTAGACTCTCTAACTTGAATAACCATCATAGAGCAGTGAAAAAGAAATAACGCTTCCTGTTTCCTTGGGGTAGGAGCTGGTCTTTGTAACCAGACGAGGCCTCAGACATATTAAAGGTGGTACTTTAGATCCCTGTGTAGACCCAGAATGATCAAAATACTATAAATGCTGTGAAAGGGGAATCTATAAAATCCCATGTAGTAACAAATAAGACGATAAGAAAACTTTCCTGTCTGAGTCTGAGCTCTGGTTTAGAAGAAAAAAGAGTCTCCTGTTTCACTTAACCATGCAGCTACAGCATCACCACGAAACACTGAACCAGGCTTCAAAGATATACTCAGAGAAAACTCACAGAATGTGAGTTCCATTCTTATACATTGTTGTATTGAACCCTAAAATGCTCAGATAAGAGATTTATCAGATTAATACTATCAAAATGTTTAAAATGAAAAGACATAAGAAGAAATTGAAAATATTAGAAACTGCAGGACACCAAAGAAATAAAAAGATTTAAAAAGTAACCAGAAAGGAAAAAAATAAATCAGCTAACAACTATGATGCTGATAGTCAACTTCTCAACAAGTATAATAGAAGCCAGATGAAAGGGGAAAACATCATCGAAGAGCTGAAAAGATAGCCACCAAGATTGAATTTTAAATCTCACTATTTAAGAATGAGGCTATATAGATATTTTCAGTCCCAAAGAATAATTGAGATTTAACAATGAGTCCTTCATTAAAGGAAATATTAAAAATATATTTTGGATAAAAAAGATTATAAAGCCCAGATGAAGGACTGAGATATGAACAAGAACGTGAGCAGAGAATTTAGAAACATGTGGGTGGATCTAAAGAAGCATTGATAGTATAAGAAAAAGAGTCACAATAACAACAAATGAGGGAGTGTATAAAAATATAGTGGATTTAAGATACTACAAATAGTAAATTAAGTTATATCAGGTTATTAGAGCTAAAGTTTTAACACCTTACTATTGTTAATGAGGAGGATAGATATGCTTGATTTTAGGTAAAAATCCGTGTTAAAAGTTTATGGTGAGTGATGAGACCAAGATGACAAAATAGATTATTCCTGACTTCTCTCCCCTACACGAGAAAAACAACTAACAACTATTCAATAGTAAGAAACCATTGAGAGAACCTTAGAACACAGAGATGAGGTTGAAGCACCCCCCTGCTCTATAAAGACCAAGACAGCCTGCATTAGAAAGGTGAGAGAAGAGGCTACATGCTGACTGCATTGCCCCTCCCCCAGGCCAGCACACCACCAGGTGCTGAGGTCTTCCTTAAGCCTCTGGTTCCTCCAGTGGGAAATGAGAACCCAGGAGGGACAACCAGCCCCCACGCAGCATTGGGATCGCCGTGTGGGAGTCCCTATTCTGATCTTGCACCACAGGATTCCAGGGGAAACTGTGAGGTTCAATCATTGGGAATCTTACTGTGACAGAGAAGGGGAGACGCGTTTCCAACAACATGGATCTTGGCAGACCAAGTTCATACTTGCAATGGCCAAGCAGTACGCCCAATCAGTGCCTTTGCTCATCAGCAGAACCAAGTCAGTGGTGCACTCTGACCAGGGAACTTGGCGGGGTGCAGATCTATCTGATTTGGATCCTGAAGTGAGGGGTTTTGATGGCCCTAGAGCCAAGTTTGCCCATGCTAGGCAAAGAGCAGAGTCACAGCCCCACCCACTGGAGAGTGTCTTCCAGCCGCATCTGATCAAGAGGGCTGGCAACAACTCTTGGAAGCTGCATGGCTCATCAGTGATGCTCCAGCCTAGAGAAGGGCAAACAGAGCTGACAGTTTGCAAAGCAAAGTCAGTGGCCCTGTTTGGCCAGGGAACTTGGGGTGTGAGTCCAGCTTGAGTTGAGACAATAAACACAGAGCTTTACCAGCTTTAGAGAGGTTTGCCCCACTGTGCCCACGCAGGGAATCTAATTGGTAGCCTGCTCATCACTGAATACAGCCTTCAGCCTGTGCAATAAGGGAACCCATCCAAAGCACATGGGAAGCCGTGTAGCTCCTTCAACAGCCATACATACAGTGGCACCTGAACAGAAAGCACGGCCTGTGGCTTCCCTCATCTGCAGAGCAAAAGTAGTGGCCTCACTTGACCAGGGAATTCAGTGCACACTCTGGCCTGATTCAGGGCTCCAGACAATGAGCTGTACAGGGTCCCATCCTGCTGCCTGGCCAGGGCAGGGAAGCTAATTCATAGCCACATCTACTACTGAATAGTACCCAGTCCCAACCATCTAGTAAATCTGACCAGGGAATGTAGGCAACTGTGGAGCCATCCTATAACCTTTCTTGGGTAGGGAACAACGACAGTAATCCTATCCAACTGTTCTCAACCAAAGGTACACCCCCCAATCCCTGTCCTCAGAGTTTGAACAGTTGCCTTGCCCTGAAATAGACATAACAGCAAGTCCTACCCACCCAAGGACATTACCAGCAGCCACACCCAGAAACCAAGAACAGTCTCTGCCAAAGCAAACTTGTAAAGTCTAGAAGAGGACCCCAATTACTCAAATGTGCAAATACCAAGGTAAGGAATCAAGGACCACAAGAAATCAGATAAATATGACACCACAAAAGGAAACTAACAAAGGTTCAATACTGACCCTTAAGAAATGGAGATCTATGAACTGTTAAACAAAGAATTCAGAATATTCCTCTTAAAGATGTTTAGGGAACTACAAGAAAACACAGACAGACAACTAGAAAACAATCAGGAAAAAAATGCATGAGCAAAATGAGAAGTTAGGCAAAGAAATAGCCACCATAAGGAAAAAAAAAAAAAAAAAGAAAGAAAAACCAAACAGAAATCCTAGAGTTGAAAAATACAATAACTGAACTGGAGAACTCAATAGAGAGTTCCAAAAGTAGACTCTACCACACAGAGGAAAGAATCAGGGACCTGGAGAACAAGATATGAGAAACTACCTGGTCAGAGGACCAAAAAGAAAAAGAATAAAAAACAGTGAAGAAAGCTTACGGGAATTATGGGACACAATGAAAATAAATGATGTTCACATTTTGGGAATTCCAGAAGAAGAAAAGAAAGAGAAAGGGACAGCAAATATATTTAAAGCATTAATGGCTAAAAACTTACCAACCCTGGGGAGAGAAATGGACATCCAGATCTGTGAGGCCCAAAAGACACCAAATAGTTTGAACCTAAATAGAGCTACACTGAGACACATTATAAATAAATGGTCAAAAGTAAAAGTCAAACAAAGAATTTTAGGAGCAGCAAGAGAAAAGAGAGAAGTTATATACAAGGGAACTCCTATAAGACTATCAGTGGATTTGTCCACAAAAACTTTTCAGGCCAGGAGAGAATGGGATGACATATTAAAAATATTAAAAGAAAATATTGAACTGTCAACCAAGAATTCTATATCCAGTGAAGCTGTCCTTCAGAAGGAAAGAAAGGAAAAAGACTTTCTTGAACAAACAAAAGCTGAGAGAGTTCATTACCACCAGACCTGCCTTACAAAAAATGCCAAAGGGAGTTTTTTTAATGGAAGTAAAATAACGCTAATTAACATCATAAAAACATAAAATGGTAGTGTAAATCTCACTGGTAATGGTAAATATATAGTCATAGTTATATTCTACAATATGGTAATAGTGGTGCATAATTAACAAGCTCTAGTTTAAAAGTTTTAAAAAAAGAAGATATCAAAAATAACTGCAACTACAATTATCTGTTATTAGGTAAACAATATAAAAAATGTAAATTGTAATAACAATAACCTAAAATGCAAGGCAAAGGAGAAGTAAAAGTGTAAATTTTATGAATTCTGTTGAAGTTAAGCTGTTATCAGTTTAAAATAGGATATGATATATTTAAGGTATTTCATGTAAGCCTCATGGTAACCACAAGGGAAAATCCTGTAGTAATTAAACAAAAGAACATGATCAAGAAATCAAAACATACTGATACCAAATGACATCAATACAAACACAAAAAACAACAGGATAAGAAACAAGAAACAATGGATCTATGAAACAACCAGAAAATAATAAGCAAAATGACAATAGTAAGTCTTCACCTGTCAATAATTGCCTTAAATATAAACAGATTAAATTCTCCAATTAAAAGACATAGAATGGCTGTATGAACAAAAAAACAAGATCCAGGGGCTGGCCTGATGGCATAGTGGTTAAGTTTGTGCACTCTGCTTCGGCAGCCTGGGGTTCATGGGTTTGGATCCTGGGCATGGACCTACACACTGCTCATCAAGCCGTGGTGTGGCGGGCGTCCCACATATAAAATAGAGGAAGATGGGCACAGATGTTAGCTCAAGGCCAATCTTCCTCAGCAAAAAGAGGAAGATTGGCAACAGATGTTAGTTCAGGGCTAACCTTCCTCACAAGAACAAAACAAAACAAGATCCAATAATATACTGCCTACAAGAGATTCACTTTAGCCTTAAATACACACAAAGACTGAGAGTGAAGGGATGGAAAAAGAAATTTCAAGAAAATGGTAACCCAAAAAAGCAGGGGTAGCTATACTTATATGAGACAAAATAGACAAACTAAAAATGATAATAAGACACAAAGAAGCTCATTACATATGATGAAGGGATCAATACATCAAGATCTAACAATGATAAATATTTATGAGCCCAACATTGGAGAACTTAAATATATAAAGCAAGAAGTAACAGAGCTAAAAGGAGAAATAAACAGTAATACATTAATAGTTGGGGACTTTAATATTCCACTCTCAACAATGGATGGATCATCTAGACAGAGAATCAATAGAGAAACAGAGGATTTGAACCACACTACAGACCAAATGGAGCTACAGACACATAAAAGCAACAGCAGAGTATACATTCTTCTCAAGAGCATATGGATCATTTTCTAGGATAAACCATATGTTAGGCCACAAAAAAAGTCTTAGCAAATTCAAGAAAATAGAAATCATAATAAGGATCTCCTCTGACCACAATGGCATGAAACTAGAAATCAACAAGAGGAAAACTGGAAAATTCATAAACAGGTGGAAATTAAATAACATTCTCCTGAACAACAAATGGATCAAAGAAGAAATTAAGGGAAAATAAAAAAGTTTCTTGAGACAAATGAAAATGGAAACACAACATACCAGAACTTACACGATACATGAAAAGCAGCTATAAGAAGGAATTTCATAGCAATAAATGCCTACATAGAGAAGCAAAAAAGATCTTCGATAAGCAATCTAACTCTACACCTTAAGAGTGAAGAAAAGAAGAAAAGAACAAACCGAGCCCAAAGTTAGCAGAAGAAAGAAAATCATAAAGATTAGAGCAGAAATAAAATAGAGAAGAGAAAAACAGTAAAAGATTAACCAAACTAAGAGTTGGTTCTTTGAAAAGATAAACAAAATTGATAAACTCTTAGCTAGAATAACCAAAGGAAAAAGAGAAAGGGCCCAAATCAGCAAAATTGTAAATGAAAAAGGTGACATAACAACTAATGCCACAAAATTTAAAGCAACATAAGAGGCTACTACGAATAACTATATGCCAACGAACTGGACAACTTACCTAGAAGAAATAGAAAAATTCTCAGAAACATACAACTCACCAAGAATGAATCAGAAAAAACAGAAAATTGGAACAGACCAATTACTAGTATGCAGATTGAATCAGTAATCAAAAATCTCCCAATGAAGACAAGCCCAGCACAAGATGGCTTCACTGGTGAATTTTACCAAACATTCAAAGAAAAATTAATACCAATCTTTCTCAAACTCTACCAAAAAAATAGAAGAGGAGGGAATACTCCTAAACTCATTCTATGAGACTGGCATTATCCTGATACCAAAACCAGAAAAGAACATTACTAGCAAAGAAAACTAGAAGCCAGTATCCCTGATAAATATAGATGCAAAAATTCTCAATAAAATACTAGCAAATTGAATTCACATTAAAAGGATCATTCACTATGATAAAGTGTGATTTATTCTTGAGGTGCAAGAATGGTTTAACATATGAAAATCAATCAATGTAATTGATAGATTAATCTCGTTAATAAAATAAAAGAAAAAATCATATGATCAACTTAATATGCACAGAAAAAGCATTTGACAAAATTCAACATCCATTCATTGTAAAAACTCTTAACAGAATAGACATAGAAGAAACATATCTCAACATAATGAAGGCCATATATGACAAGCCCACAGCTAACATCATATTCGATGGTGAAAGGCTGAATGTTTCTTCTCTAAGGTCAGGAACAAGACACGAGTACCTACCCACTCTCACCACTCCTATTCAACATAGTACTGGGAATCCTATTCAGAGCAATTTGGTCCAGCAATGGATAAATGAATAAAGAAGTTATGGTATACATATACAATGGTATATTATTCAGCCATAAAAAACGAGGGAATGCTACCATTTGCAACAACATAGATGGATCTTTGAGGCATTACGCTAAGTGAAATAAATCAGAGAAAGACAAATATTGTATGATATTTGCCTACAAGGTCTACAAAGTCATTTTTTCCACATCAGAGTGCTGAATATGCACAGATATCTAAATAAATTAAATCTCAGAAATTGATAAGTCAGGCCAAGGAGAAAATATTCATAAAGCTGCTTCCATTTCTGGCAGAGGAAGAGGAAGATGAATCCATTATGAACAGGTGTGAAAAAATAATCATCCCAGATTTTGAAAAACCTAACAGCTACGTGTGGGCTTGTGTGGCATAAAAATCTCCTGGAGAATTCCAATCCCAGAGCAAATTGGCACCCACCTGCTAAAATTTCTTCACAGTCCTTCACTGAATACACGGTGGTTTCATGTCACAGGCAAGAGGCAAGGCAAGAGACATGAAAGTGGTCCTCTGAAACATGTAGGGCCTTCCTCAATTGTAAGTCAGTGGCCCACAGAAGACGGAAAGCAGAGTAGAGCTGAAAATATCCCCTCAAGGCACTCTGCCTTGACTAAATGCACTGCATGGCCTCTGGAGTCTTGCTTGTGTGGGGGCAAGACAGCAGGCAGGAGAGAGACCTGCAGAGGCACAGAAGCCTAGAGGAAGACCGAGGAGTAAAGAGAATTCACAAAGGCCCCCAAACAATGAACTAGTTATAAAATATAGCATTCCCATGAGTTAGAAAGTCGGAGGATGTGCTTGAAAGCATAGAGTATTCATGGCAGACTTGCAGGTGCTCAGATCACATGCTCGACTAAAGAGAATGCCTTTGGAATTTGGATAGGAATTGCTTTGAATGTATAGATGGCTTTACGTAGTAGGAACATTTTAACAATATTAATTTTTGCATTCCGAGAACATGGGGTATCTTTCCATTTATTTGTGTCTTTTTAAATTTCTTTTATCAATATCTTATAATTTTAAATGTACAGATCTTTCACCTCCTGATTAAATTTTTTCCGAAGTATTTTATTATTTTTGATGCTATTGTAAATGGGATTGTTTACTTTATTTCTTTTTCTGATAGTTTCTTGTTAGTGTATAGAAATGCAACTGATTTTTGTATGTTGATGTTGTATCCAGAAAATATACTGAATTCATTTATTAGTGCTAACAATTTTTTAGCACAGTCTTTAGGGTTTTCTGTATATAAGATCATATCATCTGCTAACAGGGACAATTTTACTTTATCCTTTCTCATCTGAATATCTTTTACTTATTTATTTATTTGTGCTTAATTATTCTTGCTAAGACTTCCAGTGCTATATTAAATAAGAGTGATGAGAGTGGGCACTCTTGTCTTGTTCCTAATCTTAGGCAGAAAGCTTTCAACCTTTCACCATTGAGTAGGATGTTAGCTGTGGGTTTGTCACGTATGGCTTTTGTTCTATTGAAGAATGTTCCTTCTATACGCAATCTGTTGAGAGTTTTTATCATGAAAAGATGTTGTCCTGGACGTTTCTTTGTTGGGAGGTACTTCTTCAACCTCCTAAGTCCTTATTGGTCAGTTCAAATTTTCCATTTCTTTAATCCAATTAAAAGTTAACAAAAGACTTGAATAGACATTTTTCCAAAAAAGACATACAAATAGCCAACAGGTACATGAAAAGGTGTTCAACATCACTAATCATTAGGGAAATGTACATCAAAACCACAATTAGATATCACTTCATATCTCTTCAAATGCCTATTATCTAAAAGACAAGAGACAAGTGTTGGTGAGGGTGTGAAAAAAAAGGAAATCCTTGTACACTATTTGTGAGAATGCAAATTTGTGCAGCCATTGTGGAAAACAGTTTGGAGGGTCCTAAAAAACTTGAAAAAAGAACTACCTTATGATCCAGCAAACCCACTTCTCAGTATATAGCCAAAGGAAATGAAATAAGGATTTTCGAGAGATATCTGCACTCCCACATTTATTGCAGCATTATTCACAATAGGCAAGATATGGAAACAACCTAAATGTCCATCTACTGATGAATGTATAAAGAAGATGCGGTACATATATATACTGCAACGTGGATGGATCTTGTGCACATTATGCTAAATGAAATGTCAGATGGAGGAATAGAAATGCTGTATGCTCTCACTTATACGTAGAATCTAAAAAAAACTGAACTCATAGAAATAGAGAGTAGAATGGTGATTATCAGGGGCTGGAGAGAGTGGGGGAAATGGGGCAATGTCAGGTACAAACTTCCAGCAATAAAATGAATGAGTTCTAGGGATCTAATGTACAGCATGGTGATTAAAATTCACAATACTGTATTGTATACTTGAAAGTTGTTAAGAGAGTAATTCTTCAACGTTACCATTACAAAAAAAAAAAAGATAATTATGTGAGGAGTTGGAGATGTTAAGTAGTCTTATTGTAGTAATCATTTTTATTATATATACCTGTATCAAATCATTATCTTGTACATCTTATCTTGTACAACATATACATATGTTATATGCCAATGATATCCCAATAAAGCTGGGGACAAAAGGGTCTTGCCCTTTTCTGACGTGAATATTATTTACTTCAGTTTCCATTTTTCCTTTACATACAATGCCTAGCATATCTGAATTTTTAAAAAGTGAGATGCTCATAAAGCAAGAAAATGAGGCTTATGTTCAAGAAGAAAAATAGTCAATAGAAGCAGACCCATTGATTGCTCATATCTTGAGATTATGACAAAAACTTTAAAATAAGTATGATAAATATGTTAAAGAATAAAGCAGAAAAGGTTGACAGATGAGTAATTTTAGCAGAGAAATAGATGAAAGAAACAATCTTTAAAAAAATGCAACATCAAAACAGACACATGTAAACTAAAAATCTACTGTGTTCATTGCAGCGTTATTCACAATAGCCAAGACTTGGAAGCAACCTAAGTGCCCATCAAGGGACGAATGGATAAAGAAGCTGTGGTATATATACACAATGGAATACTACTCAGCCATAAGAAACAATGAAATCCAGCCATTTGTGACAACATGGATGGACATTGAGGGTATAATGCAAAGTGAAATAAGTCAGAGGGAGAAGGTCAAATACCGTATGATTTCCTTCATTAAGTAGTAGATAATAACAACAATAAACAAACACATAGGGACAGAGATTGGATTGGTGGTTACCAGAGGGGAAGAGGGGAGGGAGGAGGGTGAAAGGGATAATTTGGTACACGTGTGTGGTGATGGGTTGTAATTAGTATTTTGGTGGTGAACATGATGTAATCTATGCAGAAATAGAAGTACAATGATGTACACCTGAAACTTTTACAATGTTATAAACCAATGTTACTGCAATAAAAAAAGAATTAAAAAAATAAATAAAAATAAAAAAAATAAACTAAAAATCTAAATAAAAGACAAACTATGTCTATATCGAAAGATGTATATTAGCTATGCTTTATTAAACCACTGACATTCCTAGAGAGTAATTTCTGTGTAGAAATTCCTTAGCCTTTATTCTCTCACTGTACTGAACTGAGAATTACTGATCTAGAAGTATGAAATAACAGACAAAGCTAAATGACAGCATTTTAGGTCAAAGTCAGGTATCAAGAGACACACTGTCCATTAAAATGAAGCAGGATTTATGATTTGATAGGAAGGCATATTTCTGGGATTGTTATTATTCATCTCCTTGTATTTTTTTAGTCTTTGTCAAGTTTATACTGGGAAATTGCCATGAGTCATTAATGAGATAAATGCAGATTACCATGAAATGGATAAATAATGCTTACAGATGATTTAAGAAATATCAGAAGCATATGAAGACCAACGTAAGGAATGACTATTTTCCTTGATCTGGAACTGAGAGACAGAAAAATCATGTGAAAAGCCTACCTCTGTTTCTCAGAATTTGAAAGTGAATACTTAATCTGTGTACACCTCAATTCCATGAAAAATAAACTTACATTACTGTGTGTTGTTAGTGCTGTTGAGTCAATTCTGACTCCTAGCTCCCTGTGGACAGCAGATTGGAACCCTGCCCAGTCTTTTTGCACCATCCTCTCACCTTCTGGCGCTGTGTAAGACAATGTTCTGCTCTAGTCATAGGGTTTTTATGGCCAATATTTTTGGAAGTGGGTGGTCAGGTCCTTCTTCCTAGTCTGACTTAGTCTGGAAGCTGTGCTGAAACCTGTCCACCATGATGACCCTGCTGGTATTTGAAATACTCATGACATAGCTTTCAGCATCACAGCACGAGCAGCCTCCACAGTGTGACAGCCGACAGACAGTGGTGTGAGTCCTTGACTGGGAAACAGTCTGGGCTGCGGAAGTGAGAGCGCTGACTCCTCACCACTAGGGCTGGCTAAACTTAGGTTATTAGGTTATAATAAAACAAGGGTCTTTTTGGCTCTAAATTCTATGACCACAGAGATTTAAATAAAGAACAGTGAAGATCCTAAGAACAGACACTGAAATAGCATAGAGTAAGAATCACATTTCAAAACTATTGAGATATCCACTTGAAAAATCAATGGAGATGATGGCTAGGTGAAATTGTCATGATAATGAAATGATTTATAAAATAAAAATATTTTTCCATGGTATAAAAAATCTATTGACTTGATTTACTTCTCTATGGAGCAAATGACATAAAAAGGAAATAGAAAGTTAAGTTATAGGCAGAAAGAGCTGAAGCGTTTACACTCAGAATGAATGTATTCAGCACTGTGTGTGTCTGTTCCTGGGAAATCTACCTAAACTAGGTGAGCCTCAGCTTACCCAAGTATAATGTGAGAATAATAATAGTCACTGCAAGATAATGTTGAGAAGATTAGTGATAATGTTCTTAGTGAAATGCTTATCATAGTAGATGCTCATGAATAAATATTATGATACACAGAAAATTAATTTCACTTGAAGTAGGCTACTATGGAAAACATATTATAATAGCAGAAAAGGTAGGTTGCTAATATGTTCTTAATACCAGACATAGATAATTCACTTAACTATGGAAAAAGGTTTAGAACATTAAATTTTAGGATACAATTCAGTTGATTAAATTCAGTGTAGAGGAAAGTAAACAGGGCCCAAGAAACTAGCTAAGGTTTTGATCTTATATTTAGATTTTAGGGAATCCAAAATTTTTGTTTTTATTATTGTTTTTAACATTTAATGTGAATTAGTTACCAAGGGATTCAACTATGTTTTCCTTACCTACTATATCAGCCTGAAATATGTACATGGAATTTTATTTGTAGTAAAACAGTTTAAAGTCTTAAATACTAGCTGTTTTAAAAGTACAATTCATGTGCTGAACTTGAAACCTTGGCTTCCACAACCATTTTTTACTCTCATGTTCCTTTCAGTCTACAGAAAAGAATTTCCTGTATTCTTATCATTTTTTTCCTTTCCCTCCTCCACAAATCCATCTGTGAATGCCTCGTTTTCTGCTTTGCCATACAGTTCCCTAATATGTGTTTACTTCTCTCTTTCTCCCATAGCAAGAATTCATCTCAAGAAATAATAACTGAATGAATGGCTTTCATTCATTTAATTTAAGATATGTGAGTGGGAGTGCTCTCAAATAGCTAAACCATCTAGGTTAAAAAATGACTCATTGGACTACATATGACAATTCTTGGCCCAGTCTTTCCATTGAATAAATAAAATAATTGGAGCTTATGGCCTAGGCCTAGAAGACACATAGTAGCAAACAAAACCTACAACTCTATGAACCTTTCCCAACACAACTCTGCTCCTGTGATCACACTGGTTACATTCTATTGACCTTACAAAGTGAATATTCAGGCTGTGTGGGAACAGCATTGCAGACACAAAACACAATCACCAAAGGGGGAGGAAAAGAAGGGCAGCATTAGTGTCCAAACAATCAGCATTGTGATTTAGCTTTTTGGGGTTAAACGTACATGGGAAAAACTGTTTACAGAATGGGATGCATCCAATTCTTGAGTTTAACCTATTGCTGCATTGGTGGAATAAATCCTTGTTCTAGCATGCCTTCTTATTACAAAATATCAAAAAACATAGTTGGCTTGTAGTTCCATCATTAATCTTTGAAAGAGAATAGAAAAATAACCACCACCTCAATCACCCCCCATAACTTATAGTTAAATTTATAAAATATAATGTTGTTTGTTTGTTTGTTTTGCTACAAAGGTAATGGAATTCAAATTATAAGCTTCAAAATCAATTTGTTTGATATCCTCCCCTACCAGTACCTTGTTCCAATATGATAACAGTCCCCATGGAGTGAGAATCGATCATTCCCAATATTATACTTTCCAAAAAAATACAACTATTCATTAGAGAAATTCAAGTTAAAAGGAGAATATGTAGTGTAAAAGTAAGAGAGGCAAATCCAAAAAGCATATGTCTCAATAATACCTTTCTGGCATCTCCAAGTCCCAGAAAGGGAAGGTGTGCTGAGTAGGCTGAGCGTGATACCAGGCACAGGGTTGATTCTGCTCCACTTCCTCTGCAGTGATCCGGGCAAAGGCGGCCTGAAAGCTATCCTCCTGCCCCACATACCCCCGGGGCCAGCGATGCTAAAGGAGAATCGGCAAAGCAACGTGTACGCCGTATAAGCAGAGAGACAATGTGAGGTTTTTGGTTCTGCCAAAGCTACTGCCAAGTTCCCTGTGGCTTAGGTGTGTCTTAAAAGTTTGGACACACATCTAGGTGTGAAAATGTAAACACACAGACTGAGTAGCTTGCCAGCATCCCCATGATAGTGTTGTGGTGGCTCCACAAGGAAGGCTACGGAAATGACTGCCTGAGTAGAGGGAAAGGGGAAGTCACAGAAAAATCTCTAGGAGGTCTGCCTCATCAGTAGAGTCAGGATGGTCAAGTCTGGAGGCCACTTGGCCCTGACAGACTTGAGAAGGAAGTCACAGATTTCATCACTGGGCGCCTGCAGGGCAATCTGGGGTAACATCCCATCAACCTCATTTCCATGGTCAACACCCACCATACACCTAGGAACAAGAATTATACCAGGTAACCTTCTTTCCCTGAATGGAGGCCACAATATCTTTACACAGTGATACGATACTGAAGGGGAAGAAAGGGTGTACATGGAACTCTGAAAAAAAAAAAATCTAAAAACTGACATAAAAACATGCTTAAATTTTTAAATGAGATTAAATTTATAATTTGAACTAAAAATTAATAGTTTTATTTTTTCCCTCTTCTATCACAGATAATGAAGGTTCACAGGAACTTCAGTTAAAAATAAGGAAAGAAAAAGAACAGAAGGAAGAAGGGAAGGAAGGAAAAAAGAAAAATAAAATGCATGGCAGGAGAGACTTAGGAATAATACTAATCTACAATCTTAAGATAAACATATTCTTAGGATCTTAGTACAACTTGACCGTATTCTGACATTTTCATCAACAAAATCTTAGTGTTCACGTGGCAAGCCCACCTTATTGCTGGCCATTTGAATTGGTTATTTTTCAAAGTTTTACAATGCAAATCCACCACCCCCACAAGCACATACACACTAATATTGAGAATGGGTTTCATTACATTTCTTTCTTTTTATTTTAACAAGATTAAATAAAGGATAATGAGAATTTTTTGATTTTTCAAAAAAAAATCATGTCTATATTTAAATGAGACAATTATTGATTATCACATCCATATTTAAGTATGACATTCTACTTAAGGTTCTACTTAAGACAGTCTACATTTAAATTTCACATTCTACTTTGAAAGAAAAGTTAAAAGATATTCCTCAGAAAGAAGGAGAATGATGTAGGTCAGAAACTCAGATCTACATTGAAAAAGGAAGAGCATTAGAGAAAGAATAAATGAAAGTAAAAACAAAACCTTTTATTTTTCTTATTCTTAATTGCTCTAACAGATAACAGCTGTTCAAATTAATAATAGCAACAATGTATTTGGTGTTTATGGCTTATAAAAAAGATAAAATGAATGACAGCAATGATATACAGGATGGGAGGGAAGAATTAGAAATGCTTTAATATAAGGTACTTGCACTGCCTGTGAAGTGGCATAGTGCTATTTGAAAATAGAATTGGATTATAATAATTGTTATAATGGATATGGTAAGGGAAGAGAACATTGAAATAATGCAAAATGCTCAATTAAAACCACAGAAGGCAGAAAAAGAGTGGACGACAAGAACAGGAGCAAAGAACAAGGGTGCTGAGTAGAAAACAATAACAAACATGTTAAATATTAATCTACGTATGTCAATAATCACTTTAAACATCAGTGGTCTAAATTTACCAATTAAAAAACAGAAATTGCCAAAGAAAGATAAGCTGTGCTAACAATAATAAAAAGAAAGTTTTATTAGCCATAATAATTTCAGAAAGCAGACTTCAGTGCAAGGAAAATTATCAGGGATAAAGAAGGGTATGATAAAGGGGCCAATTCTATAAGAAAACATAAGAATTCTTAATGTCCAGAGAAACAGACAAATTCACTATTATAGTTGAAGAATTCAATACCCCTCTATCTGTATACACGGATCTATCTGGCAGAAAATCACTAAGAACATAGCTGAACTCAACAATATCATCAGTCAATTGGATCTGGTTATACTTCATCCAGCAACAGCAGAATACACATCCTTAGCAAAAGAGAGACCGCATTCTGGGCCATAAAATACATCTTAACAAATTTAGAAGAATGGAAACCACAAAATACATGTTCTCAGATGACAATGTAGTTAAACTAAAAATTAATAACAGAGAGATGAAAGGAAAGTCCTAAAGTACTTGGAGATTAAATAGCACATTTCTAAGTAACTCATGTGTCAAAGAAGGAGTCTCAAAATAAATTTTAAAATATTTTGAACTAAATTAAAATGAAAATAGAATGTAAAATTTGTGTAATACAAGAGAAGCAGTGTTTTGAGGGAAGTTTATAACATTGAATGCATATATCAGAAAAGAAAAATGATATAAAATTAATAATCTAATTTCCACCTTTAGAGACTAGAAAAAGAAAAGCAAATTAAATCCAAAGTAAGCAGAAGAAAATATTACATAAAATTAGAGCAGAAATCAGTGATATTGAAAGCAAGAAATCTGTAGAGAGTATCAACAAAACCAAAAAACAGTTCTTTGAATAAATTCATAATATTCCTAAACTTCTAGCCAGGCCAACTAAGAAAAAAGAGAGAAGATACAAATGACTAATATCAGAAAAAGAAGAGGCACCATCACTACTAATCCTATGGACATTAAAAGGATAATGATAGAATATTTTGAACAACCTATACCCACAAATTTGATAATCTAGATGAAACTGACCAATTCCTTGAAAAACACAACCTATCAAAACTCACCAAAGAAAAAATAGGTAATTTTAATAGGCTTGTTCCCTATTAAATAAATCAAATCAATATTTAATAACCTTCCAAAAGAGAAAGCATGAGGCCCAAATGGGTTTCTTGGTGAATTCTATCAAATACTTAGCGATTTCTTCCAATTCTCTACAATGTCTTCCAGAAGGTAGAAATAGAATGAATACTTCCTATCTCATTCTATGTGGCCAGCCTTACCCTAATATCAAAGCCAGACAAAGACATCACAAGAAAGGAAAACTACAGACAACCATCTCTCATGTTATGGACTGAATGCTTGTGTACCCCCCCCCAAGTTTATATGTTGAAATTCTAACCCCTAAAGTGATGGTATATGGAGGTGAGGCCTTAGGGAGGTAATTAGGTCATGAAAGTGGAGGCCTCATGAACAGGATTAGTGTCCTTATAAAAGGAACCCTAGAGAGAGTGCTCTCCCTCTCTTTCTACAAAGTGAGGATACAAGAAGTTGGTTATCTGCAACCTGAAAGGGGGCCGTTACCAGAAATTGACTATGCTGGCACCCTAATCTCAGATTTTCAGCCTTCAAGACTGTGAGAAATAAATGTCTGTTGTTTAAGCCAACGAAATGTCTGTTGGTAATTTATTATACCAGCCTGAACTGATTAAGACATCTCATGAACATTATTACAAAAATTCTCAACAAAATATTTGCAAATAAATTACAACAAGGAATAAAAAGAATTATACACTACAACCAAGTGTGATTTATCCCAGGTACTCAAGCTGGTTCAACATTCAAAAATCGATTAATGTAATCCATCATACCAACACGTTAACAAAAAAAAAATTATTATATCAATAGATGCAGAGAAAATATTAGACAAAATCCAAAATTAACTCATGATAAAAATTCTAAGCAAAATAAGAATAGAGAGGAACTTCCTCAACATTTAAAAAGAACATCCAAAAAAAACCTACAGCTAACATCATACTTAATGGTAAGATCAGGAACAAGATAAGGATGTCTACTCTCACCACTCCTATTTCGACATCATACGGGAAGTTCTAGCTAATGCAGTAAGACAAGAAAAGAAACTAAAACATATTTAGAATGGGAAGGAAAAATAAAACTTTCTCTGTTCACGATCACATGATTGTCTATGTACAAAACCCCAGAGCACTGAAAAAAACACAAACCTCCTGGAACTAAGTGATTATAGCAAGGTTGTAGGATATATAGTTAATATAAAAAAATCAAATTCTTTTCTACATACCTGCAATGAACAATTGGAATTTGAAATTCAAGACACAATACCACAATATCACTTACATTAGCACCAAAGTAATCTAACAAAATGTGTACACAATCTATATGAGGAAAATCACAAAGCTCTGATGAAAGAAACCAAAAAGAACTAAATAATGTATTCCATGTTCATGGATAGATATTCTCAATATTATTAAGTATCAGTTCTTGCCAACTAGATCTATGTATAGACTCAAAGTAATCCCAATTAAAATCTCAAAAAAGTTATTTCATGGATATTGACAAACCGATTCTAAGGTCCACGTGGAGAGACAAAAGACCCAGAACAGCCAACTCAATATTGAAGGAGAACAAAGTTGGAGAACTGACACTGACTTCAATACTTACTGTAAGGCTACAGTAATCAAGACAGTATACTGTTGGCAAAATAATAGACAAATAGATCAAGGGAACAGAATAGGGAGCCCAGAAATAGACCCACACAAATACAGTCAATTGATCTTTGATATAAGAGCCAATGCCATAGAGTGGTTAAGGGATAGTATTTTCCAGAAATGGTGCTGGAACAACTGGACACCTACATGTAAAAAAATGTATTTAGACACAGACATTTCACTTTTCATTAAAAAAAAAAAAACCCTCAAAATAGATTATAGACCTAAATGTAAAAAGCAAAACTATAAAAATAAAATGATAAAAACAAAAAAATAATAAAAACAAAAGAAACTGTAGAACTACAAAAATAGAAGAAAATCTAGATAACTTGGGTTTGATGATGACTTTTTAGATACAACACTGTATTAGTCAGAGTTCACCAGAGAAAGAAAACCAATAGTCTGTCTGTCTATCAATCTATCTATCCATCTATCTATCTATCTATCTATCTATCTATCTATCTATCTATCTATCCTTCTATACAATAGTATGATGTAGTGTTAAAAATACCTAAATACTATGATGTAAAGTCAATATATATTACATTATATGATAAGGGGATAAGAGAAGAAAGAAAGAGATATTTGTGAGATTATATATATGTGTGTGTGTATAAGCGTACACAGAAATATATTAGAACAAGAAGGAAGAAATCTTCATAACAGATACAGTTCTCATTTTCATAATTGGTCACATGGTACCTGTTATTTATAACTACCTCCTTCCATTACTCATTCCATATTTCGTTTGCCCTCAGCAAGCATCTCAGCTGGTTGTGGTTCTTTACTTGGTGGGGTAACACAAATAGCCATTTTTGAAGGGTCTAGGCCATTAGTAATTCTGCCGGAGTTGGGTTGTTGTAGTTTTCCTTTGAATTTGATCACAGGGCATGGTAGTAATAATTGATGCCATAAGGGATCTCCTGTATTTCAGACATACACTTCCTTACCTCCATTGTGGAGTAGCAGTTCAATTTCCCTTAGGAGTCAGGATTAATCCCTCCAGCCAGCACAGTAACTCCCTTGCTTGTTGATTCAGAGGCATGAGAAGCCCAAAGTGGCCAAATGGCAGTCTTAACTTCCTGTTCAATGGAATCGTTGTGTCTCTTGATGGAAGCATTCCTGTCTTTGGAAGTAAGACATCTAGATGAGAAGAGCATAAGGTTTTGGAGACAGACAGCAAAACTTTTTCTAGTGGATCACTAGGGGTAATAGTGGGTGGTTTCACTCGCACTTCCACATCTTAGTTCTTGGACCCATGAATCCTGGCTATCAGAGAAACAATAAAGTTTATCGGATGTTGATTCAGAGCATATACAGTGTCTTGGAGAACCTTGCTTCAGCCTTGCGAGATATTGCCACCTGTCAGGTGCAGTAACTGAGTCTTCAAAAGGCCCATCCACTGTTTTATGAAACCAGCTGCTTTAGGAGAGTGGGGAACAGGGCAAAACCAGTGAATTCCATGAACATGGGTTCATTGCTGACTTTCATTTGCTGTGAGGTGAGTTCCTTGACCAGAAGCAATGTTGTGTGGAATATCATGATGATGGATAAGAAATTCTACAGGACCACAGATGGTAGTTTTGGCAGAAGCATTTCATGCTGGGAGGGCAAGTCCATATCCAGCATAAGTGTCTATTCCAGTAAGGTCAAAACACTGCTCTTTCCATGACGGAAGCAGTCTAATGCAGTCAACCTGCTATTAGGTTGCTGGCTGAGCATCCCAGTGTTAGGGACTCAGTTTTGGTTTCTGCTGCTGTCAGACTGGATACTCAGCAGTGTTTGTAGCCAGGATGGCCTTGGTGAATAGAAATCCATGTTTCTGAGCTCATACAAAACCTCCATCCCTGCCACCATGTCCACTTTGTTTATGAGCCCATTGGGCTACAACAGGAGTGACTGGGGAGAGATGGACTAGTCTCCACAGAATGAGTCATCTTAGCCACTTGATTATTAAAATTCTTCTCTGCTGAGGCACCCTTTGGTGAGCATTCACATGGGACACAAATACCTTCATGTCTTTTGCCTATTCAGAGAGGTCTATCCACATACCTATTCCCCAGACTTAACTGTCACCAATTTTCCAATAATGTGCTTTCTAAGTCCCTAACAATCCAGCCAAACTATTGACCACAGGCCATCAATCAGTCTACAATCGCACATCTGGCCATTTCACCTTCTACCCAAAAGGAGCATTCAGGGGAACTGTTCAGTGTTCTGCCCACTGGGGGATTTCCTTTCACCACAGTCTTTTAGGGATGTCCCAGACAGGGGCTGTGATGTTGTAGCTGTCCACGTTTGGGTGGTGCCTGTATATTGCACAGAACCATCTCAAATCAAATCTGAGTGTTTTCTGCCTCAGTCAACTGATCACGCAGAACAGGTACAGGCTGGGAGAGAGAAGGTAATACAGGAGGAGGGGGCGCATGGGCTTTTGAGCCACTTTACCATGTAACTTACTTGTGTCATTAGGACCTGCTCGAGCCCAATCTCACATATGCCACTTCCATTTGATGATATAGTGCTGCTGTGCACACCCAAATTTTTGACTTGATAGGTCACATAACATCCAGTTCTTGATAGACAGCTCAGGTTGCATGGTAATTTGGTGGCCAATGGTCAAGCATTCAGTCTCCACCAAGGCCCAATAGCAAGTCAAAAGCTGTTTCTCAACAGGAGAGTAATTATCTGTAGAGGCTGACGGGGCTTTACTCCAAACTCTAATTATCTGTGCTGTGATTCACCTATAGGGGTATGCCAGAGTCTCCAAACAGCATCTTTCTCTGCCACTGGCACCGCAAGCATCTTTGGATCTGCTGAATCATACTGCCCCACTTGTATGATTCAGAGCTGCTTGTGTAGCAGCCTGACCTGTTACAGAGCTTTCTCTTTTTCTGGGCCCCACTCAAAACCAGTAGTTTTGGGGTCACTTGGTAAATGGGCTGGAGTAGCACATCTGAATGAGGAATATCTTGCTTCCAATATCCAAAGAGGCTCACTAAGCATTGTGCCTCTTTTCTAATTTTAGGAGGGGTCAGATGCAACAATGTATCCTTCATCTTAGAAGGAATATCTCAACATGTCCCACATCACTGGATCCCTAGATATTTCACTGAGGTGGAAGCCCTCTGAATTTTTGTCATATTTATTTCCCACCTTCTGACATGTAAATGTCTTACCAAAGAGTCTAGAGTACTTGTTGCTTCTTGCTTGCTAGGTATAATAAGCATAATGTCCTCAATGTAAGGGAACAGTGTGATGTCTTATGGAAGCAAAAAGTGATCAGGATTCCTGTGAACTAAATTATGACCTAGGGCTGGAGAGTTGATATACACTGAGTGAAATGAAGTGAAGTGAGTGAAGTGAAGGTGTATAGCTGGCCTTGCCAGCTGAAACAAACTTCTTCTGTGGTCTTTACCAGCAACTATGGAGAAAATTGAATTTTCCAGATCAATAGCTGCATACCAGGTATCAGGGGATATGTTAATTGCTCAAGCAATAAAACCATATCTTGTAAAGCAGCTGCAATTGGTTAAGCTTAAAATAATCCACTGTCATTTTCCAAGACCCATCTCTTTTCTTCATTAAAATTTTATTTTATTTTTTTAAATAAAAATTATATGTATTGAAGTTATACGACATGATGATTTGATATACATAGTGAAATGATTAATACAGTCAAGCTAATTAACATATCTTCTGCACAGGCCAAATAGGTGAGTTGAAAGGGGCTATGGTGGAATGACCCCTGCATCCTTCCTGTCCTTGATGGTGGCATTAATGTTTGCAGTCCCTCTAGGAATGCCATATTGCTTTTGGTTTACTCTTTTTTTAGATAAAGAAAGTTCTATTGGCTTCTACTTTGTTTTTTTTGCCATGATAGCCTTCACTCCATGTATCAGGGAACCAACGTGGGGATTCTGCCAGTAGCTAAATATATCAATTCCAATTACACATTCCAGAACTGAAGAAAAAAAAACCCGGGTGGCTTTAGAAACCCATCAGACTCACTGTTAGACAGACTTGAGCTAAAACTCTATTGACTATCTGACCTGCATAAGCCCCTACACTGACTAGTGGACCATAGTGATGTTTTGGGTCTCCTGGAATTAATGTCAGTTTAAAGCCAGTGTTAGTTTAGAACCAGTATCCCCAGAAATGTCTGAGTATTTCCTTTTCCTCAATGCACAGTCACTCTAGCAAAAGGTCATGGTCCCTTTGGGGAAGGCTGGGAGAAAGATCAACAGTACAAATTTTTGGCAGTGTATTGAGGTCTTTCCTCAAAGGGACCTAGCCTCCTCTTCATTCAAGGGGTTCTGGGTCTGTAAACTGTGTGGAAATTGATTGAGGAGCCATGACTCTCTATTTTAATGATTCAAGTTAGGTTTGGTTCAGTTGACTAGGAACTCTTTGGCTTATACAGGTCAAGTAAGAAGTTGTTAGACTTTCATGTATCTCACTTCTGGAAACATCACAGGCAACTAGCAAATGCCAGAGGTCTATGTAAGTCAGATTGTTCTGATTGCTGCTTTGACTCTACTGTTGATTACAGTAACCTAGTCCACGGTCTTTACTGAATAAGTGCTGCCACTTGGACCCTCCACTGCAGGATCCAATCACCCCCATTGTATATAGGTTTCCCAATTCAGTGGCAACATTTCCTACTGAATATCTTACCTGCAGAGAGAGAGAGCAATCGCAGAGCTCTCCAAGGATGCTGGAACTCCCCTCACAAATTTATTTCTCACAGTTTTAGTAAAAGATGTGTCCTCTGGGCCCTTCTAGGGCGAGAGCTTAGGTCTTAAATGAGAAATCCACTCTCACATTCTAATCTCCCTAAGCTTTGGATCCCTTCCCTTATAGTGTAGCAAGGCAGTTCTGGCATTTCAACTTCATTTAGTGCTGGTCACTTCTTGGTCCATGTTTCAGCCAATGGGACAAACTGTTAGAGCCCTTTCTAACCCCTCTGAGCTGCAACATTAAATCCAGAATTCCTGCTGGGTGGGCCCATATCAATAAATTCTTCCTGATTCAACTTTATGTTCTTTTCACTACTATCCCAATGCTTAATGTCCATTTCCACACATATTCCCCAGATTTCTGTCTGTATAAGTTGGAAAATCATGTAGTTCTTTTGGAGTGTAGTGTACCTCCTCATGGGTCACACTCTGTACCTCATCTTTTGGGTTCTTCGGGGAATTTAGTCTAGTTATAGGTCTAGAAGTAAAGAAGGGTGGTAGGGGTGGGTCCAGAGAAGAATCAGCAGTGTCTTGCAAGACAACTACCTCAGAGGAGGGCTTTACAGTCTCCCCAGGCAAAGCAAGGTTAATCTTCTCAGATGGGTGTAACAGCTGCTTTTACTGGCAAAGAAGATGGATCAGAATTTAGGAGTTCAATGTCTCCAGCTTCATCAGGATCACCTCATGTGTCCCCATTTCAATATTTAAGATCCTATTTCTTCCCAACCAATGCCCTCACTTTAACAGCAGACACCCTGTGAGGTTGGAAATTCAATCTTCATTTTAATTCAGTTACTTGCAAGATGAGGCTCTGGGCTTGATTTCCAGCAATCTCAACTCTGTGGCAATAGAAGATAAGGATTTCAGGGCAGACATAGAAATTTTCAGGTAACTTATGTGGTACTTCAGCCAGGTATTCGAATGCCTGAGCTCATCCTTTGCTTTCTCCACTTTGTCCAGAGCAATTAGGAGTAACCAGCCAATCTCATTATATTCATTAATTGGACAAATGTGTTCTAAGGTATCAAATACATGATCACCGAGAAATTTGCCTCTAATAAGTATTTGATTAGCATTATCCAGTGGTGATATTTTGTGCAACTGATTGCCACGTTATGCCATAGACTATCAGTGCTCACTTTACTACTGGAAATGGGTTCATTAATGCTTTTTAAACTAATTGGATTGGAAAACCAATTCAAGAAACCTGAGAAGAAACCCAGAAAACTCATCCTTAAGATTCTGTTCCTCTACAACCACTGTTAGTAACAAAATCTGTATTAGTTAGAGTTCTCCAGAGACACAGAACCAATGGGAATATATATATGGATAAAGAGAGAGAGAGAGAGATTTTAAGGAATTATTTTATTTTAAGGAATTAAATTGATTTATGCAATTGTGGTGGCTGGAAAGTCTGAAATCTGCAGTGCAGGCTGGCAGAACAGAGACCAAAGGAAGAGTTAATACTGCAGGCTAGAATCCAAAAGCAGTCTGGAGACAGAAATTTTCTTCCTTGGGGAACCTCAGTTTTTTTCTCTTAAGGCCTTCAACTGATTAGATGACGCCCACCCACATTATGGAGGGTAATCTGCTTTACTCAAAGTCTACTAATATAAATGCTAATCACATGTAAAAAAAATACCTTCACAGGAATATGTGTTTGAACAAAAACTGGGTTACATGGTCTAGCCAAGTTGACATATAAAATTAACCATGATAAACATCAGTGTCATGACTATGAAAAAAATTAATAAGTTGGACGTCATTAAAGTTAAAAACTTTTGCTCTACAAAAGGCACTGTCAAGAGAATAACAAGAGAAATAACAGACTGGGAGAAAATATTTGCAAAAAACATATCTCATAAAGGACTGGTATACAAAATATACAAATAACTCTTAAAACTCAAGACTAAAAAAATAACTGAATTTTTAAAAGGGCACAAGATTTGAACAGACACTTCACCAAGGAAGCTATACAAATAACAAATAAAAATACAGAAAGATGCTCAACCTCATACACCACTAGAGAATTACAAATTAAAATATCAATGAAATACTACTACATACATATTAGAATGGCTAAAATCCAAATTACTGACAACACCAAATTCTGGTGACGTATGAGCAACAGGAACTCTCATGCATTGCTGATGGGAAAGTAAAATGGCACAGCCAGTTTGGAAGACACTTTGGCAGTTTCCTACAAAACTAAGCGTACTCTCACCATACAATTCAGCAGTTGTTCTCCTTAGTATTTAAACAAATGAGCTGAAAATTATGTCCACATATAAACATGCACAGGGATGTTCTTAGCAGCTTTATTCAAAACTTCCAAAACTTGAAAGCAACAAAAATGTCCTTCAATAGATGAATGGATAAATAAACTGTGGTACGTCCACACAATAGAATACCGTTTAGTGCTAAAAAGAAATGAGCTATAGGGCCACCCAAAAGACATGGAGGAACCTTAAATGTATGTAGTTAAGTGAAAAAAAGCCAACCTGAAAAGGGTACATACTGTAAAATTCCAACTATACAACATTCTGGGAAAAACAAAACTATTGAGGCAGTAAAAATATCCATGGTTGCCAGGGGCTTGGGGGAAGGGAGGGATGAAGCACAAGGGATTTTTAGGACAGTGAAACTATTCTGTACATTATAATGGTCAGCACATGTCACTGTACATTTGTCAAAACCCATGAGAATGTACAACACCAAGTGTGAACCGTATTGGAAACTGTGGACTTCGGTTGATGATGATTCATCGATTGTAACAAACTTACCACACTGTGTGGGATGTTGATAGTGGAGGAGGCTGTGTGCATGTGGGGCAGGGGTTGTTGGAACTCTGTACTTTCTGCTTTGTTTTGCTGTGATCCTAACATTTCTCTAAAACCCCCCAAGCTATTAATTTAAAAAAGAAAATAACTTTGTTGAGTTGTTTGAACACAGGGCACAGAGTCAGAAGAGCTGAAGTTCTAGTCTTATTTCTGAAAAACTTCATAGCATTGAACAAATCTCCAAACATTTATTCCTTAATGTCTTTTCTGAAAAATGAAATCATGTTTACATCCTCCTATATCTGTTGCAAAGAAAAGTAAATATAAAGGAGAACTGGGCTTCAGTCCATGTGTTGCCACTGATTTATTGGGCGGTAAAAGTCACCTTCTCTCTTGGTTTCTCATTTGGTTAATAAGAGTAATAATGTCTCCTTTCCTCTCTTCAAAGGGTTTTTTTTGAAACCCCCAAATTATATGGTATATATGAAAGCCATGTTATACTTTTCACCAAAAGTCTCTTTTTCCCCCAACTCATATTTTTTCTCTCTCTCTCACAATCTCTCTCACACATACACATTCACACACCACAAACAGTGCTTCTAGTGCTAAGATATTGTTGAAGAATAGAGGTTAGAGACTGTAGATATACTATAAAGGGTCCCACTGATCCTCTGTTGTTTGATCAATAGCATCTATCAGTCATTCAATGGCATGATAGATACTTCAACAAGGTCATCAAACTAGTGCTAAGTGACACTCTCTGCAACTGCAACTCCGCCCTCCTGATCTGATTGTACTTAGAAAATAGAGGATAGTCTTCCCACACAGATGCTATTGGGCCGTGGTAGAAATGAAGTGACATACCATAACGGCATCCTGACACACAGCTTTATGTGAAGAAACTTTGTCTTGATGAAAAACTACACAAAAAGATGTTCTAATTACCAATTTATGAGGAAAAATTTGTCAGGGTGCCTTCACTCTCTGGAACACTCGTAGGTACTTCTTTTTTATTTTACTGCTTCCATCACATATAAGAGTTCTGTTCACATTCACAGCACAGAGAATGTGAGGACTCTCAGATGTCAAAGGCTAAATGGTCTCAGTTTTAACTCAATGCCTCATCTTTCTACTTCAAGAGTAACAAAAGAAAGTGGGAAAAAGAATGATAGACGATTCTGTTATAATTTGGGGCTTAAATTTTAACAACCTATGAAACAGAAAACTACTTGTGATTTTTATTAAACTCAAAAGGTGTGCAATAAACAATTGTTTAATTAAAAATCAATAGTATCAGGAAACTTCACGGCTCTGTCAATAGTGAGTATGAATTTCATCTCTTATCAGAAAGAGCTTTGGATGATAGATCTGTTTTCTTTTGTCTTTAGTCATTCCACGCACATGGGCAGTGAGTTGATGTGAAAAATAGAGACCAAATTGATATTTTTGTTTTGAATGAGAATTTTAAGGAGTATGTTTTTTAGGTAAATTATTTGTAAATTCTTTGGTAAAATTAGTCAAGTACTTGGGAGGCTCTCATCGTACAAGCAGATTATAACAAATGTTAACATTAACATTTGATAATCAGTGCTATCTCTATTGAGCTCAGAAGAATAGAGAAGCATTGACTTCAATCAATGCTTCCATAAGCAATAATTGATTGTGGCAGTATAATTACTATAATATTAATTATTTTTTTTTTCTTTTTGGAGGATTGTTACAAATGAATGTTGGAATTTGATAATAATACACTCTCTACCTATTTAAAAATCTGCACAACAGAATGTCTTCTATGCCCTCTTTATGATACTGACTTGGATGGTACCTTTGACTTACATACTAAGAGAAAATGGAAAATTAAAAGTATCCAAGTGAGGTGAAAATGAGTTCAGGAAATGAATATTACATAGCAGGCACCCTGTTGTTATAAGGTTAAGAAGTTCTCAAACTCCAGCCAAAATATCATAGCACTCAAAATTAGATTCTGCTTATTCAAAGTTAACCAAATATAAAGTTTTTGAGGTAAGGAATCTTTCAAAAGAAAAGACCAGAGTTTCAAATAGTCACCAGAGGGCATAAAGCACTTTGGAATAGCTGTTACAAAATACTTTAAATTTTTTCAACCAGATAGGAAGATTCATAAATGCCATAGTGTAGGCAGGAGGTTTCAAGCTAAATATATATATCACCAGCTTCCTCTGTCACCGCAAAGCATATGTAGTTTGATGTAGTACGCCTGAGTATAGACAATCACCTTCTTCACCCAGAGTCACCATCCTAAAGAGAAATTTTATTTTTTTTAAAGGGCAGAGTAGATCAAACTTAATCAATAGATAATGGATAAATATTTACTCAACTTGAGTTTATGGTCATGGGTGGTGTTTCCAAGCTGTATCTAAGGTGGCCATGTAGAATTCTCATTAAAAAAAGTAAAATGTAACTACATCATCAAGACATAAGAATATGTAGATAATGGATTTTTCAGACCCATCAGACTTAATTATCTTACCTCTACTGAACTGCATAGCAAAATAGCACTGATATAATTATACCATCACCCCACTTCAAAAATTTAATGATTTACCTCGAATAATGATTCTCAAATTTTTGGTCACAGGAACATTTTGTACTCCTATGAATTACTGAGGAACTCAAGGAACTTTTGTTTTATGTGGGTTATGTGGGTCTATCTCCATCTACTATATTAGACATTAAAACTCGACACTTTTAAGACTAGAATATATGAATACACATTGCATTTCCCATCAAAATAATGATGTTACTGAATGTCATGTAGACTCTGGAAAACTTCATTGTGTGCTCAAGAGAGAATGAGAGTAAAAAATGAATATAATGTCCTAGCATTATTATAAAAATAGTTTTGACCTCAGGAATGTCCTGAAAATGTCTCAAGGAGCCCCAGCATCACAAAAAACACTTTCCAAACTACTAGCCTAGAAAACACAAATTCTTGCTATAATGGATTTTGCATAACCTGTTCGGTCCTTTATACTCAGACCTCTTTCTACCCACTATCCCTTTGTATCTCCTACCATACTCTGTATTCTTTAGCAATATCTATTTACTCATCCTTTAACACAAGTGTTTACTGCACGCCTATGTGCCTGGCATTAGTATAGGCAAACAGTGAAGGTACAATCCTTGCCTCCAAAGTCTGAGAATATATTGAGCAAAGCAGAGATGTAACTCAATAATTAACACATACGTCATAGATTTTATAATAGAGATGTGTACACAGTGCTACAGAAGCTCAGAAGGAGGTCTTGCTAGACTACTGACCCATCATGATTAACTAGTGCTCTTTCCTACATCTAATTGCTCTTCTTACTTCTCCAAATTGAAAACTACTTATTCTTCCAGTCCCAGGTCAAACGTTTATTCCGTCTGAGCTTTATCCTAATGCTGTAATCAACTTTAACTCTATGGTTTTTTCATTACACTGCACAGCATTTTAAAGATGTTCCATTACTATTTTTATCTGTTTTTTTAATATATAGAAAATTAACAAAGTCACTACATAATCCAAAAGAAACTAAAGTACCCTTGAGGCACTAAAGACAGTTTATTGTTTAGAAAATGAAAGAGGTTCTACTGTCTATATTGTGTAGGTTGGGGCCTCCCAGGGACAACCAGGATATTGACATTAAGCGATGTGGGTGGGTATTCTATCTTCAAAAGTCTCTTCTGTTTAAAGGATTAGAAGGGAAAGCTTGTCTGGATCATCTAACAGGAAAAGAGCTACAAGGAATGGAGGCCCAAACCAATCTAAATCCAATGGCCCTGGTGGGGCTGGTGCCACTAGGAGAAGTGACTAGTAACAGACACAACGCTGGACATTCGCTACCTCTTGGCCTCTCTCGGCCTTTAGGGAAGAGGCTTATTTCCCCTCGAAGATCCAGAATGGCAGACTATCCTCCCTTGATAATTAGGCTAAAAGAAAAATTTTGAACTGGATTAATACTAGCAGCAAAACAGCATAATATAGTGGTTATAATCATTGGCTCTAGAACTAGACTGTGAGACTTTAAACTAACCCCTTACTAGCTGTAGGAGATTGGACAAATTATTTAACCTATTTGTGTTTCACTTTGCTCATTCATAACATTGAAATAATATTAATGCTTTCTTCACTGGAATGAGTAAGTCAGTCAATATAGACATAAACAATGTCTGACCCATAATAAGCATAATAACACAAATAATCATTATTGTCACTGAATGCAAGGTTTCTAAAAATAAACTTTGTTTTCCAAGCTGTTGTATTTTCAGCACCTAGAATGGTGCTTGGAACGTAACATCAATCCATAATATTTGTTAAATGAATGAATGAAAAAATCGATAGTCAAAATGGTAGGACACATTGTCAATAACAACATCATTTTACTGAAAAATAAGTTGCAGTTGCAGATCCACTGATCTGTGCCTCTCTGTCTGTGGCTGTGAAGTGGAGCAAACCCCACATTTGGACTGTGCGAATCTCTTTGACCATTGATGCATTTAAGAGATGAAGGAATCCTATACAGAGATAGTGGTTTTGCAGCAATTTTGAGATGTGGGCTCAAACCAGTATTAATTTAATTGGAATAAAGTAGGACTACATTTTATCTCTGTTTTGTGATGTAGTTTTTACTGGTTATATCTCTATCACAATACTTATCACTTTGTATTGTACTTACTCCATGGTCCCCTAACAAACTGGCAAGAAAAATCTGATAGATTTAGAGAAATCAAACCAAGTTTTAAGGAAGAGATTTTACATAGGTTGTGCTATTGGCAGTGATTGAGCTGCTGAGGACAAGGAAGGGGCTTTCTTTTATCTAAGTCTTCCAAAATAAGATATGGTTCAATGAGAACATTAAAAACTGATGTAGAGAGAAGGTATTCGGGGGGGAAGTCAAGATGGCGGTGTAGGCAGACTCTGAACTCGCCTCCTCCCGTGGACACAGCCAATTTACAACTACTCGTGGAAAAATTACCCCTAAGAGAGAACTGAAAACTGGATAAGAGGAACTCCTGCAACACAAGACAACCCTAATTGAGGTGGAAGAGGCAGAAAATCCCTTCAGGAGAGAAAAAAACGTTGCCTTCACAAGCCGCCAGCTGCACGGCTGCCTGGGAGCAGCCCACAGGTACGCAGCCCTCCCTGGAGGAGTGGGGCCCTGAGCGGGGGAGCGCCCCCGCTGTGGGCATTTTGTGGACCCAGCAAAACTGAGATGAGTGGCAGAATAACTGACTTTGCCTGCTACTAAAACATTGGGGAGTACCCCCAGAAAAGCTGGTTCACAAAGAAGTTAAAACCGGCTCTTAAAGGGCCCATGCACAAACTCACCCATTTCAGAAAGAAACCGAAAATCACCAGAAAGAAAGGTGCATAGTGCTTTGGTGAAAAGAGACTTACCTGATAGGCCCTGAGTGCATCTTGGTGAGAGGTGAGACCTCTCCAGGGACTGGGACATTGGCGGAGGCCATTGTTACAGCCTGGTGTGGGCGTGCTGACACAGACGCCATTGGAGTTCTCCCTGGGGCCTGCTAGCCCAGGTCTGCCGCACCCGCTAGAGCACCAATTTAATCCAGCTCAGCCAGGGCAGGCAGCCCACCCTAGAGACTGGCCTCACCAAACAACAAGCCCTCAGACAACTTCTGGGCCTGCGTAGATTGGTGACTGGATTCTCTGCAGCCTGGCAACTGAGCTGACTTTAGTGGGGCAGGGAGTGCACAAGGAGCGGGTGGAGAGTGTGGGGCGGTGGCAGAGTGTGTGGGGCTCCCACCGTGGAGAGACTGAGTCCACTTCAGGAGGTCAGGGCATGCACACTGGACAGGACTGTGTTGACTGTGTGTGTGGACCTGTGGGCGGCAGGGCTTGTCAGCTGCAGAAGACTTGTGCTTCTCAAAGACCCACATAGGGGGTTTGCCCCACCTTCCAAAGCCTGAAACAATTGGGTGCTCCCATGCCTGAGGCCAGCCCCACCCAGCTGCAATCCTCAGAGAGCTAACAAGAGACATAAAGGCTGGAGGCTTATAGCAATTGTAAGCCCCTGAGCCTAACAACCTGCCATGCTGGGGGCCTACTCACTTAAAAGAAAGACTGCAACACAAATGTGGTATTAGAACTTGCAGCCAACTGTGCTGGGGCTCCCCACACCTGATAAAGAGACTGAAGGGCCCACAACAACTACAAACAGCTGAGCATTACAACAGCTGACCAGGAGCATAACTCGGCCTACCTGGGCACATGCAGGGAGAGCAAACAGGCCACAACAGAAGGACACACATAGCCCACATAGGGGTCACCCCTGGAACATTGACAACTGAGGGAAGCACACTGCAGGCCTCCTAAGGCATCACTTGTATAAGGTCACCTATCCAAGAGCAGGAGACGTAGCTGACCTACCTAATACGTAGACACAAGCACAGGGAAAGAGGCAAAATGAGGAGGCAAAGGAATACATTCCAAGTAAGGGAACAGGACAAAACTCCAGAAAAGGAACTAAGTGAAACAGAAATGAGCAACCTACCTGACAGAGAGTTCAAACTAAGAGTGTTAAGGATGCTCACTGATCTGGGGAGAAGACTAGATGAATTCAGTGAGAATGTCAACAAAGAAATGGAAGATATAAAAAAGAACGAATCAGAAGTAAAGAACACGATACTGGAAATGAAAAATTCACTAGAGGGACTCAAAAGCAGAGTAGAGGATACAGAAGAACGGATCTGAGAGCTGGATGAAAGACTGGAAGAAATTACCCAAGGTGAACAGGTAAAAGAGAAAAGAATTAAAAAGAGTGAGGACAGTCTAAGGGACCTCTGGGACAACGTCAAGTGCACTAATATCCATGTTATAGGTGTCCCAGAATCAGAAGAGTGAGACAAAGGGGCAGAGAACCTATTTCAAGAAATAATAGATGAAAATTTCCGTAACTTAAGGAAGGAAACAGGCATCCAGGTACAGGAAGCACAGAGAGCCCCAAACAAGATAAACCCAAAGAGGCCCACACCAAGACACATCATAATCAAAATGTCCAGAATTAAAGATAAAGAGAGAATCCTAAAAGCCTCAAGAGAAAGACAAGTTACATACAAAGGAAGCCCCCTAAGACTATCAGCTGACTTCTCAGCAGAAACCTTACAGGCTAGAAGAGAGTGGCATGATATATTTAAAGTGCTAAAAGGAAAAACTTACAGCCAAGAATACTCTACCCAGCAAGGTTATCATTCAAAATGGAAGGAGAGATCAAAAATTTCCCAGACAAGCAAAAATTAAAGGAGTTTGTCACCAAGAAACCAGTGCTACAAGAAATGTTAAAGGGACTGATTTAAGGGGAAGAGAGAAGACCACAAATAGGAAAAATGATCTATTTTCATGATAAGAGGGTACCAGATAGAAATGCACAAAAAAGAGGTTAGATATGTATCAAAAACATAAAAGGCAGGAGGAGGGGAGTTAAAGAGTAGAGCTTTTAGACAGAGGTCAAACTAAAGAGACCATCAATTCTGTATAGAAGGAGAAAGAAACAGAGAAGGACTACTAAAACACTGTGGAAAAAAAAAGTTAAAAAATGGCAGTAAGTACATACTTATCGATAGCTACTTTAAATGTCAATGGACTAAATGTTCCAATTAAAAGGCATAGTGTGGCTGATTGGATAAAACAACAAGACCCATATATATGCTGCATACAAGAGACACACTTCAGACCTAAAGACACTCACAAACTGAAAGTGAAGGGATGGAAAAAGATATTCCATGCAAATGGCAATGAAAAGAAAGCTGAGGTAGCAGTACTCATATCAGACAAAATAGACTTTAAAACAAAAATTATAAAAAGAGACAAAGAAGGGCATTACATAATGATCAAGGGAACAATGCAACAAGAGCATATAACACTTGTAAATATCTACGCACCCAATGTAGGTGCACCTAAATATATAAAGCATTATTAACAGACATAAAAAGAGAAATAGACAGTAGCACAATAATAGTGGGGGACTTTAACACTCCACTTACACCAACGGATAGAACAGTAAGGAGGTCGAAATAGTAATCAAAAACCTTCCCAAAAATAAAAGTCCAGGACCAGATGGCTTCCCTGCTGAATTCTACCAAACATTCAAAGAAGACTTAATACTTATCCTTCTAAAACTCTTCCAAAAAATTGAGGCGAGGGAAAGCTCCCTAACTCATTCTATGAAGCTAACATTACCCTGATACCAAAACCAGACAAGGACAACATAAAAAAAGAAAATTACAGGCCAATATCACTGATGAACATCAATGCAAAAATCCTCAACAAAGTACTAGCAAATCGCATACGACAATACCTTAAAAAGATTATACACCATGATCAAGTGGGATTTATTCCAGGTATGCAGGGATGGTTCAACATTCGCAAATCAATCAACGTAATACACCACATTAATAAAATGAAGAATAAAAAATCACATGATCATCTCAATAGATGCAGAGAAAGCATTTGACAAGATACAGCATCCATTTATGATAAAAACTCTGAATAAAATAGGTATAGAAGGAAAGTACCTCAACATAATAAAGGCCATAAATGAGAAACCCACAGCTAATATCATCCTCAATGGTGAAAAACTGAAAGCTATCCCTCTAAGAATAGGAACCAGACAAGGATGCCCACTGTCACCACTCCTATTTAACATAGTATTGGAAGTCCTAGCCAGAGCAATCAGGCAAGAAAAAGAAATAAAAGGGATCCAAATTGGAAAGGAAGAAGTGAAACTGTCACTATTTGCAGATGGCATTATTTTATATATATAAAACCCTAAAGAATCATCCAAAAGCCTTTTAGAAGTAATAAACAAATTCGGTAAAGTTGCAGGATACAAAATCAACACACAAAAATCAGTTGCATTTCTATACACTAACAATGAAGTAGCAGAAAGAGAAATTAAGAATACAACCCCATTTACAATAGCAACAAAAAGAATAAAATACCTAGGAATAAACTTAACCAAAGAGGTGAAAGATCTGTACACCAAAAACTATAAAACATTGCTGAAAGAAATTGAAGAAGACACAAAGAAATGGAAATATATTCCCTGCTCTTGGACTGAAAGAATTAACGTAGTTAAGATGTCCATACTTCCTAAACCAATCTATAGATTCAATGCAATCCCTATCAAAGTTCCAACAACACTTTTCACAGAAATAGAACAAAGAATCCTAAAATTTATATGGAACAACAAAAGACCCCGAATAGCTAAAGGAATCCTGAGAAAAAAGAACAAAGCTGGAGGTATCACACTCCCTGATTTCAAAATATACTACAAAGCTATAGTAACCAAAACAGCATGGTACTGGCACAAAAACAGACACACAGATCAATGGAATAGAATCGAAAGCCCAGAAATAAACCCACACATCTATGGACAGCTAATCTTTGACAAAGGAGCCAACAACATACAATGGAGAAAAGAAAGTCTCTTCAACAAATGGTGTTAGAAAAACTGGATAGCCACATGCAAAGAAATGAAAGTAGACCCTTATCTTACACCATACACAAAAATTAACTCAAAATGGGTTAAAGACTTGAATGTAAGACCTGAAACTATGAAACTTCTAGAAGAAAACAGAGGCAGTACGCTCTTCAACATCGGTCTTAGCAACATATTTTCAAGCACCATGTCTGACCGGGCAAAAGAAACAATAGAAAAAATAAACAAATGAGACTACATCAAACTAAAAACCTTCTGCACAGCAAAGGAAACCATCAACAAGCTGAAAAGACAACCTAACAATTGGGAGAAGATATTTGCAAACCATACATCTGATAAGGGCTTAATCTCCAAAATATATAAAGAAATGATGCATCTCAACAACAAAAAAACTAACAACCCAATTTAAAACTGGGCAAAAGACCTGAACAGACATTTCTCCAAAGAAGATATACAGATGGCCAACAGACACATGAAAAGATGTTCAAAACCACTAACTATCAGGGAAATGCAAATCAAAACTACAATGAGATATCACCTCACGCCCGTCAGAATGACTATCATTAACAAGACAGGAAACAACATGTGTTGGAGAGGATGTGGAGAGAAGGGAACTCTCATACACTGCTGGTGGGAGTGCAAACTGGTGCCGCCACTATGGAAAACAGTATGGAGATTCCTCAAAAAATCAATGATAGAACTACCATATGATCCAGCTATTCCACTGTTGGGTATTTATCCAAAGAACTTGAAAACACCAATTTGTAAAGGTACATGCACCCGTGTGTTCGTTGCAGCATTATTCACGATAGCCAAGACTTGGAAGCAACCTAAGTGCCCATCAAGGGATGAATGGATAAAGAAGATGTGATATATATACACAATGGAATACTACTCAGCCATAAGAAACGATGAAATCCAGCCATTTGTGACAACATGGATGGACATTGAGGATATTAGGCAAAGTGTAATAAGTCAGAGGGAGAAGGTCAAATACCGTCTGATTTCCTTCATTAAGTAGTAGATAATAACAACAATAAACAAACACATAGAGACAGAGATTCGATTGGTGGTTACCAGAGGGGAAGGGGGGGAGGGAGGAGGGTGAAAGGGATAATTCGGCACATGTGCGTGATGATGGGTTGTAATTGGTATTTGAGTGGTGAACATGATGTAATCTATGCAGAAATAGAAGTACAATGATGTACACCTGAAATTTATACAATGTTGTAAACCAATGTTACTGCAATAAACAAAAATTAAAAAAAAAAAACTGATGTAGACTTTTAAAAACATTTCCTTTTGCCTTTATTCTCTGTTTTCCCCACAGTATTGCAGAAAGATAGGTTATGTTAAATGGGAAAGAAAAGGAGAGAGGTTTTCAATCTCTCCCTGACAATGCTATAATTCATAAACATCCTCCTCATAAAGTATAGTGGTCCTTTTTTTATATAGAAAAACACTGAAAGATAAACAAAAACCAAATCCGTATTCGATTTGGAAAAGAAAAATTTGTGGGTAGAAAAAAATCTACAAAACCATTGCATGCATTATGCTGTCAATATATCAACCAAAAGGAAACTCAGCCTTTTATAAACACTGTAATGGTCTTGAAAACCTTCCTGTGTAAACAAACGGAATGTCAGCCTTTTAGGAGAAGAGTCATAGAGTTGCTTACTCAGGAAAAAAATAATGATTTAAAAGTGCTTCTGGACTGAACTGGTTTTAAAAAAAAAAGGAGGGGACTGCATTCAAGGATAGAGTAAATTGACCAGACAGAATCATTTGATATGTGGATGAATAGAGCATTGATTTAGAATGGTGAAATTTGTGAATCACTTGTCTTTCCTTTAATTCACTTAATTTTTTCGTAACATATATCTTCACTTGGTTATATCATGCTTTTAGTAAATTAGGAATGTCTATGCATTTACTAGGTATTTACTACATGCAGTTGTTTTGGAGTTCATTATCTCATTTAATCCTCACTACAGTCCTGTGAAGTACACACTGTCGTCCCCAGCATGTATAAGGCAGATGAAGTTACAGAGGTTAAGTACCTTACCCAGGTCATACAAGTTTAATTGAAAGAGGTGAAATTTGACACCATGTCTCATAATCCTTTTTTTTAATGTTGATTAAATGTTAAATCTAGATCATATATTTCAAAAGCCTTGTGTTTTTATTTTATTGCTTTTTAATTATATAATATAATAATAATTTGCTAAATATACGCAGAAAGTTTATATTATTTATTTTGTAGTACAATTATTATAGCATCTTATATTGAAACTCTGTTCAGATATGATTAATCATATGTTCTACAAATGAAGGAATAAATTTTGTTTCATTTGAAAACTATGAGTTATAAAAATACAAGATATTAATTATTACTACTACTACTTTGAGAGAAACAAGTGTTATGGAAAAAGCTATTGTGAGAGAAGGTAATAGAATCCTTTCATTCTGTAAATGAACGTTAATAGATAGAAGCAAAAGAAACATATCAGCCTTGGAAAGAAGAGCAGAATGGGAGGCAATTTTATCTAAACACTAGTGGAGTAGCCATCATGTTTTCTAGACAATTGGGTCTGAATCATATTCCTTGCCCACCTATAGTTAGGATTCCCCAAGACAAATTCTGGGAACTTGCTCATGTTTGCCTTCTATCTGGGATTTTAATTCCCCACATGGTCACCTGTTTCTGAGCTTACCAGAGCAAGCTTCTATCTTACGGCTCCCCAGAGTTGAAAGGTATTACACTCCTTTGCTCCCAATGCAGAACTTATGCTGCACTGGTAATAATTTAGAAAAACATAACAAAGTGCAAAGATGATTTAAGAAGATTTCCCCTGGACTTTGTTCAGAGCCTGACTCTGTTCATTGTGTATGTGCTGCGAGATGAAGATGGGCAGAAGGCTAGGGGCCAGATAACATTTTCCTGATAAACGTTTCACTCTTGCATGCTCTGGGGATTCTTCTGTTGCTCTATATCTTTTCCTTGCTCACTGACAAAAACATCTGTGGATGTGCTTTTCAGTCCATTTAATACGGATACTATGCATGAATTTTCAAGAAAATTGCTGTATCTTTTTGTGAGAAATATAATCCAATATGCTCTTTTGAATAACACATAATTTATAAAGTAGCTAATGTCTTAGACAGATGTTGGGTCAAGGCTAACTTGTTTCTCTTCAAAAAGTTACAGATATGGACATATTAAACAGACATCTAAATTTTCAGAGGCTAATGAAACACAGATACTTTTTCAGCTTTCTAGGTACATACTACAGGAAATTTTTGTATACTGTCAAATCAATTTGCTTCTTAAAAACAAAAGGGAAAATAAGAAAGCACTAACACAATTAGGTACTAGAATATGTTGTTTTATTTTTTATATTAACGATTACATTGACAAAAGGTGTCCTCAGAGGAAATAAGAGGTAAGTATGCTTCAAAGTTTGAGCATCTGGTTTCTGTTCCTATCATTTTTATTTTTCTGTGGTTTGTTGGCATGAGAACAAATTACCTAACTGTGTAACCAAAATGAATCACCACGTGAAAGCAGAGTTACCTTGAAACCTCCATAGCATTCAGCATCCCTGCAGGGCTCCAGCTACACTTACTCAGCTGGAGCCGGTCTGTTTCCCAGGTCAGGAATTAGGGGGACAGAGTAAGACTGTGACAGCAAGTGAAGTGATTCACCATTGTGAAAGGATATGGAAGATAAGTGACAAGAAATCATCTTTGATTAATGTGAACCTTCAGATTTCCATTTTACAGTCTGGATTATAATTTGGGACACAGAGGGAGAATACACATGATAATTTTTGGTAAAAACACAGTGTTTTGCCTACTGTGCACTATAACAGTAGATTGCAAATGGCTAAGATGTGAAAGGGTGAGTGGAACATGCTAAACTGTACCTGGGTACATCGGAATTAAATATTGTTTTTAGCCTCTCCTAGACTAGCATGAATACAATGAGATACCATAATATGTGGTCAACATAAAACCAAATTCTATGTTGAAAACGTGGGTTTATTCTCCTTGAAGGTGTCATGTTTCTAGATTTGATTTCTTTCTACAACCACAAAAATGAAGTGCCTCCCTACTGAGAGAACATTTACCGCAATAGTAGGAAGGAAGTGAAGCTAGCTAACGCTTGCTGAAAAGTCGAACATTAAGTAGCCCTCTACTGTGATTGCTTTTATCAGACCCCAGCACCTCAAGAGCCACAGCTCACTTTTTTGTGTATAAGAAAAAGGCACTGATAACCACAGCAAAAAATCTACAGTGCTTAGAATCTCTAAGTAGGTGATAGGCAGTAAAGGTGAGGCAGAATCAGACATGTGGCCTCGTATGGCTTTGCGTTGTTTTCTGTAGCCTCATAGGTCTGTATAATTTCTGATATCCTGGATGAATAAGATCTCTTTTCATTAAGGGAATAGCCCAAGTCAGAATCTTTTTCAGTGGTTTTCGTGATGGGAAATTAAAAAAATAAAATAATTTTTGAATTAGCTGGAAAAACAATTTTCCTACTTTAAAATGTTTCCATCAGTCACATATTAGCAATGAAAATTAGGGCTAGATTATATCTTGAAAAGGAGTCTGTAGTTTCTATCTATCATGGAATGGTTCGTAGACAATGTCAAATACTCCATGTTAAATAATGGAAATGTTTGACAGGTAGCATTCAATGATTATAAATAAAAATTATGAGGGGTATGTAGAAAATTTTTAAATTTATATGATAGACTAGTAAGCTAAAATAATACATTACATATAATGAGGGTACTATGAATGCAACAATTAAAAATTAGTACATATGTAAGTTAATATGCACAAAATAAATGATGGAATTGGGTAACATTTATATCATACTTCTTTAATTATTTAATATTAAAATATTTGCTAATGTTTTACTATTAATCAAGGCAGTGATAAATGTTCACATAATGTTAATATAATTGGTCTATAAATTTTTATCTTATGGTATTTTAGATACTTGGATAAAACAAGGTATAGAAAACAAGAGTGACATCAGCAAGATGGTGGAGTAGAAAATCCTGAACGCTTTCTCCCAAGGAGCACACTGATTCAGCAACAATTCATTGACAAATTCCCTTTGTGAGAAATCCAAAAACTAATTGAAAGCCTCCAGTACCCTAGGCAAATATAAAAACAGACTCATTGATGCCGGTAGGCAGATACAAGACACACTCTTGCCAGAATCCCTACTGCTGGCACAGTATCATATGATCAGGAAGAGAACCCTCAGGTTCCAGCTTCTCCCAGGGGCAGAAAAGAGAAGCTAGTCTGTGAAGACCAAGAACGTTGCGTGCTTTGTTTAATGCACAGAAACCAACACAGAGAGTCAAGAATAGTGAAGAAATGGATAAATATGCTCCAAAAAAAAGAATGAGATAAATCTCCAGAAAATTATACTAATAAAATAGAGTTATATGATTTGCCTTACAGAGAATTCAAAATAACTCATAGAGATGCTCACCAAGGTCAAAAAAATAATGCGTGAACAAACTGAGAATTTCAACAGAGATAGAAAATATAAAAAAAATACTACACATAAATCAAGGAACTGAAGAACTCAATAACTGATATAAAAAATCCACTAGATGGGTTCAAAATCAGACTAGATAAAGAAATATTCATTGATCCTTTCTTTTCTTTATGATTAAAGAAGAACAGGGTATGCATTATGGGAGTCCCAGTAGGAAAAGGTATAAAGAAAGAACCAGAAAATTTATGCAAAAAAAAAAAGGCTAAAATCTTCCCAAATCTGGGGAAGAACGTGTACATTCAGATCCAGGATGCCTAAAGCACACCAAAAAAGATTAATTCAAACAAATCCACACCAAGATGCATTATAATCAAATTGCCAAAAGTCACAAAGAGAGAATTTTGAAAGCAGCAAAAGTAAAGCAGCTTTATAAGTAAAACAACTTGTCACATACAAGGGCACCCTTATGAGACATTCAGTGGATCTTCAGCAGAAACCTTGGAAGCCAGAGGGGAGTAGGATAGTATATTCAGTGTTCATAAAGAAAAGACTTACCAGCTAAGAATACTATACCCAGAAAAGCTTTCCTTTAAAAATAAAGGAGAGATAAAGACTCTCCAACAAAGCAGAAAGAGTTCATCATCACTAGACCATCTTACAAGAAATGCTAAAGGAGAAGAGATCAAGATGATGGAGTAGGAAGATCCTGGGCTCACCTCCTCCCACAGACACAGCAAAACTACAACTACATATAGAACAAGGACTGTTGAGATTGCTCTGAAGACTAGCAGGACAAATTTTTCACAACTAAGGATATAAAGAAAAAGCTACCTCAAAATAGGGAGGAGACGTGGAGATGCAGTCTCTTCAGGACCCACACGCCCAGTGCAGTGATACACAAGCAGGGGGATATCACAACCATGGAGGTTCTCCCAGATGAGTGAGAGGCCTGAATCCCACATCAGGCTCCCCAGCCCAGGGGACCTGCACCAGAAAGATGAGCTTCCATAAGGTCTGGCTTTGAAAATCAGCAGGGCTTACCAGCTGGGAAAGCCAAAGAGCTATAGGAAACCAAGACTGCTCTTAAAGCGCATGCACACAAACTCACTTGCTCTGAGTCCCAGTGCAGGGGTAGCAGTTGAAAAGTGCCTGGGTTATATGTGAAGAAGACTCATTGACTAATTTTAGGGCATATGCCAGAGAAGCCAGGATCTATTGGAACTTTCTCTGGGGAAGGAAGTGCTGGCAGGTGCTAGTTTTCTTTGCTGTCCTTCTATTAAGTTGGCCTGGTCTTAGCAAGCACCATTTCTGACATTCTCTATCTGCCTTGCTAGCACTTCTTTCCCCACCTTGGCATTCACCTATGGACCTGCCCTGGCTGACACCCCTCCAAATATGCTCCCTCCTCACTCCATCCAGTGAGTGGCCCTGGCTGAACTAGAGCACCTCCAAAGCAGCTCCAACTCTGACCCACCTGTTGGGTGGCCCTGGCCAGCACCAGAGCCTCTCCAAAGTGGCTTCTGCCTCACCCCATCTGGTGGGCAACCCTGGTCAGCATTGGAGCCCTTCCAAAGAGTATCCTGTCCTAGGGGGCCAGCCCCCTACACCAGTATGCCCCCAGCAATCATGGCCCAGGCAAAACAGGAGGACACATGCAACAAACACAGGGGACACACCTGGAGCACCTGGGTCTGGTGGCCAGGAAGGATTGCAATACTAGGTCCCACAGGACACCTTCAATGTAAGGCCTTCAAGACCAGGAGATATATACAATCTACCTAATACATAAAAACAAATGCAGAGAGTTAGGCAAAATGAACAGGCACAGAATTATGTTCCAAATGAAAGAACAAGACAAAAACTCAGAAAAAGAACTAAACAAAACAGAAATAAGAAATCTACCAGATAAAGAATTGAAAGTAATGGTGGTAAAGACCCTCACCAAACTCAGGAGAAGAATGGATGAACACAGTGAGAACTTCAACAAAGAGATAGAAAATACAAAAACAAACCAATCAGAGCTGAAGAATACAATAATGATAGTGAAAAACACACTAGAGGGAATCAACAGCAGATTAGATGATATAGAAGAACAAATCACTGACCTGGAAGACAGTGTAATGGAAATCACCCAATTACAACAGCAAAAAGAAAAAAGAATTTAAAGAAATGAGGATAGCTTAAGGGACTTCTGGGACAACATCGAGCATACTAACATTCACATTGTAGGAGTCACAGAAGAAGAAAAGAGAGGGAAAGGGACAAAAAAACAAATTTAAAGAAATAATGACTGAAAATTTTCCCAACCTGTGGAAGGAAACAGACATCCAAGTTTAGGAAACACAGAAAGTCCCAAATAAGCTGAACCCAAAGAGGCCCACACCAAGACACATTATAGTTAAACTGCCAAAAGTTAAAGAGAGAATCTTAAAAGTAGCAAGAGAATAACATCTAGTTACATATAAGGGAAGCTCCATAAGACTATAAGCTGATTTTCCCACAGAAATTTTACATGCCAGAAGGAAGTGGCAAGATATATTCAAAGCACTGATAGGAAAATCTTGCAACTGAGAATACTCTACCCAGCAAGGTTATTATTCAGAATTGAATGAGAGATAAAGAATTTCCAAAACAAGCAAAAGCTAAAGGAGTTCATCTTCACTGAACTAGCTGAACAAGAAATGTTAAAGGAACTTCTTTAAATGGAAAAGAAAAGACCATAACTAGAAATAAGAAAATTATGAAAGAAAAAATCTCACTGGTAATGGCAAACATATAGTAAAGATAGTGGATCAAACATCTACATAGCTAGTTTGAAGGTTAAAAAATCAAAGTAGTAAAATCATTTATTTCTACAATAATTAGTTGAGGGATACATTGAATAAAAAGATGTAAAATATGACATCAAAAATATAAAAGGTGTGAGAGGTGAGTAAAAATGTAGTGTATTTAGAAAACACTTGAACTTAAGTGACTATCAACTTAAAATAAACTGCTATAAACACAGGTTGTTAGAACCTATTGGTAACCAAAAACCTATAATAGATATACAAAAAATTTTAAAAAGGAATACAAACATAACACTAAAGAAAGCCGTCAAATCACAAAGGAAGAGAGCAAGAGGAAAAAAGTACAGAGAAGAACTACAAAAACAACCAGAAAACAAGTAATAAAATGGCAATAAATACATACTTATCAATAATTACTTTAAATGTAAATGGACTAAATTCTCTAATCAAAAGACATAGAGTGGCTATATGAATAAATAAACAAGAGCTATCTATAGGCCACCTACAAGAGACTCACTTCAGATCTAAAAGCACATACAAACTGGAAGTGAAGAGATGAAAAAAGATATTTAATTCAAATGGAAATGAAAAGAAAGCTGGGGTAGCAATACTTATATCGGACAAAATGGACTTGAAAACAAAGACTGTAACAAGAGACAAAGAAGGGCATTACATAAGAGTAAAGGGGTTGATCCAACAGGAAGATATAACATTTGTAAATATCTATGCATTCAACAAAGGAGCATCTAAATATATAAAGCAAATATTAACAGACGTAACAGGAGAAATTGACAGTAATACAATAGTAGCAGGGGGCTTTAACATCCTATTTACATCAATGGATAGATCATCCAGACAGCAAATTAATAAGAAAACATTGGCCTTGGGTCCAGCCTGGTGGTCTAGTGGTTAAGTTTACATGCTCTGCTTTGGTGGCCCAGGGTTCATAGGTTTGGATCCCAGGCATGGACCTACGCATCGCTCATCAAGCCATGCTGTGGCAGCAATCTACATACAAAATAGAGGAAGATTGGCACAGATGTTAGCTCAGGGACAATCTTCCTCAAGCAAAGAGGATTGGCAACAGATGTTAGCTCATGGCCAATCTTCCTCACCAAAAAAAAAAAAAAAAGAAAGAAAGAAAACGTTGGTCTTAAATGACACAATAGATCAGATGGACTTAATAGATAGATACAGAACATTCCATCCCAAAACACCAGAATACACATTTTTTTCAAGTGCACACAGAGCATTCTCCAGAATAGATCACATGTTTGTCCACAAAATAAGTCTCAATAAATTTAAGAAGATAGAAATCATTTCAAGCATCTTTTCTGGCTGTAATGGTATGAAATTAGAAATCAGTTACAAGAAGAAAACTGGAAAAAACACAAACACGTGGAGGCTAAACAACATGCTACTAAACAATGAATGCATCAACAAGAAATTAAAGAGAAAATCAAAAAACACTTCGTAATAAATGAAAATTGAAATACAACATTTAAAAATCTACAGGACACAGCAAATCAGTTCAAAGAAGGAAGTTTATAGCAGTACAGGGCTACCTCAGGAAACAAGAAAAATCTCAAGTAAATAATCAAACTCTCACCTAAAGGAGTTAGAAAAAAGAAGAATAAACAAGCCCAAAGTTAGTAGAAGGAAGGAAATAATAAAGATCAGAATGGAAATAAATAAAATAGAAAGTAAAAAAATAATAGAAAACATCAATGAAACTAAGAGCTGCTTCTTTGAAAAGATAAAAAAAAATTGATAAGAAAAAGATAAAAAAACTCTTAGCCAAATTTATCAAGAAAAAAAGAGAGCGAGCTCAAAGAAAATCAGAAATGAAAGAGATATTACACGTGACACCACAGAAATACAAAGGATCATGAGTTTACCATGAACAATTATATGCCAACGAATTGGACAATGTAGAAGAAATGGATAAGTTCCTAGAAATTCAATGTTCCAAGACCTAATCTGGAAGAAATAGAAAAGCTGAACAAACTGAATACTAGTAATGAAATTGAATCAGTAATCAAAAAACTCTCAATAAATACAAGTCCAGGAGCAGACGGCTTCAAGGTGAATTCTACTAAACATTTAAATAAGAGTTAATACCTATCTTTCTCATACTATTCCAAAAAAATTGAAGAGGAAGTAATACTTCCAAACCATTCTATGAGGCCAGCAATACCCTGATACCAAAACCAGACAAAGACACTACAAAAAAAGAAAATTATAGGTCAATATCCCTGATAAACATAGACTCAAATCCTCCACAAAATATTAGTAAACCAAATTAAAGAATACATTAAAAGAATTATACACCATGATCAAGTGGGATTTATCTCAAGGATGCTAGGATGGTTCAATATTTGCAAGTCAATCAACATGATACATCACTTCAAAAAATGAAGGATAAAAATTGTACTATCTCAACAGATGCAGAAATAGCATTTGACAAAATTCAACATCCATTTATGATCAAAACTTTCAACAAAGTGGGTATAGAGGGAACATATATCTACATGATAAAGGCTGTATATGACAAAACCAGAGCTAACATCATACTCAACAGTGAAAAGCTAAAAGCATTTCCTCTAAGAACAGGAATAAGAGAAGAATGCCAAATTTCATCACTTTTATTCAACATAGTATTGGAAATCCTAGCAACAGCAATCAGACAAAAAAAGAGAGAAATGAAAGACATCCAGATTGGAAAGAAAGACATAAAACTGTCACTATGCATGATGCTATATATAGAAAACCCTAAAGACTCCACCAAAAAAGAATGTTAGAACCAATAAATGAATTCAGTAAAGTTGCAGGATACAAAATCAATATATAGAAATCTATTGCATTTCTATACACCAATAACAATCAGAAAGAGAAACTAAGAAAACAATTGCATTTCCAATTGCATCAAAAACTATCTAGGAATAAATTTAACCAAGGAAGTGAAAGACCTGTACATTGAAAACTACAAGATATTGATGAAAGAAATTGAAGATGACACAAATAAATGGAGAGATATACCATGCTCATGGAAGAATTAATGTTGTTAAAATATCCATTCTACCCAAAGCAATCTACAGATTCAACGCAATCTCCATCAAAATACCAACAGCATTTTTCACAGAACTAGAACAAATAATTCTAAAATTTGTATGGAACCACAAAAGATCCCGAATAGCCAAAACATTCTTGAGACAGAAGAACAAAGCTGGAGATATCACACTTCCTTTAAAATTATACTATAAGGCTATAGTAAACAAAACAGTATGGTACTGACACAAAAACAGACACAGACCAATGGAACCGAATAGAGAGCCCAGAAATAAACCCATGCTTATATGGTCAGTTAATTTACAACAAAGGAGGCAAGAATATACAATCAGGAAAAGACACTCTCTTCAATAAATGGTGTTGGGAAAACTGGACAGCTACATGCAAAAGAAGGAAACTGGACCACTTTCCTACACCATATACAAACATAAACTCAAAATAGATTAAAGACTTAAAGGTAAGACCTGCAAGCATAAAACTTCTAGAAGAAAACATAGGCAGTAAGCTCTTTTGGCTCTTTGGCAGTAAGGCTCTTTCTTAGCAACAGTTTTTTGAATCTGTCTCCTCAGGCAAAGGCAACAAAAGCAAAAATAAACACATGGTAATATATCAGACTAAAAATCTTTTGCACAGGTGAAGGAAACCATCAACAAAATGAAAAGACAACCTACTGAACCTACTGAATGGGAGAAGATATTTGCAAATGATACATCCAATAAGGGGTTAATATCCAAAATATTTAAAGAACTCATATAACTCAATATCACAAAAACAAACAATCCAATTAAAAAATGGGCAGAAGATCTGAATAGATATTTTCCAAAGAAGACATATAAATGGCCAACAAACACATGAAAAGATACTCAACATAACTAATCATCAGAAAAATGCAAATCAAAACCACAATGATCTATCACCTCACACCTCTCAGAATGGCTATCATCAAAAAAGAATAAATAGCAAGTGTTGGTGACAAAGTGGAGAAAGGGGAATTATCATCCACTGTCAGTGTGTATGTAAATTCGTGCAGCCACTATGGAAAACAGTATGGAAGTTCCTCAAAAAAATAAAAATAGAACTACTATACAAGCCAGCAATTCCACTGCTGGGTATTTATCTGAAGAAAATGAAAACACTAATTCAAAAAGATGTACCTCTATCTTCATGGCAGCATTATCTACAATAGCCAAGATATGGAAGCAACCTAACTGTCCATTGACAGATGAATGGATAAAGAAAAAGTGTGTGTGTACACACACACACACACAATGTAATATTACTCAGCCATAAAAAAGAATGAAATTTTGCGATTTGTGACAATTGGATGGATCTAGAGTGTATTATGCTGAGTGAAATAAGTCAGACAGAGAAAGAAAAGTACTGTATGACTTCTCTCATATGTGAAATCTAAAAAAAAAGCCAGACAAACAAACAAAACTAAACAGAAACAAACTTCTAGATACAAAGAACAAACTGGTGGTTGCCAGGGAGTAAGGATGGGGCAATGGGCAAATAGGTGAAAGCGTTAAGATGTATAAACTTACAGTTATTAAATAAATCACTGGGATGTAATATACAGCATAGAGAATACAGTAAATCACATTGTAATAACTTTGTGTGGTGACAGATAGTTACTAGACTTGTCATAGTGATTATTACATAATGTATATAAACGTTGAATCGCCATGTTGTACACCTGAAACTCATGTAATATTGTATGTCAACTATACTTCAATAATAACAACCAAAGAGAAATGCTAAAGGAAACAAAAAGATGCTAAAAATACAACATGATAGCATAAGAGAGTATAAAACTTGGTAAAGGTAAATATATAGACAAATACAAAATAATGCAATATTGTAATGGTGAGTAAATCACTTTTAATTCTAGTGCAAAAGTTAAAAGACAAAAGTATTAAAAATAACTATAACAAAAATATGTTAATAGATATACAACATAAATAGATGAAAATTTTGTACATGATAACATAAAATTTGGAGGGAAGAAGGGTGAAAGTGTTAAGTTGCTGTATGCAATTGAACTTAAAATAGCTCAAAAGAGACTCTTACAACTATAAGATACGGTCATGCACCACATAACACTTCAGTCAACAATGGACTGCATATATAATGGTGGTCCCATAAGATTATAATGGAGCTAAAAAATTCCTATCACCTAGTGACATTGTAATGTTGTTGCAATACTGTAGCACAATGCGTTACGTGTTTGTGTTGATGCTGATGGCATATACAATTAGGTACAGTATATAATACTTGATAACGATAATAAACAACTATGTTACTGGTTTATGTATTTACTATACTATACTTTTTATCATTATGTTAGTGTACTCTATTTATAAAAAAATGTTGACTATAAAACAGTATGGTGTGTTATACAGGCAGTAGCTTCATAACTTTTGTGTTTACTGGGTGTCTTGACTGCATCAGTTTCTCTTGTGCTTGATTTAATCTTGTGTTCCATTGTTCATCATAGCCCCTAGGTATACAAAATCCACTGGTAATGCTGCCAGTAAGAGGCCACATTGAGTGATTGACCTAGAAACCAAGTTAAAAGTCATTAAGGACTACAGGTGGAAAGTCAGTGATGGTTATTGCTTGCCAGTCAGGCATGATCCCTGCCACCATAGCTACTATTTTAAAAAACAAGAACAAGGTGATGGAAGCTGTTAAAGGATCTGTTTCATTGAAGGCAACGAGACTACCAAAAATTCAAGAAGAGCCTATATCAGACACGGAGAAACTTCTAATGATCTGGATTGAAGACCAGACACAGAAGTGTATCTCTCTCAGCACCATGACAATCACGGCCAGAACAAAAAGTTTGTTTGCGATGGTCAAAGAAAAGACTGCATGTGACTACAATTTTGAATATACTGCTAGCTCTGGGTGGTTTAAACAATCCAAGGATCATTATTCGTTACATAATGTGAAAGTGAGTGGTGAGTCTGCAAGTACTGACGTGAAGACAGCTGAAGAATTTTTGGAAACTCTAGATAAACTGAATGTGGAGGAAAATTACTTGCCAGAGCAAATATTCAATATGGAGTTTCCTATTCTGGAACTGGATGCCTGAAAAGACTTAAAGGAGGCCAAGTCAATGCCAGGTTTCAAGGCTTTTAATGACAGGACAACAGTCTTGCTTGAGGGGGAATGATGTAGGTTACAAATTGAAATCCTTTCTGATCTGGCACAGTGAGAACCCCAAGGCCTTCAAGCATATCAATAAGCACACACTACCAGTACACTATAGGAACAATAAGAAGTCATGGATGACCCAGCTCCTCTTCCAAGATGCCCTTCTGAATTACTATGCCAGTGAAATGGAGAAGTACTGTTTGGAGAATAACATACCTTTCAAGATTTTGCTTATTGTTGATAATGCTCCTGGATATTCACCTTATATTGGTGATCTTCATCTCAATATAAAAGCATTGTTTCCCCCTCCAAACACCGTCTCTTTGATCCAACCAAAGGATCAAGGAGTTATCACAGCTTTTAAGTCCTACTATGTGAGGAGGACCTCTGCCTGGCTATTGCTGCAACTGAGGAAGACACTGAGAAGACATGGATGCAATTCTGGAAGGATTACAACACCTATGACTGCATCAAGAACCTTGCTTGGGCTTGGGGTGAGGTCACCAAGGAATGTATAAACGGCATCTGGAAGAAGACACTCAAGAGGTTCATCTGTGACATGAAAGGATTTGCCAAGAAAAAGGAGGTTGCAAAAATCAACAAGGTGATGGTTGAGATGGCAAACAACTTTAACCTGGATGTGGATAAGGATAACATTGAGGAGCTCCTAGACGTGGTTCCTGAGGAATTGACTCATGAGGCATTCTTGGAAATGGAACAGTAACATATAGCTAAAGAAGCAAGAGAAGGAGAAGAAAAAAAAAAAAAGAACCACCAAGAAAACTCACAGTGAAAAGTTTAGCAGAAGCTTTTGTAGACCTCAACAAACTCCCTAAAATATTTGAAAATGTGGACACCATGACTGAAAAGTTTTTATTAATAGAGAGAAATATTCATGGTGCATTATCTGCTTACAAGCAAATCTATGATAAAAGAAAGAAACAAACCAAGCAAACCACCATGGACATATTTTTGAAGAGTGACACCTCCTCAAGATGAGCCTCAGGCAGGTCCTTCAGGAGGTACTCCAGAAGAAGGCATTATTATCGTAGGAGATGACAGCTCCATGCATGTTATTGCCCTTGAAGACCTTCCTGTGGGACAAGATGCGGAGGTGGAAGACAGTGATAATGATGATCCTGACCCTGTCTCTGTGTGTGTTTGAGCTAATGTGTGTGTTTGAGTTTTAGTTTTTAACAAAAAAGTTAAAAGTAAAAAAAATTAAAAATTTTAAAAGTATAAAAAAGCTTATAGAATAAGGATATAGAGAAAGAAAATATTTTTGTACAACTGTACAATGTGTTTGCGTTTTAGGTTAAGTGTTATTACAAAAGAGTCAAAAGTTAAAAAAATTAAACAGTTTATGAAGTAAAAAAGGTACAATAAGCTAAAGTTTACTTATTATTAAAAAAAGAAAAACATTTTTTTATAAATTTATTGTACCCTAAGTGTACAGTGTTTAGCAAGTCTACAGTAGTGTACAGTGATATCCTAAGCCTTCACATTCACTCACCACTCACTCATTGACTCACCCAGAGCAACTTCCAGTCTCGCAAACTCCATTCATGGTAACTGCCCTCTACACGTGTACCATTTTTTATCTTTTATACTGTATTTTTACTGTATCTTTTCTATGTTTAGATACACAAATACTTACCATTGTGTTACAATTGCCTATGGCATTCAGTACAGTAACATGCTGTACAGTTTTGTAGCCTAGGAGCAAAAAGCTATACCATAGAGCCTAGGTTTTTAGTAAGCTATACCATCTAGGTTTAAGTATACTTTATAACATTGACACATTGACAAAATTGCCTAATGACTCATTTCTCAGAATGAATCTCCATCACTAAGCAATGCATGACTGTATGTGGAAGCCCATGGTAACCACAAAGAAAATACCTAAAAGTTACACAAATGAAAAAGAGAAAGGATTCAAAACATGTTCCATACAAAAATTCAACAAAACTCAAAGGAAGACATCAAGGAAGGAAAGATGGACAAAAGAACTATGAAATCAACAGAAAATGATTAACAAATGGCAATACTAAACCCATTCATATCAGTAATTACTTTAAATATAAATGGACAAAACTTCCCAATCAAAAGACATATGGGCTCACTTATATATGGATTCTAAAAACATCAAATACATAAAATCAGAGAGTAGAATGGTGGTTACCAGATTTGGGGAGGTGAGAAAAATGGGGATATGTTGGTCAAAGGGTACAAAGTCACAGTTATGTAGGATGAGTAAGTCTAGATATCTAATGTACAACATGATGATTATAGTTAATAATACTGTACTGAATTCTGGCAATTTGCTTACAGTAGATTTTAGGTGCTCTCGCCACACACACACAAAATGATAACTACGCAAGAAGATGATATGTTGATTAGTTTGAGTGTAGTAATCACGTCACTATGTACATGTCTATCAAATAATCATATCCTACAACTTAAATATACACAATTTATAATTAAAAATAATAATAAAAAATAAAAAACAATTCTAAAACTCACATAGGGCCACAAAACAACCTGAATAGCCAAAAAAATTTTGAGCAAGAAGAACAAAGCTGGAGGTACAACACTTCCTGATTTCTAAATATATTACAAAACTACAGTAATTGAAACAGTGTGGTGCTGGCAGAGATAGACGTGTGGACCAATGGAGCAGAGTGGAAATCCTGGAAATAAATCAATGCATGTACAGTTATCTGATCTTCGACAAAGGTGCTGGGCATACGCAGTGGAGAATGGATGGTCTCTTCACCAAATGGTGCCAGAAAACTGAATATCCACATGCAGGAGAGTGGAATTGGACCATTGTCTTAAATCAGATAGAAAAATCAATTCAGAATGGATTTAAGACTTGAATATAAGACTTGGAACTGTAGAACTCCTAGAAGGAAACATGAGAGAGAGGTTCATGGCATTAGTCTTAGCAATGAGATCATGGATATCACATCAAAAGCATGAGCAGTAGGGGCAAAGATAGATAATATCAAACTAAAAAGCTCTACACAGCAGAAGAAGCAATTGGCAGAGTGAGAGGGCAACCTATGAAATGGGAGAAAATATTTGTAAGCCATATACCCGATAAAGGATCAATTTCCAAAACTTATAAGGAATGTCTACAACCCAATAGCAAAAATAATAATAGCCTGATTAAAAATTGAGCTAAAGACAATAGATGTTTCTCCAAAGAAGACATACAAATGGCCAACAGGTATATGAAAAACTGCTCAATGTCGCTAATCTTCAGGGAAATGCCAATCAAAACCACAATGAGATGTCAGGTCACATCTGTCAGGATGGTTATTATAAAACAAAAGAACAGGGTTTGGTGAGGATGTGAGAAATTAGAACTCTAGTTTATCGTGGTGTGAATGCAAAATGGTGCAGTCACTAAGGAAAACAGTATGGAGATTCTTGAAAAAATTAAAAACAGAACTACTATGTTTGAGCAATCTCACTTCTGGATATTTTTCTAAAAGAACTGAAATCAGGAACTTGAAGAGATAGTAACACTCCCAATTTCATCACAGCACTATTCACAATAGCCAAGCTGTGGAAACAACCTAAATGTCCATTGATGGACAAATGTATAAATAAAATGTGGTACACATATACAATAGAATATTACTCAGCCTTTAGAAAGAAGGAAAGCCTGCAATGTGTGACAACATGGATGATCTTTGAGGACATTTTATTAAGTGAAACAAGCCGGTGACAGAGGACAAATACTGCATAATTCCCTAATATGAAGTGTCTAAAATAGCCAACAGTGTAGAATCAAAGACTGGAACGGTGGTTTCCAGGGGCTCAGGTGAGGGGGAATGGGGAGTTGCTAATCAATGCAAATTAAGTTTCAGTTAAGCTACATGAATAAGTTCTAAAGATCTGCTGTGCAACATTGTACCTATAATTAACAATATTGTATTGTACACTTAAAAATTTGTTAAGAAAATAGATCTCATGTTTATTGTTCCTACACAAATAAAATTAAATTTAAAAAATTTTACAGAAAATAATTTCATGATTACCATCTTGGTGTGACTTGCTACAAAATATTTCATATAAGTAAGTCTGAAGTGAAGTAGTTGAGCACCTTAAAAATATCTGGTTCCATGAAACATAGGAGGGATATCTGGCTTTTTGTACAAAAAAGAGATTATATTGTTCCATATAAAAGCACAGATCTTGTTGATTCTTCAATGGAAGTGTCACATGATATATAAATATATTTAAATATTTATTATGAATTTAAATAAATGTACATATAATTATAAATAATAAGAGATCCAGTAATGTTTTATGTTGACCTTTCTGTTAAAATGTTCCTGCCCAGTTATAGGAAAGATTAAAACACGTAGATACCAAATGATAAATAATAACTATCTAAATTTGTTATTTAAAAATAAACCTAAGAAAAGATGTACGAACTAAAATGATAAATTGTTATTTAAAAGCATTAAAATACCAAAATAAATTGAATAGCATTTCAACTTTAGAGATGAGCAGATTCAATTTCGTAAAGATGCCAATTCTTCCAAAATTTATCTGTAGATTAATTGATAATTCTAATGAAAATACAATAGATTTATTCATTAAACTTGACAAAACTTATTCTAAACTATATTTGTAGAGCAAAGGTCCAGAATTAGAAAAGGCCTTAAAAAGAATTAGAAAAGAGAAGATAGGGAGATCTGTCATATTAGGTTTCAAGACTTATAATAACGCTATTGTAATACTGTAGAAATCAAGACAGTGTGAAATGACCAGAGAGAGACAAAGACATTAATGAAAAAAAAAATACAGAATCTAGAAAGACACATGAAAGTATGATCCTTGTTGGAGAAAAATCTAGTGTTGAGTCTTGTGGAAAAAAATATGGACAAATGAATTTGTACTAGAATAACTGATTACCTGTAACAATAAATGTAGATTTGGTTCCTTACCCCTCACCATATGCAAAATCAATTCCCAGGTGGACTAAAAATTTGAATGAGGAAGAACAAAACTTTAAAAATTGCAGAAAAAATATAGGAAAGTTTGAGTATAAACTATATAGATAAAACAAGAAACAACGATTAAAAATTTTGACTACATTATAATTAAGCAATTCTGTTCATCAATAGACACCACAAAGAACATCTTTATCCAAATAAGAAAAAGACAGATAACCTAGTAGAAAACATGAACAGTCATTTTCAAGGAAGAAATCATAAATTCCATAACCATAAGTGAAGATGTTCAATCTTAATAGCAATCAGGAACATGTAATACTCAGTAATTCCATTCCTTGTTATAAAGTATAGAATAATTGTATTAGTATAAAAACAAAGAGATTGGGGAAAACTCAAATGCACATTAACAGAAAAATGAAAAAAGTGTATTATATTTATAAAATGAAATATTCTGCAGCAGTAAAACTGAGTGTACAATGCGAAAGGATCTTATAAACATTATTTTAAAAAATACATTCCACAAAAAGATGTAATTACATCTACTTCAAATTTTAAAAATGTAAAGCCGCGCAACACTTTGTTTTGACATACATACATCACTATAAATATAAAGGGAAACCAGAGAACTCTAACATGTAATTGAGAACAGCACTGCTCTCTAAATTAGGAGGGATACAAAGCTCTTCAAAGATATTGGTACTGTTCTGTTTCTTACATCGTGTGCTATGTATTCATCGCCCTTCTTATTCTTTACATATTTTTGCATTTGTAAATTATTTAATAATAAAGTCTTTTAAAATAAGAGATAGGAAATTAATGATTATTTCCAGTTGATTTTCAATGACTGGAACTCAGACATATGGCCACATCTACCCACAAGAGAGACTTCAAATGCAGTTTAGTTTTGTCCCCAAAAATAGGAAATGAGTTTGCAGTTCCATCATTAGTCTCTACAGAAGTCTGTTCTTCTCGGAAAATATCAGTGTAACCCTTTTCCACACAAAGAACATTCTCATCCCTTCTCCAAACAAGATAACACAAAGCCCCATCCTACCGCTGCTTCTGGTTCAATCCAGGCTCTTCAGGGGATGCGCATTTTTCTCCATCAGGAAGAGGTTGAATTTCAATCACAGTGAGAGAGAAACATCTCTGTAGGAAATCAGATCCTTCCACATCTCCTACAACTTCCAAAAGGTAGCCATGGAATGGTTCTTTTAGCTTAGGAGTCCACTTCCACATCTAAGTTTCAAAGGGTAATGGTACCGTTTGTGAAACCAGAATTTCCTTGATCTTAGGATTTTATTTTTGAGTTGAAATTGTTGCTTAAAAGTCAATTAGGTACTGCAAAATATTTTTTTAATCAATTAATTGATGCAAAGCAGCAAATCTTTAAAATGGAGAGAAGATACAATTGGCAAAAGTGCATGTTGGGTTCTGCTGAAAACAACAAAATACGTTGAGACATGATGAAAGTAAAGCCCATCTATGCTTCTCAACACTACTGCGTAGAGAGAGAGAAAATCTCTGCAGCTTGGCACATGTGTTCCTTAAAGAAATTTGAATCAAGACTTTTATAAACGCCCTGCTTCTCTCCATGAAAGCTCTGTGAGCCATAATGTTAGGATAAGCAACTGTGCCCATTTCCTATGAATTTTGGGAATTTATCAAACATAAAGATGGAGCAAGTCCATTTCATTTTTTTCCTAGACAACTATGAGTGCATTTTTTTCTGCTCTCACATGTTTTTAAGAATTTTCAAAACCTGAGTTTCAAGAATATAAAGTCTAAAACACATTGTCATCTTCATCGTTTTTATGCTCAGCCATTTAGGCAAAAGTCATTCACTGCTTTTAGCATGGATTACGTTTTTGGAAAATTTTGTCTCTGTTATGGATCAAAAAATACACCTTCTCTTTGAACTCCTAGACATCCCAATATTCTAATTTTCTAGGAATGGTCCAGAATATTTTTTCAAAAGTCTTAGCATTCTGCTTCTTGATCAGATTTATTCTGTTATTTGTAGACAACACATAATTTTCTTTAATCAAATTATTTAATTCTGAGCCAGTCCTGATGGTCTAGTGGTTAAAATTCTGCACTCTCCGCTTCAGTGGCCCGGGTTCAGTTCCCAGTCATGGAACCACACCACTCATCTGTCAGTGGCCATGCCATGTCGGTGGCTCACATAGAAGAACTAGAAAGACTTACAACTGGAACATACAACCATGCACTGAGACTTTGGGGAGAAGAAAAAAAAGAGGAAGATTGGCAACAGACGTTAGCTCAGGGTGAATCCTTCATTGCACAAAAAAATTATTTAAGGGCCTGGCCCGGTGGCATAGTGGTTAAGTTCGCGTGCTCCACCTTGGTGGCCCAGGGTTCGTGGGTTCAGATCCTGGGCACACACCTATGCACCGCTTATCGAGCCATGCTGTGGCAGGCATCCCATATATAAAGTAGAGGAAGATGGGAATGGATGTTAGCCCAGGGCCAATCTTCTTCAGTAAAAAGAGGAAGATTGGCAGAAGATGTTGGTTCAGGGCTAGTCTTCCTCACCAAAAAAAAAAAAAAAAAAAAAAAAGAAAACAAAATTATTTAATTCTGCTTAAACTTTTTATACAAAAAGTTACTAATCCCTCACATCTGAAGTGTGCAATTTAGTCACATGATACATACATTTTTATTATAATACTTGGGGTAAGACACTCAGTTAAAAAATAGGTTAAATATATAAAGATAATTTGTTCATTGTAAAACAAAATAAAATTTATTGATTTGTATGAAGTTAAAAATGGAAGTCTGTCATCTTCATCCTCATCTGCTCGTCACTGATTTCCATTCCTAACCCCAAGCATTCCACAGGCTAGTGTTCAGCGCTATTGACAGGTTTAAATTTACACTTTAAGGCCATTTCTAGACATTATACTGTGCAAAATAGATGTGTACACTAGATGCTCTCCTATGACATAACTCATTCATTTTGGTATTTATAAGGATAACTTGTGCTAGCTTTTACAAGACACATGACTTGAACTCTCAGTGGCTTAGCACCACGTGTTTATTTGTCAGTAATGTCACAGATTGATGTGGTTTAGCTGGGGTTCTTCCATGTTTTAGTTAGACCATCTGGAATGCATGGCCCCAAAGGCCACTGCACTAGGGCATAAGAAATACTTGAGAGGCGCACTGGCTCTTACCAGCCTCTGCTCAGAAGTGACACACATTACCTTCACTTACAGTCCATTGGCCAGAAATAGTCTTACTGCTGAAAATTTCCTATAAAGGAGGCTGAAACGTGGTCAATCACCAGGATATTTGGTGAGCATTCATAGCGTCTCTCACATTCACTTAACATGTTCAAGATGTCTCCCCATGTTGGTGTACATGGATATACCAATAAAGTTTTTTAATCAAATAAAATTTTTGTAATATAAACAGCATTCAAGCATCCATTTTTTTCGGTGTATAAGACCATAAAACATGAATCATTACAGTATATCTTTATTGATATAAAATGAAATAACGAAACAATTGTCCAGATTATTTCAAGACACTAAATATTATAATAAGAGGAAATAATAGGGATTCAGGACAAAAATATCTAAATTGAGTCATCATTGTACTTGAGGAAATTAGTAGTCCTGAAGCTTAGGGCCTCAATGTTATTGTGGCTTTAGAAACATAAGCTAAATAGTGGTCAACTGAATATATACAGCTTTGAAATGCCTTAATTCTGCTCTGTATTATTTGTGGTCAATAATGAGAACATTATAAGGACAAAAAGAGTTCTGCACACCTCCTATCTCGTAAGAGCTGTTTCATCTACACCCACACAATTCACCGCTATCTTCTTGACTGTTTTTCCAGTCTTTTCATTAAATAACAGTCTCCTTGAAATTTACGTTCACATTTAAATTTAACCAGGAATTGTTAGTTGTTTTCCTCTGAAATGCTCCTGTTACAACATTATTGACCGAAGGGTCTTGTCTTTCTGTATTGTTGATAAAATTACAAACTGCTATTGAAACATAAAGTGAATATTATATTGAGATAGTTAAATTACAAAGTACAAGTTGTACCTATAGCAAAATATGACAATATTATTCTTTTTGAAATTTCCTTATGGCATATTGGTTTATCTCTGATATTTTTGATAATTACTAGAAAAATTCCATCATCAAATTTATATAATTTGGTTTAAAATTTACCAGAAGTAATTGATGCCATTTTTTTCCCCTAAATAACGCCAAAGGACAAAAGGTTTACTCACTTCCAAGTTTTACCTATTTGTTAATTAATTTCTGCTCATTATCTGAAAAAATGTGTTTTACTGGAATTGATATGATTTCATAGAAACCTGGCTCAGCACTGATTGTGAAACAGATCTGAAGTGGCGTTTTCATCAGGGGCACCACAATGCATGTGAGCTGAGTCTCAAAGAATGTGCAGGTAACCACAAGCTATAATTTTGCCAATTACTGTGATGGTATTTTGAGAGATCAGATGACTTGGGAATTGTTTTTCTATTTCCTTCTAAAGGATCTTTTTAAAATTACTGATTCTGTTGAGTGTGGCTGACATAGATCTTTGCACATATTGGAATATTGTTTTATTTTAGGAAGATGTCTAATACCACCATTGTCTGATCACAAGGAGAGCACCATTTTCTTTCCTTCTTTGGGCCTCGGATTCTTTAAATTAACTCAGAAAATACCTTGAATATATATTTATTGATGAATGAAAATGGAGTAAAGTCACTTAATAGCCTAGCCATATCTCACTCAAAGGTCCTTACAATACTTGTGATTCTCATAACTGTACTGATTGCAGGTAATTGCCAAAATATAGATGCTATTGCTTTGGAATAATGCATTGAAACTTATCAACCATTAACATATTAATTTCAATTAGTTGATATTTTTTTAGGATGCAGAGGGAATATGACTTAAGATGAATTTGAGTTAGTGGAAAGGAAATGTTCCAAAACATATGGTAACATAGGAAGAAACAAAGCTTAACAGAATCTCATAATTGGAGAGCCTGGGAAATTAGCAGCTTATATGAAACGAGTAAAGTGGATACAGCTGGAGGCTAGAGATACACTGAGGAAAAATATCCTATTATATAACTTTACACAGTATTCTCACAGTATTATGTTTCCACTACAGGTCTAAATATAATAAACTAACAAACTCTATATATCCAGGTAGAACGAGGCAGAATGATATTGGATAATCACCACGGGATGAGGGAGGTGAGTTGAAGCTAAGGATCAAATTTGCCAGTGGGAAAAAGAAAGCTATAGAAGATTTTCTTTTGTAGTTTAAATAATCAATTAATCAATGCATTTTATGATTCGATTCTAAAGACTGGCAACAGAATCACTGTAGAATGCTTCCAACTATATCTTTGCACTCAAGATATAGTTATTTTAGCAAAGACTGCTAGTCCATACCAATCTAAACTTGGTCTTCATGTGGATGAAGTGGGGGGTCAGCGGAGCCACCTGGATGTCTTGCTAAAACATCAATCGATGGGCCCTACAAACAAGGTTTCTGATTTAGTAGGTCTTAGAATGGGGTGCAAGAATTTGAACTTGAACGAGTTTCCAGGTGCTGCCACTGCTGCTCTGGTGAACCACTGGTGTAAATTTTCCAAACTAGGTGAAAATTTTTAGTATGATAACTAGTGTAGATGATTTTATATTTGATAACATAAATTGAGAAACACTGGCTTGTTTTTCTTGCTGTTGTTGTTGACCTTTTAACCTTGAGAATTGAGTTTCCAAATTAAATATTTTTTATACAACAGCTATTCTTTACTTAGTTTTGTTACATGCATTTAAGGAAAAGCTGAATAGTATGAGTTTTAAACAGAGCTGCTTCAAATGCGTATCTATTATGGGCTATGAAATTCTAATAAGATGACTTGACTTTTAGAAGTTTCTGATGATCACAATGGAATAAAAAGTCAGAATCAATCCATGGTTCTTTATTGTTCTTTAAGACACATTCTAGATCAGTGACCACATAGAGGGCATTACTTTAAAACTGAGAAAGCTGCCGTTGACAAGATGGACTACAATAGCTCCATAGGAGGTAGTATCGTTGGCCATGTCAATGATCCATACAATAAAATTCTGTGGCTTACTGTGTCAGTGAGCTAAAGTGAGTGGATTATTCATCTGTCTAAAGCCTTTGAAATCATATGTATTCTTTTTTTTTTTTTTTTACTTTTAAATCGAAGGGGAAAAGAAATTAATCATCAAAACGGTACATTAAAACCATAAATTAAACTGCTCTAGAAATAAGTTTAGTCATCAAATTACTAATGTATCTGAAGAAGTAGAATATGGCTTGCTTTATTTATTTGAGAAATGATAGGTATGATGAGCAGAGTATGTTCTGAACATTTTAAGGCTTATGAGTTTAATGTCATGGAGAGCAGCTACGACATATTCTTGTCTAATATCCCCTGGGGCCATTGTCAAAAACACAGACACTGGGTTAGCTGGACCACTGGTTTAACCGTCCTGGTATTCTTCAGCTATTCAGGAAAATGTTTTATGAGTAGTGCAGATATTGAAGCTATCCTTCATTTATAATTATATGGCTTTAAATAATTTAAAATGTGTATTCATATACACAGTCTCTTGTAACATAGCACTCTCGTATGTAGGCAGAGCAATCCCATGACCAAGACACATCTTGCTCTCTGAAATCATGGAAATTCCTAATTTAATTGCGGTAAAGCTGACCATCCCTACCCAATACAAAATTAAGTATTCTGAGCAGTTGCAGCATTTCCATTCTTACTAGCAATTTGACATGATCATGGCAGTGAAGGACCATTAAGCGTAGCCTCAGACCTTCCTCCTCCATGTTATAGGCCTTTTCCTGAATCACCTCATGATCCTCTGATTGTTCTTTTCAGCAGGTTCAGTGTTACTCAGAAAGAAAATCAAGACTGTTAGTCACAAGTCCTAGCACCTTGTTCTGGCCTTTGTGCCTGGTGCCTCTTAGTTGTTCATTTGAACATAAATTTTCTCATAAATAACAAGGTTGGCAATGTCTATATTACATAATATACTTATTACTGATATTCACATCAACCAAGGGTTAATGGAAAATGTAATAAATTCACTCCCACACCTATGTACCAGGTATCATGAAGATTGCCAGGGACAGAAGAATGAAAAGATGTGGTGCATGGCTTCAAGGATCATATTGTGTAGCATAGAGACAGGCATAAAAAGCAAATGTCACATATGAGGTTATAACTACAATGGAAATATAGAGTAAGGACAGTGGAAGCGTATGAAGATGAGAAGACGTATTTAGTTTGCATGGGCTAGGTGAGAGGGGCAATTCAGAGAAAATTAAAGTGCAGACCAATACAAATGTAAGGCATTTTATGACTGTCCTGTGGTGTGACTATTTCATAAAACCCATGATATAAACAGCCTTATTGCTGTCTTGCATTTATAACATATGCCCTATATTGATTTCCCAAATGTATTTTAAATATCTCAACATCTAGGGTATTGTCCATAAACTGCTCTAAAAAATCTAAAGTGAAATACTAACGTAACGAATGTATCTATATCTATATCTAACCTATATCTATATCTAATCACCTATATAATTCAACACGGCTCCTAAATTTTCCTCCCTAAATGGTGAATTTTTTCTGATATAACTAAAATTTATCTATTTGCTTAGTATGGGACCAACGTTGTCCTAAGTGATAGTGCAGAAGATCTGCTTGTTAGTATTATTCCCTTTTTACAGACAAGAAAACTGAGTTCAGGGGTCCTAAGGGACTTGGCCAGGGCTATACTACTAAAAAGTCTTAGAATTTGTTTAATAACAAGAAGCAGAGGTTACTATAGCTTTATAGTAAATATTAAAATCAGGAGGGGTAAGACCTGAAGCTTTGTTCTTTTCTAAGATTATTTTGACTATTCAAGGTTTTCTGCATTTCCCTATAAATTGAAGAGTCAAGATCTTTTGCATTTCCTTTTAAATTTTTAGAACCAGCCTGCCAATTTGTCAAAAAAAAAAGACAGCTGGGATTGCAACTGATATAGTATTGAATCTACAGATCAACTTGGGAATAATTCATATGTTAACAAAATTGAGCCTTCCAATCAATAAATATGATACATTTTTGCATTTATTTAGCTTATTAATTTCTCTCAGCAATATTTGGTCATTTTCATGTGTAGATGACTTGCATATCTTTTGTTAACTATATACCTAAGAATTTTTAGAATATATCTAAAATTTTTGATTATTTTTTATTGTGTTTGGTAAATAAAAATTGAAAATTTCTTTCAACTATTAGCAGCTAATATTTGGATATACAATACAGTTTTGTATATTAACCTTTCTAATTATATTTATTAGTTCTTTGTGTATTTCTTAGGTTTTTCCAGTAAACAATCATTTCATCTGCAAATAGAATAGTTTTATTTATTCTTTTTTGATCTTTATGCCTTTATGCCCTTTTTTTCTTTTATAGCCTTACTGAAATGGCTGGTATCTTGGGTAGACTATTGAATAGACGTGGTGAGAGTGGATATCCTTGTCTTGCTCCCAAAAGAAGGGAGAAAGTGTTCACTATTAAACCTTTAAGTACGATGTATGTAGGTTTTTTTCATAAATACCACTTAACAGATTGAGGATGTTTATTTGTATCCCTTGTTAGCTGAGAGATTTTATCATGAATGATTGTTAAAATTTGTCAAATGGATCTTCTAAGTCTATAGAAAAAATCATATCTATGTTCTCTTTACTTTGTTATTACGGCGAATTACATTGATTGCTATTCTAATACTAAACCAACTTTGAATCCTAGAATAAGCTTACTTGGTCATGATATATTATCTTTTTTATATGCTGATAGATTTAATTTGAATATTTTATTAAGGAATCTTACACTGTTGTTCATAGCAGATATTAGTCTTCAATTTCCTTTTTTTTTTTTGTAAAGTCTTTATCATTATATTTGCTCCATTAAAAAAAGGTTGGAGAGTGATTTCCTGGTATTGTGTTTTCCAGAAAAAGATCATGTGATATTGGCTTTAATTCTTCACTAAATATATGATATAATTTACCTAGAAAACCACCTAGGCCTGGGATTTTCTTTGTCACAAGGGTTTTGATGACAAACTCAATATTTTTACTAGATATAGAGCTATTCAGATGTTCTGTTTTACTTCTTGTTGGTTGGTAAGTTGTGTTTAAAATAAATGTTTCTATTTCTTCGAAGCTGTCAAATTTGTTAAGTAAATACCTGGGCACTACAGCCTCACCAAGTTGGCATATAAAAGTGACCATCACACCTGCCACGTGCCAAGAACTGTTTGAGGTGCTGGAGAGGCAGCGGTGAACAAAACAGACCAAAAAACCCCCTGGCCCCAAGTAGCTTATATTACACCAAAGGAAGAAAGGTAATAAAGAAGTAAAACCTATGATATGTCATGTTCCTGGTAATAAGTGCTGGAGCTAAATTAATAGCGTGAAAAGGGAGAGGGAGCCATTTCAAATAGGGTAGCTTGGGAATGAAATATTTAAATCATGACCTAAAGAAACTGAAGGAACCATAAGAATATCAGACGGAAAAGTGTTGCAGGCAGAGAGAATAACAAGGGCAAAGACTGTGAGGCAGAAGCCTGCCTTGTGTGTTAAACAAACAGCAAAAAGGCCAGCATAGCTGGAGGAAACCAGGGGAATGAGAATGTAAGAGATGCCGTCAGAAGGTTACCTGAGTGTGGAGGACGGTTGGAGGTCACGTGGGAACAGCTTTTCTCTCTGGGTAATTGGGGAACCAATAGAGTGTTTTGAACAAAGGAGTCTCGCCTCCGTTCTAAGTTGATTCTACCACCAACTATATTGAAAACATACTGTGGAGAGTTTTAGAAAGCTATTACAGCAATTTAAGCGAAAGTGATGGTGGCTCGGACCAGAGCAGTAACTGCAGAGGTGGCGAGAAGCGATCATTTCAGGAGTGCACAGCCTGGATCCTAGCATAGGACGCTACGGCTGGTCGCCAGAACGAGCAAAGCTTCCCACATCTGCTATGTCTATCTTTTCTCACGTAGCAAGAAGCCATTAAGTTATGAAGTGTAGTAAGCTCATTAACCAAATCAATTATAAAAGCATACCACAGAACTGAAAGCATTGGACTCTGAATACGTCTGATTCACGTTTGTCCCATTGTGCTGCGGCTCAGAAAGATCAAACAAATTGCCCATGGTTATAAAAACATACGCAAAAGTAAATAGGGTATTATAATGAATCCGTACGTACCCATCACACAGCTTCAGCAATTATCACTTTATGATGATCCTGCTTCACTCCACCCCCACTCACTGCCTAACACACTGTCTGTACACACATACACAGGGGATTATATTTTTCCTAATATTCTCAAATAATTTCAAACTTACAGAAAAGTTGCAATAGTAGTTTAAATAACTTTTTTTCTGAATCATTCAAGATCAGGTTGCAGACATGATGTCACGCTACACACAGAGACTTCAGTGCACATCTGCCACAAATAACACTTTCCTACGTAGCCACAACATAGCCATCAAAGTCAGGGAATAAACACAAATCTTTCACTATCACCCAATCACCCACTATCACACAATCACCCTTTTTCAAGTTTTATCTAATTTCCCAACCATATCCTTAATTGCAAAAGATTCTCACTCAGAATCATTTATTATGCCTATGGTCATGTCTTCCCAATCTCTTTCCACGTGGAACAGTTCCTCAATTTCTTCTTGATTTTCACATGCATGACATCTTTGAGGACTACAGACCAGATACCTTGCAGAATGTCCCGCCGTGTGGATCTTTCTCATGTGTCCTCATGAGTAGACTCAGGCTGTGCACTTGGGCAGGGCTATCACAGAAGGGATGTGGTGAGCCTCTCACTGCATGCAGGCGGCATGCATTCAGTTGTGTCCCGGGACAGGTGCTGGTAACTTCAATTACTTGATGGAGCATTGCCTCACTGGTGTTCCCACCACATTTTCCCTTTTCATTCGACAAGCATTATGTGCACGGGTAATTTAAGAACATGTGAACATCTTACTAGAACCAATTATTACTATCATGGTTGCCAAATTGTGATCTTCCAATTTCACTATCCATTTTACATTTATTAGTTGGCATTATACTCCAAGGAAGAGCTTTCTTTTTTCCCTGCTTATTTATTCATCTATTTCATATTAGTATGAACTTATGGATTACTATTTAATTCACTAGGTTAAAATCTGTTGCTCTCATTATTTATTTTGATATTCAGATCATCCCAGATTTGGCCAGTAAGAGCCCCTTTGTGCTGGCTCATGTATTCTTCTGGCATATCCCCAGCATCTTGGAGCACCTCTTCATTTTCAGGCAGAACAAGACAGTACCGACTCATGTACTTTCCTTGCCTCAGTCCTAGAATCATCCATTTCTCTGAGAAGCCCTGGTTCTTTTTAATGGAGAGTGATATTCAGAAAGCAAAATCAAGAGTCAGAAATGTATATATACATCTGCAATCAGCATTTATATTTTTCACTTGTTTTTATATCTATTGTTATATATTAGAAACCATGAGTTCACACTAATCCTTGTAACTCCAGTTCAACACTGACGTGTCATTTTAGTATTTTCCTTTCTCATATTTATAACTCCCTTCTCCTACAGGGAGAAACTTGTCTCCCATTCTCTTCAGTATGTTTACGATTTGCTCAGCTGTCTATTCATACTCAACCCCTGTACCCCAGTGAGCCACTCAGTGTTCTAGGCCGTCTGCTTTGTTCAGCCACCACTGTGCTGCCTGGCCACCTTCCTCTTAGGATTCCATTCCAGCCCACCCACGCTTTCCCCGGTGCTCTTCTCAGGGTTTTGGGCGGAATTTTCAAGGAAGAATGAAAGATAAAAGGAAGGAAGACTTTTCTGTTCTCAAACCTGGTTCTTTGGCCTACTTCTTGAAAGAATGTTTCACTCTGTTACCATGTCCCCTACAAACGTTATTATGTGATAACCATTCCAATGAACAGTCCATCAAGGAGTTCTGCTGTCATTTCTTGTGAACAAGTTTAAAAACTAGCATGGGTGAAGAAATTGCACTGATATCTATGAATGAATAAAATAAGGATGCTATTCATTGCATTTCCCACAAGAAAGAGCAATTGTCTGGGAATGCACCCCAGTTAATAATCCACTTAGCCACAGACTGGCAGGGGTCCAGGCCGTTTGTAAATGTGTTTCTGTGGCATACACAATCTCACAGATGTCTATTTAAACTAAAATTACAATGAAATCCTAATGTCTTAATGGCTATTCCATGTGACCCTAAATAGCCATCATTCTATGTAACAAGCTTTTATTGATCAAATGAGAATATTTATAGCATTCAAAGAAAGAATTTATATAGTAATATAAATTGACTCATCAGTATGTATTTGAGAATCAGAAACCTTGTCCATAATAGTGCTTTGTATTTATATTGGGCCTAGATTTGTTTTTAAAAATGCATCTTTTTGTGGCTTGTAGTATTGTCTTGATCATGTTCCTCCCTTCCTCCAAGAATCATTCTTAAAATAGTTTTATGATAACTTTAGGGCTAGGATACACAGTACTGGCAAAAGATTTTCTTTATTCTCAGATATTAGTCTCAAAGTTTATTTAGGTCTGATATTTGTGTGGAGGTTTTTGTTTGTTTGTGTTTGTTTTCCCAGTGAACAAAAAGTGACCACATCTCTTCTAGAATATCCCATGTAAAGTCCCGTGAGTTCAAATAAATAGTCTATACTCACGCTCTCTACTTTCTAGTCTCTCATGCATTCTGTATGCTACAACCTCACTCCACACAGCCTCTGAGGCTGCTCTGACTAAAGTTGCAGACTAACGTCCTGAGCGCATACCCACTGGACTCGGCTCGTTTTCATTTTGCTCGAACACTCCTGGGTGTAGGAGCCTGCCAGCCTGTACCTTCTCTCTCGTGTCACTCCCGATTGCACTCCCCTGTGCTTGCTGATCTCTGACCTTTCTTCCACGTTTTCCTATATGGCCATGGAATGTTGCAGTTCCATAGGCTTTTATTCTTGTCCCTGTGCCCTTCTCACTCTCCATGTTTCCCATGGGTGCCTTTATCTACTCACATGGCATCCGATACCATGTGTATGCTAAAATCTCTGCACTGAGGCTTACACAAATATATCCAAAGTCTCATTGGGTATATTTAGCAGCATACGAGTCTCTTGAGGACCAGAACCACGTCTAATATGTCTTTCGTATCTTCAGCACAAATCAGAGTGCACTGATAGTAAACATTTGTTAACAACATCCTACACGAACAAAGGAACAAAGTCCTCTTTTCCAAGAACTTGGCCAACTTTCAGTATTACTTACCTTACTAAGTCAGAAGGACCAGGTACAAAAGCATAATGGTTGTTGTGACATAATGGTTGACTTCTCCATTACTGTCCACATCCAATCTGTGAAAAGATCCATCATTGCCTCTCTATCCTCATTGCCCTTTGTCTTCTCTAACCTGACCCATTGCAATAATGTGTTATCTATTCTCTCCAGTCCTGACTCGCTACAAAAAATCTATAAAACTACTTCCATAATTTGTGTTCTAAAAAGAAAATCTGATCATCCTAGTGCCTTACTTAAAATCTTTCAATGACTTCACTTTGGTAAGAGGACAAAGTCTAAACTTCATATTCTTATAAAATCAAGACCATTTTTAATTCGATATATCTACCTCTCTGGTCTGTTCTCTCTGTGCTTTCTGACGCTTTCTATCCTGCTGCACCAAGCCAGCTGCCCTTCTGCAGTTATGATATACAGTCTCCTACCTCTCTGCTCATGCTGTTTCTCCTACCAAGAATTCTTTCTCTTTTCTATATATGCCTCTTTATCTTTCAAGATTTACTTGGATGTTTCTTCTTCTTTTTTTTGTTTTTGGAACAATCCTGATTTTGTAAAATGATTGAATGTATATGTACAAACACGTGTGTATATACATAGATACATATGTACCATACATACACAAACACAAAGAAACATTGAAAGACTTGAAATTAATAAAGGATAAGATTAACAGTGATCATTCAGGTGGTAGGATTAAGTGTGATTTTAATTTTCTTCTTTGTATTTTTCTGTATATTCTATAATGGGCAACTTTTATTCTCATAGAAATTTTTTTTTAATATTACTGATTCACTCAACTTATTAGCATCTTATGTCAGTTGTGATATTTGACCCTATTACATAAGTAAAATTGTGTATTACATTTTTTAGGTTTGGTATCAAAGTTACATTAGTTTCATAGCATAATTTAGATAATTTTCCAATAAAATTTCCATCTTGTTCGTATATCCATTTGTTATAAAACTTAATAATTCTTTATGTTTTGTCTCTTTTTTCAAAGTACCTCATGAATTTATCAATTCTTCTATTTGTTTGGGTTTTTTATTTATTATTCTCTGCTTTTATCTTTTTTTTTCAGGTGTACATCATTATACTTCCATTTCTGCATAGATTACTTCATGTTCACCACCCAAATACTAATTACAATCCATCACCACACATGTGTCCAATCACCCCTTTCACCCTCCTCCCCCACCACCCTTCCCGTCTGGTAACCACCAATCCAATCTGTCTCTACGTGTTTGTTTTTTGTTGTTTTTACCTACTAGTTATGAATGAGATCATATGGTATTTGACCTTCTCCCTCTGACTTATTTCACTTAGCATAATACCCGAAGTGTCCATCCATGTTGTCACAAATGGCTGGATTTCATCGTTTCTTATGGCTGAGTAGTATTCCATTGTGTATATATACCACATCTTCTTTATCCATTCATCCCTTGATGGGCACTTAGGTTGCTTCCAAGTCTTGGCTATTGTGAATAATGCTGCAGTGAACACAGGGGTGCATGTATTTTTATGCACACGTGTTTTCATGTTCTTTGGATAAATACCCAGCAGTGGAATAGCTGGATCATATGGTAGTTATATTCTTAAATTTTCGAGGAATCTCCATCTGTTTTCCATAGTGGCTGCACCAGTTTGCATTCCCACCAGCAGTGTATGAGAGTTCCCTTCTCTCCACATCCTCTCCAACATTTATTTCTTGTCTTGTTCATTATAGCCATTCTGACTGGTGTGAGGTGATATCTCATTGTAGTTTTGATTTGCATTTCCCTGGTAGTTAATGATGTTGAACATCTTTTCATGTGCCTGTTGGCCATCTGTATATCTTCTTTCGAGAAATGTCTGTTCAGGTTGTTTGCCCATTTTATAATTGGATTATTTGTTTTTTTCTTGTTGTGTTGTATGAGTTCTTTATATATTTTGGATATTAACGCCTTATCAGACATATGGTTTGCAAATATCTTCTCCCAATTGTTAGGTTGTCTATTCATTTTGTTGTTGGTTTCCTTTGCTGTGCAAAAGCTTTTAGTTTGATGTAATCCCATTTGTTTATTTTTTCTATTGTTTCCCTTGCCCGGTCAGACACGGTGCTTGAAAATATGTTGATAAGACCCATGTCAAAGAGCATACTTCCTAAGTTTTCTTCTAGAAGTTTCATGGTTTCAAGTCTTACATTCAAGACTTTAATCCACTTCCAGTTAATTTTTGTGTATGGTGTAAGATAATGGTCTACTTTCATTTTTTTGCATGTGGCTGTCCGGTTTTCCCAGCACCATTTATTGAAGAGACTTTCTTTTCTCCATTGTATGTTCTTGGCTCCCTTGTTGAAAATTAGCTGTCCATAGATGTGTGCGTTTATTACTGGTCTCTCGATTCTGTTCCATTGATCTGTGTGTCTGTTTTTGTGCCAGTACCATGCTGTTTTGGTTACTATAGCTTTGTAGTATATTCTGAAATCAGGGAGTGAGATACCTCCAGCTTTGTTCTTTTTTCTCATGATTGCTTTGGCTATTCAGGATCTTTTGTTGTTCTATATAAATTTTAGGATGCTTTGTACTATTTCTGTGAGAAATGTTGTTGGAACTTTGATAGGGATTGCATTGAATCTGTAGATTGCTTTAGGAAGTATGGACATTTTAACTATGTTAATTCTCCCAATCCAAGAGTATGGAATATCTTTCCATTTCATTGTGTCCTCTTCAATCTCTTTCAACAATGTTTTATAGTTTTCAGTGTAAAGATCTTGCACCACTTTGGTTAAGTTTATTCCTAGGTATTTTATTCTTCTTGTTGCAATTGTAAATGGAATTGCATTCTTAATTTCTCTTTCTGGTGCTTCATTGTTAGTGTATAGATATGCAACTGATTTTTGTATGTTGATTTTGTATCTTCAACTTTACCATATTCATTTATTATTTCTAAAAGTTTTTTGGTGGATTCTTTAGGGTTTTCTATATATAAAATTACATCATCTGCAAATAGTGACGGTTTCACTTCTTCCTTCCAATTTGGATTCCTTTTATTTCTTTTTCTTGCCTGATTGATCTGGCTTGGACTTCTAATACTGTGTTAAATAGGAGTGGTGACAGTGGGCATCCTTGTCTGGCTCCTGTTCTTAGAGGGATAGCTTTCAGTTTTTCACCATTGAGAATGATATTAGTTGTGGATTTGTCTTATATAGCCTTTATTATGATGAGGTACTTTCCTTCTACATCCATTTTATTCAGAGTTTTTGTCATAAATGGATGCTGTATCTTGTCCAATGCTGTCTCTGCTTCTATTAGATGATCATGTGGTTTTTATTCTTCATTTTGTTAATGTGATATATTATGTTGATTGATTCGTGGATGTTGAACCATCCTTGCATCCCTGGAATAAATCCCACTTGATCATGGTGTATGATCTTTTTAATGTATTGTTGTATTTGATTTACTAGTATTTTGTTGAGGATTTTTGCATTGATGTTCATCAGTGATATTGACCTATACTTTTCTCTTTTTGTGTTGTCCTTGTCTGGTTTTGGTGTCAGGGTAATGTTGGCTTTGTAGAATGAGTTAGGAAACTTCCCATCCTCTTCAATTTTTTGGAAGAGACTGAGAAGGATAGGTATTAAGTCTTCTTTGAAAGTTTAGTAGAATTCACCAGAAAAGCCGTCTGGTCCTGGACTTTTATCTTTTGGTTGGTTTTTGATTACTGTTTCAATTTCCTTACTAGTGATTGGTCTATACAAATTCTTCATTTCTTCCTGATTCAGTTTTGGAAGGTTGTATGATTCTAAGAATGTATCCATTTCTTCTAGATTATCCAATTTGTTGGCATTAGCTTTTCACAATATTGTCTAATAATCTTTTGTATCTGTTGTAATTTCTCCTCTTTCACTTCTGATTTTATTTATTTAAGCCTTCTCTCTTTTTTTTCTTGGTGAGTCTAGCTAAAGGATTGTCAATTTTGTTTATCTTTTCAAAGAACCAACTCTTGGTGTCATTGACTTTTTCTATTTCATTTATTTCTGCTCTGATTTTTATTATTTCCCTTCTTCTACTGATTTTGGGCTTTGTTTGTTCTTCTTTTTCCAGTTTCTTTAGGTGTACTGTTAGATTGTTTATCTGAGATTTTTCTTATTTGTTGAGGTGGGCCTTTATTGCTATAAACTTCCCTCTTGGAACTGCTTTTGCCCTATCCCATAAATTCTAGCATGTCAGATTTTCCTTTTCATTTGTCTCCAGGTATTTTTTAATTTCTCCTTTAATTTCTTCATTGACCCAAGCATTGTTCAGTAGCATTTTGTTTAATCTCCACATATTTGTGGCTTTTCTGATTTTCTTCCTATAGTTGATTTCTAGTTTCACACCATTGTGATCACAAAAGATGCTTGGTATTATTTGAATCTTCTTGGATTTATTGAGACTTGTTTTGTGGCCTAATATGTGATCGATCCCAGAGAATCTTCCTTGTGCATTTGAAAAAATGTGTATTCTTTGGTTTTGGGATGGAATGTTCTGTATATATCTACTAAGTCCATCTGGTCTAGTGTGTTCTTTAAGGCCAATGTTTCCTTATTGATCTTCTGTTTGCATGACCTACCCAATGGTGTAAATGGAGTGTTAAAGTCCCTTGCTATTATTGTATTACTGTCTATTTCTCCTTTTATGTCTGATAATAATTGCTTTATATATTTAGGTGCTCCTATGTTGGGTGCATAGATACTAACATGTGTTACATCCTCTTGTTGGATTGTTCCCTTGATCATTACATAGTGCCCTTCTTTGTCTCTTGCTACAGTTTTTGTTTTAAGTCTATTTTGTCTGATATAAAAGTATTACTACCCCATCTTTCTTTTCATTGCCATTTTCATGGAGTATTTTTTTCCAGCCCTTCACTTTCAGTTTGTGAGTGTCTTTAGGTCTGGAGTGTGTCTTCTGTATGTAGCATATATATGGGTCTTGTTTTTTAATCCAATCAGCCACCCTATGTCTTTTGATTGGAACATTTACTCCATTGACATCTAAAGTAGCTATTGATAAGTATGTACTTACTGCTATTTATTAACTTTTTTTCTGGGTGTGTTAGTAGTTCTTCTCTGTTCCTTTCTTCTTCTTTTGCTCTCTTCCCTTATGGTTTGATGGCTTTCTTTAGTATTATGTTTGGGTTCCTTTCTCTTAGTTTTTTGTATACATATTATAGGTTTCTGGTTTGTAATTACCATGAGGTCCATATATAATAACCTACATATATAGCAATCTATATTAAGTTGATGGTCTCTTTAGTTTGACTTCTTTCTAAAAGCTCTACTCTTTTACTCTCCTCCTCTCACATTTTATGTTTTTGATGTCATTTCTAACCTCTTTTTTGTGCATTTGTATCTGTTACCCTCTTATCACGGAACTAGATAATTTTTTACTATTTATGGTCTTCAATTTCCCCCTTAAATAAGTCCCTTTGGCATTTCTTGTAGGACTGGTTTCTTGGTGACAAACTCCCTTAATTTTTGCTTGGCTTGGAAACTCTTTATCTCTCCTTCCATTCTGGATGATAACCTTGCTGGGGAGAGTATTCTTGGCTGTAGGTTTTTTCCTTTCAGCACTTTAAATACGTCGTGCCACTCTCTTCTAGCCTGTACGGTTTCTGCTGAGATGTCAGCTGATGGCCTTATGGGGTTTCCTTTGTATGTAACTTGTTTCTTTTCTCTTGTAGCTTTTAGGATTCTCTCTTGATCTTTAATTCTGGGCATTTTAATTATGATGTGTCTTGGTGTGGGCATCTTTGGGTTTACCTTCTTTGGTGCTCTCTGCGCTTCCTTCCTTAGGTTAGGAAAGTTTTCAGCTATTATTTCTTCAAATAGATTCTCTGCCCCTTTGTCTCTCTCTTATTCTGGGACACCTATAACACAGATGTTAGTGTGCTTGATGTGGTCTCAGAAGTCCCTTAGACTGTCCTCACTCTTTTTAATTATTTTTTCTTTTACCTGTTCAGCATGGGTGATTTCCTCTAGTCTTTCATCCAGCTCACTGATCCGTTCTTCTGTATCATCTATTCTGCTTTTGTGTCCCTCTAGTGAATTTTTCATTTCTAGTATTGTATTCCTCTGTTCTGATTGGTTCTTTTTTATATTTTCCATTTCTTTGTTGACATTCTCACTGAGTTCATCCATTCTTCTCCCAAGATCAGTGAGCATCCTTATGACTCTTTGTTTGAACTTTTTGTCAGGTAGATTATTTCTGTTTCCTCTAGTTTTTTTTCTGGGGTTTTGTCCTGTTCCCTTACTTGGAACTTATTCTTTTGGTGCCTCATTTTGCCTCTTTCTCTGTGCTTATATCTAAGTATTAAGTAGGTCAGCTATGTCTCCTGATCATGGAGAGGTGACCTTATGCAAGTGATGCCTTATGAGGCCCAGCAGTGTGCTTCCCTCTCATCACCAGTTCCAAATGTTCCAGGAGTGACCCCCATGTGTGCTACATGTGCCTTTCTGTAGTGGCAGGATTGCTCTTGCTGTAGCTTCTCAGGGAGGTTGAGCTGTCCCCCTGGCCAGCTGGTTGTAGTGCTTAGCTTCGTGTGGTTGTTGTGGACTTCAGTCTATCAGGTGTGGGGGTCCCCAGCACAGTTGGCTGCAAGGTCTAATAGCACACTCCTGTTGTAGTTTTTCTGTCAGTGAGTAGTCCTCCAGCATGGTTGGATGTTAGTCTCAGGGGCTTACAACTTCTATAGGCCTCCAGCCTGTAAGTCTCTTGTCAACTCTCTGAGAGTTGCAGCTGGGTGGGTCTGATCCCAGGCATGGGAGCTCTCAATTGTTTCAGGCTTTGGAAGGTGGGGCCGATCCCCTATGTGGCTGTTTGAGAAGCACAAGTTTTCTGCAGCTGACAAGCCCCACTGCCCACAAGGCCACACACAGAGTCACCACAGTCCTGTCCCATGTATGCCCTGACCCCCTGAAGCGGACCCAGTCACACAACGGCAGAGGCCCCACGCACTCCACCAATGCCCCACACACTCCACCCATTCCTCACACACGGTCTGCCCCACGGAGGTGGACCCACTAGCCAGGCTGCAGAGAATCCAGGCACCTAGCCTATGCAGGCCCACAAGTTTCCTGAGGGCTTGTTGTTGGGTGGGTCCAGTCCCTAGGGTGGGCTACTTGCCTTGGCTGAGCTGGATTAAATTGGTGCTCTAGTGAATGGGGCAGACCCTGGGCCTGCAGGCCAGCTGGAGAACTCCAACGGTGTCTGCCAGTGTCTGTGTCAGCACATCTGCACCAGGTCACAACAATGGCTGCTGCCAATGTCTCAGTCCCTGGAGAGGTCTCACCTCTCACCAAGATGCATCCAGAGCCTATCAGAGTGAGTCTCTTTACACGAAGGGACTGTGTATCTTTCTTTCTGGTGATTTTAGGTTGCTTCCAAAATGGGTGAATTTGAGCGTAGGCCCTTCAAGAGCCGGCTTTAATTTCCTTATGTCCCAGCTTTTCTGAGGTTATTCCTCGTTGTTGTTAGTAGCCAGCAAAACCAGATATTATGACACTTGTCTTGGTTGTGCTGGGTCAAAAACATGCTTATAGCAGCAATGCTCCTCAGCTCAGGTCCCACATTCCTCCATGCTGTGTACCTTTGGATTGCTCCCAAGTGGCTGTGAAGCACTGGGGATTGTGAATGTGGCTTTTTTTCTCTCCAAAAGGGAATTTCTGCCTCTTCCACTTCAGTCACGACTGCCATTTGTTGCAGGGGTTCCTCTTATCCAGTTTTCATTTCTCTCTCAGGGGTAATTGTTCCAAGAGTAGTTGTAGGTCTATTGTGTTCATGGGAGGAGGTGAGTTCAGAGTCCACCTATGCAGCCATCTTAATTTCTTGTTCAGATGTTTCTTCTTGATGAATCCTTTCCTGGCCTCACTCTCTGCTCCCTCAGTAGGATTGGGTAAATGTCTTCTTCTTGGGAGTCTTCTATATATGTTCTACAGTGGTCTATCATAGCACCAAAATGCTTTTTTCACTTATTTTTCATAGTTCTGCACCCCAGTAACAGATAGTGCCTTCCTTGAGGTTAAATATAATCTCTGTCTGATGTTTTTTACTTGAGTTCTATCCCAGCATCATGCACTGGTGCTAGATGATGCTTAATGAATATATGTTGAAAGAATGAAAAAAATAAATGAGGAAACAGAAGAAAGAAAGGAAGAAAAGGAAGAAAGGAGGTGGCCTGACTCTACAGCTTACACTTAATGTTATATTTCATTAAGAGATCCAGTACAGAGATATGTGATATGTCATGTAGGCTAATTTGTATATGTTGGTTCACATTGATGATGCATTCTGTGTATGGATGTAGAGATATCAGCATTTAAGGGGGCAGGCCCTGAAGCCAAATCACCTAAGTCTTAATCATAGCTCCATTATTTACCAGTTTAGTAAACTTAGTCCAGACGGTAATATGAAAATTAATAAATAGAAAGCACATCAAAGTAGAGTGGAGAGGCCAAAAGGGAGAGCTCTCACACCCTCCATCATGGATGGCAGAGGAAAGACCTCCTTTCTTGACGGTAAGAAGCTCAGCCAATGAGAGACTGTCACAGCTCAGCCAGTGAAAAGCCACGACACCTGGAAGTCTTGGTTTACAACAGCCTCTCAACTTCTTTTTCCCTGTATAAAGAGTTTCTCTTCCCCTTGCTGCTCTGGACTTGCATGTGGCTTGCCATGGTTGCAGACCTGGACTTGCAATTTTTTGCTCATCCCAGGTAAATGTATTGTCGCTGGAGAAATAGCTGGGAGGTCCATTTCTTTAAAGTTAACAGTAAATTTCCTTATTTGTTAAATAAAGATAAATTTGGTGTCTAGCCTCAAAGGTAATTTCAAAAATTTAATTGAATAAGCAATGCAAAGCACTCAGCTGTAATATTAATGGAAATTTAATAAAAATTGGCAATTATTATAATAAAGTGATGGAAATTTAATGATTAAATGAATCATTTTCAATATCCATTTTTAAAAATGGAAAACTATCTTATTTAAGGAATTGATTGCTATGCAGTAAAAAGGTAGGAATTTGCTATTTTCATTCAACAATATAAAAACATCAATTGTCCAAATCTTTTTTGTCCATAAAAAGATTTTGTGGCTTATGTTTTATTGTTTAACTTTGATTCCAAGATATTAAGTTAAAAACATATTTTTAAGAACAAATATTTTAATAAAATTATAAGAAAAATAATTCTTTAATGGAGTTTAAATTAATTCAACATCAACAAAGAAGTTGCTCTTTCTTTGAAAGAGCTCTTTACTAGCAAATATTCCACAAATTTATCAATAAAATTAAGCTTTGAAATTGATGACAATTCTTATTTCTTTAGTAGAAAGGAAAGTTGTTATCTGTGATTTAAACTTAGAAGACTAACTTCATTAGTAATGAAATTAATGTTTCCTTTCCAATAAGAAGAATTCCAAGATTTCCAGAATTTCTGCTTAACAATTATTATATCATCCCTAATTACACTTTGGGAAAATTTTAAAAGTGATGACATGCTGAGGAGTAGATTCATGTATACCTAGAAATCTTGATCAAATTCCTATCCAATTAATGTGAGGTGATATTAGCTATGGTTTGTTTTCTCCCTTAATAATATGGCTAAAGAACAAACTTCTTTACCAATAGCAACCCTCAATTTTATTGACCACTAATTAGTCTGATTTGCACTATAAAACATTGTGCATCTGCCAGAAAAGTTTCCTTTTTCCTTAAATTTACAAATTTAAATGACCAATACCTTTTCCCATCATATTGCCCAAATGAGACCAGCTTCACCAAATGGTTCCTTCCTTTGGCTAATTTCTTTGTAGAAGGCCGTGTGTTAAATGACATTTTCTTTGACTCAGGCTTCCAGAAGCATGCCTTCACTGCTGATGGACCACTGATTCTGCAGCTGCTGAGGAAATGCTTAGGCAAATGGGAAGAAGCCCAGAGCCCTCCCCTCAGGCTGACTCCTGCCTCTCCCTTTCCTGCCTGGCTCATTTAGCCACTGCCTGAGCTTCCTGAGGTTTTGCAAACTGTCCCATTTTGTCCTTCAATAGCTAACATGTTATGAAGCATTTCCCGGTTTAGCGTAGGAAGAACAATAATCTAGAGGTGTGCATCACAGAAAGACTGTGGATAAGGATGTGTGGGGAAACCTGCCTCCAGTAACTTCTTTCCTGACACATCCCTGGAAATTTGCATGAGCATCACTAGGTAACAGATTCTGAGAAGTTCCGCACCAAAGAACCAGGTTTAACTTTGCCAAGTTTCCTAATGTCTGTAATTAGTAATTTTTGTAACATGTATTATTATGCGCATACTTGGAGAAGCAGCGACTCCAGAACATCTGGGAGGACTGCATTTTTCTTTAGCCCAATCAGAAACCCCTGGCTGAAGAGAAGCCGTGATTTCAATGCAGAAGCTTCTATATCCCAAAGCAATAATTCAAAGAGGAAGCCAGTGCGCCGTCTCTTTGAAAAATGGGCACTTTTCAAACACAATAGAGCTCCACTTCAGAGTGAATCTGTCTGCTTCTATTAATCCCTCTGAATGAATTAAAGGGAGCATACACAGTGTACCAATGCATTAAAACAAGTATTTTGATAATTCTAAAAGACATTGTCACAGATATGTTATCAACTGGTTCAAGAAAAGGAAGGAAAATAACGGCTTTTACTGAATAAATGGATAAGGATGTGAACTTGTGTACTCATGCAAAGAGGGAAAAATACAAGTCACACACAGTGCGATACCTGAAAAATCAGGTAAACACAAGTTCTCTACTTGCAAAGACAAAAGACAAAAAGTCAGTTAAATATTTAGATGGACTTGTCTTGAAAATATATTTTATTTCAATTCTCCATTTCAGATGACTTATTATAAAACAAAGGTGAAAGGGTAGTATTGTCTTCCTAATTTTAATTTCATTTTTAAATGAGGTCGTCCAAGGAATTTCCCAACAATTGGTATAAATCTTTTTCCATTCACAGTGTTTCCACTGGCCATTTAGAAGGGCAAAACATATAGAAATAGGCCTAAGGAAGCAGATATCAGATAAACATAGGAAGTAATTATTCAGCAGGAAAGGTTGAAGGAAATGGATTGTTTTTGTTTTGTTTTGTCTGTCTTCCACGGTGTTCCTTAAGGTCTGAAGCGTCAGCACTAATGAAGGAAATAGATTTGTAATTGCAGGACAGCTATTATTTACATAGTGTTGGCACTAAATGTGGCTCACGACATATTTACTTTTAAAAGCAAAGATAAACATTATCCTGAAATGAATACAGTTTGCAAACAATGTGTCTTTCAAAATCTATAGATCCTACTGACCTTTTGGAAATTAACACAAGGAAGAAAAATTCCATCTGAAAAGAAGGTAAGAATTTTTAGCCCTGGATTGTATAGCCTGGGTTCTAATAACAGTCACAGAAGAAATGAAAAGGTACTTAAGTACGGTAATAATTTTAATACAAAATCTCTGTTACTTGAGCAAGATAAACTCAGGTGGTTAAAGGGTTACAATGATTTTAATCATAGGGAAATTGTTTTGAGATTAGAAGAAAACTGAATTTATTATATTTAAAAATTACCTTATCTTTTACCTTTTCCTACAGTATTTGAATATTCTTCTGTGTTCATTATCTCCAAATAACCGCCGATGCTTACATAAACAGTCGTCAGGACGGTATGATCCATGCTCACGCATCTTCAGATGGTAGTGAGAACGTTAGGAAATAGGGTTTTTTCCACCCCTCTCAGGAGGTGGAATCATTTTATCTGATGAATTGACTAGATTTTCACATACCTAAACTGGTGCTCGGACACAATAAGACACAAATGGCCTCCTTAACGTGAGGTTGGTTGGTAAGTAGCTGGAAAGAGCTCTGCGCCAGAGTCACGGGTGTCCACCCCTGACTAAAGGATGTAACTTTCTGCCCCTCAGCGTCCTTCTTGGTCAGGGCCTGCAGCACAGGGCAGAGCCTTGCCTGGGAGGCAGGAGCCTGAGGTTTGCAGCTTAGCTCCGCACCTACCAGCTCTCACCAGGCAAGCCTTGCTTTTCTCATCTGCAAAATGGGGACAATGGCACATATCTCAAAGAGTTGCGGTAAAAATCAAATGAAATAATGGATAAAGTACTTAGGATATTGGTTGGCACATGGCTAGTGTATCTTAACTCATATTGGCTGCAAAACTAGGAAATTTGGCAAATAATATCTATGTTCTTGTCTAACAATAACTATATTCCCAAAATCCTGAGAATTACAGTGTGAAACAATTGTCTCGATTTATTTCCTGCGTCCCATTTCCGTGTTTCCAAATTGTGCCAGCAGAGCTTGCAAGCTGTCAGGTAGTGGCTAGAAATCCTCTTCTCAAATTCAGCCCTAAATAAGAAATTGGACCAGGCTGACTCAGTCTTGTGTTAAAAAGAGTAAAACTCTATCTGGTTACATATGTCCCACCCTTCAGATTAGGGTTACGTCTCTCCAGAATTCTCCAGTTCGAATGCAGTTGTTCCCATAGAGTTAACATTGATTATGCAACATTGGCTTATAACATGTTTTTCAGATTTCTTTTCATCATAATGTATAATTAAAATTACAGTGAGACTCAAAACAATGAGGTTTGATGGAGGCAGGAAAGTTCCAAAAGAAAAAGCGTTAACGAGATAATGCAGGCCAAATGGAGAGCATAAGACAGCCAAGGGAGGAAGACGTGCAGGAGTGAAGGGTAGGGAAGGGAGGAGACTGCGGTGTCAAAGAAGAACCATCTCCTTCCCTACAGCCTAGAACAAGCTCCGAAATGAATATGATGGTTGAGTTTTGAGTGTGTGTATGTGTGCCTGTGAGAGAGAGAGAGAGGGAGAGAGAGAGGAGGCATAGAAGGGAGGGAGAGAAAGAAGAGTTTTCCTACTTACCTCACTCTCTAGCACATGCTATCTATGACTAATATTAACCTGGGTAGAGATAACAGAAGATTGCATAGAATTATCCTTAACAATTTCTCGTATTTGCTTTGTTTCACCTTGTCTCTCCTGGGATTACATTATGAAGCACTAGAAGAAGAAATGTCATCCCAAATGGATAGATATGTAGCCTTGTACATCTGAAGGTGACTTGATGCTGTTGAAGCTAGAATTAAATCAGGATTATACGCCATTATTTGGAGGAGTGCTTTTAAGTTTCAAATGAAGAACAGGTCTTGAGCAACTTGTATCTTTCAGTGAGAGCAGTTGCAGTTTATATTTTGTAAAATAAGATATTAGGCCAATACATTTTCTGCTACACAGAATCATGTTTTGTTCCCTGAATTATTCTAGAAGACACACCAGCGTGCACCTTGAGAGTGACATGGTGAAGTATCTGTGCTGTCACTCGATTTGATTATCACAGTGTTTTTGTTCTTCCTGCAGGCGCGCTGTCTGTGAGTACTTCCGTGTCAGTGGCAGACCTGTGGCTTGTTTCTTGCAAGGTCCCAGTTGCAGACTGCAGCAGCGTGATGTTGATTCTATTTTCTGGGTTGTGCTTTGAATAGATTTTGTTCTAAGGAGCATTTATTAGGCAGACGAGTTTCTTGGTGATCTGCTCCCACTGCTCAAACTCTCGCCTCCAGCTATCTTTTAAAGATTCTACAAATCTTTTGCCTCTGGGCTCTTCATGCTTGTTTGTGACTTTCAGAAAGTTTTCCTGCAGATGATGTGTTTTCTCTGAAAATCCATAATAGTAGGTTATTACGTAATGGCACCAAATGAAGAAGCTTTTGTTGAGGTTAAAGTTACATCAAATACGCAACAGGAAGCTAATTACTTGTTCTTTAGAAATACTCTTTCTGGTATACATTACCACTCATGGCTTATCTGGGTTTGTATTTCAGTTGTTCTTTTGAATCAAAGTTAAATTTTTTCCTCATACTTAAAAGTAATGAAAAAGCAGCAGCTTAATTTTAGAGATTCTTTAAAATCATCTTTCCCATTTGGATCTCTGCCTGTATGTTTGAGGCACCGAAACACTAGTTTCTGTTTCTCTGGCTTCTTTCCTCATCTCCTGGTGTCACCTCCTTCTTTTCACTGGCCTTCACTTTGAAGATTAACCTCCACTTCCTCTGGTTTTTATGTCTTCCCGATTGGCTTTTTATTCTTACCTTCTTTTCTTTCCTCACATATATTTTAAAATATCACTTATAACAAGTGTTCTTTAACCAATGTTCTTTAAATTGATAAATTCTAACTATAAATTTTATTCTATATTTTATCATCTCTGTTTTTTACTTGTCTATCTTAGATCACTTATTCAATCTATATTTTATCTATACATTTATTTTGCATTTTGCATGCACTTGCATGGGAATTTCATACTAAAACTGTAGTTATCTGAAAAATTTCAATAAGATTTGGAGAACGAAAGATATGCAGGTTTATTGCTTCCAAATATGACTGGTAACACAACTTGCATCAACTCATTGGTTGATTTTGGGGATGAAATGTACATATTTCTATTTTGGAGACATTGTAGATGTTATCTTTATTTACCATTAACTCACATGGCTCTAAATACTTTGGGCAGACAAGGATTTATCAGCATGCAATGTGTAAAGTTGTCGAAAAGGCTACAGGATCAGGCCCTGTTTTAGGTTTACAAGCACGGCTCTCGGGCCCTGGACTTACATGCCTTCACGACGAGGGAAGCAGCCACTGTCACTGAGGAAAGCAGCCAAGTCAGGAGGCTTCTGGTTGCAAATCCACAATGTTTCTGACATGATCTTTTTCTCAACATAGTTGCTTTGTGACCTTTCTGCTTCTCTCTGCCTAACTCAGTTCTGAAATCAATTCTCTCAAACATATTGATGAAATTTAAATCACAATCAGAACCCTAACTGAGAGGAAGTCTGAGAAGCATAATATTAACATTGTAGGTTGTGCAGGGCAATAGACACCAGACTGGGGCTTCACATCCTCAGTGCTGTGGGTATTTGGGGCCAGATAATTCTTTATTGTGGGAGCTGTGCTGTGCATTGTAGGACAATTAGAACATGCCCCGTACATGTCATACTCTCCCCGTTGTGACAGTCAAAAATGTCTACAGACACTGCCAAATGTCCCTGGGGGGCAAAATCACCCCAACTGAGAACAACTGTCCTAGACAGTGCCTTGCGTTCTGTAGGTCACAACACATTAGACAATCATAAAATCAATCTTTTAAAAACATATATAGATTAGAATAAAATGCATAGAATATCTTCCTATTTATACTAAACTATACTATAGAAAACATGAGTCCACATGCCATAGGTTAGTACAGTTTCATGATGTTTTCAATTCTGTCAATATGTATGTACATGTATTTACTGACTTAAAGTTCAATGTATTTTGTATTGTGAATATCAGTGCATTTCATACTGTGGATAGTAGGCAAAAAGTTTGAAAACAACTGGATTACAAAATTGGAATGGAAGTAGAACAAACCAGTCCACAGGATACCCAACAATATTTTTTATTCCAAATGCGAGAAAAAAAGATCAATCAGCATTTCCTCCACTGCTTGCTCTATATCCCTATCTATATAAAATTCAGTGTTATTGGACTTGCCTGTCTGGTCTTTCTCTAATACTACCGTACCACCTATAATCTCTCTTACGTGTTCTAGAGGACAAGTCTATTGCCTATAATTTTCACAAATGTAAGTATTTTCTTCTTTAAATATTGACAAAATTGAATGTGATGAGTATCTGATAAAAAATGAATTGCAGAGCTTCATCTTTTCTTATTCTTCTGGCTAAAACAGAAACCATATTACTAAAGGAACTTTTATCCTTAAGACTCAAAGTTGCATATTGATGGGTACGCATCCAGGGACATATCTGGAAATCCCTGTGGATAAGCCACGATATGGCCAATCTGTACAAACATGATAAACATGGGAATAATTAGAGGCTAGTCTATTTTGCAGGATACATTATGGCTATTGTGCAAATATAGAATAATGTCCATAGCAAAGGGTATGAATCAGCAAGTTCATTGGATGAAATTCTGCAAACACTAAATATTTTTTGAAATAAAGTATTTACATTAAATACATCTCAATATATTTTGACTGAAATGTTTTAATCCCTTCAAGTGTTTTGAAATTGGATACATCTCATAGGAATCCAATGTTAAACAATATTTGCTCATTATGACACTTCTATTCAATGTGTAGTGTTTTACTTAAGTTAATGCAGGATTAAACTTTATAATAGAAAAATAAAACCACCATGATGCAGATTTACCTAATAGTTCTTCCTTAAGGAAGCTGTTAGCCTCTACATGATTTGTTTTAGTCAACAATACCCTAAGACTAATAAAGTTCAATTTATACTGTCTGTCAAAGAAAAATCTTATAATTTTATGTCATATCAGTTATACTTTTAATACAAAGAACCCAGCAATAGTAGACAAAACCACATGTTAAAGAATAATGTTCTAGGTGTCTATCTTTTCCGATACTCCATCAAGGGCATTCTTTAAAAAAATATCTTGCTAGTAATAAAAATATGATATAAAATCATTCTTTTAAACTAATATCTCTTGCTTTCTCAAATCTTAACTCTCTACAACTTGCTTGTATGAAGTAAATCTCAGCTTCCCATTAGCTGTGATAAACAATCCTGAAAAGTTTAATGGTCCCTTCATCCCATCACAACAATTCCTGACTTGTATAGTCCTGTATTTAATAAATATATCTATTTTGCATAGCCCTCATGTCGAAGCCATGCTGACAGAATTCACTGAATTCCAGAATTTCTCTATGATTACATTTGTCAACAGATCCTGAAGTCTCACACTCTGTAAGTTCACGTGTTACGCCTCAGGGGACTCCAGAGTTAAATAATTCAGTGCTGGGACTTGCTGTATGGCCATATCATCAAGTCTTGTCATGAGTTTGTATCCATGGAAGCATTTTCCTCAGTGTTCAACTCTCTCACCCTTCCCCATGTGTTCCTTGAACACATTCTTTTCACTTACATTGGGAGAAGTTCTGCAATCATAGGAAAAGGTTTGCGTCAGTTGAGGGAGGCAGGACTGTAAATACAGCCCCATAATTTCAAGTGAGAAAGATGAAATTAGAGCCATTTTCCATTTTCTCTTCTCCCTCGGGGCCAATTTTAAGCAATATTATGAAGTAAATTTTCAGCAGCTCCCAGAATTCCAATTCTGATCCTTGCTCTGTGGTCATAAACACAGCTTCTTTAGGTTTATTTTATAACTCTTCCAGCAAGTCTGTGATTTGAAACAGAGTCCCTAACTTCACACACATTATCTATGCACTCAAATAGTGCCATGCGCTACTCTGGATACAGAGACGGAGTAACTGCGTTGTCTTGCTCTGTGCTGCTTTACATCTTGTGGTGGCGTAATGGACACTGCCTTCACTGCTGGTGACCGTGGTTAGGTGCTGGTGTCCATTCTATCCTGCTGAAATGAGGGGATGGCTGGTGATGGCTGGTGTGTAGGGAAAGCATTAATCCTTGCCAACCAAAATTGTCATAGTTAGGAATATTCACTAGATGATGCTAAATTTAGAAAATTAATAAAAATTAAGTTTGAGAGACCAAATGAATATTACAGTTTCTGTCACTATTTTGGCTTGATGCAGTGCAGTTGTGTGCTATTAAAATTGCAATTAAACTCCATCTTCTTGGACCACTTGATTGTTCTAATACATCAGTAAAAGCAACCCTCATTCCTGGAATATTGAGAAGTGAGTAGCTGTGCTGAGGTTCAGCAAGTTTAAATTTCTGGTATTTCAAATAATTAGCTACTTTATCAGAGACTGATCATTTCTGAATATTAAAGGACTTTTCTTGTTAAGGAAGGAAAGCACTTGAGTGTACCGTCTCCATCCAAAGGAGAGGCTACTTTCTAGCAGATCTTTTCTTCCATGATTAGAGAACCAACTTCTTCTGATAATGCATTTTCACTCTTGTTAAATTACATAATTGTTTAGTTTAATTATCAAATAAACTTAAGAAACTACTAAGTCCAAGAAAAATTCTAGACACGGTGAAGATAGAGAATATGAAAAATAGAGTCTCTAGGGCCTTCACAGTATTCGCAATTTAGTTAGAGAGACAGATCATAAACTACGGAAAAGTTGAATAGTGCATGAGTTAATTATAACATGACTCAACAGTAGGAGGAATATTACAAGGCATTCATTAATTAATTGACAAATGGAAGATGTTGTCAGTTATTGCTTTGACTACTTTGACGTAGATTAACAACCAAGAGTAAAACATATTGAATTAATCATTGCATCCACTCACTTGTTTCTGATGTGTAGAATACAGCTACAGCAGACAAAACCACGTGTTAAAGAATGACGTTATGGGTGCCTGTCTTTTCTGGTACTCCATAATTGATGCTGTTTTTAGGATAATGACTCTAAGATCCCAGCTCCACCAAGCCTCCCAACCCAGCTCTGCCATCCCTGTAACAAGAAGCTCCGACTGCCGGCATGAAAAAACTTCTCATTAGAATCCAAGTCCAAACTTAGAGCACTAATGTCATGATTCTTTTGATGGGTGACTCCCTGTGAGCTGTTGGACATCAGATACAAACAGAAGAAATGCTTATTAAAATGTTTGTCATCTGAGATTTACTTTCCAAAATTGAAGTGCAGATATTCTAATAAAGGATGAAGGTATAATGCAACAAACACTGCATGTAGATTTCCTCTTTAAGTGAAGTCATCAAACACCACTTGAGGATTAGGAAGTGGCATTCACTTCAAGAAACTTTTAACAATTTAAATCACAGAGCATTTCAAGTCATGTCTATGTGACACTAAAATATAGGGCAAAAAATTCAGAGAGTAATTTGGATATTCTTTTTTCATATGGCCAAAACTGGGACATTTCCAAATATGATAATAAAGTTTGTTTTTAATATTACATATGCACTAATGGAAAAATCTCTCATGGTAATGTTTCTGGTATGAAAAATAGACTTTAGGGCCTTTGATAATGAACCCACATTTCTAATTAGAGCAAACTTCTGAAAAAATAGAAAGTTAGATTTATACACAGTATCTTTAGAATGCCACTATTAAAATAAAGATAGCTGGAACAGGTAACAGATAATATTGTCAGCAATCACATTAAAAAATGTTAGAATTTCTTAGTACAGGTCCCTGGAAAAGCCTCTTGTCAGTGTGTATATAGCAGGTTGTGATTTTTAGCTTCTCTTAATGGGGCAAGAGGTGGAGTGAAGGGGAGTGATTCACAGCCCTCTGAAACCAAATGTGCTTATGGCCTTTCTGTAATTCTTTAGGGTTTCTTTCCCATCACCAAAGCACACAGAAGAGAGGGCATCATTACCATTTCTACAAATGCAGCTGCCTGTAGCCAGACAAGGCCACGGTGACCAGCCTCTGTCAGGATACACAAAAGAGACAGCCAAGCCGGCCTGGTTAAACTGATCATCTCAAAAGAGTTTATGCACCATCCTTAACCAAAGCAAAAGATGGCCACAGATGCTGCTGGCGCGAAGCTGACAGCGCTCCACGCCAGGGCCCAGTGTATTTGCTCCTTTGAGGACGTGCACTTTATTGCCTTTGCGAAGGAGACAGGTGTTCCCACAACATAAAGCTCCTGCTTTACTTCTTTCCTCATCTCCTTTTTATCTTTTCTTTTTTTCTTCCTTCTCTTCCTTTTTTTTTCTTTTTGGAAATTTACTCTTGGTAATGACCAGAAGGAAAGAGAAGGGCAAAGAGAATCCATCAGGTTCCATTTTTGCCTCTGAAAAAGACATCCTTTTCTTATACTATGATTTTATGATGTTGTGTCTATGTTTAATTTCTTGGAAATTGGCTAGTATAATATAATATCTCTTTTGAAAAATCACTCATGGCATGTGGACTCAAGAGAAAAGGAAACGGAAAAACGGGGGAGGGAAGAGATGAAAACTGTTTCTTGCCCCAGGCATCTTTCAATTTCTGTTCATCCAGTAACTGGGAAAATAAACAGTTGTGTGTTTCCCTTGGCCTCACAGGTGGTCTCTTAGAACACCAAAGCGCCCCTGCTAGTGTATTTTCTGTTTCTTATTTGATAAAATGTTTCATGTGGGCTTCAGATGGCAGAAGAGGAGGGTACCACATTTTCCTCACATACTCCATTTTCTTAATGTTGATTTCATGTGGTGACACTGTAGACTACCCAGAGTCTTCATCACATCTGTCTTGGCCTTCTACTGTTTCTGCACAAGGACACTTTTACACCTCCTGCTTTACTACTGCAAGAAGCACAGTGCAAAATGCACACTCAAGCCTGATGAGATACTCTAAACCAACTTCTCAGTTTATTTTTTCTAACACGCCTACAAAGAAGAAAAACTCTCCTCTAAGCAATGTATCATTTTGACCCAGTCTATTTTGGGATTTTTCCTAAGTAAAGCATCCACCAACAAAGGAACCTTAGAAATTGACCCAGATGGCTCAGAGAGTGACACCAGCAGAATCAGGAACCAAGTATTTATAATTATATATTATATAAAAAAATATTTCATACGTTTCCATGTCTTTCTATTTCCGTCGGCACTTCCGTCGCTTAGGCCAGTTGTTTTTCAGACTCCCGCCACAAGCTTTCAGACTACTCTGACGGCCTCCATCCTCACTTACTTCCAACCCATTTCCTACACTGCAGTCGATGTAATTTCTCCATGTTGCAAATATAATTACATTATCTTCAAGAAAGGAAAGCAATATCTTCCCATTGTTGTTAGTTTTATAAAGTTCACATTTGTAACAACTTTACTCTTTGCCTGATTCTTCAGCCTCGTATTTGGCAAACTCCTTTTCAGTCTACATAATCCGTCTCAGTTTACACTCTTTAGCCTCTGAATGCTCATACTCTACCCACCACATCCCCTTCCCCAAGTTGAGCGTCCTATTTTACGTGTTTCCGTATTGCCCTCTTCCTTCCCCATCATAGCCCTCATGACACTTTACTGTGATTACTGCCAAACTCCTGTCTTCTTCACTAGTAGAAAGCTCCGTGAAAGCAGGGACATTGCCTGTCCTCCTCTGGTTTTACAGCATCTCATAAAGGGAGTGGCACAGAAAAAATGTTTGCTACATAATTTTGAATGAATGAATAAGTATGCTGGATGCTTGTATTGTGACTTGCTGGCTGAAAGTAACATCTGTTTTGAGGAAGTCAAATAGCCAGTTAACAGAAAGATGAAGAAGAAATTGAGAAACTTACAATTTTTTCCTGAGAGCCAAATTCAAACTGGAACTGGGGACTCAAGAAACCAGAAAACATCTTTCTTCCTTAAACCAATCTCCAAGGAGAAATGGATTGGAATGGAAGGTGCAAGGCTTATGCATTAGACATCAGGATGGACTCTTTGATTAAGCTTAATAAAAGGTCATTGCTTTCCAGTTTACGTTTTTCACCTCCAAACTCCTAACACTAAATCACAGTTGTCTTCATAACATGTACAGCTGGCTAAGAGTGTGTTAATGATCAATATGATTCATGACTGAGGACACGTCATAATGAGGACAAAGGGGACATGCAGTGTCTGAGGCCACAGTGTGAAGAAGAGGGAAGCTTCAATACGCTGGGCAGTGGCACCAGAGTTTGAAAATAATGAAAACAAAGAAACTTCTGTTTGAGATTACTCTGTGGAATTTTACACTAAATTCCCAAGGCATTTTTCTTTCTAACATTCTGTGATTTGGTTGAAAAGTGTTCACCTTACCCACAACCTTCATGCTCTCAGAGATTTCATTTATCTCTGCTTTCAGTATTTCAAGACTGAAGAATTCATATCTTTTCAATTTACTCTGAATACAGTAGCTGGTCAAACTCGTTAATGGCATTTTTCACAGAAACAAAAAATAACAATCCTAAAATTTGTATAGCATCAAAAAAGACTCCAAATAGCCAAAGCAATCCTGAGAAAAAAGAACAAAGCTGGAGGCATCACACCTCCTGATTTCAACTATTCTATAAATCGATAGTAAGCAAAACAATATGGTACTGGCACAAATGTAGACACATAAACCAATGGAAGAGAATCAAGAGACCGGAAATAAATCCTTGCTTGCATGGTCTATTACTATTTAAGAAGGGAGTCAAAAATACTCAATGGGGAAAAGAGAGTCCTTCAATAAATAGTGTTGCAAAAACTGGATAACCACATGAAGAACAATGAAATTTGACCCGTATCTTGCATCACTTACAAAAATTAACTTTAAATGAATTAAAGACTAAAACATAAGACCCGAAACTGGAAAACTCCTAGAAGAAAACAGAGAAAAAGCTCTTTGACTTTAGTCTTTGCAATGATTTTTTTGGATATGACACCAGAAGCACAAGAAACAAAGGCAAAATTAATAATTGAGACTACATCAAAAAAGCTTCTGCATAGCAAAAGAAACAGTCAACAAAATGCAAAGGCAACCTACAGAATGGGAGAAAATATGAGCAAATCATATATCTAATAAGGGGTTAATATCCAAAATATATAAGAAACTCATACAACTCAATAGCAAAAAAACAAATAATTCGATTAGAAAATGGGCAGAGGAACTGAATAGACATTTTCTCAAAGACAAAGATACAACATTATCCCTATTTTACAGATAAGAAAATTGAGACTTGCAGAGATTGATAAATTATCACACAACTAATTCCAAGAACCCTAGAGTGCTTACCTTTAGAGACTAAACTTTTAAACGTGATGCTGTACTGTGAACTCATTAATTCATCCTCCAATGAATATCTATTAAGCATCCATTTTGAGTCAGACACTGATTTTGAAATACATAATTTTTACAAAGGATTATGCAAAATATAATGTGGAGCATTTTTTTCTTTGCTTTGTTGATGGTTATTTTTCATATAAAAATGATTTAATATATTGGCTGCCTGGCCCCTAATCACACTGCACATATTTTTTGTTAGTTCATTTCAGGTCACTGTCAAGACTGCAAAGTAACATATGATTTCTCAGCATCTGCTTTGTGTCTTGGACTCTGCTATGTTTGGTGCTACGACAAAGTTCTCTGTCCTCATAGGATCCATTGTGGAGGGTTAAAACATAAAACACTGTTACCTCAGAGTGCAAAATGTGCCACAAGAGGGGAAGAGCTACAAGCCACTGGGAAGACCGGCGACAGAGGCCTGAGCCCATCAGGGAGGGCTTCCCAGCAAACAAGAGGTCTAAGGAGCTGGCAATGTAAAGAGGGTGTGTAAAGTGAAGATGAGAGGAGGCGTGAGAGGCCCGAACGAAAGAAGGCAGGCACCTTCCGGAAAAGGAAGGAAGTTGAATGGGGCAGAACTGCAGAGCCAGGGAAGTGCAGAGAAGGATGCACAGCAGAGGGTCACTGAGAGACAGGCCCAGGGCCATGCGAGCCAAGCTAAGGAGACTAGATGCCCGGTCCTGAAGTGTCCATTCATCCGCTCTCTACAGGAGCTTTGGGAAACTCCGTACCTCACTGCACATCTTTAGAATCACATGTTTAAATCGTTATATCTTGTTTCCTTGCTTTATCAACTTTTAAAAATAGCAACTGATCCCTTGCTGTGAAACATGTGGATTTAATTGACTTACAGCCCCATTCTATACCGTCTTATAAGCATACATATGTGTGTATGTGCACACGTGTGTGTGTACACTTGTGCTTTGTTTCTTTCTTGTTTACATTTGTTTCTTCATTGGTTTCATTTGTAATTATAAATAATACTTTTAAATCTCTATTTTTGACCCATCAAATTCTGAAAGCATCTGCGAACGCCTCTTTACTGGCTCAGGACATTAGCATCATACGCTTGTCATATCCTAAGTTTCTCTAGGCTCTGCTTATCATGAGGAGGATAACATTTTCATTGAGCTATCAAAACCAAGTTTTCTGTGCTTCATCCATAAATTGACTAAGAATTGAACATAAAAAAATTCATGTTATTGTGATTACATAGATATTGTTCAATGATGTGCTAAGACTATACTTCCTTCTCACTGGGTCTCGTGCAGACCTGGATCATGTGAAAAGAGTATATCTGTCGTTCATAAGAGCCATTAGTTGTTGACAGTCATGTTACATGTTACTTTGCTTCATATTTCAGCCAAGTCTTTGTTGAAGAATTATTTGTTTTTCCTGGAGTTTCTAATTAATTTTCTTTCCTTTATTTTCCATTTTTTGCCCCAATGTTCTTTTTCAAAACTTATCTATTGAGATCTCTTTTGTTCTCTAAGATATCTCTCTTGGAGTCCTCCATTCTCCTACTTCAATTTAGGCTGGTAAGCAGCTACTACCTTGAGACTTCCATTCAGCACTCTCCTGGTTTAGAGCCACTGTTAAAATGGAGGAACCAAATTTACCTTGATATAACTGTGGCACATCCAGTGGGAATTTAGATATACTAGTCTGGAGCTTATGATCAGGATGTTATGTGAAGATAAATATTTTCAGATTATTGGATCTTGAAGCCATCAGGTTTGATGAAATCACTCAGTGGGAAGACAATTCTGATAGAAATACACAATAATATATGTGCACTAGTGGATATTGTGTGAATCCAGATAGTAATTAATTGTTTCTTCATGGTTCAATAATACTGGGTTCATATATAAAAAAAAAGAATGTTAACACAGTTAATCACATAAGGCAATAGAATTATTGATATAGCCATTATCCTATGAAATTCGAGTAATTTAGTCTAGAAAACAATGTTAACCATATATATTCTAAATTTTAAATATACTTTATTTTAAAAACAAAGAAAATAGCATAGATTTTTCAAAAACAAGTGCTTGTTTGATTTCCATTATGAAATGTTGCAGTTTCAAAATGTTGAGTTTTTTTCAATTAATATATTTACATGATATATTTTATTTAAATATATATATTTATTTTTAAATATTTAATATTATTTAAAAATAAATATATTTTATTTATTTAATAGTTTCTCTCTTTATTTACACAAGGAAATACATAACAGGTACTTTTCATATGTAGCATACAGGTCTATAGGTATACATTAAAATCGAACTAAAAATTAATTTCCTTCCATGCTACAATATTTATGTTATCAAGGCTCTCTCTGAATATAGACAACCATGGACATACTTCTACTAACCCCTCTAAGCTAATGTTTACCTAATCTGAAATAGTATATCGTAAGTGCACTTATTATACATGTGGTACGATTTAATTATTTACATTTGGGCAGTATGAGTTTGAATTACTTGAGCTACAGATAGGCAATTTAAAGAGTAACTGCTTCAGATCAAGAGTACTTCTGTAATTAGTGTTTCATCACAAAATCGCATATCTTTTCTACATTCTTTTCATGTGGAAAAATCTTTTTTTTTTTTTTTTTTTGGTGAGGAAGATCAGCCCTGAGCTAACATCCATGCTAATCCTCCTGTTTTTTTGCTGAGGAAGACTGGCTCTGAGCTAACATCTATTGCCAATCCTCCTCCTTTTTTTCCCCAAAGCCCCAATAGATCGTTGTATGTCATAGTTGCACATCCTTCTAGTTGCTGTATGTGGGACAGGGCCTCAGTATGGCCAGAGAAGCGGTGCGTCGGTGTGCCCCGGGGATCTGAACCTGGGCCGCCAGTAGCGGAGCACGCGCACTTAACCGCTAAGCCATGGAGCCAGCCCGGAAAAATCTTTTTTATATTGTCTTGATCTTTCATATGAAATTTAAGGTTAATATTTTTCTTTCATTTTACAGTGAGCAGGGGGAAAAAGAACTAAAAAGGCAGACTAAAAATGTAAGAAAACAATCTCCTGTATAAATAGCTGAAGCAGCAATATTGCATATAGTTTTTATCTAACAATTTACAAACTAATGAGCCTGTCATATAGAACGTTAATGGTATGTGTCTTTTCTACACATTGTTAGAAGCTACTTAAGCACAATCAGAAACTACAAATGGATTTCACTAAACATTAATATTGAGAGGAAGGTGATCTGGAGATAGGTCTTAAAGAATAAGTGACAATAATTTCAATAATTTGAAATAAAATTCAAATTGTAATTAAAATGTTGCTATCAGGCTTGGCAAATCTCACCATGAACTGGCAGCAAGAGAAAAGCTACTCAATAACAAAATACTGTAACAGCCGACAGGCTCCTGACAAGCAGTTTCCAGATAGTTCTAATTTCATGTGTATAAAACCCACACTTTCTTTTTTGCCAAGGCTAATCAGATATAAAATCATAAGCAAGTATGAGGAGGCAATTAATACTATCTCTGTCTTTGTTGATAATTTTGAAGCAAGATATAAAGAACAAATCATTCCAAACCTACCTTTTACTTTGCATTTAGAAAAGAGCTAGGTTATTGAAGTGAACATTCTTTCTCAGAATCACATTTAGCAAACAATTGGGAATTTATCTGGTATAGAGTGGCTATAATTATTCCACAAGCTTTCATTATGTTACTGATGTTTACATTTTTATAAATGAGAAGGCAATTGAGTTTCAGTCATGTCAATTTTATCAAACTTCTAGCAGTTAATTAAAAGAAGTGAGTGTTCTTTAGAGGTTGAAGAACATGTTGCTTTTAAATAAATTGGTATGTATTAATTACTATTTATACAATAGAGTATGCCAATCAAGATAATAATGGCTTTAAAATTTTCGGTTCTCTGACTAAAGACATAGTTTTGATTTTGTATATGTATGAGAGATTCCATAGTCTCCATAATTTATATAATAGATTAGTAATACAGTCTTTCATTTATGTAGGTAATTGTTTATTTCTTAAATTCATGTTTAAATTGGCTTTACCATAAAGGGCTATGATGTAAATTCAAATGACCTACCACAAAGTTCTTCTAAGTTGCAAAATATGTTTCATGGAAGATTTGTTTTAAATGCACGTGTGAAAAATTAATTCATGTACCTTTCATTTATTTATTCAGTGAATAAATTAAGCACATGTCCTGTACCAGGTTCTGGTCTAGGTGGTTTGCATACTTCAGTGAACCAAATAATCAACCATCTTCTTCATAATGTTCATATTCTAGAGAAGATAGACAACAAATAAGTAAGGTGTTTGGGATGACAGAACACAGTAAGTCTATGAGAAAGATAGAAAGTAGAGTGGAATGAAAGGGTTTCGAGTGTGAGACATGGAGGCAGATTGCAGTGTTAAATGGGGTGAGCCGGTGAAATGATGCTATGAGAACAGACTCTAAGGAAGTGAGGGAGTTGGCCACAGCCCAAAGACAGCTGCAGACAGAGGAACAGCAAGCCTTGAGATGGGAGAACGTCTGACGTGTTCAAAGAATCACAAGTCAGTCAGTGTGTCTGGAGCCAAGTGAGGCCGGAGAGGAGCAGTCAGAAATGAGGTCAGAGTGGGAACTGCGGGCCAGATCCAGAGACGTTGTTGTAGATGGTTGCAAGGACATCGGCTGTTATTTGATGTAAAATGGGCAGCCATAATAGCATTTTAAGGAAAGGAGTGTCATGATTTCATTCATGTCTTAGGGGAATCATTATAGCTGCATTATTGAGAATGACTGCTGTGAGGCTAGGGTGGAACAGAGAGATCAATTATTAGATGATTATAATATGACCAATAGTGGCTTTCAGTCAGAGTACTAGTAGGGGAAGTAGTAACAGGTGTATAGACTCTGGACATATTTGAAGGTGGAGCCAGGAGGATTTCCTGTTGTATGGGCCAGTTGTGTGGGAGAGAGGAGTCGGGATCGCTTCTATGGATTCTGGCTTGAGAAATTAGAAGAGTGAATTCCATCTCTTCAACTGAGATAGAGAAGTCTGTAGGTAAATCAGTTGGGGATGGATCTATCAAGAAAACAGTTTGGGACAAATTAAGTTTTAGAAGACTTTACAGTCAAGTGATGATGCAACTGAATATAAGAATCTGAGTTACATAAAGATGCCTGGGCTAGAGATAATCACTTGGGAGATATTGCCATATAGATAGCACTTAAAACTGATAATACTAAATTAAATTACCGTGGGAGTTAGTGTGGCTAGAAAAGAGAATCAAAGACTAAGTCCCAGGACATTTCTAATAAGAGGTCAGAAAGTAGAGAATGATCCAACAGATGAGGCTGAGAAAGGGCATTAATGAGGCTGGAAGAAAACCATGGATGTGCAGGGTCCTGAAAGCCAAATGAAGAGAAGCCATCAAGAGGAGGAAGCTGGTAACTGTGTCTAATGCTATTGACATGTCGGGTAAGATGTCAACTGAAAAATGACCACAGATTTAGCAATCTGGAGGTTATTGTTGACCTCGACAAAAGGAGTTTTTGTAAAACGGTGGAGGTGAAAGCCAGATCGGAAAAAAAATTCTACAAAAAATGTTTTCCTCCCAAATTTAAGAACTATTTTCATTTTATACCTTAGTGAATTAAATTCTTCCCTTTACCACACAACATAGCACAATTTAACCAAACAGAAGAACTTGCTGACCTTAGAGTTATCTTATGAACAATGACAATTCCAAGCTCATCTTTCTCACAAATATATAGATATTTATATATTTAACTTATATATTTAATTCACACATATCTCTACTCTTGCCAGCGGATATGGCTGTTATAAGTCCTATCAAGAAGTATGGTCCTTTATGAAAAGTCCAAAGCTACCCAGATTCAGACCAGTGCATCTTCCTTTGAGAGATTCCCCAAAGTCTTAAAAAGGACAGAATTTGCTCCACCACACTGCACTCTTACTAAAAGATAAGCCTAACTTGTGTTCTGGAACGAAGCTCCTGTAAAAGAGAAAGTGTATAAGATCCTGTGTAAAATTATGCATAGTGAGAATCATATTCAAAAAATATAATTAGTAACTAACTTCTGAAAACATAGAAGACTAGTATAAATATTTATATATTTTTGATTAAAAATAACAGCATGATTTTCCAATTAATTAGACTAGCTTATAATGAAAGGAAATAGCCAGAAACCAGAAAGAGAGAGGTAAAAGAGAGCAAGTAGAAGTTAAAGCCAGCAAGACACACAGAAATTTTATATTAGAGGGCCTAGAAGCCTGAATCTTGCCTTCTAATGCTCATGTAGGAACAGAGGATGTGGGCACATGTAAACAGAGGGAGCTAGAACTCAGCCCTCCACCAATACAGCAGAGATCTTAAAATGTCACCCTTTCCATAAGCTAGGAAACAGCACCCGATCGTCTGAAGAAGCAGCTGCAAATCTGGCTATCTATGTAGTATTTGCGAATGGGAAAATGTCCCTACCTTAAAAAAGGGCATACTTGTTAAAGAAATAAATAAATTTGTCAGACATTCAAATATCATAATTGAAGTTGAAAAGAATTCTTAGCAAAAAGGTTAAACAGAAGATGTAATGAAGATTGGACAAATCAAAAGTTGACAGATTTAAAAAGTGACAAATCCATAGTAATACTGGAAAAAAATTTAATTTAACACTCCTCCAGAGATAGCCCACAAAGATTTTAAAGATTAGTTGAGATATAGAAAACATCAATATCAAAAGAAACAAGTTATATAATAGACATAGAATTCTGTATATAATAAATAGAAACACCTTTTTAAAATTTTCAAAACATATTTAAAAAGTGATCATATATTAGAACATAAAAGTTAACAATACATAAATATATATTTTGTTTAGAATATATTTTCTAAAAAATTCAACAAAATAATAAATTAATATCAAAAAGGTCAGCCACAAATACAGTTGTAAGGTAAAAATTAAAGTTGTAAATAGTTCATTAGTCAAAGAAAAATTATAAGAAAAATTTTTAAATAATTAACATTGAATGACCCAAAAATTCACTATGTATTAAAATATGTGAGATGAGTGTCTGACACTCATTTGCCTATTGTTTCTCAGCTCCGAATGCATCTTTCTATTTTGTGTTTGTAACGCTAGGACAAACACTCTGCAAACTCTTTTTCCACTCTCAGTTGGCCTCCAATTAGGGAGCTAGAAAGGAAGTGGTGAAAAAGGACTTCTTTGTTCTGGCTCCTGCCGGCCCTCTTAGCATCCGCTCAGTAATGGCCCATCAGCCAGGCAGCACAAGTTTGTTCCAGTCTCTAGCATTTTTAGGACTTTCTCAAACCAGCCATACTACCCTCCTTCAGAGAGAGCATAACCAACCAAGAGTCCCATCTCTGTGGGGTCTTTCCTCTGAGCTTCTATCTTCTGACAACTCAGTGTCTTCTTTCTTTTCCTCCAGGCGACAATCTTCCTGCAGCTGTTACATTTGTTTCACTTCAGTGTTCTCATCTTGCTTCTTCAGTCATTCAATACCTAGTTAATCAAGTCCTTGTATTAAGTTTTCCCTATTGAAATACCTAATACTAGGCTTCCCTGCTGGGACCTTGATTATTATAAATCTAAGCCCATAGGCAGAGGACTTATGTAGTCTTAAATGTATATATAAGAAGGATAAGATCAAACCTCATTGGGCTAACATTCTCTTAAAAAATTAATAACGGAGCATCAGAGAAACTCCAAAGAAATTAGAATGATAAAAATAATAAAGATAAAGCAGAAATTAATGAAACGTGAAATAGACAATAGAGAAGATAAAGAAAATCAAAAGCAGTTTATATACAGAGTATAAAAGCAATTGAATCAAAAAGGTTTTTAAAATATATATTTGATCAAGGAAACAAATACATAAATTTCCAATGCCGATTTGATAATATAAACTCAATTAGTAGAACTGATTTTATTGAGAGAAAATAGAAAAAACATGTAATCATATCACCAATTTCAAAATAGGATTTTTCTTCTAAAATTCAGCATCCATTTATTAAAATAAATCTTAACAAAGTAGAAAAAAGAGGGAACTTCTTTATCCTAAAAAAGTGTTTCTATTAAAATGTTTTATCAATCATCAGACTTACTGATGGAACAGAATCATTCTCTTTAAAATTAAAAATAACGGGGCCGGCCCAGTGGCGCAAGCGGTTAGGTGCGTGTGCTCGCTGCGGTGTCCCAGAGTTCGCCAGTTCTGATCCCAGAAGCGCACTGGTGCACTGCTTGGCGAGCCATGCTGTGGCGTCGTCCCATATAAAGTGGAGGAAGATGGGCACGGATGTTAGCCCAGGGCCAATCTTCCTCAGCAAAAAGAGGAGGATTGGCAGATGTTAACACAGGGCTGATCCCCTCACAAAAAAAATAATAAATAAATAAATAAATAAAACAAAATAGTAAATAAATAAATAAAATTAAAAATAAGAAAAGAATTTCAGCAATCACCATTTTATTCAAAATTTGTTCTGATACTTCTAGCCAACAAAACAAGATAACATGAAATAACGTCATAAAAATTGAAAAGAAATTTTAAAAAATTGTGCAGTGTGTGTGTGTCTAATAACGGCCACTTCTACAATTTATGTGGAGGTTACACTAAAATATGTTTAAATTAATAAATTAAGTTTAATTATGTTTGTTTATATTTCACATGAAAATTATGGACTCTGATTAATCACATACCAATATACATATCCAGGGTTAGACTCTAAATAACAACAAGTTGTAATTTTTGTATTATACATTAGCCTTTATGCTCTGGAATATTCAACATGTTTGAAAGACAATTTAAAAATTTTAAAGTTGAGAATTAAAAATCGTTTTTCTTGAGTCACAGTATGGTTGTTGCAATTTGTTTCAAGTGAAAAAATTATAGAGGTGTTTCTAACTGATAATAAAAATGTAATATTAATCCTTACAATAATCTTGAGGATCTTCTATGTGGAGATGTAAAAAGGTGAGATGAACAATCACATGAATTAGGACAAAAAATGGGATTATAATCCTTGATCTTCCACTTGTTACTTTTGGGAAGTTGGACTTATCATGTCCTCTCTCTAGGTCTCACTCTTCTTATCTGTCAAATGGGTGGATTGGACAAGATCACTGATGTGCAATTTTTTAATGTAGAAAAATACTTCCATTCAAAATTAATATATGATGGAATTAAAAATACAGAGCATATACAGGCATAATTAATCTTCTGTAAATAATTCATTGAAAGTCCAAAACCCTGCCCCCCTCATCTCTACCTCTGGCTGGAGCTCCCCCTCCTACAACAAATCCTAAAACAACTCCACATCATCTTATGTTTTTGTTATAATAGTAAATAAATTAAAAATTATAAATCCACAAGAATGAGAGGAACAGAAGAGGATGCGAAAGTAGAATATGTCAACAAAATGTTGACATCTAAAAAGTGGATGGTTGGACAGTAATTGAGTCAAAACTAGAGAACACAATGCAAGAACAGAGTGGAAAAGACACAAGCCTTCTCCAAAGCAGCAGTCATTTCTGGAGGAGCGAATCACATTCTCATCCTTCCATCAGTTCTACAATATTTTGAAGGAAAACAAATACAAACAGTCAAGGATAAGCAAGAACAATAGAAGCAGGATGTGCTGAGAACACACCAACAAAAACAAAAGACCACAGAAACCAGTCCATAAAGATTTCAGATGCTGGAATCATCAGATACAGACTATGAAACAGCCATGGTCATTATATTTAAAGAAATATAAGACAAGTGTGAAAACACTTGCCAGGAATAGAAAACTAAAATAGGTATACTAGAAAGATTTTTACAGCACCAAAGATACTTTTAAATATTAAAAATAGTGTAACAAAAATTAAAAACTCGGTGGACAAACTTAACAGTCAACTTCACAAGGATGTAGAAGGACTTTGTGAACTAGAAGATAGATGAGAAGAAATTAGCCAGAATGTCATACAGAGACAGAGATAAAGGGGGGACAGAGATAAAAAAAAAAAAAAGAAACAGAAGAAAGTGAGCGACATTGAGAGGACAGAGTGAGTGGCTCTAACTTACAGTGAACTGACATTCAGTAAGAACAAAGGGAGAACGGTCAGAGGCAATATGTGAAGCAATAATACTAAGAATTTTCTGGGAGTGATAGAAGACCAATCTACAAATTCAAGAACTTGAACGAATCTGAAGTCTAAAAATTCTTCTTGACAATGTCCACACCTGGCCACGGTATAGCAAAATAGCAAAACAGCAACTATAAAGAAAAAATCTGAAAGACAGACAATGGCAGTGTACAGCTGACAATATCAACAATGGAATCTAGAACACAGGGGAAAGATACCTTCAACAGGGTGAAGAAAATGTTTGCCATCCTTAAATTCTAAACTCAGTGGAAGTATGTTTCAAGAAAGATGATAATACAGAGACATTTTCACACAAAGTAAAACTTGCAGATTTTTCCAGTGGTACAGACTTGTTAAAAAACATTTTAAAGGATATATTTCAGACAAAAGGAATCTGAACTCAGATGGCAAATTAGTAATACAAGAAGAGACATCGTGCAAATAAAGCGATAAATGTGTGAGTATAACTAATTTAATACCGACTCTCTCAAACGATACTACTCATGACCTTTGACACATAAAATGTTAGAAATGAAACGTTCAACAAAACGTTGAACATGTGACTCTAGAGTTTATATGTTCTTACATCTTTGTATTATTGAGGAAGAAGTTTTACCTTCTTTAAAATTTGACATTAGACTGACATCACCAAGTCAGCAGAGTATGAGACCCCAACCTCCATAACCCAACAGGGATCAGCAGTTAGACAGCTGTTCACTAACAAAAACAGCTCTGGGAGAGCTCGGCGGTCCACCTAAGAAACTGCAGCAACACAGCGGGACAAACACCCTGAGAAGAACCACATGAAAAAGGAAGGAAGATGAACGTCATTTTGCTTGCATCATCCCATCCCCCACGCCAGCACTGCTCACAGCCGAGAGGGAACTCTTCAGATAGAAAGAGACCCCGCACCAGGAAAGGGAGGGAGGGACCAGCTTCCCCAGCCTGTTGGGGCATCACACTAAGGACCCACTTCAGTTTCACCCCATCCAGAGACCAGCAACGCTGAGACGCACAGAGATGGCTAGGAAAAAAGAGGAGCAGGGGCTACCAATGTCAGCCACGCAGCAGGAGTGGCCATGGTTGCCATTGACCTGCTCTGCGGAGGACCCAGCAGCTTTCCGACTGAAGAAACCAACAACCAGCACAAGCGCCACGGACCTCTGCCGATTTCACTGATTTTCACACCACAGGTATTCGCATTCACAGACTCCAGCTGCCTGCGTCCCTCCCCACTCCCCATGGCCACCTGGCCCACACTGGCAGTCAGCCCAGGGCTCTACAGCTGCACGAGTGCAAGATGGTGGCCTAGATCCCGGTTGCTGACCCACATCATTGGGCTTGTGCTTGGGGCTGCTCCATCCAGCTGTGCACCTGCATGCTGCAGGCCTGCATCTCATGACTGATTTCTACTGCCTGTGGGGAGATCCCGCAGCCATGCGAGTGCATACCAAGAGCCCAGGTCCTCAAAGCTGCTTGTGGGCCTGGATATGGCCCTATCTCCAGTCAATAGACTGCATCACTAGACTCACTTTCAGCTAGCACCCCAAGCTGTCCACCTGTAAACTCCTGTCCTGACCCCTGTCACCAGCCTGGACTGCCATTTGCACGCCTGCGGGGATACCATACAGTCAAAGGAGTGCATGCCCACAGCCGGGGCCACTGCAGATGCTTATGGGCCCAGCTCTGTCCGCTGTCACTGGCCTGCATGGCCGGACTCATCTGCAGCTGGTACCTCCAGGCGTGCGCCTGTACGGCCCCAGCTGGACTCATCACTGGCATCCACTGCTGTGTGCTGTGGAGAAACCCTGCAGCCGCAGAAGTGCAGACCACAGCCAGAGCCCCTGCAGCTGGCCCTGGCCCCACCAACCAGGACTGAATCATGAAGAAATAGAAAATCTGAACAGATCAATGTGTATAGAGATTGAATCAGTAATCAAAACCCCCCGACAAAGAAGCCCAGGGCCAGATGGATTTATGGGTAAATTCTACCCAACATTTAAAGAAGAACTGACATCAATTCTCAAAGGAAAATATATCAAACTAAAATGCTGCTGCACAGCCAAGAAACAATTAAAAAAGGAAAAGGCAACCCATAGAATGGGAGAAAATATTTTCAAAACAAATATCTGATAAGGGGTTAATATCCAAAATATAAAAGGAACTTATTTTTTACTCAAAGTAAAAAAATAATCTAACTTAAAAATGGGCAGAGGAACCGAGTAGACATTTTTCCAAAGAAAACATACAAATGGCCAACAGGTATATGAAAACGTGCTCAAAATCACTAATCATCAGGGAAATACAAATCAAAATTACAATGAGATATCACTTCATACTTGTTGGAATGGCTATTATCAAAAAATCAAAAGGTAACAAATGCTGGCAGGATGTGGATAAAAGGGAACCCTGGTGCACTGTGGTAGGAATATAAATTGGTATAGTCACTGTGGAAAACAGTATGGAAGTTCCTCAAAATATTAAGACTAGAACTATCAAATGATCTAGCAATCCTACTCTTAGGTATACATCCAAAGGAAATGAAATCACTCTCTCAGAGATGTCTGCACTTTCGTGTTCATTGCAGCATTATTCACGATAGCTAAGACATGGAAACAACCTAAGTGTCCAGTGATGGATGAATGGATAAAGAAGATGTGGTACATATATACACAACAGAATATTATTCAGCCAAAAAAATAGAAGGAAATCCCACCATTGCAACAACAGGATGGGCCTTGAGGGCATTAAGCTAAGTGAAATAAGCCAGACAGAAAAAGACAAATACTGTATGATCTCACTTATATGTGGAATCTATAAACATTGAACTCAGAAACAAAGAGCAGAATGGTGGTTTCCAGGGGCTGAGTGATGAGGGAGATGGGGAGATGCTAGTCAAAGGGTGCAAACTTTCAGGTATAAGACAAATAAGTTCTGGGGATCTAAGGTACAGCATGGTGGCTATAGTAAACGATCCTGCATTGTATACTTGAAAGTTGCTATGAGAGTAGAGCTTGAATGTTCTCACCATAACGGCAAAACAACAAACTGGTAATTGTTTGAGGTGAAGGATGTGTTAACTAACTTTATTGTGGTAAACATTTTGCAATGTATATGCAATATATACATTTATACCTTAAACTTACACAATGTTATGTGTCAATTATATCTCAGTAAAGCTGGAAAAAAATTTGACTTTGAGCACTTAAGTATGTAGGTTTTAATTTCTGGAATAATTACTAATCCTTTAGAAACAGAGTTTTAAATTTAAAAACCTATAGAAAAGAAATCAAAAATATAAAATATATAAAAATATCCCAAAAGATAAGGAAATATATATAAATCATCCATAAGGAAAGAAGATGAAAAGAAATGTAGAATAGGTGAAATAGACAGCAAGGACAAACTAAAAATGTTTATTTAAACCAGAGTTAAAATAACTAATTATTCCAGTTAGAAGACAGACATTTCTTAAACCAAATGTACACTGTTCAGAAGTGTATAAAATGTGAAGATACAGAAGAGGTAATGTTAAACAATGGAAAGGGGCATACTATTCTTATTTCAATATCAAAAATTAATTTTAAAGAAAAAGCATTATTAGAAATTAAGATAAGTAGTTCTTTGCAATAAATGATAAAATGTTTTTATTGTATGATACTGATGCTAATCATAAGATGATAATGATAAAATGTTTTAAGTCACAAAGAAGAAATAATTTTAAATTTGTATGCATCTAATGACAGTACTCAAATATATATATATAAAATACAATCTGAAAAACTTTATGGCAAGATATATAAATCCAAAACCATAATGAGAGATTTTAACAACTTTTTTTTTTATTCATTTTAATCTTTTCTTTCTAATTGTGGTAACATCAGTTCATAACATTACATAAATTTCAGGTGTACATCATCATATTTCGATTTCTGTGTAGACCACATCATGTTCACCACACAAAGACACTGCACACATGTGTCCTTTTATGCCTTTTGCCCTACTTCCCCTTTGGTAACCACCAATCTAATCTCTGTATCTATATGTTTGTTTGTTGTTGTTGTTTCTATCCTTCACATACAAAAGCACACAGTATTTGACTTTCTCCATCTGACTTATTTTGTGTAGCATAATACCCTCAAGGTCCATCCATGTTGTCACAAATGGCAAGATTTCATCTGTTTTTAATAGCTGAGTAGTATTCCATTGTGTATATATATGTATGTATACCACATCTTCTTTATCCATTCATTCATCAATTGATGGGCACCTAGGTTGCTTCCAAGTCTTGGCTATTGTGAATGCTGCTGCAATGAACATAGGGGTACACGTATCTGTAGGCATTCATGTTTTCACATTCTTTGGATAAATACCGAGCAGTGGAATACCTGGATCACATGGTAGTTCTATTCTTAATTTTTTGAGGAATCTCCATACTGTTTTCCATAGTGGCTGCACGAGTTTGCACTCCCACCAGTAGTGTATGAGGGTTCCCATCTCTCCACATCCTCTCCAACACTTATTTCTTGTCTTGTTCGTTATAGCCATTCTGGCAGGCATGAGGTGATATCTCATTGTGGTTTTGATTTGCATTTCCCTAATAATTAGTGATGAACATCTTTTCATGTGCCTGTTAGCCATCTGTATATCTTCTTTGGAAAAATGTCTGTTCAGATCTTTTGCTCATTTTTTAAATTGGTTATTTGTTTTTTTTGCTGTCGAGATGTATGAGTTCTTTTTGAATATTTTGGATATTAACCCCTTATCAGACATATGGTTTGCAGATATCTTCTTCCAGTTATTATGTTGTCTTTTCATTTTGTTGATGGTTTCCTTTGCTGTGCATGAGCTTTGTAGTTTGATATAGTCCCATTTGCTTGTTTTTTCTTTTGTTTCCTTTGCTTGGTCACACAGGTATTTGAAAATATGCTGCTAAGACTGATGTTGAAAGTGTACTGCCTATATTTTCTTCCAGAAGTTTTACAGTTTCAGGTCTTACATTCAAGCCTTTCATCCACTTCCAGTTAATTTTTGTGTATGGTGTAAGATAATGGTCTACTTTCATTCTTTTGCATGTGGCTGTCCAGTTTTCCCAACACCATTTGTTGAAGAGACTTTGCTTTCTCCACTGTATGTTCTTGGCCCCTTGTTGAAAATTAGCTGTCCATAGATGTGTGGGTTTATTTTGGGGCTCTCGATTCTGTTCCATTGATCTGTGTGTCTGTTTTTGTGCCAGCACCATGCTGTTTTGGTTACTGTAGCTTTGTAGTATATTTTGAAATCAGGGAGTGTGATACCTCCAGCTTTGTTCTTTTTTCTCAGGATTGCTTTGGCTATTCAGGGTCTTTTGTTGTTCCATATAAGTTCTAGGATTCTTTGTTCTATTTCTATGAAGAATGTTGTTGGAACTTTGATAGGGATTGCATTGACTTTGTAGATTGCTTTAGGAAATATGGACATTTTAACTATGTTAATTCTTCCAACCCAATAGCATGGACTATCTTTCCACTTTTTTGTGTCTTCAATTTCTTTCAACAATGTCTTTATAGTTCTCAGTGTACAGATCTTTCACCTCTTTGGTTAAGTTTATTCCTAGGTATTTTATTCTTTTTGTTGCAATTGTAAATGGGGTTGTATTCTTAATTTCTCTTTCTGCTACTTCATTGTTAGTGTATAGAAATGCAACTGATTTTTGTATGTTGATTTTGTATCCTGCAACTTTACCATATTCATTTATTATTTCTAATAGTTTGTTGGTGGAGTCTTTAGGATTTTCTATATATAAAATCATTTCATCTGCAAATAGTGACAGTTTTACTTCTTCCTTTCCAATTGGGATTCCTTTTATTACTTTTTCTTGCCTGATTGCTCTGGGTAGGACTTCCAATCTTTGTTAAATAAAGTGGTGAAAGTGGGTATCTTTAGCTGGTTCCTGTTCTCTGTTGAGTATGATATTAGCTGTGGGTTTGTCATATATGGCCTTTATTATGTTGAGGTACTTTCCTTCTGTACCCATTTTATTCAGAGTTTTTATCATAAATAGATGATGTATCTTGTCAAATGCTTTCTCTGCATCTATTGAGATGATCATATGATTTTTATTCTTCATTTTGTTAACGTGCTGTATCACGTTTATTGATTTGCAGGTGCTGAACCAACCTTGCATCCCTGGAATAAATCCCACTTGATTTTTTTAATGTATTGTTGTATTCGATTTGCTAGTATTTTGTTGGGGATTTTTGCATAGATGTTCATTAGTGATATTGGCCTGTAATTTTCTTTTTTTTGTGTTATCCTTGTCTGATTTTAGTATCAGGGTAATGTTGGCCTTGTAGAATTTTTTGGAAGAATTCGAGAAGGTTAAGTATTAAGTCTTTGAATGTTTGCTGGAATTCACCAGGGAAGCCATCTGGTCCTGGACTTTTATTTTTGGGGAGGTTTCTGATTACCCTTTCAATCTCCTTACTGGTGATTGGTCTATTCAAATTCTCTATTTCTTCTTGATCCAGTTTTGGAAGGTTGTGTGATTCTAAGAATTTATCCATTTCTTCTACATTGTCCAATTTGACAAGACGTAGATTTTCACAGTATTCTCTGATAATCTTTAGTATTTCTGAGGTGTCCATTGTAATTTCTCCTCTTTCATTTCTAATGTTTTTCATTTTAGCCTTCTCTCTTTTTTTCTTGGTGAGTCTAGCTAAAGGTTTGTCAATTTTGTTTATGCTTTCCAAGAACCAGCTCTTAGTTTCATTAATTTTTTCTGCAGTTTTTAGTCTCTATTTCACTTATTTCTGCTCTGATTTTTATTATTTCCTTCTTTCTACTGATCTTGGGCTTTGTTCTTCTTTTTCTACTTCCTTTAGGAACACTGATTGTTTATGTGAGATTTTTCTTGTTTGGTGATTTAGGCCTGTATTGCTATAAACTTCCCTCTTAATACTGCTTTTGCTGTATCCCATAAATTTTTACATGTCATATTTTCATTTTTATTTGTCTCCAGGTTTTTTATGATTTCTCCTTTGGTTTCTTCATTGGCATAATAGTTGTTCAGCAGCATTTTGTTTAGTCTGCACGGAATTGCAGCTTTTCCAGTTTTTTTCTTATAGTTGATTTCTAGTTTCATACTGTTGTGGTCAGAAAAGATGCTTGGTATTATTTCAACCTTCTTAAATTGATTGAGACTTGTTTTGTGGCCTAATGTGATCCATCTTGGAGAATGTTCCATGTGCATTTGAAAAGAGGGTGTATTCTTTGGTTTTTGGATGGAATGTTCTGTATATATCTTCTAAGTCTATCTGTTCTAGTATGTCATTTAAGGCCAATGTTTCCTTATTGATCTTCTGTTTGGATGATCTATCCATTGATGTAAGTGGAGTGTTAAAGTCCCCTACTGTTATTATGTTACTGTCTATTTCTCCTTTTACTTTTGTTAATAATTGCTTTATATATTTAGTTGCTCCTATGTTGGATGCATAGATATTTACAAGTATTATATCCTCTTGCTGGATTGTTCCCTTTATCATTATCTAGAGCCCTTTTTTGACTCTCATTACAGTTTTTGTTTTAAAATCTATTTTGTCTGATATAAGTACTACTACTCCAGCTTTCTCCAGCTTTGCCATTTGTATGGATTATTTTTTACATCCTTCACTTTCAGTTTGTGAGTGTCTTTAGGTCTGAAGTGTGTTTCTTGTATATAGCAAATAAATGGGTCTTTTTTTTTATCCATTCAGCCACCCTATGTCTTTTGATTGGAACATTTAGTCCATTGACATTTAAAGTAGCTATTGATAAGTATGTACTTATTGCCATTTTGTTACTTTTTTTCTGGGTGTTTTAGTATTTCTTCTCTGTTCCTTTCTTCTCTTGCTCTCTTCCCTTGTGATTTGATGGCTTTCTTTAGTATTATGTTTAGGTTCTTTTCTCTTAAGTTTTTGTATATTTATTAGGGTTTCTGGTTTGTGATTACTATGAGGTTCATATATAATTACATATGTAAATAGCAATCTATATTAAATTGATGGTCTCTTAATTTTGACCTCTTACTAAAAGCCTTACATTTTACTCCCCTCCCCTCACATTTTATGTTTTTGATATCCTAGTTAACCTCTTTTTGTGTGTGTGTGTGTATCCCTTAACCTCTTATCATAGAAATATATCATTTTAGTTCTTTTGTCTTTTGACCTTCATATTAGATTTATAGGTAATTGATCTGCCACCTTTGCTGTATATTTGCCTTTACCAGTGATTTTTTTTCCTTTTGATAATTTTCTTATTCCTATTTGTGGTCTTTTCTTTCCCCCTTAAATAAGTCCCTTTAGCATTTCTTGTAGGACTGGTTTCTTGGTTATAAACTCTTTAGTCTTTGCTTGTCTGGGAAACTCTTTATCTCTCCTTCCATTCTGAATGATAACTTTGCCGGATAGAGTATTCTTGGCTGTAGGTTTTTCCTTTCAGCACTTTAAATATATCATGCCACTCCCTTCTAGCCTGTGAGGTTTCTGCTGATAGCCTTATGGGGTTTCCTTTGTACGTAACTTGTTGCCTTTTTCTTGTGGCTTTTAGGATTCTCTCTTTATCTTTAATTCTTGACATTTTAATTATGATGTGTCTTCGTGTGGGTCTCTTTGGGTTCATCTTGTTTGGTCCTCTCTTTGCTTCCTATACCTGGATGTCTGTTTCCTTCCTTAGGTTAGGAAAACTTTCAGCTATTATTTCTTCAAGTAGGTACTCTTCCCCTTTGTCTCTCTCTTCTCCTTTTGGGACAATAATACAGATGTTAGTGTGCTTGATTTTGTCCTGGAGGTCCCTTAGACTATCCTCGTTCTTTTTAATTATTTTTTCTTTTATCTGTTCAGCTTGGGTGATTTCCTCTACTCTTTTGTCCAGCTCACTGATCCATTTTGTGTGTCATCTACTCTGCTGTTGAGTCCCTCTAGTGAATTTTTCATTTCTATTATTGCATTCTTCAGTTCTGATTGGTTCTTTTTTATGTTTTCCAATTGTCTAAGTTCTCACTGTGTTCATCTATTCTTCCCTAAGATCAGTGAGCATCCTTATGACTCTATAAAGAGTTTGTACTCTTTATCAGGTAGACTGTTTATCTCTGTTTCATTTACTTCTTTTTTTGAGGATTTGTCTTGTTCTCTTACTCAGAACACATGCCTTTGTCTCCTCATGTTGCCTTCTTCTCTGTGCCTATATCTATGTGTTAGGCAGTTCAGTGACGTCTCCCAGTCTTGGAGATGTGGCCTTATGTAAGTGGTGCCTTATGGGGCCTAGCCATGTGCTTCCCTCTCATCAGCAGTTCCGAATGTTCCAGGAGTGTCCCCTGTGTGGGTCACATGTGCCCTTCTGTTGTGGTGCTGTTGCACTTGCTGTTGGTACCCCAGTAAGCTAGGCTGAGCCCTGGGCCAGCTGGTTGTAAAGCTCAGCTGCATGAGGTTTTTACGGCCACTTGAGTCTTTTTATTGGGTCGGGGGAGCCTCAGCACAGCTGGCTGCGAGGTCTAATAGTGCACCCCTGCTGCTGTTTCGCTGTCAAGTGAGTCAGGCCCCCGGTGTGGCTGGTTGCTAGGCTCAGGTGCTCAAAATTGCTGTAGGCCTGAGGTCAGCAAGGCTGTCGTCAGCTCCCTCAGGAGTGCAGCTGCATGGGGCCAGCTCCAGGCACGGCAGCACACAATCTTTTCTGGCATTGGAAGGTGGAGCAGCTCCCTTGTGTGGCTGTTTGAGAAGGCCAGTGACACAAGTTTGCTGCAGCTGACGAGCCCCACTGCCTGCGGTCTCACACACCTCACCCAGGCAGTCTTGCCCCGTGTGCACGCCCCACCAAAGTGGGCCCTCTGGCCCTGCTGCAGAGATCTGACACAGCCTGCCTACATGTGGGCCACAAGCTCCAAGCAGGCTTGCTGGTGGGTGAGGCCCGTCCCTGGGGCTGGCTCCCTGACCTGGCTGAGCTGGATTAAATTGGTGCTCTAGGGGGTGGGTCAAAACCCTGCACTAACAGGCCAGGAAGAAATCCAGTGGTGTCTGCCAGCATCTGTGTCAGCAGACATGTACTAGGTCACAATAATGGCTGATGCCAGTGTCTCAGTCCCTGGGGAGGTGGGCCCAGCCACCTCTTGCCTCTCTGAGATGTGTTCAGAGTTTATCAAGTGAGTCTCTTTTACCAAAGCACTATGCACCTTTCTTTCTGGTGATTTTGTGTTGGTTACCGGAACAGGTGAATCTATGCATGGGCGCTTTAAGAGCAGGCATTTCTTTATCTTACGGTTGATTGCTTTTCTGGGGATGTTTCTCATTGTTTTTAATAGCTAGCAAAGCCAGGTAATATGACATTCCTCTCGATTGTGCTGAATTCAAAGGCTGCTTATTGTGGCATAGTTCTCCCCGTCAGATCCTCTGCTCCTCCAGGGAACACCTCGTACCTTAAGATTGCTCCTGGCTGTGAAGTATCACAGCTAGAATGTGTTTTTTTCCTCAGCAGAAAGGTATTCTTGCCTCTTCCACCTCTGTCAGTGTTGTCCCTTTTGTGGGGGTTCTTTTTATCTGTTTCTAGATCTCTCTCAGAGGTAATTGTTCCACAGATCATTGTAAATTTGTTGTGTCCGTGGGAGGAGGTAAATTCAGAGTCCTCCTACACTGCTGTCTTCCCAGAAATTTTAACAACTTTTCTTAGGAATTAATAGAACACTAAGAAAACCGGAGCCTATAGAAGATTTAATTAACATGATTAACAAACTTGTTTTTCTCAACCTATCTAGAACACTGCAGCCAACAACTGAAGAATACATATTCTTTTTAAGCACAAACAGAACCTTTACAAAAATCAGCTATGTACTGAGCCATGAAGCAAGTCTCAACAAATTTCAAATTCCTATGCTGACAGTGTTCTCTAACCAAAAGATAATTATGCTACAAATTAATAACTAAATGGTTGCTAGAAAATCCCCATATGTTTGATACTCAGCAATGAAAATGAACAAACTACTTCCATGTACAACAATGTAGACAAATCTTGTAAGCCTAATGTTGATAAAAGAAGTAAGATATATAAAAAGGATTTCAGTGATTAAAAGCTCAAAATAGGAAAAACAAAACCATATTGTTTAGGGATAACAACAATAGGTAGTTAAACTAAGAAGAAAAAAGTGAAAGAATTTTAATACAAGTCTAGATAGTGGTTACCTCTAGAAAGCTGGATAAGAAAGATATATGGTGGGACTTTTGGGGTGTCAATGTTCCATATGTTGACCAAAGTGGGAATTACAAGGGTATTTGCTTTACAGTTATTTATTAAACTATATGTATATATTTATATATCTCTGTATGTATGTTGTATTTCACAATAAAAATAATATTAAAAATAAAATGAAATGAATAAATTACATTTTGCTATGAATTCTTTAGAAAAACCAATGTATTTGTCTCTGATCCAAATGATTATTTAGAAATACAACTATCTCCTACACTGATTCTACCAAAGACTCTTAATATTAAAATTTACGCAACGTTACATTAGTCAGGAATAAGCTTTGTGCTGTAAGAATCTTAAAATCCTAGTGGCTCCTAACAATAAAGCTTTATTTCTTGTTCACCTCATACGAATGTGAATTGATAGCACTCCAGTATGGGCAGTTACTCTGGGATCCAGTCTTTTCTAGTTTGAGGCTCCACTGTCCCTAAGGAGCTTGGAATCAACCATTGAATTCTCTGTACTCGGCTTTCAAACAATGGAAGAGAGAGAATATACAGGATTATGTGGAAATTTGTACGGGTCTGTACATCTCTTTGCCCCACATTCTACTGACTGACACTGAGTTACATGGCCATGTCTAATTGCAAAGGAGGCTGGGAAATGTAGTGTAAATTGTGCCCAGGAGGAAGAGGGGAACAATTTCTGAACATCTGCCTAGTCTCTGCCACAATTGAACAGTCTCCGTCACACTATTAATTCAGAGGGAAAATGTTTTCCATTCTAGAGTTCTATAGAAAATTATACTGCAAATTAAATATGATAATAATTAATTTATAGATGTTTGTAAGGTCTCTAAAATTTTATTCCTGGAAGATATGTTTCATCAGAATGAGGGAGTAAACTGAAATATAACAATTCATGTAGTCCATAGATCCAGTATATGTAGAATTAAAAAACAAAAGAAATAACTGGATGATGGTGAAGGGAAATTTTGGGTGACTATGATGTATTAGGTTTGGAGAACAACTGATAAAAAATTGGAGCTAGAGAATGAAAAGAGAATGCAAGAGCTATTTCTGTAGTTAAAGTATGCACATACTACATTTATATAAATATGAGATAATGTTAGGTTTAAAGATAACTAAGCAAATAAATGAAGAAATTAGCAACTGGAAAAATGCATAGAATACAAGAAAGCAAATGTAATCATAGTTCATGATATGGCTTAGCTGCGAACATTATTTTCATGGTCATAATAATGTGAACCATTGAACATAGATTGAACAAAAATGTCATAGATCTACAGCAATATTAAGAAACTGGGGGAAGGAGACGTGTGCATGTGTGTGTGTGTATGTGTGTGTGTGTATTGGGGGAATCTGTAAGAATACTGAAACCTCTTATATGTACATTAATTAAAATACCTAGATTATTATTTTTGTTCTTTACCTTTCTCTTGTGACTATTACACAAAATGCTAATTTAAAATTGATCACAGCCTGGAATGGAGCTCAATTAATACCTATTTGGAGCTACTTCACAATCACCACTTACGACATCTATTTAGACTCTTTCGAAAAAAGAAAACTCAAAGAGCATAAACACTCCTCATTAATCATCACAAAGCACTGTTGATTTTCCTGTGTAGCTCCTTTGTGAAGTTTCACATCGATTCCATCTGTTGTTTCAGCACTTGGTCTTTGAGCCAAACGCTGATGGATTTGTCCTTTTTAACAGGCCTGTGTGGGAATTTAGGAGCACAGTTGATCCTAAACATTGCTTCCAGGAAAGAGACTCCAAAAGGGACAAGCAAAGTAATGATTTGTTTGTTTTTAAGGCCTTCAAATGGTAGGGGGATACTTAAACTGTGTAAAACTCTGGCCAAATTCAGATTTGAAGTGGATTCTTCCTCTAATCTCTGAGTGTGTTGGTGTTTTGAGAAAAAGGTCATAACAATGACAGAAACAGTCTCAAGCTGAACTACGAGTCAAACTGCATAATGATAGTAATTTGAAAATCATTCAAGTGAATTGGATTGCCCTTCTCTTTAAAAATCTTCACCTCCAATGTGGAAGATAAAAAGCCAAAAGAATTTGTAACATTATTCTATGATGTTTCATAAAATTATTTTAAAATATCAACCTTGACATAGAAATATGCTTCTGAAACTATATTCCCAGATTAAACAAGAGAACAATTTATTGGGTCTTGATTTGAAACCCATATAAATGTATTAGGTAATTCTGTCAAAGATGAAAAAAACCTGAATTGGAACTCACAACACATTTTGCTCGGAAAAAAATTAAATCATCAATTATGATTAATTCATATTGCTGTCTTACTGATCTTAAATGATCAAGCATTTTGGTTTGACTTTGCTTAAGGGAGAGGGGGGAACCTACATGATTCACTGAATAGAATTGTTGATGAATTTGATACAGTTACACGTCAATAAGAATCTTTATAAAGGCTTGAATCACTATCTTTTGCAGTGTTTCCAGTGCTAACCTATTAGAACTGCCCATGACATTAGTTTTATTTTGAATATAATGTTTATATTCAGTAGCTTTTAACTGAATCATACTGATTATTTTCTTGAATAATTCACTCTTGAATTCTAATTCTTTTAAAAACATATTAATTTCTTTTTATAAAATTAATTTTAAGAAAACATAAGTGTGACTTGCTTTTAAAACTGTGAGCAATTTCTTCATCAATATGAGATGCAATTGTTTTGAGTAACTTACAAAAAACAAACATTCAGGGGCCCAGTAGTGCAGCGATTAGGTGTGCACATTCTGCTTCGGCAGCCCGGGGTTCGCAGGTACGGATCCCAGGCGTACACTGACACACCACTTGTCAAGCCATGCTGTGGCGGTGTCCCATATAAAGTAGAGGAAGATGAGCATGGATGTTAGCTCAGGGCCAATCTTCCTCAAGAAAAAGGGGAGGATTGGCTTCAGATGTTAGCTCAAGGCTAGTCCTCCCCACAAAAAAAAAACAGAAAACAAAAAAAACATTTATAGTCACTGACATTTCAAGATGATAATTTCAATTTTTTATAAACAAGTATATAAACATTTTATTTTCTGCTTTAGAACACACTCATATTCTCAGTGGGAATCCTAAATGATACTGATGTTTTGAAAGTTCAATTTAATCACCAACTATAGGATTTAGAAATGATGACTGATACGCCATATTAACAAGATCAACGGATGTGAGTTATAGCCGCTGAAATCAGACTTCTGAAGCAATTATCCCTCTTAGAAACTATATGCATTAAAATCCTGGGTAGAAAATAACTAGTCTGCATGAAAGAGAGCTTGGGAATTAAAAACCACCTGAGAATATGCTGAGTTTCTGAAAATAAACTGGAAGCTTGAATATTCTTAGGAAAAAAAAGTTAAAAGGAAGGAAAGGATGCAAAAAAAGAAAAAAGAAACAAAGAGAAAAGAAAACACGGGAAAAACAAAGACACAAGCATGGTTTATTTCATAAATTAATTTAGGTAAGATTACCTTTTTTGGAGAATAATTGATTTGAAGAATCAGAACTGTATTTGGTACATGGTATGTGCTTAATAAATATTTGTTGAACAAATGAAAGACAGTAATACTACAGTGATGATTTACCTGAATTCAGCAGAAAATCAGCTAAAAGTGAAATAGAGTTCTCCAGACGTCATAAAATCTATAAGCTGTCCATCTATGAAGCAGGATCTGGTGGTTGATCCTTTCACCTACAGCACAGATCCTGATCTGTTTGTTATTAACCCTGTGTAATGAATCCTGTAGCCTGGTACCCAAATGTGTTTTACTTTGATCAATAGCAAGTTCCAATAGTAGTAGTGTTTCTTTGCCTACAATTTTCTGAAACAGTGAAATGGGTTGGAATTATGAGTCATGTTAAGCCAGTTTCACCCAAAGAAATCCTGGAGGAAATTTGTCACCCTCATAATGTGCATTTACATTTATTGAAAATGTAATTAAGTCTTTACTCAAGACAGTTAAGGGCAAACAAATTTCAAACTTCTATAAAATTAACTCAATAAACTGAGATTTTTACATTTTCAGATGAATTGGTTTAATATTGCTCATCATATGTACATTAAGAAACATTTATCAAGTGCCTGTTATATGCAAGCACTGTGCTTGTCTCGGAGGATTAGAAGGTGGTTGAGGCAGAGTCCCTGTGTTTAAAGAAAGCACAGAAGAAGTGGATGAAGCAAGGAATGAAAAGTTCTTGGTTAGAAAGACACGCCGTGAAAATACAGAGAGGGTATAATTCATTCTGTTTGAAAGAAACCAGGAAAACTTCCCAGAGCAGGTGATATCTGAGATAAATGTTGAAGGGTAAGTATAAGGCTGACAGGTAGACAAGGCAGATGGGGGTTCAGACAAAACGAACAACATGAGCAGTGGCTCAGACCTGAGACTGTGCAGTTAGAGTGGTTTTGTGCTGCAGGAGGACGGAACGTTGACGACAGTAATGAGTTCTACGTCAGCAAGAGAGGCGGAAATAAAAACAGGAAGCCCTTCTTATGCCATTTTAAAGAATTTGGACTTGCCTACTACGTATAGAAAGGGGGTCAATGGAGCCCTTTTAGGGCAAGGAGTTATATAATTAGATCCATAGATTGAAACAGTATTTAGGAGACTGGAGTAGAGGAGGAAAAGAATGGAAGCAGGAAAACCAGTAAGAAGCTACTGATATCACCAAGTAAGAGATGATGGAAGCCCAGAATTAGAAGAATATCAGGCCTCTGCAAAGAGGGATTGCATTTGAAAGATATTTTAATTAAAATAAAGAGCATTTGGTAACTGATCTATAGAGACCAAACAGAAGAAAGAGTGAATGATGGCTTCATGTTTCAGGAAGGGTAGTGTATCATTAGCTTTTACTGCATAATAAAGCACTCCAAAATTAAATGACTTAAGGAGCCAGCCCAGTGGCTCACATGGTTAAGTGCACAAGCTCTACTTTGCTGGCCCAGGGTTGGCAGGTTTGGATCCCAGGCCCGGACTGCTGCAGCACTTGTCAAGCCATGCTGTGGCAGCATCCCATATAAAGTGGAGGAAGATGGGCATGGAAGTTAGCTCAGGGCCAATCTTCCTCAGCAAAAAAAAAAAAGGGGGGGGGGATTGGCATCAGACGTTAGCTCAGGGCTGATCGTACTCACACACACAAAATTAAATGACTTAAGACAACAATAATTTATTATTGCTCATGAGTGTCTTGGTCATCTGGACATTGCTGCTGAACTGGGCCAACCTCAGCTGATGTCGGCTGGGTTTGCTCATGTCTGTAGTCAGTTGCTGGGTCAGCTGGGGCCCAGCTCATCTACTATGGCCTGTGCTGGGGTACCTGGTCTCTGCTCCATGTAGTCTATCACCCTTCAGCAGGCTAGTTCAGAGGCTAGGCGGGGCTTCTAAGACAGTGAACAGAAGCACACAAGCACTGTAAGCCTTAGGCTCAGCATGAGCACACAATCACATTCTATTGGTTAAAGCAAGTCACCAGGCCAAAAACAATCAAACAAACAGAAAGCAAGTCAAAAGGTGGGGATAGACTATGCTTTTTGATGGAAGGAGCTGCAAAGTTATATCACCCAGGATTATTGATTTGGGGAGAAGAAAACTTGTAGCCACTTTTACAAAGAATCTACTACAGATAATAATTCATCAATAGAAAGAGAAAGTACAGAAGATGGGTTAGATTTGAGAGGAAAGATAAACTCTTCGAATATAGTTAGTTTCAGGCTCTATCTAAACATCTAGAAATATTCAGTGAGAAATTCAATTCAGTGAAGTTAAAGTGACTTGCACAATATTATATAACTACTTTGAGACAATTAAACCCAGAACACAAGACTCAGTCTACAGTCCAATAGTCTTTCCACTGATCTATTTATTTAGAAGACACTTCAAGAGGACCAAATGATCAATTGTCATTCATTCACTTGATTGGTTATTTCTTTTTTATTTTTTTGTGAGGAAGACCAGCCTTGAGCTAACATCCAATGCCAATGCTCCTCTTTTTTGCTGAGGAAGACTGGCCCTGGGCTAACATCCGTGCCCATCTTCCTCTACTTTATATGTGATGCCGCCACAGCATGGCTTAACAAGCAGTGTGTCGGTGCGGGCCGAGGATCCGAACAGGTGAATCCCGGGCCGCTGCAGCAGAGCGCATGCACTTAACCACTTGTACCACCGGGCCGGCCCCTTGACTGGCTATTTCTTAATTTTCTCTCTCATCTCCTTTCCTCTTCTCTCCCCGCTCTTTCTTCCCTCTGTTTCTTCTCTTCTTTCTTTCCAATATTTATTGAATACCTAATATGTGCTAGATGCTATAGATGTGGACAAAAGAATTGGACTTTACCTTATTTCAAATTGGTTAGTTCAGATTAGATCACAATGTAATTAGAAAGAACACCGACCACCCTCCTCACTTAGGAAGATATTTATCTGTTTTGAGCTTCAAGTTGGTGACAATGTAGTCAAGCAACTTTATTTACCCTTTGGCAAATAAATGAATACCATAGAGCAGACTGAATATAATTAATTGCAAACTGCCTTTTGTAACTTAATTAAACATTCTGCTCCTGAAGCAGGAATTTGAATCTTTCGTGTGGCTGCTAATTAGAGTATGTGAAGCCTATCTTTAAGTTGGCTAGTAATAAGTAACTGAGCAGAAGAGTGCTGTTGTTTGCCACTATCACAGTAGTTTTAATGTAGATATGTTTACTATCTTAACTAAAATGGGTTTTAGAAATGTAATGCTTTATTGGGTCTAAGTATGACATTTTTTTAAAAAAAAACAAAGATCATCTTGTCCAATAAGAACAAAATGAAAACAAGCTAATTAAATTTGAAAAAAATCTTTTCAAATATGCATAATGCTTAGTTAAGAAATAGAACCCACAACTCACTCCTAGCTAAGAAATTAATTCATTTACTGGCAGATATGCACTAGGGTCTCAGTCTTGAGTGAACAATTGATAGAGACGGAATTTCAGATTTCCTTCTATCGAGTATTGTTGTCCAAGGAAGAGTGTTTATAGAGAGAAGGTAATCTTGGTTCTTCCACCAGTATCCACGAGCTGTAGCCTCAACGTCACCTGAAGTTGTTGCAGTTCATGCATTTAGCCCGTGTATTTGCAAATTCTTTCTAGATTCCTGCATTGTTGGTGATCTTGGTACTCATAAATACCTATTCCAAATATGCTTTAAATATTTCAACTAAATGTTTAAATCTAAATGCTTATATTTAAATATTTACACTTGAATGTTTAATATTTAAATATTTAAAATTAAAAGAGGAATACAAAAGGTTCCAAGTAATAATTTCACTTTCATTCTTTAGTTCTGATTAAATAAACAACACATACTGAAAAGGAAAAAATTAAATGAGAAAGGAGGTGAGCACTGCTTAAATATGAATCACAAATTCTGTATGGCGTGTATATGTTTACACTCCTTGCTTAGCACATGTAACTGAGAACTACTGTATTCACCCTAAAAGAGAGAGAAGCATATATTCCTCCTATTATGTTTTGGTCTGCCTTGTCCTTTTAAACAACATGTCTAACCATATTAATATATATTTAGAATCTATTCTGCACAGAATATATTCATTTTTATGACTTTCAACCTGTTCTTTTAATAAACTAACCATAACTTTTGGCATCGCTTATTCTCTTGGTGCACTCCTTATCCTTAGTCAGAATTGCATAAGTTTGCCTTTGTCAAAAACAGAAAGGGCAGACCCTCAATAACATACACCCGATGCTAGAAGGCAGGAATCATAGTTAACACAGTGTTCTGCAGTCAGTATTTCAGCTGTTTCTCAACTCCATGGAAGAACCTGGAAGGATTTTAATTGGTTTAGTCCCTAGTGAGTGTCCATTTGCTATTACTCAAATGAGGTAAAATATATTACAGTTGGAGAAAAGAGTAGTGGGTAAGTGACTTGCAAGTATATAACCAAAAATATCCAAATCAGATTAGCAGGAAGGAGGGAGGAGAAAAACAGAGTGGAGAAGGAGAAGCAAAAGGCAGATGAGGAAGGGGAAGAACAAGAGGAGGAGGAGAAGAACAGGAGGAAGAGAGACGTTAGGATATTTCATGAGCTGCTCGTTATGCTTCCAGCCTCTGGCTACATGACTCATGGGATGGGGATAGGCTGTGGGAGAGAATCTTCCTGGGAGTTCCAAGAATGCTACAAGAACCTACAAAAACACTTCTAGTATGCTTTGAGTTATAACAGGAAATATCCACATTTTTACTTTATGATTCATCCATTTGACATCATGTATATTTTGATATTCCAACCTAGAAGAGTGCTAAGCTTTATTATTTAAGATTATTAAATTCTTCTATAATGGATGGGAGAAACAAATTAGGAGGACAGATTAAAGTAAGTATGATAGTAAGTAGCTTGTGAGAATCGTCAGATGTAGATAAAGTGAGTTCAGCCTAAGTGTGCTGAACATAGATAGGAAGGGAGAAAAGGACCCAGTAGGCACTAAACATGCGTGGGACAGTAAATATTCTTCAGTCTTTGATGACACTCATTCTGGCACCATGTATGTCCTGCCTGAGATATACAGACAAGAGCCAGACTTCTCAGCAAGCTGTCAGTGAGCTCCAGCTACTGGCCAGAAATCCCGGAACCCATGCCTCTCTGCTGGAGGAGGTGAGTGCTGGCTTCAGCACTCCTTGTCTGCCCTACACTCTCGTCCTTGGAACCACATCACCAGCAGGGAAGGTTGATGTGACAGACAAAAGCAAGGAGACATGAGTGTTGGGTAACACTAGGTCCATGTGGTTTTTCCATTCCACTGGCTCCCTTCCCTCAGTCTGTGAACCTACTCCCTCTCTTTCCCCTTGAATTTGCTGTACAATTTAACAAAACATATGACTTGAGCATCTTACTTTGGTCTGAGAACATTTCTGTTCCTTGGCCTCGGGAATAATTTGCTTATAGTACACTTGGAGGCCACTAGGACTTCAAGAAATTACCCCACCACATGAGATATAATTGAGTCCACCTGGTGATGTTTCCTGATCAGGGAAAAAATACCAAGTAGTTTTTCACTTTCAAATTAGATTTTTTAGCAAAAGAAGTTCAACCACAACCCAGTGAGCTGTTGCTGGCCAGTGGCACGGCTTGTTTTTCTTCGGTTTGAGTCAGTTATCACCAAAATGTCTCAATTATATTCCTAGCTCTTTGAAGGCCAAATTGTTTGCCATCTGCACACAATTGCCACTGCAAAAGTCTCATCAAAATTTCATGACCCTAAAGCACTTTCTCCTCCTTTTATAATATAATGCTTTTGCAGATACTCTATTATTTTGAAGGGAGCAGTAGTCTCCTGTGTAGCATAATAAGTAAGGTAGCTCCCAGTGCTGTATGTTAAATGCGCATACCCCAGAGAGAAAAATAGAAAATGGCACTTTCCTCTCAATCCCTCCACCTCCCCCCATGCTCCCAGTGTATGGGCTGACAGATGTATATGAGATTTTTTTCCTCATAGTGTGTGAGGTTTGTTAGTAAGCCTGACATGTACAAACAAGAATTGCTGAAACACTAAGTCACATATGAATAATGAGAGAAAAGCCAAGTTTCCAGCTAAATCAGACAGTTCCATGACTCAGCTAAGTTATTTTCAGGAGGTAAAATTTGTGTTTAGAATGTGAAAGTAATGGAGCCATGTTGCTCTAGACTACTGAAAACCACACACACAGAGGGGATACTTCACATCTTTACTCGATGTGTCTGATTAGGTGATTAGGCAGAAATAAACTCTACTGTCAAGTGAACACATTTTGTTTTTACATAGAATCGTCATGAGGAACCAGGGCCTAGAACAGATCAATCACAAGACCCGGTCTCAGATAGTTGGCATCCCACGGTCTCCTACAATTACACCTTGAGAATCTGATTAAAAATTTCATGCAGAATCACAACACACCTGAATATCCTTGACCCCAGCATTGTTCTCCTCTACCTGTGAAGGTTGTTTTCCTTTCCTTAAGCTCTTATTAAGAAAAGATGGACCTAAAACAGTAAAGAATGATGGGGATCTCCACCACAGCCAAGCAGAACAGCAAATCTCCATGTGCACTCAACAAGGTGGCAGTTATGGCTGGGGGGCCCTTAGGTCTAAAATGTTCAGTAAGGCAATTTCTTTGGTCTATGTGTTACTCACCATGGAAATATTTCCAGGCATAGCAAACCTTTTCTAAACCTCAATATTAGATGACAACATTGTCACAGGTTCTATAGTTTCCTGTGTTACATTAGACTTTTTATATGCACATGATAATTTGGTGGTATAAAGATAAAAATCTTGAGCTCTATGACCACACTCCAGCTATACATGGATAGCTTTTTTTAATATTCTGTTCCATGTTTTCACACCACATAGGTATAATCTTAGCATTACTAATGAAGAAATTGTTTAAAATGTGAAATAAGCAGTCAAACAGGACCAATCTCCACTAACAAACATACCTTTTTTTAAAAGAACTTTCTCTTCCTGTTACTTGAGAAAAACGAAGATGGAAACAAACACAACCTACTGAGTATCTAGTATGTACAATAACCACTTCCACGTACATCATTTCATTTAATCCTTATGCATCTCATAATGTCTCCTTCTTTCCCTCTGCCCCAGCGGCTCCTTGCCAATGTACACGGCGCTGGGACACAGTAAACTGAATGTTTCTACCACAGGCATGCTTAGTCACTCAGCCCCGGAGAAGCTTAGCTGACGGCTGACTGGGGCCATGATGAAGTGAGAAATGACTGGTGATGGTGACATCGTACCTAAGCACACCAAACAGTTTTGTTTTGTTTTCTTTAGGAGAACTACACACAGCCAATGTCTCTAGCATAGAAAGTTAATGTGAATTGGGTTGATGAAATGAGAATTACATCATTTACAATTTAATGCCCTAGTTAAAGGGCTAAATTAAATGTAAAGTTAGAAGGAAAAAGAAAACAAATGGTAATCCTAAAGAAATGAAATAATCTACCAATTATAAAATAAAGTAGATTAAAATCTAAGATTTATTGGATATATATTTTCCTTCCACTGATGGGTGATGAAATAGCATATCATTTTAAAAAATGAGGCTGGTTTGGTTATCCAATTAAACAATCAACAGCTATTTATTGAATGCCTGCTATATGTACTATAAATTTAAAATAGCTTAATTTTCTGAAGTAACTATAAGCTTCCCAATTGTTATGTAAATAAGTAGTATGTTTTCTAAAGACATTCTTTAGCTCTAATTATGTGGTCTCATATATATCTAACAATTTTTGAAAAAAAACTATGAAAACACTATTTACAGATTAACTTTCCCTTTATTAAATGTATGCATGACTACACTGAAAATAGAAAAATCCAAAAGTACATGGATAAAACACACTGATTCAATTCTATACAGAATTATGCTTATTTTGGATATGATAGAGAAATTCAAGTAATCTAAGCATTATTCAATAAGTTTTTTATCAACTGGTATGAGTCATAATTATTGTCAATGAACCAAGGTAAATCTTTATTCTGAAATTCATTCTAAAACATATTATTAAAAGTAAATCCCCTTGCAAATGAATGGAAGTATGAATTCAAGACTCATAGATTTATACATGGTCACTTTGATTACCTTATTCATCTTAGAGAAGGCCATTGCACAAATAGTTCATTCAGTGGTCCCTCATTGTTTACAAAATCAAAATCGAAATCCTTTTCCTGGCTTCCAAAGACCACCACAACTTGTATTCAACTTCCTAAACTTATTTTTAACTATTTCACTTTAGGCATCCTGTGCTAAAGCAAATCTCAAATAGCAAGCAGCTTTTTCTTTTCTTTTAAGTTTTCTTTTAAGATACTTTATTTTTTAGAGCAGTTTTAGATTCACAGTAAAATTGAGCAGAAGGTACAGAGATCTCCCATATAACCTCTGTACCACATACACATAGCTTCCTCCATTATCAGGATAATGCACCAGCAGGGTACATTTGTAGCAACTGATGACCTACACTGACACATCATTATCACCCAAACTCCAGAGTTTGCATAAGGGTTCACTCTTGGTGGTGTACATTCTGTTGGTTTTGGCAAATGTATAATGGCGTGTTTCCACTATTAGAGTACTATGCAGAATAGTTTCACTATCCTAAAAATCTGCTATTTGTATTCATCCCTTCCTGCCCCTCAACCTCTGGCAACCATTGATCCTTTTACTGTCTCTATAGTTTTACCTTTTTTAGCATGTCACAATTGGAATCATACAGCACGCGGTCTTTTCAGATTGGCGTCTTTCACTTAATGCTATGTATTTAAGACTCCTCATGTTTGATAGCTCATTTCTCTTTAGTGCTGATTAATATTCATTGTCTGGGTGTAGTACAGTTTATTTATCCATTTACTTACTGAAGGGCATCTTGGTTGCTTCTAAATTTTAGTAATTATGAATAATGCTACTACAAACATTTGTGTGCCAGTGTATGTGTGGACTTAAGTTTTCAACTCATTTGGATAAATACCAAGGAGTGCCAAAGCTGGATATTATAGTAAAAGTATGTTTAGTTTTGTAAGAAACTGCCAAAGTGTCTTCCAAAATGGCTGTGCGATTCTGCATTCCCAGCTGCAGTGAGTGAGAGCTCCTGTTGCTCCACATCCTCACCAGCATTTGGTGTTATGAGTGTTTTGGATTTTGGCTATTCTAATGGGGTATAGTGATATCTTGTTGTTTTAATCTGAAATTCTCTAGTGACACATGACGTGGAGCATATTTTCATATGCTTATTTGCTATCTGTATATCTTCTTTGGTAGGATGTCTGTTTAGGCTTTTTGCCCATTTTTTAATTTGGTTGTTTTCTTATTATTGAGTTTTAAGAGATCTTTTATATTTTGGATGAGTCTTTTATAAGATATTCCTTTTACAAATATTTTCTCTCAGTCTGTAGTTTGTCCTCTCATTACATTGATAGTATCTTTTGCAGAGCATAAGTTTTTAATTTTAATGAAGTCAATATAATTATTTATTTTTTTCATGGTTCGTGCCTTTGGTATTGTGTTTACAAGTTCATTGCCACACACAAGGTCATCTGGGTTTTTTCCTTTGTTTTCTTCAAGGAGTTTTATATTTTGCTTTTACTTTTAGGTTGATGATCTATTTTGAATTAATTTTTGTGAAAGGTATAAGGTTTGTGTCTATATACATATATGTATATTTTGCATGTTGATGTCCAGTTGTTTCAGCACCATTTGTTGAAAAGACTATCTTTGCTCTATTGTGTTGCCTTTGCTCCCTTTTCAAAAATCAGGCTACATTTATATGGGTCTCTTTCTGGGTTTTCCATTCTATATCATTGATCTAGTAGGTAGCACTAAATACTGCCCAAAAGAGGCCCTCTAAAATACTACTTATTTCTGCTCCAGTCTTATTCGTGTCTCAACAGATGTCCTTGTCAATGTTTATTCAAAGCCACACTGCAACCTTACCACCTTCCCTGTATCCATCTGAATATCTGCTAGAGTCCTCTAAAATGCCGACCATTTTCCAAACTGGGTTGATTCTCTGGTCATGGGCCATTGGAGGCTTATTGCCACTCTCCGTTCAGTTGCCAGATGATGAAGGAACAATGCTATCCTTCTTGATGCTCTTCATTGCCCTTCCTCAAACTCAGTAATGTAAATTAAGGCTTTGAATTCCTGAGGCAAATTAGATGATCACCCATCAAATCAAATAACCTGGTATTTCCACCTGGAATAGATTGATTCCAAATTATTGTAGCTCTGTGAATCCCCACTGGTCATCCAGCGTTGCAGGCCTGTGCATCTTCGCTGGAGATTTCCACACTTCACAGGGCTGATGTTACTCTTCAGGGAGTCAGAGTGTCTATCTTTATTCACACACTATCCCCAACGAGGCTAACAGCTAAGCACCACCTTGCCCTCTCTTGACCTTAGAGTAATAGTAATAGTTTGCCCAGAAGTAAGAACTTTAAATTTCTCAAAAATAGTTTTTTTGCCACTTTTATAGATCATCATGAACCTACACAGTAGGTGTCTCATTTTCCTTGAGTTAAGCATAGATCGTAAGCTCCATCATACAATACATGCACTCCTTGGATGGTACTGATACATTAGATAACCATTTGTTACACTTCTGTGTTAACTGTGTTAAAACATAACCAAAAAGAACTTATTTCAGAAATTTACAGCAATGGCATTACATTAGGAAAAGATTTGAAAATAAGGTCCATTTCACCAAGAGTATTCAGACAAAGACATCAAAAATATAGAATTAAGACAACATTATTGCCTCACATTTAATTACATGAGAGGTATGCAGGATTGGTGCAGCAGATCCATTTGATTTAAAATATGTAAATATGTTGATGACATTTTACGTGGGCTTTGCTTTTCCAGAATTTTCTAATAAAATTCAATTAAGGAGAGTATTTTGGAGGCTAATTTTGAGATAAAGGGTAAAAATTTTAAGATAGGAGATGTCATTAGGAGTCATCATTTCAATCAAAGTTTATTTCCAGAAAGCCTTATTGCTCTATGAAAAAAAGAAAAATATGAAATGCCTTAGAATGCTATGCTATATTGACATACCTCAACTCTCAGTGGACAAGGATTAAATCAGTTAAGTGTGTCTTTTTAAAACTCCATAAGATTTAATGTGACCATGACATTTTAGCTTCCTCCTCTATTAGGTGTGAACTCTACTAAAGGTTTATGAAGGTGTTTAGGGAGAAACAGAATACAATCTTTGCCAACCTGACCTAGTAAGGATTTATAGAGGAGGATTTGTATAAGTTAGGGCAATAAAGTCCCCAAAAGGAGTAATTGGAACATCTGGAATCAATAATCTCATAGGACTAGTTTCCTCTCCCCAACTTCTCTTTTCTTTTGCTTCCTGGCAGGTTATCAAGCCAATAACTCTAGGAAGTTATATTTTGTTTGAGAATTGAAATATTTGTGAAGATGCAGCTGCAAACATCAGTTTAGAGTCAGAATGAGATCAACGATATAGAGAATTAGGAGATGGAAGTTGGAAATAAACTCATTTTATGTGTATTTTTTCAATTACAAAATAAGTAGAACTATTGTAAGAAATAATAGCATTTTTAAAAATCAGTATTTAAATAAAATAAGCATAGGTCTTCTATAGAAATGAACTCGACTGGAAAAGAAAAGTTAGCATCATGTATTAATTTGATTTACCTCATTGAGAATCCAATTGTTGAAATACAAAGGTGAAATACATTTCCCCTAATCTCACAGAGTGCATTAATAGTGAGTTGAGGAGGCAAATCAAGAAATTGCAAAAAAAAAAAAAAAAGAGGAAAAAGAAAAAAAGGAGTCTTTTACTTCCTGCTGCTTTGAATGTAGTGTCACTATGTATCCACCACTCAAACCAGAAGCCTGAGATTCATCCTTGACTCATTTCCTTGTCATGAATTTTTCTAAACATGATAAATAAAAACAAGGAGCTAGAGTTCTTTTTGTACCTTGTTTTGCTTTGATTTTCCTTTTTGGATCAGTAAATGGTCAAGTCGACGAGGGCTGAGATTTCTGCTTGTTTTGTTCTCTATGTGCTTGTTTTGTTCCCAGTGCCTGAAATCATACCTGGCATGTTGGAGGTGCTCAAAAAGTATTGTTGAAAAGTTTACAGATTATACTATCAGGGACATCATCAAGGAGGAAAAGATACAGTGACGTCAGTCTATATTCATCATGATATTTGAAAAGTGCACAGAATTGTGTCGCCTTGGGTGAGTTGTTTAACCTTTCCAAATCAAAGTTTTCTCACCTGCAAAATGGAGGTTAACAATCACAGCAACATCATAAGATTAATGTACCAGTCATTGGGGCTCTCCTCTCTCTTTCCTCTTTCTCCTAATAGATCCTCGTTGAGGAAGAGAAGGCAAGAACGGTGCCAACACCATGAGAAAATAGCAGGTTTCATAGTGGTATGACTGAAGTAAAAACGGTAGCTGTGACTCTCTGAGCAGCTGGAGGCTGAGTGAGACGGGGCGCGGTGGATGAAAGGTGCCCAGGGTAGTGCGAGTGTCAGAGAACATGCTCCAGACAGGAACCACTCCCTGGAAATCTTAGGTCTCTCTTAGGAGGTAGACCCCTCCAGTGTTACACCTAAACAGATCCATCATTCAACGGTGAGGGGACTAAGAGGCTTGCGGGAGTTCACATGCCTCATTAGCCTTGTACTTGTTTGGATCTGAAGTTCTATCCAAGCACGAGCAGTTGAAACTGTAACTGACACTGAGCAGTAAAGCGGCTGCTAATGTAACAGTTTCCCATAAGTGAAAGTTTGAGGAGAACATCAATCTATAGCCTGAAGTGACTGCCAATACAGTCTATGAAATGATTACAGCCCCGTGACTAATACACAGGACTGTCAATCCAGTATGACCACCACCTGCTGGGAGCTGGGATGTTTAGGAATATGACAGACAGAAAGACAGGAAGGAGAGAGGGCAAAGGAACAGAAACACGTACACTTAAAAAATGGTAAGCTATCAGTCTTCCCAAATCTCCTGACCAACTCCGGAGTTAACATTTTCAAATGCACATAAAATTAGATATTTTCACTCTAATGGCAATGCCTATTTCATTATTAATTACAATTTAAATGTTTATTCCAAGAGCAGAGGAGACTGTTTATTGATTAGCTACTTTGTATATTTAGTTATTAAGAGGTCTTTTAAACGGGTTCCATTCCAACAGAATTTCCCTTCATAGTGGGGTTATCAGAAGGATATAAATATTCTAGAGCTTTCCTTCAATTGAGAAATTCAAGTTAGTTCTGCCAAAGTAATATAACATAAACTCTGATTAATGAATGAGTATCAATGTGGTTTTATGAAAAGTAATATTAACTCTGATCAAAGTTCACAGTTACTGGGTTTATGCTTAAAATCCATTAAACCTTGTTGTCACCTTTTATTTCATAAAAGGCACAGATAGACATTGATTACATTTGAATTGCCTTTTATTTCTGCTTATAGTCCAGAGAATTAAATGGAAATACCATCAGCATAGTCTTTAATAAATTTAGAATTTGTTCTGGTTTTAAAGATCCCCAAAATTCTTTGAGATATTTAGGTATGAGATATCTGTCAACAACCTAAATAGAATGTTATGTCGGTTCCACAAATTTGAAATAAACTTTATTTTTTCTGTTTTACTACAGTTTTAGAAAATATGCAGTTTTGGATTTTCATCAAATTTTTGCATAGTGGAAGTTCAATAATAAATTGTTACATTAAGTAGGTGTATCTGGGAACATTTTTTAGTAGATTTTAAAATTTTAGAGCAGTTTTATTTTAGAACAGTATACAGAATTATTGCAAAGATAATATCCCACACCCAATTTGCTTTATTATTAACAACTTATATAAGAATGGTACATTTAAATTTAAAGTTAACTGTGATCACCTGGCTGAGGTTGTGTTTGTCAGGTTTCTCCCCTGTAAAGTTAATCTTTTCTTTCTCTCTTTCCATACTGCACTCTTTGGAAGGGAGCCATTATGTACAACCTACACTTAAGGAGTAGGGAGGTATGCTCTACATTTTTCAGGGCAGAGTGTCTACATAAGTTAATTGGAATTCTTCTGCACTAGAGATTTGTCTGTTCTCTTCTCTTCTTAAACTTATTCAATCATTTATTTATATGTGTAAGGACTCAGGGATATTTATTTTATGTTTTGGGTTATAATGCAATGCTACTTTACTTTTGTACCCAAATTGTTCCAGCTTTGACCATTGGGAGATCTTTCAGTTAGATCCTGTATCTGTTTGACATATCCCCATCGTTGTGGGGTTTTTTCTTTCTTTTCACCACTTTTTCTTTTTAAGCACTACAAGATGCTCCAGGCTCATCTTGTGCATATCTGCCCCAGAATAAGTCATTTCTCTAAGGAGACCTGGTTCTTTTTTTAGAGAATGACTTTAAAATCCAAGATCTGGGTGCTAGGTGTCATTGATTCTAGACCCTCTCAGTTGACATAGCAAGGAATTAGATGTATGTGTGCCCACCTACAGATATAAATGTATATCTTAACGTGTATCTGTATGTAACCAATCTGTATCTACATTAAGCTAAATATGAGTTCATACTGATGTCTCCACTCTAATCTCTTACTCATTGATTATTCTAGCCTCTTCCCACTGCTTGTCTATAGCCTCCCACTACAAGGGTGAAACCTGCTTCTCACCATCAACTATCCATTTACTTAATGGTTCAGTTCCGGGACACGTGTGTAATAGTTTCGGAATCGTCAGCTCGTAACCCTGTGGGAACCAACTGCATCAACTAGACTACAGTGCTTACATACGATCTTTTTGCCCTTAGTCTTACAGAATTCACTCATTTACAAAGTGGTTTAAGTCAGCACAACATTCCCACACTGCCTTCAGTGAGATCGTTTCTGATATTTGTAATACATTTAAATTATTTTCTCACGTTCTGATTCCATTCACTGTATGGATACACTACAGTTTACTTGTCCATTTACCTATGGAAGGACATCTCGCTTGCTTTCAGGTTTTGGTAATGATGAGCAAAGCCACTATAAATATTTGTGTGCAGGTTATTGTGTGGACATAAGTTTTTAAACCAGTTGACAAATACCTAGGAATGTTATTGCAGAAATGTGTGGCAATCCTGTTTACCATTGTAGGAAACCGCCCAACTGTCTTCCGACAGTGGCTGTACCGCTGTGCGTTCCCGTCAGCCATGATTCAAGTGCCTATTTCTTTACATCCTCACCAGAAATGGCATTGTCAGATTTTGTCTTTTGTTTTATTTTTTGTTTTTGCCATTTTAATAGGTATGTAGTATTTTCTCAGTGTTGTGTGTTTTTGGTGTGTTTTTTGCAGTATTTTTTACATGTCTCTCTATTGTTTTGCAGGGAAAGATTTACCCTGAGCTAACATCTGCTGCCAATATTCCTCTTATTTTTTTTTCCTCCCCAAAGCCCCAGTGCATGCTTCTATATCCTAGTTATAAGTCCTTCTGGTTCTTCTATGTGAGCCACCACCACAACATAGCTACTGACAGATGAGTGATGTGGTTCCATGCCTGGGAACCGAACCCAGGCCACTGAAGCAGTGAGAGCGCTGAACTTTAACCACTAGGCCTGACTCCTCAGTGTTGTTTTAATTGCAATTTCCTAATGACAAATGATGTTGAGCATCTTTCCATTTGTAAGCTGAAACCAAAAGTAACCTAGATTCCAGCAAATTATTGTGTTTCACACCAGATTGAGTTCATGAAAGATTTCACTAATACTACATTAAACTTGATTGGATCATAAAAGATTTTACTGTCACATAATTGATAAGGTCATCTAAGCTCATGCAGGAGCCATCTACCAGCATCATGTGTTTTGTAAAACCCTCCTAATTAGAATGCATGATATTACTGAATATTAAGAAGTTGAGAGCACACCATCATTCTTTTCCATTGTTTGTGTTTAGTCAAGAATATATCCAGTAGTTCACCTCAAGGGATCATGTGACTTGTAAGTATGACAGCAAAGTACCTCTAAGAATTTGTCAATTACTTAGTTAAGAATGTACTTCCAGACTGGATTAAAAAAATTTTTTTTCTATTTTTTTCTGGTAATCCTAGTATCAAATATATGAAGTCAAATAGAAAGTCTATGAAAGATAGTCTCAAAGGTTAGAGAGGACTAAAAATAGAAATGTTACTGAAATGACTGGGAATTACAATGTGAAGTGAATCTTAATTTTCAAGACCCAAAATCCTCCTTTCAAATTACACTTGTATTTTTATTTAGTAATAAAGATGTCATTTTGATGGAATTTTAGATTGATAGAAGACAATTTGCCAACACATTTTGAACTGCGTTACATAAAATCACATTATATTAAATGGTGTCATTTTAAATGAGCTGGAGTGTTTGTTAATTGTTATCTGGGTGATTCTGGAAAACTCCTACAAATTAATTACCTTAATAATTAGATTATGTATCCTTTCTAAAATGAGCCGCAAGTTTTCTTTTTAAGAAATGTTTCGAAACCATCAACAAAATGAAAGGGCAACCAATGGAATGGGAGAAACTATTTGCAAATCATATATCTGATAAGCGGTTAATATCCAAAATACATTAAAAAAAACTCATACGACTCAATAGAAAAAAAAGAACTGATTAAAAAATGGGTAGAGGAACTGAACAGGCATTTTTCCAAAGAAGACATACAAATGGCCAACAGGTATACGAAAAGGTTCTCAACATCAGTAATCCTCAGAGAAATGCAAATCAAAACCACAATGAGACATCACCTCACACCCGTTAGAATGGCTAATATAAAAAAGACAAGAAATAACAAGCGTTCGTGAGGATGTGGAGAAAAGGGAGCCCTTGTACATTGTTGGTGGGAATGCAAATTGGTGCAGCCACTATGGGAAACAGTATGGAGGTTCCCTCAAAAAATTCAAAATAGAACTACTATATGATCCAGCCGTTCTACTTCTAGGTATTTATCTGAAGGAAATGAAATCACTTCTTGAAAAGATATCTGCACCCCCATGCTCATGGCAGCATTATTCACAGTAGCCAAGACATGAAGACAACCTAAGCGTCCACTGACAGATGACTAGACAAATAAACGTGATATATGTATACATATATATCACATTTTCTTTAACCATTACAATTGTGTGTGTGTGTGTGTATATATATATATATATGTAAACATTATTCAGCCATAAAAAGAAGGAAATTCTGCCATTTGCAACAACATGAATGGAATTTGAGAGCATTATGCTAAGCGAAATAAGTCAGACAGAGAAAGGCAAATACTGTATGATCTCGCTTATATGTAGGACATTAAAAAAACATGCTCCTAGATACAGAGAACAGATTGGTAGTTGCCAGAGGCGGGGGGTGGGTTGTGTGCAAAATGAGTGCAGGGGATCAAAACATACAAACTTCCAGTTATAAAATAAATAAATCCTGGGGATGTAATGTACAGTATGGTGATGATGGTTAATACTGAATTGTATGTTTGAAAGGCACTAAGAGGGTAGATCTTAAAAGCTCTCATCACAAGAAAAAAATTATATCTATGTGTGGTGATGGATATTAGCTAAACTTACTATGTTGATCATTTCACAATAGATACATATATCAAATCATTATGTTGTGCACCTAAAACTAACACAATGTTATATGTCAATTATATTTCAATTAAAAAAAAAGAAAGGAAAAGCCTTGGGAAAGAGTTGAGATGTGAGATGTTAGGACACCAGCAATAAGAGACCTGGGAAGAGGACGTCCAGACAGATGAGTCAGTACCAGCCAAGAGATGTGGGGTCTAGGGAGAGGGACGAGGTCAGCACAGGATGCTAGGATAGCTGGACTTCTCCCAAAGACCAGACAGAAAAAGCCAAGTTGGGGGCCGGCCCCATGGCTTAGCAGTTAAGTGCACGCGCTCCGCTACTGGCGGCCTGGGTTCGGATCCCTGGCGCGCACTGACGCACTGCTTGTCCAGCCATGCTGAGGCAGCATCCCACGCACAGCAACTAGAAGGATGTGCAACTATGACATATAACTATCTACTGGGGCTTTGGGGAGAAAAGGGAAAAAAAGGAGGAAGATCGGCATGGATGTTAGCTCAGGGCTGATCTTCCTCACAAAAAAAAAAAAAAAAAGCCAAGTTATAAAAGCATGTGCTTCCTGCTAACCATCCAATTCCTTTTGGAAAGTGAAAAACATCTAAACAAAAGCAATAACAATAACCATACAGTCCTTTCTTCACTGATTCCACATAATTTTTGAGAGGGAAAAACTAATTCCCAATATGTGATGCAATGGACCAGGAGTCAGTAGAACCAAGTTCTGTGATTATTTAAATTAATGAAAAAGAAAGAAAGAATGTTTCCTTCTATCTTTGTAGTCATGTCATTATGTATTAATATGTGCACAAGAATTGTAATATAATACACCAAAGTGAAAATAGATATTTCTTATGTTATGATTGAATTTTCTCCCTAAAATTTTATCTAATAGTGATATCACATCTAAAAGATGGTTAATTTTTACTGATATATAAGAATTAAAAATAAGCAAAAAAAATAAAAATAACCACGAAAAGAGACATTGAAATGTTTTTACAGCTGCCAATATCATACCATTCCTTCACAAAAATCCCTTTTTACTTATGTGCTAGGCAGTAACCTCAGGAACAATTAGGGAAGTATGTTTCTTTGAGCTGGATAATTAAATGCCAAGAAAACTCACCACTCAATATGTAATTCACTCAACATCTTGTTGTTTGAAGGAGCCAGTGTTCATACATAGGATGGATTGAATTCCTAACAACATCTGGCATGAGCAGTGGACTTGGCCCTCACCATAATAACATTACATTCATGGTTGGAATGACAGCTAAATGGATGGTTGGAGCTTGTCTCTAATGGGGCAGATTCATGACTACAGCATAATGAATCAGAAAGTTATAACCTCTGGTCACATACACCCTGGCCTGTTGCTCCTTACAAGCTATATCAGGGGATACGGAGTAAATTCCTGTTGTCAGATCTAATGGTGAAAGATTCTGGCTTCTAACTTACTGGGAAAGCAAAGTAGAATTTCCATTCCAATAATTTGGATCAAAACACTTCCTGATCGCCGTGGTCAATTTATTCTGTCACTTGATTAAACCCAAAGCATTGCAAATTGTATAAGTAAGCAAAAGAAAGACTGCCTCTTCAACCTTGAAAACCAGTTCTTAAGACAAATATCTTATTAAGTTAGTTAAGTTCTAGGACATGCATTACAGGAGGTTTTCTCTAGGGCTTTTTCATGGGTTAAACAGGGATTAAAGCAAATGGCAAACAAAGTCACAATTAAGAGTTACAAGAGAAATTGAAATGCAAGAGGAATTCACACAAAGTGATAAAAAGCAGAATTCTCACCACAGAAGCTTTTTCACACAAAGAAAAAAAATTTAAGATCTGGGAAAGGGAAAAGCAAAATAGCTCATATTATTTTAATTTTTCCTTAAGCTTGAAAAGTTAGCTATATAAGTTTTCTGAGCTGAAGGCCCTTGGATATTGGGGAGAAATAGTACTAATTGATTCTTTAAAAGTTTGAAAATTTGTTCATTTTTCAGTACATCCCTTTCCTTTACTTCAACATAGGCAAGCTTTAGCAAAGCTCAGATTGAATGAAAGGAGAACTGCAATAATGGTGTGGCTTTCATTGATGGATACTCATCACGCTCAGATGTATTCAAAATTAATATTTGTTCACGGGGTAAAATGTCCTTGTCACTCACACACTGTCATGATTTAGGTTACCCTATGTTCTAGAAACTTCCATAGGGAGAATTACAACTGAGCTCGTGTGCAAACGTTTGTAAGTGTCTGCTGTTAATGTGCACTGAGTGAATAGTTTTACACTGCCCCGAACTTTTCTTTCTCTTGGAGTTGTGAAGCCCTGATGACATGCCTCAAGAGAGTAGCTGTTTCCTGATGAAGTGTATTTGTTAAGGAAATGTGCATAAACTCTACGGGGAGGTAGACAGCACGCTTTCAAGGAGACTAACAAATTAGAATACATGGCATAATGACTGCTTTCTGCAGCACAGTGTGCACTCTGTATTTTAAAACACTGAGACTATAATTTGGGTATTTTTTAGGTTCATTTTCAAGAGTTCCGCTAGGAAGAAATTATTCAAGAGGCATCATACAAATCGTTACACAATTGAGAAATGAACATGAGGGTTTTAGTATCTGCAAGTTGCTCTATAACACATGTTCTGAAAAAATACTATAACTAAACACAGAGAGAGAGAGAGAGAGAGAACCTCAACTAATTCTTTTCCAATGAGTTAAAATTACTCAATACGTAGATTCAATAAGTGCTTATGAAAAATGATGGCTACATAGGCATAAAAACTGCACAACTGTACCTTGATTTTTGCTTCAATCAGTAAACCTAGAGCATTTTAAAGCTTTTGAAAACATTTAATAGCTGTTAACATGTGGAGGAGATTTTACAACTAATGACATAAAAGGAATTATACACACTGTTTATTAAGATGTTCTGCAAAGGCTTTTATCCACCAGGACTCAATTTTTTTATTAAACCTTTAGTGGTTGAGGCACCATCAGCATTTCAAAAGTGTTCCAATGCATTCAGAGCTGTGTATTCAACTACGAATACCATGTTACCAGTGTAAGTGCTCTGTATGAGGGAAAATGTTGTTTCACATATACACAGAATGTTAAGATGAAGTGATAAAAGTCACAGGAAGGAGACAGCTTTACATACTTTTGTTTTTAAATTTAACTGTATGCGCATAATTCATGGATGTGTGCTGAGGGACAGGATCTTGAGATCTAGGAAACCTTTCAGTATTATGGGTAGGTGGGCAGAATATCCCATTTTTTAGGGAAAATAGCTACTTTCTGGCTAATTATCCACATTAGTCCATCAGAAGATGAAAGAGTATACCAATACAGTTTTTATTTGATTATTTCATCTGCTGGTGGGCAACATTTTTTAGCAATTATTTCAAAACTTTATCTGTAAAACATCTCTTGTTCTAGAAAAAATAAAACAAAGCATGAATAAATATTAAAATATGAAAATTTTAATCATATTTGCATTTTTAAAAACAGAAAAAACTGTCAAGGCCCTAATTATATTAATTACATAAGGCCTTTCCCATAACTATTTAGGAAAGCAGAGACCAATCTCTAGAGCTAAGTAGTGTTCTAAGAAATGGTGCCATGGCCCTTCTCACAGGTTGTGCTCCAAGTCAGAGGTACCATTTACTCACTGGACATAGAACTGGTGTCTACATATAACCATTAACTAGGCCTTGTTCATTCAAAAGAAAAGAGTTTTTAATTTGGTGTTTTGTGGTATACATGACCCCAAAGAATACATATGATAGATGACTTTTCACACCAGTGATTCTAGAAGTATGAAAACACAGATGCACAAAGACATGAAGAGGAGGAATAACAATAAAGCTCCTCCATCTTTGAGCCAAGTGAAATGTGGTGGTTTCCTTTAGTCTAAATTTTTCTGACGTAGATTTTCAAAGAAGCCAAATTTCAATACAACTGTTTGTACAATGTTAGAAAACACATGCTACCAATTCACTGAAACACTAAAAATGCATTATCTTTTTTTTTTTTTTTGCGAGGAAATCAGCCCTGTGCTAACATCCGCCAATCCTCCTCTTTTTTTTTTTCGCTGAGGAAGACGGCCCTGGGCTAACATCAGTGTACATCTTCCTCTACTTTATATGGGACGCTGCCACAGCATGGCTTGTCAAGCGGTGCATCACTGCGCGCCCGGGATCTGAACCGGCGAACACTGGGCCGCCGCAGCGGAGCGCGTGCACTTAACCGCTTGCGCCACCGGGCCGGCCCCTAAAAATGCATTATCTTTTAAAAGAGATAATCACATATCCGTGTTCTGAAGTATAACTTTATCATCTGTACAGGCAGACTTTATTCGGGGCTATTGAGATAGGTGTCAAGACTACTGCAATGGGGGAAAGGGATGGAGCTCAACTCCAATACAACAAGAACAAGTGGGGATCCACAGCCAAGGAGGAAGCTGTGGTGGGGGCAGTGGACAGAAAAGTGCTAAGAGAAAACATCAAGAGTGGGGGGAGTCTTGTTAAACGGACCTAAAAGGATTCTTGCTGAAGTCAGGCCAGGGTGATCAGACGTCTCCTAGGGATGGAAGAGGGTCAGGAGTTTGATCCAATATCAAGGTTGATTAGATATCAAGGATGGGAGAATTTTCTCTAAACTGACTTGGCAGGATTCTTGCTATAACTGGACTCTGCAAGGACAAACATGGAAGCCCAAGGTGGAGGCCTAGTCAAGAGGAAGGCTGAAGGAGCCTGACTAAGGTTTGGTCAAGGAGAGAGTCTTGTCACGTCTCACAGGAATAAGGAGGTGATACATGGTATTCCCAGTACCTACAACAGTGACTGGAGAATAATAGGGACTCAATAAGCCTCTGTTGAAGGAGTAAATACATGTATAAATGTCTATGCAAATTCCGTGCATTTTTACTTCTGTTTAGTATATCTAAAGTGGATTTTGTGATATTACTTGATAGATCACATTTATAATAATAATGTAAAATATTGGAGCTTTGGACTTGGTATCGATGCTAAAAGAAAACATATATGGGATAGAAGTTCTATCCCATGGCTCCATTCTTTGAAACCTCTTCTCCTCTTGTGGACCTAATATTCCAGAGGAGGGAGATAGGTAAGTACTACGTAAGTAAATAAACAGATAAATAGGACCAAGTTGTCCATGTATTGAAATAAGTAAAGTCTAGTATGTGATAGAGGGGGTCTGGATGAAGGGAGGGTGCTGAGGACCCCAGGAAGAGTCACAGGCACCATCCCAGGGCGACTGCTCCAGGCAGAGAAGCAGTGTGTGCAAAAAGGCCGCCCCAAGGGAGAAGGGCCGGCATGAAGGACAGGCTCACCCGTGCGGCCCTACCGTGACTACCAGCGGGGACAGCGCTACAAGGTCAGGTCAGAGAGGTGGCAGATCTCGTAGGGCTTAGGAACCATGGTAAGGAGTTTCAGGGTACAGAATTAAAAGAGCAGAGAGATGAACTTAGTTCTTAGGTGACAGCAATGTTTATGAGCCCAGTGAATGAAGAGGCTCCCCTAAAGAAAAACAGAAAGGAATAAAATTGTAGAAGGAAAATTAGAAGCCAGCAAAGGGAGAATTTCAAGAAGAAAATAGCTGTTCCAGTATGTCAAATACCACTGAGATGTCAAATAAAATAAACACATAAGATTGTTCCTTGGCCTTGGAAATGTACAAGTAGGAGAGACTTGAGCCTATTGTAACAGTTTGCCAACAAAATACCACAGACTGGGTGGCTTAACCAACAGACAATTTATGTTCTCACACTTCTGGAGGCCAGAAGTCCAGGATCCAGGTGTGCGCAGGGCAGGCCTCTCCTGAGGCCTCTCTCTGTGGCTCGCAGACAGCCGCCTTCTCCCTGTGTCCTCTCGTGGGCTCTTCTCTGTGCACACGCATCCCCAGCATCTCTCTCTGTACATCCTAATCTCCTTTTCTTGGAAGGACACCCATCAGATTGGATTAGGGTGCACCTTAATGGCTTCATTTTAACTTGATTATCTCTTTAAAGTCCCTATTTCCACACACAGTCACATCCTAAGATACTGGAGTTTAGAGCTTCAGCACATGAATTTTGGCAGCCCACAATTCAGTCCATAACACCTATATAATCAGTTCTCATGATTTACAGCTTTTATATTCATAAATTCACCTACTTGCAAAGCTGCATTTTTAACCCCAAAGCCGAGACTCCCCGCACTCTCACTGCCGTTTGCGTACATGTGCAGAGCAGGGGAAATTTCAACTTTCCCAATGCTTGCGCTCCCAGCTGAGTTCAGCAAGCTGACAGTCTGCTCTCTTGTTTCAGCTCTCATACTGTAAACAAGTGTCCATTTCGTGATCTGTTTAGGGCCACTGTTTTCATGCTTTTTGTTGGTGTTTTCGCTGTGTAAGATGGCCCCCGATGAGGCGCTGGAAGTGCTGGCTAGTGCGTGGGAGCACAAGGCTGCCGTGTGCCTTAGAGAAGATACGCAGTTACATAAGCTTCCTGCAGTCCTCAGTCGCAGCGCCGTCGGCCGTGCTTTCAGCTTTAATAGCCAGCAATTCCTAGTAACTTAGGAGTCATTAAACAGAAACATACATAAAACAAGATTATGTATTCATCGGTTGACATGATGTTGTGGCCAGAGGCTCACAGGAATCTAACTCTGCATTTCCCAAGGAGCTATGGTTTAGCGTTCATTAATTCAGTGTCTGTGGTGATTGTACAGCACATAACTACTAGGAATAACTCAATTCTGTGTGCTGAGGAATAAATGCTAATAGAACAGGAGAGCTGAACTTGCAGGGCTCCGGAAGGGATCATCGTTAGAAAGAGGTCCTCAAAGGGGCAAAGCAAGACAGGTCTAGAGCACAGGTGGAGGGTTAAGACATGGTCAGGAGGTTGATCGCTGGTTACACAGAGACAGAGGGCCGCCTCTATAACCAGGTGCAAATGGGAGTGAGTTTGTAAGCAAGGCTGCATTGTGACCTCCATAGGCCCTAGGAATTATGCCCTCATGGGCTCCATAAAAGATGTTGAAAATTATGTTTGATACAAAGGTGAATATAGTAATCTTATACATTAAAACATTCTTCAATCTAAAGGTTCTCTTTTTTTATTCTGATTTTAAAACAAATTAAAACATTTTAGTAGGCTCCTACAAGTATTGTGGGTTCTGGGCACTGTGCCTTATAGTTAAGTTGGCCCTATTTGTAGGTATGAGGGCAGTGAATTGAGAAAATTCTTGCTCAGTGGTCTCAGTTTTCTCATGAACTAGTAGGCAATAACTACTGTAGAGAAAGAGATGAGTTATGGATAGAAAAAGGAATTCATTTGAGTAGAAATTTAGAAATGCAAGAAGGAGCTTGCCAAGATCCAAATGAGAACCCCAAATTTAGGATCCACAGTCTCCACAATTATTTGATTTTTCTTGAGTGGCACTTAGCAGTCTTGGGTTAGGAGTTGAAAGGAGAATGTTAGATTACCCAGGGTTAGATTTTGCAAGAGATATTGTATGCAAAAATTCAAGAAATCAGATCAGCGGGGAGAGAATGAATACATAATGTACTCCGGGAGCTGAGTTAGCAAGAAGAGAGCAATGACAAAGTGAGCCTGACAGTTTGGGATAAAATCTAGTTGCCTGGGAATTGTATTTAACTTTTTTGTTTCGTGTTTTACAGAAGGTTTTGGAGCTATTGAATGGAAGATTTGGGGGAATAAGAAAGTGAATGAGCCGTAAGAAGGCAGCCATAGTGGGAGTGAAATGTAAGACACTAGTGGTAGAGAAATTCTAGACTGCGACTAAGTCCAGGGAGTGGGTTGTTGCAATGAAGTGGTAGTGAAGATCATTCACATGGAGAGCTTCTGTGTATAGACTGGGGAGTTGACTAGAAATTGGCTTGAGAGCTCTACCAGGCCTGGAGAAGCCAGCCCTGAGCCAGGGGCCAAAACAATCTATGCATAAAAGGAAGAAAGGTCAAAAAGCAGGGAGATGGCAAGAAAAAGATTTTCTTATGCCAGACAGAAAAACTATAAAGGACGGTTTCATTTGTTCTTGTTTTTTCTTTGTATTCTGTCCAAGCTTATTAGTAAATAACTGAGTAGTAGCAAATAGAAGCAAGAAAAGTGACAGCCCTGCCTTATTCTTGATCTTGTATTATTTGGAAAGTAGGATAATAAGTATTTTACACTGGAGAGGGCTACAGGGAAGAGCACATTCCCTTGGATTAGCCAGGTTTCTGCCAAGACTAGAAAAGAGACAAAGGATGTAGTAAAAAGCTAGAGTACAAAGCAATTTCATTGCAACAGGAAGGGTATGCAGGTGAAAGCCTTTGTCTGAACTAAGCAAAGGAAGAATGAGTTTGAAGAAGAATAATATGGCAAAGTTAGAGTAGAAAGGCAAGAGATATATTCTGGAGTTTATATTTTTAGTGGTAGTCAAGGATAAAGGCGATGAGAAGTGTGTTGTATTTTAACTCTAACTGAAAACTACGGCATGAAGACACTTCTGCCTGCAAAGACAGATCTATGGGATGGTGTCAAGTCATCAATTTTTGCAACTATAAGGAATTTATTTTTCTTAGCAAAGTTTAGGCTTGTTCATTCCTAGGTCAAAACATAAGAGGACCAAAGCTCACTACATTCTTAAAAAAGCCCATATAGACATCAAGAGCACTCGCCTGGATGTTAATAATGTTCTCAAAGTGCTATTTTCTGCGAATAGTGTTCTCAAAGTGCTATTTTCTGCACATTCCCTTGGACACTTTATGGGCTAGTTATTTTTTAATGAGTCAATCTGAGGACCTCACTACCATTTAACATTGTTTCTATTGAAAAATTGATTAAAAGTCCAAAACATCTGATTTTATAAATAAACTTTCAGAAGCAAACTCATTTATAAGCTGAGGATGTATTATAGTGCCCAGGTTTGTGATATTCGTAGTAAAAACAAAAAAGAATCACACTAAACCAGAGAAGTCAATATTGGTGCATGTTACCGAGGATTACTTAATGGATTACATCCTTGTTCCTTTGGTGTCAGAAACTCTCTGTGGAATGATCTTTTCTTGGATGGCTTGTGAATAATTTAATATGTGATTTTAAGCAGTGCATAATTGCTTTGCATGGCATGAGGTGCTTCAGCGATCATCCTGGTGAGCGTGGATAGTTTAGTCTTTCAAATTTATCATCTCTTGATTTTCTCCAAAATACTTTCTTATTTATCAGGCGTTATGTGACCTTGCCCTGCACATAAGTCATTTACTTTTACTTACATAGATGGGATATGGTAGGATTACACGACCATCCATCCGTCTGTGTAGTTTTATGGTAATAGAAAATCCCCTGAAGTCAATAAATGTTTCCCCTCCAGTTGGTAGCAGTGCTTGAAATTCCATCATTGGAGATATATTGCTTTAAGTTCACTGCTGTTTGAACTTAACTTAAATTAGTCTATATGGTATTAAATTATTCTGATAAATAGCAGAGAACAGTACCCTTCAAGGCAGGGCGCAGTGATCACAACGGCGGACCCACCCAGGGCAGCAGATTTCAAGCATTGCTTCTCAGTGTCATTCTTAGAGATGCTTCAGGGGCTCTGCAAATGTGGGGCTTCAAGTTTTTATAAATTTTTGCAGGATTGTTTTTATAGAACTTACTCCTCTGATCCCAGGGCATGGGATCTGATAGTACAAAGTCTATGTACGTCAGCCTGGAAAAGAGGACAAGTGGAGGTTCTTTTTCATCTGTTCAGTGATTTGCTCAACCCCACATCCTCACCTGTCTTCCTTCTCCCTAATGTTTAAGTTTCTGTAAGGAATACGAGCAACCAGAGAAGGAGGGAGGGCATTGCCTTGTGGTCTTCTTTGGTCCCCGTTAAAGAAAACTTCTCTATTCAGACATGGGGTAGGATATAGCTAATGCTTAATGAACTCCAAAGATGTGTCCTGAATTGGGATGCAATATTTAAAAAGAAGGTATGATGCCTCAGGATGTGCATACACACGTGTGTGTGTGCGTGTGTGTGTTTCTGTGTTTCTGAGGATAAGGGTGAGAGTTTAGAGAAAGAACATTAAAAGGTAAGGTATGCTTCAAAACAGAAGAAACAGTATATACTAAGAAACGGAAAATAACAGGTTTTCTTAAGCTTCTGGACACTTGGGATCACTGGGTTTTACACTGCGGAGGTTGCTGCAGGACATGCAATTCTGCTGCAGCTCACACACGTCACGGCTCATCTACTGGCTCCCCTGGTTGACGTGGGGCAGCGTTCGGCCACACAGCTCCTTTAGCCTCAACACGATCTTCTGCTTTAGCTTTCCCCCCCTTGGGCCGGTTGCATGTCTAGCTTCTCCTCCAGGACATCCCCGCCCAATGGGGTGCTAGTAAATTGGCTCTATAGGGGAAAAAAATACTCATCTGCAACGTTTGCCAATTTCCATAGCATAAACTCTCCCGTCATGGCCAATTTCAAGTTATTAACAGTTTAACAAAGAGATGGCACAATTCCTGAATCCTGAACAATCTGCTGTCGTGAGGCAGGGTGAGCCAGTCCAGCATGCCACCGCCCTCTTGCCTACTGCACTCACAGAAACAAACACTCCCAATCGCTTTATGGGGAGCTCTGGGTGGGTGGGGAAGAGCCTCATGTACATTAAAGAAAAGTAATATTTACTTTTATAAGTGGTGTTCTACATTACTATTGAATCTATAGTAGAGATGATTAGAAAACTGTTCTAAAGGAGTACAACATTTGCATTCAAAACCAGTATATTTCACTACTCTGAGAGGGTTATGGAATGAGGGTTCACTAAAATGTAAGCCTTTCTTCCAGGCACTAAAATATAAAATTGTAACCAGGGAGCCAAACAAAGAAAGGGGTATTGAGGGTCTGATAAAAACTAACATTATCTGTTGAATGTTTGGCAGACAAATAGTTTCAGGAAGAGCTTAACCACAGAAGGTTCTCACAAGCAAGCTAGCTGAAGCCAGTTCTAGCTGCCTCAAACTGCTCTAAAATAAACTAAAGTAAACTGTTCCCATTATAGTCTCATTAACATCTTAAATTCTCCTCCTCTGGGAGGAGCACAGCAGCCACTTTTAGATCATGTAAGTATGTAGTAGCATGTACACATGCCACACATGCACCGTAAAAGGACATGGCTATTAGATGATAAACCCCAATCTCCTGCCTTTTCCTTAACTGAATATTCAGGAACTGGACTCTGACCTAACAACAAAAGGACCCCTCAAATCTTTGTTCGGGGAGGCACTGTTTTGGGAAATGTCCCCCGTGTTCTGCATTGCTTGTGCAAAACATAAACCTCTCTTCACCCACTTCAGCTTTGATTGTGCTTTTCGGCTCGACACTCACCAAGAGACAAACCCACTGTGTTCAATTACAAAGTGACATAATTAAACTGATATACTTCAAACATAAGCTAAAAAGTTAGCCTTTAACATCTCTACTATCTCTATTTCTTTTTAGCACTTTTAATACTTTACCAGATGCATATCAGTTTGCTATTATTTAAATGTTACCTTTGTTAATGTCAGGTTCCCCTCAATTAAATTACAAGTTTCTTGAGGATAGAATCCAGGTTTCGGTTTTTATCCAGTGTATTAGTCAGAAAAACAGAACTGATAGGAGATTTACGTATATATGAATATGAAGAGAGAGAGAGAGATTGGTTATGAGGAACTGGCTCACACAATTGCAGAGGATGAGAAATCCCACGATCTGCTGCCTGCAAGCTGGAGACCCAGTAGTGTGATTCAGTCCACGTCCAAAGGCTTGGATCAGGGGACACAACGGTGTAATTCACAGTATAAGGCAGGAGAAGATGAGATGAGACGTCTCAGCTCAAGCAGTGAGATAGAATAAAAGGGGGCAAGTTCCTCCTTCTTCTGCTTTTTGTTCTATTCAGATCTTCAACAGATTGGATGATGCCCACCCACACTGGTGAGAACAATCTACTTTACTGAGTCCACTGATTCAAATACTAATCTCATCTGAAATACCCTTACAGACATGCCTGGAAATAGTGTTTAAGCTGGGTATGCCATGGCCAGTCAAGTTGACACACTAGAAGTAGCCATCACAAGTTCATCCTTTGTCGGTTTGACACCTCTACATATCTCCTTCAACCATATTTAATCTCCAGCTAAAAACAATGACAGGGTCATAATTCTGCCTACATGATATAACTATCCTGTGTACAACCAAAAACACACTAACCCCTTCCCCAGAAGAGGAGGTAAAGTCCTTGTGTGATGTTTACTCTTCTCCTTGATATCTTAATTTAAATACTATGATGTAAAATTAAGTATTGTTAATTTTACATCAGGGTAGTTCAGTTTCCCCTTGGTAGTCAAGACAAATCATCCAAGCCAACACAGTAACTCCTTTCTTTGCCTGTTGATTCAGAGGCATGAAGAGACCAAAGTGGCTGGGTGGTAGTCTTAACTTTCAGTTCAATGGAATCATTGTTGCATCTCTGGTGGAAGCATTCTTCCCTCTGGAACTAAGACCTCTAGGCCAGCAGAGCACAAAGTCTTGGGAACAGGAAGCAAAATTTTGCTATTGGGTCATTAGGGGTAATAGTGAGTGGTTCACTCCCATTTTCACTCCTTGATTCTTGGACCCATGAATCCTGGCTGTTGGAAAAACAGCACTATATATTGGATGCTGATTCAGAGCATATAAAGCCTTTTGGTCTCAGTAACAAAATCTGTTTTAGTCAGGGTTCTCGAGACAGAGAAACAGTTCCAATAGGATATAGATATATAGATATATGTAAAAGGATACTTACCATGAGGAATTGGCTCATGATTAGGGACGCTGAGAAGTCCCACGTTCTGCCATCTTCAAACTGGAGACCCAGGAAACCCAGTGGTATAATTCAGTCCAAGTCTGAAGGCCTAAAAACCAGGGGATACGATAGTGTAAATGCCACTCCAAGGGCCAGAGAAGATGAGAGGAAATGTCTCAGCTTAAGTAATGAGGCAGATAAAAAAGGAGGTCGGGGGGCAAACTCCTCCTTCCTCTGCCTTTTATTCTATTCAGGCCCTCAGTGGACTGGATGATGATGCTCACACACATTGGGCAGGGCAATCTACTCTACTGAGTCCACCAATTCAAATGCCAATCTCATCCAGAAACACCCTCACAGACAAGCGCACAAATAATGTTTAATCTCGGCACTACATGGCCAGTCATGTTGACACAAAATTAGCCATCACATCTGTTTCCCAAGGAGCGTAAAAATACCTTGTCAACAGAAAATGTGTACCCAATGAAAAGCAGATGTTCAGTTCTCTAAAGTTTTAAAAGTCCCTGTCAAGTCAGCAACACTGTACTCCCTGGTTCTTCATACTAATGTTAAAAATGATCCTACCTTCATAATGGTGAATATCAGGTGAAAACATGGTGAGCATGGAATGAGGTTTCTTTTCATGTAGAAGGTTCTCTCTGGTCAGTGAACTTAGGCATTACTAGTTCAATTGGGTGTGTGGGAGGCACTCTTCTACATGGCTTTTAATCCTGTTTAAAATCTGCAAATTATTTTTTTAAATCAACTAAATCTCTCACTGTTAAAGAAGACTTTTTAGAATGCTATAAAAAAAGTAATAGTCAGCTTTCTATTATAAGCTGTCTCCTAGTTCACTTAGGTGTTTAAGTAAACAAAAGACTTGTCAAAAGACAATTTTAGAGCCAGCTCTGATGGTCTAGCGATTAAAGGTCTAGCGATTAAATTTAAGCATGTTCTGCTTCAGCAGCCTAGGTTCAGTTCCCAGTCACAGAACCACACCACTCGTCTGTCAGTTGCCATGCTGTGGCAGTGGCTCAGATGGAAGAACTAGAAGGGCTTACACCTAGGATATACAACCATGCACTGGGGTCTGAGGAGGAAAAGAAAGACAATTTTAACTGAATGCTAGTGCAGTGCAGAATGAACTTCCAGCTGATGCAACTGATGTGAGCTTCAAAGGAGAAGACAAGGTTTTCACTCGTAAGGTTTGTATTTTCCAACCAAGGAAAAATGTGACTAGAGCTCAGTTGTATTGAAGGGGAGGTGGGGTGGAGGGACTGTGAATGCCCAAAATACAACCTAGTGTGTTAAATACGTGTGTTGGGATCAAACCTAAAATAGAACTTTGAGTCTTTATGGTTACTTCCTCTAAATTTCAAATATTTTACTAATGATTTCAAGTCATAGAAAGTGAAACCATTTTGTAACATTAACTACTGAGAAATGTCTCATATTTCTTGAAACTGACTTCAGTTGATGACTGGACCAGTATATTGTCCAGATTCTACTATCCTTTTCTCTTTTCCTGGATTTTTTTCGGAAGCTTCCATATTATAGATATCTCCTAAGACTTAGACCCTGACTCTCTAATGCAAGCTTATTCCTTTTCTCATTCTCCCCCCTAGAAACTATATTTGCAACTTCACAATGCGTTCCCGTTTGACATCTAAATATATCTGTAGCTCATATTTCCTTTGTATCAGTCACCCACGAACCTCCTTTCTGTCTGGATGGCCCATCCTTACTCTAAACTCAACATGTCTTAGTACCATGACTTAATACCATTTCTTGCCAGAGATGAGGACTTCTCACAGCATATATCAAAAGGAAAAAATCTTTGATCACTGTTCTTTCCTAATTACTCTCATTGCTTAAAATAGTATAGCCACTAACATGAACTCTCAAATTGGGTATTTTAGTCCTTTAAACTACCTTGCATATTGACAACAAATTACTGTTTAAAACACTAGTTTCATCATAGCACCACTGAGCTCAAAGTTTGTAAATGACTCTTTAGTAGCTACTCTGTGAAATCCAACTGTTAGCAGCCATAGCTTAATCTGTTTCCTTTAAGAGCACATCAAACAGTGTTTCCAAAGACCAACACCTACCTCCTACCCAGAACGTAGTCACCTGCTGTTTCCATCCATGTGGAATCGACCACTCTTTCCAGAAATCCCTGCCTCCTTCATGGTATCTCTCCTAACATTGCCAGTCCCCTCCATACATTTTCAGTCAAGTATGCTGATTTTTCTATTATGTATATCTATGAACTCAAGTAATTAAGTTTGTATGTACACCTCTTGTTTTTTGAATTAAAGCATACTTTTTTTGGGGGGGTGAGGAAGATTGTCCCTGAGCTAACATCTATTGCCAATCTTCCTCTTTTTGCTTGAGAAAGGTTGTCCCTGAGCTAACATCTGTGCCAATTTTCCTCTATTTTGTATGTGGGATGCCGCCACCGCATGGCTTGATGAGTAGTGTGTAGGTCCGTGCCAGGGATCTGAACCTGTGAACCCCCGGGCACCAAAGCAGAGCATGTGAACTTAATCATTATACCACCAGGCCAGCCCCTCAGGTATACGTTTTTTATGTGCAGGAATGTACAGACTGTGTGTACCTCACAAAGCAACTGGTATAATACACACAGTGGGTATTTAACAAATGACTGCTCAATAATTTTAATTGAAATAAACAAATATTTATCACGTATCTATTATAGCTTTGTTACTGTGGATACAAAGAAAAATAATACAAAGTTCCTACTCATAAAGTATTACTATAATCTATGGGGAAAACAACATCATGGAGAAAAAGAAGAGAAAAAAATTATTCATGATTCTATAGATTTTTGGTTATTTGAAATCTATTTGAAGTATGTTACTTTCTCTCTGTAATGATTAGAAAGTTATACAGTAAGTTAAATTGATTACCTGTACTAAATAATGCCATCGGTCCAACCATATTCCCTTAATACTCACCATTTCAGTGCATTCCCATGGCAAGCACTGGCGACTCTGCCTGAGGGGTCTCTTTGGTCCCTGGAGCTTCCAGGTCCAGGTGTGTGCAGGCCAGAAGGGCCAGTGAGTTATCTCTCTGGGAAGCAGTCCTCAATCAAAATGAGTCTGGCATCTGTATTTAAATATCTCACTTTTCTGGCTCCCTGGGGGGAGTGATTGTTCTACATTTCTTAGACCCTAGCAGGGTGGATCCCCAGTTGTCCTCAGCAGCAAACTATACATTAACACCCTCTAAAGCCTTCTTTCCTTTCCTGTCTGCTTATTCACTGTCCTACTAGTTCAGGGGATCACTTCCCCATAGAAACTACATGCACCTGAAAACTCATCTCGAGTTGTGCTTCTGGAGAAACCCACGTAAGACATTACGTAAACTACACAGTAGGGCCCAACTTAATAGAGCACTCAGGTGATGGTGTATTCTGTGGTAGTGTCTTTATGCTTTCCAAACCTGGCCCTTATTTGGAAACTATAGATAATTTTTCTTTTGATGATATATTGAAATGTGCAAGAACTTAGCCTCTGGAGTTAGAGTAGCATTGGTTCAAATCCTGGTTCTATCCTCCACCTTAGGTAATTTTGTTAAACTCCTTAAGACTTGGTTTCCTCAAAGATATAAGAGGAATAATGACAATCCTCACTCCATAGGGTTGTAGTGAAGATTACATAAAAACATGCACATGAAGCATTTAGCATGGTGCCGGGTACATTGACAATGAGCAATAAACACTAACTACTACTTTTATCTAAAGATTTGAAACATCTTTTTCATCATGAATGCATAGAATGCTTCAGAACATACATTTCAATACTAAGAAATTCAACTTTAGATTGAAACTTTAAAACTTAATTTTTGGAAGTCTGGATATGCTCAGCACAATGTGTTCTTCAAAAGCTTGTTTGCGACAGCTTATTTGAAGAGTGTGCCTGATGGTCAGGGCAGAGTCTTGAGGGCTGAGTGTGGGCTCCACAAATATAATCCTAGGCAGTTTCTAAAAGCCCTACAGTGATTCATTGTTAAGATTTACAATTTAGTAAAATAATTCTGTTAGCATATTACATATAGTAAATATTTAGGAAATTAATCAATGGCATTTTGAGATCAAAATACTTTATATTCTAATTGAGGTTATAAAATATGTTTAAGGAAATATTTAGAGATTGTTTACTTCCAATAAATGTTTTCCACAGAGACATAAATTGGCTGGAGATTTATCATGGAAAAAAGGATTCCACTTCTTTTTCTTTTAGTAATATGAACTTTTGGTCCTTTTTTGTTATTGTTTCTGGGTGGGTACAGAGCTCTTGATTTATCTGAGAAGCTATTGGAATTTCATAGGAGGAATCGTTGGAAAATATTTCAGTCTCTAAAGTTGCTGCAACAACATTCTTAAAAAAGAAGGATTTTAGTAGAATTGAGAGATTTTCTTGTTTCCATTAGATAGCTTGGTGAGATATTTCATTGGTTTCATGCAAATTAGAGGTGCCAAGGTCTCTCGTGTCTCCTATGTAGTCTTTCTACCAACATACACTGACTATTTCATCAAGGTTTTCTTGATTTTTAGTTCATGCTATCAAAATATCTCCTTTTTTCTCTAAATTCATTTTGATGCTTCAGAGTATACTACAAATATTATTGCTTGCAAAGCATCCCTATCCTAATAAAAGTTTTAATTTTTACTTTTCTCCCAGCATATAGTAAAAAGTAAACAAGAGCTGGAATCGAGAAATAAATAGGCAGAGAACTAAAAATGCGGTTAAATTGTTCTTTCCATGGTCAAATATTGAGAGGGCTCTAGATATTTTAATACATTCCCTAACCATAAAGAAATAAAGCATATATACTTAAAGGATAGAAATGTCAAAAGAGAGCCCTTATTGGTCCCAGATTTTTCCTCTCATTGATATGTGCCAAGGGCATGCTGCTGGCAATCAGAGGCGTCAGGCCCAAGGAGAAAAACACGGCACTGGGAGCTTTGTGGGCCTTACGCAGGTGGCAAACCTCTCTCATCCATATTTTTTGTCTGGCCTCTCTAGACTGCTCCCCCTGTTTCATTTGTTCTCCTATAATCTAGATTTTTCTCATCTATTGACTTTGGAGTCAAAAGAGTTAGGTGCAAACCCAGGCTCTGGCAGTTACTATTTGTGTGACCTTCAGCATGCCAAATAACGTCATGGAGCAGCAGCACGTACTTCCATTAGAAGTGGGCTAACAGTCTACCCACAAAGTTACCATAGGAAGTAAATGAAATTACCAGCATGACACTTAGTAGGAACCTAATAAATATTAGTTGCACTCTCCTCAACTCTCTGTGGAAGAAAGTGTAGTCATATAACGTTTTATTATATTCTTCTTTCCCTGAAGATACCTCTTCTGCAATTGTAATGTTCCCCTGATAGCACCTAAGAGGCTTTAGACAGTAAATGCTTCAGTTTCCTGTGTCTTATCCTGTGGCTCACCTCCATCCCATCATCCTTGCTTTTGAGAAAGAACAAGTCAAACACACGGTAGATTTTCAGTGTTACACAAATATTTAGTAAAATCGTGTGATTGTGTGGAAAAATAGCTGGACTTAGAGTCTGAAGTCTAAAATTCAAGAACCATATCTTGAATTCTCTAAGCCTTAGTTTTCTTGTCTTTGAAATGGGAATAATACTTTCCCCATCTTCCCTGGAGAGTATTTTTGGTATCGAATTAAATCCTTTCATATGAAAATATGGTAATATATCTCAAACAGTGTACACACAGAGCAAACCACACTGAAGTTAGCCAGTGAAGTTGTCACACTGAGGCAAGAGTGATGACAAGTAGAATACAGGGACTCACTCGGCCCTGTACCACACAAATTTCTGACCCCTGAAAGCACTATCATGGAACAGGTTGGGCGAGAATCAAAGAAGGCAAGGAATGACGATTTTGAACAATGAAAAAATGAGAATGTTAGGTACATACAACTCAAGCAGTGAGACTATGAAAAAAGATGGATGTTGTGGTCAATGGAGGGTTTCTCTAGGTAGTCATTTAGAGGCGAGGACCAACTATAGTTCAGGAATACATAAGTTGAGTGCAATAAACATTAAAATTCAAGGTGATTTCTTTTTCATTGACCTATTAATTCCATTATCTACTAGGTGACTACTCAAAAATCCTGGGGGCCGGCCCCGTGGCGTAGTGGTTAAGTACGCGCCCTCCACTGCTGGTGGCCCGGGTTCAGATCCCAGGTGCGCAGCGATGCACCACTTGTCAGGCTATGCTGTGGCAGCGTCCCATATAAAGTGGAGGAAGATGGGCACAGATGTTAGCCCAGGGCCAGTCTTCCTCAGCAAAAAGAGGAGGATTGGCATGGATGTTAGCTCAGGGCTGATCCTCCTCACACACACACAAAAAATCCTGGTGACACTCTCCCGTCTTTGTCATGGAAAGCGTGGTAAGCATTAGTAGGTGTGGCTGCAACACGTACCCAGTAGCAAAGAAGGCACTTGTAGTGATGACATCTGGACAGGACGGGAAGTTTCTGTTGATTCTCAGCAATTGTCTTTTTTTTTTTTTATGGCAACCATCTGGATACCAGCAGTGCTCATATGTCACAAATCCTTTTTATTTCATCCATGGCATTAAGGATAAAGAACACACACACACACACACACACACACACTCCTCACTTTGAATAGTTCTTTTAACAAGGCATGGTAAGAAATGCCTACAGGAGGCTAAAGGAGATGGAAAAATGTACTCCATAAGAATTTCCATTCCAGGCAAGAGTGCCAGACCACCAGGCCTGCGTGTTTCGACAGTGCCAGAACCAGTAGGTCAAAAAACGGAGGTTTGCTGAGGCATAAAGAATGAGAGGGAAATAGTTTTTCAGCTCTGGAGAGTCAGAAGTCACCCTAAGAGCACACAGGTAGTGCCAATTATATTTTTAGAAAAGTCCTTTAATGATCCCACTCTTTTTTATTATCAAAGAAATAGGATGTGGGGGAGGGGGTTAGATGTTGGCAATGAGAGAGAGGAGGAAGAGGCTGGATACCAACTTAAAAGTAATGGCTTTTTGATGAAGGAAATTTCATCATTTTGATACAAAATTTGATTTCTTTAAACCAGCCCCAATTAACAAATGAAGATGTGTCATCCTTTCTAAGTTTCCTCTGCAACTGGAAATAAAATGTTATCTATCCATCCATTATGACAATAAAAGTTATAACTTTGAAGTCAAGTACAAACCTGAATGATAGAAAGCTGTCGCATGTATATGTAACAGTGGGAAAATGCCTTTACAAGCAATATATTCTCCCACATTGAATTCTTTCAAAATTAAATTTATGGACCGTTCATACATTCCAAAAGTGCAGGGTCACCGTAATGTCTGAGTGTATCATCTGACCTCAGGAATTCAGACACGGCGATTCTTCCCACTGAGGCATTAATTGCATAATTGGCAAGTATAAACATTAAATATAAAAAAATCAGTATATTTATCTGGATTTTAAAATATACTTTTAATTATTTGCTGATATTTATACTGTTTGAAGTAGAAAAGGGTAAAAATGTGTGTTAAAGATTTTGGAACAAAAAGCCAAAACCACTTTGTCTGGTTACCAAAAGGGGCAGCAGTTTGGTATAAGATGTCGGCTTCCTGGCTTCAACCAGGCTAAGCAGAAAAGAAAAAACCCACAGATATTGCCTGACAGGAAAACAGTCCTGGTCCTGCTGTTAGCTGAACATCAGATCTTAGGCAAATCATCTCAGTTTCCTTGCCTGGCAATTTCTCCTATTTGTTTACCTCCCTTGAACAATAGATCTGAAAACACTTTAGAAACGTATACGAAAGTGCACTGAAAAATAAAGATTTTTACCAATAGAAAGTTCTATTATTATTATTTGGTTTAATGACTCATATGAATCGTGCTCACAGTGGCTTCGCTGGCAGATTTGTAACATTTTTCCTGGTTCTAAGCCCACTTTCACTTGGATCCTGTACAGTCTGGGTTTTTATGGAGGAGACATTCTGACTCTAGGTGAAGGGAGATGTGAATCTGGATTTTTAGCAGTTTTCCACAAACGAGACTTGATCTCTCCCAAACATCAGCCCACTTCTTTAAAAAGTAAATAATATTTCTTCTGCAATTAGATTCAATCCCCTTAATAGGCAACAAAAGAATGGTATTTTATCAGGAGATGGAGCTAACTCTTGATTTTTTCAAACAGCTGACAAAAGTTGTTGTAAAAGGTCAGATGACTTTGTAATATATCCAGTCAAAGAAATAAGAAAAAACTAGACCATATTGGGCCATTTAAAAGCCTGATAACATTTGGAGAATAGATAAAAGGAGAAAATGAACCCCCCCAACAGAAGCAGTGACGTGGAACATGGTAAAAATTGAGGTATTTTTTCCCCTCAGGTAACTCTCTTCCTCCACTTCCCTTCATCCCTGTTCAGCTTTCCATTGGGGCTGACCGTTTGCCAGTGAGCAATGTCTTGCATCAGGAGAGCCCACAAGTCGAGGTTGAGAGTATTCTTGAGGCCTTGGCAGGAGCTGTGTGGTGGGAGGAGGGGCTGAGAAGGTGGCTGTGTTACCCAGACTCCCTACCTCCTTCTGTGAGGTTCTGATGCTCCCCCAGACTCTGTTCCTCACGTGAAAATTCACTATCACCAAGGTGAGATGAGTCACCAGTTGACATAAGTACTCTGGAGAACCCGGACTACATTTTAGTGATATATTAACTAAATTAATCTTCAGGTGTTGATGAGGCACTTTGTATAGCAGTGGGCCCTCCAGGGACCTGAGACAACATAGCTCTGAAGGGCATCACCGTTCTTCTGTTTAGGGCTCACTTTGTCCATTCAAAGGAAGAAGCAGAATTCATTCTAACAAGTATTTCAGACTTTCAGGCCAAGCTGTTTAGGAATGTGTTCACAAAAGCCATTCAGAGCAATTAAAATAATTCTGTCTACTGTTCTCTCAGCTTCCAATTTGGGTTTTTCCATTTTAGGTCAAGTTTTTCCAATCTAACCACAAAATCTTTCTGCTTTCCCTAAGCAGACCCTTTATTCCACTACAAATGTAATTAATTAATAGTAGTTTGAAATGCCGCCTTATGATGTCATTGCTATCAATTTCCCAATAGACTATGAGCATTTTAAGAGCAAGTGATATTTTTTTAATTTTTTTTGTATTGTTCTTTGTATTCCTATCACCTAGCAACATACTTGGTATGACAAGAGAAGCTAAATCAATGTTTGTTGATAAATGAAAAAACTCTTAGAGGATGTGGTGAATATTTACTACATGTAAGACAATATATCAGGTGCCCTTGGAAGAGATATATTTATATCTTTATGTTGTATCTTTATCTAGGAAATAAGCATGTTTGAACCTCTTGTAACTACTACACAGGGTTGGTCTGAAAACCAAAATAGAAATCTAAAAGAAAATTCATCAAAAAATAAAAGATGTTCTAAAACAAAATGTTTCACTGTTAAGCAACTATGTGACCATGTTATGAACCGTATTCATGTCCTCCAAAACCTAATCTCACGTGTCAAAGTCAATTCCCTTGGATGCTGGTCCTTTCCCAGACAGTACTGTATTGAAGAGGTTTTAATCCATTTTCTGTTCCCATCTGCATCTATATCAATTTATTCTAAAGGGCAAGGCTACAGCTGAGCTGTTTGCCCATTTAGTCATTTGTAAATGGAAGATGGTCTCTACAGACAAATTTACAAATCAAATAATGGTTACCAAATGTGGTGCCACAGGAAGACTCTCAGGAAATGTGAGGATAAGATAGGGTAAGGAATGTGAAACAAGTAATCAGTTGAATCAAAGAGCACATTAAGATAATACAAGAAGAGGGCCGGCCCCGTGGCTTGGTGGTTAAGTGAGCGCGCTCCACTGCTGGCGACCCGGGTTCGGATCCCGGGCTCGCACCGACGCACTGCTTCTCCGGCCATGCTGAGGCCGCGTCCCACATGCAGCAACTAGAAGGATGTGCAGCTGTGACACACAACTATCTACTGGGGCTTTGGGGGAAAAAAATAAATAAATAAAATCTTTAAAAAAAAAAAAGATAATACAAGAAGAAAGGAGTTAACATGATGTGGCATTTTAATAGAAAGAGCACAGAAAGAAAGTTTAGTAAATAACTAGATGGCAAAAGTACAAGAAAACTGAACCACATTTTATTTTGTACAGAAGTAATTTACTTAATAATTTAACAACAGCCTAATACATGCCAAACACTGGTCTTGGCTCAAGGGAAGCATTCACAAATATGACAACTCATCCTTCTAGAGATCAAAATCTATTGAGGGAAGCAGTCAATAAACTAGAATTAAACAACAATTTCTTTCCCCCTCAGGTCACGCTTGAAACCCCATTAGCATTTATCTCCCCTGCTGGCTGAGGACAGGAAGAAGGAAGAAAGGGATCAGCCCAGAGTGAATGAGAAACCCACAAGATAAGTCGGCTCAAGAGGGAGAAGTTAGCAAAACCTAGGGATACGATAGAGAAAATTCAATGAGTAAAACTCCTGAGTAAATCTATGCGAGGGAACAAGAGAAGGCCCCTTTACAGCTTTCAGTCTGAAGTCCTGAGAGCAGCCATCAGTATTGTTTTAGTCTTGTTTTTAATAATAAACACTTACTGGTGCCCAAGGTCATGACCTTTAGAGGGCAGTAGTTCACTGGTATCCACTGGAGATGAGAATGGCTTGCGGAGCTGGAATTAGAACAAAATGCATCAAGATTTTTACATGGGTTGTCTAAAAAGTGACTTTTTCTCCAGACACAACTGGGTTAAGCATTTTCCTGGTGCTACTTTTTCATTATAATGATGCCTCGGGGAATCTATGAAGGAAAGAAATTTAATCTGGCTGTGAGTGAGGGTGCTGCTAGAAGAGCTTAAAATTCTTTAGCACTTTTTTTTTCCCCAAGAAGGAAACAATAGACTTAAGTGTTTTTAAAAATGTGCTGACTTCTATCAGGGTTTTAAAATAAACTGATAGGAAGGTTACAGCTCACTCGCCATGCCTGCTGGGCTTAGAGAGGAAATTCTCCCTTGGCTTCACGCTCGGTCACCTTTTCTAAACTGGATCCAGTTCCAGGTGACAGGCTCCCCCTGGTCTCCTCTGACTGGGTGCACAGCAGAGGAGGGACGGTGGACTCCCCACGCCCACAACACTCCAGGACCTCCACTGACGGCCCGGCCGCACTGGTTCAGCTGAAAGGAACTCTACAAAGTCGTTCTGGCCAAGAATCTTTGGCTCTGAACCAGCAAGAAAATATTTCCTAATTCTTTTTTATTTCAAGCTAAGGTCAAAAGAACCTTGAGTCCTCAAGAGGTTTTCCAACAGCTTTCCCTTCTTCTGTGTGCAGGATAACAGCTTGAAGGAGAGGAGGGTTCCTTTTCTGACTGCAATATATGGCGTATCATACCTTAGAGGAGGGGTTTAAGCAGAGTCGCCACATGCACTGTGAAATTATATGAATAATTGAAACTTCTTTCTTTGACAGGGCACACAATGCCTTTTTTGTAAAGTGCCAGAGACTAAAGGGAAAAATCTACCTAGAAGATTCTGGAGTCATTTGGCTACTGACAATGTAACTTGTTTAAAACAAGGAAAAGAGGAGGGATACAAGGGTGGGGACAGTGGTTGAGAAGGGGATTATGAATAGTTTCTGCTCAAAAAGAAACTGGTGTTAGGGAAATGTAAATCAAAATGACAGTGAGATATTATTTCACATCTATTAAGATGGCAATTATTGAAAAAGAACACAGAAAATAACAAGAGCTGGTGAAGATGTGGATAAATTGAAAGCCTTGTGCATTGTTGATGGGAATTTAAAATAGTACGGCCACTATGGAAAACAGTATGGCAGTTCCTCAAAAAATTAGACATAGAATTGCCATATAATCCAGGAATTCCACTTCTGGGTAGATACCCAAAAGAATTGAAAGAAGGGACGCAAACAGATATTTGTACTCCCACGTTCACAGTAGCATTGTTCACAATAGACAAAACAACGCAAATGTCGGTTGATAGGTGAATGGATAAACAAAATGTAGAATATACATACAATGGAATATTGTTCAAGCCTTAAAAGAAAGAGAATTCTGACACATGGTACAACATGGATGAACCTTGAAGATATTATACTAAATGATATAAACCAGACACAAAAGAACAAATATTTTGTGATACCACTTATATGAGGTACCTAGAGTAGTCAGATTCATAGAGATTGGAGGCAGGATGGAATGGGGAGTTATCATCTAAAGGGTACAGAATTTCAGTTTAGGAAGACAAAAAGTTCTAGAGGTCTGTGTAATGATGGTTGAAATATAATGTGAATAAACTTAATGCCTCTGACTTTGCACATGAAACGTTAAAATGGTAAATTTCACGTTTTTTATGCGTTATATTTTGCCACACACAAAAAAATCATTAACTCACAAATAACAGAGGCTCTATCCATTGACATTTATTTACCAATGCCACCCTCAGGAATTTTCAGTTATAATTTCCCCACATGCATTATTCTTCACCAAGGGGAAAAAGTGAGCAAGAGCCCAATTTTGGACACTTATGAAAAATGCAGCTATGAAAGTTATTTTACATTATTCATGGTGTACTTATGCCAGAGTTTCTCCAGGGTTTGTTCCCATGAATGCAATTGCTAACTCAGAGAGTATATCTTCAAATCTACTAAATAGTAAGTTTTCCAAGGCTCTTGGGCATGTTGAAACATTCATAAGCAGTAATGAGTTATGTTACATCCTGAACAACATTTCAGTAGTTCATAATTTTGTATTATAGGGCTTTAATTTGCTTGTTATTAATAGATTTGTTCCATATATATATGTATATATATGTGTGTATGTACCATATATATATATGATCAGTAATGACATGTGATTATATCATGATTAGCAATGTTGAGCATCTTTTCACGTACCTGTTGGCCATCTGTATATCTTCCTTGGAAAAATATCGATCCAGGTGCTCTGCCCATTTTTTAATTGGATTTTTTTTGCTAGCGAGTTGTATGAATTCCAGTTCCTTATATACTTTGGATAATAACCCCTTACCCAATATGTGGTTTGCAATTACTTTCTTCCATTCAATAGGTTGTCTTTGCATTTTGTTGATTGTTTCTTTTGCTGTACAGAGCTTTTTGTCTGATGTATCCCAGTTGTTGATTTTTGCTTTTGTTGCTTGTGCTTTTGGTGTCATATCCAAAAAGTCATTGCAAGACTAATGTCAAGAAGTTTCTCCCTATGTTTTCTATGGGAGTTTTATAGTTTCAGATCTTCTTATGGTTAAGTCTTTAATCCATTTCAAGTTAATTTTTGTGAGTGGTGTAAGATAGGGGTCCAATTTCATTTTTTTGCACATAAATATCCAGTTTTCTTAACATAATTTATTGGAGAAACTATGCTTTACTCATTGAGTATTCTTGGCTCGCTTGTCAAATCTTAGTTGACTGTGTATGTGCACAGTCACATACTTTTATTTCTGGGCTCTCAGTTCTGCTCCATTGGTCTATGTGTTTGTTTTTATGCCAGTACAATACTGTTTTAATTACTATAGCTTTGTAATAAAGTTTGAAAATTTTCTGATGAAATGTGATGCCTCCAGCTTTATTCTTCTTTCATGGAAGAAGTTGCTTTAGCTATTCAGTTTTTTGTGATTCCATACATATTTTAGGATTGTTTTTTTCTATTTCTGTGAAAAATGCCATTGGAGTTTTGATACATATTGCACTGAATCTATAGATGGCTTTGGGTAGTATGAACATTTTAACAGTATTAATTCTTCTTATCCATGAGCAGAAGATATCTATCCATTTCTTTATGTCTTTTTCAATTTCTTTAAAGTCTTTTAGTTTTCAGTGTACAGATCTTTCACTTCCTTGGTTAAATTTATTCCTAAGTATTTTATTTATTTTTTTGATAATATTGTGAATGAAACGTTTTTCTTTCCAGATATTTTATTTTTAGTACATAGAAATGCAACTAATTTATGTATCCTGTATTTTGTATACTGCAACTTTACTGAATTTGTTGATTAGTTCTAACAGTTTTTTGCTGGAATCTTTAGGATTTTCCATATATAAGATCATATACAAAGAAAATTTTACTTCCTCCTTTCCAATTCTGATATCTTTTGTTTCTTTTTCTCGCCTAATTGATCTGTCTAGCGCTTCCAGTACTATGCTGGATAGGAGAGGTGAGAGTGGACACTCATGTCTTGTTCCTGATCTTAGAGAAAAAACTTTCCACCTTTCATTATTAGTATATTAGCAGCGGGTTTTTCATATATAGCCTTTATTATGTTGGGATATGTTCCTTCTATACTTAATTTGTTGAAGTTTTTATCATGAAAGGATGTTGAATTTTGTCAAATGCATTTTCTGCATCTATTGAGATGATCGTATGATTTTTATCTTTCATGCTATTAATGTGGTGTATCACATTTATTGATTTGTGTATGTTGAACCATCCCTGCATCTCAGGCACAAATCCCACTTGATCATGGTGTATGATACTTTTAATGTGCTGATCAGTTTGGTGTGCTAATATTTTGTTGAGAATTTTTGTCTCTATATTCATCAAAGATATTGGCCGTATTTTTTTGTAGTGTCCTTATCTGGCTTTGGTATCAGAGTAATGCTGGTCTCGTAAAATGAGTTGGAAGTACTCCTTCCTCTTTAATTTTTTGGAAGAGTTTGAGGATTAGTGTCAATTTTTGTTTAAAAGTTTGGTAGAGGGCCAGCCCCGTGGCTTAGCGGTTAAGTGCGTGCTCTCCGCTGCCGGCGGCCCGGGTTCGGATCCCGGGTGCGCACCGAGGCACCACTCCTCCAGCCATGCTGAGGCCGCATCCCACATACAGCAACTAGTAGGATGTGCAGCTATGACACACAACTATGTACTGGGGCTTTGGGGAAAAATAAATAAATAAAAATCTAAAAAAAAAAAAAAAAAAAAAAAAAAAAAAAAGTTTGGTAGAATTCACCAGTGAAACCATCTGGTGCTGGGCTTTTCTTTGTGACCTTGTCATGAAGACTTATTTTGTGACCTAACATATGATCTCTCCTGAAGATGTTTCATGTGAATTTGAGAAGAATGTGTATTCTGCTGTTGGACAAAATGTTCTATGTATGTCTATTAGATCCATTTGGTCTAAGGTATACTTCAAGTTCAATATTTCATTATTGATTTTGTGTCTGGATGATCTACTCATTGTTGGAATTGGAGTATTGAAGTCCTTTATTATTATATTTTTGTCTGTTTCTCCCTTCATATCTGTTAGTTTTTGCTTAAAATATTTAGGTGCCTCAATGTTGGATACATATATATTTGTAATTGTTATACTGTCTTGATGAATTGACCCTTTTATCATTATGCAATGGCCTTATTTTTATCTTGTTACAGTTTTTGAAATAAAGTCTATTTTGTCTAAGTGTTCTAAGTATAGTGACCCCTGAGGTCTTTTGTTTTCCACTTGCATGCAATATCTTTTTCATCCCTTCACTCTGAGCCTCTGTGTGTCCTTAAAACAGAAGTGAGTCTCTGTGGGCAACATAATATTTGGGTCTCGTTTTTTTTATTCATTCAGCCAGTCTAACTTTTTGATTGGAGAATTGAATCCATTTACATTGATAGTAATTATTGACCGGCACAGACTTACTAATGCCATCTTTAATTGCCTTATGGCTGTTTTGTAGTTCCTTTTTTTCTCTGTTGGTGTCTTTCTTTGTGAATTGATAATGTTCTGTAGTGGTGTGCTTTGATTCCCTTCTCTTTATCTTTTGTTTATCTACTATAGGTTTTTGCTTTGCGGTCACCATGAGGCTTACACAAAGCACCCTATAGATTTCAGTCTACTTTAAACTGATAGCAACTTTACCTTCATGGCATACAAAAACTTTACACTTTTACTCCTCCCCCTCCACATTCCATGTTTTTGATGTCACAATTTACCTCTTTTTATATTGTATATCCATTAACAAATTATTGTAGCTATAGTAATTTTAATACTTTGTCCTTTAACCTTACCATACCATATTTCAGTATTAGAATATTCTAATTTGACTACATACTGACTTTTATCAGTAGGGTTTATATTTCCATATGTTTTCATGTTACTAATAGCATATTTTCATTTCAGCTTGAAAAACTGCTTTCAGCATATCTTAAGAGGCAGGTTTAGTGGTGATGAATGCCCTCAGCTTTTGTTTGTTTGGGAAAGTCTTTATTTTGCCTTTATTTTTAATGGACAACCTTACTGGTAAAGTATTCTAAGTTAGTAGTTTTTTCTCTTAGAATTTTGAATATATAATATCTCTGTCTCCTGGTCTGTGTGGTTTCTGCTGAGAAACCATTGAGAGCCAAATGGGGGTTCCTTTCATGTAAGAATTTTTTCTCTTGCTGCTTTTAAAATTTTCTCTTTTTTTTGATTAAGACAGTTGTATTATAATATGCCTTGGAGAAGATCATTTTGGGTTGGAATTTTAGTGTGACCTATTAGCTTCATGAATGGGATGACTAAATTGTTCCCCAGATTTGGGAAACTTTCAGCCATTATTTCTTTAAATAAGCCTTGTGCCCCATTTCTCCTTCTGGGACTTCAATAACATACATTGTTTCTCTAAATGGTATTCCATAATTCATATAGACATTTTCACCCTTTTTTTTTTCTCTCTACTGACTGGATGATTTCAAATGACACATCTATTGGTTCACCAATTCTTTCTTCTGCTTGTCGGAGTCTGTTATTGAAGCTTTCCAATGAATTCTTCAGTTAAATCATTGCATTCTTCAACTGTAGGATTTCTGTTTGTTTGTTTTTTAAAGGTTTCTATTTCTTTGTTGAACTTTTCATTTTGTTCATGCATTGTTTTCCTAATTTCTTTTAGTTGTCTATCTGTATTTTCTTGTAGTTTACTGAATTTCTTCAAGAGAATTATTCTGAATTCTTTGTCAGACAATTCATAGATTTCTATCTCTTTAGAAACATTTATTGGAGTTTTATTGGTTTCCATTGGTTGTGTCATGTTTCCTTGATTATTTATGTGGCCTTGCATTGGTACATGCACATTTGAGGAGGTAGGCACCTCTTCCAGTCTTTACAGGCTGCTTTGGAAGGTAAAACCCTTCACCAATCAACCCATCCAGAGATTCTAGGTGGGCTGTCTGATGGTGTACACAGGTGGGCTTGCTGCTGGAATTTGTGAGTGGGAAGGTCTGGTGCCTGCATCAACAGGTGGGTAGGCCTGGTGTTTGGGTCCATGAGGACCAGCCTAGTGCCTGCATTCACAGGGTTTGGCCTGGAACCTGGGTTCATAGGGGCTGACCAGAGGCCAGGGACTAGTGGGGCTAGGCCAGTCATCTGGGTCTGTCGGGGCTGGCCTGGTACTAGGATGAGCTGGGAGCTTGAGTTCACTAGAGCCCACCTTGAGTGTGGGACTGAAGGCTGGCCCAGTCCTGGGTGGGCTGGGTCTTGGGAGCCCACTGGGATCACAGCCCTACAGGGGCTTGTCTGGCACTGGGGCTGGCAGGGAGCCTGGGTACATGAGAACTGGCCCAGAGGCTAGGCCCATGGGTGCCATCCTGGTGCTGGGGCAGGATGGGAGCCTGGGTCCCTGTGAACTGGCTCAGAGGCTAAGCCCATGAGTGCCATCCTGGTGCTAGGGCAGGATGGGAAGCCTGGGTTTGTGGGAACTGCTCTAGAGGCTACACCTTTGGGTGCCAGCCTGGCACTGGGCCCAGTTGGGAGCTTCGGGTCACATGAGCTTGCCAGGGGCCTGGTGCCATAAGAGCCTCCTGGGGCTGCGGGAATTGGCCAACCTGTTCAGGTTTTTTTCCCAATTTTCTATTTTTATTTTTATTTGGAGAAATTATTTATAAATACCAGAAACTAATCCATTGTCAGTTTTATATGAAATAATACCTTCTCTGAGTTGATGGTTTGCCTTTTCAGTCTCTTAATGGTGACTTCTGATGAATGGAAGCTATGAATCTATTAGTCTTTTAGATCATAAGTAGTACTTTCTGGGTAGTATCCAGAAATGATGATACTCTCTGATATAGCAATAGTTTTGCTGTTTTGCCTCTCATCTTTAGGTGGTCAGTAGTCCTGGAATTGCTTGGTATGGCTGATGTGAGATTGGGATCAAATTGTATTTTTTCCCCAAATGAATATGCAATTATCAGCACAATTTATTGAAATGTGCATTTTTTTCTTCCCATGGTGCAATTCTGACATTATGTTATATATTATTTTCTCTCTTTGCGGCTCTCTGTTCACTTCAAAATAGATAGAGGGCTCTATGTGCCAAGCACTGTTCTAGACATGTGTTACTTCTCAATAAACAACACAGAATAAGATTTTCTGCCTTCATTGATTTTATAGTTTTGTAGGGAGAATCAAATAACAAACAATGGACATAGTAAATAAATAAATTGTTTAGATATAATAAGGTGATAAGTGCTATGAAAAAAGAGGAAAAGTAGTTCTGGAGTGGAAACGGGGGTGTGGGTATCAATTTAAATTGGAATGGTCAGAGCAAACACATTCAAAGGGTAACATTAAAGAGTTGAAGGAGGGGCCAGCCCTGAGTACTAGTGGTTAAGTTTGGCATGCTCAACTTTGGCAGCTTGGGTTCGCAGGTTTGGATCCCAGGCATGGACCTACACCGCTCGTCAGTGGCCATGCTGTGGTGGCGACCCACATACAAAATAGAGGAAGATTGGCACAGATGTTAGCTCAGGGTTAACCTTCCTCAAGTGAAAAAGAGAGGAAGATTGGCAATGCATGTTAGCTCAGGATGAATCTTCCTCAGCAAAAAAAAAAAAAGAGTTGAGATTAGAAAGTTAGCAGTATGGTTATCCAGGGAAAGAATAATTGGCCAGTGCAAAGGCTAGGAGGCAGATGCATGCCTGACAGATGAAAGAAAAAGCAAGGACACCATGTGGCTGTATCGAAGTGAGTTAGAGATATATTAGTGGGAACTGAGATCAGAGAGTTAATGAGGGACAGATTAGGTGGGGTTCTAGGCCATTATAAGTTCTTTGGGAGGCCATTGCATGGTTTTGAGCAATCAGATTTACTTTTTATAGGACCCTTCTGGCTGCTGGTTTGAGAATAGAGTGGAGCTAGGGTAAGAAGAGAAGCGGAGAGATCCATTAGCAGGATATTGTACTAGTACATGTCGGATATGGTTAAAGCTTGCACCAGATGGTTCCAATGGAGGTAGAAAAATAAGGTCAAATACTGCATATTTTAAAAGTACAGCCAACAGAATATACAAATTGATTGGTACATGGTAAGAAAAAAAAAGGATGAGTAAGAGTGAGGCTGGCTTAGGTTTTGGGGGGTGATTAGAAGTTCAATACTGGATATATTGAGTTTGAAATGTTCATCGAGCTTCCAACTGGAAATACTGAAAAGACAGAGATGTGTAGCTCCAGAGACATGTCTAAATTTCAGATATAAATTCATTATTCTGTTGAATTTCTCTTTCCCTGAAGCAAATCTACACTTTCTTCAGTGCCTAGCTTTATGAGTACAGTAAGACCAGGTAGGTAAAAATGTAGTCCTCCCATGTTATGTTTCTCCTCCAAGAATGTCTTCACTATTCCTGGTCTTTTGCACTTCCATAACAATTTTGGAATAAATTATCACGTTCCATTAAAAAGCAAAAGAAAAAATAAGCAAAATTTAGTGATACTGTCAATGTAATTCCTTTGAATCTATAACTCATTTTCAGGGAAATCAATAAATTAATATTTATGAGATTTCCAATATGTGAATACAATGTATAACTCAATTTATGTAGGTCTTAATTAATATCTCTTAATGAGGTTTTCTAATTTCCTTTATCATATCTGTTCAGTTTTCCTTTCCTCTCCTTTAATGCCTTGTTTTGGAATTAGCTACTTTTAATCATTTCACTTTTTTAAAATTAGAATTTGTAACTTTGATTCTGTTTTTAAATATAGGTTACCAGAAAAATTGCAACCTTTATTTATTTATTTATTTATTTTTGTTTGGAAGATCAGCCCTGTGCTAACATCTGCCAATCCTCCTTTTTTTTTTTTTTTTTTGCTGAGGAAGACTGGCCCTGGGCTAACATCCGTGCCCATCTCCCTCTACTTTATATGGGATGCCGCCACAGCATGGCTTGCCAAGCCGTGCGTCGGTGTGCGCCTGGGATCCAAACGGGCAAACCTGGGCCACCACAGCGGAGTATGTGCACTTAAACATTTGCACCACTGGGCAGGCTCCACAACCTTTATTTACTAAAGTTTAATTTTAATACTTGCACTATCCTCTAGAACCGACACATAAATTTTAGAACACTTGAAGTCTTTTCATCTCTTCCCCAATTTATTTTGTTTTTGTCATTTATTTTACTTCTGTTTTGTTTGTTCAATAATCTCACAAGTTTTTAGTTACTGATGCACCAGTACTTGTTTGGATTTGCCCACGTGTTTGCAGTTTCTTTCGCTCCATTTCTACTGCATCTGAGGCTTTTCATCTGGGAGTCTTTCTCTTCTGCAAAAACTACAGCTGTGAGAAATTTCTCACGCCTGGCTCCGTTGTTGTTAGTTCCTGACGCTCCCTTGACGTGGGTGAGATTTTAGGCTCAGGGCACCCTGAGTGTATGGCCCTTTGGTGTGCCCGCCTGGCATCAGGAGAGTCTCCTTTCTGCCTCCCATCTTGGACAGACTCTTCACCCCCATTTCTGTCTGTCTTACCATTAAAACTGGGAGTATGAGGACACGTTTCTCTTGATAGACAGATGCCCTCAGGGAAAATCAGCTTCCGTGTGCCCTGTTTTCTTCCCTGAATTCCCCCTTTCTCTTCGATTTGAAAACCATGCAGATAAATGGATCATAAGCAGTGAACATTTTACCTCTTCAAAGGGTGATCCCCTCCACCTGCGACCTTGCCTCCCTCCTCTCTCAGAGGAAGAACTGCTTCTGTCCTCTCAGAGCTAAGCCTCGCCTGAGGCTCCAGCTAGCACCTCTTCTGACTCCTTTGCTCTGCTGATTAGCCCATTTCTCTTCTGAAGAAACCCCACGGCTTCTTTCCCATGGCTCTCAAGTACCTGCAAGTCTGCCATTATTGAAAACAAACAAAACAACCTCTTAGACTTACTCTACAACAGCTATTGTCCAATTTCCTCACCTGTACATATTTTTTAAGATTATACATTTGTTGCCTGTTTTCCCCTTCTTAACCCACTCCAAGGAGGCAAAAAAAAATTATCTCAATTACATTTGGAGAGCCTCCCTCATCTTCTATCTACCGATGATAAAACGTCTCTACTTCTGAGTCTCTTATACTAGAGAGAATATCGCAAATTAAAAGCTAAACGAGTAGTTGTGTCGCAGAGGTGGCCTGCCTCTGCTCGTAGTAACAACACGGTGGCACGATGACCTGTTCCTGAGGCTGTGACGGGACTGACTCTCGTTTAGGAGGCCCGGGTCTTAATCAGCTCTGTTACTGCTACTGTCAGAACTCAATCATTATTTGCTAAAACATAATAAAACCTTATGGCTATTTTGAAAGAAAATTATTCTAAAGAGCAATGGTTTTTAACATATATTTTCTTATGTGGAAAACCTTCAAAGATTACATCATATTATTAATATATTTTTATACATATATTTCATAATGTTTCTCCTTTGTAATGAAAAGATATTTGAATTTAACAGAGGAAAGAAATTTACATTATCTCTTGTCTTGCCTGTGTGATTCGCATTACGTGTTACTATAATAATGTTAGTGAGTAATGTTCTGGAAACATTTTAACGCATTTATCTTCCTAATTTAATGAAAAAGTGAACAAATCCGTGATCATATGCCCTATGTAAAGTGTTACACAAAGGATTTGTGCCTTTATTATTTTATAGCACAGTATTTAAAACTGTGCACTCTGGTTTTAATATTGTATCCTAGTGCCAGCAATTCCTAGCTGTGTGACTTTAGTCAAGTTACTTAACCTCTCTGTGCTTTATAAAATGGCAAATGACAATAATTATTCCTATTTTATAGGATTTCTTGAAAAAGGAAATGAGTTAACTTATGTAAAGTCTTAAAATAACACCTGGAACATTGTCATCCCTCAATAAATATTAGCTACTTTAAGTCATATTATTATGTCATTTTATATGTTGTTATATGTTTTAAGTTTATTAATATTTTTTAATAAAAGCTAGATATCATAAATAGTGAAATAGATAACATTACATACTATTTTTCCAGCACTTTTTCAAGTTCGTTGCACACAATTATCACCCTGTTTGACAACGTCATGTGGAGTGAGCAGGGAAAGATGAATGTGATATTCTGATGATGATGCAGTCTCAGAGAAAAAAAATGACTTGAAAAAAGCACATCACGATTTTGGCACTAAACTAGATTCTGAGTCTTTTTGTTCCCAGTAGGGGTGGCGGGTATGTGCTTTCCCTACTGCTGGCCATTTCTTCCAGGTGGTAGAGTGGACAGAGAATGGACCTGCCCCGCCAGCTCTGCTGCACCATGTCTTAGCAGGTGACTCCAGCCATGTCACTGTGATTACATGAACAGCTCTACTCTCACTGTCAGCATGGGGATAACCTTCCCTTAAAGAGAGCCAACCCTTAATTCTCATCCTAGACCTGGCTCCAACCCTCGGAGCCTCACACAGCAAGTTTAAACCTTGCTGCGCGTGCCGGCTGACCCCCTCTCCTCTCTCTGAGTGAAGTTCGTTCTAAAGGTACCTTTGCTCCAATCACCTCCCATCATCCTGATCGTCGTCTTCTGAGTCTGTGTCCTGGTGGTTGATAGCCTTCTAAATGAGAGATTCAAAACTCTGTTATACACGTGTAGCAGAATTTGACTGACTTTATGCTTATTAATAGTCTCTACTAATGCTTATTAATGGACTCTATGCTTATTAATGGTCTAAAATGAAATTAATTTTTAAGGCAGCCATTTTTCACAATTGACTCATATTCAACTTTATATTAACTAATATGTATATTTTATATACATAAATATAAATATATATATATATTACATTGGAAAGGGAAAGGAGATAGCTACAAAATCCAATAGGTAGGTCTAATGAGGATATTTATAAAAAACAGATGAATAATGGATTAAAACAATAAGCAGCAAGAAAAAGAAAATGCTACACATACAGATGCATGGACCAAGAGAGGCATAATTTTTAGAGCATCTATGACTTTCAAAACCTGTACTTCATTCTAGTCTGATTGACTAACAAGTACCCAAAATAGATTTGTGTTGGGGGCCAGCACCACGGCCTGGGGGTGAAGTTCAGCGTGCTCCGCTTCAGGTGCTCAGGATCAGTTCCTGGGCACAGACCTACACTGCTCGTCAGCGGCCATACTGTGGCGGCCACCCACACACAACACAGAGGAAGACTGGCACAGAGGTGAGCTCAGGGAGAATCTTCCTCAGCAATAGCAATAAAAAGAATAAACGTAAATAATTATACCCTTTAAAAAATAGAAATTTGTCATCTACATATTTTCCCAATATGTAGAAGTATGTCTTTTGTGCATAAAATAAAGACAGGAATCAGAATGCCCTACACAAAGTAAGTCCACGAAAGATGCCTATGATATTATGAAATTCCTGTATCAAAAGTAACTCTTCACATAAACCTCACACCTTATGACCTCCTAATAAACCTGTGTTAAATGAGCTTTATAATGGTATTAAATATAATACTTCTGAAATGTAAATTTAAGACATGCATATATATATGTTTATTAAAATATATATTTAATAAAAGGGGATTTTATTGAATAAAAACTTTCCATCAAAAAGTACTATAAATGTAAGTACTTATTTATGGAATTATTAAGTGTTTTCATTGCAAATCAAGGGGTGATGTTTAGTTTGAAGCTATAATATTCATAGATATTGTTGGGAAGTACCTTATGAAGATTAACATTTTTCAAAAGCATTTGAAAAGTGTGAATTATTTGTAACTAATCAAGTGCTTGCATATCTAGTGGTTACTCTGATGCATTATTCCACCCATTCATTTTACTATTTTGTATGGAAGCCTGAATCAAACTGACCATTCAATGATCCAGAGTTTTCAGTAAGGCTGAAATAATAACAAAAATAACCAGACTGACTCTTTAAATATTCAATAATATTGAGTATCCACAGCATGAATTTCAATGTTCTTTATATTTTGTTTCTCAAAAGATAGCTTGTGTTTGCTTAGGCTTTCTTTTATTACATCATACAAGCAATATATTTTAGAAAATGGCTTGTTCCCCTGTATGATCCATCAGTCCTACACCATAGAATGTAAATAAGAGATTAACCTTCCCTAAACAAAAATATGGTACAATTGGTTATAAAGCATAGAAAGATGATAATACTGAAATGATTTGTTATATATATATGTGTTTGTGGTGTATGTGTATATGTATATTTTGTTATATATAAAGCATATCTTGCTAAAGAATCTATTTTTGTTTCTAAATTCAAATTTTTCCAATTGTTTTTAATATGGTGTTAGCTCCTCTGAGTTCCATCAAAACATGCCACAGGGTTAGAAAGTAGAGAGAAATGTGACAAAGGTGTGATGAAAAGTCCTTTTTATTAATTCATGAGTTAATACGAGTCTCTGATGTTGCAGATACTTTAGGTTGATAGAATTTGACATTATTGTGCTTTAGTACGTTGGTCCTTTCTTTGGCGTCAGAATTCATCATAGCTTTGGACATGTTGGATAATGATACTTTCTTCTTTTACGGAAATAGATGATCATATGCAGAACTCTTGTAAATGATTTCTAAAAGCAGCAAAGAATAGTAAGATAAATATTGAAGGACAAGCAGATTCAAAGATTGAGTTCATTTGTTTTTTCTAAAAACAAAGCATTAAATTTTAACGTTGCATTTGTTCATGACAGTTAAAGCACTTCAGTGGAATGCAGAGATCTTTTTATGTCAGCACTGTATTAATGCGGGAATAGTTTATTTGGGTAATTTATGGCCAGTAGAATTGAATCAGGCTGCAGGCTTTCTGCAGTGGATGGGGGCTCACGGCTTCACATTTGTTCGTGTGGTCCGTTGCTCTGAGGCCGGCAGATTAAAGACAGCCACAGATTCTTTCACGCTTTCTCACCAGCTTTCCCATTAAGAGGCAGGGTCTGTTTCTCTGCCTCCTCCTCCTAGCCCCAACCCAGGACTGGCCTGGGACAGCTTTGACCAATAGACTGTGACAGAAATGACACTGTGACAGTCCTGGGCCTGAGGTACTGGCTCCTGCTTCCTTGGAATTTTGGAGCCCTAAGCCACCTCATAACTGTTTACTCCTCTGCGGGAGAGACCCCAGGGCTAGGTCCCAGGAACTTATGTGGGGATCCAGCAAACCAGCCTCCAGATGCCCCGGCCAAAGCACCAGGCACGTGCTCGAAGACCTCCCGACCCTCTAGACCTTCCCACCACTGGTCTCCTATGTGTGCAGGAGGGAAAGGACCACCACCAAGTGACCCAAGGTGATGCCACCTGGGACTGAAGTCACACAGGCAAGACTTGCCTGAATTCCTGACACACAACATTCTGGAGTGTAATAAAATGGTGGTCATTTTTAACCTCCTGCTTTTGGGTGTTTAGGTGGCAATAGATAACCAGAACAAAATCACCAAGCAAATAATTAGTGTCACCAAAGCAGCCAGTGATATTAATGGTATTAATTAACTTTTGAAAAACAATAAAAGCTAAAATTTAAATTCTAAGTTTCCAGTTCTGTATATATGCCTCCAAAATATCCTGATGACTCCAAAACCAATATGATCAAAATTCAAAATAAATACATTCATTAAATATATAGTTTATTCTAAATCAGTGCTTTCTATATAAATAAATTTTGTTGTTGGCTTTTTAATTTTCATTCATACTGTGGGTCAGAGAAAGGTATATATATTTTTTTTTGTGAAGAGGACTAGCCCTGAGCTAACATCCGATGCCAATCCTTCCCTTTTTTCTTGGGAAAGACTGGCCCTGGGCTAACATCCATGCCCACCTTCCTCTACTTTTTATATGGGACACCGCCATAGCATGGCTTAACAAGCGGTGCGTTGGTGTGCTCCTGGGATCCGAACATGCGACCGCCGAAGCGGAGCGCGCTCGCTTAACCGCTTGCACCACTGGGCCAGCCTGAGAAAGGTATATTTAATAACCTGTGGACTTAAGAATTATGGTATTTTCACAGTGATTTGAGTAGAAGAGATTAAATTGATAAAAGAAGAGACGGCACAGATCTGTTGAATGTGGTGTCCAGGCTGCCAGACAAGATGCAACGGCAACTGCAGGAGAGAGTGTGGTTCGTAAACCCGGTCTGCTCAGCCGGACTTCTTACCGCTCCTTGATCTCTGTATCGCCTCGGAGGCCTCTTCCTGGAGCCCCTTCATCCTTCTCCATGGTTAATCCTTCTCATGTAGCTTCCTGACTTGTTCAATGTCACCCACCCAGTGACACCTCTTTTTGATCATCTGCTATGGACTAAATGTTTGTGTCCCCCCCAAGATTTATATGTTGAAATCCTAACCCTCAATGTGAAGGGTTGGAGGGGAGGTCTTTGGTAGGTGATTAGGTCATGAGGGTGGAGCTCTCAGGAATAGGATTAGCTCCCTTACAAAAGGGCCTGGGAGAGCCTCCTTGCTCCCTCTGCTGTGCAAAAACACAGCAGAAAGATGGCTGTCTGTGAACCAGGATGTGGGCCCTCACCACACACGGAATCTGCTGGCACTTTGATCTTGTACTTCCAAGCCTCCAGCACTGTAAATAATAAATGTTCGTTGTTGATAAGCCGCCCACTCTATGGTGTTCTTTTATACCAGCCCAAATGGACTAAACCACTATCCAGTGACAGCTGTTTAATTCTTTCCTCTTTACAACCCCATACACCTGGGGAAAGGTTAAATGAATCTCTAGATGTTCATCCTTACAAAGAACCATCCACTGTAAGCCTGGTGACCATCCAGGGAGCTGTGCTGTATTCAGTGAGCCATACAGAGGTCGAGGGCTGTTTCAATTTATGGTTCCATTGTTACAACACACGGCCTTTTAGGGTACAGGGAAAGAAAAGGCTTCTTACTGCCTCAGCCCATGTGTAAGAAGGCTGGAAGGGCTGGTCTCCAATGTGTGCAGGAGGGAGAGGATAACCAGACATGTGTGGACAGTGTCTGCACCATACTTAACCCATAAGATATAAGACAAAAGCAAGAAGCAGAGAAGGTGCTGTGAGCAGTTCCGGTTTTTTACAGACTCTACCCTATTAACCTGTATAAATTGTACTTATCTGAGGTAAAGTCATTTGGATAGATAAGCCCATGTTTACAATGCAGTAAAGAGTGAGCATCTGAGATACATAGAGCTCTGGAAACTGAGACTATATTATTCAAACTCTTAATGTGGTATATCTGGGGGATAGGGTCCTGTATGTAACCAAGGATACACACCCAGCAAGTGGCCACAACAGGAAGCTCTGAGCTCCTCTAGTAATACACTTCCAATCTCATCATTGGTGATAAAGAAACTGCGGAGAGAAGGGAAATTTGAAATGAAAGTATTTACCCATCTTCCAATGGTTTCCATTTTTCTCCACTTTCTTTCTGATCTGACGTTTCTAAGTTGAAAATCATACCAAGTTCAGGCCGTTGCATTTGGACACACGCACACACACATATCAAACATGAACTTTGGATTTACAAGTGTTGAAAAGCATTAACTATGAGTTTAAAGGGTTTTTGTTGTTGTTGTTGTTATTTGCTAAGGAGACCTTGGGATCTGTTCTTGCTTGCCAAGCATTGCATATAAATAGTTTGCTTAATGAAAAGAGGCTTGAGAAAGATTCTTACTTTGAAAAGGAGATTATGATTAAAATTCTTAGAATTGCAGTCCACAGCGACAAATATTATGGACTAGGTGATTTGAAGAAATAATTTGTTTTAAAAATTAACTCTACTAATTAAGTTTCCAAATTCATGCACACAGAGGTGTTTTAATTAGTATTTCCATTTATTTCTAATATATGTGTATATATTTTAGAAAGAACAGCTTTCTTAGCACCTGAGGTATGAGTCATTTTTGCCTAAAGCAAGCCAGGATAGTGAGCTATACTACAGGATAATGAAGACTTAGGGGGGAAAAAGAGTTCTGGCATAATTTTAAAAGAATATTTTATCTGTTGAAGTAGATATCTGTCAACTAATGGTCTTTCAGCACATTTTTTTATATAGGAAAAAATGAGTTTTATGTTACTCAATTTCTTGACTTAAGGTAGATTAAAACTACAGATTAAATTTAATCTTTATTCCCAAAGTCACTCCTATGTACTATGTTAGGCACTTGGGCAGCACTTAAATTCTTTGAGTCCATTAGAATTCCATTTGTTCTGTCATTGTTTTAGCACAAAAAGCTACTTTCATTTGTGGATGCATGATTTAAGTTATAAATATTTAAAGTGTGTTTTTCATCTTCTCTTTTCTTACCGCCTCTTTCCCTCTCAATTAATCCCTTCTGCCCCAGGATCCCAGGACACATGACATTGTTTCTGACTTGTTCCCACTCTGAGTTTCTATTTCGCTAAATTGTGTCTCTCTGCACAACCCTTGAGCTTTTGTTAGTTTCCCTCCCCACGGACCAGAGTCCTGTTTCTAAATCTCAGGGAAGAACTGAATTTGGCCACTTTTAAATTGAACTCATTTTTATAAGAGATACTAGCTGTTTTTGTTCTATATGCCATTTGAGTTTGCTGTATGCTTCCTTTTTACCCAAATCCTGACTAGAAATTGGCTTATCTTTTAGTAATTTGGCTTCACACACCCAAATTCACCCCTTACTTGAGCAGGTTGCATTCTCCAATGCCTGTTTACTTTCTGCCCTGTTCTCTCCCTTCTCTGCTAGTCACACCACAGGAAGTATCCTGAAACATGACATTGCCAAGTTATCTTTGTCCTCAAAACAATAAACACGGTTCCATTATCATTTTGATATTCAAAACACCACATATGTCGGTATCAATTCATGTATTTAATCCATTACCAAAAGCAAAAGGAAACTGGTATGCAAAGAGAAGTTAAAAGGAACCAATGTAGGTGTAACAACCCTGTCAATGTATCTACGAATGTCTTTCTATATTCATTCAGAGAATTCGTTTCATAGAATATGGCCTTAGTTTGCTCAGTTTCTAACTCCTCTTTCTACAAATATTGGCTATGAGAGACCACCGCTCACTACTCCCTCCTTCATGTGAGCACTAATACCACCAAATATAAGAATTATAATTAGAAAATGACATTACTTAAGAGACATTAAGATTGTGTAATGTATAATATGTAGGAACTAAATATCCCTAAATTTCTAAGTATCTAATCATCTAGTGGTTAAAAAGATGGAGTGTCTTCCTGGTTTGATTTCTTGCTGGCGAGCTACTCTTGTGTGGCACTCCCACGCTCTCCCTTCTTCAAAGCCTCACCTCCACATTTTCAGGGTCTGTGGACATCTGCTGTCTCTGGAGCTTCCTCATCTGTGTGCCTGACTCCCTCAGTTTCTCTCACATATTCATGACACTGGGAGGGTTGAGAAAGGAGAAAAACTTTAGTTTCTTTGCTTTACCAATAAGCACCATTTCTTAATGCCTAGGTTTTTCAGTGTAGGATTTTTATTTATTTCCATTTCTTTTGTTGTTGTTGTTCCTTTTATTCCCTCTGGGAAGAGAAACATTTTTGATGCCCATAACTTTAGAAACTTTGTTCTTTTCCATCACTTTAGTTTTTCTGGGTAGAAAAGCCAGCCCCACCCAGGAATATTATCCCTGACCCAAAAGAGTCAGTTTGCTGTTGTAGGCCTGCCTCACAGGGTTTCTAAACTCTATCTCCATTTTTTGATAGCCTCCTATGAATTTGTCATATGGTCTAAAATAATTATGTATTCAATATTTATTGAGCACCCATCATGCAGTAGAAAATAATAAACAAAACAGAACTGGTCGCTGCCCACATGGACTTACAATCTTATGCAACTTACCTGTTGCATACCACTTTATCAATATCACACACTACGCAAGGAGAGCTGGGCTCCATATGTAGCTTGACAGCTGTACAAGGTTGGCACGTATTCATTTATTTAAATTCTTCCTAGTTAAGCATAGACTTTAATTATTCTCATCTAGTCTTTTACTCTGTCCCTTCCACCAATGTCAGTTCAGGAAGCCAATCACTCTGGTTTGCCTTTTCCTGCTGCATACTACTACATTGGTACATTTTTTTTTTTAAAAAATGGCTTTTCCGAGAAAATGTGAAATGCTCTGATAGTGCTCAATGAAGTATCAGGGTGAATTTTACTCCGATCTTGACTTCTTGTGTTACTAGGCAGCTTCAATCACACTTTTGACTAAAACAAAGTAGGAAAGAGTAAAAGGAAGAAATATTGGGTCATTCCTTACTTTTGTAAATTAAAGAATCATCTTCATGCTACAAGAACATTGAAATGACCTTAAAACATTTAATTACTTTGATTTTTAAAATTTTCATGAAAATGAAATAAAATGGAGGAGATTATTAAATATAAGAAAAATATTTATCTGAAGAAATAAGATTTCCTTAAAGAGGTCTCTAATGTTAATCAAAGTCTTTATGAAAAACATTAAGAAACTTCCAGTTTTCAGTTGCATATGTAAGAAGCTTGGAAGTTGCCACTCTATCTTAACAATAAGTAAAAAGCCGAACAGACGGAAAAATCAACAACTCTTTTAGGATCCATAAGAGAGGTGAGGACAGAGAGCAAACCAATGCCCCAAAGACTGGAGAGAAAGACAGGCAAATACAGAGAATAACAATTGACCAGTGCAGAGACTCAGGAGCAGATACTGCTGCAGGAACCAGTGCTGGGGTAGGAAAACCAGAACTGTAATTAAGTACTTGCTTGAACCTCAGTATGGACAACTCTGTAAGTTAAAAACTCCATGGGTCCCAGCCGTAGGAAGGCCTCCAGGATTTTGTGAGATTTACCTCCAAGGAGCTTGACCAGGTTCCTAGAGAAAATATAAGAGAAAAATCCCCTTGTGCTTGCAGCTGGTGGGGGGGGGGGGGGACAAATCTGAAATATTTCAGAGTACTCTTGCCCTCAGCAGAAACTAGTTAACCAGTGCCTAACCTGCTGGGGCATTATCAGAGTCTAACTCAACCAGGGGAAGGGAAATACCTGACTTCATTCTGTACTTGACTTCCATGTGAGAGAAGGGAAATACCCAACTTTAGCCCACTCTAGCCACCCTCTCCCACCTAAAGGGAGAGAAAAAAATTTAAAACACTTGTGAAGTTTATAGTCCAGAGGCATAGGATCACTAACAGATTGAGAACTAATTATAGGACTAGAGAACAGTTCCCCTCCCCCCACACTTATCACCACATTACTAAAGTCCTATTTACAGTAGTTTCTTTTACCTAATACATCATGTCCAGCTAGCAAGAAAAAATTACAAGTCGTATCAAAATGTAAAAAACACAATTTGAAGAGAGAGAACAAGATTCAGAACCAGACATGGCAGGGATGTTGGAATTGTCAAACCAGGAATTCAAAACAACTATGATAAATATTCTAAGGTTCTAATGGATTAACTAGACAGCATTTTAGAACAGATGGGTAATGTAAGCAGAGAGAGGGAAATCCTAAGAAAGAACCAAAAAGAAATGCCCCAGGTATAGATGGGTTCACTGGTGAATTCTACTAAACATTTAAGGAAGAAATTATACCAATTCTCTAGAATCTCTTTCAGAAGATAGAAACAGAGAGAATACTTCCTAACTCATTCTGTGAGGCCAACATTATCCTAATAACAAAACCAGGCAAAGACCTTACAAGAAAAGAATACTACAAAGTAAAATCTCATAAACAAAGATGTAAAAATCCCAAATGAAATATTAGTAAATCGAATCCAACAATGTATACAAAGAATTATATACTATGACCAATTGGGATTTATCCCAGGTATACAAAGCTGGTTCAACATTCAAAAATCAATTAATGTAACCTATCACATCAACAGACTAAGAAAGAAAAAACACATGATCATATCAATAAATGCAGAAAAAGCATTTGACAATATCTAACACTCATTCATGATAAAAATTCTCAGTAAACTAGGAATAGAGGGGAACTGTCTCAACTTGATAAACATCTGGAAAAAACCTACAGCTAACATTATACTTAATGGTGAGAAACTCAAAGCTTTCCTGCAAAGATCAGGAACAAGGAAAGGATGCCCTCTTTCACCACTACATTTCAACATTGCACTGGAAGTCTTGCTAATGCAATAAGACAAGAAAAGGAAATAAAAGATACACAGATCAGGAAGGAAGAAATAACACTGTTTTTGTTTGTAGATGATGTGATAGTCTATGTAGAAAATCCACAATAATTGACAAAAAAATTCCTGGCGCTAATAAGTGATTAAAGCAAAGTTTCAAGATATGAGGTTAATAAAAAAAAAAAAAGTCAGTCACTTTCTTATCTACCGGCAGTGAAAAAGTAGAATTTTAAATTAAAAACACAATACACGTTATCACCCAATATATGAAATTTATGGGTATAAATGTAGCTAAATAAGTAAAAAATAAGTACAATTTTCTATATAAGGAGAATTACAAAATTCTGATGAGGAAAATAAAAAAAGAACTAAATAAATGGAAAGATATTCCATGTTCACGGATAAGAAGACTCAATATTGTCAAGATGTCAGTTCTTTGAAATTTGATCTATAGGTTCATGCAATCCCTGTCAAAATCCCAGCAAGTATTTCTGTGGGTATCAACAAACTGATTCTAAAGTTATATGGAGAGACAAAAGATGCAGAATAGCCACTATACCGCCAAATGTATTATTTATATTATTTTCTCATCAATTTTTGCTGGTATATGTTATTTTCCTTCTATCTACAAATTTAATACATTTATATTTCAGAAAATATTTTCTGTAGTGTCTACTAGTACATATTCTCTTCCCTACATTGAGCTCTCTATTCCAAGGAAATTTTCCTTATATTGAATTTTCAGTATATATTCTTCATATTTTTCATCTTCTCACTAATCCCTTCCACCTTTTTTCCTGGTTGCATTTATCACTGCTCTTACAAGCCTTTCTACATGCCAGAATTTTCACTTTGCACAGGTATATTCTTTTGCTTTACATTCTAACTGATTTATTTGATTTTCAATGTCACCATTTGACCCTCAATTTATTTTCATGTATTTGCAATCTCTCTTGATTGCCTTACTGTTTAGTATTTGAGATACTCTTAGTAAGTTATCCCATAATGTAGGATATTTCTAGAGATTATGTATCTATTCCTGGGGAAAAAACGTTATCTCCCAGACTGGGTTCTTCATTTTTCTTTTATTATGCCATGTTCCTTTCTTGCTTGAGGAGGTGAGGAAGGAAAGGTTATAGTATTACTTGCATGATTATCATGCTATTCTTTTCATCTTGTTTATGTTTAAGGTGACATATCTGTTCAGATTTTCTATTTACTGTGATATATTACAAAGGACTATTCCTGGATAACGTCTACCCTCTTGAAGTTTCATTTTTAGAACAATGTGACTTCCATATATTAATTCTATAGCCTTAGCATATGGGATTGGACTATTTTTTTCATAGTGTAATTTGTAGGAGTGAGAAGGAAAAAGAGCTTGGCTGGACTGAAGACAGACCTTGCTAGGGAACCTGACTTTGTTGTCTCTCTGGAGATCTCTCCATATGCCCTGTACCAAACACCACTCTACCCAGCTAAGGGAGTATCATCCCCAGGGATCTTCAGCTTATTCTCCAGTCACCACCACACCCCAGAGCTCTGAACATATTCAATGGGCAGTCAACATCCATCCTGGCCTCCTCTTACGTGCCTTACGGTATTGTAGAAGGCATTTCTCATACTCCTTTGTAAATAAGGAGAAGTAAGCAAACTGGATGTATTCATGCTATATTCGGAATTTATCTTTGAAATGTAAGCTATCATCTCTGCTGCTATTTCTGCTGGCAGGCCAGGTCCCAGGGATGTACATATTGAGGAGAGCTGTGGAGACCAGCTTCAATGATCTATATTCTCGTCACTGGGACTGTGAGGATACTTTGAGGTGGTTGTGGGAGTGGATATACCAGTGGCATGACTTCCAGATCCTTAGAGCACAGCTATGGTACTGATTTCTAAACAAAATAGATCCATCGGTAGCCCTAATTCCTACTATTGTAGCACTTGCAAAAATGTTGTATTTTTTCTGTTAAATTGCTCTCTGCTTAAAATATCCAAGTCCATTTGTTGCCCTGAATCTGTGTAATATGCCTAGAATATGACAAGACCTGGCAGGCCTTCCTGCTAATGCTGAGATTTGCAGGTGACCTAGGATTTCTTACTCTCAAGGGTTTATTCTTGATTTTCCCCAAGCTGACCACTCAGTCCTTAGGTTTGTTTATTTGATACAGGTTTTGTTTTGTCACTATGGTAGGGGTTTATTTTACTAGATATGGAGCAAGGCAGAGTTTAGCACCCTACTTTACTCCACTGTCTTTCCCTAATAGTGAAGGGAATGATTTAAAAACTCATCAGGAAGAAATATACATTAGATTAATTTTATTTGACAAATTTAATTTAAATCTTCCCCAGAGGCCTTATAAATTCAAAGTGGAAAGAAAACATACAATTAATTATATTTGCAATTAATTTGCTTAGGGTCTATTTTATAATATTGTATTTATTTCGTACATTCACTTTATCATACATGGTCACTTTTTCATAAACATATTTTGACCATTTTAAATATTTGCTCTTTGGATCATTGACTATTTGTTGAATATGTCTGATACATCAAGCACTCTTCTAGGCGCTGGGGAAAAAGATGAGTCAGACCAATTCTCAACTGTGTCTCCAGTGACCATTGCTGCTTCAGAAACTACCACTATAGGTCTCTAAAATGGCAATGTCTTAGATAGAGCAACCTATCTTTCTTATATTTATTGAAAGGGAAGAATGAAGAAAATTGACATGTATTGGTTCTGTTACTTACATTGTTCATTAATCTTCACAGAAATATTAATATGCAAATATCATTCAAATTTTACAATGGAGAAACAAAGATCAGAAACATGAAATGACTTGAAAATCATCTTTCAGGCCATAGAATAATGGAGCTGAATTCTAAAATCCATGTTATTTTCACTTCTTCATGCATTGTCTAAGGAGATAGAGTTATAAAAAGGTAATTTTTTGGAAAATTTAACATCCACGTTATCCTACAAGTAAATGCTCTTAACACTTCTCAAACCAATTTGTAGTTTCATTACATAATTTAGTAGTTAAATAGTCTTGTGATATTGGCAGGAGTGGAAATGTACCCATTTTATAGATGTGGGCAGTGGAGGTCCCTAATCTAAATTTTTACATTTCACTTAGTTTTACATTTCAAAAAACAACAACTTTCACTTACCTAAATTTTGCTGAGTAAATACATTAAGCAGGATTTTAAAAATTAGTTGGGGAAATTCTTACTTTCTGACAATCTTTCTGAATAATATTCATTTCAATTTTACTTAAATGGTTACATTTTAACCAATTTTTCAAATTTTTTTTAAAAATGAACATCAGAAAAGACTATATGAATGCATCAATAAAATTTTAAAATGAATATTACTGCAGGATCATGCCAACTTGTGAGTTAGGACTATTATAGAAACTGAATGCTATTTAGTTAAAATACAAACATGCTTACTCTTGCCCTATGCCTTTGCTCTGGCTTTATTAACTTCAGCATTTTTCCAAACATCCTCTCTGACTATGGACTAGAAGAGAATTAAACAGTGTATCAACTCTAGATGGGCATTATCTCCTATATAACTGAGCCACATCAGAGAAAGAAAGGGAGCAAGTGTGTAGATGGTGGGTGCATCTTATAGCCATGGCCTTCAGAATATATGTTGTGCCCTTGAAAGAAGAAAATCAGAATGATCAAATAGGAAGGTTCAAAGAGACCTTGGAAATAAATGACACTGTTCCTTTTGCCAGGCAAAATTGTACTAAAACCACCTGGGATTGTTTCAAATTAGGCTATTTGTCTTTGGTTGTTTTCTGTTTTATACTAGTCAGAATTTGTTCATTTTTAATCTCAAAGTTATTTTACGCTTCAACTATTGCTTAGAAATGTCAAAATTTCTTGTTCATTGAGATGCATAATATACCTTGCCCACATTTAATCCTTTGCCCCATTTAAATGTACGTATTCTGATTGCTCTTTATGTTACCATGATGAGTTGATGATTACCTCCTTAAATGTCACATGCAATTTGAAAATATGACTGGATTTCAGCTTGTTGTCTTTGACACATTTCACATTAATTTTAAGATAGCTTTCTTAAAGACTACAGCTAAAAGGGAAAATAAAATAACAAGGCCATGGATCTCAGAAGAGCTATTCTGAACATTAATTCTTTCCAAACTATGGTTGCTAAAAATTCAACTGAGATAAAAGATAGCACCCTTCTTAAAAAGAGACGGGAGCAACTCAGAGCCTACTGTTTTCACACAAAGAATATCAAAATCTAATTCCTACAAATGTGAAATGCTGCCAGGCCTTCCAGCTGTAACTCATCACAGCTTTCAGGGATTTCCAGTCTGCACTTTCTTCTTCCTGCCAACCCTGTGTGTACACACAGTGCTCGAACAGCTTCACGTTGTCTTCCTTCCAAAGACATGTTTTAACAACATAGGTGCTTCTAATTTTAGGATTCTGGCGTAAGGGACATCTAACTGCTGACAAACATGTTGATTTCATGCTTTGGAAATCATTAACTATCAACATACAGTGAATTTTGTGTAACAGAAAGAGCTTCAAGTAATAAACTCTACAATTTTAATGCTGTTAAGTTAGAAACCATTTCTATAAACAGAACAAAGTAAAGCCCTGACAGAGAAGGCTTTGAACAGGATGAGCATGTTGAAATACAAAATATTTGTATGTATGACTGAAATTAAAGGTGGCAAGGTGCATACATCAATTTCACCTACACACGTGTTTACTTTGAGACAGTCTTGCTATTCAGGCTGGACTTAGAGACTCTGTGGAAATCAATTGCTATTGTAAACAGAAAGGGCACTAACTAAGCAGTGGCACTATATATCAGTAAGAAAGGATCTGATAAATCAGCTGATATTAAAATAAATTGACCCTCAATATTTTCATATTTTAAAAGGGGTATTGAGAGTGACATCAGCAACATGGCAGAGTAGGAAGGCCTAAACCACCCTTCCTCCTACAAATATACCAATTAAGGGACAATTCATGGACACATTCCATTTATGAGAAATCCAGAAACCAAATGAGAGACTCCTGCACTCCAGGTGACCATGAAACTAGACCCACATAAACAGGTAAGGAGATTTGGGATACCTTCTTACAAGAGTCTCTGACTCTAGCACAGTGCCATACAATCAGAGACCTCCTAGTTCCTGGCTTTTATCAGAGGAGAGAGGGGTTGACTTGCACAATCAGTGGACCAACTTTTCTGAGATGGCTCCCTGGAGAATTGACCTGGATCCTGCTGATCTTGGAGCTCAGATGGGTCCACCACAGTCTAGCAGCCTTTGAGTAGAATGGAGACAGCAGTGTGTACTTGCAGACATCATGTCTCGCTTCCTGTCCAGCACAGAGTGGGTGGATGGTAAAGTCCAGTTCTCAGCCTCTCCATGGAGGGAAAGAGTAGAGGTGCACACATGGTGCACCACCTTCCTCAAGGGGGCTCCCCAAAGGACTGATCTCAGTCCTGCCAGTCTTGGAACTAGCTGGGCCTACCACAGTGTAGTAGCCCGGGGAGAATGGAGATGGCAGCCAGGGCTGGTAGAAGCTGTAGCTGACCCTCCTGGCTCACCATAGAGCGTCTTGACAAAAACCACAGCTGCCTGCTTCTCCCTAGAGAGAGAAGGAGTGGAAGAGGCCTCTAGGATCTCTGTGCTTATTGGTGGGGGTAATTTTCTATATGAGGCCAGTCCATGAAGACTAGGACTAATGTACTGACAATGACACAGAGATTCAAGAAAAATGAAGAAAGACGAAAACATGTTCCAAACAACAAAATAACATAAATCTCCAGAAATCGACCATAATGAAATAAAGTTATATGCTTTTCTTGACAAAGAATTTAAAATAACTGTCAAAAAGATGCTCACTGAGGTCCAGAGAACAATGCATGAACAAAGCTAGAAATTCAACAGAGATAGAAAATAAAAATAAAAAAATACCAAACAGAAATTAGGAAGCTAAAGAATGAAATAACTGAACTGAAAAATTCACTAGAGAGGTTTAATAGCAGACTAGATCAAGCAGAAGAGAGAATTAGCAAGTGTGAAGACAAGCCATTGAAATAATTCAAAGAACAAAAATGATAAAAGGAAGACAGCTTAAGAGATTCCTATGACAACATCAAGCAGATCAATAAACATATTATGGAAGTCCCATAAACAGAAGAGAGAAAAGAACAAAAAGATTATTCAAATAAATAATGGCTGAACACTTCCCAAATCTGGAGAAGGAAACAGATATCCAGATTGAAGAAGCCCCCAAATCACCAAATAAGATGAAGCCCCCAAAATCCACACTGAGACATGTAATCAAATTGTCAAAAGTCTAAGACAGAGAGAATTTTGAAAGCAGCAAGAGAAAAGTGGCTGGTCACAAAAAAGGGTCACTCCATAAGACAATAAACAGATTTTTCAGCAGAAACCATGTAGGCTAGAACGAAGTGGGATGATATATTCAAAGTACGGAAAGAAAAATACCGCCAACTAAGAACACTATACCTGGGAAAACTTTCCTTCAAAAACAAAGGAGAGATAAAGATTTTCCCAGACAAACAAAAGCCAAGGGAGCTCATCACCACTAGACTAGACCTGTCTTACAAGAAATGCTAAAAGGAGTTCTTAAATCGAAACAAAAGCATGCTAAAGAGCAACATGATAGCATAAGAAAATATGAACCTCATTGGTAAAGGTAAATATATAGACAAATACAGAGTTGCTGTAATGGTGGTGGATAAATATCTTTTAATTAAATATAACAGTTAAAAGAAAAAATACTAAAAATAACTACAATGACAAATATGTTTACAGAATATAAACAGATGTAAATTGTGGTGACAATAACATAAGGTGAGAGGAGGGAGAAGTTAAAGTGTAGTGTTTTTGCATGCAATTGAAATTAAGTTATCAACTTTATTTAGACTGTTAAACAGTAAGATATTTTATATAAGTCCCAAGGTAACCATAAGAAAATCTATAGAATTTACATAAAAGTAAAACAGATAGGAATCAAAGCATATCAATGCAAAAAATCAACAAAACACAAAGAAGGTAGCAAGAGAAGAAAAGACAGACAAAAGAACTACAAGACTAACAGAAAACAACTAACAAAATGGCAATAGTAAATCTTTCCCTCTCAATAAGCACTTTAAATATAAATGGATTGAATTCCTCAGGCAAATGACATGGAGTGAATGCATGAATAAAGAAACATGACCCAACTACGTGCTGCTTACAAGAAACTCGCTGTAAAATTAAGGACACACAGAGGCTGAAAGTGAAGGGAAGGACAGATATTCCATACAAATGGTAACCAAAAGAGAACAGGGGTGGCTATAAGTTTTTCAGAAAAAAAGTAGACTTTAAGTCAAAAACCATCACAAGAGACAAATAAGAACACTATGTAATGATAAAAAGTTCAATCCACTGTGAAGATATAACAATTATAAATATATATGCACCAAATATTAGAGCACCTAAATATATTTATTTGTCAATGTCAAGCAAACATTAACAGAACTGAAGGAAGAAATAGACAGCAATACAACAATATTTGGATATTTCCACACTCAACTTTCAATACTGGATAGAATTATAAGACAGAAGATCAATAACAAAAGTGAGAACTTGAATAATGCTAGATGCCAAATGGACCTAACAGACGTGTACAGAACATTCTACCCAGCAATAGCAGCATACACATTCTTCTCAAGAGCACAAGAAACTTTCTCCAGGATATATCACATATTAAGCAATAAAACAAGTCTCCACAAATTTTAAGAGATTGAAATTATATCAAGCATATTTTCTGACCACAATAGAATGAAACTAGAAATCAAAAGTAGGAGGAAAACCATAAACTTCACAAAAATGGAGAAATTAAGCAACACATTCTTGAACAACTATTATTGAATTAAAGAAGTAATGAAAAAAGAAATTAGGAATATCTTGAGACAAATAAAAGTGAAAATACAAAATACCAAAACTTATGGGATACAGTAAAATTAGTACTAACAGGGAAATTCATAGTGATAAACACTTTAAAAAAGAAGAAAAATATTAAACAACCTAACTTTATTTTTTGTGTGTGTGGGGAAGATCAGCCGTGTGCTAACATCTGCCAATCCTCCTCTTTTTGCTGAAGAAGACTGGCCCTGGGCTAACATCCGTGCCCATCTTCCTCCACTTTATATGGGATGCCGCCACAGCATGGCTTGCCAAGCAGCGCATCGGTCACGCCCGGGATCCGAACCGGTGAACCCCAGGCTGCCACAGTGGAGCACACGCACTTAACCGCTTGTGCCACCGAGCCGGCCCCAACAACCTAACTTTATACATCATGAAGCTAGAAAAAGAACAAACTAAGCACTAAATTCAGCAGAAGGAAGGAAATAACAATGATTAGAGCACAAATAAACAAAATAGAAAAAAGAAAAACAATAGGAAAAAAACAATGAAACTAAAAGCTGGCTTTTTTGAAAAGATGAACAAAATTGATAAACCCTTAGCTAGACTAACTAGGAATAAAAGAGATAAGGCACAAATAAATAAAATTTGAAATAAAAGAAGAGATATGACAACTGATGCCACAGAAGTAAAAAAAAGATTATAAGAGACTACTGTGAACAATTACATGCCAACAAAATAGATAACTGGAAAAAATGGATAAATTCTTGGAAACATACAACCTACTAAAGCTAAATCATGAGCAAATGGAAAGTCTAAACAGATTCATAACTAATATGGAGACTCAATCAGTAATCCAAAACCTCTTAATAGAAAAGGTCCAGGACCAGATGGCTTCACTAGTGAATTCTACCAAATATTTAAAGAATTAAAATCAATCCATCTCAACACACTCCAAAAAATTGAAGAAAATGGAAGGCTTCCAAACTCATTCTATGAGATAGAATTACCTGATACCAAAGCCAGACAAAGACATCATAAGAAAAGAAAATACAGAACAATATCCCTGATGAACGTAAATGCAAACATACTCAACAAAGTCTTGGCAAACCAAATGCAACAGCACATTAAAAGGATCAAACACCATTATCAAATGAGATTTATCCCTGAGTTGCAAGGGTGGTTCAACATGTAAAAATCAATTAATGTGACATTTCACATCAACAGAATAAAGAATGAAAATTCCACCATCTCCTCAGTAGATGAAGAAAAAGCATTTGACAAAATTCAACACCTTTTCATGATATAAACTCTTGACAAACTAAAAATAAAAGGAAAATATCTCAATGTAATAAAGACCATATATGAAAAGCCCACAGCTAACATAATTGCTAGAGCAATTATACAAGAAAAAGCAATAAGTCATCCAAATTGGAAAGAAAAAAGTAAGTTATTCATATTCACAGATGACATAATCTTATATGCAGAAAACCTTGAAGACTCCATAAATAAATTAAAACAAAAACCTGTTAGAACTAATATTCAGTAAAGTTGCAGGATACAGAATAAACATACAAAAATCATTTGCATTTCTATACAGAGACAACAAACTATCTAAAAAGGGAGATTAGGAAAATAATCCAATTTACAATAGTACAAAAAGAATAAAATACTTAGGAATAAACTTAACAAGGAGGTAAAAGACTTCTTTACTGAAAACCACAAAATGATGAAAGAAATTAAATAAGACACAAACAAATGGAAAGACATCCTGTGCTTATGGATTGGAAAACTGAATATCTTTAAAATAATCTAATACCCAAAGCTATCTACATATTTAATGCAATCTCTATCAAAATCCTAAAGACAGTTTTTTACAGAAATAGAAAAAGAGTTCTACAATTCATATGGAACCGCAAAGACCAGGAATGGCCTAATCAACACTGAGATAGAAAAACAAAGCTGGAGATATCATGCTTCCTGATTTCAAAATATATTATGAAGCTACAATAATCAAAATAGTATAGTACTGGCATAAAGAGAGACATGTAGACCAATGGAACAGAATAGAGAGCCCAGAAATAAATCCATACATGTATGATAGACTGATCTTTGACAAGCGTGCCAAGAATACACAACAGGGAAAGGATAGTCTCTTCAACAAAGGGTGTGGGAAACACTGGATATTCGCATGCAAAAGAATGAAATTGGATCTTTATTCTACACTATACACAAAAATCAACTCAAAATGAACTAAATACTTAAATGTAAGACCTCCAACTGTAAAACTCCTAGAAGAAAACACAGAGGAAATGCTTCTAGACATTGGTCTTAACAATAATTTCATGGATATGACACCAAAAGCACAGGCAACAATAGCAACAAAATACACAAGTGGGACTACATCAAACTAAAAAGCTTCTGCACAGCAAAGGAGACAACAGAGTGAAAAGGCAACATACGAATGGGAGAAAATATTTGCAAACTATATATCTGACAAAGGATAAATATCCAAAATATATATGAAACTCATATACTCAATAATAAAAGAAAATTGATAACCCTACTAAAAAATGGGCAAAAGACTTGAATAGACTTTTCTCCAAAGAAGATATTCAAATGGCCAACAGGTACATGAAAAAATTCTCATAGTCACTAATCATCAGGGAAATGCAAATCAAAACCAAATGAAATATCATGTCACACCTGTCAGCATGGCTATTATCAAAAAACAAAAGGCAATGAGTGTTGGCAGGTATGTGGAGAAATTGGAACTCTTGCACACTGTTGGTGGGAATGCAATATGGTGCAGCCACTATGGAAAATAGTATGGAGCTTTCTCAAAAAATTAAAAATAGAGCTACCATATGATCCAGCAATCCCACTTCTGGGTGTATGTTCAAAATAATTGAAATCAGGATCTCAAAGAGATATTAGCACTTCCATGTTCATTGCAGCACTATTCACAATAGCTAAGATGTGGAAACAACATAAACATCCATTAACAGATGAATGATTGAAGAAAATGTGGTATATACATAGAAAGGAATACTATTCATCCTTAAAAAAGAAGTAAATCCTGCAATATGCAACAACAGGGATGGACCTAGAGGACATTATACTAAGTGAAGTAAACAAGACACAGAAAAGCAAATCCTGTGTGATTCCACTTATATGTAGTATCTGTAATAGTCAAATTCATAAAATCAAAGACTGAATGGCAGTTACCAGGTGATGAGGGCAGAGGGAAATGGGGAGTTAATAATCAGCAGGTTAAAGTTTCGGTTAGGTAAGATGAATAACCTCTAGAAATCTGCTTTACAACATTCTACCTGGAGTCGACAATAATGTATTGCACACATATAATTTGTTAAGAGGATAGAGCTCATGTTAAGCATTCTTACCATAATAAAATTAAATTAAAAAAAAATCATTTTTCAAAAAGAGTATTGATACAAATATTTATTTAATTTTAGGCAAACATAATAGGTATCCAGAAATCTTTGCCAATGGCTCACGTATCATGTGATTTCAGTTATGAAAATTTCTGACCCTGCTGAGCAGGAAATGTAATGCCTTTGCAACTCCACTAGGCAGACCAGAGCAAAAGCAACAGCCAAGAATAGGATCATGACAAAAGGTTTTCTCAATCCACGTCTATTGCTTGCTTTGATTACATCCTCTACCCAGTAGTACATTTAAGTGATTTGGTTATCAGAATATAAATTTCTGTCTCTAAATCTGCTGATGGATTTCTCCCTGAGAACGTGGATTCATAGAGGCCAAAAGTGAATAATCACACTATAGAGCAAGATGAGTTTCTATAATATTCTACTCAATGTTCTACAACCAGTAATATTCATAATAGCAAACATATGACTGTTCACTGTATTCCAGGAACTTTTTAACATGTTTTATATGCATTCACTCACTTAATTCTCATAACAAGCCCATGTAGAAGGTATGGTCAATATCCCCACCTTACAGCTGAGGGAACTGATGCACAAAGAAATTAAATAGATTGCCCACGGCCAGGTAAGTTGAAAGTAGCAGAGCTGACATATGCGCCAGGCAGCCCTGTTCTAGAGCCCCTGTGCTCCAGTCTCTCACTGGAGGCCTTCACTAATGTATTGACTGATAGGGGCTAAGGTTCTGTTATGATTGCAGTAGTCACTGAGCTGAGACACAGAGTTATCACAATTACCTCTTATTTTCTAGTATTTCTTTTCCATTTTCCCACGTTTCTTTTATGCCTTACCATGTTTAAGACCCTAATCAACTGTGCCTTGGTGCTATCTTTGTGCCAACGGCATTCTTTCTCTGTAGCCTGCTAGGGAGCTTTCAGCGTACATGATTTACCACATAATTAAAAGATGGTCTGCTTTGATATGTATTTGTAAATTGTCTGAATTTGGAAGAGAAACCAAATGACTTCGACCCACAGCTTTTTAGGCTCAGTTGTATTTTCTAAATTGAATATCTTCACAATTTGTTTATTATATAAATAACAAAAGAAAAATAGAATATGGAGAAATTCTATATTCTCACATAAATATTTTTACATTTTATTAATTTTGCTATATTTACATTTAGATAGGATAGTAATGACCATGAATTAATTTATTAACAATGTTATTTGTGATGGTACATTTCAGTACAGCAACAACTATTTTTCTCTGTAGCAATGACATATATCTGCTGGAAAAAAAATAAGACTCCCATCTCTACTGACTCATTTGGTGAAAAATAGAAAAGAATTCATAAACCAAAGATTAGTTTGACCCAACATAACCCATTCATCCATCTTTAATGTGTTTTATGCTAACACATTTTGAGAAGTGGCAAGCTTGTCTTTGACATTATGTTCTTATTCTTGGAAATTTCCATGGACCCACAACTGGCATTCTATGAGATGCATGTGCCAGAGACTTCAACAGTAGAAATATCATGTGACTTCAACCCAGGCCACAAATTGATGCATGAACCGGTTGGCAACTTGTAGTTTATCACTCCATCTGCGTGAGTCAGTTAAGATGAGAATGCCAATTTCAGCAGATGTGTGTTTTCTGTTTTCGTAATATAATGCGAATGTGAATGATGATTTTCACAACTAAATCTCATTGTCAGTCTAATCTGAGCTTCCTTAACGTGGAAATGTTTTACTGCCTGCATGAATTGACACTGTTTATGGAATGACTTTTATAGCACCCAAAATCAGAGTGAAGTAGGCCAACTTGGTAAGGTAAGAACTTACAGTAAATTATATGAAATGATTATTTAGGTGTTTTATATTTAAAAATTCTTTACAAACCAATGCAATAAACAAGTCATGTTAATACTAAACATTTTCTTTTTATATTATTATCAATTTTACAATTAAAAATATTCAATAGGGAGGGATAAAAAGACCTAGAAATGGATGCATATGTCTATTTTATGGGCAACGAAAAGGCAGAGTGTAGCTTCAAGGAACTTAAAATGGAGGTTGAGATATAAGAACAGCTTTATGTGAAACAACTAGAGAGCAAATAGATCAATACAAATAAATCATCATGCAGGATCAGAAACAGACAATTTTGGTGTGCAATCCACCTGATAAACCTTCATGGACAAGTTAAATCTTGATAAAGCTCTTGAAAAATATAGAATATGAATAAAACCAAAGTAGTGAGTAAGATGATGTTGAATAAATAGATTTTGGTAAATAATAAGGTGATATAACAAAATAGGAAGGCATAATGCTTTTGTAAGGGAGAGAGTCGTGGCATTTAAGAGCCTTTAAGAAGATTAACTTAGCACCAGTGAACAAGCTAGTTTTGGAAGAGGAGGATGAGCAAGTTGAGAAAGTCCTTGGAAATCTTTGTCAGGAATCCAAGTGTGAGGAGAGCAGCTTAAGTAGAGATAAAGTGTTGAATTCAAGCATATTTCATAAGAAGTATCAGCAGAACATCATATATTGATTGTCTATGATAGTTCAAAAAGGAAATAGTCTATAGACAATTCCCAAGTCAGGTTAGTGGATTATATGGGGAATGGAGATGTTAGTGAATGTAGGGAGATGACAAGTTTATTTTTTACACAAGTTGCTTTTCAGGAGAAAGTTGCTCATTAAAGTAAATATATCATGTACCTCATCTTTATAACTCTCCACTAAAGTGTCAGCTCCTGGAAGCCGAGGGGTATGTTTTATGTTTCTTCTACAACTCATATAATTACAACATATGTTTGGTAAATATTTAATGATGCTATATGAGCTAGAAATATTGGAGGAAAACTTAAATAAAAATTCAAGAATAAATATATAGATAAATTGTTTAACATAATCAAAGAAGGAATAGTTGAAGCCATGAAACTGGATCTTCAAAAAGAGATTGTGTCTGGGGAGGAGAGAAAAGAATTGAGGCCATAACTTTGGAGAAACATGATTTAGAGAATGCAGTTGAGGTAGAAAGAGAGGGATGAGTTATAGAGGTAGGAGGGAAGCAGGAAAGTAGAGCATCATTGATGCCAAGAGACTGTTTTAAAGGGCAGCATATAAAGGTTCAAAAAAGTCTTTGACACTGAGGAATGACAGAAGACTATTAATTTTGGCTAAATTAAGTGAGGACAAATCATAGTCTTGAGCAGTTCGGCCACAGAGAGATTGAGAAATATCCATGAGAGGTCCTGCTGGGTATTAGACTGCACCGGGTCAACTGCATTAGTTCTAAGCTAGCCTTTAACTTAGAATTTTCACCACCAAGACAAGTCAGTATAGCTAATTGCAGGGTTTGTATAAACTCTATGTTAGCTATTCAGAGCTTTTGCTATTTTGCCATTTATCATAACTAGAATGGCGACCAAATATTAATGGTTGAGCCAGGAGTACACCAAGGGACTTGTAGCATAAAAACTCTTTCCTCTCACTACTGGAAAGTTAAAGGCACACTTAAATAATAAAATAATTCAGGTTTTAAAAAAATAAATCATTGTACAATGCTAAGGTATTATGAGTGGTGATGACAGTACCAGTGGCAGCAGCAGCAGGTAGAGCAGTCACATCAGTAGTGGTATATTGGTAATGTTGGCAATATCGGTATTACTAATGATCCATTGTGGTTTGGAGCATTCTCTATCAATCCACACCTACAGAACTCCCAAACATAGTGTGACTGCCTTTTGGTTTTACTAAGTTTTGCAGCTTGTGTTTACTTTTAAATAGGAGTCTTGACTGAATATGTCTTTACCTACTACTGAATAATGTTGATATATGTATTTTTACTTCCTGACTGACAGTGGAGAGTGTGATGGAGTGATCAGGGCAAGCATCACAAAGTCTGTTTCTTAAAAACATCTCTTTCTAGAAAGGTCAGTATTTATTTGGTTTAACAAACTCTTCTTGAAGATTACAGAATCCATAGGATTAAGTTGCCTCTAATCATACTTGAACGTCATAAGATTGATAGCTTCATTGAACCCAAATGTGGATTAGATGGGAAAGGAAGAAGTAGGAAGAGAGAGAAAGAGAAGGACAAGAGGAGACTAGGGATAACTGCTGAGGAAGGTCTGACCTGATTTCTCCCGACCCACCGTGGAAAGCTTCCTTTAAATATTAGGAACCTCTAGAAAATGGTTTTACAATGAGCTTAAATCCATGTTCTTTTTTGATACCATAACAATCTCAAATACTTAGGATTTTGTGAAATTTTCCCTTTGGTAGGAGGGGAGAGTTGATTAGCCATATTCCTCTCCAATCAAATTTTCACCAGCCCAGTAGACTTTGTATAACTTTACATTTTATACTCTGTTTTATAAAAATAACAGTTTGAAGAGAAGTTATGAATGTCTAAATTTGGGGGGACAGTTTTTCCAGTTATGTGAAACTGAAGAAAAAAAATGAAGAGACATATAAGCTGGCAGGATGAAGGTGATAATGGCAGGCAAGGGGACACATCTGGAAAATGTATGATGGGTGATCACAGGCCCTCTCCTTCTGAGGACTGGGCTTGACTCTTGCTATGGAGATTTACAGTCTTGAAGCAACACAAGTTCAACATCTGCTTACAGATTCCCAAATGGTGTGTACAGGTAAGAACAGTGCTTGTGCCTCTGATTTCCTTAGAAACTGCATAGACAGTTCGTACAGATATATATATATATATTCTCCATGCCCAGATGAGCCTGCTAGCGGAGTAAGTTCTACATGGGCAACCTCCAAGTCCATTTGAGAACTTCACTCACCATAAGGGCCAATCGGATTACATGGAGAAGGTTCATCCACTGAAAGATGAAACAGAATGGATAGAATTTGTCAAAAATTTTCCTTCATATCAATGTCTTTGTGGCTATTAAAAAAATTTAGAATGATCACACTTGAATTTATTTTTTAGAAAGTTAAATTACTTTGATAATGGTACTGTTGTATGGCAGTATAACATTCGTAGATTATGTAAAAGCTTAGTTTTTGAGATTTTAATGATTTCCATATTATACACACTCAATTTTTTAAAAATATTAAGAAAAATACCTCACTAGCCAATTGATAGTTAGGCAGAAATTTTCCTGTACCTTTACTCTAATTTTTAAATTTAATGTACACAACTTTAAAAAGATGGCTGATCACCATTAGTCCTCACGTTCTTAACGAAAAATAAACTGTGATTTAGGATTGTTGGCACTTTGTTAAGCTCACTGGTCCATTATTTCTTTTATATGGCGTTTAGTGGCTAAACGTGATTGGTTTAAGTCAAAAAATCACTTAGGGCCAAAAGATACTCCACTAGAGTGCAGTTGCCCACTGTTCCTTCCTGTTGTTATGTGGGATCAGTAATTGACTCACATGTAAATTGTTTTGAGAGAGTTAATTTTGCTTATCTGACCTTGCCTAGTAATCAGATGTGTTCACTGATGGTTTTTAGATCTGACAAGTGTCAAAGTTAGCTAGCTAAATCTCTCTAATGTATGCTCATGTTGGAAATCTTAATTCTGTATTCCTCTGACTTTTAGAAGTGGACCAACTGCTCCAGGAGTCGTCATTGTAGAAAAATTTTTAGTTTATAATGTTGGGAAATATTCTCTTCTTATTCTTGACTAGGTCTTGGAAAGCAGTGATTCAATAGGATATTTTTTTTCTTCAAACAGTCAAATTAATGTTTAAATTGAGTTTGGCCATGATTCAGGACAACAAATGTGTGGTCTTGAACTAAATTATTTTACCTCAAATAATAATCATCTTTAAGTTATTTTATTTCTTCTTGCATAGTAACCCATTGAAATCCTATATTTTTACTTAATCAGATAGGATAATTTATACTATGTTAACAAATTAACCCCAAAACCTCAGTGACTTATTAACAAAATTTCTTATCCATTCACCCAAAACGTGCTGCAGATCTAAGGGGTTACGCAGGGAAGCCGCCTTCCAAGCAGTGACTTGAAAGCCATCTTGAAGATCCACAATAGCAGCACAATGACCTTGGCAGTGGTTGAAAGAGAGAAGGAGAACTCATGTTTCAACTTTGATATGACATACATCACTTCTGTCCAATTGGCCAGAATTAATCACATGGCCCCAAAAGACTGTAAGGGAGGCTGGAAAAGAAAGCCTTTATTCCTGTCTGACTAGGAAGAGAAAAATGAAATGAGATTTAAAGAATCAGCAGAAATCCTCAACAAAATCCTAGCAAATCAAATCCAGCAACATATGAAAGGATGACACATCATCTCAAGTAGGGCTTATCCAGGAAATGAAAGACTAGTTCAACGTTAAAATATTATTGTAATTCACTTTATCAACATAAAGAAGAAGAAAATAATATGAAAATTTGATAGATACAGAAAAAAAATTCACAAAGTTCATTATGTATACATGATAAAAATTCTCAACAAACTAGGAACAGAAGGATACTTCCTCAACTGAAGAAAAGAAATCTACAAAAAAAGTATAGCTAACCTCATACTTAATTGTGAAAGATTAAGTTCTTTTCCCCAATATTGGGAAAGAGACAAAGCCGTCTGCTTTTTCCACTCCCATTAACATCATTTTAAAGGTCCTAGCCAGTGCAATAAAGAAAGAAAATAATAATAAAATGCATATAGAAGAAAGAAATAAAACTCTGTCTATTCGCAGATGACATAATTATCTCCATAGAACATTGTAAAGTATCTATAAACGAGCTATGAGAAGTAATGTTTGCACTTACAAGGTCACAGGATATGGAGTCAATATGCAAATCTCAATCATATTTTTATAAATAGTAGCAATGAACAACTGAAAATTGAAATTTTTAAAGTACTCAAAAAATGAAACTTATAGGCGTAAATCTAACAAAACTGTTAAAGATACATATGCTGAAAAAAATAAAACAGTAATGAAAGAAATCAATAAAGACCAAAAAAAAAAAAGGGAGATATACAATGTTCATAGTTGGAAAAACTCAAAATTGCTGAGTTGTCAAATATCTCTAAATTGATTTAGGATTCAACATAATTCTAATCAAAATCCTAGTAGGATTTGTTGTAAAAATTAACTAGCTGTTTCTAAAATGTATGTAGAAAGGCAAGTAGTCAAGTGATTTTCAAAGCAAAGTTAGAGGATTCACTCTATCTAATTTCAAGACATTATACGGCTACATTAACCATAACAGCATATATTAGCATAAAAATAGACGCATAGATAAATGGAACAGAACAGAGTAGCGATCAGCAAACTATAACACTCAGGGCAAATTTAACCCACAGTCTATTTTTATAAATAAAGTTTTATTGCAACAGAGCCATCCTCATTCATTGATGTATTCTCTATGGCTGCTTTCCCACTATAATGGTAGAGTTGAGTGGCTGCAACAGAGATTGTATGGCCCTCAAAGCCTAAAACACTTACTTCCTGGCCCTTTTCCAAAAAAGCTTGCTAATCGCTGGAAGAGAGTGTTCAGAAAGAGACTCACACATGTATGGTCAATTGATTTTTGACAAAGGTGAAGACTATTAAATAGAGAAAGGATAATCTTTTTAACAAATGGCACTAGAACAATTGGACATTCATAGGTAAAAACGAAAAAATCTCTTGACTATAGATTGCATTAATTTTTTTTTTTAAAGATTTTATTTATTTATTTTTCCCCCCAAAGCCCCAGTAGATAGTTGTATGTCACAGCTGCACATCCTTCTAGTTGCTGTATGTGGGACGCGGCCTCAGCATGGCCGGAGAAGCGGTGCGCGCCAGGGATCCGAACCCGGGCCGCCAGCAGCGGAGCGCGCGCACTTAACCGCTAAGCCACAGGGCCGGCCCTAGATTGCATTAATTTTTTTAAACAAAACCTCTCAATGAATCATACATCTAAATGCAAAACCTAAAGTCATCGAACTATTAAAATAGCTAAACTTTAAAAAATGACAATATCAAATACTGGAGAGGATTTGGAGGTATACGTTTTCTGTGGAAATGCAAAATGTTATGGCAACTTTGCAAAAGAGTTTGGTAGTTTCTCATAAAGCTAAACATATACTTATCATATGACTCAGCAATCTCACTAGTATGTATTATTAAAAATTTATAATTATTAAAAAATAACTAATAAGTAAGTAATCTCATTCCTAGTATTATTAAGTGAACCAAAAACTTATGTTCACAGAAATACTTGTATGCAAATATTTATAGTGTCTTAATTCATAGTCACCAAAAACTGGAGACCACCCAGTTGTCATTCCACTGGTAAATGGATCAACTGTGGTACACTTATAGAGTGGAATACTAGTCAGCAACAAAAAGATGCACACTACTGATACAAGCCATGACATGGATGAATCTTGAAAGTATTCTAAGTGAAAGAAGCCAGACTCAAAAGGCCACATATTATATAATTCTGTTTTGAAAAAGGCAAAATCATAAGGATAGAAAACAGATCCGTGGTTGCCAGGGGTTGGGGGTGGGAAAAAGGGCTGACTTGAAAGCAGCACGGAGGAGTTTGTTGGGTGATGGAACTAATCTACACCTTCCTTTTGTTGATAGCTCCATGACTGTACGCATTTGTCAAAATTCATAGAACTGTACCCTAAAGAGAGTGAATTTTACTAAATGTAAATTTTAACTTCATAAAAATATAAATATTTATTATCCAGTTCCATAGGACATAAATTACTGAGAGTACTTATGGTTAATGGCTTAATTTGGAGTCAGACAGCTTGGGTGCAAATAGAGCTCTATCAGTTTTGAGCAGTCTGAACTTGGGCAGATATCTTATTGTGCTTCACTTTTCTCGCCTCTAAATGGGGATAATAATTATACCTATATCAAAAGGTAGGAGAAACAGTTAAATGAAATGATGCATGAAAACTACTTGAGGCAGTGTCTGACAAGTGGTATATATCCAGTCAGTGTTAGTGGCTGGTAGTACCAGTAGGATGCTGGCATATGCTCAACACAGATTCTTACCCACTGTGATTGTCTCTTGTCTGATTTCAACTTGTTTATATTTATTTTAAATATCTACCATTTGCCAAGTACCAGAGACAGTCAAATGCATAGCTCTTGCTCTTGCAGTTTATGATTTTGTTGGAAATATGAGTTAGGCCCATAAAAATATTTAATTAATCAAGACCCCATCTGTTCTGCAACATAGGCTGGGATGATGCCACAGCAAGGCACTGCATCAAGTCTTTGGGAGCAGAGATGCAAAGCCCTGATATCTGCTGTGCTCCCAAGGATGTTACAACCTCGCTGCTGAGGGAAATATGAACACAGACCACAGATCGCTAGTCTACACCGGAATGAAGGTGCAATAGGAGACGTAAAATCGAACGCTGAAGGGTGTGGGAGAGAGAGACAGAGATAAGGAAGAAGACATGTCTTGCAGGAGAGTATATATGTTTAAGCGTCAAAATGTTCTAAACAGGCTAAATAGAGAGGAGGAAAAAGGAAATTGAGATCAAAGACAGCTTGAATTGTTGAAGGAATTCTCCTGGACCAGTTGGATATTGAATCAGTCTAAAAGAGATAAAAATATTATGGATAATTTAGAAAAAAGGAGAACAGAATTGCAGTAGAAGGAAATTTATTAAAGGAAAAAGCACGCTTGGAAATATACTATGATGCTATGTCTCTATGGTCTCCTGTGGGTTGAAGCTTTTTTACTCACATCTTATTTTCATTGTTTTGAAAATGGAAGGGCTCAAAAGAAATTTGAGATGTTCTGCCCCTCCTCCCTGTACCAGAAGTCTAGAAGCATCTGTTTCAAAATAGTGTCAGGGTCGCTGTGTTGCTTACCACAGAGACTTACCCAATAGTTTCTCACATACTTTTCTTGCAAGCAATTCAATATTTCTTCCCACTGATTTATGCAGCTCCCTCTGGCTCAATGCGCGGGGCCACAGGGCCCAGACATGAATGGCTTTCACACTGTCTCACATTCTGGTCACCGCCACAGCGCAGAGCATTCTGGTACTAAACGCACTTTGCTGTGTGTGCGGGGTATGGAGGTGGGAGAGGGGGCAGCACGGTGATGGGGTTCTCTGTGAATATCTAAAAAAGCATCATGTGTGGACTTTCATGTGGGAATAACTGTTAGTTGTTTCCTGAAAGTAAAAATAGAATCTGGCTTATATTGCAGCTACAGAAATGTGTCTGCAATTACAAAACGTTTGTTCTTTCAGAGGAACAGGTTGTTTCTATTGTTATGATGAAGATGATTTTATTTTTTCGTTTCACTCCCACCCCCACTCCACCCAGCGCAGAAGGTGTGAGGACCTGGGGAAGTGACCTCACCTCTCTGGGCTGTCGAATGGGTTAGACTGAGTCCTTTCTGCCCAGCTCCAGACTTCCCGAGTCTCGGTGCTCCGGGGCGGGGCGGTCAGCTGAGAATCTGTGCAAGAGCTCAGCAGTTCCCAGCTCTCACATAACAACACTCCTGGCAGTTGCTCAGCAAAGGTTAGTTCCTTTTTCCAAGGCAGCCTGTCAAATTCCTTTCTAGCCTACAAATGCTGGATCCTGCGTAGGGATCATTGGAGGTAGGAGGACAAGATTGACAAAGGACATAACGAAACTACAAAAAAGCGAAGAATTATTACAATAGAAAAGAGGCTTTACACACAATCCCCTCAGGAAATGAAAAAAATGCAGAAGTTCATTGCACAAAAATTTAGGAGAAAAACGAACATGACCCGGAGAAGCAGTCTCCTGAGTCCCTGAGGACTGCAGAGAACAGGCAGGTGCGCGTCCGCTCGCAGCCCGCTGTCTTCCGGGCCCCTCCAGCATTCCCGGCCTCATGGCCAACGCGTCCCCGGCTGAGAAACCCGACGGCGGGTGTTCAGGATCACAGGAGTGTACCGGATGTTGCAATCTTAACCTGTTGTTTGTGCACATAGTTAGATACACATACTTCTATTTTGAACACTGTTGATGTATTTTCAACTAAATGGCCCAACAAGCTTACTGTGTGTGTAGGGAAATAAAAACCCAAATTTTCCACAGATTCTAACAATACGCCATTATGCATTAGCCTCCTCTGAGGTGCAGCTTATGCAAATGACAACACTACAATTGCTGCTAGGTTTACCAAGAGCTCAGTGAAACCATCAGAACAAAGTTACTTATTACACAGAGCCAGGCCAACAGTTTGACATTTTGAGGGAGATAACCTTTAACCTGGAAAAAAGGCAACCAAATAGAATTTAAGTTTTCTGTGAAAACAAAAGTAACTCTTGCTCTAAAAGATTCCTTATTTACTGAAGGAAAAAACAAAAACAAAAAATTTCAAGTTGTTTCTGAAAAAACAATTAAAACCGTGAAATTCAAAATAATTTAACTCTGAAAAACTTAAATTTTGGATCTGTCACATTGTTAATGTAATCTAAATATCAAGTGTTAAAAACTGACAGTGTTGTAATCAGAGAATGTTGGCTGAAGAGAAGATACACAAAGAAAACTGTCCCTGAAATGGAGACTTTGAACTCAAAAGGGGCACATGTTTTTCACGTCAGTTAAGGAGGAGATTGCAGCAAGATTAATTCTATTGAAGAGAAAATACACCTTAAAATAAGAAAATATTTTTTTAAATCACATTGGTTGCTCATCCCCAAACTTCCAGACTGTCTCTGTGTTTGTGGTATGTGTATTTTTAAGGCTTTTTTGTTCAAGGAAACTGACTTTGCACCAAGAATATATTTTTTTGTTCTCTATTTTCTTAGAAAAGAAATCCAAGGAGAACAGGAGAAAAACAAACCTAATATTTTAAAGTCAAGTTCTTTTCGGAGTCTCTCATGGAAATAAACCATTACTATGTCAGCCAAAAGAGGTCAGAGAAGGGAGAGAGAAGAGCTGCAAGGGAGGGAGCTCCTGCAAGAGCCCTAGGCCTCTACCCCCAGTGAGACTGCATTCCAGACTTGCATAGTGGAGGTGGGAGCTCCAGCAAGAGGAGAGCGGGCATCTGTGTTCTCTTGTTGTGACGTGTGCCGCACTGCTCTGGGTCCCATCCCCTCTGAGTGGGGTGAGAGGCAGCTCCGCACTGGGAACGCGAGCCAGCGGACGCTGCCAAGAGCAGAGGCAGGTCGCCTGTCGGGCCCTCCGGACGCTTGCCAGGTGAGGCCTTTCAGCGCCTGAGGACATGAACACAAATGGATACTCCTCGCCTGCAGGCCACGGTTCTCAGCCAAAACAACTGATTCTCACAGTCAGTCACCGCTTGACATGCATTGGTTATATTCCTTTGGCTTCTTCCTTTCTCCTTTAAAAAGTGGTAAGAATCCGAGTGTTTTCTCACCAGTATTGTATTGCCGTGTTGCAGCCAAATTTTACGGTTGCAGAAAGCATTAGCAAACCAGGCCAAAAAATACTCTGACTTTCATTTAATATGAAATTGCACATTGCATTTCCAACTATTTCCATCATTACAGTAATTATTTGGCTTATTTATGCTTTTGTGATGACTGTAAAAAGTTTCCATTTTTCAGAAAAGCAGTAGTGTTTGATAATAAACGAGTATAGCTCAGATTCAAATAAACACATTCGTCAATAGTGCATTCCTACATGGCACTCTGCTAATAACTTTTTTAAAAGACTCGACGTTATGTTATTTTATCCACCGAATTTGCTCTAGTGTTCCACGCATGCACTCAAATAGCTTGGATTTTCTGTTTTTCGAATTTTCTATTTTTCCCTCATCTCTGTAAAAGTGAACCATCTTTTTCTCTGTCTATGTATTGGATGATATCTATTATCTACAATAATATATATTATATATACAATATATAAAATCATATAACCTGAATTACAAAATATTGGGAACAAAATTACTGTTAAAATATTTTATTTGGATTGATATTTCAAAAAAGTAATTGCCAGATATCCTTTGTTTTATCTTCACGTTGGTATTCTTACAATGAACTATATATATAATCTCCTGGTTACAAAATAAATCTTTGTACAGATTGTGATCACTATAGGACAAAACAGTTATCCATGTAGTAGAAAGTAACCGTGATCTTTTATGAAAAATTATGTAATAATCCAAAATAGTGTTATCAAAAAGCACCCTATTTTATGACGTTAATGTTTGTCTATTTTTCTGAGGCTACATATTTTTTCTCTTCTTGGTAGTCCCTAGTTCCATCACAATTTTTCTATGCTCCATGTGTCAAAGAAATATCCTTAAACAGAATGGAAACTTCAAGTGCATAGAGTGGAAAAGTGTTCTATCTTTCTGAGCAAAAAGAAGTGAAATCAGGTTATCTATGAAACTTCTGTGGGGCCAGAGAAGCGAAATACGTAGACGGAGCCCTCCCGAGAGCAGCCCAGGCGCCCTGCAGGCCGCCTCACAAACAAGGAGCTGTTCCGTCGCCCGTTTGTCCTCACTGCACTCAGATGCCGTGTAATAGTCTATTTTGGGGATAGAATTATTGCTAAATCAGAGTCCTCTTCATGACCTCTTGAATTGGGAATTGGAATTGCTCAATTTTTCAGCAGTCGTTAGAAATACTTTCTGGCTGTGTCTAAATATGTAATGATAAAATTGCAAGGGGGAAGTTCCAACTTTATATTTATGGCAATGAACCAGATAAACCTACTGTTCACACTATATCTTTGGGCCAGTGGAATATAACATTAATTTGGACAAAACTTATTGTTCAGGACAATTTTTATTTTATTTTTTTTTGGTAAGGAAGATTAGCCCTGAGCTAACATCTGTGCCAGTCTTCCTCTATTTTGTATGTGGGTCACCGCCACAGCATGGCTAATGACTAGTGTAGGTCTGCGCCAGGATCCAAACCCGCAAACCCAGGCTGCTGAAGCAGAGCGCGCCAGACTTAACCACTATGCCATGGGGCCAGCCAGGACAGTTATTTTAGGAAGTATCCAGCTGAAGTTTAAATGAAATGATGTGGAATTCAATAATAAGATACCAAAGAATTTTTCTACAAAAAAAAAAAAAAGGGTAATAGAACTAGAACTATGATTGACTATTACAGAAAGATAACATACAAAACTACTTCCTAATATTCGAGCTGTATAAACACAGAAGAGGGTGTCTTGAGAGATAACCACGTAGTTGTCATGGAGATCTCGTCTCTGAAATGCTCTCTGGAGTTCACAGGACCATCTGGCCTTGATACTGCACATGGGTGGTTATACCACATGACTTGTAAAATCCTTGTAATCTCAATGTTTCAGTGAATACCCAGAAGAGCATTTCACAAACTGTTCCTGTACCCCATGATCAAATAAGTATAAAAATAGTGCATATGTTTTTCCCTGGTTGGAGATTTTAAAGTTCATATTTGAAAAGTAAAGCCTCTAGGAAGTTCTGCGATAAAGAAATCTGCCCAATATTGTCTAACTCAAGATTTTCCAACTATTTTATTTTTCACAAAACATGTTATTATAATGCCATTGAGCACTAATTTTTTGACACACCTGGTAGAGCAATGTCAAACTAGAAGATTTTTCTTCTTAAATCCAGCTTGCATGTTTTTTGTGAGATTCTTCCTTAAATAAATTCAATTTTCCACTCTTTTTAAACACGTCCACATTCTTTAGATTGTCATTGAAGGCCCAACTTTTTTTTTTCTTTCCAAACTTATCGTTCCATTCCCTAAAAGGACTATTTTTTAGTCTATCCCAAATATTTTTCTCCCTTCCAGATCTATTACTTACATTTTTTTTCCACTTTGGAATGGCATCCACTTGATAGTACTTTTTTTTTTTTTTTTTTTTTTTGCTGAGGAAGATTCACCCTGAGCTAACGTCTGTGCCAGTCTTCCTCTATTTTGTATATGGGTCACCACCATAGCATGGCTGCTGACAAGCAGTGTGTAGGTCTGTTCCTGGGATCCAAACCCGGGCCACTGAAGCAGAGCGCACCAAACTTAACCACTAGGCCATGGGGCCAGGCCCATATAGTGCATTTTTAAGTCTCAGCTCTCATCCCAATTTATTTTATGAAATCGCCCCTCCTCCATGACTTCAAGCTGCACTGGCAGAGTATAGAATCTAAACTATACATCTTAATCCTTCAATTTCATTTCTTGAAATTTCCTTCTTTCCTTCTTTCCTTCCTTCCTTCCATCCTTCCTTCCCTCTTTCTTTTCTTCCCTTCTCCCTCCCTCTCTTTGTTTCTTTTGAATTTGTGCTAATCTTATCTATCCAAATTGATTTCGCACTTCTTGCCAAAAAGTCATTCCTTATATTTATATATTTCACAGAATAACAGCATTTTGAGATATATAAAACATTCTTTCCTTATGGAATTTACAATCCTATAAACACATGAATTGCACAAAGAAAAACATTCCTTCAATAAAAAAAAACAAGAATTTAAGAAGCCTTTATTATTAGAATTTATGTTAAATACCACATTAATAATATGAAGTGCCAGGCACATAGTGAGTACTCAATAGCTATCTGTTGAATAAGGGAATGAGTGAATGAATAAATTAATCTGTGTGATTCTACTTCATCTCCTTCTTTTTCATATTTTACCCACATTTTAGTTTATGCATTTTCTCCTTTGAAGGGAGAGGGGGTGAAGAATTCATTTTTTCCCATAAGATACATAAAATTATTAAAATCTGGATAGTCATAGAATTATAAATGTCCTGATGAAATTCTTTCTCTCATTTGTGTGTGTGTGCATGTATTCTTTTGTAATTTCATGTTCTGTTTTATTTGGTTTTGTTCTCAACAAAAATCCAAAGTGTCTTTATATTGATAAGACTGTATCTGGTAACTTCCCTGAAGCTTTTCTCAATATTTCCAAAGTCATACTGAAATGAAAACTATATAGACACCCATGTGTGTGTGTATTATTTTTTAATGTTGGCATTTATTTGTATCATTCAGCTAAATATAAGTTATTTAACTCCTGTTCCTGGGGCAGATTTTCATGAATTTAGTTCTCAGTGAGACATTCAGTTCTAGTTTTAGACTCTGCAGCAACTTTCTGAAATATTCTTAAAACACAGATTTTTTTTGACCATTTACCTAAGTGACTGTTTGCATATAAATTTCTACCAATGGCTAACTAACCCCACACTTTTAATTTCAATACAACGGACTCAAGATTTAGGACTATGGCAAAACAAGGTAAGCCTGTCAGATTTATTCTGACCTATTGAAATTTACGATTGTCACCACCTGCCTACCACATCAATTTCCTGCAATGATATTTTCATACAAAATGGTGTTCAACAGATCTAAAAAAAATGTTGCCTGAATTTTCTGAATGAATTTGCTGACTATTATCATTGGGATAATCTTACATCATGTATTAACTACCAAAAGAAAGTGTGTGTTTGGGTGAGGAGTGTGGGTGTGGGTGGAGAGAGAGAGATGTACATTGTGTTATTTTTTGTTTTTATGAGAAATGTGTATCTGAAGGAATGCATGGGAAACTACCACCATCAGCAACTCTATCTCTTCTATCAAAAGAGAAGCACTATGGGGCTGGCCCTGTGGTGCAGCGGTTAAGTGCACATGCTCTGCTGCAACGCCCCAGGTCCACAGGTTCGGATCCCAGGCACGCACCGACGCACCGCTTGTTAAGTCATGCTGTGGCGGCATTCCATATAAAGTAGAGGAAGATGGGCACAGATGTTAGCCCTGGGCCAATCTTCCTCAAGAAAAAAGGGGGAGGGTTGGCATCGGATGTTAGCTCAGGGCTAGCCCTCCTCACAAAAAAATAAAAAAAAAAGAGAAGCACTATTCCAAAGACTTTTATTAGAACATGTCTGTATTTTTTACTGAGGAGGGGTGAATTCTGCCAGGTCTTAAAGCAGTAAAGATTTCAGTCTTCCATAGTACAATATTGAGGATCCAATCGTTCCCACAAATCAGGACTAAAAACCCTATTACTATAAAAATATTCCATTTTTATTAGGAGTCTAGTAAAACTGGGGATATAATCTAGAGACAGAGGTAAAGTTACAATTAAAAGTAGAGCTGGAGGGGTCTCAAAATACTAATATTCCAACTAGTTACTACGGCTTCCTTTTCTGATTCATCTCTGTATTTTCCACTAATGTTTCCATTCATAACAAGACAAAATTGAGGATATGATTTAGAATAAACATTATTTTGTATAAATCCAGACTCATGCAATTTCTGAGTGCTTATCAGCTCCCTGTGGAACTGAAGGCAGGGGAACCCTAGAGCTCCTATATCCTATTGTTCTTAGAAATTTTGCCTTCAAATGATTGGAGGACAATGGCACATTTGTGAGTGTGTGCCTGAGTGCATGTTTAAATAAATCATCCACATCCTCTCCCAGACATAGATAAACTTGTCAGCCACTTAAAGAGTGTGATTGGTGGGGTGGTGAAAATTGTACCAGCCCAAAAATATCACCCCTATCAGCCTACCACTCAGTCAGAAATTCTCTAGAGGCGAGTCACTCCTTATCTACCCAAAGTTCCTGTTAAATACCAACGGTTTTACTCTGAAAGAGGTAACATATAAACTCATTAGTATGTCTCGGTTCTTTTGCAGCGAGCATGACTTTAAGGGAAAGAGACAGATAGCAGAATGCATGATTTCAGATTGATACAGATCATAAGACTCTAAACATGGTGTAAACCTTGAGTCAAGTGCTTTACGGAGAGGACTTCAGTAATTGCGGTGAAAATGGTTGCAGGGCACACTGGTCAACATAAGCACCTTGCTATCACAAGGAAGCCAAGATAAGAGACCATCTTTGAGAAGCGAGACTTGCAATAACTATAGTGCAATGTCCACTATGATGAAGGCTATAATTTAGACAATAAAAGCTGAGTAAAACCTAGTGCAAACCTTCAAAGAACTGAGAAAAGGCCAATACAAATAACAAGTAATAAAAGCACGGAAATTGGTATGAAGTAAGCATCAGTAAATATTCGTTCAAATGAGCAAATATCACTGCAGAAGTACCAGTAATGGAATAATGAAACTCAAACAGTGAAAGTCTACCCAGCTGTAATGTCACTTCAGACTTTAGAAAAATGAGGCATTTGTAAAGGCGGGGTAAGACTTCAGCAGGTTGATGTGAAGGAAGGAGGAAAAGGAAGACACATCTGGTAGAGAGAACAGCCTTAACTGTGCACAAGGATGGGAAAGTGGAAAAAATAAATGAGCAGCTGTTTATAGTCCACTTTGATTATAACTCAAGAAATGTATTAGAAACAATGTGGAATAAAGCAAAAGGGCTGTTTTATGGGAGAATCCTGGAAATCAATGAATGTTGGACTCAGGGTCTTATACTTACTGATGTAAACACTCTGAAGTTTTTAATTTTTTAACCAGAAAATAACACCATTTTCAAATTCAGAAATATCAATCTGACAAAATGGAAGCCACATACAGGTTTGACAGAGAAAGACACCAGAACCCGTTAGATGCAATGGAAGCATGGAATAATGATTTAGTCCAAAGTCAGGAAGGAAATGAAAATCACTGGAGAGGACAGATATCCAGGACATTTGGCAGAGAATCTTTAGGAGTTGGAAAGTAATTAGAACGTAAGAGCAGAGAGGAAGAAAAGAGCGGCAGAACAACTCTGGAGTTCTGAGTCTACAAAGTTATTGCCCAGTAAGTTTATGGAATGGGAAAGAAGAGCGATAGAGAAAATAGTATATTGTTTTAATTTGGTTTGTGACTTGACACATATAAGAACATTTTTTCCTTGGAAACCAAGTGAAAGAGTTTAATAGGTATTAGACAATGTCACTTTGGGATCCAGGAAATAGTTCAGGCATAAAAGACAATTGCTGTGTAGAATTTACGAGAAAAGTGACAAGAGTTAACTGAAAAAGCAGAAGTAAGGTCCCAGGCACGTTAAGGGACCTGTGGAGTGGGCCTGACCTGCAAGGTTTTGTCGTATTCTTAGAAATAGGAGAAGGGAAAAGAGACTTCAGGAGTTAAACAGGTATGAGAATTAGCGAAGTGTTCAAGTAGATGAAGGAGAGGATCAAGGGCAGGAGAAGAAACGTCTAAATAATTGAATTGAGTGGAATTGTTTAAAAATGACTAGGGCAATTGCTTACTGGCAGCTCAATCATTTTCTAGAAATTACGTAATATGAAGCTACAACTTTTTGTCTTCTGGCTTCTTATCCATTGATAAGATGAAGAATTAAAGAGAGAAAATGAAGTACATTTTCTAGCTTAAGGAAAGTCTCTGTGTTCACACGCAGCAGACTCCCAATTGGGTGCTTGGTACGTGGAACACGGGTGTGCTCTTGTGCTGAGCTTTCTCCACCAGGCTGTCCTGTCCACTGAGCTATCACGATCAGCAATAATGTTGACTTCACCTGCATGACCATGACAACTGATTCAACTTTGACATTAGCAGCTGTAGAGAACAACAACCTGCAAAGGAACCCAAAAGATAAAATGGAGTGTTCCGATTGGCTCCTAATATACTCAAACTACCAAGTGGTTGCCAGTAATTGTTTTCTCCATGTTTCTTCATTTTTCACATGGTTTCTGATTATAATAAAAGATTTGAATCAGCAGGGGAAAAAGGGAGGAGTAGGAACTCAGGTATTCCCATGAGTTTATTGTAGAATATACAAGGACTGGTCAGTGAGAGAAAATCAGTGTGTAAGGAATTTTAGCGTCTTTGAAATTATTCCTAAAATTCCTGTGGTGTTATGTTTCATTCATTTCAATTTTTCATTCAAAATATTTACTGATTAAATATTTATTCAAATTAAATAACTACCATAATTAATAGCATATAGGCTGTGTACAATGCTCTGGGGAAAAACAAAGATGAATAATGCGTAGACTCTGCCCTCAGGGTGCTTCCATTCTCACAAGAGAGCTGAAGTATACACAAGAATAACTACAATGTGAAGTGAAATCTTATCAAGAGCAGCTTCTGTGTCTCGCCATGACAGAGTAAGTCATAACAGAATAACCCTGTCACCATGAACAACTATAAAAATGAAGCACAGACAGTGCAGGACGGATCCCTGAGAGAAGAGAAACATGTGAAGTGAGTGCCATGATTGCTCCTGCCTTTTTCCTGGAGGTACTTTCTAGAAACGATGCTGGTGTCCAAGAAGAGAAGAGCAGTGTCATTGAGAAGAGGAGGCACAAATCAGAGTTCAGGGCTGCTGGGGAGGCTGGGATTGTCAGGAAAGGGAGCAGCATAGGAGGGACTCGTGCTGAGAAGGAACCATGGGCGTCTACACAGGCGGCTCCTTCAGGTCTTGGACAAATAATAAGCGGTGCGTGGAGAGCTCCCTGGAAAACCCAGGCATCTATCCGGGACCTCAGAGCCTCAATGTAGAAGTTAGACTATTCTAGACCTATAAGAGCTGCTTTATATGCACCCTAACTAAGCTTTAAAAATCACTGAAAAATGAAGCAGAACTGTTAGCAAATTATCTGCCAGAATAAAACTAATACTCATGTAAAAAAAATCTTAATTTTTAATAAAGTAGCATTCACAATATCCATCGTAATTTTATTTTTAATTACTACACATACAAAGAAGAAACAAAATGTGACCTAAAATCATGGAAATTTTTTTTCCAAAATGCCATTAGAACAGTCCCAGAGATAACAGAGATGTAATTGGCAAACCAAGACAAAGGAAATGATGGGCATAATGAGGAAATAGATGCGGAGGCTCAGTAGAAAAATGAAAATGGTAGAAAACATTTAATGAAAATTCTAGAACTTAAAAAAATAAAATATTTGAAATTAAATCATCACTTGATATGCTTTGTAGTAAATTGGACACTGTGGAGAAAAAATCAGAAAATGTGAAGATATGGCAGTAGGAAATACCCAAAGTGAAGCACATAGAATAAAAATGCTGAAGAGTTAAATGAACAGAATCTCAATGACATGTAGGACAATAGTAAGTGTTCGCACATATATGTAATTGGAATCCGAGGAGGAAAGGAGAGCTAAATTGGTGCAGAAACATATTTGAAGAAATAAAAGCTTCAAATTATATTGACTGACAGATCTGAAAAGCTCAATAAATTTCAGGCAGATTAAGCACACACACGTGCACACACACACAAGCCACTTACAGAACTATCATAGTCTTATTGTTGAAAAACAAGGATAAAAAGAAAATCTTACAAAGCAGTGAGAAAAAATAAATACACCTCAAATAGAAGGAAAAAAAATACCAAGTAAAAAGGACTGTATTTCTCATCAGAAACAATGCAAGCCAGAAGACATTGGAATGACATCTTAAAAATACTGAAAGAAAAAATAACATGTCAAACTAGAATTCTATGACCAGTGAACACTTTTTAAAATGAAGTTGAAAGAAAGAGATTTTAAAATAAACAAAAGCTGGAGGAATGTGTCAACTCAGACCTGCACTGAAAGAAATGCCCGATGAGGCTCCTCAGACTGAAGGAGAAGGATGCTGGATGCGAACTGGAGTTGCACATTAAAATAAAAGCAATGGAAGTGGGAGATATGTGGGAAAAGATAAAAGATCTTTTCTCTTCGTAAAACTTATTTTAAGAAAATTGAATATTTAATACATAGCAATGTATTATGGGGTTTATAACAGAAGAAGTAAATTATATATAACAGCAATGGCATAAAAGATGAGGGGAGTAGTAAAGTATGTTGTTATAGATGTTTCACCTCACCTGGGGAGGGCCAATTGACTACAGTAAGTTAATTGCATAATGCAAACCATAGAGCAACTCCTAACACTAAAACAAAGGTGTTCACCTAATGAGACAATAGTCAAGGTAAAATGAAACATAAAAATGATAAAAAGAACACTTATTAATTCAAAACAAGCCATAAAAAGAAAGAAAAGGAAACAAAAATAGATGGGACAAATATGGGGAAAAAGACAAGATAGTAGAAATAAACCCAACTTCATCAATAATTATTTCGAACATAAATGGATGAAACACTCCAATTTAAAGTAGAGATTGTCAGACTGGAGAAAACAAAAACAACAAAATGAGACCCCACTATATGCATTTAACAAGAGTTTCATTGTAAATATATGGACACAACAAGGCAAATATTAATCATAAAAACACTGGAAAAGTATGTTTCAAAGCATGGAGTATCACCCAAGATACAGAAGGACATTTCCCAATGATAAAGGGTCAATTCTTCAAAGAGACACATGTGTGCACCTCATAAAAGAAAATCAAGATATATGAAGCAAAAACTGAGAGAATTAAAGGACAAATATGTAATTATAGTTGGTGATATTAACTCTTCTGTCTCAATTATTAATAGAAAAAAGTAAACCAAAAGTAAAAGAAAAAATAGTAAGGATATGGAAGATCTGATCAACACTCTCAATATACTTGACCTAATTGGCACTTATACAACACCTCACTGAAGCAGCAGAGTACATTCTTTTCAAGTACACATGGAATATTCAACAAATGGACTTTATGATGGGAATAGTCTCATTAATTTAAGATTATTTAGATGACACAGAGTTTATTTTCTGACCACAATGGAATTGAAGTAGAAATCAAAACCAGAAAGATATTTGTAGAATGTCTCAAATATGTAAAAATTAAAAATCATATTTAAAAAAATCCCAGGGGACAAGGAAGAGATCACAAGGGAAATTAGTAATTTATTTATATTGAATGAAAACATAAACACAGCATATCAAAATGTAGGGGATTCAACTACAGTGATATTTATAATGAAATGTTTAGCTTTAAATGCTTATTTTAGACAAGACGAAAAAGTATCAAATAATGATCTAAGCTCCTATCTTAAGGTAGAAAAAGAAGAAAAATGTACACTAAAGCAATTAGAAGGAATGAAACAATCAAGAGTGGAAATCAGGGAAATAGAAAATGAACAAACTAGAGAGAAAATTTAGTTTTCTCAAAACATAAAAAAAATCATAACCCTGTTGATAGAGTGATCAAGGAAAAATATCAGTTGCCAATTTCAGTAATGAAAAGGAAGCTATTACTATAAAATCTATTGAAATTAAGAGAATAATAAGAAAATATTATAAACATATAAATAAATTTGCCAATGAATCTCTTAAAGATGCAAATTATCAATGACATAAGAAGGAAACAAAAATAGGAAATAGCTCAGCATCTGTTAAGTAAAATGAATTTTTAATTGAAAACCTCTGACAAAGGAAACTCTGGGCCCAGATGTCCTCGTTGAATTCTCTCAAACATTTAAGAAACCATAATGGTAATCTTACACAAGCTCTTTCAGAAAATAGAGCAGAAGCAAACACTACCCAATTAATTTATGATCACTGCATAATCCTAATTCCAAACGTTAACAATGACATTATATGAAAGTAATAGTATAGATCAATATCTCTCAAGTTGAAAAAAAATTCTTTACCAACTGCTAGCAAATCAAATCCAGAACTATATAAAAAGGAAATGCACTGTAAATAATTGTGGTTTATTTCAGGAATGCAGTTAGCTTAACATACAAATATCAATCAAAGTTGTTCAGCACATGTGGGAGACTGTATCTTACAAAGAAAGCTACTCCGATATATATCTTACCCCACGTGCTCTTTTTGACGTTCACTACTGACACCCCTCCTTTGACTGAGGAGGTCTATATTCTCTCTAGTTGGACCTTTGTTACTACCTTGATGAGTAGAGTCTGGTGGAAGTGATGCTAGATGACTTTTGATTCTGGATCATAGATGACAATATGGTTTCTGCCTGGCTTTCTCTCTCTTTCAGGAAATGCACCTGGGAAGCCTTTAGGGAATATATAAGAACTCCAAACTATTTAGGGAATATATAAGAACTACTCAAACCCAGGAACTGTCTAACTGCAACTTCATGAGAGGCTCTGAGTAAGAACCACTGAGCCAAGCTGCTCCTGAACTTCTGACACAGAAATTCTGACAAACAAATGACTATCACTGATTTAAACCATAACGTTTGGGGAGATTTTTTTTTTATGCAGCATTAGATGACTATTAAAGAGTTTTTAATTACACCTGCAATTGGGATGCTGCCAAAACTTTGATAGTGGCTTCAGGACCTGGCAGCAGGCAGAAGTTAGAAGCATCTTGAAGAGGTTGTTAGTGGAAGCCCGATGACCCTGAGCAGGTTGCCAACGATGGTGATTTCTGGGTAGTGTACTGAAGGCGTTGTCCAGCGTGTCCTGCTGCCTACGGCAAAAGATGGGAAGAGAGATAACATAGAGAAAGAAATGTTAAACACGGGGAGTTAGGACTTTGTTTCCAGCCTCTCCAAGATCCTCAAATTAAGAAAAGACATCAGAGCAACAATCCAATCCAGTGTGGTGTTGGGAAAACATTGTCTAAAGATGAAGCCAAGGGCATAATTGTAAAGTTTTTTATTAAGACTTCAAAAAGCATAGAAGTAGTATTTCAAAGAGTAAAGCAAGTCCCTGTAAGATTCTTATGGGTGTGTCTCAAATATCTTCTCCATTACTCATTAGGGTTTCTAAGAATCTTAAGGACATTGTCCCACAGCTGCCTTACAGGAAGTCCCGTGTCATGAGGGGCTTGTATTGACATTGAAAGGGTAGGATTTTATATAATCAAGTACAAAAAAACTCATAGGAACCCTACTGGTTTTAAAGAGAACAGTATTGGCAGAACCATCACTAGCTTTGGGAAAAATGACCACATAAAATAAAAAGAGGTCTTGAAACCCTGAACAACTACAAGCAGGAAGTAGGTTGAGGAAACTACTCAGCTGCAAACACCAGCCAGACAATGCAGAGAGAGGGACAAGGAATTCAGAGTGTGGATCCAAGAGAAATGATGGATTATTCCAAGTCAGTAGAACTGACTTGACTTGATCAAGAAACTGACAACATATGCCAGTATGTATTTCAGAATTGCTGTGGACCAGAGATTACCATGTGCATCTTTTCCCTCCTCTTTGAATGGGAGATCTACAACATTATTCTATGCCTAACTTACCATTTTATGTTGGGTGTATGGTGAGTAGGTAACACACCCCTTTTGTTCACAGATCCTCTGATTGAATAAACTGTATTCAAGGAAATTCACCTGTCATAAGGGCCTTATTTGCATCTTTACATGATTTTATATAATGAGATTCCTGACTTTGGGCTTGGTAAATTAATCATAATCAAGATTAAAACTTGTGCTTATAAAAATACACAATTTAGAACATGTCAAGCCAAGCCACAGACTGGGAGAAAATACTTGCAATAAATATACCTGATAAAAATTTTGTACCCAGAATATACAAAGAACCTCTAGAAATGAATAATAAAAAGATAAACAGCAAAATATAAAAATTAGACAAAAGTCTTAAACAGACACCTCATTAAAGAAGCTATATGAAATGGCAATAAGTACCTGAAAAAAGTACTCAACATCTTTAGTTATCAAGAAAGTTAAAATCATAACTGTAATGAGTTACCTCCATATTCCTGCCAGATGGCTAAAATTAAAAGGACAGACACCAACTATTGATGAGGAGGTTGATCAGTTGGAACTCTCATACATTGCTGGTTGGAGTACAAGATATTTCAACAACTGTGGTCAATCATTTGGAAGTTTCTTATAAAGTTATACATATGACTCAGCAAGTCCAACCCCTAAGTATTTATTCATGAGAAATGAAAATGCATATCCACAAAAAGAAGAATCATAGCAGCTTTTATCATAATAGCCAAAAAATTGGCAATAAATCAAATGTTTATCAATGGATGAACCCAAATGTTCATCAATGGATGAACAGATTGTGATATAGTCATTCAATGGAATACCACTAAGCATTAAACAGAATACACTATTGATACCTGAAAAAAACATGGTTGAATCTCAAATACATTTAAAGTGAAAAAAGCCACTAGATTCAAGAAAATAGTGTATAATACTAAATGATTCCATTTGTATGAAGTTCTAGAAATGGCAAAAACAATCTGTAGTCAAAGACATCAGAAGTGACTGCACATGGGCACAAGGGAACTTTCTGGGGTAACAGACATTCTATATCTACATAAGAGTGTGAGTACATGGTTGCATGCATTTGTTCAACCAGACTAAACTATATTCTTAAGAATTGTGCATTTTACTAAGTATAATTTAAATAATTTAATTTATAATTAAATAAATATATAAATAAATAATTAAATGAAATCATTTCTCAACTAGAAAATATATATTAAAAGGCAAAAAGGGGTCAAGAATCAAACAAAAATATGGATAAAATGTTAGGATAGTTATGAGGAAAAAGAGAAAGACTGTGAATGTCTTAGAGAGGTGCTATTTCTGCTAGCCCTTGAAGATTACAAGAGTTTTGGACCTCAGATATTGTGGGGAAGGATAATCCACTAAAATGGATGCATAAGAGTGAGCAAAGACATAGCAGCAGAAGTGTATGAGATAGTCAGTATTAATTGAGCAGTAATTAAATCCTTTTAGTTAAAGAGTAAAGTGATGATGTAGCCAGATTGTTGAGCAACTTGAATGCCAGGGAAAAAGATTGTTATTTTATTCTGTAGGCAATTGGGGAAAACAAATGTTTTTGCACAAATGAGTGAATGGATCAGAATCATGATTTTGAAAGGATACTACTGATGACAATGTGCAGAATCAGAGGAAGACAAGAAATTGTGAGGCTATTGAAATATTACGTCCAGATAAAATGGATATAGTTGCAATGGGAATAGAAAGGTGGGATCAAAGACAAAACCAAAGATCTCTGGGTGTATATCAGAAAAACTCAGTACATCTTGACGAAAATAGCAAAGACAGGATAGGACTAAATAATGATGACTTTATGTTTTTAAGTTCTAATTGCCCAGGAGGTTGCTGTCAACAGCAATAGGATTTCTTGTGTCTATTTCTAAATTTGTCTTCAGTAACAAACTTTTTTCTTTAAATACAGTGATGGTTTCATTTGTGTCGTGCTTAGATTAAAACAGCATCTGGGGCTTTAACTAAGACCAGTTTTACGTTTAGGTAGTGGCTCTTGTAGTCTCCCTATAAGAAAGAAACTCTGAGTAGCAACGCTCCCCTCTCACCCCAGCCAAATATGTCTCCTACACTATTTGCATTCCTTTTTATTAATATTTTGCTTCCTTTAAAAATAAAAATGCCCCCTAGAAAGTGTCACATGCAAATCTATTACTATTTTGGTCTTGATGAGTGTGTCAAAAAATAACTTGGTGGTCATCTGTTATGTCACAGAGTGATGAGATAGAGATGAAGTAAGTGTCAAAGAAGCGGAAAAGAAAGAATCACTATGGATCCCTGAAGTGGGGAAGTCTGAGGAGCCAGGAAGAAGGGGCATCATTAGGACATAGGCTCTCTGAAAAGAAGGCAGAACAAAGTAGAGCGAGGCAAGAATGTGGGGAAATCATTGCTACCTACCTTTGTAAGACCAAACAGTGATACAACACAAACAGCAAAAACTCCAACAACTGTAGAAGAGGTAAGGACATTTAGTAGTGGTCACATAGAGGGAAGAGGATGAGGAATTGACTTTGCTCCCAGCATTACCTCCTCCACTCAAACTGTGAAATACTGGACACAATGTACGTACTGGTGTCCTCAGGTTTCCTCCTCTCCCATCAGTCACCATCAAAACCAGCTTTCACACTCAGGGAGAGATGAATTACAAACAACTGAAAATGTTGCTTCCTTTCTGTATAAAATGCAGTAGTATAGCACAATGTCTTCCAACATTTTGAGCCAAAGTAAAAAATATATTTACAATATGTCTTCATAAGCACAGGTGTATAAAACAGAGACAAACCTGATAATCTATGCTATGCTAAGCCATGCCATGCTACTTCACTCCTTCCACCCCATCCCATCCCACCCCATCCCACCCCATCAAATCCCATCCTACTCCATCTCATCCCACCCCACCCTACCCCATCCCATCCCATCCTACCCCACCCTACCCCATCCCATCCCATCCCATCCCATCCCACCCTACCCCATCCCATCCCACCCCACCTCACTCCATCCCATCCCACCCCACATCACCCCATCCCATCTCATCCCATCCTATCTTATCCTATCCAGTCCTATCCTACCCTATCCTATCCTATTCTATTTTAATTTATTCTGCTTTGTTTCATTAAAAATCATGTCTCAACACATGTATTGATGTCATGGCTCACGAAAGCATTAAAATCAACAATTTGAAAAGCACTGGCACGCTGTTTCAGAGTTCAGGCTGTGTTTATGTGTGTGCATGTGTGAACATCTCCATATGTGTCCATATTTCAGATGTGAAAATTCCCCCAGATCACCTGTACATCTCACCATCTTCAGATGTGTTGTACATTTCGCCATTCTCAGTCCTACCAGGTTTAATACCCCCTTTTCATAACTAATAGTTTGGAATACCCATTTACTCTCTTGAAATAAAATCAATTGATAATACATTATTCACATAATATAAATTTATATTGTAAATTTTGAGTAAGTTACTCACATAATTCTAAACAATTATTACAATGTCCTAATGTAAAATAAAACATAAATAATAATTTATAACAAAAATATGTATTTTATGCTTAGGCACAACTACACTAGAAGATACTGTAAAGTAGTCCCCTTCACACCTATACCTAGATCGTCATGTAATTGACCTAAATTTAGATGGCTACAGGTGGTTGTACTGGAACTCACATACTGCAGGCGTGATGTCATATCAATTTTCCAAAATGTTGAACAACTCTTGGTAGAGTTCTGAACCAAACAAGCCTGTATTCAGGCTTATCTTCATTTACGTAATTTTTTGCATTTTTAGAAAATTCAGTGCATATTAAAATCCTACAAAAATTGTTTTTATGTCTATGTAAAAGAGATTTAGGTTTGAGGCTTAGAAAATTAGACAATTGCTTACATGAATACCCAGCAAGACATTGTGAAGTCATGTGGGCCATCTCACTCACTCAGCAGGATATTTAACATTGCTGGCCCCTACCCTCAAAATGCATCCTCTTCCCATCTGTGTGAAAATCAAAACAGCCCTCTAATTTCCTAACTGAATCACCCCTTTTGAAAACACAGCTACCAGAGAAGAACTGGTTGATCCCTTCCAGTCCACGACTCTGGTCTTCACCGAGCGTGACATACTACGAAAGGCAACGTCCCGGGATCTGTCCAGGATATCAGGGCGAGGGACTGCTGCAAAATACAACCACCACCATCTAATTTGCTTTACCATTTTATTTTTTTTAAAGTATGTATACAAACACATAATGATAACAACGTTATTAAATGTTGGTGGAGAACAAACACTTGTGAGGCCGGCCCCGTGGCTTGGTGGTTAAGTGCGCGCACTCCACTACTAGTGGCCCGGGTTCTGACCCCAAGCACGCACCAACGAACCGCTTCTCTGGCCATGCTGAGGCCATGTCCCACATACAGCAACTAGAAGGATGTGCAACTATGATGTACAACTATCTACTGGGGGGCTTTGGGGAAAAAAAAAAAAAACAAAGAGAAAAGAGAACCAACATTTGAAATTTATATAATTAATGAGTTTGGTGAGAGCAGAGGCTAAAAACTCAGTGGTCATATATGAGGAAAGATTACAAACTATTGCTTAAGAGCCATTTTCAACTACATTTCTGGAAGATTTTAAGTTTTCCTTTCTGTGTAATCGTGGCAGAACTGTGTGTTTTTTCCCTAAGCCAACTCTTATTCTATTTGGCCTCCAAGCCCCTGAGGTGCACTGTTGAAGACTGGGAACGAGATTTTGATGGGCCAAAGATTTTATGAATACATAAAATGGAATCTGGGCCATTCCTAAATATAAAGTATTGTTTTTGTTTTCCAGGACATAAAAGAACTTATTTTTAAAATCAATTTTAAGACATAAAAACTGTCGAGTCATTTGCTAAATGTGATGTAAAAATATATAATTAGGGGGCAGCTTTGAATATCATTTACTTGAGCTAATTTTGCCAATTAAAGCTAAAAGCATGAGAAGAAGTAAATAGTTCAGGTCTTTTTTATTCTCCTTTGCAACAAAAGCCCAGTCGTACCCTCCCTGTGCTAGAAGAGAATGCTTGTTTCATAACTCTATGTTTCTGGTGTACCTTTTTAACTAATAAAGAAGATATTTTCTTTCTTCAGTTACTCATTCCCTCTTACATAATGCAGTTCTGCAGTTTAAATGCTAATTGGCCATTTTGGCTGAGGAATTCCTAGTTAAAAGGTTTGCCATTTAATCCCAAAGTGTCTTTTGATTTCTTGAGAATGATTAAATGGAAATCCAGCCCTAGTTCAGTATCATAGAAGCCCATGCGTGCTCCCCTGTTGAATTCCCATGGTCTGAGCATCCTGCTGGGAGACTCAGGCTGAGATTTTATTGAATCGGGCCCTCCGTAGTCAGGCTCAAAATAACCTCCAGCACACTGATAAAAATAATGACCGTTTTGCAGTTGTAAAACTTGAAACTATTCCTTGAATGTTAACTAATGCCAAAAAGCTGTTTCTGCAAATGAAATGGAGGAATTGGAGCCACGACATCTCTCTGGATGAAGACCTGGAAATGGCATTCCACTCTTCCTTTCAGTGATTACGAAATGGTGAGGTTTCCTCGGAGCTCGTGAAGCCGTCTAGCTCGATTCCATTACGAGAGCAATACACAGAGATGATGACACGGGGCAGCATCTTCAGAGGAGCGGGCATCTCTGCCCACTTAATTCATCAGGAGTGGCTTCTCAGTCCCCAGTGCTAATGGCTTCTGCAATCATAACATTATTTAGCTGATGGAAAATAAAAGATATAAGCTCAAAGTAAGTGTTAGGAAATGCTGACAACTTGCAGCATTTGACATCTATTTCCCAAAGCACTTGACATTATAAACACTTGCAGGTAAAACGATTCAGTTCTCTCATCTTGCTAATGTTCTCTCACAAGCCAAGAAGACTTTTACTTACAGCCAGTTTAATAGGCAATGGGAAATAGCCCTATTAGATAAGTTTATTTATGCTGACACAAAGAAAACCATGAAAAATCCAAGTTCTAATCTGTAATTTATTCCTGATATGTATAAATCAGTAGGATTCCATTGCCCAAGTAGGGACTTGCCATTAAACAAGAACTGAAACATAATGAACCTCATAAATGTTCTCAGCGTTATGGAGCTGTTATTTATACATGAGCTCATTCAACAAACTCTCCTGCTGGTCTGGTCATGATAACCTAGTGTCCTCAAGATACTATAAGATATACAAGAATAATGGTGACCAAATTCTAGCGTTAAAATTCAAGAAAAGTTTTTTTTTTTTAATTATGGTTTATTCATTCTGTCAGATTAATCTCATTACTGCATCCAGAGCTTTTCTGAACATCTGCTTAATTTCTCAATTCTAAGCCCTTTGTTACTATTGTTGTTGATGTTTTTGGAAAAGGTAGCAATTGTCTAGACCATATCATGTGAGATACAGTTAGACAAACTTTCAACAATTTTTCTCCAACTAAAACAGAAAGTGGTCTTCCCCCATGAGAGGTGATATAGAACATCTATAGAATAAGATCATAGTTTTCTTATTCCCAAAGTAAATTATGGTCCAATACAGTGCATACATCAAAAATTAAATGGGGGGCCAGCCCTGTGGCCTAGTGGTTAAGTTCAGTGTTATCGACTTTGGTGGCCTGGGTTCGGTTCCCAGGCACGAACATACACCACTCATTGGCAGCCATGCTGTGGTGGTGGCTCACATACAAAATAGAGGAGGATCAGCATAGAGGTTAGCTCAGGGTGAATCTTCCTCAAGCAAAAAGAGGAAGATTGGCAACAGATATTAGCTCAGGGCAAAACTTCCTCAGCAAAAAAAAAAAAAAAAAAGAAAAAGAAATGAGAATAGTTATATATTCATGTAGAGGGTCTGATGAAAAAATGGGCTATTCGGAATTACTGTAGTGGAACATCATATTGGAATGATCAAAAAGAAATCTGTTGGATTAAGAGAAAGAAGGCCTGAATTTTAGTCCCAGATCCTTTATTTTCCAATTGTGTGAACTACATTAAGTCATATAACCTCAGCCATATGTTTTACCAGTAACAGAAGGGACAGAAGAAAATGAATATTGAAGGAATTGGGGTGGAGGGATGTAGAGAATATTCTGGAACATGAAAGTGCTTCCAGTTTAGGGTAGAGCTAAAGGGAGCATAGAAGTGAGGTCGCCTGGTGACCTGTCAGCAACATGAGTATCTGGAACACTTTGGGGGAAGTCATGACATAAACAAACAAGAAAGATAGGGAGTGACAAATGTGGGCTTCCACCTCATGTTTTTTCCAAGGACTGACCTTGGAGAGGCTGCAACATGTCCAAAACCCATGCTTAGTGTGTAGACACTGGCCTCTGCTTCCAGCCCAAACAGAGGAAGTGGTGACGGTGTTTTCCTGCTCCATCCAAGCCCTGCTACTGAGGCCTCCGCAGCTCAGCTTCGCACGGGAATTCCCAGACGGGCCCAGCACACAGTATCAATTCTGTGTAGTCCTGAATGAGACACCGAAAAGAAAGGCAGAGTGGGAGAAGAAAGAAAGGGGGAAAGGACCAGACAAAGGACCCCGGGCATATTTTATTACACCAGTGTACCTGAGACCTATTGCAAGATGCAGGTCTTATATAGAATAATCCCCGGGAATGGGGTCAGGTGCTTAATTCAGATATGCAAGACAGGGCATATCTGAGCTCTCCTGAGCTCTCTTTAAATAAGAAAGCAGATTAGATAGCTTTGGGAAAAACGCCCATGAGGTAACTGAGGGTGGTAGTCTGTTTTAGTCTCTTTTTGTTTTCTTTCTATGCTGAAGAGTCTGCTGTTTATAAGCAGGATTCCGGTATCCTAAGTCTATATTGAGACATACCCATGTGAAAAAGCATCCTCAACAAGGGAGGCATTACAAGGACTAGAAGAAATGGAATTCAAAACAAAGGGATACTCCCTATGAATAAGCCAGCCTTGGCTGCTCTTCTTGAGCATCACACAATGTTTCCAAAATATCCCTGGCTCCCTGGCTGGAGAACCTGCGCTTGTCAGTGAATCTGTTTATGTTGATTTGCACGTCTAAATTGGAACATATCAATCACTATGATCTCATTAAAATCCTGTTCTTCTTTTACCTAAAATCTGTGCACATTGCATTTCTCAAATGGAAATTTTAAAGGCAAAGGAATGCACCAAATTATAAGAACAGATTATATAAGCAATTTCTTAAAATATATTTCCCTCCTTGGGAAGGAGTTGAAAATATAGGTATTTCCAGAACCCTTTTTTTGTCTCATCCTTTCCTTCTTCCCTTTAGTTTTCTCTAGAAAATAACTAATTTTAGATAGCATGTTCACATCTATACAAAAATTCAAAGAGTACTTTGAAAGCTATAGTCTAAATTTTATGAAAATTACATAGACTTTATTTCTTCAGTAGAAAGAATAGCCAATTTAAGTCATTTATTGAATGTAGATTTTTGCAGACAGAGAAGTAAAAAAAGAAAAATTTGTTTAACCTGCCTTTGTCCTCTGGAATGGATGAAGTCTTTGAGGCAAGAAAACAAATACACATATACATACATATACGTGTGTGTGAAACAGAATAAATGTTTTGTCCAACACAAACCAGACAAAAACCTAACATAAATAGGAAAATTGCATTTTTAAATGAGAGTGGTTCCTTCCATATATGCAGAAACTGACGATTTCTAGTAAGAAAATAGTCAAGCAGGGGAAGAAACTCTAGGATGCTGGAAGCTCTTCTGCAGGAGAGGTTCTGACTGGCACACTCGTGTGTGCGCACACACCCCCCATGTCCTGCATGCAGGAAGAGGGCAGTCAGGATGCCTGTCGAGATGTCTAGTGAGACGGGACAGCAGGAAAACTGATGGGAGAGAGACATTCAAAGACGGAGAGGAGCAGGTTTCTAAGCCCCTGTTAGTGAATGGCAGGAGGAAGTGAAAATGTAACGCTCAAGATTGTTTTTAGGGAATTTACAAATTGATTTCAGATATAAAAGCAGGAAAGAATAATTCCTCACTGCTAACTTAAGGTCACATTGTGTAGACAAAAGGCTGAAATCCTGAAAAAGGACCAGATGATATTTTTTGGACAGGCAAATATGGACTCAGACAACCTGACAAGTGGAAACACATGCTCTATAAAATTTACCCGTTGACACAAAATTGACGTTACGGCCATTCACAAAGTGACCCAGGTAACTTCTAAGATGTTTTGACAGTGGGTCTTCAGTGTGGCTTTCTTTTACTGGAGAATATTCCTGAATACCCTAAAAGGGTCCCCCAAACATCTCTGCAGGAGGGAAACCTGTAAATAAACTCAGATGTGATGATTAAGTAAAATAGGATTAAAATAATCAGGAAAATAAATTTTTGCACAGCAATATCATGTACTTATATAAATATTATAAGTAGATTTTTAAATTAAAACATACACATAATAAGTGCAAAACTCTTAAGCATACAGCTTAATCAATTATCACAAAGATAAATTACCATTAAACAACCATTCAGGTAAAAAAATAAAACTTGACTTATACCTCAGGAATTCCCTTTGTGTTCTTTCCCAGCAACTACTGTTTCTTTCAACCCAAAAGATAACTGCTATTTGGACTTATAGTACTATACTTTATTTTTAAATTTTATATACATGGAATGATGTGATTTGAATTGTAATTGGCTTCTTTCCCCTATCATTATGCATGTGAGATTCATTTAGGTTATTATGCATGGTATTAATTCATTCACTATCCTTGCTGATGATAATTGTTAATGGATTTACCCAAGTTGATTTCCTTGTTCTACTAGAGATGGGCATTTCAATTACGTAGTCTTTGTCTTTTACAACTATTCCTGCTCTGAACATTTTGTACATATTTCATGATGAACATACACAAGCATTTCTGTTGGCTATACCCTGGGAGTAAAATTCTCTGGGCCATGGGCTATGTGTATATTCAAATTTAATGAATAATGCCAAACAGTTTTTCACAGTGATTGTCACAATGTACTCTCCAGCCAAGAGCACATATTGAGTTCATCCTCGCCAGCATGTATTATTGTTAGTCTTTTTAAACTAAGCTATTGGGCATGTAGTCTTTTACACTGTGGTTTTACATTTCATTTTCTGGTGACTAATGAGGTTGAACACTGTTCCATATGCTTCTTGGGCATTTGAATATACTCTCTTGTGTATTAGTTGTCCAAATCTTCTATATGTGTTTTTTTATGTCTACCTGTTTTACTAGTTACTGAGAGAAGTGTATTAAAATCCCCAACTATGACTGTGGATTTGCCTTTCAATTTCTGAAAATTTGGAGTTTACATATTTTGAGGCTATATTATTAGGAGCATTCAAATGTAGAATTATGTATCTTCCAGATACTTGATCCTTTTAGCTTCAAAAAATGTCCTTCTTTACTAATACTAATACTAAACTTCAATACTAATGTTTATTCCTTAAAATCTAGTTTGTACGATATTAGCACAGCTATGCCATCTTTCTTTAGGTTTTTGCATGGCACATCTTTTTCTATCATGTTGTTTTCTGATTTGGATTTAAATCAATTCTTTACTGTTGGTCTTCTGCTTGACCACCTTCTCTCTGTTTGTTTTGTTCTCCTTTATTGTCTTCTTTTAGAGTAATTTAGTATTTTTTCATTATTCTAAATTTCCCTGTGCTAGCTTGTCAGTTATACATCCTTCTACTATCATTTCAATGGCTTCTTTAGGAATTCCAATTTTCATTCCTGAATTATCAGACTTACTGTAAGTCAATAGTTTAACTACATCCCAAACAATGAAAAAATCTGTAACTCTAACCGTATTTTCCCTTTCAGGATTCTTTTGCTATTGTTTTTCAATTTTTTTTATTCTCCCTGTATTTTAAACAATAGGAGACACAATTACTTTTATATAGATGATATTCATTTAAATTTTCCCATATAATCACTCAATTTATTCCTTCATGTATTCCTTGCCTCCACCTAGAAACACATTTCTGAATAACACTTTTAGTACTGGGGGATGAGAATTAACACTTCTTTCCTTTTAGTCCTTTAACACGTTTTCTGGCTTCAGTTGTTTTTGTTAAGAAGTCAGCTGTCAGACATATTATTGCTCTTTTGAAGTTAAAGTATCTTTGTTCCTCTGGCTACTTTCAAGAAATTATTTTTCCTTGCTGCTTAACAGTTTTACAACTTTTGCCCAGCTATGGCTTTTTCTGTATATATTTTGCTTAAGATTCTTTGTGCTTCTTTTATCTGTGACTTAATGTCTTTCATCATTTCTTCACATGTTACTACGCCCCTTTCTGTCTCTCTTCTCCTCAGACTCAAATTATGTGTATGTTAGATCTTTTACAATGTCTTATACAATCCTTATGCTGTTTTCTACATTTTCCATCTGTTTGCCTCTCAGTGCTAGAGACTCAGAAATTTCTTCTGACCTGTGTTTTAATTCACAAATTCTCTTTTCAGCTGTATCTAATCTGATACAAAAACTACTATCGGATAATTTTTGTTACCATATTTGTTAGTTCTAAAATTTACATTGAATTTATTTTTATAATTTCCAGTTCTTTGATGAAGTTCTTGTTATTGTCATTAAATTTCTTGACAAATAATAAATTTAATTTTCTTCACAAATAATGTCACAAATTGAATTATCAGTAGGTCTGTTTCTACTGTCTTTTTAAAAACATTTTTTCAATTCTTATTTTTTCTGATTGAATAAAACATTATATATGAAATATTTTAAAGAAAATTTTAATATTCTATTTTAAATTATGTTGCAAAAAATATGGTATATTTGTTTTTGAACTTTTAGGAAAATATGCTACTTGTACAAAGGCTTTGTGTGAATGTGTGTCTTTGTGTATATGTATGTACGTTAAAATCAAGAGAAAAGACCCACTTCTGCATTTCAGTTGATGTAGTATTGAATCAGGACACATGGTCGGGTCTGGTGTGGTATGTCAGGGTGCTTCAGAGAAACAGTACCAATAGGATGTATGGATGTATAGAAAGAGGGGGATTTATTTTAAGGAATTGGCTCATGCAATTGTAGGGGCTGGCAAGTCTACAATCTGCAGGTCAGATAAGCAGGCTAGAGACCTAGGAAAAAGTTAATGTTCTGGCTTGAGTCTGAAGGCAGTCTGGAGACAGAATTCTCTCTTCCTCAGAGGACCTTAATATTTTTCCTAAGGCTTTCAACTGATTGAATGAGGCCTAACCATATTGCAGAGTGCAATTTGCTTTATTTAAAGTCTGCGTAGGTTTATACATTAATCTCATCTAAAAAATACCTTCACAGCAACATCTAGACTGGTGTTCAACCAAGTATCTGTAAACCATGGACTAACCAAGTTGACACATAAAATTAACCATTGCATATTGTATGGTGAGATGGCTCAGGAGTCAGATCAGAACCATAATTAACTAAAAGAACATGTCTCACTCCTCCCAAAAAATATTCATGAGATTATTGGATATTTCACAAGTGCTGCAATGTGGTGCTTGCTAATGCTTATAGATCTTAAGGGCAGAGAAACTGATACTGTGTTATACTTACAATCACTGATAATTTATGCATATTTTAATATTTTATTAGATAATGTAGAAATACTAAAATGCATGCTTTTACACACTGCAGTGAATGCTGTGGTAGTCTTCCAAAATCCCCTTTGATGCCAATGGACTCATCCCCCTGATTCTAGAGATATTTGTTCCTAATGACCCACAGCTGTGTCCCTCACTGGAAAGTATTCTCACATTCAGGAACTGCCTCACTTAAGTTTATGACCTCTCCTAAGTGACAGACCATGGCCAATGACAGACTTAACCCCCGTACAACAGTTTAGGACAATTCTGAGGGACAATTCCAGCTCCAGTTTCAAGGTTCCCCATAGAAGTGCCTAAAGCTACATTTGAAACTGCACTATAGGTCAACCTTTTCCTTTGTCCAGTCCTGCCTTCCTCATCACCTGGTAGTTATATTTCTTCATAATATTTCCTGACAAATTTAGTGCACATGTCTTAAGTCTGTATACATGGGAAGCAGAGATTTGCATGCAAAAGCTTTATTGATGAGTGTTCTGAACAACATTATCTTTAAGGAAGTAAGAGTGGAACAAAAAGTTGAACTGTGATGCAGTTGCAACTAAGGTGCTTTATCCAATCCCACAGGGAGTTTAGAGAAGAGAGAGACTTTCATAGTTGTCCTAAATTGAAGCAAGGGATCTGGGCCTTTGTCTCCTTATATGGCACACTCATTGAATGCAGGCTGTCCCTGATAAGGGCCTATAACTTTAGATGAGGCATAACTCTTTGTCCTTTTCAAAAAGGGAACTTCCTGGGGAGGGACTGCCTTTTGAACCACCAGCAGGCACCACTCTTGGCAAGGGGGGAATGAGTGCCTTAGTCCTGAAGGGAAGATCCAGGTAGCACACTACAGTATTCAGTGCACCACTGAACTCTCTGTCTCATGCTCTGTCTTCTGGTGCCAAAAGTGTTCCTAGGAAGCAGACTCTAAAGTATGATTTTGGACCTGGCTGCCTGGCAATGAGGACCTTGTTGCTTGTGGTAGGTAGTGCATCAGTAATTACTGCTGTGCAGTAGCAGTCTAACTCTTTAAACTTTCAGTAATGTAAACTGAGAGGAAATATAAGTGAAAGGAGATGTGCTGGCTGGTGCAATATATCCAGTGTAAGGGAAATGACAGCTATAAGGATTTGGGAATTTGGTGGTTGTTGCTAAGCACCAATGATTTGTTAAAAGACATAATATCAGACTTAAGGGGGTTAATTACTAATTCAGGCAAAATATCTCCTTGATAGCCAAAAAATCTCCTTGATATGATTCCCCCATAGCCAGAAGGCAAACAGAGCAGAGAACGAGGCTCAGGACTTAATTTTAAAAGTAATAAAGCTTCAGAGAAAGTTCTCAGCCCTGCTAGGTTTCATATGCCAATGTGAGGGTCAAAATAGGGAATTAGTGAGATCCTGAGACTTGAGAGAGAAATACCTGGGTAGACGTAGCTCATAACCTTGAATGCCTACATTCCCTTAAACCCACTGGGTCTGCAAAAGTGGCCCATTCACTCTTATTAAAAGTCAGTCTCTCCTCGCCCTTACCTGTAGATCATACAAAAGCCTCAATTGAGGCAGGTGCCTTAGAGGGCAATTCTTGACCCTACCTTAAGATCTACCCCCCCCGCCTCTTCTGTCCACCAAAACAATTGAAAACATCAAATCCCAGCATAGCCTTACCGGCAATGTTCTGAGCCTATTAAGGGAGGGCAGGGACTATCAAAAAGAGATGCATAATTTGGTTAATTGTAAACTGGGAACCATGGGCATGCAAGGAACTGGATTCCAAGAATGCTGGATTATGTGATGTAGAACATAAAGTTGGATAAGGGAGAGTTGATGGATGTTGGAGCACTGTCCCATGATACAGGACGTATCACTCTGGGGAGAACCCAGGAGACATTGCCAATACATGGCTGGGATGGCTGTAGAAAATTGGAAAAAGCGATCTTCACTAAAAGTAACACTTCACTAAATGAAATGCCAGAACTGATAAAGTAGATAATCAATAAACAAATCAAAATGTAAAAAGAATTGGAAATACCAGAACAGAGTAAATCTAGAAATCCTACCAGCTAACTATTTTATGGCAGAGGACAGAGGGTACTCCATTTGTCAAAATGATGACAAATGTGACAGTGAGAGGGACAAAAGTGTTACTGACATGCTCAGTAGTGTTTTTCTACAGGACTCCTGGGCTGATTGGAGGCAAAGCTATTACAGAGCTGGGCACCCTGAGGGCAAAGAGAATGAAATAGCAGAAGCCACATGTTGATGCTTAACTGTCAGAAGCAAGGTTTGGCAAAATTATTGTAATAAATAGCAAGACTGGAGTGGCAGCCAGAGCAGAGAACCCCAATGCTAAGAAAACTAAGGAAATAATGAAGAGAACTCAGAGGCCTTAGGGGCAGGATAAATGGGCATTCAAAAAAGATATTACTGTTCTGGTCCAGCGTGTAAGGAGCTTGGAAGCTGTCACTCCATCCTAACAACAAGTTAAATACTGAATAAACTGCAAAATCAACAACTCTGTGGGATAACTACAAAAGGTGTAACAAACACATAATGGGAATTCCAGAGTAAGAGAAAAGCAAGGAAAAAACAGAAAAAATAGTTGAAGCAATAATGACTGAGAATTTTCCCAAATTAATTTCAGACACCACAGAGCCAAGAAAATCAGAGAAAACCAAGCAGGATAAATTAAAAAAAAAAAAACAAAAACAAAAAACCCTACATCTAGGCATATCATATTCAAACTGCAGAAAATCAAAGATACAGAAAAAATCTTGAAAGAAACCAGGCAGGGGAAACAACCTAGCTATAGAGAAGCAAAGATAAGAATTACATTCAACTTCTTCTCAGAAATCATGAAAGCAAGAAAAGAGTGGAGTGAAATATTTCGTGTTCAAAGAAAAAGACCGTCAACCTAGAATTCTATACCTTGTGAAAGAAACCTTTAAAATTAAAGGAGAAATAGAGATTTTATCAGACAAACAAAAACTGAAGGAATTTGATGCCAATACCTGCCTTGCAGGAAATGTTTAAAGTTCTTTGAAGAGAAGGAAAATAATATAGGTCAGAAACTTGCATCTACATAAAGTAGGAAAGAGTACTGAAGGAGGAAAGAGTGAAGGTAAAATAACTTTCATTTTCTTATTTTTAACTGATCTAACAGATAACAGTTTATTTAAAATAATAATAGCAACAATGGATTCCATTGTATATACATATTATATTTATTTATATATATAATTATGTATACATGAAATGAATGAGAGCAACGCTACAAGGGATAGGAGGGAGGGATTGGGAATATTCTGTTATTATGAGGTACCTGCACTACCTGTGAAGCAACATAATGTTATGTGAAAGCGGACTTGGATCAGATCTAAAGGTATATTGCAAACTCTAAGGTAACCACCAATAAAAGTAAAATAAGAAATACAAGTGATATTCTAAGAAAGGAGATAAAATAGAGTCACATAAATCTCTCATTTAAAATTACAAAAGGCAGTAAAAGAGTGGAAGACAAAAATAGGATCAAAGAATAAGAACAATAAATAGAAAATAGTAATAAATATGGTGGATATTAATCCAACTATATAAATAATCACTTTAAACACCAAAGATATAAATATACCAATTAAAAGACACAGATTGTCAGAGTGAATCAAAAAAAAAGATTCAACTATATGTTGTCTACAAGAAACTCATGTTAATATAAAGACACATATAGATTAAAAGTAAAGGGATGGAGAAATACATACCACACTAACACTAATCAAAAGAGAGTGGGAATAGCTTTATTAAGTTCAGACAGAGCAGACTTCAGAGTAAGGAAAGTTATCATGGATAAAGCAGGGCATTTCATAATGATTAAGGAGTCAGCTCTCCAAGAAGAAATAACAGTCCATAAAGTGTATGTGCCAAGCAGCAGACAGTCAAAATGTGTAAGGCATAAACTGATAGAATTGCAAGGAGAAATGGATGAATCCATTATTATAGTTGCAGACTTTAACACCCCCTATTAGAAATGGGCAGATCCAGCAGGTAGAAAATCAGTAAGAACCAGTTACACTTAACAGCACTATCAATCAACTACATACAATTGACATCTATTAAATATTTCATCCAACAACAAAAGAATACACATTCTTCTCAAGCTCGCATGTAATATGCAACAAGATAGACCATATTCTGAGCCATAAAATACATCTTAAAAAATTTAAAAGAATAAAACTCATACAATGTCTGCTCTCAGACCACAATGGAATTAAGCTATAAATCAATAACAGAGATAGCTGCAAAATCCCAAAAATAATTAGAGATTAAATAAACAAAACATTTACAAATAAAACATGGGTTGAAGAATAAATCTCACGAAAAATGTAAAAATATTGTAATCTAAATGGAAATGGAAATACAACATTTCAAAATTCTTGAGATGCAGTGAAAGCAATGTTTAGAGGGAAATTTATAGCATTGAATGCATATATTAGAAAAGAAGAAAGATCTAAAATCAACTGTCTAAACTTCCACCTTAGAAAACTAGAAAAAGAAGAGCAAATTAAATCCTAAGTAAGTAGGAGGAAAAGAATAACAAAAATTAGAAGAGAAATCAATAAAATAGAAAACAGGTCATTCATAGAAAAAAATCAACAAAACCAAAAGCTGGTACTTTGAAAATATCAATGAAATCAAGTAGTCTATAGCCAGGTGAACTAAGAAAATGAGGGAAGACACATATTAATAATATCGGAAATGAAAAAGGAGATATCTCTATAGATCTCATGGATATTAAAAGGATAATAAAGGGGCCTGGACCATTTGGACATTCCACAGAACATTGCTTTTGTGCATTATATTAATGATGTCATGTTAATAAGACTGGATAAGAAAGAGTTGGCAAGCCCATTGAAGACTTGGGTAATTTATGTTCACTAAAGAGAATGGGGTGTATTCTATGAAGATTCAGTGCCTACCACATCACTGACGACTTAAAGCCCCATTTGTTTGAGGAAAGCTGGAGTATCTCTTCCAAAGAAAAGAATCAACTATTGTATCTTGCATTCGCTACCACAAAAAGGGACTCATAACGCTTGAAGTCTTCTTTGGGCTCCGGGGGCAGCACATCCTTCATGTGGCAGACCACTCTGACCTTTTTAACAAACACCCTTGAAAAAGCAGCTCCTAGAGTGCTACTAGGCCCTTGTGGAGACTGAATGTCTGATAATAGACACCAAATGACCTGCACACAGCTCCCTATGATGAATGAGTTTCATCCTACCCATCCAATCACTTAGTCAGGCAGGCCTGGCCTAACAGCAGTCCACCACACTATAGAAGTGGTTCATCAGGATTGGGTTCAAGCAGGGACAGAGAACAGAAGTAAAGAAAGTCCAAGTGTGGGTACATGTCCATGGAAGTCCACGAATCTTGCCTCACACTGTACCACCCCAAAGCCACAGGTCAAATAGAATGGTGGGATAGCCTCTTAGATATATAACTGAGGTACCAGCTTGAAGATAATACCCTGCAAGGATGGGATGCCGTCCTCCACAAATCACCATGTATGATGTAGTGCTGTTTCCTCAGCAGACAGGAATCATGTGTCCAGAAACCAAGCAGTGCAAGTAGGAGTTGCTGTCTTGTTATTACTCCCAGTGACCTACTTGGGGGAATTTGTGCTTCCTATTCCCAAACTTTTGCCTCTGTGGGTCTAGAGATCCTGATTCCCTGAGGGAAATGCTTACACCAGAAGACACAGTAACAGCCCTATTGAGCTTTCAGTATAGCTGATGCAAGGTTACTTTAGACTCATCATGCCAATAGACCAGCAGGCAAAGTAAAGAGTCATCAATCTAGCAGGGATCATTTATCTTACTTATCAGGAGGAGGTAGGGTTGCTCCTGTTGGGGCAAGGCAGAATGTTTGGTGTTCAGATGTCTCAGTGGGTCTTTTCTTGGTGATCCATGCCCACTCTTACATAGGCAAGTAGAGCAGCCATAGCCTGAGAGGGACATGATAACCAGGGATCAAATCTCTCAGAGATGAGGCTCTAGGTCTCCCTAGCAGGCAAACTGAGCAGACCAGGAGAGGTGCTAGCGGAGGGCAAGAGAAATCTCGAAAAGGTGGGGAAGGAGGAGTTAATGAGTATCATTACAACCTCAAAATCAACATACGATCTTTCTCTTATAAGTTTTCCCAGGAAACAAGACCAAGAAGAATCTTGGAGAAGCTCTCCCCGAGTTGGGCAAACACTATAAAAGCTAGTGTGGTTATGCAGTGCAAAGACTGACACTGCGCTGGTAGGAATTTCAGATGCTGATGATCAACAGCTGCGTCCCTCAGGCACTTGCGCTTCTACCCAGGAAACTGCCTGCCCCCAGTTATGCTCCCTCCTAGGGTGAGGGGAGGTGGGTAATGATTGTATGATGTGGGGATGCAAAAGCCCAGCTCCCTTGCTTCACTGTGGAGTAATTTTGAAAACCCATTGGAGTTTCCTGTACGATCAGCTGAGACCTTAGTTGTAACCGAATTGTAGGTCAGTTTCTCCCTCCGCCCGGTCTTGCCTTCCTCACTTCTCTATGGATTTATCTCCAAAGACTTCTTCCCAGAAAACCCTTTAGGCAACTCTTTGTTTCCAGGAAACCCAACTGAAAATACACACACACACACACACACACACAAACACACACACAAGTAGGATACTAATTAATCTTCTATCCATTTTGCTCAGCTAATTAGACCATGGTGCTAAGCGAGATAAAGTTGATGATTACTCTTCATCTGCAGAAATGGAAGTGAGGGTTGGAAGCCGTGATTTATTAGGTTTCTGTCAACAAAATACTAAGTCTAATACACTTCATTGACTTTAATTAGTTCATAAATTATTTTTTTTCCTCTGACAGAGAATATAATATATGGAATATAATTCCATAAGAAATGCATCTAACCCAAGTGATTGATCTAAAGGATACGTGTGTTTTATGACAAGACAACTAGAGAATATTTATAGCTCAAAACAGTGCCCCAACAAATACTAGAAAACACAATAAATCTGATTTCCCAACATTAATGGGTCAGTAATGTTATTTTCCTAAAATAACGCACTTTGTCATTAAACAGAAGTACCTGGAACACCATGTTCACAGTTGTAGCAATATTCTGTAAGACATAGAAATTCTCTTCTATTACTGATTTGGGGCCTATGGTAGATACTCCCTTGAATATAACACGTGTGTTGTTTCCTACTCTTCAGTTCATTTCCCTTTAATCATTTTATTCAGGCTCCTATTCAAGGATTTCTTCCCAACAGTGAACATGTTAGTCATGGTTTTTATAACTGCTTTATTTCTTTTTCAGGATGCTATATATATTTTTTTAAATTTTTTGTTTATTGCAGTAACATTGGTTTATAATATTGTAAAAATTTCAGGTGTACATCATTATACTTCTATTTCTGCATAGATTACATCATGTTCACCACCAAAATACTAATTACAACTCATCACCACACACATGTACCGAATTATCCCTTTCACCCTCCTCCTTCCCCCCCTTCCCCTCTGGTAACCACCAATCCAATCTCTGTCTCTATGTGTTTGTTTGTTGTTGTTATTATCTACTACTTAATGAAGGAAATCATACGGTATTTGACCTTCTCCCTCTGACTTATTTCACTTTGCATTATACCCTCAATGTCCATCCATGTTGTCACAAATGGCTGGATTTCGTCGTTTCTTATGGCTGAGTAGTATTCCATTGTGTATATATGCCACATCTTCTTTGTCCATTCGTCCCTTGATGGGCACTTAGGTTGCTTCCAAGCCTTGGCTATTGTGAATAACGCTGCAATGAACACAGGGGTGCATGTACCTTTACAAATTGGTGTTTTCAAGTTCTTTGGATAAATACCCAGCAGTGGAATAGCTGGATCATATGGCAGTTCTATCCTTGATTTTTTGAGGAATCTCCATACTGTTTTCCATAGTGGCGGCACCAGTTTGCACTCCCACCAGCAGTGTACGAGAGTTCCCTTCTCTCCACATCCTATCCAACACATGTTGTTTCCTGTCTTGTTAATTATAGCCATTCTGACGGGTGTGAGGTGATATCTCATTGTAGTTTTGATTTGCATTTCCCTGATAGCTAGTGATTTTGAACATCTTTTCATGTGTCTGATGGCCATCTGTATATCTTCTTTGGAGAAATGTCTGTTCAGGTCTTTTGCCCATTTTTTAATTGGGTTGTTAGTTTTTTTGTTGTTGAGATGCATGAGTTCTTTATATATTTTGGAGATTAAGCCCTTATCAGAAGTATGGTTTGCAAATATCTTCTCCCAATTGTTAGGTTGTCTTTTCGTTTTGTTGATGGTTTCCTTTGCTGTGCGGAAGCTTTTTAGTTTGATGTAGTCCCATTTGTTTATTTTTTCTATTGTTTCTCTTGCCCGGTCAGACATGGCGTTTGAAAAGATGTTGCTAAGACCGATGTCGAAGAGCGTACTGCCTATGTTTTCTTCTAGAAGTTTCACAGTTTCAGGTCTTACATTCAAGTCTTTAATCCATTTGGAGTTAATTTTTGTGTATGGTGTAAGGTAAGGGTCTACTTTCATTTTTTTGCATGTGGCTATCCAGTTTTCCCAACACCATTTGTTGAAGAGACTTTCTTTTCCCCATTGCATGTTCTCGGCTCCTTTGTCAAAGACTAGCTGTCCATAGATGTGTGGGTTTATTTCTGGGCTTTCGATTCTATTCCATTGATCTGTGTATCTGTTTTTGTGCCAGTACCATGCTGTTTTGGTTACTATAGCTTTGTAGTATATTTTGAAATCAGGGAGTGTGATATCAGGATGCTATATTTTAAAGACAATTCATATTATTTCTCTGATCTTGCTGCCTTTTGCCACCATTCCCAAGGTCATGACTTCCACTGAGTTTGTCAGCATACTTGCCAATTTCTGATCCTGCCAGTGAATGTGACTGCTGCTAACACTGCACACACAGGCCCCTAGCCATGCCACCACGCATTGTTTATTAGCACGGCACTGCGTGTTTAATACTAGCCAATTTAAACTGACTATATGGTTGAAATTCTTCAAGAGAACATAAACAAGGTATATTGGCAGAGAAATTCCACTTGAAAATGAGAATAAGTATACATTGTTTACATAAAAGTTATGGGGCCCAACCAGTCCCTGAAAACAAAAAGATATCTATACTTAACAGTGGTTTTTTTTTGCTGATGGAGATATGGGATCCCACCCAAATGTATAGTATTCAGTGATATTTTTCCAAGTTTTGTTTTACAATCAAATTTTAAAATGGCAAAGGGTGAAGTGGGAAGGATAATTGGATATAGCATCAGAAAAAAATTTAATGTTTTAAAATTTTATAATTAAATTTTTATGTAACAAAATTTTACATTTTTCTAAAGGTAAGAATTAGTGTATTTGTTTTTTGTTTTGCATTTTAAGGTAAGAATTGGATATAATTGATAATCTTTCCTAAGAAAGAATAATGGTTAGAATATGATGTAATTATGAAAGTATTATATTTTTGTTACTTAAAGACCAAGATTACACAATCCAGTATTTATATACCTATTTATTTGCTGTAAGATAAGTAATAAAATAAAATAAGTTACAGACAAGAGCAGGCTTATTAGATATCTATTGCTCCACAACAAATTATCCCAAAACTTGATGACTCGAAACAATATTTATTATATCACAGTTTTGTGGGTCAGGTATCCAGATGTGGGTGAGCAAGGTGCCTCTGGCTCTGGGTCTCTCACAAGGCTGCAGTCAATATCATCAGCCAGGTCTTCCATCATAAGGCTTGACTAGGGGAGCTCCACTCCCAGGCTGTTGGCAGCCTCAGGGCCTCACTAACCTTGACTGAGATGCCAAGACCTTCCCACACGGATCTCTCCAAGAGGCAGCTCAAAACATGGCAACTGGCTTCACTCATATGCCAGTGAGAAAGCAAAAGAGGGAAAGCAACACAGAAGTCGCAATGTTTTTGTAACCTCATCTCCAAAATAACATCCCAGTATTTTTGCCAGAATCAATTCACTAGTCCATTGTACAGTTAAGAGGAAGAATTATACAAGGGCCTGAGTAGTTGGAGGTGAAGGTCGTTCAGGGACATCTTAGAGGCTGTCCACCACAGCAGAGCATTGCTGAAAACCATTCATTGACTCTTACAAAAATCTTACAGCTCTTATCATATATAAAAATAACATTTAAAGGAAAAATGTTGTTCCCTCAAGGAGAAGTATGACTTTGAATTATAGCCTTAGTCTGAAATTACACTTTTTTTATAAATAAATCATAATGGGCTTTTGAATGCATTTTTTGCTAATCTCTTCATTAATGAGAATAATGTATAGAACTTCAATGGTATAATAAACCTATTGTCAATGCCATGGCAAGGTCCTCTTCTTTAGGAGGTTTTGGGGTAAAGTCTTGATGCAGTCAATCCTCTAAAAAATGTCTCAATGGCTTTCCAGAGAAGAGTTGCATTTGTTCTAAGGATACTGGATGCAATTTAAAAAACAAAGAAACAAGCAAAAATATTTTATTACAAACCTATGGTATTGAATTATTAGTTTAACCACGCCAACTAGATTGTCTCAACAGCATGAGGTAAATTTCTAGGATTGTAATCCAAGAGAACAGGAATCATGCTTGACACTTTTATCCAATTACCCACTGCTGCAAATCCAGGTCTCAGAGCTTACCTACCACAGGACCACCCTAATATTTGTCCTCTATCCTTTTTTCACTCATTCTCAATGATATTCTTTTAGTTTAGATCCGTACATCTCTGCCCAACTCGGGTAACTAGTCTCCCTGTCACTAATCTCGCAAACAACTGAAAATCCATCCAATATATCATGCTACTCTCATATTTAACATCCTTCATTAGTTTCCTGACACCTAAAAGATAAATCCCAAACCTATTTTAATCAAGTATAGACCCTGCCTGCTTCCCTAGACTCATCTTTGTTCCTTTGTTAATCTAGGCTTCCCTATGCACAACTTTTGTTCAAACCGTACTACTGACTTAGTCCAATTAGTAAGTACTATTCCTCTCTTATGAATTCAGCTATCACTTTCTCTATGAAATATATCCTGATTCTAATTTTACACCCAGTTGACCTCTTCCCTGCACTGTTTCTTAGATATATTTCTATCATAATACCTCAATATTAAATTTCTCTGATTTTTTTACACTTCTGTAAACTTCCTGAGGGCAGACATCCTGTCATATCTTTGTGTTTTCAGAGCCTACCACATAGTAGGCACTTCGTTTCTGAATGCATGGAGATACCATCGCATCCCCAATCAGCTTTCAGTCTTGAATTAGGAGCATCTTAACTGATTTGCAAAATGCTGTAGTTCTCTGAATTTGGAAAACTATAGAAATTATGATGAGAATAACTATCCTGTTTCTATAATCTTTTAGCTATAGAAATATCTAAGAATTTCTATTGTTTGGAAAACGGTTCCAACTCGCTACAGGGTTCCAAGATAATAAATTTCATAAATAACAGTAATCCTGGAGAATCCTTGACATTCTGTGCACAAAATAATTTCCCATAGATTCTGGTATCGTTTGACTAGAATGTATTTGGCTACCTATTTTCTGAGAGTCGCTCAGAAAAATTATTTCAGTCTAGGACAGATAGCCAACATGAAGTAACCATGTAAAGAGGCTAAGAACTTTCTCTGTCAGTCTGTGAAGACCCACTTTGAAGAGAGAGAAAATGACATGGATGTCATAGGACTAAAAATATTCTCCCTTAAATGCAAAACCATAATAAAAAAAATAGAAGCAGAAGAATCAGTTTTACTGAGAGATCTTAGGCAATTGCAAATCATTGCCTTCTAAAGAGCCACTCTCCTTGGGAAGAGGGCAGTCTAAGCTGCCACATATTACTGGAGCTGGCACTTCATCCGCTGGGAAGCAAAAGCCATCTCTAATAAGCTGGGAAGTGAGATAATAGGATGAGCTAAGAGAACTCTGACAAAGCCATTTTGTATTTAATTCGAAATGGCCTGTAAGGTCAAAAGTGTTTTGCACCCTGCCTCTGTTAGCCTGGTATGGTGGAGAGAACATTGCACAGGAGAAAGATCTAGATTATCTATTATCTGCCCAGCTTCTCATCGTAGTTGCCTTATTTAACTCATAAAATAAAGCTAAAAATAACTATACGGAATTGTGCATGTATCATAAAACTCTATATAATCATAATCATTCAAATCCATACATATTAAACAGAATTTCAAATATAGAGATATATTTAATTATTTCTCATTTTTTTCTTTCCAAAAGATTTCAAAAGGAAGATAATCCATTTTGTAAATTGTAATAGTTAATTTTCATACCATAAATTTCTTTAATGCTGAATGCTAAAGATTTAAATACTGAATTATATTATCTTAAATTTGAAAATAGAGGCATACCAACCTAGGAAGTGTTTGTGTGGTATGTTTCAGCCACCAATCAAGAAGTCTGCTTCGTGTGAAGAGATTTGTAATGTTTAAGAAAATTCCTAGACTTCCTCTCCTTTACCTCCCACATCCAACAGAATATAAAGCTCAAATACATATTACTTGGTTGAGCGCCCTTCAGATTTATTATCATTAGAGTAGGAAGCATTTTCTTGACATCAGACTCAAGCACCATGGCCAAGGCAGCTCCCTGACTGAGGGCTCCTCCTTCCAAGCTCACACTGACCTCTGCTCCACAGCTCCTCTTCCTGACTGGGATCAGACAACACGAGGAGAACATCAAAAGCCCCTTTAATCCCTTCTTCTGAAGCCAATGGTCAAATCAAAGCCACCTGCTCTTCACTTCCTTTCCTTGAATCTGCTCTGATGAAATTTCTCTCTCCAAAGCAAAGGGACCCCTAATACTCCAAGTGTACCCCAGCCTGGTGCACCTCTTCAAGTCAAACACCTACTCGTGCACTCGGCCATAAGTAGGAGGATGAGGACTATTTGCATTTCTTTCACGTCTTCCATGGAACTCCTACTCACCAGATCTTGGTGATGTTTGACCTAGAGATGAGAGGTTGAGGGGCAGTGAAAAGAGGCTGTCACTTTCTCTGGTTAGAGAGTGAGTATTGCTCCATCTCTTACCAACATTTTCACTTTATAGTGACTCTTCGTGACGCTTCTCCATATTATGCCTTTGAGGCCTTTCAAGACCTTCCTTAACGTTGAAAAAGAGGATAATGTAAAATTCCAAGCAATATTCCAGATCAGAATTTTAGAATAAGAAATACTACTGGTCTTGTAAGCTTCATGATAGCGACACACAAAGATATTCAATTGGGTATGCTTTAGGTGAAAGTGGATGGGATATTGTAACTACAACTTGTAACTAATAAGTTCCTGTTTTTAAGTCCTATTACAGATAAATTTCCAAAAATATTTTGGGATCATCATACTGGCACTCCTCATTCTGTTTGTGTTACCATTTGGAGCTCTGAGCATATTTTTAAAAATCTGGAGCAAAATTAAAACTTCCTCTGGAAAATAAGTTAACAGAATACACATCTATGCACAAGACATATATTCTAAAATATTCTGAACAATATTGTCACAGTGATCAAGACCAATATATTAGTATTTTCTGTCCTTTGTCTTCAAAAAGCATGTGAGAGCCAAGTGTATCTGCAATTGCTCTTCAAATTTTGTTATTCTGGTCTGAGACTTGTAAGTAATTATTTTGGAAAGTTTTCAAGTAAATATTTAAGCTGATTATTCTTATCTCATTTGTACATTAGTTTTAAAAAGCAGCTGGCTGCCAAGTCAATAGTTCTAGTGAGTTCATCTCAAAGAACAGGGCATTCCAAGCAGTGTATTATAAACATTAATGAAGTTACTCTGAACGGTCAGCTGCAATAGAAACAATTTGAATTATCCAGTAATAACAGACCTTACAGAAACTGACCTCTTTTTGAAAATTCAACTGTTTGTAGGACATCACTGCTTTAGTAAGAGATGAAAAATATATTTATAGATTACCTCTTATAGATACAGAATACTAAGGGGAAAAAAATAACATCGCATCCTTCTTTCAAAGAGTTTATGGCATGGTGACAGAATAAATACTTTAGTAGCACTTAAATCTATTGTGACAAGTTTGGTCAAGGGACAACTTTAGGTATTAAGAAAGATTTTGAAATTGTGTTGATTATACTTGTTAAAACTCTTTTAATTTCAAAACAACACAGTTACTAACAATTGACAATCACTTAAGAAATTTAAAAAAGAGGTATTTCTCCTACTATAAAATGCCTATTTCCATTACCAGCACTTGGATTAGCCAAGCATATTAATGACACACAACTTGCTAGAAATCCTCCTTTCCTGTCACAAATATTACTCGTTAGCTTATAGAAATGAGGTATTTTGAGAAATCATCTGTCAGTTTAGCTGATTCTCCTTCCCAAGCATGCCTCCTATGTGTTGGAGCTCCTCAGGCTTCTTCTGCCCTGGGCCCTTTTCTCACCTCAAATAATGACTTCAACTACCATCTATATGGTTCTGATTCCCAAATTCATTATCTCCAGCCCAGGCATCGCTCTCAAGCTTCAGTGCTATGGATTCATCTTCCTTTCCTCAAACTTGCTAGTCCTCTTCTATGAACCTTCTCCTTTTTCTGTGTCCCTTGTCGCTCTCATCCACACCACTGACTAATGAAAAAGCCATTTTTCTCTTCCTTATTCTTACTTCACATCTAAACAAGATTCATTAATTTTCTCCCTGAATCTTTTTTTTACATACAGCTTTATAGATATATAATTCACATACCTTATAATTCACCCATTTAAAGTGTGCAACTCAATCTTTTTTCTAGTATATCGACAAAATTGTGCAACCATAACCACAATGAACTTTAGAATATTTTCATCACTCTGAAAAGAAACCTCATACCCATTAAGAGTCAATGCCCCCAACACTAGGTGACCACTATTCTACTTGCTGTCTCTATAAATTTTCTGGACATTTTATGTAAATGGAATAACACAATATGTAGCTTTTTGTGACTGATTTCTTTCACATAGCACAATGTTTTCAAAGTTCACTCATGTCGCAGCATGTGTCAGTACTTCATTCCTCTTTATTGCCAGATGATATTCTCTTGTGTGGTCATTTGATCTCCTCATCAGTTGATGGACATTTGGTCTGGTCCCAGTTTTGGCTGTTCTAAATAACACTATTATAAACATTTTTAGACAAGTTTGTGTGTGGACATACGTTTTCATTAATCTTGGGAACATATCTAGGAGTGAAATTTCTGGATCATATAGTAACTCTATTTTTAACCTTTTGAGGAACTGCTAGACTATTTTCCAAAGTAGATGCATCATGTTATGCTTCCACCACTAATGTATGAAAGTTTATTTTCTCTATGTTCTAGCCAACATTGGTGATTATCTTTTTTCTTATAGCCATCCAAGAAGGTGTGAAGTGGTATCTCATTGTGGTTTTGATTTGCATTTTTCTGATGGCTAATGATGTTGAGCATGTTTTCATGTACTTATTGGTCATTTGTATATCTTCTTTAGAGAAATGTATATTCAGATCCATTGAGCATTTTTAAATTGAATTATTTGAGTTTTTATTGTTAATTTATAAGAGTTCTTTATATATTCTAGTTACAAGTCTCTTATAATATGCATGATTTGTAAATATTGTCTCCCGTTCTATGAGTTTGTTTTTTTTTATTTTCTTGGTGGTAGCCATTGAAGCAAAAAAGTTTTTAATTTTGATTTGATTTCCAGTTTATCTATTTTTTTCTTTTGTTGCTTGTGCTTTTGGTATCATATTTAAGAAAACCTTGCCTAACCCAAAGTCATAAAGATTTACTACATTTTTTCTTCTACGAATCTTAACTCTTACATTGAGACATATGATCTATTTTGAGTTAATCTTTGTGTATGGTGTGACTCCTAAATAATTTTTAAATTTGTCTCCTCATCTCTAACTGAATGGCCACTTCCATTGTCTAAGCCAACAGCATATCTTGCATAGATTACCACATGGATCCTTTCATGGTTTCCTTTGCTTTCAGTCTGAGTCACCTTCATTATATATTCTGAAATAAGTGGTCTTTCTAAAATACACACCTAACTATGTCACTCTCCTTAAAGAAATATATTTTCAATGATGTAGCATATATCTCAGACTTTAGCCTTAAAGACACAAAATTGAAGAGAGAAGAATTCTCTGATCAAATAGTCTCAGATGTTTGGCAGTTTGGTGTGTGCCTACCTAACCAATTTCTCTTAAATCTGGATTTGTGAATATTCTCCGAGATTTTAGAGTAACAAAGAGAAATTCCTCTCCCAAACTATAAGAAAGGTGAGAAGAACTTTATTTTGTTTTTTTCTCTTGTGCTTTGTTATTACTGTTATTGTTTCTGACTAATGTATATAGCAAGAAGTTATATGACATAATTCTTTTCAAAAAATAATAAGTATACACACACCATACAATACACACACAGATACATAGGAATAAAGGATATAACAAACTTAGGAATTTTTTCTTTATATTCTTAGATCTCAAATTATAAAATAAAGGCATTAAGTGAATAATGAGAGATATATTTTGCCTTTGTGTCCACATGTCTAGTATTCGGTCTTGTACATAATGGACCATAAATAAATTTATATAGTATTCAACTTTGTGTGCATATGTCTAGTATTCGGTCTTGTACATAATGGACCATAAATAAATTTATTTCTAAGTGAATTGATAAAATTTGAGCCTGATAAAATAATGCGATAAATTAGAACAAAATATAGTTATTGGAAGTGTGAAATATTGTGGTATAGTTGAATTTCTCAATTAAAGAATGAGTATAAATTGAACCAATATATATAAAGTCAATATTAACTTGCAAAAGTTTGAAAGATAATTTTGCAAAATCAGAAAAAAATACTGATCTACAGCTGCTATAACTTGTTTCATGGGTATTTAGCCATGGATTAAAATATAATTTTAGCCTTTTGTTGTATCCTATCAGAGATTATACTACATAATCCATGAATAAACTGAAATATTCTATTTTCATAACACTTAAATCTTGGTTCTCATCCAAGAAATGCAGGATTTCTTGATGGCTTGCAGGATTTGTGTGATGACCTGATGTATAAAACATTCTTACTGTATTCATAGAGATGCAAGAAAGCTAAGAAAGAGAAGAAAGAAAAATATTTCTAAAATTTATTGGAACAAATATTGTATTATGAACAATATGGAGTTGTCTCTTGGGAACTTATCTGTGAAATAGACGCCTGTTCATCATGCCCAAATGCAGTGACGAAAACGTACAGGTTGTGGGGCAAGTGACACACATGAATGGCCAGGGTGTTAGTGGGAGCTGACCCAGAATGATCTCGTGTATGAATCTGCCTTTCTTCAAAGAAAACCACGTGAGGTTTACAGCTGACATTTTACTTAATTCATGGTTATGTGCATATAAACCATTTATTATGTGTAAGTTATCTTATGAAATAACAGAAATGGAAGAACTCTCTAGATTGATGGTTACAGCCAGGGAATTGAAAGTCAGAGGCTCATGCTCAGGTCTGACAACGGCTTTTTGTACAGCAAAGGCAAGTTTCCTGACTTCAGCAATTAGGTTTACCATAGATTGTGTACTATATTCATTTTTAAGTTTTCTAATTTCAGGAAAAAAAGTTCATTCATTTCAGCAATCAACATTTACTGAGCACTTACTATGTAGAAGACACAGACCCACCAATCTGGGGCATATGTTCTAGAAAGTATATTTTAAGGCTTTAATATTCAAGCATTTTGATGGAAACAACCCAGTGCTAAAATCCCTTTGGAATCTTAATAATTCCAATTTGGAAAATCCCATGAATGGAATGATAGTTTGGCAGGAGCATCTCTCTAGTCGTTTCTGTGAGGTTCCTGAATTCCACTAATGCTTATATTAGATTATGCAAAGCTGAGTTTGCAGCACTTGAGACTTGAAGAGGTATAACTGGGTGTGGCAAATAACTCAGTCTAACCCTTAACTCCGACAATCTTGACATGCTAAATAAAATTGCTGGTATTGCCTCTCAAGGGTTGTTGGGCAAATGACACAGGGCATGGTGTGGGTCTGATCACATCCTTACCATTCAGACACGGTGTGATCTCAGACAAATCAACCTGTCTCATGGTTTCTCATCTGTAAAATGGACATCATAATAATTATCTCACATGTTACGGTAAGAATTACATAAAATAACCACTAGCATTTAGAGGATTCAATAATCATTAGCTCCTTTGTACCTTTCTCTGATCAGAAACACTTCAAGATGCACCTGCTGCAAATAATTCACTTACATGGAAATTACACTTTTTGGTCAACCCAGATTATAGTCCAATATTTTATAGTTGAACAAAATGTAGAGAACTAAATGTTAGAAAAATCTAAGCTGGGAATCCTTGGCTCTTCTCTAGTTGAATCTGTGACTTTAGGAAAGTAAGTCAGCATCTTTGGGCCTCATTTAAGCACCTGGGAATAAGGAGATCAACTCTTTCAATGCTTTTTTACATGGTTACCAGGTGAGCCAAATGAATTGTGAAAATGCTTCAGAAAAAAAAATGCATTGTTCATTTGCCAGGTATTCTTATATTCTCTTGGTCTAAGCAAAAATTAGGAAAGGCAGAGAAGAGAGTGAAGCATGTTGAATTGAATACATTCTTTTCCCCAATAATGAATTTGCAAATTCATATTATGGAGAAATTAGTTCAATATGTCCACCACCAATTTACACAGAAACAATGATCACTTTAAACATAAAATCCCAGACTAGTCCTGCGTGTAACATCAGCCAGAACCTTCAGGCTGAAAGCTTCCTGTAAGAATGACGAAACACTGCATCCTGTTTCAAAGCTAAATAATAATATGAATAATAATAATGTTATGAGACTTCTGCGGTATTAATTAATAATAGTAAAATAAGGATCTAGTGAGATAATTGGAAAAGAGTTGGTCATACATGTTTCCACCACACACATGACATTTCAAACAAGGTGTTTAACCTTAGGCAACCTCCCCTTGTTAATCTGGGGTTTCCTTGCATACAATTCAGAATTCTTAAAGTTAGCTGGTGCAATGTTTTACTCAATCAACTACTAAGAATATGTTCTTTCCTCCTTATCCAGGAAAAACACCCCAGAGGATTTTCTTATACAGCTCTTTCTGCAAGAATGAAAAGCGAACAGGCATTGAGGGGTAAGCTCTGCTGGAGGCCGCAGCCCCTGAGGGGAGAGAGCAGGTGTTGCCCTGTGCAGATGGCTGGTGGGTAAACAGTCTCACTCCCAGTTTACAAGAGTCCCTGTGCTCCCCATGATGTTCAGGGGACACAAACGAAAATCAGAAGGGAACAGTTAAAATCATCTCCAATCCCACAGGAAAAATCAAATTTAAAATTTGGTTGTATTTTATTCTATTTTTGTGTGTATAAGCTCATAAAGAAAAAAGTTTTCTTAAAGTTTGAATCAATTTGTATGAACAGTTTTATATGTATCATTTCCCACCTTACCGTGCATTGTGAGTATTTCCTCACGTTACTAAATATTTATTAAAGATACATTTTTAACAACTGGATAACATTCATACTAAGACTGTTCCATAAATTAGAGATCTCCCTATAGCAGGACATGTAGATTCTTTTCAAGTTTTCAGCATCATAGTTAGTATTAACAGTTATACACATAGATAAATCTGTGGCAGGTTTTCTGACCATTTCCACTGAATAGATTTATATAGATGAATTGCTATATTAAGGCATGTGGACAATTTTAACACTTTTAGTGTATACCATCAAACCCATTCCGTCAAAGATGCGAACACGTGGGCTGGCCCCGTGGCTTAGCGGTTAAGTGCTCAAGCTCCGCTACTGGCGGCCCGGGTTCAGATCTTGGGCGCACACCCGACGCACCGCTTCTCCAGCCATGCTGAGGCTGCGTCCCACATACAGCAACTAGAAGGTTGTGCAACTGTGACATACAACTATCTACTGGGGCTTTGGGGGAAAAATAAATAAATAAAAATTAAAAAAAAAAAAAAAAGATGCGAACACGTGCTCTTTGCAGCCTGATGTGAGAGTGTACAGCCCTTCTCAGTATTGAGAGTTATCAGAAACCAATCTTTAAAAGCTTATGAGACTAGAATTTCTCTTACTCTAAACCACTGTAGTGTTATTGAGTGTGAAAATACTATTTAGATTTCAAGGAAAGTCCAAACCTCTCCTCAACTTAGTCTGTGTTTGTTAGTGTCGTGGAGTGGATTCCAACTCCTAGAGGCCCTGTGGACAGCTGAGCCCCTCTCTCCTTCCGGCATTCTGTCAGTCAATGCTCCACTGCTATTTACGGGGTTCTCAGAGCCAGTGTTTTCAGAAGTGGGTGGCCAAGTCCTTCTTCCTGGACTGTCTAGTCTTGAAGCTCCGCTGAAACCTGTCCACCATGGGTGACACTGCTGGTATTGGAAATCTTGGTGACAGAGCTTTCAGCATCCCAGCCACACACAGATGGGTGGTGTGGTTCCCTGATGGGGAAATGATCCTGGACCTCAGCAGTGAGAGCATCAGATCTTAACCACTAGACTACCAGGGCTGGCTCCTCAACTCAGTAAAAAGTTAAAAAAAAAAATGACAAACAGATTCCATGATGGTCAATAACATTAAATACACCATTAAAGAAAGAGTATCAAATAACACACAGGTATTCATAATTCTACCTTTCATATACTCAAAGGCAAAATGTGTCACCTATTTCATAATTTAACAGAGTGTAAGCAGAAAATACTTTAGTTTTTCTCAAATACTTCAGTTTTGTAATGAAAGAATAGGAAGAACGTAAACTAGTTGTGATTTTAAACCACATATGTGCATAGAAATGTGTAAGAAGACATTTGCATAGATGCTATCTGTAAAAATATATATGAATGATTTCAAAGTAGTCTAAAATTTTACTCTTTCCTCTACAAAGACAGCAGAGTATCATCAAAAACTCCTCACGGCTCTGCATCTGCCCGTCTGTTCAGATGGGGTGGTGAATGTGCAAACCCGCTGGGGGCATCACTCCAGGGGGTCTGAACCGCACGCTCTCCCGCACCGGGACACGGGCACTGTCGCTCTCCATTCAAAACGCAGCACAGATAAGCTGTCTGGGATGGGATGAAGCGACAGGATTTTGAATTTCTAGGCCCAGTTCTGCTCTAATTCATCTATGATATGGCACTCTTCCTTTCTGTGTGTCATTCTCTTTACTTATTCATAGAAGCCAAATATATAAATGCATTAATAACTTCCATCATTACAACATTTCATGAATGAAAATGTCTTAAAGAAAATTGCTGGGATCTAGAAAATCTGGGGGAAAAAGTTGAGAAGACATATGGGCCCTGGAATCATATTGCCAGGTTCACCTAGGGTCTACACCGTCTAGACGTGACCTGGAACCAGCTACTAAACTTCTTTAAGCCTGCTTCCTCTGCTGAAAATAGCACCAATAAAGATACATACCTCATAGGGTTGTGAGAATTAAGGGATATTCGGCATATAATGTACTTAGTAAGCAGTCAATGAAAATTATGATTTTTCTCTCTTTTTAAAACAGGAAGGTATCTTTATGAATTAACTGGACAATGAACTCTAATGGCCTACATCTTAGATATTTTTGAATCCCTAGTTCCCCGCACAGGGCAAGCACAGTGTTCTAAATTGTGAGACCGAATGAGGGCAATAATGCTGTCCACAGTGGCAGATGAGAACCACCAACTCAACTTCTGCAGGCATAAACCAATTGACCTTATTTTTATGAAACATTAAGCCTGTCCAAAAACTAGTCAACTTGTCATCAGCAGTTGCCTTACTTATAGATAAATCAGAAAATTAATCCCAGATATGAAATCAGGTAGTCCTGCATTGAATAAGCTCCATTTCTGAATAAGCTATAGAAAGGAATAGAATAGATTTATAACCATCGCCACTTGCCCAGTTTCCATTGTCCAAGTCAGAAACCAGGGATACATCACAATCTCCTAAAATATAAGATGGCCATACCATCTTCCAGCTAAAATCACTTTAAGGATCCTCTATCTTTTAGAAACTTTTTTCAGCTTTATTGAGGTATAATTAATGTACAATAACCTGTATATACTTAAAGTGTCCAATTTGATAAGTTTTGATATAAGCGTACATCCAAGAAACTATCACCCCAATCAAGGTAATGAACATATCCATCACCATCATAAGTTTCCCTTTGTCCCTTTGGATCCTTCCCTTCCCCCACCTCCCACCTGCCCATCCATAGACAACTGTGGATCTGCTTTCTGAAACTGTAGGTTTGTTTTTCTACAGTGTTGTGTGTATGGAATCATATAGGATGTCATTGTTTGCATTTGGCTCATTTCACTGAACATAATTATTTTGAGACTCATTCGAGTTTTTGCACGTTTCAGTAGAGAATTGTGTTTGATGCCAGGTGGTACTCAATTGTACAGGTACACTACAATGTGTTTATCCATTCAGCTATTGATAGCTATTTGGGTTGTTCCAATTTCGGGCTGATACAAATAAAGCATCTATCAGCCTTCATGCACCAGTGTCTAAAAAGTTTGTATAGACATAAACCTTTAGGCTTTGGTCTCTGCCTGTTTATTATCATCTTTTACTTTCTCTTCCTAGTACACTACAGTTGTGCAATTCACAACTTGTTTCCCTAACTCCTCGCCAGGCCAAACCTCTCTTCATTTGTCAAACTCAGGCATCCTTCTACCCTAGAAGCCTATTGTTACGCCTTGACATCTACTGTGTGCTCTCTCTGGGCAGACAGAAAGAGGTGCTCCCCTTCTCTGTAGGCTTAATGCATCTTATAGGACCCCAATTTCCCCATCACAAATTTTTGAAATTATTTACTTCTATGTTCACCTCCCACATCAGACTATGAACTCTTACATGTCAGGGTCAAGGTGATTTTCATCCTAATTCTGCAGGTCCTAGAAAATAAATGTTTAGTTGATTGGGTGTTATATACGCAATGAAGTAAGTATGATTATGTATTTAAACTATATATACACCAAACTCACTTTATAGATGGCTCGTTTGTAAAAATACAATATCTAATATTATAAAGCACTCACCACTGCCTAAAAGTTTCCAGCCTAATTTGTTCACATTTCACAGTCACAAGTGAAAAGTACATTTTAAAATATGACATGTCCCACAATTCTGCAGGAATGTTTATGTTCCTATTTATTCTAAGGGTTAACATTTGATAAAACTTTGAGACTCACGTGTGTCTCATGAAGTACTGTGAGTATCCGGGAGCCAGCAAGCCACTTGGCTGCCTTTGCCATTCTGGATTGTGTGTGTTAACATTCTTTTACATTTGAAGCTTATCTTCTTCCAAAAGAACATTAAGAAATTAAATTTCTGAAAAGTGCTAAAAATAAAACCCCTATTTGGTGATGGATGTTTTCTAAAACGCTTTGTAGTTAAGCTATACAGACAACTATGTTGTGAACTTTTCCCATCTACTCTTAAACATGGCTCCATGTCCTGGCCCAATCCAACCAGTGAATTAGACAAGCTCGTAACTTTCTGCTGACGCAGGTAAAGGATCAGCCTTAACCGAGTTAGTGTTATTTGAACTGTGGAACTGGGCTAAACTAATATCTTTGTATTTTAATTTATATTCAATATGTTCACCCCAGATAAAGAGTTCTATAGCATATTTTTTGTTTGTATCATCTTATTTAAATCTTTCCATCACTACTTCATAACTTACCAGTTGAGGAAACTCAGATTTCAAGAGGTTCTGGGATGTGTCCAGGGCTACAAATTGTAAACTCAAATGCTGGTTTTCTGACTTGAACCCCATGCCCTTTGTACCACGCCATCTGTCTTCCTGTCAATCCAGCCTTACGAAACCATCGAAGAAGTTGCCGGGCATTTTTTCTTTAAAGATTCTGAACACTTTTCATATTTCATTGTTCCAGATTTTTGGCTGATGTCTCATGGATGAAATTGAATTTTGGTTGTTTTGTGAAAAGGATAATGGCATTTAAAAGTAAAGATTATATAATGTGCTCGCTGAGCTCCCAAATCTTGGGATATCAGACTGATGTTATCTAAGCTAAGGTTGGTGGCAGAGGTGGAATCCAGGGCTGAATAAAACAGCAATCCACAGAACAACGGCATCATTCTAGCACTTGCTGGTACAGCATGCAGCATGTGGCTTAGAGATGCATGGAGGAAATCCAATGAATAATACTGTGCAAACACTATGAGATTTTTGTTTCTAAATCAAAAAACTAAGTTGCTTGCTTTCTTAACTTCCATCAATTGTAAATCTTTTACAGAGAGTTTCCAGGACACTCACAAAGGAAATTGGACCTGAACAATGGATAGCCAGAGCATTTATCTCTCGTGCCCAACATACTGATAAAAAGGAATTAACCAAACATTTTCTCTCTCAACTCATTCCTTTTTCAGTTGTTTCCCCCCCATACTGTTATTTCCTTCTCAGCTAAATATCCAAGTTAAAAAAGCTCTTCTGCTCTAAATCATATTATACTACACATATGTACTATTCTCCTCCACAGTGTTAACTTGCTTTCAGAGGTTCCTTATTCTTAAATTACGATAGTCATCAAGATTGCTTTAAGCCGTATGGAAGTTTTTATTGATTTTTTTCCAATTTCCACAAGTAATCTGATATTTCAGTGAGTATTAATAATAACATGAAAGATGCCCTGAGCATCCATCCAGCTAAGATGTCTCTGTGCATAAAAATTTCACCTCGCAAATCCATTCAATTTACTCCAGGTAAAGATCCTAGCCTGGACTTCCACTTGCACATATGGTAGAGAACCACCAGGAAAGCTAGATATTGTCAATCTTCTACTTGAAGGGGTCAGAGAATGGGCAGAGTCAGGACTAGAAGGAGAAAAACCCCCAAAAGGAAAGAACTTTTCAGAGGGGGACTGAAGATCTGCAGAAATCTCTGGGGGTATTTGCTGATTCTGTGTATAGGCCAGAGGCTGAAGCTGCTCTAGGGGACAGAGAAACCAGCACAGCTTTTGGCAATCACATGGAGCTAAGTGACAAAGTTGGAGACTTGAGGGGTCTCAAACACCTGTTTGGCTTCTGCCTTAAAACATTTGCTGAAGTTTGAAGCAGGGATGGTGGCTGAACAGCTAAGTCATGGTAACTCTAGAGTGTAAAGTCTCACAATGCTTAGGAGAAGACGGTCTTCCAGGGAGACACTCGAAGAACAACAAGTGGGAATCAAATGCCCTTCCTGGAGTAGTGGATTAAAAGTAAAAATCTCCAATTGCTTATCCTGGGGCTTTGCTGATATGGGCATAAGTAGGTGCTTTGACTCTAGCACGTGGACACTGTTGGGGAAGATTAAAAACTGGCAGAGCCTTTGGTGATTGTACAGAGCTGGAATGACAAAATTAGAGAGTTGAGGGGCTTTAAATATACAGCAGATCTCCCCTTTAAGACGCTTGCTACATTCTGAAGCTGTTCAGGGAGGGAGATAGACCTAAGTGGAAAACCTCTGAGAAGCAAAGCAGAAATTCGTGCAGCTTCTAGGTGCTGAGGAGACAAAGGCATACCAAACTTTCAAGTAAAAGTCCTCGAAAGCCATGCTCTTGGTGACAGGAGTAGATGAAAGATAGATGAAATTTTACTAAAACTTGAACCCAGCCTTGATCCAGCTAAATTCGTGATTGGATTAAGATAATGAACCCCCATTCTCAGACCAACAGAGTACAGTGTTAACACTCTCTGATGGAAGATAACATCATCCGAAGCTTCTAATTAGTTTTTTCACAATGTCTAGCATAAAATTAAAATTTACTAGGTAGATTAATTGTATCAGTTCTCCATTGTCACAATAACGTTACATAACAAATAACTTATTCAACTTTAAGGCCGGACAATATTTATTTAGGCCACAACTCTAGAGTGGATGAGTTAGACTGACTTCAAATGGGCAGTTCTTGGAGTCTCTCCTGACTGGAATTTGGCCAAATATTGTCTGAATTGTCTGATTGGGCTGGAATCACCTGGAAAGTTTGGCTCTGCTCCATGTGCCTCATCTTCTAGCAAGCTCGTGTATCCATATTCTCACGGCAAAGGCAGAAGAGCAAGATGGCAAAAAGAAACATACAGGTACTTTTTCAAGTCTCCACTGTGCCATTTTACTAAATAGCCAAAGCAAGTCATATGGCTAAGCCTAAACTCAGGTTGTGGGGCAAAACACCCCGCCAGGTGGGAGTGCACTGGAAACTTAAACAGCAATGTGTGAGGATGGAGGGAGGGATAAAACTCAGGGTCATGAATGCAATAAATCTCCTAAATCAAGAAACAAGACTACATGAACAATAAGTAATAGTGGAAAAAAACACAAGGACAGACGCACAGATGATCCAACTATTGGATTATTATTCAACGAATTTAAAATAACTGTGTTAAGTCCATTCAATAAATAGAAGAAAGGATGTACGAAATATATAAAGAGTTGGAGATTTTCAACAAAGCATTGAAGCTTAAAAAAAGTGATCGAATGGACTCTCTAAAACTGAAAAATAAAATACATGATGTTAAGAACTCATTAAGAACCCATTGGAATGGATTTAAAAGCAATTTGGACACGGTGGAATACAAAATTAGTGAATTAAAGATAGTTAAATAGAAAATATAAGAATTCAGAGAAGGAGGAGAAAAGACCAGAACCTGAAACATATGAATGTATATATACTCCTACAGTGTTTCTGTAGTGTGGTTGCTTTTTTTACAACCAATACCTCCAAATGCTTCTGCTTGACTTTTAAGGCCTTTTATTAAATACCCTGCAGTGCTCATTGGACCTTATATCCTAATATACACAGAGAGCATTTTCACTGTCTCTTTGAAACTTTTAAATCTTCTAAGTCTTACCCATCCTTAATTGTCTCCTCATAAATACCTCCAATGAAAATCTCCCACAGTGTTCATTTCCCCTCCCCTCTGCAATCCTGTTGTATTTTTTACAGCCAGTATTATAAAATTTAGCACATATGTTCCATCTGCTTAGCTGGACTATAAAATACCAGAGGACAGGAATGAAGTCTAAGGTTTCATTGGTAATCTTTTAGAAGTCACACTGAGGTATCCCTTATAACCATAGAAAGAACAGGATAGAGCTTGGCCTATGGGCCAGATGGAGACAGGGATGCAGTCACCACCAGGCAAGACTGTCCCATTTCTCCATCTCTTGAGACAAGAACAATTTCCCCCACAATTCACTACTTCATCACAAGAGAGGGACGTACTTCTTTTCTTCAGACCAAGACTTTCAGTGGCTTCTTTGGGTTAGCTGCTACCCTCGGAACCAGTTAGTAGTGATAAAGTACTGAGGATCCCCGTGAGAACCACGTGATCTCTGTGTGGACGGAACAACACTCCCCCAAAAGAAACCAGGGTGCTGGTCTTAGATAAAAATGTGGAATATTGGAAAAAGAATAAAATTTTCACTACAGTATATAGTAAGTAATTTACTAGCTTAAAGAAAGAACTTAGAAAAAAGAAAGGAAGGAAATCACCAACAAAGGATACATTCGATAAGAATATGGTTTTGATCATTGGTCATGTGTCCTCGCAGTACGGAATTGTGATAAGTTGAGAGGAACATATGAACCAATCAGAAAGGAGGGTACATTTTGTTGTTCCATATGATCTAAAGCTGGGAAATGGAAATTGTATTTTGCAGTCCACGATTTAGTATTTTATTTTGTGCTCTGACTTTAAAAAATTATTAACTTGAATTAGAAGAAAAATTGGAAATAGAAGAGGAAGATTAAGTTTCAAAGGATATCAGCCAAGCACGGAGCATATGCAAAAATGCATGACTTTAAGTTGTATATAAGTGCTAAGGATGAGTTAAAAATACAACTGATCAGTCACACAATTACTGTGTCCATATGAAGCAAGCAAATAAATTGCTGAGGGGAAGTACCACTATTCTTGATTCTAAATAAAAGAATTCTCCCAAGGGTTGTCTTAAATATAAAGAATGACATCAGTTCACAACAATGTTCCCGTAGCATCATGCTTTATTCAGTAAAAATCATTCTGTCCTCATAAGAGACAATACAAGGCTAGGAATGGGTCATCTAAGGCAGTCCTTCTCACTGTAGATGATTCTGACCCCATTTGGCAATGTCTGGTGACTGTTTTTTCAGCTTTATTTAGATATAATTGACATGTAACATTATGTAAGTTTAAGACATACAACATGTTAATTTGATACACTTATATATTGCAAAATGATTACCACCATAGCACTAGTTAACACCTCCATCATGTCACATAATTAGTATTTCTTTTTTCTGATGAGAACATTTAAGATCTACTCTGTTAGCAACTTTCAAGTACATAATACAATATTATTAACTATAATCACTATGCTATACATTAGATTCCCAGAACTTATTCATCTTATAACTGGAAGTTTGTACCGTTTGACCAACATCTTCCCATTTTCCTCACTTACCAGCCCCTGGTAACCACCACTCTACTCTCTGATTCTATGAGTTTAGCTTTTTTTTAGATTCCACATGTGAGGTCATACTATATTTGTCCTTCTCAATCTGAATTATTTCTCTTAGCATAATGCCCTCAAGTTCCATCCATGTTGTCACAAATGGCAGGATTTCCTTCCTTCTAATGGGTGAATAATATTCTATTGTACATCTTCTTTATCCATTGTCCATTGATGGTCACATAGGTTGTTTCCATATCATGGTTATTGTGAATAATGCTGCACTGAACATTGGGGTGCAGGTATCTCTTCAATATCCTGTTTTCATTTCCTTAAATATATACCCAGAAGTGGGATTTCTGGGTCATATGCTAGCTCTTTTTTTAATTTTTTGAGGAACTTCCATACTGTTTTCCATAGTGGCTGTACCAATTTACATTCCCACCAAGTACACAAGGGTTCACTTTTTTCCACTTCCTTGCCTAAATTTGTTGTCTCTTTCTTTATAATAGCCATTCTAACACGTATGAAGTGATATCTCATCATGGTTTTGATTTGTATTTCCCTGATGATTAGTGATGTTGAGTATCTTTTCATGTACCTGTCAGCTATATCTTCTTTGAAAACATGTCTATTTAGTTCCTCTGCCCATTTTTAATCAGATTGTTTTTTCGTTTTTGTTTTTTGCTATTGAGTTGTGTGAATCCCTTGTATATTTTGAACACTATGCTCTTATCCAATATGTGATTTGCAAATGTTTTCTCCCGTTCCATAGGTTGCCTTTCCATTTTGGTGATTATATCTTTAGCTGTGCAGAAGCTTCTTAGTTTGATGTAGCCCATTTATTAATTTTGGCTTTTGTTGTTTGTGTTTTTGGTGTCATTTCCAAAAAAAATTGTTGCCAAGACCAATGTCAAGGAATTTATCTCAATGTTTTCTTCTAGTAGTTTAACAGTTTCAGTTCTTATTTCAAGCTAATTTTTGTGAATGATGTAAGATAGGGGTCCAATTTCATCCTTTTGCAATTATCCTTTTGCGATTACTTGCATCCTTCATGCAATTATTCAGTTTTCCCAACACCATTGAAGAGAGTATTCTTTCCCCGTTGAGTATTCTTGGCTCTTTTGCCAAATATGAGTAGATTGTATACACAAGGATTTACCTCTGGAGTCTTGATTCTGTTCCATTGATCTATGTGTATATTTTTATACCAGTAACACACTGTTAATTACTATAGCTTTGTAGTATAGCTTAAAGTCAGGAAGTGTGATGCCTCCAGTTTTGTCATTCTTTCTCAGGATTGTTTTGGCTATTCAGAGTCTTTTTTGGTTCCATATAAATTTTAGAATTGTTTTCTCTACCTGTGGAAATGCCGTTGGAATTTGATAGAGATTGCAATGAAACTACAAATGGCTTTGGGTAGTGTTGACATTTTAACAGTATCAATTCTTCCAGTCCATGAGCACAGGATATTTACTCATTTGTTTGTGAATTCTTCAATTTCTTTCATTAATGTTTTGTAGTTTTCAGTGTACAAATCTTTACCTCCTTGGTTAAATTTATTCCAAACCATTTTATTGTTTTCTATGCTACTATAAATGTAATTTTTTATAATTTCAGATAAATGTCATTGTTAATGTATAGAAACACAACTTATTTCTGTATGTTGATTTTCTAACCTGCAACTTTTCTGAATTCATTGATTAGTTCTAACAGTTTTTCTGTGGAGTCTTTAGAATTTTCAATATTTAAGATCATGTCATCTACAAACAAAGAAAATTTTACTTCTTCCTTTCTAATTTGGATGCCTTTTATTTCTTTTTCTTGCATGATTACTCTGGCTAGGACTTCTAGCAATATGTTCAATAGGAGTGGTGAGAGTTGGTCCTTTGTCTTGTTCCTAATCTTAGAGGAAAAGCTTTCAGTGTATCGCCATTGAGTATGATTTCAGTGGTGGACTGGTCATATATGGCTTTTATTATGTTGAGGTATACTCCTTCTGTACCCAATTTGTTGAGTGTTTTTATCATGAAATGATGTTGAATTTTGTCAGGTGATTTTTTCTGCATCTATTGAGATGATCATATGATTTTTATCTTTCATGCTATTACTGTGGTGTATCACATTTATTAATTTGCATATGTTGAACTATTCTAGCATCTCAGCAATAAATTCTACTTGATCACAGTGTATGATCATTTTAATGTGCTTGATTTCTGTTTGCTAAATTTGGCTGAGAATTTTACATCTATATTCATCAGGGATATTGGTCTATTTTTTTCTCATAGTGTCCTTAACTATGAGCTTTGGTATCAGGGTAATGCTGGCCTCAAAAATGAGTTTGGGAGCATTCCGTACTCTTCAGTTTTTTGGAAGAGATTGAGACAGATGGGCATTAATTCTTCTTTAAGTGTTTGGTAGAATTAATCCATGAAGGCATCTTTTCTTGGGCTTTTCTTTGCTAGGAACTTTTTATTACTGATAAATCTCGTTACTCATTATTGCTTTGTTTAAACTTTTAATTTATTCTTGATTCAGTTTTGGTGAGTTCTATGTTTCTAGAGATTTATCTATTTCTTCTAGGTTATCCGATGTGTTGGTGTATAATTGTTCACAGCAATGTTTTATGATTCTTTTTATCTGTAGTATTAGTTGCAGTGCTTCCTCCTTCACTTTTGATTTTATTTTTTTGAAACTTCTCTCTTTTTTTCTTAGTCTAGCTAAAAGTTTTCCATTTTGTTTATCTTTTCAAAACTGGCTCTTGGTTTTATTGATTTTTTAATATTTTTTTCTATTTTTATTTTTTCTGCTCTGATCTTTATTTCCTTCTTTTTTCTAACTTTGAGCTTAGTTTGGTCCTCTTTTTCTAGGTCCTTGAGGTATAAACTTAGGTTGTTTATTTGCGATCTTTTTTTCTTTATGCAGAAATTTATCACTACAAATTTCCCTCTTAGAACTGCTTTTGCAGCATCCCATAGATTTTTTCCATTTTCATTTGTTTCAAGGGTTTTTTTCAATTTTTTCTTTTACCTGTTGATTGCTCAGAAGCATGTTGTTTAATTTCCACATATTTGTGATATTTCCAGCTTTCTTCCTATTATTTGTTTCTAGTTTCATACCATTGTGGTCAGAAAAGATACATGGTGTAATTTCAATCTCACTAAATCTGCTAAGACTTGTTCTGTGACCTATCATATGATCCATCTTAGAGAATGTTCTGTGTGTACTTGAGAAGAATGTGTATTCTGCTGCTGTTGGAAGGAATGTTTTGTGTATATCTGTTAGGACCATTTGGTCTAAAGTATGGTTCAAGTCCAATGTTGCCTCTTTGATTTTCTGTTTGCATGATCTAGCTTGTTAAAAGAGGGGTATTGAAGTCTCCTACTATTATTGTATCATTGTCTCTTTCTCCTTTCACATCTGTTAGTATTTGCTTAATATATTTAGGTGATCCAATGTTGGGTTCATATATATCTATTATTGTTATATCTATATCCTCTTGATGAATTGACCACTTTATTAATATATAGTGACCTTCTTCTCCTGTCACCGTTTTTGGCTTAAAGTTCATTTTGTCATATATAACTAACCCTGCTCTCCATTGGTTTCCACTTGTGTGGAACGTATTTTCCATCCCTTCACTTTGAGCCCACGTGAATCTTTGAAGCCAACGTGAGTCTCCATAGGCAGCATATAGTTGGGTCTCACTTTTTTTTTTTTTTTAAATCTATAAAGTCACTCTCTGTCTTCTGATTGAAGATTTCAATTCATTTACATTTATAATAACATTGATAGGTAAAGACTTATTAACACCATTTCATTACCTTTTTTCTGGCTGTTTTGTAATTCCCTGCTCCTTTCTTCCTCTCTTGCTGCCTTCTTTTTTGAATCAATAATTTTCCACAGTGGTATTCTTTGATTCCTTTGTCTTTATCTTGTTTTTATCTACTATAAGTTTTTTTTTTTTTTGTCATTACCCTGATGCTTAAATCAAACATTTTATAGAAATAACAGTCTACTTTAAGCTGATAAGTTAACTTCAATCTCACACAAAAACTCTATCGTTTTACCCCCTCCTTTCACATTTTATGTTTCTGATGTCACAATTTACATCTTTTTATATTGTGTGTCCATTCACAACTTATTGTAGCTATAGTTATTTTTAAGACTTTTTTCCTTTAAACTTTATATTAGAATTAAGTGGTTGACAGGCACCATATTACGGTATTAGAGTATTCTGAATCTGACTTTATACTTACCTTTACCAGTGTACTGTAAGTTTTCATGTTACTGATTAACATCCTTTCATTTCAGCTTGATGATCTCCTTTCAACATTTCTTTTAAGGCAAGGGTAGTGTTGATGAATTCCTTTAGCTTTTGTTTTTTAAGGAAAGTCTTTATCTTGCCTCCATTCCTGAATGACAGCTTTGCTGGGTAAATTATTCTTGGTTGGCAGTTTCTTTCTTTCTGTACTTTGAATATATTATCTCACTCTCTCCTGGCCTGCAAGGTCTCTGCTGAGATACCCACTGATAGCTTTATTGGGGTTCCTTTGTAAGTGAGAAAAATATTTCCTTGCTTCTTTTAAAATTCTCTCTTTGTCTTTGATTTTAGACAGTTTTATTATGTGTCTTGAGGAAGATCATTTTGGATTGAATTTTGGGGTGCTCTCTTAGCTTCAGGAACTTGAAAGTCCAAATCTCTTCCCAGGATTTGGGAGTTCTCAGCCATTATTTCTTTACATAAGATGTCTGCCTTTTCTCTCTTTCTGGGACTCCAGTGATGTGCACATTGCTTTTTTTAATGGTGTCCCATAGGTCCCATATGCTTTCTTCATTTTTTCTTCCTCTATTTGGATAATTTCAATTGATCTGTCTTCTATATTACTTGTTCTTTCTTGTACTTTGGTCAAGTCTCATGTTGAAGCTCTCTATTGAATTCTTCAGCTGAGTCATTATTCTGCAGCTCTAAAATTTATGTTAGGTTCTAATTTTTGTTTTCTATCTTTTGGTTAAACTTCTCATTTTGTTCTTATATTGCTTTCCTGATATCATTGAATTATTTATCTATGTTCTCTTGTAGCTCTATGAGCATCTTTAGAACAATTATTTTGAATTCTTTGTGGGACGATTCCTGGATCTCCATTTCTTTGGAACCAGTTACTGGAGGTTTACTATATTTCTTTGGTGGACTCACATTTCCCTGATTCTTTGTGATCCCTATAGCCCTGCTGGATGTCTGCACATTTCAAGAAACAGTCACTTCTTCCAGACTTTAAGGATTGACTTTGGTAAGAGAAGACTTTCACCTAGATGTGGGATGTGTTGGAGCATGCTGTGACCCTGTGTCCAGGGCACAGGGTGCTTTGTGTGGGAACATGTGATGCTGGAGTCCTGGGGGACGTGATGCCTCTTTGGCTCAGGGTATTAGTTTCACAGCATTGACAACTTTGTGGTCCTTGTCAAGCACTGTGGGAGTCCACAGTGGCTCTAAGGGCCATTGGGGTCTCCAGTAGCACCTCCAGGTCCAGTGGCTAGGGTCTAGGGCAGGCTACAGTGGCAGCCAGAGTTGGTGGTGTGAACACACTCAGCTGCAGGGGCCAGCTGCAGGCGTCTGTGTAGTGGCAGGGGCTGGTTGTAGGCATACATGTGGTGGTAGGGGCCAAGGTAGACAGCAAAAGCTAGGGCCAACTATGAACTCACTAGCAGATGCATGAGCCTTGGCTGTCGACATGCACTACTGTGGCTGCTGGATTTCATCACGAGTGCATAACAATAGAAGCTGCCAATGGGAGTCAGGCTGGGAGAAGGCAGGTACACAGCTAGAGGGGCTGGCTGCTGTTGATCACAGTGGTGCAGGCCAGTGAAGGAAGACAGGGCCTGATCCGGGCACTCATGTAGCTGCAGGAGTCCTGGCTGTCAGCATGCTCTCTTGTGGCTGCATTGTCTCCCCTGGGCACGTACACTGCAGTGGAGGCTGGCGACAGGTGTCAGGCCAGCAACATGCAAGTACACAGTTGGAGGGGTTAGCCCCAAGAACATGTACGGTGGTGGGGGTCAGCTTCAGGAGTCTAGGTTGCCATTTTGCACTTGTGCAGCAGCAGAGGCCTGGACTGGCTTCCAGTGCAGTTACTGGGCTCCAGTGGGGCAGAGGAAGGAGGGAATGGGGAGAGACTCAGGCAGCTGGCATTAAGGAATATGTATACCTGTGGGGTGAAAGTTGGTGAAATCTGCAGGGGGTTCATGGTGGCTGTTCTGGCATTGGTTTTTTCAGTAGTGAACTCTACCGGGTTTGTTTCATTGCGACCCACAGTTGCTCTTGGTAGCCCCTGCTTTTCTTTCCTTGTTCCTAGCCATACATATATGTCTCAGCTTTGCTGGTCTGGGTGGGGTGAAAATGAAGCAGGGCCTTCATGTGGTGCCCCAAAAGGCTGGAGAAGCTGATTGCTATCCCACTCTTTCTTTCCTGGCAAGGGAAACCATTTCAAGCTGAGAAGTTCCCTCTTGGCACTGAGCAGCACTGGCTTGGGGGATGAGATGACGCAGGCAAAATGAAGTCGTCTTCCTTCTCTTCTTGTGTGGTTATTTTCAGTTTTTTCTTCCTACTATGTTGCTAAAATTTCTTAAGTGGACAGTAGAGCTCTCCTAGGCTGTTTTCGTTTGATGGTAGCTGTCTACTTGTTGATCTTTGTAGGGGGACAGAGGCTGGGGGTCTCCTATGTTGCCACTTTAGTGATGTCACCTTTGATAATATGCCTGAAGACATTTTTGATTGTTACAACTGGGAGGAAGAGTGTGCTACTGGCACACTCTTCCAAGAGACCAAGAGTTTTGCTAAACATCCTACAAGGCATGGGACAGTCCTCACAACAAGTAATGATCTGCCTTATAATGTCCATAGTGCCAGTGCTTACAAATCCTGAGCTAAACCTTTCCTTCTTTTCCTTTTGCTACCACTTGCCAGTCAATACACTCTTCTCTCTTGTAAAGCCCTACCAAAGGTAAGTGTGTGTACGTATGTGTATATGTTTAACAGACAGTGTGTGCACATGCATATATGTCAGCCAGTCTGTGAGGGTATCTATTTTGAGGTTTCTGGAAGGAAAAAATATAATCTAGTTTATTTCATCATTTAGTCATACATATTTTTGCATAAAGAGAATAGCAACTGAAACGAATTTATTTTATTGTTTAATTTTGGATTATCCATGGAAATCATAGAAATCCTATCACCCATTACCAAAGATCAATGAGATATCTGGCCATGGTGCCATCATTTTCCTCATGTCTTTGTTCTGAACTCTAGCAGAGATTTGCGTCACTCAACGGTAATGACTACGTCGTTATAGGTCAGTAGGTCCATTCGAGCCAGTGTGAAAAGGAAGGTGTCCTTGTTCCAGCAAGGACAATTTACCATGGAAACTGCCATTTGTGCTCCCTTCTGAGGTCAGCTGCCTCCATGTCAATTTAGTCACCTATAATTTTGGCAAATATATTTTTCATAAATGGTAGCTGCAAAGAGTGCCCTTGTGTTGTCAATAGAAATGTTATGCAGCCATTTGAAAACTGTCACTTAGCTCTTAAACATATCTTCATCTGAGAGAAGAAAATGATTCTGAGATTATAATACCCTGTGTCAGTTGGAAAGTAAGGCACAGAGAAGAGACACTTAATTATTTTATCATCACCTCAACAAGTCAATTTTCCTAAAGTGGAAACTTAGCTCTGCCTTTAGTTAGACTTTGCAACTAGCAACCTCCCTGACCTCCAGTTCTTGGCGGGCTCCCGGGATCCTGCCTCTTTCGAGAGTGCCAGGGCTACATACAGAGCCAGCCTTTCTCTGTGCCCTGACCAAGAGCTGTCACTCTCCAGTTCTGGGCTGTGCCCATCTCCAGAGAGGGCCACTCTGCCTGCAGGCTTCCCTTTGGCATGCAAATCATGGTGACATTGGAGAGAGGTAGAGCTGGAACCTACTGAGATCTTTCCACTTGGGTTTTTTCCCCATGGAAGGAAAGAATATATGGTGCTATTTTTATCTTGAGAAACTCCTGCGTTGAAAAATGAATGCAGGAAGGCAGATTTGGATTACAACATACAAGGACTTATTTTACTCTCTCCTCCTTAATGTGAGCAGAGAATGATCTTTTCCAAAGAGTCGTGCATACTGACTGACTTGTTCTAAATCAGCCATGTCAGTGACCAGGATACCATTTTCCCAGTGTATCTATCCAGTGTTTAGAATGATGTATTTTATCAAATCATCAACCAGAATTTATTGAGAGCTTTCCTTTTTTTTTTTTTTTTTGTGAGGAGGACCATCCCTAAGCTAACATCTGATGCCAATCCTCCCCTTTTTTCTTGAGGAAGATTGGCCCTGAGCTAGCATCCGTGGTCATCTTCCTCTACTTTATATGGGACCCCGCCACAGCATGGCTTAACAAGCGATGTGCTGGTGTGCGCCCGGGATCCGAACCTGCAAATCCTGGGCCACCACAGCGGAGCGCATGCACTTAACCACTTGTGCCACTGGGCCGGCCCCTTGAGAGCCTTTCTAAGTGTAAGTATCCTGATGAGACTCCTGCTTTCAATGATTTTTGAGTCTGGTAGAAGGAACAAGACTAACACCTATGAAAAAGTCTCAAGCAAAGCAAGAAAGTGTATAATAAAGTGCTCAATGGGTAAGTGGAGTTTAAAAGGCTATAAGAAGCACAGAGAAGAATGACTAAAGAAAACTAAACTTAATTTGTAGAATTTACAGTTTCTTAGAATTGAAGAACTGATTTAAATTCTGTTTTCTTAGCCAAGAGAAGATGTGCTATTTATGTTTCTTCTAAATGATGCTAAAGCATTCAGGTGAAAAGTAGCATAATTTTGTATGTTATCTAGGTTTAGCTAAATATCTCATTTTGTCAGGTTCACAAACTTTAATGTGTGTAGGGGCTAGGAATGTGGTGCACATTAGTGACGTGAGCTGGTGAGGGGTCATCGGGAGTAAAGATGAATCCCTGGCCCGTCCAATGGAGGCACTGGGAATCCCAACCTAATGCTGGCACACTGTGTCATATTTTTTAAAAATCTGAAAAACCAAATATTTTTTTATGTAAAATCTCCCAATTTGTAAATATTAGCAACAAAGAAAAATATTTTTAAATGTATTACAGACCAAGTAAAACACATCTACAGGCCGAAGGAGTGCAGGAATATTTAAAACATGGGTTATTTATGTGTGGTGGTGGGTGTAATGGGAATACATGGGAGGGAAGTGGTAGCAGAGACCAGATTCCACCAGCGCGGGCCAGCTATGGGAGGAAAAGGGTACTGTATCCTAACAGTAATGAAGGATTTTAAACAGAAAATGATGTGACTACATTTGCATTTTCAAAAGTTCTTTGTGGATGGATATAGTCTGAGGCACGGATTGATGTGGGCAAAATTGTTGCCAGGGAGATTAGGTAGGAAGTTGTTGCAGTATTTAAGATATATATGTGTGCTTAACGAGTAACGTATATATCCTATACTTCATATATATGATTATCTATCTATCTATCTATCTATCTATCTATTTATCTATCTATCTATCTATCACCTATCTATCTATCTATCTAACTTCCTCTGGCAAGAGCATTGTAAGGTATGGGGCCAAAACATCTTTTGCCTCAACAAATAAGCATAAGATAAGAACTGGATAATTTTGGTTTCCTTTTAATAACTTTTTCCTGATTACAAATGAATCACCATGAAAAATTTAGAACATTCAGAAAATCACAGTGAGAATAATTACAAGAACACATAAGGCCGCCTCCATCATTACCTAGTGTTCAAAGTCTGTGTCACTGAAAGCATCTAAGATCAGGAACCAGATGGAAAGCTGGTGTGACTGCAGCATGGGACATATCTTTGGGACCCTCTAAAAAAACTGGGTGAGGGCAGAGACATTTTAAGGGAGCTAACTTCCTCTAGTCACCCTACGGCTTAGAGGTTTGTGCTGCAATAATTCAGATATGATCAAAAAAGGATAAACTATTCACAGGCTGGTGAGCCATGGCACCTATGGATTATAGAAACACCCGTGATTATTTCTTTAGGAATTAGCACTTGGAAACCTAGAATTAGTATGTCAAAGGATAGGTATATTTTAAGGCTTCTGTTAAGTACAGCCAATGCCCAGGCTAGCAGTACAAAATTGTAATTACTCTCATTTTCCTCATCAAAATTGGTTATCAGTGTGTGTGGCTGATTGTGTTTTCCAAAAATGGCTGCAAAATGTTTCCCACCCCCTGTGTTCGTTGTACATGTGCTTTTGACACTCCTCCCCTCAAGAAGTAAGGTCTTTGTTCCCTCTCCTGATGTTGGGTGGAATCATGACTGACAAAAAGGATGTGGTGTGATTTCCAAGGCAAGGTTATAAAAGGGAAAGTTTTCATCTGACTTCTTTTGGGACACTTGCTTTTGGAAGTCAGCCATTCTGTGGTGAGGAAATCAAATAGTCACATAGAGAGACCATATGTTGATGGCCGGTTGACAGCCAATCTGAGGTCAGCCACCAGACATGTGAATTAACGAGTTTTCCCAGCTGAGCATCCAGACAGTGTGGAACAGAGACATTTGTCCCCTTTCTGAATTCCTGACAAACAGAATCCACGAGCCTCATAAAATGATGGTTCCTTTATGCCACTTAATTTAGGGTGGTTTTTGCACAGCAATAGCTAACTAGAACATTGTGTGTGTTCAACAATTTGAACAATTTGAAAGGTAAAACGTGGTATCTCATTATTGTTTAAATGGCATTTCTTTAAATGTCTATTGGGCTAGTTTTCTTTCTTTCCCCTTCCTTGCCACCTTTCTTCCTTCTTTTCTTCTTTTCTTCCTTCTCTCCCTCTGTCTCTTTCTTTCCTCTCTTTTCCTCTTTCCTTCTTTCCATTTATATTGCTTTTGAGAATTACTTCATCATTAAGAATTTAAATTTCAGAAAGAATTACATTCTGCATCCCCGGTGATTCACCAATGCCACACAGGCACTTCTATTAATAATATCATCAGTAAAATAATACAAGAGGGTGGATGATACGTACATGCAACTAAAGAAACAACTTAGGTTTATCGTATATCTCTCACTTTGCTCCACTATTAATGATTTCAGGGAATTTTCCTATGACTTCTCCACTTCCTGAGTTTACCCAGAGAACCCATGGCAGAGGGCAGATTCTGTATCACCACCTAATATCCCTTGTGCCAGACTGGAGGCTGGCTTGCGATGACAGACTGTTACCTCAGTTTGTGGTAGTATTATCTTGCTGTTTCAGATGTTGGAGTCTTCCCTTTGCAGTTGATCTTAGTCTTAAAGTGAATGGTGTGCTACCTCAATTTTCCTGTTAGATAATCCAGAGTGAAGCAGTAATGTAAGAGATACAGGGTCTGAGTGTCATTTATTTTCGAATTATAGGAATAAAACTAAGATTTTGTGTAAGATCTGACATTTCTTCAATCTAGCACCGTAAATCTACAAGCAATCTCAAAGATGTAAAGAATCCTAGGAGGGAGTTAGGGGTAAAACAAAGGTAGAAAATTCACAGCATGTCATCCTTTACTGACCCGGGCAAGATTTTGTGTTTGCTGTACTGATCCCAATGACAAAGTGAGTGTATCTTCCTATGAACATTCTTTAGATGTGGCTTCTTGCTTATTACATGTATGGTCATCCAAGGATGTGTTAAGTCGGCTATGCACAAGGATCTTTGAGTCTACATAGCCTGGCTCCTGTCCGATCCCCACATAGGGGTCTTTCTCGATTGCCTGTCTTCTTCTCTGGAATGTGAGCTTCGGGACAGAAGATGCCTTGTCTGATTATTCACTGACATGTCACCAGCACCTGGGACAATGCCTCTGCATAACAGACACACAATCATCATTCCAGACCATTCCAAAAAAGTCTGGACCAATATAGAGCCTGTTCAAATAGTCAAGCCAAGAAAAAGATAATGAGATCAAATACAGTCTTTTCTAAAAACTGTAACACTTAGATGAACCTATTGAGCATTTGCTATGTATTCCAAGGCCCCACATATTCAGACCGTCTTCCTCTTTAGCTGTGGCATCACTATCTGGGATGCTCTCAAATCTCAGAAATCTCACTGTGAAACCTTATGACACAGGGTTATTGGATTTTGTTAGGTAACTGTTTGTGTGCTTAAAAGACTCACATTGAAAGAGTTTCTTCCATATTCTCCCTGGGACTAGTCAGGTAAAAAAACTCCATTATTGGGGCCAGCCGGGTGGTGTACCAGTTAAGTTCTCACGCTCCGATTCAGCAGCCTGGGCATGGATCTACGCACCACTAATCAAGCCATGCTGTGGCAGGCATCCCACATATAAAGTAGAGGAAGATGGGCACTGATGTTAGCCCAGGGCCAATCTTCCTCAACAAAAGGAGGAGGCTTGGCAACAGATGTTAGCTCAGGGCCAATCTTCCTCACCAAAAAACAAACAAACAAACAAACAAAAAAACCTCCATTATCTCACCAAGTAATATTTTGAAGGGAAAAGGAGTAAGAGATCCAAAAATTAATGATTATCTTGTGTCATGTGCTACAAAACATATGTATGTAAGTATATGTCAATCCTCCCAGCAAATTTATGTCTGATCCTCCCAGTCTGAAACTACTACAGATTTGGGGGCTCTTTAAAAAGAAAGCAGGCCAGCCCCAGAGGCCTAGTGGTTAAGTTCGGGGTGCTACGCTTTGGCAGCCCAGGTTCAGTGCCCAGTCGCAGAACCACATCACTCATCTGTAAGTAGCCATGCTGCAGCAGCAGCTCACATAAAAAAAAAAAAGAGGAAGATTGGCAACAGATGTTAGCTCAGGGCAAATCTTCCTCAGCAAAAAACAAAAAAAGAAAAGAAAGAAAGCAACACAAAATTTGGACTACTAAAGAATGAAATTGTTTTTAAATGTAAAAATAAATCACCACAAGGTAGAAATTTACAAAAGCTCATGAACATATAAAATCTAAAAAAGCAGCATGTTTTATTATCTAATTGAAACAGTTTCATAACACTTTTTTCTCTATATGTTTTTTGCTGTGTACCTCTTGATTGCTCCTTCCTAGTGGTATTTTCTATACCACTTTCTATGAGGGTATAGAAAGATAAATTAGTCTTCCTTCTGGCATGGTTGGTCAAAATATGTTTCTCATTTCTCATTGTTTACAAAGATTTATTTCAGCCTCACTACTTATTAATGGTAAAGTATATTTTTAGGATTGCTGTCAAATTTGGGAATAAGTCTATTAAGTTTATTTAATTTAGAAGGCATAAGGTTTAGAAGAAAAACTTCTGTCTCCATACATTTCAAGCCCGTGACTTCTGCATACGACACACTTGAGGGCTGTGCACACTGGACACCACCGGACGTGTTGCATTGCACACTGACCTATGTCCTTGCACCTTTGTATTACAATGTCAAGTGAATCGGCAGAGTAGGCAATAAGGTTATTTCTAGAACTCACTTCTACACTATGAGAGCTAGTAGTAACTTAACTACACGCAGCATTATCTGTGAACCATGTAAATATATCACCAAACCCCAAATGAAATGTATCTCCAGTTCAGCTCTCCTTAGACAAATCCCCAAATATCCCGGGTTACTTCAGTGCAGCCTGACGGGAGGGACAGTGCGATGGGAAGAATGATGGGGTGCAAGACGAAATGGACTTTATGAACACCAGTTAAAATGTGATTTCTTGGGGAGAAAACAAACCTCCTATCTCTATTGGGCTGTCCGTGCTCTGATTCTGACTCGGCCGTTTATTTGGTGTGTAATCTAAGGCAAGTAAGTTATCTCTTTGTGCTTTGCTTTAATATTATTTCCCATTTCATAAGTTGTCGTGATAATTAAAAGATTTAATGGATATAAAGGGCTTAAAACTGTGCCTGGTATAGAGTAGGAGTCACGAAATGCTCTGTTTTTGTTGCACTAAACACTGTGTCTGATTGTCAGGGATATTAATGTGGCCAATAAACTTTTGTATAAAATGTTTTACATTTAACTTTGAATGCAAAGATAAAATAACAATTCTAATGCCAAGTCTGAAAAATGAAAGGGATTCTGGATATAGTTACAGATCTGTATTACTTGACTTAAAATAGTTTGTTCTTGGATCACAAATTATGTAAAAAAAGATGTTTGGAAAAATAAGACAAGAAGCTGGGAAGGGGTATAGTGCTAACAGCTCAAACAACCTGTCATGGTGTGATTATTTAGGCTCACATCTTTCACTTTATTCGTCATTTGCTTATTGGCACTGACAACTCAGCAAGGAAAAGGGCAAGAGGGTTAGGTAACGATGCATCTTTAGGATAAGTCTTACTCTAAATGTCTCCAAGATAGAGAAGTGAAACAAAAGTGTTGGTGAGATTTTGCCAAGAGTGAATATCCTGGACTCCCATGTTTATAAGCAGTATTTAATGTCTCCCCAAAAGGTCATTATTATAGGCACATAGAAAATGTGACTTTTAAACAATAGGAAAAGAAAATCAAGAAACCAGGAGAAGATCTTTAAATTTCTACTCATGGAATGGGACCTATGATCCAATTTAGATTCAACTTGTTTCCTCACTGTTGAAGACCAAGCCCCTAAAGTTTCTTTTCTTTCTTTCCTTCTTTCTTTCTCTTTCTTTCCTTCCTTCCTTCCTTCTTTTTTTCTTTCTTTTTCTTTCTTTCATTCTTTCGTTCTCTCTCTCTCTTTCTCTCTCTCTCCCTCCCTCCCTCTCTGCCTCCTTCCTTCCTTCCCTTCCTTTCTTTCCTTTCTCTTGCTCTCCCTCCCTCCCTTCCTCCCTCCCTCTCTCCCTCCCTCCCTCTCTCCCTCTTTCTTTCCTCTAACACATCTCCTCAGGAAAGGCAAGGTGTAGACGTTGAGGCCTCACCGAGATGGAGTACAGAAAAGATAAAGAAAAATGAAAGAGGAATAGTGGGACCTCTTGCCAGGAAAATTTCTTCTATTACTTTTCAGAGAAAATAGTCAGAAAAGTAAACTTAAAAATTCAATGCTTGGGGCTGGCCTGGTGGCACAAGCAGTTAAGTGTGCGCCCTCCACTACAGTGGCCCGGGGTTCGCCAGTTCGGATCCCCGGGCGCACACCGACACACCGCTTGTCAAGCCGTGCTGTGGCGGCATCTCATATAAAGTGGAGGAAGATGGGCATGGATGTTAGCCCAGGGCCAGTCTTTCTCAGGAAAAAAAAAAAAAAAAGAGGAGGATTGGCAGATGTTAGCTCAGGGACGATCTTCCTCACAAAAAAAAAAAAAAAAATTTCAATGCTTCCTAGACTTCATGCCTAACAAAATTTTTCCAAATGACATAAAATTATTCAGGAGCCGTTTGAATTACAGGGATCCATATAGAGCAGCCCTGATGTTTTCACACATGTTTATGCTGTGAGCTCTCACTGGCCTACGTTTACTCAGCAGATGGCAAGGCTTGTGACAGGGTCAAACAGCCTCCTGACAAGAGAGCAGCTCATTTTGCGCAAGGGACCTGTGAGGTAGCCCTCTCTGCCAGTAAACACGTGGACAGGCCAGGCTGCTCCCGGGGAACTGAACTCCAGAAGCCACAGAGGGGAGGGAGAGGGACCAGCAGAGGCAGCTGAACTCCAGAAGTCTTTCCGACAGAAAAAGTTTGACAAATTATGACCAAGACCTAAAAAATCACAATTAAAATTTTTTCCTAGTAGTGTAATTTTTTATTAAAGAAACTTTATATCTGGAACACAAGTTGGTAAATCATAAAGAATACACCTTGAAACTTTCTTTTAAATAAAGAATAGCATTTCCAAAATGACTTTTTTATTCCCTTTTATTAAATTCTTCTTAGAAAAGAAATACACAGAGACCAATGACTGTACGGTGTTGGGATACAAAGGCTGGCCTCCTTTGCCTTAATTTGGAATGGCCATCGGCTCAGAGTCCGGTGTGAGGTGCGCTGGGCCTCAGTTGCCCCTGCATGGCAGGTCAGTTTCTCCCTTTGCCCACCCTGCTTTCTTCACTTCCTGCAGGTGTATCTCCCAAGAGCAAAGAAAGCCTCTAGAATAGCAATGCACTCCAGATTCTTGAGAAACAGAGTAAAAAGGTTTTGAACCTGAGACAAGACAGCACAAAGTTCTTTAACCATGGAAACTTCATGAAAGCAGGTGGTTTTTTGTTGGTGGTGGTTTTGTTCTTTTGTTTGTTTGTTTACTCCTTAAACCCCAGTACCTTAACGAGAGTTTGACACATCATAGGTGCTCAAAGAATATTTGTCAAATAAATGAACTAGTTCATGGTTTTCTCAAGCGACTTTTGGAGCTCTAGACCACTTTCCATTAAGAGAGTTGAGACTTAAAAAAGTAACTGTTGGAGAAAGGGGATGACAAGAAATAGGGAGTCCTGTGATCAGCTCGCTTATTAGTTGAGAGATTTTCCTACCATTGAAAGTTTAAACATTGTGCTAAGAAACATTGGGGAGAAAGATCTTGTGGATTGTTTTAACTCTGGATATGTCTGATGATCTTCATTTAAGAATGTAAGTGTATCTCTTTTTCTACGGATAAGGACTTGTAGGAATACATCCAGGTAATTATCCAGAATAATTCCTCAGTATCACTTAGAGAATCATATAATGAATGGTAAGTCAAGGTTATTTGATAACATTGCCGAAAATCAGCAACTTGTTGCTCAAAGCAAGTAATTTGATGGAATTTAAAAATTTAATGGAAAAAAACTCCATTGTTTTAGGATTCTTGAAAGTAGCTTCTATAGCCAAGCCTCCAAAATTTTCCAGTAGCTATTCATTTTCAAAAACATTAACCTTCATATTAGCTATCATCTATTTTCCAAGTTTCCAGTCTCTGTGTTGTATATTTGTGATCGAGGCATTTTTTTTTCAGCTATATTGAGGTATAATTGACAAATAAAATTGTAAGATATATAAAGTGTGCAATGTGATGATTTGATATACGTATACATTATGAAAGGATTGTCCCCAACAAGTTAATTAATGTCCATCACCTCACGTATTTACCTTTTTTAAGTCTACTCTCTTAGCAAATTTCCATTATACAATATAGTGTTATCAACTATAGTCACTGTGTTATACATTAGATCCTCAAGCCTTATTCATCTTATAACTGAAAGTTTGTACCCTTTTACCAACCTTTCCCTATTTCCCCCAATACCAAGCCCCTGGCAACTACCATTCTACTCTCTGTTTCTATGAATTCAACTTTTGTTTTTAGATTCCACCTATAAGTGATACTACATGGTATTTACCTTTCTCTGTCTGGCTTATTTCACTTAGCATAATGACCTCCAGTTTCCTCCATGTTGTCGCAAATGGCAAGATTTCCTTCTTTCTTAAGGCTGAATGATATTCTATTGTGTGTGTGTGTATATGTATATGTGTAGGTAATAACTCTCTTATCCATTCATTCATCAACGATGTACTTAGGTTGTACCCATACATTGGCTTTTGTAAATAATGCTGCAATGAACATGGGAGTAGAGATATTTTTTCAAGATAACGATTTCATTTCCGTTGGATATGCCCAAAGTGGAATTGTTGGATCATATGGTAGTTCTATTTTTAATTTCTTAAGGAACCTCTATACTGTTTTCCATAGTGGCTGCACCCTTTTACATTTCCACAAACAGTGCACAAGTGTTCCCTTTTCTCCACATCCTCACCAGCATTTATCTTTTGTCTTTTTGATTACAGACAGCGTAATAGGTGTGCGGTGATATCTCACGTGGTTTTGATTTGCATTTCCCTGATGATTAGTGATGTCGAGCACCTTTTCATGTACTTGTTGGCCATCTGCATGTCTTCTTTGGAAAAATATCTGTTCAGGCCCTTTGCCCATTTTTAATAGGGTTATTTGTTTATTGTTATTGAGTTGTATGAGTTCCTTGTATATTTTGGATATTAGCCCCTTTTGAGTATGTGTTTTGTAAATATTTTCTCTCATTCCATGGGTTACCTTCTCATTTTGTTGATGGTTTCCTTTGCTGCACAGAAGCTTTTTAGTTTGATGTAGTCCCACGTTTGATTTTTGCTTTTCTTGCCTTTGCTTTTAATGTCAAATCCAAGAATTCATTGCCAAGACCAATGTCAAGGAGCTTACATGTTTTCTTCTAGGAGTTTTACAGTTTCAGGTCTTACATTCAAGTCTTTAATCCATTTAGGGTTGCTTTTGGTGAGTGCTTAAGATAGTGGTCCAGTTTCATTCTTTTGCATAGGGGCTATCCAGTTTTCCCAACACTGTTGAAGAGACTATCCTTTCCTCATTCTATATTCTTGACCTTTTGTCAAAAATCAATTGACCATATATGCATGGATTTATTTCTAGTCTCTCTATTCTGTTCCATTGATTTATATGCCTGTTTTTACGCTGAAATCATACTGTTTTGACTACTATAGCTTTGTAATAAAGCTTGAAATCAGGTAATGTGATGCCTCCAGCTGTGTTCTTTTCTCTGAAGATTGCTTTGGATTTATGAGGTCTTTTGTGGCTCCTGGGAATTTTAAGATTGTGTTTTCTATTTTGTGAAAAATACCATTGGAAATTTTTATAGAGATTGCAATGAATCTGTAGACAGTAAGATCTTTCTGGGCAGTATTGACATACTAACAATATTAATTCTTCCAATCCATGAACATGGAATATCTTTCCATTTACATGTGCCCTCTTCAATTGCTTTCATCAATGTCTTATAGTTTTTAGTGTACAGATCTTTCATGTACTTGGTTAAATGTATTCCTAAGTATTTCACTCTTTTTGATGCTATTGTAAATGGGATTGTTTTCTTTATTTCTCTTTCTGATAGTTCATTGTTAGTGTGTAGACATGCAACTGATTTTTGTAAATTGATTTTGTATCTTGAAACTTTACAGGGGGGTATTTTTTTATGATGAGGTTGAACTTCCCTTGCCATCTCATATGTTTCTGATTTCTCACCATAAGATGTTCTTGCTCAAGGAAAGCAGATGCCCATCCCTCTGAAGACAAACTTAGGAATGTAAATATAGTGGATATAAATTCTTGCAAGTATATGTTTATAGATTTGTGAATGTGGGTCTATGTGTGAGTGTCTGTCATCTGTGAGCACATGCATGTCCCATATGGGATGAACTGAGACACCTCTTCTTTTCATTCAGTGACAAACTTGAGGCCATTAGCCCAAATGCCTGGGCAAACAGGTGGTCCTTCACGCTTAAGAAGGAAGCCAATATCTGTAAGCACAATAATCCTGGGGCTGTCATTAAATAAGGACTTGGATCAAGTTATGTGCTTTCTTTACGGAAGAGCAGAGTAGGCTCTCTTCAGAAAAAATAATTCGGTGGAGTGAGGAGTGATGATGAGTAAAACCAGTGGCAGGCTTTTCTGATCTCATCTCAGAGCCACCAAAATATAAATAGAAGCCTCTTTACATTAGCGTAGGGCTCAGGCCTTAAGAGGCAGAAGCTACAAGTCCAGGAAGGGTCAGAGACCCTAGACTCCTTTCTCCCGTGATGTGCAAAGCAGTTCCAGTGGAAGACAGTGGGGCTACCAGGACCCATTGGGGTTAGCATACACGGAGGGGAGGGTGTCCCTCTTTCTGAATCTGAAAAGGTTGGGATGAGAATGCTTCCAAGTAGGGCCCCTGCAGAGGTCTAAATGGTACTTCTCACTCTCCTCCCCAAGTGTACCAAGTAGTCACATAAAGTTACAACTTCTTGTCGTTTTACTCAGTTCCTCTTCAGGATGCTTTCCTGACCCTTCAATAAAATACGTGCTCATACTTCTACTGAAGTTAACTGCAGGTTGGCCTAAGAAAGATGGACATAATTTGTCTCAGGTGGCACCACCCTGGTCCTCCTATGTTTGTGTTCTCCCTGTGGATAAGAGAAGTATCCCTGCAACAAAGGGACGTGCCCACTCAGAGCAGTGGCTTCAGTTCTGGGCTTCATTCCAGTTACCTGGGATGCCAGAATAGCCTGTCCAAATGTCCCTGAGTCCACTGGAAACCGTGCTGTCCTCAGCTGTGGGTAGGCTTTTTAAAGGCAAACTCTTCACCAGTATGGATGTGCAAGGAGTTGGCCAAGAGGTAATTATTTGTTGGGGGTAAGGGGGACTCTAATAGGCAATTGGGGTGCATTGTGGGAGAATGAAGTAAGCTAAAATACGTAATGTGCATAGAGCAGGGCTGTGACACAGTAAGTGCTCCATAAATTTTAGTGGCAGCTATTATATTATGTTATTATTATTACTACTACTATTATTGCACTGCATCTTCTTTTTCTCATCTCTAAAATGAAGAGATTAAATAGACAATTGATGTATTATATTCTGTTATATGATTCTGTAATATAGATAAACAGAATAATATTTTATATTATTATTATTATAAATTACCCATAGCTAGAGACGATATTTCTCTTACCCTTTTTCTTCATTTTTATGAGGGATTTTTCAACCATGTCTTGTGCAGTTTAAATCCTACATACATGGTACTACTTACTTTTTCCTACTGGAAACCTTATTTTGGAGGAAGAAGTATCCATTTAGAGTGATTGCTCACACTCAGGTTTTTTTTGAGGAAGATTAGCCCTAAGCTAACATCTGTTGCCAATCCTCCTCTTTTTGCTGAGGAAGACTGGCCCTGGGCCAACATCCATGCCCATCTTCCTCCACTCTATCTGGGACACCTTCACAGCATGGCTTGACAAGTGGTGCGTCGGTCCACTCCCGGGATCCGAACCTGCGAACCCCAGGCCGCTCGAAGTAGAGCGCACAAACTTAACTGCTACATGCTGCCGGGCTGGCCACCACACTCAGATTTTTAACTGCAGGAACTCAGATTATGCTTTCATATGTGATGATCTAACCCACACCACTCTCTTCTGCTCTCAGTAGATTGAAAAAGTCAGCTTAAACTGAAATCATACTGTATTCAAAAAAGAAATTGTTATCCCTGAAATTGACACAGTTCTTTCAACTTGAAAATGATGGATTTAATTCTTCACTGATAACAAAAAGACATAAAATTTCAGCCAGATGGAATGTAATGGCAATTGGAGAATTTTAGATATGTTGAGTGTCGAAAGAATCAACAAGGAGGCAATAGCGTTCAATATGCGACGAATTCAAGTTTAAAGAAAATTCAGTTAAAACAATGTTCCATAGAATAAAATAATTTGACACAGATTGGGCAATTTTCAAAATAAATGATTATATATCTAAATACTGAAACACACCCACTCTAACACCAAATTTTCAGACACCTTGGGCTGAACAAGGTGGGTTAAGGAAAGTGCCTTTCCTGCTTGAGAGCGTACGCAGGCTTATGGGACATCCATGGGCCTACAGCACTCTTTTTTGCTCTGTAGACGCTCAATAAATGCTAGCCCACTGACGGAGCATTCTCTTGTGTGACTGATTAGTCCTGCAGGGGATTCAGAACTACCCATTGTTCATCTAATTCTAATGCTATTCAGTCTCTCCAAGGCCTCAAAAAGAGGCTTGGCCAGTCCACTGGGCCGATGGATTAAGAACATCATTAGAGGCTCCCTCCTGTGTTACACATTGGCTTCATCAAAAACAGATTTAAGATGATTAACTCATTGCCCAGGAATGATCTGCTCCCCTTCCTCAGGACCATAGCCAAAACAGCTGCTCACAAAGCAGGCCCTAATCCCGCAGCACGAATGGCAAGCTCTCCTTAACACGCCTGTTGGAAGGTAATGTCTGTAGCAGGCTGCGAGATCCTAGCATGGCCTCGATGGACTATTCAAGCATTCTTACCTTCAAGTGATATTTTCTACAAAAACTGAAATGTGTATTTCAAATCAGAAAACTACAGAAATATTTTGGCCAAGGGAATAGAGTCATGGCCTGGAGCCAGGAGACACATACAGAGGTTGTTTCCCTGCCACAACACTACCAATTTATTGCATGACCTTGAGCAAGTCAGTTAACCTTGGCTGATGTATTATTTACTGAGCAAAATAGTGTTCTAGAAGATATGAAGGGCTCATAATGGATTCCATATATATGCCTATAAGGCATTCACAGAAGGGAACTGGGGCTTCCTGACTAAATTAAAGGCCAGGCCCTGTCAAGTCCACAGCAGGGAAAATCTACATCTTCTGGAATTCATACAGCTGTGAGTACATCCATTAGAGATCTAGGTTTGACGCCTACATCACGAGCACCTAAGACCTTGGCTCCTCTGCTACAACTTGCTGTCCCCCAAGAACAGCACACAATACTGTGGGATAAGACAGCCAGCAGTCAACTGTTAAATACAAAATGAATGCAACCAAGAACAAGTGGCCAGGCATTTCAGGAAAAGAAATGTCAAGCATGCAAAAGCAGAAATAAAAATATGATAATGCCTTTAGAAGTATGCCTGGCAAGTAAGCGCAAGTGTCCATATTAGGGAGGATTCCCAGTATGCCAAGGGCAAAGGGTCCATTTCTCAAGCTGCCTACAGCGACATCATGAAAGGCCCAGCAGCAGAGTCTCCAGGAGCTGCCATCCATACCAGATCCTTGTCAACTGGCTTGTGTTGTATTTTGGTCAGTTTCCATGGATTTCAGAATAGTCAAGCAAATTATTCTGGAACAAATTACTTCAAACTAATAACACAAAACTACTTTGATAAACTAACATCCATCTCCCTGAACCACCGCACGGTTGTTATTTTCTCCTGTATGGGTGTCTCCCCACTGACTGTGGCACCTGGAGGGCTGGGCCTGCATCCTCTTTACCAAGTAGTCACAGAACCTAGCCGACGCCTGCTGTAGCGCGTACAAAGTAATGTTTAATTGATGAGTAACCTGATGAAGGAGTAAAAATAGCTGTCCAGACAGTTAAAAACAGAATAAGCATAGGCTGAAATTATATTTGTTAACTAAAGTGAAGGAATAAAGCATCCACAGTAGAAAAAACTGTTGGTAGAGTAGTTTTCTGTTAGTGGAGATCTTGCCCATGTGTCTTAAGGAGTTAATGAAGTGGCTTTTTATGGAGATGGAACGAGCAAGGCTGCTTAAGGAGACCCAGGGACAGCATCTGTGGTAGATGTGCTTTCTTCAAGTAATTTAAATGTGGAACTAAAACAATGTTTTTAGAATGAGTATTTTCTTTTTATGTAAGAAGAAAATATAACTTGGCTTACCGTCAGCATTTATCATCTCTTTGCTTCGTCTATCATTCCTGTGAAATAGGAAACTGAAATGGCAGAATGTCTCCTCTGAGACTGAGAAAGAAAAATCTCCATCAAATCAGTCCAAAAATATCCTGTCCACCACAGTAGTTCTTGTAGGACAAGGTTATACTAACGGGGATGTCATTGTGTGGGAGCGGGGTAGAGAACATTCGTAAAAGCACAGCAATACGTATCCAAAAGGAATGCTGTGGGAATTTATCAGTGATTTCTCCAATTAGAGCCGGAGCCTTGGAGCTTAGCTCTGAATCCACCCGCCAGGGAGTAGTATCAGCACTAGCTAAATAAAGGATAGAGTTGTCTGAAACACTCCTGACATGCCGAGTTTAAGGCGTGTTCAGACTTTAACCCAAGGCAGCTGATGCTGAATAAGCAAACTGTTTGATTGTTATCACAAATATCAGCACACGCCACTGTACCAGCTGCCTGGAGCCAACAGAAAGGTTCTCAATTGTTACTGACCTCAAGTTATTACCAGTTGTCTATTGAATAGAAAGTGATGTAAGCATTAAACCAACATATATGAACATCATTCCTATACTTTTTAGCCTCTCTGCTATGAATACATGAGACATAGATCCACATATATCCCCAGATGGTTTTCTGCAGTTAATTCAAAATAAGGAATTCTGAGTTATATTAATCTTCACGGGAGCTATTTTAGACCATTCGGAATTGATATCGAGATTTATACCTCCATAATGCAACAGCATATCAATTCATCAAATATTCACGATCATAAAGAGCCTTATACTGTATATGTGGGATCAGACATTGAAATAGTAAAATCCCAAGGGTTGGCAGTATTAATGTTTCCATTTAAGAGGAAACGTGATATTCAACTTTGAATAAATTAGAGATTTGCAATGCTTCTTTTCAGGATGAGATATCATTATCTTTCATCAAAAGTGCCTTATTCTAAGTGGACAGTTTATGAAGGAGAAAATATTTAAAATATTTAATATATTTGACTGTACAGAATTTTGGTTAACAAAGATTGAATTTAGACCGGAAAATAGACTGATAAATTTGATCACATAAAAATCCAAGATAAGTGCATAGACAAAATAAAATAAAACAAAATACAAAACAAAGCAAAAACCCTACATTTCAAAACAAAGACTATAAGTAAATAAAATGAGAATAACAAACTCATATCATAAAGGGTTAATTTCTGCAGCTGGCCTGGTGGCGTAGTGGTTAACCTTGTGCATTCTGCTTTGGTGGCCAGGGGTTCACAGGTTCAGATCCCAGGCCAGGACCTACACACTGCTCATCAAGCCATGCTGTGGCAGCATCTGACATACAAAATAGAGGAAGATGGGCACAGATGTTAGCTCAACAACAATCTTCCTCAGGCAAAAGAGGAAGATTGGCAATAGGTGTTAGTTCAAGGCCAATCTTTCTCACCAAAATGAATAAAAATAAACAATAAACAGTTAATTTCTCTAATGTATAATGAGCTCTAAAAACTGAGAAGAGGAAGAACCCAATAGAAAAATAGTCAGAGATCAGAGCAAATAATTTTCCAGAAAAGGCACACGATATTTGCAAACATACAAAAAAGATGTTCAATCGCTTTTAAAAGTTTAATGAAAACTAAAACTACAATGAGATATAATTTTCCACCTATCAGAATCACAAAAACTTAAATGTTTGATAACACAGAATGTTGGTATGAGTGAAGGAAAACAGATGCTTCCATTTCTGGTGGTATTGCAAAATGTCAAAATCCTTATGAAAGATAATTCAAAACTACGAATGGATTTACTCTTTGACCCAGCAATCCCACTCCAGGGCAATTATCCTAAATGTATAGCTGCAAAAGTAAAAATAACATTTACACAAGGTTATCATGGCAGCATTGTTTGTAATCACAAAACATTGTAAAGGAATTATCTTTCTACAGCAGACTACTTAAACTATAGAGTACTTCCACACACAGGACTAGAACTCTGAAATATATGAATGTATGCAGCTAAAGGCCCCTACACACTTATATGGAAAGTTCTGCAGGAGCTGCCATGTGCCTAAAGTCCATCGAGTAAGCTACTGTTGTGTAAAACGGATAGGAAATAAGAACACGTATTTATGCATACTTATATTTGCATAAAGAAAAACTGAAAATATAAACGCAAAACTAATAAAAGTCGTTTCTTATTAGGGCATGAGGTATAATGGGAGAGGCAGAGAAGAGAACGGAAGCAAGCATTTGCAAAATTTTCCTTTCTGTATAAGGAACATGCAAATATTACCTATTCAAAAATAAAATAACTTCAAAACACAATGTACATTTTAAAGAAAAAACAGAAACCACCTACTTCATGTAGGTTAATTCCATGCATCAGTCCTTCTCCAAATTAAGATTTTTCATTATGGTATTTCCCAGGTGAATCTGTTTGCCAGATATCAAATTATCCACATATATATACAATATTAATGGATTGATTCTTCCATTTAAATCTGTAAATATTGTGAAGCCAACAGGTGTTGTGTCATTTTATAAACATTCCTATTATCCTGAATCAACCCACGTATATTGTATCAGCATTACTCGATGTTGGATAGTGATATAAGTGTGTGTATTCACTGTTGTATCTTTGGCTGGTAAGATAGTGATTTGGTTTTCTACTTAATTCTTTAGAGTGCTTTTAAACTATCTGCTGTAAGAGTGTATTAATTTTATAATCAGAAAAAAATCAATAACAGTTGCTGTCAAGATTTTATTTCGTTGCCAACAAACTTGATTCAAAGAAAGACCACTAATATACAGCAAGTGCAATTAAAATGAGCGTCAACGCGATTTGGACTGGGCTTGATTGAAGACCGTGTGAACTTCAGCTCTCACGCGGTGCGAAAGGTGGCACACTTCCCTAACAACCTCGAGAAGCTGACTCAGCCCCACGAGCATAGTTAAAATACTGGATTGTTTCTAAAATCAGAGAAATTTCCCAGAAACAAGTAATACTCTGGGCCCACCAGTCAAGGCTGAATTCTCAGTCCGCTATTGTGCTCTGTGCTAATGATATAGGCTGCCCATTTCCTTAACAAGCTGGGTTTGTTCATTGGAAAATGTAACAAATAATTTCAAGGTTATGTCACTCTTGGCAAGCGCAGTGACGCTGGTGGAAAAAGGAAGTTTTCAGAGTAAGACGAAGACTGAAATCTTGTTTGGAACCCCAGCCTCCAAAGCCTGCAGTAGAACCATATTGTTCAAGTTCACAGGACACCCCTGTGCTCAGAGATATGAAATGCCAACTGGCTTTTAAAAGGGTGTAAGTTAGAAGAGATTAATTCGTTCAAATTTAGCCTTGACAAGTAAGAAAATAGCTTTGGAATATACATTTTATTCAGTGTGTCTTTCCTTTAAATGTCTGCTTGGTAAAGACTGCCTTGTCTTTGCTTCTAATCACAGGTAACTTTTGATTATTCAGGAGATGGTTATTTGCATGAATTTGAGTTCTGTATTTCTTTCCTCTTTCCCCCTTTTGTAATTTTTCTGTTTATTAGTCCTTCCTTCATTATACAAGCAAAGAAAGGGAAATTCAGCTGCAATAATTAGTTTGTTATAAGCCAATTTTATGTTAAATGTGCTATTCCCTGCCCATAGATAATTACTAGTGCTTTTAGGCCATATGATAGGCAAGCATTTATGGCGGCTAAGATGATCAACACTTGATGTCAGGATTGACAGTTGATGGATACTTTGGTCCTCCCTGGGCGCTATCACAACGGTTCACGCGCAGCAAGTGGACGCATGCATGTTTGTGCCGTTTTACCTTACCAGTCAGCTCCTCTGCTTATCCAAGCTTACAGTCTTCTCTGAAGAAGAGGAATTGTTTTGTTCTAAGTTCAGTGTCATGAATGGGATTTATCCTTCTTGGAAACCATGGCTTCCCATTTGCATTATAGCTGTGTAAGTTCTACTGACTGAAGGAAAGTGGGAATTTTAAAGGAGTTTAAAAGTCCTGTCATCCATCTCCCTTATTGGAATAAGACTTTGATAGGTGCCCCAGAAATTCTGAGTGACCCATACCAAAGAGGGAACCTGAAGTAAGAGAGAAGAGAAAGAAGTTAATAAGAAGGTATGTTGTTTATCTGTGGCTACCCTTTCCATGTGGCTCTTATTAGAAGCTATTTCTCACTGCCCAAAATTATGCTGCTCAGTCAATAGAGGGTAGAGGCTCAGAACATTGATACCTGGAATTCTGGAAAAATCTAGGATATGTTGTTTCATCAGCCAGTTGGTTGTTGGTGATGTGGACCAGGGTAACCAATGGGATCAGTGAATTCAAAACTAAGTAATCAGCAGTAAAATCATCGATGCTACAAGGGAACCCAAAGAGGGAAACCTTACAGTTGGAATTTGACAAGGAGATCACTGGCTCTAGGCTCTGAAGTCTCACATTGGAGTTTCTTGGAAGAATGGAAAGTTTATTATTCAGCAAGTGGTGATAAAAGTCACATGACCCAGAGAGTAGTGGCAGAGCACAGCACAGAGGGAAAGATATTAAAGAGCAAAGAGGGATACAGACTGCAAGAAATAATGCAAGGGTAGCAGAAATAGCAGCAGTGCCAAGAATAGAGAAAATTTATGGTAAAACATCAGCTTCTAGCTCTGTAACAGTTGAATACTGAACTCATACAAATCACTGAGACAGACAACTCAATGAAAAAATGGGCGAGTTAGGCAGGCACTTCACAGAAGAGGATAGCCAAATGACCAATAAGCATATGGACAGATTCTCAACATCATTAGTCATCAGAAAAATACAAATTAATACCAAAGTGGGGTACCACTACACACCCAACGGAATGAGTAAAATTAAAATAAACCTGACAATACCAAGTATTGGTGAATCTTTATGGCAGCTCCATTCATAATAGCTGAAAATTTGATTCAACTCAAATATCCATCAACAGCAGAATAGATGAAAAATTTACAGTATATTCATATATAAATTACTACACAGGAACAAGAAAGATTGAACAACAGTTACACACAACGTGGATGGATCTCACAAAAATTATATTGAGTGAAAGAAGTCAGACAAATAAAAGTACCTATTATATGATTCCATTGATATAAATTTTAACAACAGGCAAAACTATCACATAGGGCTTGGAGTCAGAATAGTAGTTACTATTAGGGAGTATTGATGGAAAAGAGTATGAAGGGAGCCTTCTGGGATGCTGGGAATGTTTCATATATTGATCTGGATGATCATGACAAGGGTGTTTACGGGTGTTACACAGGGGTAAAGAGATATTGAGATGTACACTGAAGATTTGTGCACTTTACCTTGTGTATATTATACCTTCCAGAATTTTTTAAAAAGGAAACCAAACAAAAAGGAAAACAATTTTAATCAAGAAACCACTGCTGGGCCGGCCCTGTGGCTTGGTGGTTAAGTGCGCGCGCTGCAATGCTGGTGGCCCGGGTTCGGATCCCGGGTGTGCATCGAGGCACCACTTCTCTGTCCATCCTGAGGCCGAGTCCCACATACAGCAACTAGAAGGATGTGCAGCTATGACATACAACTATCTACTGGGGCTTTGGGGGGAAAAAATTAAATAAATAAAATCTTTAAAAAAAATAAAATAAAAGAAACCACTGCTGCCAACCAGCAGGGAAAACTATGAATCTCAAGGAAAGGACATCTCACAAGAGTCTTGAGCTGCGTTGAAATTTGCTTCTAGATACATGCAGTTAAGAAGTTTCCCATTGCCTAGTGAGAAGATACTAAACAAAACCACATTTATCTCATACATGTAATAATTAATGACACATGTGTCTAAGATAAGTAGTTTCACCTATAAGAGCTTGGGCTCATCTCAACTAATTTGTTTTCTCTTTTTAAAGTTCTAAGTTGAAGAATCCTGTTCAGGTAATTTAAACCTGGCATTAAGCACTGACGGTTAAGGTGATGATTCTCTAAACGGAAGCACTGCATTTCTAATCGCTTACATTTCCAATTTATGTGGTAATTCTCTCAGTTAAAACACATAAATGTTGTTGAAACTCTTTAAGTAAGTAAATATGTTAAGCCCCTTCCAGAAATGAAAACCAAATGACCAAATTCTGCCCCCAAAACGGCTAGTTGGTAAAGATCACTGTTAGGTGTCTCTGGGTGACCTAGGCAGGTCAGGTCTGCAGGGCACGTGGTGAGGTCATGACTCCATCATTTCACTCCCGCTGTGTAAAGCTTACTAGAGGCTTTCTCCCAGGAGACTTTCATTCCTTCGAGAACTGAAACCATCCCTTATTTGATACCTTATTCTCCTCAGTTTCTAGGGCAGCACACAAATGTCTTGTGTTTTCTTCACTTAGCTTTACCCAGACATGATTAAAAACAGCTTACAATGATATAGCCATAAATATAGATAGAGAGGACATGGTTGATTCTTTAAAGACTAAAAAGAAAAAACAATGGTGAATACATAAAATTGAGTCACCATGAGATTTAAAAGGCAAATCCTAAAATGCTATGTACTTTCTAGGGGTTGCACATAAATTTGGCTCGCAGTTTTCCAGCAGCCAACTCCGATGCTGGGCATATTGATAGTGCTCAGTACATATAGACTATTGTTGAATGAAATCAGGACAGAGACACCATAGATACAGCTGGAAATCTATATCTGAACTCTTTTCCCTTTCTGACGGATTTTGACTTCTCTTTTCAGAGCTTATTTTGATTTGTGAGCTTAAACTGTCCTGGGTCCATGAGCCTTCTTGCTTCTGATCTCCTGGCTTCCTGCTTCCAGTTATCCAGAGCTCACACTTCCATTTCTGCTTTGTTTTTATTCCTTCTATTAAATAATTTGACTTTGGAATTCTTGACCCTGTACTGGAGAATAAATATTGACAACCCTCTGTCCCTTAGCAAATTAACTGCAATTTAACACTTATAGCAAATATATAATTCAATATTAGTGTAGTATGCCACGCTAAAGTGTCTTTTTAAATAATGGTACCAAAAATAAAGCACTACTAAAATAATTTAGAACCTGGCCTCTGTTAGCTTCTGCAAAATTATGTAGGGATTAGACATGATATTGTCTATAATTTTCACTCTGAGTAACATGTGTTAATTATATATGGGGAAAAAAAAAAGAGAGAGAATGAATTGCAGGCTGTGCACACCAAAATTTTTACAACTTAGCAGTTGTTATCCGAAAAGTAGGAGTAGGAGCAATTAGTGTTTTCTTTCTGCTCAAGTAGCTTCTAAATTTTTTGCAAAGAATTTGAATTTCTTTTGTAATCAAAAAACACATATTAAACAACAAATACCTATTAATAAGCATAACTAACCAAAAAGAAATACCTTTAGCACATAAATCTTCAACTTCAGTGAAGTATCTAGAAACTCAATTTTATTTTATAGTTATTGCTTTATAATAGGCCAAAAAGGATAACTAAAAACACTGTAGTAAATGAATGGGCCAGCCGCATCTCTCTACTTATTTTCAGCGCAATTCACATAGCTGCACACACCCGCGTGTATCCGTGTGCACGCTTACACCTGACAGCCCCTCACACTGCTTACATAGATGGACGATAAGATCTTATTTTATGTTTGGCTGATCAGGGGTTAGCACTCGGGTGCAGCAGTGCGCAACGTTAACTGCCATCAATGTTTTATTCCAGACAACTCAGCCAAGATTTAAAAAGGAAAAAGAGAATGAAGAAAGAAAAAAACCACACAACTAAGGGCCCTATTCTTCCATTGATACAGCAGGATTTGGAGGACAAATCCCTATTAGTGTCAGTGGTAGTTACAAGCCTGAATTTCCCCCACGTTCACCCAGGCTAAATGGGCAAATTTGAGAGTCTATGCCCTAAAACATACACAGCAGCAAAAATCTTGACTTTTCAGGTTTTTCTATATGTATCCTCTCCAAAATCCTGTATTGAACATGTCACACTCATTAAATTTGATTAGAGCAAAGCCAAATGATTTTTTTAAATTCTCAACTAATTGTTTCTTAAGTTGGGTAATTTGTGATTCAAAAAGAATGTTAGGTTTCTAGTCAAGTAGAGCTCAGCTCACAGTTACTGATGGAAGAAAAGTAAGATACAGAATTGAGTTTCAGAAATCAATGCAAAATAATAAAAAATTAAAACGGAGAAGCAGTCTATCAATAGTCCTGCTGTAACAAAGGGGAGGCTTGTTTTATATTGATTAGCTACTGTTAAATAATGCATCACTGCCTCCCAACAGTGCAGGCTCTAGCAGGGCTGTTTATTGCAAAGGGTGGGTGGACAGAGTCAGGCAATCAATACTGGAGCTGTAAACACACTTGAAAATGCAGTTTCGCAGCTCACCTCAGATTAGTTCTCGGGCCAGTAAGCTGAGGGGGCCTGGAAGAAGGTGTATAGACTGGTGCTGCACAACATTCTTCATAGCCCCCTGTAGACAGCACTAAGACTCGGTTTCTGTTGAGATGTAACTAACTCAAGATGTTACATCTGAATGCTCTCCAACCCTTCATTTACTACATTTCATTTACAGATCTCACAGCTTAAATGAGTTATGCACAATTTGTCAGCCCTTTAGAAGATGTTTGTCAGATGCACTTTCCACTATTCAATTATCAAGTATGTTGAGAATCATTTCCTTGAAAAATCACCTTGCAATAGGACCCTTAGCTCTGTGACTCTCCTCAAATTAATTATTTTATAATTTAAAAGCAACAGTGTACATTAGAATAAAAAACTAGGTACCTCATTATTATCTTCAGTGTTCAAAATCCTATCAACACTTAAAACTTAGCAGCAGTAAATGTTTTCACTTCCCATGAAAAATAACCGTACTCCAAATAGTGTCTACTGTACCTGATACCCTGTGAGAGGGCAGTAGCAATTGTGACTTGTTCTTGGGGTCTTGGTGACATAAAAGCAGGGTTGGAGCTTCTGCTGCTTACAAGTTCTATGATTGGAGGTAAAGCCTTTAGACTTTTGAAGCATTTCCACCCATAAAATGAGAATAACACTATCTTCCCTTTCTGATTCACAAGACTTTTGTGGGAAGATAAATAAGCTAGTGTACACAGTGGGCTTAGGAACTGTCGAGTGATGTACTCACTTCATATTGCATTATTCTTTTTTGAAGGAAGAGCTGAAGAAAAGGACTAGAGAACCCTTCATGGGAACTAATATCTCCCAGGGGTTACTGCAAATGAAACCAAAGACGAAAGTTAGATTTGGACAGGTATCACAAAATTTGAGTATTAAATGAATCTTCCTACTAATAGTTAATGTTATTTCATGTTTATTTATTTTATCGTATTCCAGAAAGAATTTTAGTTGGCTTAAAGATATCTAAACCATACAGAGTAACATAGGATAAAAATGTGGTGAACAAAAAGCAAACAAAAAAAACAAGGGTAGTAAAAAGTGGGGCCAGGAAAACGCATAGAGAGCATATGGCTGAGGCAGGAACACGATGGAGGGGGCCAGCAGGACCGGGAGCTGGTTCTCACCAGCCTGCAGATTCAGCTGTGCACATCTCTTCCCAGCTCTGCACGTTGTGACATCGCGTTGCTGGCTTGATATCAGCTTTAGTGGAAGAATTTACACCTCAGAAATTGGCAAATACTACAAATCAGAACTTTTTTCTTCCCCAGAGGTCCAGTTGTGAAACATTTACCAGCGCCATGGATGGGCTAAATATTGGCTTCAAGCTTGAGAGTACCAAAGAAAAAGGAAAATGTTGTCTGTTACAGAGTTCAAAGTCAATAGGATAATTTTTATTTAATTTGTAAGGGGAATTTGTAACTATTCTTGTTAGTAAGCATAGGTACTTCTTGCTTGGGGTTCTCACAAAGAAAATAATGTATGAGGTCGTGGAAAATCCTCTTCAATTTCCTGATCTCCAGCAAATTCAGGAAAAACAATTGTGCTGTGAGTAGGGGGATTTTAACAGTTATAAAGGAAACTAGGCAAGATTTTCTTTCATGAAAAAGCATAAATGATTATTTTGTAAAAAGCACACCCTTATCCAAAACAATTCAAAATGATGTCTAAAAACAGTAAGAAATTAAATAATCTCCATGTAGAGAGGAATTGCCAGGGAGGAGGAGAAGATAGAAAGTGTTGCTCTAAGAGGACCTCCGTCTCCCACAGTCTGGGCATGGCTCCTAACTGGATAATTAATCTTTGGTTATTAATTTGAGGAGTATTATTTCTGGTAGGCCTCTATTTCCATCTTCTGTTAATGTCAGAAAATTTTAAAGTAGTTTATAACTTACTCCATACATATTTATATTGACATACTGGACATAATTTTTAAAGCATAATTTTTATTTTCACTAGAAATAGTAGTCTGTGTTCAAAAATCTTCATTTTAACTATGTTATTGTATGTATATTTGCGTACATTTTTAGGTTTATATATATTGTATATATAAACATAATGTTCTTTTCATTAAACCAATTTTTATAAAAGTGTAGAGAGAAAAGGTAAAAGAAATTCCATGATATGGGTAGATCTCCACTCTATTATATAAGCTGATTTATTTTAGCCAAACAAACTTGGTCTCTTCTTCTCTTTTCTGTTTTTAATACAAGTGCTATTTGCTCAGACAAAGGTGTCAGCATCACTGGAATTTCAGAAAAGGAAAAACGCTTGTCAACACTTTTACTTTCCTTCATTCTCACTCATTACAAATGCACCCATCGGAACACAAAGACAGACACACCTATCTCCCTGCCACTCACAGGTAACACTCAATTTCCAGCTTCATCCTCTACTCTGCTAACTGTTAAACTACAATCCATTCACACTCCTGATGAAAGAACACTGCTTAAAATACTGGACAATCATCAGCTCTATCTCTTTTATATTACAAAAAGTAATGGGCAAGGCAAGAGATCTTTCTGGAGTTTGTCAAGTACATTACTAATTGAAAGGATAAAATATATATTTTAATAGCATTATTTGTTGTGGAAAAAGAATATGTACTCACTATAAGAAATTTTTAAAGTAGAGAAATGCACCCCCAAAAAAGCTATAAAATAAAATTACACAACAAAGAGACAATCACTACTAATACTTCAAGACCAGTCATAAGAGTATCTCTGTACATACATGCAGTAATATGCCTTCAATTTTACAAAATATGATGATAATAGAAATGTTATTTTGTAAAGGTTTTTTAGTCAACAATATCGTAGGTGTTTCTTTATAGTATTGGTTTTAAAATTTGGTTTTGGGCTGTTACTGATGGTGGAATCTCAGAGCTTATTGCTTCATAAATACGAAGAAGATTCTTACATGCTTTAGTAAAGGATAAACCTAATAATCTATGATTAGGAGATTCCAAATTCCTTTATCTTTCAAAACATTGCTGGACTGCCTACTCCATAGTAGGAACAAGGCTGGGTCAGAGGAGAGCTCGCCTTGTCTGGTTCCTATCCCATAAAAGAGATAAATTTGTAACCAATGAATCACATAGAACAGAGTGAGTCCCCTTATATGCAAATGGGGCCATTTAACAACTGTTGATTGAGTTTACACCAGATCCAGGGGCTTAGATCCAAGTGCCTGATAGATCCTACCTTCAAAGAGCTTACAAGATGAATAGGAAGCAGGATGCAAAAATAGACAATTTAAAAGAATGTGGAGGGAAAATTGAATCAAGACTTTCAGGGGTAGAATTGAGAGAATTTTGTGATTGAGTGAAGAAGAGTTTTTCAAAACTAAATTTGAAGTTTCCAGCTTTAGAGACTCATTGGATGAATGGACAATGCAGATAGAAATAGGGTGGAGCTGGTGGGAAAAATAAAGACTTCAGATTTGGACTATGTAAGTTTAAGATGCCTATGGGATTTAAAGCTGTATGAAGAGGATAGATTATGTGTTAAGTGTTCTTACCACAATTAAAAAAAAAAAAAGGTGCCTATGAGAGTTCCAGGAGAAAAATTCCAGTGGGTATTTAAAATACAGTTCTAGATTTCTAGATTTCAGGAAGAGTTCACACCTGGAACCAAGAGATCCGCTTAACTGGAGGAGGAAGTGTCTAGAGATGAGGCAGAAGACCTAAGCAGGAATTCAGACCACGACTTGACTGGACTTCACCAGAGGGAAAGGGAAACTAACATAAACAGATGCTAGAAAAATCATTCTGACTCCTGCCTGGAAAATCAATGGGATAGAGACAGAAAGTAGGAAATTAGCTAAAAGGCCACCATGTTAATCTGCTAGTGAAGTAGGAACGGGGGAAATGGAAGGAGGTGGACTAACTCAAAAGGTAGTAACAGGTTGCCAAGAATAACCATGGACTTCCCCACTCATGCCTTTAATCAGTTGCAAAACTGGGCCCAAATACAAATTTTTCCTAAATTGAAATCTCATGCTCTTGTCAATGTATTGCGTATATATCAGGCTGGGAATATTTATCAGCTAAATTGGCTAACTAGCAACAGTTACTGCCAGCACTAATTATGTAGCTAATCTCTTGGGGCATTGAGAAAGCATGAAACAGGCAAGTAAGTGAGGGGCCTGATTCCAGGACACACCTAAACCAGGAATCTGAGATGCTCATTCAGGACGTTTAAATTCAGAGTATTTAAAAAATGCCACAAAGTTATATTAATGTCTTTTGTGCTCTTGTGCATAAAGAAAGTTGTGTAGAATACCCTTGCTTCTTTCTGCAGTGCATTCCTATACCACTGGGGAGACCAGACACGACCAAACGAACCACATGATCTCTGCATCCTTGGGTAATGGAGACAGAAACCTTGTGGTGAGCACGCTTTACCACCACGTGGCGTAAGGCCAACAAAATAATAAGTAAGTTTGCAACAACAGATTGCAGAAACTCCTGGAAATTGTTTGATTAGAAGTGTAAAATGATAGAATTAATTTCCACTGTCAAATGTGTAAAGAGGCAAAAATTGAGACCTGTCAGTATATTTTGACAATCATGTACTTGTCTGGGCTCTAGTAAAAATGAAATTATGGCCTTTCTAAATGCCTTTCAGAACAGTCCCTTCACCTTCTGGCTCCACCTCCCCCCTGGATCCACCGCCTTTCTGAGTCCTCAGTCTTCTGGGAATCCTCAGAGTGCCTCCTTCCTCAGACAGCAATCCACTTTTGCTATTTATCTTCACTTTCAAATTTCAGTTTCCTCAGCATGTCTAATTGCATTTCATCCTTCGAGGGGAAATGACTGTCGTAACTCTTTGGGGTCTTTACATTGGGCAGAGGGCAAGCTTATTTTATGAACAAACACTGAAACAAATCATCTTATGGAGAATTTATGAAAAATACAGACTATTTGAACATAAAACTCTCCTTGAAAATCAGAATATGTGATTACCAAAGTACTGGATCTATCACACTGCTAAGCTGCAAAGTTTGTACGGAGTTAACAGTTACTTGATTTGTTTTAAATAACAGAGTTACTAAGTCAAAGGAAAGAATGATTTAATAGTAGGATTTCAGACTGTGTGGTAGGAAGTCTTCCCACACAATAGTTCACTTTTGTACCTGTATTTTAGACGCACATAAGATCGTCCCTGGTTTAAACACACACACACACACGCATGCACCAGTGTTCCAGACCCTTTAGGAGTGTGGCACAGTGTACATGTGTGAGTGAATTGTGGGTGCACAGGGACTATCCATTAGAAGAGTGGGCTTTCTGCTAGATGTGAGGGAAAAGCTAATGTTTAGTGAAGACAAGACCCAGTTCTCAAGAAGACAAGGCAGATAAACATTTAGTTTCACAGACACAACTAAACAGAGACAATCACTAATGTAGGGATGTCTGGAAATTGTGATCATTATTGAGTTTGACGACAGATAGGGGAGGTGTGCTGCTTAGAGTCTAATTATTGATGTGTCAGGAAATTAGAAATATAACATGTCTAGTGCACATTTGGAAACAAGATACAGAGATTGCATATATTAAACAGGTTACTTAGTGTTAATGGTTTTTTCTGAGGGGGAGGGAATGGAGAGATCCGGCTGGGAATTGTTAATGCACATTTGTTTTTTAGAAATAAATTTTCCTAATGCATGTGTATTTATGTATATTTTTTTAGGCCACAAAGAATATAGTTGTATGTCTTACAATGAAGAAGGAAACAAACCAGGGACTCTAGTCATAACCTTCTCATCAGCCCATCAATATGGAGCCTTGTTTTGTGGGTGTTTCTGTTTCAAGATACCTTATTTCGTATATACTGTTGATTCATTAGCCTTGAACTCATGGCCAACAGCAGTATCACTCATGCCTAAATGAAGCTTATTCAACACATATATTTTCTACTTAAGACATATGACAGCCTTTCTATTTTTAGGAACATTAGATAGCATTTCAGCACTGTGTGTGAGGCCCATTTTAAACAGAAAAATCACCACCAACCAGAAAAACCCCACAAAAATGCAAAAAACGTGATGCAAAATAGACTGGGAAAAGAACACTTGCTTATGATATGAGAACTGAAACAAGAAGGCAGAGTGTTCCCTCCTTGGGCTTCAGCTGGGACAATGTGTGTTGAGCGGCTCAAACTTACCCCACCCTGCACATGGCTGTAAATGATGCAAAAGCACTGCTAGTATGGATTTGGGTTACAAACACATTTTAAAAAGGAAGGGAATTAGCAAGATGGAATTTGTAAATAGGGAAGTTCTGCTGTAGGAAAAGACTCTGGTCGGACATTGGACATCACACAGCATAGACGAGAGGGAACAGGCTTACTTCCTGGAGGTGGTTTTCAGGCTGCAAGGCCCTTTTAGGGAGGGAGAACCAAATACGGCAGAGATGTCTTGCTGAGTTGAGGAGACATAGACAGTTCAGTGAAGCTGATGCAACCAGAAATTACGAGAGAGGATACCAGAAAGTAGGGACATGCAGACACACACAGATACACAGCTCCTGAGATCTGCTGAGGAATCCCTCTGTCTTTGACTGAGTACTAACCTAAGTAGATGTTGGGGATTCTCCATTAGGTCAGAAAGAACATCCAGAAAATAGCCGTCCAAACAATTGCCAACAAAGGGATGAGAATAATTTGTGTTTCTTCAGCCAAAGTAAAGAGACCTTATACTACTTGGTGCATTAGGAAGAGTTCTTAGAATTGTGTAGTCATCGTAGTGGGAAAAGTTAGCCCAAGAGTAGAGACTATTATGGATCTGCCATACCCAAGCTAAAAAGCAAGCCTTAACAGGATTGAACCAATCTGCCAATAACTACATACCAGTATAAAATCCAACATTTCTTAATGGAATGAAACAAAATCCAGAGCCCAATATGTAAATTCACTATGTCTGCTAATAAGTAGGAACTTACCAGGCAGCCAAAGAAGCAGGAACATATTCATAACAGAAGGAAAATTGACCAATAGGCAGAGACACAAAACAGCGGGAACAATGGAATTATAAGACAAAGATCTAAAACAGCTCTTAGAAACGTTATAAATATGCATAAAGATGTAAAAGAAAATGTGAACATAATGAGGAAAGAAATGAAAGATATAAAAATGATTCAAATAGAAATTTCAGAGATGAAAAATTCAAAATCCAATAAAATTTATAGGAGAAATAGACAAATAATAGAGATTTCAATACTCTTCCCTCAGTAATTGATGGAACAAGTAGACAAAAAAAAAAAATCTGTTGGGAAATATTCCTGTAACTATTAAAGACATTGAATTCAAAAGTTTAAAATATTCTTCAAAGAAAATTCCAAGCCCAGATAGGTTAACCAGTGAGGTCTATGAAATATTTAAGAAAAAAAGTATGCCAGATCTGTAGATATTCTTTCAAAAAACAGAATTGGAGGGAACACCTTCCAATTTGTTTACTGAGGCCACTATTACCTTGCTAGGAAAACCAGAAAAAAAAGACATAATAAGAAAAGAAAACTATGACAGAAATACAAACATGTGTAACAAAATATTAACAGATTAAATGTAGCAATATATAAAATAGATAATTCAGCATGACTAAGGCTGGGGGAGGTTATACCAGGAATGCAAGGTTGGTTTAATATTAAAAAAAATAAAACAATATAATCACTATCATAATAGAATTAAAAGAAATAGCATATGATTATCTCATTAAGTACACCAAACATTTGAGAAAATTCCAACACATATTCACCATAAAAATTATTAGCAAAATGTGAATAGAAGGAAACTTTTTGAAACTGATAAAGGACATCAACATAAAATACGCAATTAACATCTTACTTAACAGTGAAATACTGATGGCTTTGACCTCTAAGACTGAGAACAAGATAAGGGTGTCCACTCCCATCTTCCCTGTTCACAATTGTACTAGAGGGCCCAGACAGTGCAATAAGGCAATGAACAGAATCCAAAAGCATATGGATTAAAAAGGGAAAAGTAAAACTTCTTCATCTGCAGACAATATGACTGTCTATCTAGAAAAGCATAAGGCATCTATAAACCAACTATTAAGGTGAGTTTAGGAAAGTCACAGAATACAAAAATCAATTTATTTCCATATATCAGAAAAAAAATATTGACATTAAATAAACAATACTATTTACAATAACATCAAAATGAAATGCTTAAATATAGATTTATCAAAATTTGTGTAAGATTTGTACACTGAAAAGTACAAAACATTCCTGAGAGGAGTTAAAGAAGGCATAATTAAATAGGGAAATATAACATGTTAATGGACCAGAGTATTCAATATTGATAAGATGCCAAATCTCCCCACAACTGATCCATAGATTTGACACAATCATAATACCATTAGGAAATATGACAAGCTGATTTAATTTTTTATAGAAATTCATTGAACCTAGAGTAGCTAGAAGAAAAATATTGAGAAAGAACAAATTTGGAGGACTTCCACTACCTGCTTTCAAGATTTACTAGAACACTGCAATAATCAAGACAGTGTGATACTAATGTAAGGATAAACAAATAGTGGAGCAAAATAGAGTCCAGAAATAGACCCACACTGATATAATTAATTGATTTTTTGACACAGGCATTAAAGCACTTCAAAAATCCAAGAAAGGTCTTTCAATGAGTAATGCTGAAACAACTGGATATTCATATAAAAAAATGAAAGAAAGAATCTCAAATATTATCTTATATCATATATGAAAATTAAAAAAAAAAATTTATTATAAACCTAAATGTAAGAGCTAAAGAAAACAGGGGAACATTTTTGTGACCTTGAGTCAGGCGAAGATTTCTAACAGGACACGAAAAGCTTGCAGTGTATAAGAAAATATTCATAAATTGATCTTCAGAAAAACTAAAAACTTTTGTACTCCAGAAGACAATTCTAACAAAACGAAAATGCAAGCCACAGTCTTGGAGAAAATGTTTGCAAAATATACATCTGATTATGAACTGTATCTAGAATATATAAAGAACATTGTTAAAAAATTATTCTGATACCTGTTGAAACAGTAAGAAAGAATTTGTTCAGGACTATTTTAGTAGGTGTCAGGACTGTTTACAACTGGGGAGAGAAATCAGGCTTAACTCCAAATACAGGAAAGATAGCTGGGGACTTAGAGACATTGAGCAGAGTAAGGCAAGCAGTGGATGGAAAATTACTGTGAGGAAATGTCAAGGGTAGGGGAGTTTTGCTGAACTGACTTTACAGTTTTCTTACGGAAGACAGGCCAAACGCTTAGACATCAAGGGTAGAGGCTGAGGAATTTGATTAGATATCAAGAGTGATCAGATATGGAGGATGGCGGATTCTCTCTAAACTGCCTTAGCAGGATTCTTGCCACAACTGGCCTAGGAAGGCTGAAGACAATGCCCAAGGGTGAGGCCTAGTCAAAAGAGGGCCAGAGGAGTCTGTCTCAAGTTTGGTCAAGGAGAGTCTTTGTCGATATTTACAACTCGATATTAAGAAGACAACCAGGTTTTTAAAAGGAAAGAATTGAGCAGAAACATAACCAAAGATGGCAGAAAATGGCAAATAAGAACATAAAAAAAAGTTCAACATTGTTGTTCCTTAAGAAAATGCAAATTAATACCATAATGAGATACTACTTCCTATATGCCAGAGGGATTTAAATTAAAATGTTGGCATAGCTGTGGAGCAACTGAAACTCTCATTCTTTGGTAGTGCAAAATGGTAACCACTTTGCAAAATATTTTGATACTTTCTCAAAAACTTAAACATGGACTTACCATATGACTCAGAATTCCCACATCTAGATGTTTACTAAGATCAAGGAAATATGCCTATAGAACAAATTATACATGAATGTTTAAAGTAGCTTTATTAGCCAAACGCAGAAACAACCAAAATGCTCATCAAGTGGTGAAAGGATAAATACATTGTGGTGTATCCATACAATGGAATACTATGCAGCAATAAAAAGGAATGAATTTGTTTGATGACAATTCTCCATGAGATTTCTACGCTCTTGGTGACAACTTTTTCCCAGGCTGCTATTTAAAGGATGTTTGTATGAAAAACAGCCTGGGAGGACAGAGATAGTGCCTGTATTGTGGCACTCTGCTTCCTGACTAGCATAATGAAGAGAATGTCTTCCTCCAGGATTAAAGCTAGGCAAGTTTTCAAGCAGATTTGCTGGCAGATTCATAAGGTCAGAGTTCCGCACCTGTACACAGACCCAATGCACTTCGGGGCTTGGAAGGAAACGAGAACATGATAAAGCTCATGCTCTCTACTGTGCCGTGAGTCTTACAGTCCTTCATCTCTGAGCCAGCAGTCTAGTGTCTTCTGCCAGAATTATGAAAGCCAGGCAGCCTCACTTGTTCACATGCAAGCAGGGTGGAATTTCAAACCCTTCACAGTCCTTTACAGAACTACTAACAAATGCAACAGCACGAATCTCCAAAGCATTATGCTAAGCGATAGAAGCCACATAAATGACTGCATACTGGAAATTCTAGAAAAGAGGACACTGCAGTGATGGAGAGCAGATCAATGATTACATAGGGCGAAGGTTAAGCAGAGGGATTGGCTAGCAAAGGGCAGGAAGGAGTCGTGGGGGGTGTTATACGCCATGACTGTGGCGGAGGAGTAGCTGTGTGGTTCGTCCACACTCATTACACTCTGCACTCAAAATGGTGAACTTCATTATATTTAGTGTAGACTTTAATAAATCTGATAAAAATATTAACAAAAATAAAGCTAGATGTACCTATATTTTCAACATTCTGAATTAACTTTTAACATATTGTAGGCACTTTTGCTTAATTTTCTGGAGATCAATCACTAATTAATCCCTCAAACTCAATAAAACTATAAAATAATTTAAATGGGGTAAAACATATTGGTTTTATGTGTGTATATTTGGACTCATCCATTTTATAGACATCTGTCTTCTGTAAAAGATGCTTTCCCTTTAAAGCAGCTTTTACCCTGGGAATTTAATTCCAGGCCCATCTTAGGCCAGTGCGAATTACAGCCTCAGTCATTTTTGGGTTCCTTGTCTACCTTCACAACGCTTTGTTTTGAAAATTCAGTTGTACAAAGCAGAGTAAAGCATATAAACAGGACCTTTTGGTCTCTGAGTCATAGAGATCACTTCTCCTGTTTCCGGTCGAAGACTGCAGAGCCCAGCGAGGCCCAACACTTCTGTGCTCCAGTGTGATACTGGCCACTGGAATTGTTGCTGAGGCCCAGAGTCCAGGTGCCCTGGGGCCGTCCTTCCTAGACCGCTTCATGCAGCCGCCCCCTGAGGACCTGAACATAATGCACTGTAGCCTGGAAACACAGTCTCCAGCTCTTGAGGGACCTCCAGGCATCTACCCTCCCTCTAGTCTTGGGAAACATCGTTTCTCCCTCCTGCTCTCACCTCCCATCCCTCGAAAACACTCCCTCTTTTCCACTCCCACACACTTTAATCTGTCTATGCTTTCATGGAAAGAAGAGTGATTGTCTCCAATAAACTCTTTTGATGCCCTACAAATGTAGAAGAGGAAAAGGAATAAAAAGTATTGAAAAAATTTTTGAAATGGAAAAGTCAAAATATAGAAAAAACACACAAATAGCTTTTATTCTTAATTTTACGGAGATGAAAAGAAAGTAAACATTAACATCTCAATATATTTTCCTTCCACATTCTCCTAGTTTCTTTTATAGTCTTCAATTAAATAACTTATTAGATCTGTATTCTTGGCCCTGGGTCCCAATACATTTCTCTGAAATCTTCTCAACACAGAATTCCTAAATTAAATATTCCTGGGGGGAAAATCTTCTTTTTTTCCCCCATGAACTGTATATTTTAGTTGAATAAAGTATTTTGATTTTGTAACATTGCAAAGCCAAGTATGCGGAGATTGGTAGGTTCTTGAAAAATTAAAAGTATTTTAAGACGTATTTGGTTAACAGAATAACTCGGGTTTCCCTCCCAACGTTGGCATCTGCCCATTCTTCACAAACCACTGCTGTTAAATTACATGCTGTGCACGACGACACAGAGATAATGGACAGTGGGTCACAGCAGACAAAAACAGATGTGCCCAAACAACTTATCACGTTCAGGACATTCTTCTCTGTTTATGACAAACAGGAACTTTGGCTGCATTTGACTAGTTCTGAGATTTTGCACGTACTGATATTGGTTTTAACAAAACAGCAATATTTTCTCAGGATAGCTGCAGCAATAGTGATGCAATATAATTTGATTTTACATAGTACACTTAGGGACTAAATTATAGTAACTCTACCTTAATTTGTGGGATACCAGAAAGTTATGTGCAACTTTCCAGATTAAACCAATAGACCAAATCCTGCCACAAGATCTTGGCCTCTCTCGATGGAGCACAAACTCTCCAGCACATGACTCCTCTCTGGGGGAGCACTTATAATGAGACGTGTCAAAGTCTAGCAGTGGAGTACAATCAGAAGAAAACCTGCGCTATGACTGGATGACAGTGGTCTGCATCTCTGCATTTGAATTTTCATGGTTCATGTAAAAAATGGCAATATGGTATCCCAAAACTGTGGATGAGTGGAGCACTGGGAAAGCTGGTGCTGGAGCTGGTCCATCTACCAGCTAGCTGTCAACTTTATGCAAATGTTTGCATTTTTCTTGACCTCATTTTTCTCACCTGTAGAAGTAGAGAGTTAGACTAGACAATGCCGAAGCTCCCTCCCAATGTTAAAACTCCAAGGTAAAAAACGATTACATAAGCCAGCATTATTCTTAGCATTTTACATATACAAACTCAATCCTCAGAACCGTTCTATGAAGCAGGAATTATTACCATTTTACATGTAAATAGAAGTATAATAATAAAACTTTCAGTTAAAAGGTAAACTTGTCAAACATATGCATGTTTTGTTTGTATTACCTTGGAATCCCCCCGGTCCCCCTCCTTCCTGCCCCTGACCCAGTCTCCTCCCACTTCCTCGCTCTCCCACACAGCCCTAGGACTTACCCCTTGGATCGCTACAAGTTGAATGAATGTGCATTTGGACAAAGTTACTGAAATTCAGAAGAGAGATGGAGATTGTAGGCAGAGATTTCATCAGCTTCCAGGAGGATTTCAAACCCTGGCCGTGGATAGACTCTACTATAAGGATCATGCACATAAGAAAAGAGGAGATCCTGGACTGGAAAGACCGTCAATAAGCCAGAAGACGAAAGGAGAGCGTGGAGGTGGTGCTATTCAACACCCAGTGTCTGTTTTCCCTCCACTCCCGGGAAGAGGACTGTATTTCCCTGCCCCATGGCAGTCAGGCTCGGTCATGTGACTAGCTTTGGCCAATGAAATGCCATAGAAATGAAGTGGCCGAAGCTTTAGTGGCAGGTTTGTTCTTTGCTGGGATCACTTTTCCCTCTGCCACTGTGACCTGCGTGCTTCAGAGAGGCTGCCCTCGCTGCCCAGCTCCCAGAAGAGAATGAGACAACACGATGACTATACAGTCTAACTGAGAAATCAACCTTTGTTCTCCTCAGCACTGAGATATGAATGCGTTGGGGAGAATGAGAAGGAGGGTCCAGAAAGGTAAATGCCGAACAAATGGAGAATTGTGTCACCAAAGTCCACATTAGAGAGCATGGGGAGAAATGTCAAGAGTGTCATATGCTGAAAGAAATGGGGTTAGAGAAGACAATTGTGCACTCGTTTGATCTTATTGAGAGCACTTTCAATGGACGAGTAGGGGCTAACTCAGACTGCAGTGGTTAATGTCAGTGCAAATGCAAGGAAATGAGAATAGTAATGCAGAGAACTGTCCTAAAACATTAACAAAATAAGACGGATAAGGTTACACAGGGAGATAGGGAGAGCGAGGTAACTGGAGCGACTTGCACAAGTGGGAAGTGCAGGGCACCCCACATTTACTGCGAAAGTGTCCTAAAGTGCTGGGGTTTTATCATAACATAGAGTATGATATGCAGACATTAAAAATGAGGGGGCTCCTTGTGTCTGTAGTGTACAATCAACCATTTATTCTAAGTACTCACATCTCTTCTGGTGAGTTATGTACATTTACGAATGCCCCCCAACACCTGGGTCGTATCTTCATAATTTTTTTGAGGTGGAGAGGAAGATTGGCCCTGCGCTAACATCTGTTGACAATCCTCCTCTTTTTTCCTTTTTCTCCCCAAAGCCCCAGTACATAGTTGTGTATCATAGTTGTAGAGTTGTAGCTCTTCCATGTGGGACGCCACCTCAGCATGGTTTGATAAGTAGTGAATAGGTCCGCGCCCAGGATCCAAACCGGCAAACCCCAGGCCACCAAAGTGGAATGCATGAACTTAACCACTGTGCCACCGGGCTGGCCCCCATCATAATTTTTAATGGTCTTACCTATGGATACACTTGTGCTCAGATATATGAGGGTTTAAGGTAATAAATATGTTATGATATTTGAAAACTTGCATTTCCTTAACATCTAAATCAAAATTGGGTCCAAGAGGATCTTAAATAAGTTATAGGCCAGTACCCAGCACCCAGCCTGGAGTTTGAATCCACACTCCACCACTTAGTGCTCGTGTGCCACTAGTGAAGTTACTTCACTTCTTTTTACTTCTGTTTATTTATTACTCAGCCTCAACCAACACACACACACACACACACACACACACTATATTTGTATAATTCCATTTTTTTTATTTTAAAGTTTATTAATATACACCCAAAAATTTTCCAGAAGGAAATGTACATTGCTTTAAAATCATTTGTTTATTGGTAGAAAGTGGGGAATAGACAGGGATGCAAATCATTCAGGACAAAGGCAGTCCTCAGCGCTGGAGGCTCCAAACCCCAACCCCACTCCCAGTGACCAAGAAACATGGAGAGGGAATTAGATGGGTTAGTTTTTAAAGTTCTTGAATAGAAGGCCCAGATGGAATATTATAAAAAGTTATTCCTCTTATAGTAATTATGCTAACACTTTTGTAAACATTTTTAATTTAATACCCCTAGTAACAATTCCTAAATTTCATGACACACTTTTTCCTTTTTCTGAAAAATACTAAATGGCTAATTTAAAATATACGTGAATTTAGGTTAACTTTGTTTTGGGATGAGTATCTCAATTCTCGAAATATGTTAAAGCAAAGATTAGGGCAGCAACAGCTTCTTAAAGTTGCCAAATGTCTACAGTACAAGGGAGAGAACTACCTGGGTTTATCTTAACTGTTGAGAACAGAAACTGACTCTTAAACTATTTTGTGGCATTGTCCCAAAGATTATTATTAGATCTGGACTTTAGTAATAGATTCCAACATTATAAGAACATTTTGACACTGCACAAATTATAGAACCATCACAGTGATTCTAACGGGAAGGTGCCTCAGAAACCATTCAGTCCCTGGCATAAGAATAAGTGATTTACCCAGAGTCACACTTCTCAGAAAAAAATCCATTATTGGTGCCAAACATGAAATAAATGACAACAAAGCTTTAATATTACACTCTCATTATTGGTTAACTACCTCATAAGTGAGGCTATATTTAGAGTTTCCAATTACAGCTTCTTCAGTTCTAGTCTTGCCTCAGAAAGAAAGAGCCCCTCAGGCTTAAGAGGTGATGCAGAGCCACATTCAGGATGTGTGTTTTTTCTTCCGTGATTTTCCTCCTTTCTTCAGACAAGTCTCTCTTGGATGCTGTGGGATGCTGTGCACATCTGGTGCATTGAGAAGGATACTCATTTCACCCAATATTCATGAGATTATTATTGATGGATGATTACTTTAAGAAAATAAGCAGAGCATGAGTTATGAAACAATAACCAATCACACAGGTATCTAAACTTACCCACTAGTGCACAAAGCACAGAAGAGATGAACAGAGGTGTGGGGGTTCGGGGGACAGCCATAAGCAAGTACCAGGCTGCCCATAGTGTCAGAAAGGCCATCAGACACTGGTAGGAGGTGTGTATGTCTATATGCATTCTCCTGTTTACAGTCTCTGTGAGCAAAAATTTGATTAATAAAACATATCCAACATATTCTCTCTCCTATAAATCCTTCCAAAAAGTGAAATTCAAATTACAAAGAACTATTTTATTATTATTATTATTGCTTAAACATTATATGGGTTGTCAGTATAGAAACGGGAGGTGACAATGGTCTGAGTCCATCCACTGAAAAGAAAAATGTCCAGATAGAAGGCATTGATGGGGTGTGTGTCTTTTGTAACTTACAGTGTATTTCACTCCAAGCGGAATGGAGTGCTGAGGCTCACACACTGCTGAGTGTCCCTCACAGAACGCCAATTAGCATCAGCGCCCAGTGGCAGCCCCGTTCCAGCGCAGTCTATAGGCGCTCACCCATTACACACAGCAGGAAGTTGTATTGCTCTAAAACCACAAGCCACTGCTTTGATGGTTCAGGAGACCTTGGCCTTTTAAACGTATAAACAACCTTTCTTTTCTCCTCTGGGCCATTAGAGGGAAATGCTGTGAAAGTCTGTGTTCTGAAATAACCAGGTTTGCTCAGAGTCATGACAGTTATCAATCTTGCTGCCAGTAACAGAAGAATAGCGTTCAACTAAAAATAACATGGGTGAGGAATGTGCCTTGGGCACCTACTGGGGCCTAAAGGGTTTCAGATTAATTTGAAACCAAGCAAAGGCGGATTTTCTCTCTGCTTTGGCCCTTTTGTGGGTGTTGTAATCATGGGGAAAATTCATCTGTCTAATGAGCTCTCAGCACAGAAAGAAAAGAAACTGTGTTTGAGACTAAAACACTCATCAGGCACCCAATGGCTTTCCTTTTCTAGGTTATAATCAGCATTCCTCCATTGATTCTGTGCCGTTCCTTAGTAAGAGTTCTTTCTCGAGTGCCAAGTATTCATTTGCAATCAAGCACTATAATTAAAATTAACTGATTAATAAATTTATGCCAATCAGGTTTCAATACTTTGGAAAGTGCTGATAAAATTAAAGACAGCTTACAAGAATCATATTCTGGATACCCTGCCGCATAGACAGATCTCTTGTAGTGAATAAAGTTGTCATTTTCATTCATTTTATTGCTTTTTGGGCAGTCGATTGAATTGATAGATGCTAATTTAAATATTCAAACAAGGCTTTGAATGTTCTGAAAACTTCTGAAACTTAAGATGTTGAAACCGTCTTTCCAAAATTGGGGTTATTTCTGAACTCACACATCACTCCCAGGAGTTCCACCTTCTAACACACGCATCTCCCAGAGCCTTGGCTTTGCATGTGCTGAAGAAGGGAAAGAAAAAAGAATGCTACCCTGCGTCCTACTAAAAACAGAACGAAGCATAACCCAAAATATGACTTTTAGGCTCTGGAGGGGGAAAAACACAGAACAACAGTCTGCAAAAGAATATCTGCTCTTTGGGGCTAAATATGAGACTTCAGTCCCACAATTCAAAGCAAGCTCTTTCCTAGGCAGGACAGTGGGAGAATGAGGGAGTGGCCCCAGTATACGAGCACAACAGATTTGCAGTGCATGAGCCAATGTGGATGAAGCTACGCAAAAAACACTCCCTCTGTCCAAGTCCAAAGATTGATTAGGTAGAAAGATAGCTATTTCATAGCTTTATTGGTGTTCGGCATTTTAGCGCCGCTTATTTCATTTGTTAGTTTCCATTTATTTATCTCCCAGAGAGAAATGTCAAAAAAATCCAGGACACCAGAGGGGCTAATGTATATAATTTGTTTTATGACACTAAATATACAATTTCAGATGGTTAGAAATTTTAAGAATATGTTCAAATAGACTTGTCTACAATGACTCATCAATCTAGGATACAGAAAAGTATTTACCCAAAGACTTAGAAAATAAAATGGCCCAATTAACCAAGTGCTAAACATAGAACACTTATTTTGCTTAAACCATTGTTGAAAATCTTGATAAATACTAACATCATAATGAGTATATGTCTTTTTTTTTATTGCAGTCTCATTGGTTCATAACATTGCACAAATTTCAGGTGTACATCGTTATACTTCTATTTCTGCATAGATTCCATGTTCACCACACAAATACTAATTACAATCCATCACCACACACGTGCCTAATCATCCCTTTCGCCCTCCTCCCTCCCCACTGCCCGTCTGGTAACCACCAATCCAATATCTGTCTCTATGTGTTTGTTTGCTGTTGTTTTTATCTTCTACTTATGAGTGAGATCATATGGTATTTGACTTTCTCCCTCTGACTTATTTCGCTTAGCATAATACCCTCAATGTCCATCCATGTTGTCACAAATGGCTGGATTTCATCGTTTCTTATGGCTGAGTAGTATCCCTTGATGGGCACTTAGGTTGCTTGCACGTCTTGGCTATTGTAAATAATGCTGCAATGAACACAGAGGTGCATGTATCTTTACGCACTGGTGTTTTCATGTTCTTTGGATAAATACCCGGCAGTGGAATAGCTGGATCGTATGGTAGCTCTATCCTTAATTATTTGAGGAATGTCCATACTGTTTTCCATAGTGACTGCACCAGTTTGCACTCCAGCCAGCAGTGTATGAGAGTTCCCTTCTCTCCACATCCTCTCCAACACATTTTGTTTCCTGTCTTATTATGAGTACATGTCTTAATCATCTTTGTATATATAGAGTTTAATGGCAAATAGTGGGCATTGGATAAATATATGTCGAGTTAAGTAATTAAATCTTCCTCATGATCAACATTTGTGAAATGCCTCAGCCTATTGACTTAAATTTGCATTATTTTCATATGCAACAAAAGATTTTATATCTAATATCTCTCATGTTTTTCTGTGTCATTATTTATTCTTATAACAATCCCTGTAAGTGGGAAGGACAAGTTTTACCATCCTATGCTGGATCAGAGTTGATCACACGGAGTCATACAGATAGCAGTTTATGTTGATGGTATATTGAGAGGATATTTAACAATAATTTGTTTTATTATTTCCATTTTCTTCTTAAATTTGATCAAAGAAAACACAGGCCAGCTAATAGACAATCTTCACTCCTTCCTCTGGTTAATTGAGAGTTTACTGTGCATCTCTCTCATTCACACGTACACATACACACATGCACACACACACACACACTCTCTCTCTCTCTCTCTCTGTCTTTCTCTCTAATTGTCTACAATAGTAATGCTCAAACTTTTTGGTCTCAGGTCCCCTTACCAACCTTAAGGATTCTTGAGGACTACAACAAGCTTATGTGAGTTAAACCAAACGATATTTACAATATTAGAAATTTAAACGGAGAAATTTTTTAATTATGTTAATGCATTTAAGAATAAAAGTAGCAATTACATTATATGTTAACATGAACAACGTATTTCATGAAAAATGACTATATTTTTAAAAACAAAAAGAATTAGTGAGAAGAATGACATTGTTTTATATTTTTGCAAATCTCTTAATGCCTGGCTTAGAAGATATCAAAGTTTTCATATCTGCTTTCACATTCCATCTATTGTAGTACTGTAGTTTTGTTTAAAGCATATGAAAAATCCAGCTTCACACATATGTGTAGTTTAAAAAGAGAGGAGCATTTTAATGGTCTACCTATGGAAATTCTTCTTAGCTATTGCATCAAACCTTGACAAGTGGTAGTTTCTTAAATGTTAATTGCAAAGTAGATCTGAAGCCCTTTCAATCAGCTTCTGCCCTTTCCTATTAAAATCCAATGATCTGGGCCGGCCCTGTGGCTTGGTGGTTAAGTGCGCGCGCTGCGATGCTGGTGGCCGGGGTTCGGATCCCGGGTGCGCATCGAGGCACCGCTTCTCCGTCCATCCTGAGGCCGCGTCCCACGTGCAGCAACTAGAAGGATGTGCAGCTACGACATACAACTATCCACTGGGGCTTTGGGGAAAAAATAAAATAAATAAAATCTTTAAAAAAAAAAAAAAAAAAAATCCAATGATCTATCTTACACTTTGAAGGAATCTTTTAACTCACACATGATTTTGAAACATCATGAATTGGCAATTTGGAAAATATTGGTTTGTTAAGTTATACAGATCTTCCAAATGTTGACATAGTTCTCTATTTAATATTTAAAAATTACAGTTTTTATTATTGCCACTGATCTCATCAGAATAGTCTTTAAGTATTGGGAAGCTGTCCAGCTCACAGTGGCAGATACAAATTTTCCAAAATTCTAATTTTCACTAGGAAGCTCTAATTTTGTCATTGGCCACAAATACTGTCAGCTGTTTTCTTGAAGTAACAGACTCTCTTCTTTTTTTATCCGAAAATGTCAGCCAAATATCCAAATTAAATGTGAAGTAATGGATGCGTTAATCAATTTAACGGGGGGATGTCCTTTCACAATGTATATGTACATCAAATCATCACGGCCTACACTTTCAATATCTTACAATTTTATTTGTCAATTATACCTCAATAAAGCTGAAAAAAATTCTAGCTCAAAAAAAATAGTTAGTCATTCTTGCAAGTAAAACAGTGTTCCAGGAAAAAAAAGACTAGTTCAGCTCACAACTCAGACAGTCACTCAAGTGCCTTTCCTGGAGATACTAGCATTCTGTCACGTGCAGCATGCATGCTTTATGAGTAATTTCCACTTGGTCACATGGAATACCACAAAGACGTGCACTCAAGGGTTGAGATTTAATAACATTTATAATTGTCCCTGCTTCGTCGAGGGCATTAAGTGAAACTGGCTCTTCACATCCCTGTGAGGATGTGGTGGTGACGTCTGCGATGAGTACAGTACCGTTTGGCGCTGCCGCCCTACCTGTGCGTCAGTACTAGCAGCTCCACGCCCCCTTCCCCCGCATTGCTTCTGCATCCTCATTGCTAATGTCAACACAGTGAAAAAGACAAAGATTTTATATTATTATGAGGATAGTTTTGACCTCATGGAACCACTGAAAGAGTTCCACAGACCACACTTTGAGAACCACTGTTCTACAAAAACAAAAATGTCTTTATGAAAGCAACATAATGTAGTCGAAAGAATTTGGAATCATACTGACCTGAATTTGAGTCCCAGCAGCCCTTCTAGCTAGTTAGGTTATTTGGGAAATTTTTCTTAAATGTACTGGTACTTGGTTATCTCATCTATCATATGGAATCATGAATGTCACTGACAAAAGGGCTTGCAAACTACTGCCCAGGGGACGAACCCCTTCCACCACTCTTTTTATTCAAGCATTGACTTAATCTGGGTTTATTGTGAGCTCTCACGATGCTCAGTACAATTTGTTTACAAACATATACAAGCATATTTCAATGCAAGACAATTGAAAGAGAAAGTAAAACATTAGAATTTCTAACCTCTAGCGTTGTGCTGTCCAATATGATAGCCACTAGTCACTTGTGCTATTGAGCTGTTGAAATGTGGCTAGTCCAAATTGAGATGTACTTCAGCAGAGAACGTTATATGTCCACAGCTCAGTGTCGCTGTCTGCCATCATCTCATTTCAGCTGAAGGATTCCCTTTAGTGTTTCTCGTAGAACAGGTCTAGTGGCCATAAACTCTCTCAGCTTTTGTTCATCTGGGAAAGTCTTAATTTCTCTTTCATTTTTTAAGGACAATTTTGCAGATACAGTACTCTTATTTGACAGTTTTATTTTTCTTTCAGCACTTTGACTATATCGTTCCATTCTCTTCTGGCCTACAAGGTTTCTGCTGAGAAATCCACTGATAGTCTTATGGGAAATCACTTGGCATGTGATGAATCACTTTCCTCTTGCTGCTTTCAAGATTTGTCTTTGACTTTAGACAGCTTGATTATAATGTGTCTCAGTGTGGTCCTCTTCGGATTTTTCCTGGTTGGAAAACTTTGAGCTTCTTGCATCTATATGGCCATTTCTTTCCTCAGATTTGAGGAAGTTTGGGGCCATTATTTCTTCAAACAAGCTCTCTGCCCCTTTCAGTCTCCCTTCTTCTGTAATTCCCATAACGTGTATATAGGTCTGCTTGATAGTATCCCATGAGTCCCTTAGATCTCTTTGCTTTTCTTCATTATTTTTTCTTTTTTGCTCCTCTGACTAGATAATTTCAAATGACCAATATTCAAGTTCACTGGTTCTTTCTTCTGCCTGTGAAGTCTGCTGTTGAACCCCTCTAATAAATTTTTCAATTCAGTTATTGCATTTTTCACTCCAGAATTTCAGGTTGGTTCTTTTATATAGTTTCTATTTCTGTCAATATTTTCATTTTATTGTTTCCTTATTTTTTTAGTTGTCTATATGTGTTCTATTTTAGCTCATTGAACAGTTTTATGAACATCTTTATTTTAAATTCTTTGTCAGGTAGTTCATGAATCTGTTTCTTTATACTCAGTTTCTGAAGTTTTATTTTGTTCCCTTGATTAAGCCAAGGTAACTTGTTTCTTTCTATGCCTTGTGATCTTTTGCTGGGGTTTTAGAATTTAAAAAAATTCTTCGTGTATTGGTTTTGTCCAGGGGAAGACCTTCACCAATTAGTCCAGCTGGTGGTTCCAGGGCCTCTCAAGCCTTTCCCCACATCTTTAGCCCCCTGGCCTCTGACTGAGGAGCTGCCATTGCAACATGCTGCATGCTTACCTCTGTTTCCAATCTCTGGCACTGGTTCTGTCAGTGCTCTGAGTCAAGCGAGACAGAAGCCAGTCCCTGAGGCAGCCCCCAGACAGGCCATACTGTTGGCTACATGGTCCATTCTTTTATTTTCATTCCAAGGAAGGAGCCCCCTCTGAAGGGTTTCCCCTGAGTTGCTCTGTATTAGGCTGCATATGGGGAGGGCACAGATGTATATGAAAAATCCTGTATATTTTCCTACCCTTTTCACTGGAATCCCCTCTTGATTTTATAATGGCCTGGATGCTGTAGCTTCTCAACTCGTCTCTAGAGTTCTCACAGAGGTATTCTAGTTCACATATTATCACTAACTAAGGGTCTGTAGCTTCTTATTCTTCTAGCTCACTGATGTCATCCTCTCTATCTCTTATTTTTGTAAATGAAGTTTTATTGTAATGCAGCCATATTCATTTATTTTTGTATTATCTCTGGCTGTTTTTATACTACAACTGCAGAGTTGGGAGTTGTACTACAACTGTCTATCCTACAGAGCCTAAATATCTAGCCCTTCATAGAAGAAATTTGCAATGCTTGAAAAATAAGGTAGACTTTCTATCTCTTTCAAAGTAAAAGCCAAAGTCTTTACCATGTACCACAAACCCTCTAAACTCTGGATTATGTTAGGTTTCTGATCATACCTCTTATTGTCCTCCAGTTGACTCTGTTCACTCCCTGACCACACAGGTATTCTTGTTGGTCCTCAAATACTTCAGGCACACTTCTACCTCAGGACCTTGGCACATGCTGTCCCAAAGCCTGGAATGCCCTGCCAACAAATATCCTTTTGGCTAGCTCCAATGCCTTCAGATTGTCACTGAAAAGTCATTTTCTCAGTGATTAGCCATCAAATCTAAAATTTCAACTCCTATTTTTAACATTTCATGTCATCCCCCTGCTTTATTTTCCCCCTTTAACATAATTTATTCATTATCTTCCCACTCCCCCATTTTTAAACTTTCTATCTTCCCCTTTAGGATATGATCAGGATGTTTAAATATTTTATTTACTGCAGTATCATAAAACAGTGTTTGGGTGCTACAAAAAACATTGAATTAGTAAACGAATGAATGTGAGAGTGCTTATGTTATTACAGGGGCTGAAAAAAAATAGTGTACTTATTACTGTATCCTTGAATTCAATATGCCTTATCTGTAAAGAGGTTCTAATATACATTGAAGCAGTTAAGAGTCCAGGAAAAACACAAACTCAACTTTAAGTTCTAGCTGGTTTTGAACTAAAAGTATCTATTTATCCTACTCATAATTTCACAAAAGTTCTGAATCATGTCATCACATCCCCTTACAAATGGAGGAAATTTATTTGGGTTTCTCTTTTCATTCACTCAAAAAAGAGGAGTTTAACATGAAAGAGTAAAATAAAATCTATGCAAGGGCTGTGATTTAATCATAGTATATATTTTGGATATTACTTCTATTTTGTATTTTGCACATTCTAATGCCATCTTTGGTATCTGAAATGGTCAGATTTGTTAGGATTTCTGAGAGAGTTTCAACAAAGCGATGTGCATTCAATCCTTTTTTCTCAAAATATCACAGTGTTCACAGCTGAGCTCCAACTACACATCCTGCAATCCATTTACCTCAGACCTCAGAGGGCCAACAGTGTTGTGTGTGGCTTCTCTTACAACCCAGCCATTAAACTTCAATAGGTTTTTTCTTTCTTTTTTAATTATATGTCACAGGTTGATTTTCTCTTTAATTTTTTATGCACGTTGGATTCTGTAGGAACACACCCACTTCTAAGCTGTATCTCTCCTCTCTTTTCATGAAGAGAACATATTTTTATACAGAAGAAGAAGTATTCACAATTGCACTTGCGTTTGGAACACAGCAAAGGTAGCCGTCATCCTGTTTTATTGTACAACAATCATGTAAACTCCAGCTGTCAGGGCATCTGATCAGTTCTTCAATAGGAAAAAGAGGCCCCGCTAAGTCCTGCCACATGCTGATGTACACCCGCCTAATAACTGTGACTTTTCCTCTTTATGAATTTCATCTACAATTATTCTGGGACTTTCAAGGAATATCTTGAAAGAAAGACGTGACTGGAATTGCTAAGTAATATTACTTTCTGTTGGGGGGGGTTGGAGAAAACACAATCTGTTTTAACTTACACGGAAACAAAGTGATGAAACCTAGCCGCTGTTCTTGGGGTAGTTTCCCAACTTAGTCCACAAAGGTCTTCTCTTTCTTTGAGTTCTTGCAATAAAGATCTGTTAGAGACTGACCTTAAGACATCAACAGAGTGTAGTGGCAAGCAGATGGAGAGGACAGGATCTTTGGGATTGTTATTAGAGAAATCCTCACTAAGTAAAAAGTAGAAATATGGAGCTCAGGTACCTTGATCAAAATCCCCCAGAATTTGCTATGTTTTGTTCCAGATCTAGCACTAGGAGCCAGATCTTGAGAATTACAATTAAAGTTCAGTTCCTTAGATTACACACACACACACACACCTGTGTGTACACACATGCACACATATATTACAAAAATATCTTTGTCATAGGAATGAGAGGTGAACTGAAAAGAAAATATTATTGTTGCTTCTGCTGCTGCTATTGATCTTGCTGTTATTATTGTTGTTGTCATTATTAAGGGCTAAGTGGTCTGGAAAAGAAGCAAGAATCCTTATACCACCAAAGTTAAGAGCATCTGGAAAGCAAAAACTCAGTCTTTTTCACTTTTGTATACAAAGGGACTGCCATATCTGACACATAGTAGGTGGTGAATAAATGTGAATGGATGGTGGATCCTTACTCATTAAAAATTTTCAACTTAGAAGAAATGGCTAATTTATTTGACATAATTGGAATTCAGTACAGATGTTTTACTTTTTTCCTCATCATAGATTTGTATTCAGTGAACCAAGTCATACACTAATAGTTTGGGAGAGTTTATTAATTTATCACCAAACAAAATCACGACATTTTCTATGGATTTTGTAGTTCCTAACCTTTGGCACTGAACTAAGCCGCTGCCTTGCAGCAGATTATGAGTGGTTTCATAACTAATGTGGTTATGTGATTATTTTACTGATATCCATTAAACTAGGCTCAGCAAGAAAGTTAAGAAATCTTTTCACTTTTAATTTTTCTCCTTAAAGGAAACATAGTGATATTTATGTAAGGACCAAAGCCATGCAAACATAACTTGTCAATAAAATAATCCATGTCAGTGCAAGAGATCACATTAAGTAGTAATAAATAAGCAAAGAGAGGATACTGAATATATCATTTGGACTCCTCCTTTCAAAGAATTCTTCAAATAACCACACATTGAAAAACCAGTATGACTGCGTTTCATTTGGCTGAAAGAGTTTTAGATTATGAAATCTGACTAAAGGAGTGAGGCTGACTCCACAGAAATCTATTTTGTTGTTTCTCATTTAGACATATAGGTGTGGACGTACTATTCTTATTCCCAGATATGCTATGCTGGTTTCTAAATTACTTATGAAATTGCGTTTTTCAATTCCTAGAACTTCTGCAGTCCACATAATCTAAACAGAAAAGGTTGTATCAATAACTAATTGCTGACAGCAAGAACCTCAAATTTTGATGTAAATTTTTATAGTTTAAATTGTATTTTATCAATAGCCATCTGAACTAGAAGATTTTCAAATAATGCTCTCTGAGTTACTCCTAGGATATAGGAACTGTGAAATCATCTCATAAATTAGTTACTCTTTAAGGAACTGAAAAGCAGTTAATTCTTTAGGGATAGACAGTTTAATTTAAAGAAAACTAGATGGTATACTTGAGACTGCTAAGACTCCATAAATTTAATAAAGATATGATTTTCACGTCTCCTCTTTGGCAAGAATAAACTGAAGACAAGCGGCCATCTTAAGTAAGTGATACTTAAGCTCAGATACAAGGATTTTTGTGCCAAATGCCTAGCATATTATGGTTGACTCCATCTCCATCAACACGAAAGCCTCGTAATAAGCCCTCCTCAGATTTATTTTGAGTATGTTTTCTATAAAAACTAGGAACAATAAATGAACAAGAACCAAAGCAGCAGCAGCAGCAAAACCTTGACGTTGTGCCCGACGGGAAATGAAAGGTCTGGAGATGGGAGAGAGGCACAGAGAGTCCACCCAAAGAGCCTTCTTCCACAGCTCAGTGTAGAAACATGTCTGGGATGTTTTCACACCCGTGACAATGTGGGAGGAAAGAGGGCAAACAAAACAGCAGCTGAGGAAGTGGGGTGTGCAAAAGTAAGAGTGATAATCCACATTTGGTGTGACGGCCCTACGAAAGAGCACTGTAAACACGGGGAATACTACATATGTGCGCTCTACAGTCTACATTTGCCTGGGCACTTTCAAGTTTATTTTGAGTTGAGTTCAAATTAAGTAACTATCATACAAATTTTGAGACTGGTTTGAGCCAACACTTTCAAATCTGCTGCTGGTTAACACATGTAAAATACAAGTAAAAATTATTTCTAGGGCAAATTGAATCTACTTCAGCAAACTATCAGTGGCTGCTTTTGCCAAAAGAAACAAGTGTGGATGCTAATTCTCAACAAATACCTTTCTACGACCCAGCTCACATTCCCTTAACTCATTTATCATCTTCATTTAGAACCATTCCTGTCTCACAGGATAACGTCAGAACTTGAATGACTCCACTACCCCTCAAACATTGACGCAGGCAAGGTGTTTATACAAATAATTCAGAGATGATTGAACATAATTAATAACAATTGTCCTACGGCTCCTTTCAATTAATATCTTTAATCGTTCATCAACTTTTTAAACCAAAGTATTAAAAAAGTAGTAAAAGAAACTGATTTGATTTTTTATCTTTCCAGTGTTCAAAATGAAAAAAGGGATAAAACTCAAAAGATGGGCCATGAGAGGATAGAAGAACGAGCAGCAGGACCCTGGATTCCACATGTGTGACTATGAGCGCCTGGATGGGTCTATGGTGTGTGTAACCCACACTAAAATAAATTAGAGCTAAGAGTTGTCCTTCTCATTGAAAGTTTTACAGAGACCAAGAAAAGCATATCATCCTGGCAAAGAGTGAGAAAGAAAAAAAAGCTAATAAGGCAAGATTGATATTTTTTTGGATATCAAGCAATGCTTTGATGACTTAACAACCTCATGAAATATATGTTTTTACTTCCCCTTGAAGGCATTTACATTTCAGAATTAATGGTGCTTGGAAAATAAATTTGGGTTTTTCCCAGCCGAACATATTTAGATACTAAAGAAAAAGATTAAACCAATAATTTAACTTTCTTACTAAAAAAAAGAAGGGAGAGAAAAGGCCTCATTAAGCAAAAGCATGCTCTGTTTCTATTCAAATTGTTTCAACATTTTGTTTTTTAAATTAATCATTTCTTCTTATGATGTTCACTAGCACAGACAAAATCCATGAGCATAAATGAGTACTGCATTATTTTTACTACTCATCATCGAGAGAACTTCTGTTTGGATCTTGTAAGCCTTCCCAAATGCTCCGGAGTGATTATTACAAAATTATTTTAGGCATTTAAAGTTCACTTTGAGAGATTTGAGATTTAAAGAGTTCAAAATAGATTTTGGAAGTTAATATAAAACCAAAACCAAGATGAAGCACTCATGGGAATTCAAAAAGCAAGGGAAAGAAAAGAAAGTGAAATATTAAATTTATTTTTCCTAAGACTCTATTAGAAAAACGAAGTGTCATATTGCACAGATTATTTGTAATTTAAAAGAAGACCACAGAGGAAAAACAATGCTTCTCCCAAAGAAATGAATTGCTAAAGGTGGAACTTCAGCTTCCAAGGACTTTTCAACTTGGTTCAGGCCACCTGTACACAGATCTGATGCTAATTAGATCGACATACTTAAAGCTGAATGGGATGTGAATAAGAGGTCTCACTGGTTAGTTTAGCTACCTGGCCCTCCTGTGGAAGCGCCACATGAGCAGGGAAGCAAACCAGCTGTGTCTTTGAGTTGTTTCCAGTGTTTTCCTCGCTCACCAGGCCAGGGTAAACTCTTACTCTCAAGGCTCCCGTCAGTATGCTTGTCCATTCCGACGCCTGTTTCCTGTTTTGTACGTGTCCACTTTGTTTTAATTTGTGGCTTTTTTTTAAAGAAAATTCTGACTTTCTGTTTCAGGAAAACCTAACTAGAATTTATGCATCTCAACATCTGAGACAAATTTATCTTTGTTTTATATTTGTCATAGATTAAAATGCCACATTCCAAGAGGAGTTGAAGTACACAGTGGTTAAACACTCAACTTGGGAGTCCCATGGACATGGAATGATACCTTCACATCGATACCAAGTATTGGTCACTTAGGACACTTTATTGAATCCCTCGGATTGCCATTTCAGAGGGTAGTTACAAGCATTAAATTAAATTATTTATCTAAAACATTTAACCCCTTTTTTGGAACCCAGTAAGTCAATGAATGTTAACTATTATCATTATTAAGTCATAGTGAAGGAAATACCTAAAGAAGTGCATCAAGTAACCACCGAATTTAAACCACCAGCCTCGTAGCACAATATAGTTCAAGGATGCACAAACTAAGCCTGAGGGCCAAATCGGGCCCGTTGCCTGTTTCTGTAAAGATAATGTATCTTCACTGTTGACTTTATTTTCTGCACAGTCCATTTGATTTTGCAATTGGACTACTTATAATGCCTCTTAAAACTGTGTTCACCTCTGTTCTGGTTCAGAATACTCTTTCTTTATCAGCGCTAGCTCCCTCTTTATTTTTGCCTTGTTTCTAATCCAGCTAACGCTTACCTCCATTTGTTTTGTTATCATCTCATCGTTTACTTCTTTTCTAATGGAAGCTATGTCTTCTTATATTTAAGTAAGAATTTAATTGCTTTGCTTCTGCCTTTGAACAAGGGAATTGTGTTTTTGTTTTTCGTTTTTTTGTTTACAAATTTCAACAGCATGCATCCCTGAGTTCTACCATCACCACAACCCAGTGACTAGGGATTCAAGTAGGACTTTCCCAGTGAGAGTAACAACCAAAATCAGCACTCAACCTGTACACTAAAGTGAGGATGAGTGTGAGTCTAGGACCTTTCTATGTCTTGCAGAGGAGCTGTACCACTCCTGACAGGGGGCTTTCAGGTTAGCCCTCCGTTCTTTACTGTCTCTTCAGGGCAGCGTATAGGAGAAAACCTCCCAAGACACTGCTATTTGAATAATTTTCTTCTCCAACTTCCACGGCTAATTCAGATTTTCCCTCATTTTTGCATTCTCCAATTTATTCATGAAGGTAGAATGGAAGATGAATAGGGTGAGAATGAAACATAACGTCCTCAATTCTTTGTGCAGTAAGTAGGGCTAGATTATCTTTTGTCTTTTGATAATTAACACTTTGTTATCAGGAAGGCTTCTGTTTTCTTCACTTTGCTTCCTCTCCCAAATAAAAATTGACTTTGACTTCAGTCCTGCCATTCCGTCCTGCATATATTCTGACCATTGTCTACAGAAGGCTGTGGCTGTATGACAGCTGCCCACCAGTTGATGATGGTTGGAGCTGTCAGCCCCTCAGAAACACTGGGTATCTTAAAGCACACACCAGTTTTCCCGTTAACATCTGGGTGTCTCCAGATAGGCGATAGGGCTGGGAGTTGTGATGAGCAGTAAAGCTCCCAGTGTTTTATGCTGAGCTACCTTCCCTCACATTTTTTCCTTAGCATCTTTTAAATCCCAAGACCATCAGTGCCTGGGGCTTCCCACCACGGGGAGCACTTGTATAGCATCTTAGCTTTCCACCGCTGCAGAAAGAAGTTAGGCTGGCACACATAACCCAGAGAAGAGGCCCCCAGAGGTGGGCTACGGATGCCCCTGCAGGAAGGAGAAGCCGTGTCCATCATTATATCAGTTCTGGGCTGACAGTTGGACTCAGCCAAATCACCAGCCACTAGAACAATTTATTCGTCAGTGCCACACACAAACATGACCTGAAAGGCCTTGTATCATGCAAAAGGGCAGGGAAGGATGCAGAGGCCTGTGAGAGCAGGATCCTTCATAGTCTCTGCAAACTTCTAGAATTATCTGCCTATATCCATGCAAGTCAGGTGTATTTTTATGACTGCTCAGTATTTATGGAGCTGCTGCTGGTATTGTAGCCAGTTTTACGGGTTAGAAGGAGTCTGGGATTTGGAGTCACTTGAACGCAGGCTCAAGTGAGCTGACAGTGTTCTCATCAATAAAATAAGGCTAATAAAATAAATCTTGCCAAACGTTCACGGGATTATTAGTAATTTATGTGAAGCTCCTCGCAGGATGTCCGGCGGGCGGGCGGTGCTGAACTGAAGGTGATTGCTCCTCCTCCTCCCACCCTGACTACCAGCGCTCTCTCCTACCGCTGCTAACGGTAACGAAGGCGACGGTCAAGTCCCACAGCCTACACCAGAAAAGAGACCTTTGACCTTAAATATTTAAACCTGTAGCAGCAACTCCAGAGTCTCAGCAAAGATACACTTGGTGCATTTCAGTTTACAAACGGGCTCTGAAGTCAGCACTTAGCAGTGACACAACCCGAGCGCCTTCTTGGACGGCCGGAGCGGGGAGGATGGATGCGCTCTCCCTGTGTAATCACTCGGTGTGCGGTCTGCGCGCCGACGCGCTCTTCCCTGAACCTCACCAACTGCACATTCCCCAAAGTAGAGATGTTTGGGCTAATTCCAGCACAAGCAGCTGAGAAATGGCCTCACTGTAAAGGCTCTGAAATGAAGGCATTCAGATCCGTTTGGATTAATTTACAGGGAAATGGAGTGAACTGGACCTACTCATTGCTCAGAAGGCTAAAGGTTGACGCTCTGTTAGAGGTTATCCCAGGTGAAGATCAGCCTCATTTACATCCAGCCTCAGAGGTATCTGTCTCATCAGGGGGTGATCCTGCTGCCCCAGGGCCCCTGGAATGCAGATGTTATGCAGGAACCAAGGGGAAAACTAGGATGTAGTAAACCAGAAATTCCTGTGTGAACCAGTTTGTAAGATCTGTGAGCAATTATACGTGGTACAATTGTGGAAAACATATAAGAATTACAGTATTTTACTGAAAAGTACATAATTTCATGTTCCAAGTCAGCAAAAATAAACATTTTAAAATATTCTTATGGGTCTAAATCATAGACCTAATATAATTTGTTTCCATTTATATCCATTTCATTATAAATCAATTTAATCTCTAAAATACTATATTTCTATTCTTCATACTTTTAAAATATTCAGGATTATTCCACTATGTTTAATGTATAATTTATTCCTTAAATTCCTATAGCTTTAATATTTTCAAAGTAATTTATACATATTATCCATTAATTTTCAAGGAATAGTCTTGTGAAATTTGTAGGACAGGTAGTTATTTTCTCTATTTACAGAAGAAGAAATGGGGTCTTGGAGGTTGAGTCAGTTGCTAAAGAAAGATCACCAGCCAGCTTGTGGCAGAGGAAGGGCCTAACCACAGTTGTTAGGACTCTCAAGAGGAGACTTCACTCCAGCCTATGCCTTCCCAGAGATTCTAGATAATTCAGAATAAGTTCTGGAAATGGATTCAGTTAATGTGCACCGAGGGTGGGTAGTCATTTACCAAACGATTGGATTTGATATTCCAGTGTGGCAGCAATCCAAAAGAAAAGTCTTTAATGGCAAAATCTCCACAAGAGCAGTGCTCAATTCTCCTCGTCAAACACAGAAACGCTATACACATTGGATATTCTGTGCCTTCAATAAACGAGCCATTGACATAGTCCCAGGCCTGACTTTACTCTCCAAGTCAGAGCCTTGGCTGACTCTGCAAAGAACCCACTGGAATAGGCATCAAGTCTGTGCACATGAACCGGGGGCACACCCTGTCCTGATGTTTGTGGTGGTAACCAGGGGCCCAGCAAAGGAGGACCAAGGACACATAGGCCCCACTGTGATTCAACAGCCACCTGCTGGAGCATTTACCTAAAACACTGTCCTTGGGAGGACTGGGTCCACCAATTCAGGCATGACCCAAAGTGTCCCCTCCTGTCCTTTAGGATACACAGAGACCAGAACTTAGCTTGTCACTCCAAAATTGAACTGTCCCTAACTTGGATCTGTTCTTTTGCACTCCAAATACCTCCCATGAAGCACCCTGACTGCAGGGCCACATTCCAACACCTCAGCGCCTGGGTGCATTCCTGGCGGAGGGGCTCGGGCTTCACAGACATATGACTCAGACCAGAGCCGTGTGTTCATTATCTCAAGCTAAACAGATTAATATACATTTATGAAACCCATTTGTTTCTTGAAAATTTGGCTCAGGAGGATTTTAATAATCCATCTGGATAGTGGCTTAAATAACCAACTCCAGCATCTGTGCGTCGGTAAGCCAGGGAGCAAGGCAGGGAAGAAGAGAGAAATGTCGACAGACAGAGCTTTCTCTATTTTGGGGGCTTTCTTGGAACAGCTGCTCAGTGTCACATTTTTAACTAAACAAGTAACCCTCACGTGCTTTCTTGTGAGGAATAAGAATTGCTATACTGCCAGCAGACAGAACGCACTAAAAAGTGGTAATGAAGCTTAATGTCAGAACTGGCTGATTTCCAGTTGCTTAGTAGATACAGTGAGGTAACCAGAAGGAGATGTTTTCACAGGCTGCTTCTACAGAAAGCAGGCTCTATAGGCAATTTGCACTGGAGTTGGGTGGAAGGTGATGATGAAAAGAAGGAGAACAGGAAACTACAAGCAGGGTCCTTTAAACTTCATTCTGGAATTTCTAGGTCACTTCTTTACAAGTTGAGGCTGAGTGAGGCACAAGAACCTGCATACTAACGTAAAGATCTTCGTGTTAATTAAAAGAAAATATCACTCAACCTAATACCTAATATGTGTCACGATGATAACCACTAAATTTGAATTAGGCACATGGCTTGATAATTTTTTTCCGATTTGTGGGATAAGTATTACAACCTGGTGTAAAAGTAAATCACCTTTAGATACATACTATATAAATCACCTTTAATGAAAAGACAATATTACATTAAATTTACACTTTTCCCAAAAACTCATCATGAACTTTTAATATGAGATTATAAAAGACACACAGCATGTTAACTTTAAACAAAATTGCACACTTAGGATTCTACTGACTATGTTAAGCTTCATTTCAGTTACTGAATTTTATGTGTAATCTCTTCTCAATGGCTGGAAGAGAAAGGATGGGATGGAAAGGCTGGGTAGGATAGTGGAGACCTGCTAAAACAGAGAACATGCCATCCTTTGTGCTGAGATGCTGGAGTGGGGTTATCTAGGTGCTAGATTGACACATCCAACGCCCTGGACAAACTGGGGCCTCTTTTGCCTCTGGTCTCAGTCTTTCCACTTGTGAATGAAGGAGTTGGATTTGTCCACCCTGAGTTCCTCTTCTGCTCTACTCTTCTATGATTCTGTGACTGAACTCACACTGCAGATGTTAGCAGTCCCCCTCTCTGGCAGCCGGCCTCCGTGCGCATCGCTTTATAGATTTGACTCTGATTCCTCTTGTTCAGACCCCTGAGCAGGTAAGAATAAAGGGTAGGTCACGCCTAAAGAAACCACTCCCCGATATTTTTCCTCCAAGTTATTTTTATGATCCAGATGCAAGTGTGCAAAAAATACACAATACAAGCTATTTGTACTGTCAATAAAAAGAGGATTATTCATAAAATTTTATTAAATTTTAGTGGAAAATATCATTTACTCAAAGATCTTTTTATAAGGCTAGACAGAAAATTTCTGTTTGTGTTTAAATGAAGAAAAATGTTGTTTCTGCAGACAAATGTGCCTGCCTTCATCTGTCAGGAAGTAGAATCTATGCAATATGACATGTTTTCCCTTTCACTTAGCAGCCGGAAAAACAAAAGCTAGAGTCAGTAACGAACCACATAAATCTGACCATCTTGAGTGTCTAGTAGTATCTTTCTTCCACTTCCTTCAAACTACATCAATCTATTTTTGTTCCTAATTACCCTATTTTTTCTTTATATTTAATTTCATTTATTTCAGATACATTTGGGAGACGACAAACTATAGTTGTAGTTATAGTAAACAATAACATAATTAGTTGAACAAATTATATAGTCAAAATTCTCAGTAAACTCAATATAATACTGATTAAAATTTTGAATATTCAAAATATTATGTAATTGGAGAAATTTTTTTGAAAAACATAAAACATCTTTATAAAGATATTTTGCTGCATATCTCTAAGCCGTAATGACCAGAAAGTGGGAACAAGAGTCATTTCTAGGTTTAAGCCTAAGGCACCAGATGCCTTAGGCCACTTCAGAACACGCTGAACTCGTGAACCTGAAAGACTGCTCCTCAGCTCCAGCCCCGGGAGAAGGGCAAGATAAACACAAATAAGACTCAGGAACAATTCAGCCAAGTGACTTGCTAGAGAAAATGTAAAGACTCTGGAATTTTCCAGACAATATTTGCCTAATGCAGAATTTGATGTGATGCAGATTCATCTTAACCTCATTCAGGGAGGTGGGAACCAGAGTTGGTGGCAGACACTCAGGGTCACATGAATGTCACAGGCCTGTGAACACCAGGGCTCCAGTCATGCTGCGTGTGAAAAATATCTCATGAGTGAACAACACAGTACAAAGGACTGGTTTAAGAAAAACTAGAAGTTACAAGAACAGGCATAACATTTGAAACCTAGGGGGAAAATAACATGAACAAAAAGCATGCCAGTTTGGACCCCCGTCTTCTAACAGCAAACCATTTATTGAACAATTTACTGTTCTTCTGACATGAAATGGGAATGTAGCCTAGAAAAATTATAAGAAAGTGAAGGTAGTATATAGAGAACATAATAGTCTCTAAAACTTGTCTCCCTGTATCTATGCACACAGCCCTTGTAAATTAATCTTCCTAAAATTCAACCCTGATTATTAATTCATACATTCATTTAAACATTTTCAAAGCACTTTATTAGATATTGTAGGAAGAAACGAGGATAAATAAGACACAGCCGCTGTCCCTCGAGCCTGATCCAGTTTATAGTCATTGCTTCTTGCAGATGCAAATTCTTTAACCAGATCCAAGGGCTTCCTTTTTTTCTCTTCTTTCTTTGTTTTTTTTTTTCTTTCTTTCTCTCTTTCTTCCTATTGCTGTTGTTTTTGTTGCTTGTTTGTTTCCATTATTCCAAACTACCCTTTTAGGTTGTCTCCCTACTCCTCAAAATATTCCTTATATTTCAACAAACTAAACATTTTTCCTTCAACTTGAGGACTTCATTCGCTTCATCTCCCCTGTGTGGACTCATCAACACAAGCCATCTGTACGCGCTGAAACTCTACCCATATTTCGGAGTCCAACTCAAACCCTTTCCTGCCATGGGCCTTGACCTTGGACAAATGGCCTCAAATCATGGCTCTGTCATTTCCTACCTGTATGACTGCAGACAAGTTACTTAACTTCTCCAGCTTCTGTTTTCTCATCATAAAATGGAGTTAACACTTACTCAGAAGGTTATTTTAAAGGTTAAGTGAGATAATACAAGTAAATTGCTTAGCACAATGCGGTACTTAGTAAAGTTCTACAAGTTATCTGCTACCATCATACCTTATCTGCCAATAACACCAAAACTGAATGACCACTTCCTCCACAGAACACCAGATATTTGTTCCTTTCTAATGTCTTTTATTAGTGTCATTTCTGCCCTGTCAGTTGTTCTCCCATATTACATTTCAAAGTGTCTTACATATAGCACAACATGATCAATATATATACACTGAGTATTTTAATGTCTTTTTCATAAATTAGTATTTTTGTTTTTATCTTGATGGAAATCTGATGCATGATCTTTTAGGAACCTGTGTGTTTAGGTTTCTATCCTCCAGAAATGTCCACTTGGTGCTGCCTCCTAAAACCCTCCCATTTATCAGTCTCCAGCTCAGAGTTACCCATCTCCCGTAATAAAATCTTTGCTTAACATAGTTTCTTGCTTCATTGACAATTCATGGATCTTTGGTCTTAAGACATTTTATCATATCCTGTTTCACTGTATAGTTGTGTGCATGTATTTTTCACATGCCCTAATCCATTATAAACTCTTTAAGTTTGCGAAATACTCCTCAGTCTTTAACCCCTTGCATTTCATAGTTTGTCCATACATTAATTCATTCCTTAATTCACCCATCTGTTCACCCCTCACTCACACCAGAACCAATGGTTGAGAGCTTACAGTTGTGGGGCACGGTGACAGGAGTGCAGGGTCGAGTCCCTGGGCCATTGCTGTGTCGTCTCAGATTCTCTGACATGGCTTCCTCAACCGTAAATGTTTAAAGTATGTTGAATTATATATATAAATATAAAAATGTTACAGAATCACCTAGCAGAGTCATCGTAGAGTCTAAGTAAATGTCAATATTCTTCTCTTATCTTCACCAACCAATTATTTCTTAATAGAAAGAATCCCCAGGAATGTTGTACTCAGAGTAAACTATTCTTTACTTGAGCAAGCATTCTGAATTGTGTCACATGCCGTAGAGTCTGCCCCTGCATCCCTGGATCAGTACTTAAAACGTTTCTAAAGGCAGCCATTGGGGGAAAACAAAAAAAACTAGCGAGCAACAAAACTGAAAAACCAAGATATCAAACATCAGCTCCCCTGTTGGAAACTGTTAATTGTTTTGTTTTGTTTTTTAAAGAAAAAGGGTAACAAGAGTAACATGGATTTCTGGTAAAATAGAATCCCCTCCCATGACCTGAGAGCAGGCTGACTCTCCACAGAACCCAGGGTCAGGCTGCATTTCTGATTGCTGCAGGCAAGATCATTTTTCTGTGGCCTGAGGACACCCTGAGTTGTGCTCTCTTCTGTCTGTGTGCTGTGTCAGCAGAGTTGGCATGGGCCAGATCACATCCGAAGTCAAATGTTACTTGATCCAGGGCCTCCACCATCAAACCAGTCTGTCAAATGCAGAGTACAGGGCACATGTGCTCTCTGTTTTTCCAACCTAGAATTAAAATTATTTTAAAATATAAACAGCCTATGGGTAGCCTGACTATTGCCAATACTATTTAAAGAGTATATTACGTTAGTCAATTCCTACTTCACATTTTGTTGATTTAGTGTTAATATACCAGAAAGCCTCAAAATCTCATGCTATTAAGTTCCAAAATCTACTGTTCCCTTTACAGATGTTTAAATCACTGTAGAAGAAACAACTTTGTATCATAGTAAAAGTTCATACTTTACTTTTTATATTTTTTAAGAGAAATTTTAGAATAAAAACATTTTAAATACAAAGCATCCACATAATTTCATTTAGAAGCTAGAGTTCAGAAAATAACTGTTTATTGTTTCTTCTCACATGGAAGGTCAGACACACAAATCTCTCAATTTGGCCTGTCTTTGTTGCACCAGTCTGTGAATTTGAGCAGTCTTCAGACTGTACAAAGTGTCACTCCACCATTGCTTGTTCAGTCAGGGACATTTCATTTGTTTGGGATTAATTACACTGAGTTCTTGTCTAATTTATAACCCAACACCATAGTCTATTTATTCTGAGCCACATTAGGTGCATTAATCATTTCATGTTACCCTTCGCTAGATTTAAATCAATGTGTCCAGGTCACCTTGTAATACTGTCACTGGAAGGTGTGCTTGCAGTGTGATTCAAGTTTAAGAAGAATGAACTTCTAACCATTTATTACCCAACTTAAAGCTAAAATGTCAGGAAATTGGCAAACTATTTTGGTGTTTTAAAAAATTAAATTGATTTATTCTTGTGGTTTTGCGTGTAACAGAATGGACCAATATATAAACAATGCTATTTCATCTGCATACAAATTGGTTTAGTTTCAGAATGCAAAATAGATGCCAAAATATGTACAAATCAAATTTATAACTTGGGATAGCCAAGTGAAAAATTTGATGTCCAGTAGGAAAAATACACAATTGATTACGTAGTGTGATTATTAAAGTTATTATGGCTGTGTAACAAGTTACCGCAAAACTCGATGGCATAAAACAGTTATTTATTATGCTTGCAGATTCTGAGAGTAAGGAATTCAGACAGTGCACAACATGTATGGCTTGTCTCTGATCCGTGATGTCTGGGGCCTCAACTGGTAGACTTGAAGGCAAGGGTCCAGCATCATCTCCAGACTTACTTGTCTGGTAGTTGATGCCTCTTGTTGGAGTCTGTCCACATGGGCTTCCTCACAGTATGGTTCCAACAGGTACCACCCCTAGAGAGAGAGCCAACCAACCAAACCTTTATCCTTTTTATGTCCTAGCCTGGAAAGTCGAAAGCCCACCCAGGTTTAATGGAAATAGGTGTGGTTCTCGATGCGGGTAGCAAGGTTCTGAAAGAGCACGTGGTACTGAAAATATTTGTGTGGCCATTCTTGGAAAACACAAGTAGCAAACACTCTTAGCAAGATATAGAGCACTCCCACCACCCCAAAAAGTTTCCTCATGCCCCTTCCAATCAATTCCAACCCACTTCTTCCCTCAGTAAATGACTGTCCTGATTTATTCAACCAGGATTAATTTTACCCCTTCTAAAAGGGGTAAAACTTCTAAAACTTCATGTATACAGTCTTTATTTATTTGCTACTATTTGTACTAGTCTTTTGTGTCAGCTTCTTTCTTTCAGCATGATATATTTCATATATCTTATATATCTTGCATATATCAGTAGGGTTTTTTTTCTTTTTATTGCTAAGTAGAATTCCATTGGATACAACAATTTTTTATCCATTCTCCTGTTAATGGATATTTGGGATCTTTCCAGTGTGAGATTATTTATGAATACTGATGCTATGAATATTCTTTACAAGTCTTTTTGTGAACATATAATTTCATTTCTCCGGGATAATATCTAGAAGAGTAATTTTCTGAGTCATAAAGTAGATGTATATTTAACTTTATGAGAAACTGCAAAACCATTTTCTGTACTAGTTGTAACATTTTACACAACCACCAGCAATGCATCTTCACCCACATTTGCTGTCAGGCGTTTTTTTGGTTTTTTTTTTTTTAATTTCAGCCATTCTAGTGGATGTGTAGTAGTAGCTTATTGTGGTTTTCAACTGGATTTTCTTAATTATAATGATGCTGAGCACTTTTTCATGTGCTTAATGGATACTCATATTTCTCCTTTTGTGAAATGTCTGTTCTAATCTTTGCCTATTTTTTATTGTTTGCTTTTTTTGTTATTGAGTTGTAGAAGTTCTTTATTCTGAATATAAGTTTGGGATTTTTTTTTGTCAGATTATTTTTGGAGATTATTTTCTTCTTCTGGTTAATGGCTTGCCTTTTCTCTTTCTTAATGATGTCTTTTGATGAAGTTTATAATTTGATGTAGTCTAATTTATTAATTTTTCTTTTTTTTGTTGGTTGCTTTTTTCTGTGCCCTACATGATAGTTGTCTGCATTAAAGTCATGAAGATATTCTATAATTTACTCTAGACGATTTATAACTTCAGCATTTATGTTGTGGTCTATAACCCATGTCAAAGGAATTTTGTGTATAGTAGAGGTACAGGCCATGGCTCCAGCATTCCAGCATCATTTGTTAAAAGAACTTTCATTGCAGAATTGTTCTGATGGCTTTGCTGAAAATCAGTTAACCCTATACATGTAAGTAACTCTATAGACAATAACTTCTGTTCCATTGGAACCATTTGATTGTCCTCACGCCAGCCCAACAGTCTTGATTACTGCAGCTTTACAGTTAAGTCTTAAAGTCAGGTATTTTTTCTTCTGAATTTGTTTAATTTTCAAAACTCCTTTGACTATTCTAAGTCCTTTGTTTTCCGTATAAATTTGAAAATCAGCTTCTCAATTTCTACAAAAGGAATTCCAGGATTTTGATTGGTATTGCATTGAATCTATAAAGAAATTTGGGGAGAATTGACATATTAATAACATTGAATCTTCTGATCCATAAAGATGGTATATTTCTCTATTTCTTCAGGTATTATTTATTTTCACTCATCAAGGTTTTACACTTTTTATTGTAGAAGTCTTGCCTTGCTTTTGTTAAATTTAATCTTAATTGTTTTGTGCTTTCTAAGGACATTGAAAATGACATTAAAAATTTTTTCAAAGTATAGCATTCTAGTATTTAGAAATACAATTGATTTTTGTTTAATGACTCTTCCTGCCACTTGGCTTAATTTACTTCTTAATTCTAGTAGTTACTTTGTAGATTCCTTAGGATTTTCTGTGTAAACAATCAGGTCTCTTGGAGGTAGAGATGGTTCTACTTCTTCCTTTCCAACTGCATTATTTTGTTTTATTCTTTGCTTCATTGTACTGGCTAGGACCTTCATTTCAACGTTTAACGCCTATCCCCAATCTTAAATGGAAAATGCTCAGACTTGCACCATTCAGTTTAGTGTGAATTGTAGATGCTTCCTTTAGTGTGTAATACTGAGGAAGGTCCCTTATCTGCCTAGTTTTCTAATTTTTTAAAATCATTAATGATTATTGTTTTTGTTAAATGCTTCTTCTACATTTATGAAATTATTTTCTCCTTTTGTCTATTAATATCATGAATTATACTGATTGATCTTCAAATGTTAAACCAAACTTGCATTCCGTGTGTACATTCCACTGGGTCACGGTGTTTTCATTTTTATATACTTTTGCATTCAACATTTATATATTTTGCTAGCATTTTGTTAAGGACATTTGCATCTATGTTCATGAGAGATATTTTGTATTTAAAAATTTTTTTTTCTTGTAATGTCTCTGTCAGGTTTTGACGTCAAAGTTGCTATGGTAAATTATCTGGAGGTATCTCTGCCCCAAATCCCTATAATTTCTGTACATGGATGCTACCACCACCATCAAGAGGTTTAGTCTCATTCCCCTCCTCTTCAGTTCCCCTCCTCTTCAGTCTGGGTTTGCCTATGTGACTTGCTTTAACCACTAGAACGTGGCGATACCATAACCGTTCTCTGCTTATAGTCATAAACATAAGCTGGGCTGGGAGCTTCCACTATTGATCTGTTGGGATCCAGCCTCAGACAGTTCAGCCCCAGAGAGCACATGGAGAGAGAAACATTGTAGCTTCCAGTGATCCCTGCTAATGCCCCACACATGAAGGGGAAGCTAACAGGGCCTCTCAGCCCTGCCCATCCGCCTTTGATTGCTGCAGCGTGAGTGACGGCAGCTGACTCTACGGCGAGTGGTACCATGCCGCTGGGACCAGAATCGTGGAAATCAGACATCACTGCTGTTTAAACCACTGATTTTTGTGGTGGTTCATAACACAGCGATAGAAAAGTGATACGGTTATGCTAGTCTCATAAAATAAGATGGAAAATGATGCTACTGTCATTTTGTTCTAAAAGATATTGCATATGATTGGTATTATTTTTCACTTAATATTTGATAGAATTAATTAATGATTAATCTGGGCCTGCTGTGCTCTTTACGGGAAGACTTTTTATATAATAAATTTGATTTTTTTAATAGATAAGAGACTATTTAGATTTCCTAGTCCATGTCAATTTTGATGTTATTTTTACAGATTTCGTCTATTACATTCTTGCAATTATTAGCATAAAATTTCTCTGAATATTTATTCATTTTCTTTTTACTATCTTGCAGTGATATCCTCACTTTAATTCTTGGTTGGCATTTTTTGGAATTTTTTTCTTTGATGATTTTCTGTAATTTTGGCTTTTAAGTTATTTTTGTTCTGATCCTTATAATGTCCTTGCGTCAACTTCTTTGGGTAAAATTTTCTCTGCTTCTAGGTACTTAAGAGAAAACTTACACTATTGAACTTTTTCCTTTCCCAATATGGGAATAAAAAAATCTATAAATTTCTCTCTAGATATATGGATGTGTCCTAAAATTTTTCATATTTTGTCTTTTCACATTAAAAATGGAAATTGATCTAAAGCAGAAGTCATGAACGTGGCAAATATAGTTTGCAGAATACGATATTTTCCAAACTCTTACATTCTTGACCTGTCTACATTTAAACTTTAGGAGATTTAATGTTTTAAAAATCCAAATTTCAATACTAAAAAAATACAATAAGCAAAATTTTTTTAAAAAAGACTAAATGGGAAGGTTTTTGCATAATATATTGTATAAGGTTAATATCTATCTAAAGTATATAAATACTTTTAACAAATTCATGTGAAAAGTAACATACTCCAGAAAAGTGGGCAAAAATCAAGACAGAATTGCTAAAAGAAAAATGACCAATGGCCAATAAGCATATAAAATCACTAGTGATGAATCAAATATAAATTAAACACTATGCTTTCATTTGTCACTTCAGAAATAACAAATATTTTTTTTTTTTTGTGAGGAAGATCAGCCCTGAGCTAACATCCATGCCAGTCCTCCTCTTTTTGCTAAGGAAGACTGGCCCTGAGCTGACATCCGTGCCTATCTTCCTCCACTTTATGTGGGACGCCCCCACAGCATGGCCTGACAAGCAATGCGTCTGTGCGCACCCGGGATCTGAACCCCGGCCGCCAGCAGCGGAGCGCGAGCACTTAACTGCTACGCCACGGGGCCAGCCCCAATGACTTCTTTTTTAAAGTTAATGTTGTATGCTATTCAGGATGTAGTGAGACAAGCTCCAGTATACTGTGAGAGTGTAAATTGTGACGAAATTGTTGGAAAACAATTTACAAATACATATGAAGGCCATATGTATTGATCCCATAATCCCAATTCCAAGAATATGCTTTGGGAATATACTTAGGAAGCAAGCAGAGATGTTGACAGAGTATGTCTAAGAATATTTTCAGTGCTATCTGTACTAGCAAAACATTGGGAATGACAGCTAACTGTCCAACACTAAGGGCATGGGTACATGAGCTGTGGTGTAGACATATTATTGACTAATAGTCTATAACATTATTTTGAAGAATGCACAGCATATTAAGAAAATGGGCAGTATAGAATGATGTACAAATTAGCAAAATACTAATTTTTTCATATAATATTGTAACTGGGTAGCCAGGAAGATAGGTAGGGACAAGGTTACTGAGAACCTGATTAACAACTAACAGAAACTGTCAGATGTTTTTCAGACAAGGTTCTGGAAAGAACAAGAAGAACCCAACCTAGAGACCTCTTGCAAGATAGCCACCCCAGCTGAAACCAACTCTAACTGCCCTGAAGTGACCTGCCCTCATTAACATCTTAAATTCCCCTCCTCTGGAAGGGTCCAGGCAGCCATCTTCAGATCACGTGACATATGCAGTAGCATGTATACATGCCACACATGCCCCTTGAAAGGACAAGGTTGTTCTGCAATAAACCCCAATCTCTTGCCTTTCTCTGAACTGAATGTTCATGAACTTCCTTCTGATCTAAAAATAAAAGGATCCCTCAAACCCCTGTTGGGGAGACAGTGGCTTGGGAGTTATGCCCAGTGTTTTCCATTGCTTGCACAAGTGATAAACCTTTCTTCACCTACTTCTGTCTTGGTTGTGCTTTTCAGCTCCACAATCACCAAGGGATGAACTCACTGAGTTCGGTTACAATATGATCACAAGTATACAATATTTATCAAGTATAGAAAATAGTTTTGTCTGGAAAGAAATAAAGAAAAATCTTAATCCTTGGTGATATCACTAAGTTGATTTTTATTTTCTTTTTTTATAATTTTCTGTATTTACTAAATTATTTTTACTGTGGACAAATATACATAACACAAAATTAAACATTTTAACTATTTTTAGGTGTAAATTTCAACGACATTAAGTAAATTTACCCTGTTATGCAACCATCACTATGATTTACTAATTTTTTTAAATGGCCAATTATCATTTTATAAATAATTATGATAAATATTATTTTCCAATTATTTCACTGAATCTAGATCCAGACCTTTTGCAACAACAATTGTTGAAAAATACAGAAGTAAACATCTTCCTCATGGTCAAGAGACTACCTAAGTAATGAATTATCAGATCAGGTACATAATTTTTAAACAGATATTTTTAGATATAAAACACTTTTGGCAAGATGATAATTTTTTTTTTCCATATACATTAACATTGACTCAGGTGGAGAAAGAGAATGTTCATTTTTCTACTGTTATTCTTTAAAAAACTCTGGTAGGGCTTTCAAGTTGTGTTGTTTCAAACATTTCAAGATCATTTCAAAATTATCTGTCATGGTTAACATTATAGAATTATTTTATAATAAATAATTGTTTCTCTTACAAAAATGCCAGGGAAGTTAACATGTAGAAGCAATTGATAAGCAAAAACATTGTATTTACTTTTTTAATATATCTGGTAACTGAGATATTTTATTTTATTTTATTTTATGTTAATGCTATTAGTCAAATAAATTGGGATAGGTAAAAAAAAAGAATCAAATAGATCAAAGGAGTTTAGATCTCAAAAGAACAATTCCTATCCAATCCTCTCCAATCCACCTTCCATTCTCTAGCCCACCCGTCTCCAGGCACACATTTTCAACACTGAGCAATTTCTCATGGTCTATATTTCTAATTGTTTCCATTCTTGCACTCTCTCCACCATGTTTAATAATTGCTCCATTATTTTTCATTTGCTTATATTATTTGCACAAGATTGTTATTTTAGTATGTCCTCACCTCAGATTAATTTTTTCTGGAGAAAGAATTATGGACTGGAAAGAAGTTTTCCTCTATGTTTTGAAGTCACACGTCCGCTGTTTCCTAGCTTTCAATGCTGCGGCAGAAAGGCCTACTGCCATTTAGATTCTCATTCTTTCATGTATGAACTCTTTTTCCCTTTAGACTTGTGTTAGACTCTTTCTCTTACACTGATGCTTCTTGATGTGGGTATTTTACCATCATGGTGCCAGGACTGGAAGGCCTTCAGTGAGGAGGAGATTAACGGCATTCAATCAGAGCGCTGTTTTCTTGCATTCATTGATACTTTCTTCCTCTCTGATTTCTCCTGCTTCCTCTTTCTGAATTGTCTATTGATTCAATTCGGGACCTTCTTAATTCAATTTCTAATTTTGTTAACTAGTCTAAACTATCTGCTATCATTCTTGTCTTTTTTTCCCTTATCCTCTGGGAGATATTATCAACTTTATCTTCAATCTTTCTCTTTACGGGTGTTGTTTTTGAAATTTTACTTAGTCACAGATCTCTTCCTGTTTTGAAGACACCTCTTTTACAATGTTTTCAACAGTTTTTTTTTTTTTTAATTTGTTTTTCCAATCCCTCTGTAACCTGTTTCCTTCCTTCCCTCCTTCTTTGTCTTAGTTTGTTTAGGGTTTACTCCTTCCAGTGTGAGGCTTCCCTTCCAGGTCTGGTGACTGGGCTGCCATTTCATTGTTAAGAGTGAGGCAGTAAGAGCTAGCCAGAAGTCCTGAGTGAGCAAGAAGAAATTGTTGGGTGGGAGTTACTGTAGGACACAGTAATCAAGTGGGACACAGGCATTTTTGGAGGGGAGCCTCAAATATCTATGTTGAGAGTTTATTTGTTTGTTTGTTTGTTTGTTTAGCCATTCAGTTTCTCCAAGGTGGAATTTTTCTGTCGATGGGGTAGAGGTTTCAAGTCTGAGTGAGAAAAGGAAGCTCCTTTTACTTATTCCACCTATTTTTAGCCCCACACAGTATTTCTGCCTTCCCTGTGGCTGGAGTCTCTGTAGCTTGCTTTCTGCAGAGAACAAGGCTGTGGTCTCTGACAGGAGGCAGGGCCAGGCCAATCCCTGCCTGGGCAGGAGAGGAGAAAGGACTCAGAAACAGATTTCAGTCAATGGCCAGTTCACAGCTGTCTCCTGTGAGGCCTGCGCCTCAGAATGATGACCCTCTCAGAGGTTCTGAGAAGCAAACTGACTCAAATTATAACTTTTATAATTTCTCCTGCTTTGCTAAGTCACACGTCACTCCTCCAACTCTGTTTTTCCAAAATTAGTGTAAATGTTTTGTCTGCTGAAATCTCCCCATTGTCTTTACTGGTTAACATAATTTTTGAAAAATTTCTTTGCTGTCATTTTATTTGAGTTTTAGTAGGAAGAGGTGATTGATACATGTTGTCAATACTCCATGTTTAACCAGAACTCTGAACTTGAACTGATTTAGAGTCTAGCAATATCATGATGCTAATTTAGTTACCCTCTCAAGAGAATGCAATGTGCACGTATATTAGTGTTGCAGCTAATGAAGGTGAACCTTAAATGAGTCATGTATAAATTGAATATCTGTGTTCATGAATGTTAAGCATAATATGTTTTCTTTATAGAAATGCAGAATATAAAACATGTGGTATCTTTTCATCAATTTCTGATTTTAAGTATTATTATCTCAATTATCTAGATGTTGGGGGAATAGATCATTAATAGATTGGTAGATAGATAGATTTCTAAACTATAGCAGAGCTCTTCTTAAAGCACAGGAATAAAAATGCAGAGTGGTGAAGAAATTCTTGTCATTGCTGTCAGCTTCTGATTAGTAGATGATAAATATAGCCTAAAGATTGAGTTGTTAGGAAACTCATTTTTCTCTACCAGTTAAGCTGAAAATGGTAGGCTGCCACGGAATAGAAACAGTAAATGGGAACAAAGGTGGACTTAGAACTGTAATGGTTCCCTGAGTGGATTGTGCAGCAGTTTCACTCCAAACCCAAAACATGGAGAACACTGGATATATAATTATGTTTGCATTTGGCTTCTTTTTACTTGTGTTCTTTTTCTTGGCTTCAAACGGTTTAAGAGTTAGAATATCTTTTGTCTTTTATTTACTTATGATGTTCAAAATTGGCAGAGTTTGTAGATTTAGGACTATAGAACAAACCCTAGATTAACTGAGCTGTTGAACGTCCTTTTGTTAGACTGTGAAGTGTTCTATTCTACCCATCAAAACAGATATTAGGTGCGTTCTTTGCAGTAGAGCACGCCCACCTCTTTCAGTAAGGAAGCACAGTTAGGAAGCAAATCCACTGATCCTCTTGTTACAAAAGCAATGTTTACCCCATGACAAGATATTTTGATGTTAGTAATATTTAAAGCAGGTTTCCAAAAAGGAATCCAGTTAAAGTATAGGGTAAAACATATTCAGAAATAAATAAACATCCAAGAGACATCTCTATAATAACTGGGCCTCCTTCTCAGGACTAAATAACCATCAGTTCAGATATCTCAAAGTTATCTACAAACTGTAGCGAATGGAGAAAACTGAGGTACTCTGCCAGACCACATAGAGCTTGTGGCAAGATAAAACCTAAAGTTCATTTTTTAAACTGACATATATTTTTTTAGCTCATATAAACAGATACACTACAGTTTGGTTTTAATACTGAAACATATCATACAGGCTGTCCTGAAGTGCTGGTTTTCTCTCAGATCAGATCAGTTCAGAACATTATGAGGCTGTTTTGCAAATAAATCCTCCTCCACCAGTCCTCACAGTTCGAGTGGCCGCGCACAGCAAGAGAATGGAAAATTTTCTTTAAGGCTTTCGGGCAAGCTGATCTTTAACGTCCATATAATCTAGGAGCTATGCCCTTGCAGTTAAAGGAGAAGGTAGCCTTTCATGGAAATTTTCTTTCGACCTTCATAAAGTTCAGGCTTACATAACGTTTTTTCTTTTACTATTGTCATAGTTTTTTTTTTTTTTTTAGTCAAAACAGCATATGCCAATAAAAATAAACAAAAATCTGAAAACTCTGATCCAGTGTTTGTACCTTCTGCTTCAAAATATTTTGTATCATAAATTCTACTAAATTTTGATCAAATAACTGTGGGAAAATATTATGGCTGTATAAGAAAATTTTAGAAATGGAAAAATAACTTTTCAAACAAATATAAATGTGAAAGTCATTTAAATAGTTAATATCTAACTTTTACTTTCTGGGAAGATACGTGAAAATGTTCTTATTTTATCTAAATTAGTTTCCAGAAACCTAAGGACAGAAATTTAAAAACCTTGCACTATTATTCTGTATTTTAGCCAGTAAATGCACAAGAGTTTTGTGGAGAGCTGAATGTCCACAGGGTTAACTTTGTCCTCCTAAGCCTGAAGAAGACAGTCCTATCAAGCCTCACCCTGGTTATTTTCACTCATGATTAGGCAACTCAAAAGGGATAAAAGCAATGGCATTTCATATATGCCTCTTTTCAAACATTGAAAGGGTTTCTGAGTGAGTACAGGGCTACTTCCAGTTTGAAAACTGCAGAAACCTGAACAAAGTCATAAATCATCCCCTGTAGCTGAGGCTCTTTTCAACTTATTTAAATTCTATTTGTCTACCATGCTAAGTGAGCAAAACCCTGTGAAAGTGATGACTATGTGAAACAAGCTCAGTAGTATCCAAAAATTAAGAGAAGTTTAACGTTTATTTAGTTGTGTTGAATGTTAGTTACCGTGCTGCCAGGTAACTGGAGGTAACTGGGAGAGTCAGCCCCGTGGAGGATGCAACACTGACGTGCTCTGGGCTCCCAGGCAGGCCTGAGCTCAACTCGCAGAGCTGCTGCTGCCAAACTGCATGATCTGGGCATGGTTCTCAACCTCTCGAGGACTGTTTCCTACAAAATGCGGGTAAACCTAGTACCTATGTTACAGGGTTACTAAGGGAACCAAAGAAGACGACACAGTAGAAGGCTTAGCCTGAACATTGCCAACACCCTACAGATGCTGGTGTTTAATTATGGCTATAGGCAGTACGACTTTTACATAAACAAACTGAGTATTTATGAAGTCATATGGGAGAAGTGAATTGAACAAGATCCCCTTTCTCAAGTCCCATAAATTCTTCCCCTCCCTCCTCAGAAACCACTCACTGGGCCAGGTGTGAAGGTGAATTCTGAGGTGTACACAAGCAGAAGAACTCCTCAGTGGATAACAAGAAGAGAGAGAGAAGATCCACAAGGACCAGATTGATCCTGTTGCAGTTCAGGAGCTGGTTCCAGCCAGCACCCTCTCTGTGAGTAACCTGCAAAACAAGCCCAGAGTTTCTGCCCAATAGCCCCATCTCCTTCAGAACCCCCAGCCCCTGTCCAAGTATTGATCCTTCTTCTCCAACCAGGCCCACCCCCAAATCAAAATATATCCTTTCTTCTTTCCAAATTAACCAGGCCTAGACTGTTCAGCTAAATTACCTACAAATTGTCTGTACAGATGGAATAAAACTAAATCCTTCTTGGATTAAGCTACTTCTAGTTCCCCCAATTCACCATCGATTTAGACCCTCACATCTTGTGCATGCCGTTCTCTCAACCTGTCCACCTTTACCTGCTCTGGAAATTCCTCTTCAACCTTTAAGTCATCATTCGAACTTTCCTTCCCTCTAAAATATTCCAGGCTGACCCAGGCAAAGTCAGTCACTTCTTCCACTGTGTGTCCATAGCCCACTGTTTTGTATTTTCAAATCATAGTATTTATCACCATGTCAGTTAACATATGATTTCCCCATCAGACAAAAGGTCAGGGACTGTTTGATTCTTCTTTGTAGCTTTTTATGTTTCCAGCCCAGGCCTGCACTACAGCAGATTCCCAACAAGTGCTATGTGGACAAATGCTATTGGTTATTCTCTTCTAAAAATCAGTGGAATTGGCTTTGGACCTAGCAAAATATTAATGGAGCAGCATATTTTTTCTTCACCATTGCAAGAATGGGTACAAATGAACCTAAAACCACCTAAGCTCTGGAACAGAGCGGGGTGCCTTTGGTTTTATCCCTTTGCAGAGATGCTGTGGGATAGCAGTAACATAAAGAGGATGGGACAGAGACTTTGAAGTCAGAACCAGGGTGTAAGTATCATGGCCAGCTCCACCACCTGGCAGCCGGGAGCTTTGCACACATTACCTTCCTTGCTAATCCTTACTTCCCTCTTTTATAAAGATATAGAGATGTTGCGAGCATTAACTGAAATGATGCATAAAAAGAGCTGAGCAAAGGTGTGGCACACAACGATGACCAAATGAATGTAGTGATCACCGCTAAGACCCTTCCTCCTCCAGGTGCCCAGGCATGGGCTAGAGGAAGACCCGTGTGGGGAGCCTTGCATCACATTCCCCACTAGGGGACCTGGACACTAATTAAGGGAAAGCTAGACCCAAGCATCTTATTTTGGGAATCAAATCCGAAGTTAAACACTTCATTTTACTTAGCAGTTAAACACTTCATTTACTTACACATTGATGATATCTAAGCTATATGTTATGTGTGTATGTTTTGTTTTATCTGTTTTAACAGCCAAAAGAGAAATCTTTACATTTTCTCCGTAAATATTTTAATAGTTTTTTGCTAACCGGTTTAAGAAAAGACATAGCAAATTAATATAATTATTTTGTCTGATTCTCACAACAGCCTATATTTTTAAACAAGGCAATTAGTATTAGACTATTATGATAAAGAAAATTTTTTTAAAAACTTTCACCATGCAAAAACAGACTTGATCTCAAGTGGTTACAGAATCCACACGTTTTCTCACCCACAAGCACTGCGTCAGGTCACAGGGTGCGCCTGGGGAATTTACGAGTCTCCCTGGGAATCACCGGACTGACTGTCATCTCCAGACACAGGCCAGCCTTAAAAAATAACGGTGCTCACAGCACAGAGTTGTGTTCTGTTGTGTGTATGCTGTGTGTACTGTTTTACACCCTCCATTTTACACACTGGCCTCCGCTCAGTAAATCCTTTCTTTGCCTACCCTGCAGCAGGAGAGTGAGGCTAGCTGGAGTCCTTCAGCTGAGGCCTGGGCCGTGGCTCTGACTCCCCTGTGGCCAGTCGGCTGTGTGCTGCCCTGAGGCCAGACTGTACCCCTAGTTTGGCTCTGTGTCCAAAGAGAGTAGCTGGGAGAGGAGGTCTGCCCCGGTGCACTCAGGTTCTCCCCATAGGAAGAGCTGCTCCAAGTGCATACCCTGCTAGAGAATTTGGGAGGGTCCTTTTCAAATTACAGGCCAACACAATGTGTTAATATTCATTTGCTGCACTGATCATCATCAAATAACCTATTTTCAGAATTTATCACCTCTCCTGGTGGAAAAAAACATGCCAAAAATGTGCCAAAGTTTGTGAATTATACAACTGTAAAGATAAACATTCTCCTTAGAGAGATCTCCGCAAGCCCATCTAGGGTTCCTTCCTCCTTTCCCTCCTCCCAGAGTCATTAGAAAATGATTTTTCAGTCTCAGACTATCTGAAAGAACTCCTGCTTCGCTCAGGAAGATACTGCTCGAAATAACTGTCCTTTTCCTTGGGAATTAACATTGCACCCACTTAGGTCACCTTAGGATAAAATACCAAGTTTTATGAGCTGATTAGACTTTTCCATTGAAGTATGTTGCTGGTTTTTTTTTCTTGCCTCAAGCTTTCTTAATGGCCAGTTTCCCATGAAATCATTTATTCATGTAGTCGGCTAGCCGATCAACACATTTATTAAGCACCTATTATGAACCAGACACTCTTCTAGGTGCTTCTCAAACTTCAATAGAGATCTTATTAAAGCAGACTTCGAGTCAGGAAATCAGAGGTGGGGCCCACCATCCTGCATTTCCAAGAGGTGATGGTAAGAGTGCTGGCCCGGGACCACCTACCCTATTATATGAATTTAAAATAAGATGGCTCAAAAGAGACCCAGTTTCAATGCAGTGTTCGTAAGAGTACAGAGCAAACTCTAAAAAGGGTCAGATTTTTCAACTAAAGTTTGGCTTTTCTATGGATATTTAACTGATTTGATGTAACTATTGAAAAGAAGGCTGGGCTAAATTGGTGAAAAAGTCTGAAAGGAGTTTTATTTTTTAGGCTACACAGAATCAATATCTAATGACCAGCAAAGTGACACCTAGAAGATGTCTTCTTGTCTTGGCTACACTAGGAGATAAGATTGACTTTCTACCCCTATATTCAATTACATTTATTCAACTTTAATTGCAAACTGACTAAAAATCTGAATGGTGCTTAAAAGACTGAAATTGTGTTTTCTTCCTAAAAATTGCATACAGTTGTTAAAGAGTTTTTTTTTCTATTGGCATACTTGAAAAACTATTGTATCTCCTGAACTGCTCTTTGAAAGCACAGATCCACTTACCAGAAGTTTCACAAGTATAGTTTTCCATCTGGAAGGTGAAGTTTGGCAAGCAAAACCCCAGGGAAGATACATGGGATGACTCAATACATTCCTAATTCATCATTTAAATTTCCACGCCTGGAGAAAATTTTGTTGGAAATTTTACAACCCTAAAATGAATGCTGAGTAAGGCACAGTTATTTCCAGTTTTTTTTTGGTGCTGCAAAACCACCCCTGTTAAGCAAGAAATAACCCTGTGTCACAATGACCAATTGCATTCAGTTTAATGCATAATGCCTTCTTACACCAAACACTCTGTGTTCTTCCTCACAAAAATCCGTATTTTTCACAACTTTTATGAGATGTAAAAACTCAAGGGGACACTAGCTGATCTGTCTCTGAGATTAAAAACAGAATGATATCTCTAAGTTTAGATTTTTCTCTAAAGTTGTACAATATTATAAATTTAAGTATATACTGTAGAATTTTTCTCAGTGTATTTTTACATGATTCTCTACACTGGTAACACATACCAGCACATTGAATACGCTCAGATTTCCAGTTTGTTTTCCATATCCTTGCTCCAAACACTATCTAAAATTTAATAGTGACCCAAAATTTGGAAATGTATTTTTAACTATTAAGCCTAGAGAGAATTACTAAATAAGATTATTCCTTCTCTTCCTTAAATTCTGCTTTGGGGCATCGAGGTGTAGTTTTAAAGCACTCTACAAAAATTTTCCTATTTCTCAAGGAGCACTTTTTGTCAGCTATCTCTGTCTCCAAAGTGATGGAATAAGGCGTCTCCTCCTCAAAGATCAGGCTTTCATAAAGCCAATCAAATGTAAAGCGCAACCATGCTTGCCATCCCCCCAGCACATGTTCATGAAAATTGGCTACTCTCTGAGAGCAACTGAAAAATATGCTAAAAATGATATGCCCACATTTTCCTGTGTTCATTCTTGTGAGGGAGGAGTAGCTGAGAATTCTTAGCCGGCCCCTCAATCTTCCTGTGAGAATCCCCTTGTGCTGCGGGTTCATTCAAAGCCAGGAGGATCGCTTTACACAGATTTTCATTGTACTCAAGGGAAGTTTATGGAAATGTTACAGAATAAGCTACAAATGGAAACCTGGCCTTCTGCCAAACTGCATTTCTCTCTCCTGCTCTAACAACATTTCTTTCCCCTCAGCACTTAATGTGTTCTATAGCATAGAACATTTATCTAAGACTGATTTTAGAAATACAAAGTACAGCAATTACATCTCAAACAATATTAATAACTGATACTTCTATAGGGTAGCTGTGTGCCAGGCATTTTTCTAAATATGTTACATTTATTAAATGTAAATGTTTTTCCAAATGCTTCACAGAGACTAACTCAAGTAATCCTTACAACACCCCTGAGCTGGGTACTGTTGGTGCCCCCATTTCACAGGTGAGGACATCGAAGCACAAAGAGGTGAAAAGATTTGCCCGGGGTCACTCTGCATGTGGGTGGCAGATGTAGAATCGGAGGCCAGGTCGTCCTGCAGCAGAGTCCAGGCTGCCTCAGTCCTTGCTGTAGACTCTCAGTGACAATTTCCCTCTGTCCACAATAAGCTTGAATGAATCAGAAAGAACTATTGAGGAAAAAGGAGGTGGATCTATTTCACATTTGACTTGACTTATTTTATATGACCTGGGTCTTACACTATAATTTTTTAAGCAATTATGGTGCAATCTTTCTTTCAAAGATGGGTAAGTGCTGTCTTATATATTTGATTTACCAATATGACCAAAATAGCACATATTACAAAATGGATTTAGAAATAAAAAAGCATGACATTTATTTGGATATCCTTCACTTGGTAATCATAATGATTTTTCTTTAAAGGGTTGGGTTCCATGAGTTGAAATAAATTTTTAGGAACAAAAAGAAAATGAAAGAGAGGAAAAGCAGAGAAAAAAGGAATAGAAAATAAAAATAGTTTTCAAAATTCTGACTCACATGAATGTGTGACATTGGAGATGCCTGTATTGTGCTTACCATGGTACATTTGCTCATCAAATTGAGATTGGAAACAAGAATTCTTCTGAGATTACTGGGCCTTCAAGTTTGATAGGAAACATAAAAACAGGAATATACCCCCCATATGCTTTTCCCTTGCGAGTATAGTGTAGCTGAACAGAAGATTCCCAGCCCAAAGTTCCTGTGTAGTATTCCCAGTCCTGACACTGACTCGTTCAGTGACCTTGGCAATCGGCCAGGCCACTGTGATTTCAGCTCCTCCTCTGCAAAATTAGCAGAGCACTTACCTACATCCCAGATGTTGGAAGACTTAATTAACGTCAGCATTTGTGTAAAAATGAAATGCTGTTTACCCAATAAATGCCATGCAATCCAGATGTTTTACTCCCACTCTTGGCAGGCACCATAGAGTAGAGAAGAAAAAACATTACTTACTAAAATAATTGGTGATATCAGGGATTCTCAAACCTTTATTTGCAGTTTATTAAAATTGGCCAATCTAGCAACAGTAATCACCAAAAATCATTTATTAACCCCTCACATAGGAATGATTTTCTGCATATAGTCCACCAAATTTTACATAAATTGCACTAGTTAAAAATTTACAGATGAATATGTCAATTATACCTCAATAAAGCTGAAAAAATTTACAGCTGTGTCCTCCTACTGGTCTCCTTACACAGCTGTGCTAATGAGGATCAGGTCCTGGGTTCTACCCGCAGTGAGTCTGCTGTCCCATTGTTTTCTAAGGCCACAGACTGTCTATCTACACCATGAGCAAGGCATCTTGGAGATGCACGCAGTGAATCACAGGGAGACTGAAGTCGATAGATCAGCATGACTCCATCCACATTTCTGAGAAAACAACTTAATGTTCTTGTCTTACTTTTTGCCTCACCATCCTGTGTCTACCAACACATGCAACTAATCATTTGTTCAGTCATATATTTAAATAAGCATTTCTTGATTGTCTACTGTGTGCAAGACACTGTGCTCAGTAAGCACTACGACTATATTGGCGAGCAAGACAAAAATAGTCCTTGGTACTATTAAACATACTCCAAAGTGGAATACAGACATTAAGCAAGTGTTTATAATCAAATGTTAAATCATCACGATGGGGAAAGTTCAAGGAGACCTAGCACTCTATAGAAACCAAGGAATATCTCTCTAAGGAGATGATATTTCAGCTGAAATTTGATGGTGGAGATGAGTGTGTCCAGACAGAGAGAACAGCATGCACAATAAGCCAAGAAAATGAACGAGGACACAAAGTTCAGTCTGGACCGCTCTCATACTGAAGTGGCGTTAGGATGGAGAAGCACCTTATGCTAAGGAAAGTGGGACGTTATTGAAAATTTTTACGCAAGGACGTGAAACCGTCAGATTAATGTTCTTTAAAAAATCACTCTAATGGGAGTTTGGAGATCGGATGAGGGGAGAGCACTAGGGGCAGACATAAGTTAGGAGGCCATAAAAATTATTTCCCAAGAGTTAATGATGGGCTGGATGAGGGTAGTGGCAGGGAGAGTGTAAATAAACAGAGCGAAGCGTCAAATGTTTGGAAAATAGAACTAGCTGAACATAGAACTTTGTTGGGTATGCTGAAGGGGAAGTGAAGGCAGGGAGTTGATAAGGGAAAGTAGGACTTAAGGATTCCTCTCTGGTCTGGCGCTCACTAGGTGTCGAGGAAACCTTCACTGAGCGAGGGAACACTGAAAGGAAGCGGCTCCAGGGAAAAGATGAGTTTAGTTTCAGACTCATTAAGTTTGCAATGCCTGAAAGACATCCTAGTGAAGACATCTGAGAGACGATTTAGCATACGACTCACAAGAGCATTCTGGCTGGAGATGAAGACTTAGGAATCTTCAATATATAGATTGGAAATAAAACTGTGGGAGAAGACATTACACAGGGCAAGTGTGTACAGTGAGAAGAACATAAGGTACAGGAGAAACGTCAATATTTAATGAAAGAGGAAGAGGGGCCTACAAAGGAGAGTGAAGAAGAGAAGTAATAGAAAGAAGAGGAAAGCCACGAGTTGCCAGTAGAAGAAATCTGAGAGAAACAGGTTCTCTGAGCACTGCTGGTGGGAAAGGATACTGGAATAATTTCTTTGGAGAGCAATTTGTCAATATCCGTCAATATTAAGAAGACACCTTCAATGTGATTTCACTTTTCAGAAGTTTACTCCTTATATAGGTACACATACACAAAATGACATATGGACAGTGATATTCTTTACATTAACGTTAGTAACAATATGAGATGGAAAACAACCCAAACGGCATACAATAGGGAACTGGTTAGACAAATTATATTACAACCACAGAATGGAATACATTGCAGTTGTCAAAAAACTGTTTTTTTCATATTGCCTCAATGATATTGTTAAGTGAAAAAAGCAAGCTATAGGGGCCGGCCGGATGGCGCGGCTGTTAAGTGCGTGTGCTCCGCTGCGGTGGCCCCAGGTTTGCAGGTTTGGATCCCGGGCGCACACTGACGCACCGCTTGTCAAGCCATGCTGTGGCGGCATCCCATATAAAGTGGAGGAAGATGGGCACGGATGTTATGCCAGGGCCAATCTTCCTCAGCAAAAAGAGAAGGATTGGCGACAGATGTTAGCTCAGGGCTGACCTTCCTCACAAAAAAAGAAAAAAGCAAGCTTTAACACTTCATGTATAGTAGGTTACCATACTTCTATGTTATATTACTCATGTAGAATAAATATATATGTTATGATATAATATATAGGAATAGAAATGAGAAAATGGAGACAGAGTATAGACATCCCTCTCTAGAAAGTGGTTATGAAAGTAAAGGGAGAGATATGGGTTATCGCTGTTGCATAATGTGGAATCAAGGGTGGCTTATTTGAGATGGGAGATGAGAATATTCAAATATTGCCACAAAGGAGGCAGTTTGGGGGGAAAGTTGTAGATAGGGGAGAACATGAGGATGATGGTGGAACTACTCCACAAGGAGAGGGAAGGAGATGAGATCCAGAGCCTCGGGGAGAGGAGGAAGGACATCTTTTCTAGATGTGACACATGGAAGGAAGAAAAGCATGGGGGTGCATGCAGGGAAAGTACAGATTAGTGACGAGAAGTTAAAGAGACTACTTTTAATTAGTCTTATTTTCTCTCTGGAGAAGGCCCAGAATGCTTGGGGAGGTGTAAGTCAGAAGTCTGAGGAATTGAACAAGGTTTAAAATTGTGAATATGACAAATAGGAAGCCTAACTGATGTTGCAAATGTAGAAAGATTGCTGGATGGTACTGATGATGCAGTTGATGATCTCCTGTAATATTCATTCTCACTTGTTTATAACTTACCAAAATCCTACCCATTCCAGTTTAAGAAGGTTGACCAGGCATACCTGTTTACCTGCCTTCCCTCCCAATTTCCCACTGACAAGACAGTAATGTTTTGTTACAAAAGAAATTTTTTTTTCTACAGGGCTGAGAATGAGAATGAAATCATAAGGAAATTTGAGATTTTGATGAATTTTGGATTGAGGAACAGATGGATAAGCCAGAGTTTAAAAAGTCACAGGGCAGAATGAACAGGTGAACGTCTGCGGCAGAGGAGGTAGGAAGTGCTGGAAAGGCACGCCTGGCGAAAGGAGACTCCAAACAGCATCAGAACAGTAAATAAGGAAACTGATTGCAAGACTCTTCATCAACAACTGGGATGCAGAAAAAGAAGTAGAATTATATAAGCTGGTAGAGAGAAAGAATGTGTCACAAATAATGAAATAAATTGAATTATGAAATTTCTCATCAGCAACACTACAGGTTAAAAGAAAATGGAGAAATGTCTTCAAAGTCCTGATGGCAAAAATTTTAAACCTAAAATTCTGTATCCCATGAAACTATCAAGTATGAAAGAAAAATAAGGGTATTTTTGCAAGGACTTAGAAGGTTTGTTTTTACAGACTGTTGCTGAAAGAAAAAAAAAACCCTACATTATAATATTCTCCAGCAAAATGAGGAAAAAGAAAACACTGTATCCAAGAAACAGTAGATTTAATTCAAGATTGCAAAGAAAAGTAATTTCAGGTTGGCAGTGGTCAGTTAACCCAAATCCAAGTAAAATGTCTTCAAGAATTACTTTAATAAATACTGTAATTAAAAATTTGGATGATTTTAGTGGTAGAGTGAAGTCATTAGACCATTTATCACTAAGAAAAAGGAAAGGCAGTTGGAAACACCAGGGAAAACAAAAATCTGTTTAAGAGATCATGACACAAATATAAAGAGGAATTAAGAAATGCCATCTAAATTTGACAGATGAAGAAAAACAAATTTAAAAGCAATATTTAAAATTACAAAAGTTACTACTAATAGATATACTAAAATATAGTATTAACAAAAATTGGGAAGAAGAGTGAGCAAGAAGAGATGGAAAGAAATTTACTTAGAGTAAATCAAAATTCTTAATCTTTCATAGTGGAAAATATTGCTCTACCTTTCCTTTGTTATATATGCAATACGTGAGCATAAATTTCATCCCTATACAAATTCAGAAGTCGCTCTTTCTTTATCTTGTACTGGGATAGTGAAAACAACACATGTTTTGGAACAAAACAGATGAGGGTTTAAATCCTGGGTCTGTTACTTATAAGCTGTGTGTCCATGGGCAATTTACCTTAGCTCTCTGAATCTTAGTTGGAGAAGTAAATTACAGAGTGAATATTAAGAGCGCAGACTATTGTTTTCCACATAGTAGGCTCTCAGTGAATATTTATTAGTATTCCTATTATTATTTATAGAATCTTCTGGAAACAAGAACTCAGCATGTGATATGGTTGATGACTACTTACTACCAGGGATGTGGCTTTATTATGAAAGTTGTAGAATGGGAAGGTGTGCGGCTTTGCATTAACATTTAGTGTAATTAATTGCCTGAGTAAAAGGAACAAAAAGTGGTTTACTGTCACAGAGGATGAAGGGGGAACAGTGGTTCCCAATCCATACTACTCCGATCCCTGGAGAGCCCCCAAAGTGGTAATTATTACCACAAACCTAGATGAAAGATTTCAAAATTTTAAAGGACACTTTACTGGAAGCTAAATAATATGCCAAATTTCTTTGTTTTTGTTTGAAATAATATTAACTTGCTTATGGGAGCATTGGTTATCTCTAGCTTATCCCCCCTAACTGGCAGTTAGTTTTATCTGCCTTGATTACTTAAAATTGGAAATTATATGTATTACTTAATAAATGAAGTTCCTTTGGTAGAAACAGTTCTTTGATCAAATGGAGCCCACATAAGGAAAATAATTGAAGTGGCCTCTTAGGATTATTTCTTCCCTATACCTCTGGTTACATGAAGGGGGTTTCCCTGAACACCCCTGGCCTCTTGCTCAGTTATTAGATCTCCCAAGGAAACAGAGTGAGTGAGCAGAGCAGTGAGCTTAGGAAGACTGACGGCTACACACTGCTTTACCCCTTCTGCTCGTCTGTCTTGAGCCCGTGGAGAGCCCACAGTCGGCTGTGCGCCTAGTGCCCTGCTGGTAAAAGAAGAGGCGCTGGCCACTCAGTGCAGCCTGTTGTAGATGGGCAAGTTCAGTTTGGGTGTTCAGAGGGTTGGGAAGTCCATTGTTGCAATACGGAGAGCCTTATCTTATAATCTTAGCTTTTATTAGTCGAAAATTGAAACTCCATCCACCGAACTTTGCTGCCTCTTCTCTCTCCCTCTCTCTGTCTCTCTCACTCTCCAAGTTTTTAACTTTTAAAAGTGGGGGAAAGAGGTCTTATTTGCTGAGCCTCTTAAAATCTCAAAATAGTACTAGGTGGGAACAACTACATTCAAGCCTTATGTATCTTTGAAGCAATTTGTTAAGCAATTACACACCAAGGAAAGGAGATAAACAGAAATGTGAAAACTAACAATGAAAATGTAGGTAGTTGACTACCCTGTAAGACAACACTTATAACACATAATTAGCACAGTTTGGTACCTGTAATAAAATTCTATTGCAAGATACATTGACATGTTTTAATTTTTGGCAACCTGTCTTAGTCTCCAAAAAGTGATACACTCAGCATAAGCCCCCAAATGTCCATCTTCACCTTTTGCCCTGAATCATGGGACTCCAGAACTTAAGGAGATCTACCATTTCTCATCATTATGAACTTAACAAAGATTTGTAGCTGCTGCTTTATAATTCTTGTAATACCTTTCCATTTTGACCATGGAACAAAGATTTAGATAAAAACACATAAAACAGAAGCACAAAATGCATGATCAGGTTCAGGCTACAGTAAAATTTGAGGATCAAAATATATAGTAAATTTTTATGTTAATGTTGACCTTAATACCAGCCAAAGCTTAAATTTCATTTTAATAAAGTTAAATTAATAAAATATAACTCCTCCTAGATGTCTTCCTAAAGTCTAAGTATTCTAATAGCTTCTTAATTAAAAATGCTTTTGATAAATTATTATAAAGATAGGATGATTCTGTTTGAGGTAATACAAATTGATTTTATTCTGTAAAAAAATCATTCTTTTAAAAGTTTGAGATATTAGCCAAACCATACAGGAAACAGAAAGCATATTTAAAAAATATATGAGCTCAAAAAAAAAAAAAAGCTTTAAGACCAATCTAGACTAGTTATCTAAACGATGCCAACAGCTATAGGCTCTGTTATTCGTATTCTCTACTCAAGGCATCATCAATCATAATTTTTAAAAATTTTTAAAAATATATAATATGTAGGTAGGATCTAGGTATCTTAACCATTTTTTAATGTGAAAGAATTAATTCAACCACCAAAACGGTATGTTGGGATATATGACATGACATTAAGGCACCTCCATATAATTCTTTAATTTTAGTAAAGTCTATAAATAATTAATTAGTTAATTATAGGTCAATACCTATATACAACTAGGAACTCAGTTTCTCATAATAGTTATAAAATTATTAAGAATTTACTATCATTTATCATTTTTAATTGGTACTTACCATGCAATCCAGATTTCCTTTTTTTTTTTAAGTTAATTTTGGTTAAATGTTTCATTTATTGTAGGGAAATATTCCAGGATTGAAGTTAGAGGACAATCTAAACGTCTTCATTATAAAAAGATAGCCTTACTAATTCAATGACTTAAAGCTATCAAAGTGATTTTACCAATTACAGAGCATTTGGATAAGTTACAGGAGTTATAGATATTTGACATCGTTTTGGTCGCTTTATTCTATGGCCTTGGGTTTGCATTTTTCTTGATCTTTGGTGCCTGGGAAGACTTGACCAATGTAACTAGGTCAGTCTTTAAATCAATTTTACCATGAGTGCACCTCTTGGTATCTGCACTCCAGTTACTCCTGAGCTCCAATAACTCAAAATTCAGAGTTAGGGTCACTCGATTAGACCTTCTTAGTTTATGTAAAAACCTACTCATAAAAGCCATTCATCTGCCCCAGAAGATGTATGTGAGTCAAAAAAAAAATAATAATAACCTTTAAAAAATCAAAATGCGGAAGTAACTCTATGTCACATTAACTGAAGTCAATTAAATGTTCTACTCCCTTCATATTTGGATGTAGTAGAGTCTTCTAGATATTTAAAGATTCTGAGGTTGAAAGTTATCTTAGTTTGCCTCTAGATAACATCGGAACAATTTAGGAGTCAGCAATTCCAGCAAACTCTTTAGTTACATACAAACAAACTATGAGCCTTATTTAAACTATTATTAGTCAAATTATTTTGTATTCAAAAAGACATTAGCATGTATGAGTATTTTCAGATTGGAAATATTAAAACTTCCTTTAAGATAGTAACCCAATTATAACATTTTAAAATTCCTTAACTATCAATTATTCAACCTCAGTACTGGCCACGATATAAGGGCATTTTAATGACAAAACCCAGGCATTTGTGTTTTTTCATAAAGGTTGGTTTCAAATACTTTAGTAGCATAAAAGGCAATCGGGCATCTTTAGAATAGCACAACGCCATTGGAATATGTGAAACGAAACACAGTTCAACTGAGATTGATGGAGGAGATTTCAGATTCAATTCTGTCCATTTTTCTTACGTTTAGATCTATAAAAATATTCAAAAATGGATAATGGATTTTAAACTTTATATTTCTAAAAGCAGCTTTTGTCGCCTCACATGGCATTGCCAGACATTCCTTAGTGATGGGGTGTAAACTTTTCACCTCCCACGTCCACAGGACAAGACCCCATTCATAAACACAAGAGGCACACACAAACGTAAATGTGACATACCTAGTTTTTGTTGCACATCAGAAATCATACAAATTTTATTCAATTTTAGGAAGAAATCTTGTCAGTTTAGAAACCCTCAGGAAGATAAATCAATCGGTCTTTGAAGTCAGCCCAATTATTTATGCAAAAATTTTAAATATGCCACTGGTGTTCTAAATAAAAAAGTCCTATCACAAGAACACAAACAGGGTGTTTGAACCTATCTCACTGAGTAAGGAAAAGAGTGAAAGTAAATAAAAATTTGAAGGAAAGAAATAGAATTCCATAAAACAACTAATATATCACTGGTTGAATGCAATTTTTCACTCCCCTAATGGTTGTGTTGGCATCCTGCAGACACAGACCATGTGTATGTGACAGGTATATAAATTATCAAGGGCTACAAACTTTTTTTTAGTGTAAAAGAAAAAGAAGTCATCTAGTTTCACAGTGTCCCAACTTTCCTGAAGGATAGACTCACAATGAATTATTGGTTTGTGCAAAGTACAACAAGGTACTACTCAACACACAAGCTTTGGTGTATTTCACAATGCTTAACTTCAAATAGGAAAGAATAATTACGAATGGTCCTTATTTTATGAGAAATTTGCCTGAAAAGAATACATTTTTCACACAAAATTTTGAAGTTTAGTCAGGCTGAACAATTAGCAATTACATATATAATGAGATCTTATTAAAAGTCTTATGATCTGATCCTCTTCCTAAAAGGAATACACAATCATTCTCAATCGTTCCTGCCTTTTTCTCCTTCCCCGTAACTTTCATACACAGGACTTGTTGCATCATCATCTTCTTGGTCATCTCCTCAACGAGGAAGAGAGAAACATATGAAGAAAATGAAGAAAGCAGATGCCACTTTTATGGCTATTACTACCCACTCTTACTCCTCTGAGCGGCCCGACAGATTTGTACCTTTCCATCTTCTCCTTGCCAACCTCCATATGTAGCACAATTTAAATACATCGTCAAATGGTTTTGTCAAGAGAAATTCACAACGTAGTGATTTGTAAACATTTGATTATTAAGAGATTGTTGTTCTGATTACCAAAATCCATTACTTTCATATAAAAGGTCCTCTATTTTTTTGCTTCTCAATATTTTACCATCGTATTTATTTTTACTGTTGGAACAAAAATATCAAATCATAATATTTTCGACATCAAGGGAAGAAAATGCAAAATACATGATGGAAATAGGGAAGAGTTGACTATCATCGATTACAGTTTAGAATGAATTCTTGTACAGCAGTGTTACTTTCTGCATTGCTGACTGTATTGTTAATTGTAGACTATCTCATTCCACAAAAAGAATTGAGGCCACATACAAGGCTATGTACCTAGAGCAGATGAGGGGAAGAAAATGAATGGAAGGAGAAGGGGAGAAAGAAGGAGAGAGCGTGGACATCAAGGGGTCCTGATCATATATGTGATTTAAAATTTTTATCTCTAATTATAAAATGATGATATTTGTATTTTAGACATGAGCAAGGTTGTAGGGTTAAATTTAAGGGCGAGTAAGATCTTCCCGAAGTTTACAGTCACCCTGATGACAGATTTACTTTCCCCATCACTGTGGCCAGGGGAGGGGGAGATAAAAGGCCCTCACCTTTTTCTACAAACTTGGATCCCCTAAATCAGAGGAGTGGAGAGAGATCCAAGATGCTATTTTCCAAGGCCTCCTACCCAGGGGTACTACTGAAAAAAAAAGTGTGGGTTAAAACTCACCAGCCTTTTCTAAGCAGCAGTACAAGGACCTGGAGGCTATCCTGCCCCAACTCTGGCAAGTTCCATCCAAATGTTTCCTAAGTCCTCCCTTCCCGCCTCCCTCTTCCCTTCACATCCCCCAGTTCTCCTAGAGCTGCCCCACGGGCTCCGTGTCTCTGAGTTAAACCCAATCCCAGCCCACCCTCTCCACCGCAGTGGAGTTGTCTCCACCGTGGCTTTAAGCAAGGTGATTATAATTTCCTCCTGTTCCAGTTCCTCTCTCTGATCCCTAGGACAGTGGTTCACAGCTCTGTGGTCTCAGGACCTCTTTAGAATCCTAAATATGGCTGAGGACTCCAAAGAGCTTTTGTAGGTGTGGGTTGTAGCGATTGGTATTTATCATATTGGAAATTGAAACTGAAAATGTTTTTATTTATTTATTAATTTATTTAGAAATATCAGGAATAAACTCCCAATAATAAACATATTAGCATCAATAATATTCTAAAAATAGCTACATTTTCTAAAAAAAATAAGTGACAATTGTCATTGTTTTACATTTTTGCAACTCTAATGTCTAGCTTAATAGGAAAGAGCTGAATTCTCATATCTGCTTCTGCATTCAAGCAGTTGTGATATGTAGTTTTGGTTGAAGTATATTAAAACCTGGTCTTACACAGATATGTACTTAGAAAATGAGAAGGATATTTTAATAGTTTTCAGATAATTGTGGTAATACAGCAAATCTTGAAAAGTAATAGTTTGTTAAAGGTTAGATGCAATATGTACTATGAAAGCATACCAATGAATTTTGCATATCTGTTGCATCAAAATCCATTGGTCTTGCACTTTTGAAAGAATAAGTTTACCCATGCATGATTTGTAGTACTGGTCGTATGGAATATATCAGTTCACTGAGTTATGTGTCTCTTCTGAATATTAACACATTTTACTACGTAATATTAAAGAATCACAATCACTGATTTCATCATGGATCTTGTTAGAAAGTCTTGAAGCATTGGAAGGCTGTCAAGATCATGGTAGCAGTTACAAGTTTTTCAAAGTTCTAATTTTCGCTTGAAAAGCTCAAAGTTTATCACAGGCAACAAACATTATCAGTTGTTTTCCTTGAAGTGACAGCCTCATTTTGCTCATTTTTGAGAAAATGTCTGCCAAATATCCACTTATGAATAACCATATTTCGTCTTTCAGATATTTTTTCAAGTAAGAAGGTGTTCCGTGTACAGAGGGCCACGTCTGCACCACTCAGAGATCACACAGTGCTCTCCTGGAGACGCCCACTGCCCTCTGAGAGCAGAAGTGCTCAACTGTACAGCCCATTTCATCACACAGAGCATTCAAAAGACTCGGACTGCAGAGTCAAGACTTAATAAAATTAGTGCTTTTTACTACTTTACCTAGGAAATTCTCAGGAGAAACTGGACTTTTTCCTGCTGAGCTGCGTAAAGAACAGAGTCCGCCAGTGCAGTTCAGCCGCTGAGCTGACTCAGGCACGTTGCTTCTGTACCATCGCAGCAAAGACGCACAATGGAAAACACATAGCATCTTAGTGTTACCATGCAAACAGCTTGATCTTATGAACCCCTTGAAAGGTTTGCGGAGACTCCCAGGGGTCCATGGACCGGGCTTTCGGAACCTCTGGTCTAGGGTCTTCATGCTTTAACCTTTCTCAGCATATTCAGGGCTAAGAAACTTGGAGGAGAGGGACTTTTCCAGGAAGGGACAACAGTTAAGGAAGTTCCCAGAAGAAATCTGGAAAATTGGAAGATCACGCGAGGTTTTCATCAGGGCGAGTCCTAAAACAGAGAATGCGAGAGTGGGAATTTTGACCTGACTGGGAGTTGGTTCCACCACGTTTGACTTTGAGCCTATATGACAAGCTGTGGTGAAAGCAGTAGGGCGAAGGGAGGCAGGGAGAAAGCCAGCGATGTTTATCACAGGCACCTCTTCTCCTGCCCGAATTCGGGGAACTGTTAGCGTGGATGCTGATGTGGTCCTCATTCCCCTGTCTTGGTCCCTGTCCAGGCAGCACTTGTAACTGTGAGCTTTCAAAATCCATCCTCCAATCTGAGGGTCAGCAAATGTTTTCTGTAAAGGGCCACATAGTAAATATTTTATATTTTGCGGGTCATACAGTTTCTATTGCAGCTATTCAATTCTGCTATTGTGGCAAGTAAGTTTCAAAACCTTTATGTATGGACACAAATTTGGATTTCATAAAGTTTTCGTGTGTCACAAAATATCATTCTTTAATTTTCTTCCAACCATTTAGACTGGATTTGGACTGTGGGCCATAGTTAGCAGACCTTGCTCTAACCAAAAGGAGAGACTCTAATGACAAAAATTTGGAGTACGATGAGGGGTAACTTGGATAAATGAAGACTTTTTAATATTCTTTGATTTCCAGGTTTATTGCAAGCTGACCTTATGCCCTGGTCAGCCAAGTACATGTGGCATTGTTTTTTAAACATTGCTGATAAAAGTCACAGGCCTTACGAAAAAAAGTCGTGGAACGTAAAATACACAATGTAACATAGCATAACACAATGTAATATATTGTGATAACAAGACAATTGAAGTTTTTATTAAATTCTACCAGTTTTCATCTACAAAGCTATTCCACAAAATTGTACTTGCACCAAAAAAAAAAAAAAAAGAAAAACAGAAAAGAAAAGAAACCAAAAAAACAAACTCCCCTCTGCATTTGGCCGCAGGCAGAATCAAAAAAACTAAAAGCAGAAACATGAGTTTCTCTAAGCAACTCAGTTCTGATGGATCTAACCTTTTAAACAATGCTGCTGTGAAACCTCAGAGTAAGTGACTGGATTTGCTTTATCCCAGGAATACTCTCTGTGCCTGCCTCGCCTCTTCAGAGTCTAGAGGCTCTTCAAGCCCAATTCAAATCTTATCTTTTCTGTAAAGCCTTCCCCTGTCTAAGTCATCTCTCATATCTGAATTCCTAGGCATTCCTTTATGGTACTATATATTTGACTATCATACTGATTAGTAGGGTCTTTTCCAGTGTTTTCTTAAACTGTTTTTTGACTCCTGAATGTTTAACTGTAAACCCATCAAGAATCACAATCCTCTTCTAGTTTCTTGTGACGTCTGGGTCCCTTAGCACAATCCCTCACTCACAGTAAGAGCAACTCAATAAGTACTTGGTTAACATCAAATGAAAGTAAAAGAATACATTTTTTAGCCTATTCTTCTTCATGATTTCTCCATTCAATTTCTGCTTCATTCTCCCAGGAGGACAATTTCTCCATTAGTATTCATCTTGCTTTAGAGTTTTTAATGTACTCAAGAAATTTTTTTAATCTAACATTGAATTTACAAACTAACATTATTTCCTTAGCTGTCCATTCAGCACTTTGATGCATAATCATTCCCCTTTCATTCTTTTCAAATCCTAAGAATTTAATGACATTGAGGTGTCTTTTTGAGGTGTCAGACATGCTGAGCTGGGTCCTCACCATGAACCAGGTTACCATTAGATCCCTGACCGTCAAAAAGGTTCTGGAGTTGCATATATAAACGAGTACAGAATTAGAGCACGGATATTGAGTTAGCACATGAGGAATGGGTTTGGGAAGCATAAAATTGCTACATCGATTTTGACAAGCAAATAGATGGTACCCATCACAATTCTGAACACAGATATCCTTTGACCCATCAATTGCACTTTTAGCATTTGGCTCTATATGTATACTTACAAAAGTATTTCAAGATATATGAACAAGAATGTTTACTATCGTATAATTTAGAGTAGGAAAAATATGGAACCACCTACATGTACATCAGTATGGAAATTGTTGAATAAAATATATTATTTTCATAAAATTAAATACTATGTTGTATTAAAAAGGATGAGATAGGGCTGTGTATGATGACATTGAAAAATCTCTAAGATTTATTATTTACTAGTTGAAAAATCAAGATGCAGTGTGGAGTAAATAGTACGATTTCATTTGAGAATATAAAAAGGACATTACTTATACAAGTTTATACAAAAAATATTATTTTCCCTAAGAAGACACACAAAATTGTTAACTGTGATAATACTTAGTGAAAAATATTAGGAGATCAGAGAAAGAGACCCCCACTTTTCATTTGGTGCCTCTGTTTTGTACTATACAGGTATCAAGAGCAGTAAATTTGAACTTGCCGTGTGCTTGGCAAGTAGCAGATGCTCCACAAATGCCATTCCCCTCACCCTGTCTGCGTGTCTAGTCACTACTCCAAAATGTTTTTCAGAAAATATTTATGCCAAATTAGAAAATGCATGAACTGTGATGAATCACCGTCCAATCTGTAGAGCCACTCTGTGTGTTTAATTTGCAAACCTAAATTTTTCACTACCCACACACACATCTATGGTTTAATTTTCTAGATTGCTTTGAGATGACAAAATAAATAAACCTGTATTTGAAAGTTTTTTCTCTTAAAGGATCTTCTAGTTTAAACTGGAATATATATTTAGACACAGGCAATTTTTAAAACAGTCTTACTGATACTATATCTTTAGGTAAAAACACAAAGTTATATGATGCTGACTCAGCCTGACTAATGGGAAAGTAACATTTCATCTCACATCCTAATAGTCTGGTCAATCCAAAATAAGAATGCCTTCACCAAGCCCACATGAAAGAGAACAGAAGTAAAGAAAAGTAAAGGAGAAAAAAACACAAAACAAAACAAAGGAGGAAAGGAAACTCCTCTCTTCTTGGGAGGCCAGCATGACATAGGCCAGAACAGAAGTCAGAAGTGTGCTAGAGAAAGTATGATCCATCCCATCTGCATTAACTCTTGCTATACTTGAATTATTACCATTCTACTCTATATTTTCACTGATAAAAAAATGGATTTTTAATTATTTAGTCTGGTTTCAGTCACCTGTCAGAAATAATGATATAAATTACCTTATCTCAGTGTATCACTATGGCAACCATTGAAAACCAAATATTACTTAGCCTTGAGTTATTCCAAAGTGCTAGGAGGAGACTCAGACCCTGTAGACCATGCTGCCATGTGTCTGCTGCCAACCGCACCTCATGGCAACAAGGAAGGCAGTGTGAAAGAGCATGGATTCCTCAGGAGCCTGTATAAGGCTTTCCTGGAATGTGGATGGACAAATCCTAGTAAATACATGAGGCTTTATAAAACTAAACCTGTGCTTAAGGCACGCTTGGGGTGAAGGGAAAATTTAAAAAGCAGTATGTTGAAATCCTTTTATAAAATGGCACAATCTGAAATGGTAATGTTACAGAGATTTACCGGCATACTGTTGGAACTAGAGGAAAAAAAGATCTACAGAAGAAATCTCTGAAATGACCGTTTCATTTAATGATGAATAACCAGGGAATTTTTCTCACTTTCCTAAGTTGATACAACAAGTTAATATCATATCTAAGAAGAGAACCTGAAGGAGTTGCATGAAAGGTTATCCATTAGAGAATACATGTACCTTCGAGTACTCATAATAAAGATAATCATGGAATACTTGGAATAATCCATTCTAGAACCAATCCTAAATCTTGTTTGGGCCAATTTGACTCTCTTTCCCACCAACTATTCATTAGAGCTAAAATACTAACCTGAATTCACTCTCTTTCTTTCCTTCATGGATTAGCAAACTCTTATGGAGGAGAGAACAGTATCAAAACACTGGAAAGTCACGGTCTAGTGGACATACCTGTGAACCAGGAGAGTGGTAACCGTCAGAGGTATGTGTAGAGGGCTATTGCAATGCAGTGCAGAAGGGTCTAACTGCGATGGGGGCCATCACAAAGGCCTCTTGGGAGGGACACTTCAGTGCACTTTGAAGAGCAAGTAGGAGATAGTCATGGAGACAAGAGAGAAGAACATCCAGGTAGAGAAAACAGCATATGCAATGACCCAGAGACCTGAAAGTTTTCATAAAAATTTATGTCGAAGCACAAGTTGCAAAGGAATAATCCTAGGTGATGAGGTTAGAAAAGCAGGAACAGAATATACAGAGTTTTGGTTGCCATGTTGAGTTTCAAATTGATCGGAAGGCTGACCTGAGACTTCTGCAACAGTCATTTTGCAGCTGTGTGAAAGATGTGGTAAAACAAGGAACAAGGGCATCTTTCCAAAGACCACCAAAGTGAAGTGAGAGCAATACGTAACCTGAGGACAAGTGAGTCTGGGTAGACAGGGATGGTTAGTTTTGAGAAAGGTCAAAGAAAAAAAACATGAGTAGCAATCAGATTTTCTTGATGTAGGCACTGGACTGATAAAGTGGAATACATATAGTGACAATGGATGAAAAAAGACGCTTTCTATTTTCTCTCTCTTCTAGCTTGGGTTATAGAACTGGAGGTGTTGTTTAGCTATGGTAACTTTCTCAGTCTAGCCACATCTACCATATAATATTTACTCAAAGCTTGAAGTGCTTTTGTAATTTTGCATTTTAATACTTTCATGAAGTTTTTAAAGGAAAGTCACGGGAAAAGAAATGACTTGTTGTTATCCATTTGTCATTTCGATGTGAAAGTCACCATATTTCCTTTTCTTATTCTTTTTACCTACCTGCCAAACCAGATTTTAATTTCCTATTTTATGGGCAAAAGTAAATTTATATTTCTATAATGTAGGATAATGTAGGATATTAAATGTAAGATATTTTATATATATATATATATAATGTAGGATATTAAACTCTTTTTTATTAAATTTTGAGATGTTATTTGGGAAATGGAGATCCATGGAAGATTTTCTTACAAACCTCTGTACTAGGAAAATAGCTACATGTCATTATCTAAAGCATAAAAGTAATTTTGAACCTGTTCTATTTTCTCTTATCACAAGCCATTAGAAGGCCTAGAGCAGCAATGGGGTCCACCTTTATTAACTGTGTCAAGCTGTGGGGTAGGCATTTGTGTGTGTTAACTTTCACATTAATTGACTCTCATTTCCTTTCATTCAAACTCATTCAAATAAAAAAATCTTCCTGTATTTATAGAAATTGTCTCAAATCCTTTATGGAAGCAAAGGGTATAAATGATAAGATAGACTCTACATATTGTAGCATTCAGTAAATATTCACGATTAGTGATCATAGAATATATAGATAGCACCAAACCAGAATAAGAGAGAATATGACAAATCTTGGTCATGTTACTTTATTGTGGCCATGCACTGCACTGTCTATTTGAGAATGTACTTCCTACCATTCTGCTTCACAGAAATAATGAGATACCAGTATTAGAATTTCTTTCAAGGAAATTTCCTGGACTGAACAGAATAATTAAATAGGCTGAGATTGCTGAGGTTATCCAGGCTTCACTAATGAGGAACTTGTCTGTTCTTCTCCTTAAAGTCTAAACCTGTTTCGGTTTAATGGAGTTACAAGTGGTATCATAAGCCTTCCCTTTTGAGTTTATATGAAAATAAATTTTACCCTCTGCTAAATCAGAGTGTAAATAACTAATCCCTATGCTGCTTCAAGGGCTAGTTGAGGGACAAAATGATACTGCACTTTCCAGAAAATGAAAGAATTTTAAAAATTAGTGTATTTGGCACTGAACAAAGACTCCTGGCAGAAGACCCTTTTCAGAATCACCCAAGTTCTAACTGTAATATGAAAAAATTATCTGGAGTTTTCCTCCATCTCTTCTTCCTTCCCTACTTTATTACTTATAATAGATTACTTACTCTAGTCGGTGGGTGGTATGGTATGCCACCACGATCCCCCTTCCAGAATTGAGGCATTCATTTCCCCCCAGCTACTTGGAATGTTGGGGCTCACAGTTCTCACAGGGTCTCTCCTGAGGAACTGATCTCAACTGAAGACTTCTCAAAGGCAACAGCAGATGTCAGGAGAAATGGAATGATATGCTCAAGTGCTGAAAGTAAATCACTATCATTCTAGAATTCTACAATCTGCTGAATGATGTTTCAAGGGTGGGGCAAACTGAAGAAGTTCAGGCAAGTGAAGACTGAGAGAATTTACATTTAATTGATCCTCACCGAAAGAACTGCTAAAAGAGATACACAAAGAAAATGAAAATTGAACCGAGAAAAAGGAGATGAAAGAACAGATGAATGGTAAACCCATCAGAAAATCTGCCCAATACAACAGTAATTGTAATGATCAACTACAGCATAGAGAAACACAGTGGAAGTAAATTGTTGGACAACATTGTGTAAGATGATAGGAGGTGATCAGACTTAAAAGTATTCTTAGGTCCTTGTGTCAATTGGGAGTTGGAAAGTGATGATGATTAACTTCAAACACAAATAAGTATGTGTATTAAAAATGTAAGAGTATCCACTAAAAATATTGAATCTATAATTTCCCAACTAATAGTGGGAAATAAAGTAGAAAAGGGGATCCTGATTTATCCATCTGAGAGTATAAAAAGAGAAGACACAGATGGCAAGAGTAACTATTCTGGGTGCTGCAGTGAGCCCTGGCAGCCTCTCTCAGGACTGAGGTGTTCATTCCCTCATGTGCCAAAAGTGTTGGCTGTTGATGGCCCACTCTTGAAGGAAGATACCTGCACAAGTTTACACCCTGTCTCTGGTGACAGCCCACATCCAATAACTGGTCAAAGCAGGAATATAGATGTCCAACTCACTTGCCTCAAGATGAGATGAATCCTAAGAGCCACCTTAACTCCAGAGCTCCCAGTAGGACGAGCTGAGGCTTTTGCTACAAATGCATCACAGTTCAATTCCTTGCTTCGTCCAGTTCTGCCTCCTTCTTTCCCCTACACATACTGATCACAAAAGCACTCCCCAATAAACCTCCTGCATACCAGTCTCTATCTTAGATTCTTTCACCCAGGAACCTGGCCTAAGGCAATTATCCTATATGTGATAGGCATCAAGATACAAGGATGAGTAGAAGACAAGGTGTACCAATGGAGTTACAAAGCCAATTTATCAAAATGTTTAGACTGTAGGTTCTGCATTCAGACTTGCCTCTTACTACCTGTGTGACTATGGATAAACTCAGTTTCCTTAGCTGTAGAATAAGATTGCTATGTGCTAGGGACTGAATGTTGTGCTCCCTCCAATTCATATGCTGACGCCTTGATCCCCAGTGTGAAGGTATTTATAGGTGGAGCATTTGGGAGGTAATCGGGGTAATTAGACCATGAGGATAGAGTCCTCCTGATGGGATTAGTACCCTTACAAGAAGAGACACAGGAGAGCTTGCTCTCTTTCCAAGCACACGGAGAAGAGGTCATGCAAGCACACGGCGAGGTATGGCCACCTACCAGCCAAGAGAAGAGGCCTCAGAATGAAACCCACCTTGTTGGTACCTTCCTCTTGGACCTCTCAGTCTCTAAAACTGTGAGAAATAAATTTTTGTTCTTTAAAGCCACCAAGTCTGTGGTATTTTGTTATAGCAACCCGAGCTGACTGAGACACTATGGTGCTTAGTAGTGCTAGATAATATTATTCAACATATATGAAAGTATAATACCAGAGTATTAAAAGAAAAAAAAAAGATAAAAGTGGAATGGCTTTATTTTGCCTCAGAGAAGACTTTGAAAAGAAGTAATATTGAAGTTTGAACTTGAAAGATGAATAAGACAGTGTCAAACACGGAAGAATTGAGATATAATGCCAAGCAGAAGAAAGAACAGGAGCCAAATTACAAATGCATGGTAAACTGCAAATAATCTGCTTGGGATGGTATAGATGAAGCCGGCAGGAAGTAGCACTGGGAAGACTGGAGCTGGCCTTTGCAGCTTGGATTTCATTCTGTAGTATGCAACAGGAAATTACAACGCCTTTATAAATGAATGGGTGACATGATTAGATTTGCATTTTTAAAAGGTAACAGACTAACCACAATGGCAAGGATATAGTGGAAAACTAAGGAGGATGTGGAAACCAGGAGACTCGAAAGAAGCCTATTGCGTTGGTCCAAGCAAAAGATGAGAACAGGCTGAACCAGGTCAGTGGCAGAAGAACTCAATACTGAATGACTGACTTTAAAACCCTGAGGAGGCAAAGTCAAAAGGATTTGGGATGCCTAGATAAAAAGGGATGAAGAAAGAGGAGTCCAAGCCAGGCTCTGAGTGTTCTAACTTAAGTAAGAGGTTGAGAAATGGGAGAGACTAGTTTTATCTTGAACATGATCAGTTTAAGATATTAGATGAGCAAAGAATTATGTGGGAGGACCAGAATGAAAGAGGCTGAATAAAACTCAAACAGAACAATACTTGAACAGTGGTGTCATTGTGCATGGAGAAACAGTCTTCATCTGTCAGTCTGTCTGCAAAATAATTTTCTACCTGGTTAGATTAGCCTATGGAAAATGTGTGTTTCTTTTCCCATGGAAAAAGAACACATAGGCAGTGAATACATAACAAGCCAGAGTACTTCATTCTGAATACCTGAATGTGGGTTTTCAATGGACAATTCAGACTGAATTTCATGCACTGTTCACTAATAATTTATAATATGCATAAATAGCCTTCTCTGTTAGATTTATACCCATGCATTTAAATTAAGATCCACTTAGTCTGATGCCTTGGAGTCTAGTTGAAAATATGCCAAAAGTTTGGCTTTTAAGTTTTCAAGCTTTGGGAGGATTAATTCATCCACCAGAAGCACAGTAATTCCATATGTCCGCGTTTAGATGTATTTGCTACTTCTGAAGGAAACAATGATGACACTATGCTGACTTTCAAAATGAATCAAATAAAAGGAAAAGCATAATTCAAAGCCAAATTGGGATTCATTTGCACATATTTGGGACTTAAAAGATTTTTGTCATCATTTGACTGGAGCCCTGTTGGAAACTATTTATGAGTCATTTCTGGAGAGCTCTTTTCAGGATGCTCAGCTTTAAATTGCACCCAAGCCCTGTTTTGCTTTCCCTGATCGTGTAACCAACTGATAGCCTTTGTATAATTGAGTCTCTGAAGCCCTGTCAGCAGGATGACTGCAAAGCCACCTTTAAATCTAGTGAAAACATGAAGCCCAAGAGGAAATGTAGCACTTGAACTCTCAACTGAAGGGGCTCTGTGGTAAAAGAAGGCAGACTAGGATGAAATGAGAAAATTTCATCTGGACATAAAATCATTCACTCTGAAGACCTTAAAATGGCTGCCTGGGAGAAACTGTACCTCTAAAATTTTTAATAGTACTCTTAAATATCAAATGGTTCTAGTGGCATGTCTACAGAAAATTTTATAAGAATTTCAAGAGAAAAAAATGATCTTTACTGTCAATTGTATTTATTACTATTTTTCCCTCATTCAGCAATGGATCTCCTTCATGAAAGGTGCTGCGTGCTGATGTTTCTCCAACTAATCAGCAAACACTCACTGAGCTCCTAGAGATGCTGAAATATTCTCCATAAAATGAAAGTAAAATATTTTATAACAAGTATATAAACACTTGTTATGTTTTAAGAACAGTAGACTGTATCACATAAAGACAAAAGGTTGGGGGGCGGTTCTCTGGCAAAGAAGAAGCCACATAGAATTATGTATATCAATCTTCATGTACCTAGCCCAAAGGGAGCCTCCAGGGTCATCATGTCAAACAACCAGTGCTGTTTTTAGCAATTCTCATTGTCCGTTTTAAGCTTCAAGAAAAAGCTTCTTTTATTCTGTATTTCTCTGCTTTTCAAAGTCTAGAATGCATAGTATTACACCAGTGCATCTGTGAAGATTTGAAACATGTCCTCAAAGTTCTTTGACTTTCCTCTCATTGAGAGGTGGGGTCAAAGTCCTCTCCTAGAATTTGGGCCCTGATTGCTTGACCAATGCAATACCAGTGGAGGTGATGCTGTGCCAGTACTGGGCCCAGGCCTTAAGAAACTGGGAACTTCACTTTCTATATCATGGCATACTCTTTATTGGAACTCAGACAATGCTCTGAGGAAGTCAAGCTTCCCTATGGAGACATTTCTGTGGAGAAAAATCTACAACCAGAAAAAAGAGTAGATACCTCCACTCTAGTTGAGTTGACCCAGCCAATGTCAGGTGGAATGGAGATGAGATATCCCCACTGAGTCTTGTTCAGACTGAAGATTCATGAACATAAAACTATTCAAAATATCAGAATTACTAGAAACATCAAAACAAATAGAATGTCTAGAAATTATATATACATATATACGTGTATATATACATCACGTGTACATGCATTACATATATATACACACACACGGTGAAATTTAAAACCCAATAAAAGAGTTAAGTATCTGACTAGACACAATTGAAGAGAAGTTTAATAAACAAGAAGTTAAAAACTGGAAAAACTGCAACAAATGTAACACAAAAAGCAAGAAGCTTTAGAAAACATGAAGGAACAGTAAAGGAAAATGGAGCTTTGTGATGGTGACTGAGGAATAAGCAATATTTAAATGGATAACGGCTGAAACTTATCCAGAACTTAAGACAGACATGTATTCTCCACTAAAATGTCCAAAATATTAAAAGCAAGATAAATAGAAGGAAGTACACATTCAGAATATTTTAGTGTAAGTGCAAACCACGAAAGACAAAAAGAAAATTTTAAGACTATTCAGAGGAAAACACAGTTCACCTACAGTGAACTAAATAAAACTAATAAGCTACTTCTCAATAGAAGTAAAAAAAGACAAAACATACTGGTAAAATACCTCCCACGTAGTAAGAGAAAACTATCACTCTAGAGTTGCATTCTCAAAGCAAAATCATTCTAAAACTAAAAGGAAATTAAACAAAAACTGAACTTATTATTATTAATGGGAAACACTATTTTCTCACTTGGGATATATCACGCATGATAGATCCTCCAAAGGGACCTGATTTAATGTAACTCTAGACCTCCCTCTGTCCCTTTAATCAAAAAAATCAAGCAAATTCAAGAGAAACGACTTTATAGAGTGAATCCCTCTTATTACTTGGGAGTGAGCTGCCCACAGACTGCACATCTTCTGTTCAGCTCCTCCACGAACATCATCTCGGCCCACCGTTATATGGCCTCTCTTCCTAGTAAAGGAAATACTGCGTCCTTTATATTTATCCAATGTTTCTTTCTCAACTGTCAGAACATGGGCAGGGAAAAAGTGTGCAACTTACTAGGGATTCTTTGAAATCTCCAACAATCACCTACAGACCCTCACTCAAAGAATATGTAAGCAATAAACACAAAGAATAAGAAAAATGACCCCAGAGGGAAATTCTTAGATTCTAGAAGGAATTGTGAATAAATTAAATTATTTAAAATGTGGGTAAGAATAAACAAATACTGAGTACATAAATCAATAATAATAATGTTTAATTGGTTAGGTTTAAAAAATCTTCATAGAGTTTAAGTCTGGATAACATTAATGCATAAAACTAGAAAGGGGATGGTGACTGGAATTCAAGTATCTTAAGGTCCTTGTATTGTTTAAGGACAGAGTAAAGATTCCAATTAATTTTAGACATGATAAAATGTGCATTTACTATTTCAATGCCATGATCAAAAGAATTTAAAATAAATTATACCTTCCAAACAATAGTGGAAAAATAGAATCAGAAAAAAATGATCAATCCTAACAAAGGCAAGAGGAAAAAATAAGCATAGAAAAAAAGGTACAAGTTAAAAAAATGTAAAATAAAAAAATTGAATGAATACTGAAGTTATAAACTTAAAAATACTTCAACTACCATAAGAGAAATAAACTAGAAATTGATTACAAAGTGGTATCAGATAAATATCCTAAATATGTGAAAATTAGAAAATATGATGAACCAAATGAAAATGAAAGTACAACATATCAAAATTTGTGACATAGACACAGAGGAGACACAGGGGAGAAGGCGGCAATATGAAGATGCAGGCGGACATGGGAGTGACTTGCCTACAAGCCAAGGAATGCCAAGGATTGCCAGCAACCACTAGAAGCTAGGAGAAATGCATGGGATGGTTTCTCCCTCACAGCCTCCAGAAGGAACCAATCCTGCCGACTCCTTGAATTCAGACTTCTGGCCTCCAGAACTCGATTGAGCCAGCTTTGGCATAGTCAGCAAACCACGTTATATTTTGCAAGGGCAACAACTGAAGCTACTGGAGAAGGTGGCAGAACAGCAAGTGTAAATGCCCCTGGTGTTTATCAGAAACAGAGGTGCACGGAGAAGACGCTTCTGGACACATCTTTGACTGTGTCAAGATTCACCATATGTGGAGAGGAGCTTATTTTCTATAATTACAATAATCCACTGAATTTACTCTCAAAAAATTGCTGCAAATAGTTTTGACATTGCAATGGCAGATCCTCCCTATCTTTCTGTGGAATGTCTCAGAAAAATGTCAAAAAGCTTCAAGTTTCTGACTGGGGCGAGATTCTACAGGGCGATCCCATAGTGCCTTCATGGAAGAATAGGCAGCAAAACGTCCTGAAGTGAAGATGTGCAAGTTTATTCCAAGACACACCCAAAATTTGGCAAGTGAATTTCTCTACTATGTGAATTATGATCCTGGGCTACGCTGTGAACGCTAACTACAGATAGTAACATAAAACAATAAAAGACCTGTGTGATGTTTCTCTTTTTTATTTTCTTAGTAGACTGAGAAATTATAACTCTCCCTTCCAAAACTGGGGTTATTCCTGGCCTAAATTTCAAAAAAAGGAATACAATATCACAAAAAAAACAGTTTGTGGAATATCGCTACAGAAGAGCATACAGGAAGATCTGTAGCGCTAAATTATTATATTAGAAAAGAAGAAAAGTTTCAAATCAATAATACAAACTTCCATTTTGAGAAACCAGAGAAAGAAGAGTAAAATAAGTCCAAAGCAAGCTAAATTAAAAAATAATACATAAATTAGCATAAATTAATGAAATAGAAAAAAAGAAAAATAATTAAAAAATGAAACCCAAATCTGGTTGTTTGAAAATATCAATAAAAATGATAAATTTCTAGCCACGCTATTCAAGACAAAAAGAAAGAAGATACAAATTACCAACATCAAAAATGAAATAGCCACGCTATTCAAGACAAAAAGAAAGAAGATACAAATCACCAACATCAAAAATGAAAGAAGTAACAGCACTATAGACACTAGAGACAAAGACTAGTAAGAGAATGCTAAGAAAAACTCCATGTTCAGAAATGAGATGATTAGATAACTTAGGTGAAATGGATGAGTTTCTTCAAAGATGTAAACTATGAAAATTCACTTAAGAAAAGATGGGTAATCTGAATAATTCTATTATATAAATTGGAATTGTAATTAAAACTCTTCTCACTAAAAAACAAAAACAAAATAACAAAACAAAAACAAAAACATAAAAAAACTCTTCAGGGCTAGATGGTATCATTGATGAATTATATAAAACAGTTGAAGAAACAATACAAATTTTACAAAATCATTTCCAGAAATTAGACAAGAAAATGAAAATTTCCAACATATTTTACAATTCCAGCATTATCCTAATACCAAAACCCACAAAAAACATCAAAAGAAAACTTCAGACAAATATTCCACATGAACATAGACATGAAAATCTTCAACAAAACATTAGCAAATCAAATTCAGCAACCTATAACAAAAATTATACATCATGACTAAGGTTTACATTTGTTGGTTTATCAAAGGCTGGTTTAACATTTAAAAGTCAATGTAATTTAATATATTAGCAGACAAAAGAAGGAAAACTAAATAACCATCTCATTGATGGAGAAAAAACTCTTGACAAAATTCAATATCCATTCATGACAAACACTTTTGGTAAACTAAGAACTGGAGGGAATACTCTTAACAACATCAAGGGTTTCTACAAAAAACCTACAAATAACATCATAAAATCAAGAACAAGACAAAGATGTCAACTCTCGCATTCTTATTCAACATCATACTAGAAGTCCTAAGAAGTGTAAAAATGCAACAAAAACAAACAAAAGACACTTAGATTTGAAAAGAAGGAATAAAACTTTCTGCATATTCACAAAGGATATCATTGTCTAGGTGGAAAGCCCCGAAGAATCTACAAGAAAGCCCCTAGAACTCATAATTGAATTTAGCAAAGTCACAGGAGACAAGGTAAATATATAAAAATCAAGTGTATTATCATGTACTAGCAATGAACAATTATTATATAAACAAAATTTTAAAACAGTACCATCTTCAATAGCCCCAAAAAATACAAAATATGTATAAATCTAAGAAACATTATATATACAGCAGAGATTAATACAATAATATTATTTAATGAAGATGATGATGATGATGATGATAAAGGTGATAACAATAGAATCAGCTAACATTTAGGTAATGCTCACTCTATACCCAGCACTGTTCTATGTAATTTATATGGATTAGCCCATGTAATTCTCACAACAACCTTGACAGGTAAATATTATTATATCTCCATCTGACAAATGAGCACGCAGAGACACTAGAAGGTAGATGTGAGGTGCCTAGTGTGAAACAGTAAGGAGTGGAGCCGATATTGGAACACAAGCAACCTGACTGTGCACTTATGCAATGTTATGCTTCCTGAATACAATCATTTTATTTGTCTTCTTAATCTTGCCAACAGGGCTGCAAGTAGTGTAGTCATTAAAGTCTCTTTATATAAACCAAATTAATAAATTTTGTTTTGTGTCAGAATACTAACTGATAAAAAATTTCAAAGTGAATGACTCTTAGACAGCAAGTAGTCAAAGAACATTCAAAGTATGATGCATCTTTACAAGTTTAAAGACACAAAATTAAATAATGCATTGTTTAGGAACATATGGAATAAAATTATAAAGAAAATCCAGGCAATGTTTTTAAAAATATCACTTCAGGAGGGTGCTTACATCAAGATGGGGGCAGAGGAATGGGATCAAGAGTGCAGAGGGGCCTTCAATATCAGTGATCCATTTCTTAAATTGGGTGATGGGTTGATAGGTTATATTTTCATGATACTTCATAATATTATTTTATATATGCAATATATTATACACTGCATAATAAAAATGGAAAAACACCCATATCCCACTTGAGATATAATTTTTAAGTTCACTATATAAGAATTAAGGTAAAGATGACTAGTTTATTGATTTAATAAATATTTATAGAGTATCTACTATGTGCTAAGAATGGTTCTAGGCACTGGAGACTCAGAATTCTGAGATGTGTGTCATATGGTGGTAAGTGTTACGTAAAAATAAAAGAAGGAAAAGCGATAGAGTCTCTACTGATGGTCTCTAATCACATATTTTGAAGATAGTTGAATAAATAACTATTAATTTAGAAGAAAGAGTAAATGGGAAGGAAGAATATGAACTCAATGTGTAAAAAAAGATTTAATTTTTGTATATTTATTTATAACCACTTTAGTGTATATATGTATATATACTTATTTTCCTAGCAATTTTTCAATTTTCTTGAGAGAATATCAAATCACTAGCAAATAATATACTTCATAAGTTGAGGTGTAGCAGGGCAATGTGAGACAAAAGTCAGAATGTTTGTGGGTTATTATCAAAGGGGTAGAAATAACTGATTTAACAAATGTTTACTGATGGTTCTTTTACACCAGGCCCTGTGATAAGCACTAGAAATAAAATGACCAGCACAAGTGGCAGTCTCCAACCTCAAGAAAGTTACCTTCAAAAGGTGGAGTAAGACGGTGGCTAAATAACTATAAATCAGTGTAAAAATGTTATGGAGAAGTACAACTGGCTAAGACAGCATACAGTTGCAAGGATACCCAGCTAGGAAAGTCAAGGAAGGCTTTCTTGTAGCAGGAACACTGGAACTGAGGGCCAATGAAAGAGTAGAAAGATGAAGGGGGTGCGTGTGACAACCGGGGAGCAGGGCAAGAGAAAGGACTGAGAGGAACCCCTGTGCACTGAGCGAGGGGAGCTCGTGGTCAGGCTGGAGACGTGGACAGTGCATCCCACACCATTCCAGGTGAGCTCCAGGAGCACAAAGATCTCACCTAGAACACTGTCTCGCACTAACAGGCATGCCATAAATATTCATAAAGGAGTGAAAGCCCATGCAGATCTCTGCACTCGTGACTAATGAAAGTTTTTTCTTTAATTCTGATGGCAAAAGGAAGCTATTAAGGAGTTCTGGGAGGGTAGGTAATATGACCTGATTTGCTTCTTTCCATATTACTCTGGAGCAGTGTGGAGAACAAATTGGAGAGGGGCCTCAGTGCATAGATCTTGGGTCTTCCGGAGGCTCTACCCGAGTCCAGACAAGTACCAAGATGGCAGCACTGGGGGGGTGGGGTGGCGGGAAGTACAATGGAGAGAAGCGGTGGAGTGGACCGATGCGAAGACACTTAGAAGGTAAAATTGGCGGAATTTAAGGATGAATTTGTACTATCCATCAATCATAACACCAAGGAACCAGTGGAGAAAGAACTTTTTTTCAGAGCCCAACATAGCCAATATCTTATTAGCACAATAAAGGGGAATCCAAGATTAGCTTACAAAAAAATGGAACAGAAAGGAAAAAAAAAGCAAGACTATGAAATAACTCAGACAAGAATGCCGGGTAGCCTTACAAGTCTTGCTGAGGCAGAACTCCTTCGCGACATAAAATTACGTTATGTTGAACACGTGCCTTCAATCTGGACGGCTAATTACTCACCAGAATTTATGCCAATGTTTTGTCAAGTAAGTTCTCACTTCCGCCACACAGCAAATAACTAGAAGATGCAAATTATCCACGAGGCTGATCATTCAAAATCGATAGCATCTTTGGCCCATCCCGGAGCGCAGACTCAGCCTAACCCAATAGATGCTCCCTCAAGAGTGAAAGGATATTTACTTCAGATTGAGTGACAAGATTAGCACTCTAAAGTCTGGAAAAACAAGAGGTATCCACTTAAAACAGAAAATATAAATCTGATTAATTAGTGGACAAAACAGAAATACTAAGCGAAAGCATGCAAAGCCCTGATTTTTCATATCTTATTCCCAGCACAGGCAGACACACAAGCTCTGGCACTAAGCTAATCACTTGCACCCAGGGGCTGACAATATATCTTACTGTGCTACAAATAGGTAGCAGCCACAGCCCACAGACTGCCAAATCTCTGCTGCAGAACAAACAGGGCGATGATTGTACTCCGTAAAACAAAATAGTGCCCAAGGAACGAGCTCGACAGAGGGAACCACGAGTGCAAATCTGTAAAAAGCCTCAGGAAACAGAAGTTCAAAGTTATTATTTTATTGGGGTTGGGTATCTTGGGGGATTAGAGATAAAAGATTTATACCTCTAGGTTTTCTAGCTTAAATGAATTGAAAGCATGAGTAACTTTTAAAATATCAGAAAACAGATTGTGTTGTCCTAATACTTAGATAAAGTTATCTATCTGAAAGAGCCTGGCTGTTACTCTGCATCACACAAACCTTGGCGTGAGTGCTTATTAATGACTGGATAGTTCCCAGACAAGGGTAAGAACTTAGAAAGCTGCTTTTCAGTTGAGAATTATTCACAAACACAGATACTCCTAACATATTACAACCAAATCTGTGTTTGTTGAAACAGGGAGTTTCACCCATGGAAAGAACTCTTACCTTGACATAAAAGGGGAGAATAACGTGTCTGCGTCTTTGGATCAGCAAACGACTGGATATGAACCATCATATCCTCTACCCCCCAACCCCACCATTATTAAATTACCTTTCTGTGGGATATCTAATCAATATTTCTAAAGCCAACACTAATTTACATCCTTATCTAAGTCAGCCAAGTTGTAAAATATTTTCCACTGTGACCATATGATAAGAAACAAGAAAAAAAGTCTCAAGACAGAATTTTTACTGCTCTGATCACCTGGCATCCTTCTTCTGTTTTTGTTTGATTGTTTGTTTCACCTCTGTGTCTTTAGTAATTCTTTCCTGTCCTTAACAAAGGTTTTAATTCTCAAGGACTGAAACCTTATCTTCTATCCTCTCAATGTTTTTTCTCTAGCACATAATGAATAATCCATATAGTCAATTAAGGATTACATAAATTGTAACCTCATGGTAATTTTTGGTATAACTGCTTTATTTCTTTCTTCACAACACTAATGAATAAAAATGACTATCTTATATTTAGAGAAGGCAGAAAACTATGTAAAACCAATATAACAAAGCCTAATTAATTCACATTAATTGTTAGGAGGAATGCTCAGTTTGAATAAATAGGAAATATGAATTATGGAATATTTTCAAAAATATGTAGTATTAGTTCTTTCAATTACACAAAGTATTTTAAATCAGGTAATAAAATAGCACCAATTTATATGTTTAAGGGAGATGAGTAGAATGTTTTTACAAAATAGCATAACATGCGGTTTTCCATAGGCTTGAAAGCCATCTCTCTTCAGTATGTTAAATATTAACCAGCATTACTATCTTGACCTATTCCAGTTCTGCTACCAGCGTCCCGGCATACCATATTCTGTATACTAGTCTTTGTGCATAGTAAATAAAGCTAATTATTTTGCAAGTTAATGCTAACTTCTTTGTTTTTTAACCATTTGTAGGAGAGAAAACAAGATGAAAGGCAGAAAACAATCAAGGGTCAGCCAGCTGTTCTGTAAAGAGCCGGCTAATAAGTATTTCAGGCTTTAAGTCTTTACTGCAACCACTCAACTCTGCTGGAAATAGAGATACAAAAAGATAATTTATGATTTTAGAATCATTTAAGCTGGAAAAAATGTGCTTTCTATAATAAAATGAAGCTGGGGGGAGGACCACAGAAAAGGAGGGGAAAAAGAAGAGACTAGGAAAAACAAGGGAAGTGGTAGGAAAAGTGGGAGGAGTCTAGAGAAAGTCTGCGGGGGGTTGGGAGGGTGGGGGAGGGAGAATATAAGAAAATAATGAGTACTGCCAGGATAAGAACACCAGCTTTGAGTGTAACCACTTTGGTTTCGAAACTCCTGAGGATAGATTACTATTAATTAGGTCAATTCCTGCTGCCAAAGTTTGTACATTCTTTCAATACCCTGGGAATCCATATTTTATTTGTACAATTTGGTAAACATTTTTTTGGCATATATTTGATAGAAATAAACACTAAGTACTTTTATATTTTTCTTTTTATATGTAATCATTATTTTCCAAATTTTCAAATTGTTCTAGTTTGTGTTATTGTGTCATTATTTCTCACAGTTGAACTCCTACTCTCTCAAATCATCCCAAACCGTTCTTTCTTCAATGTTCTCAGTCTTAGTAAACAGCACCACAATCTACTCAGTTATTCACACTAGAAACCTGAGACCCATCTTTATCTCCTTTTTCTACCTAACACTTAACGTTGGTTATTGTACCTTCTTGAATAGTTGTCCTGGTGGTCTAGTGGTTAAGATTCAGCACCGCAGCCCAGGTTTGTTTCCTGGTCAAGGAATCACACCACCTGTCAGTTGGTTGTCATACTGTGGTGCCTGCATGTTGCTGTAATGCTGAGAGCTCTGCCACTAAGATTTCAAATACCAGCAGGGTCACCTATAATGGACAGGTTTCAGCAGAGCTTCCAGGTTGAGACAGACTAGGAAGAAGGACCTGGCCACCCACTTCCGAAAACACTGGCCATGAAAACCCTATGAATAGCAGTGGAGCATTGTCTGATATAGCCCCGGATGGTGAGAGGATGGCACAAAAAGACGGGGCAGGGTTCTGCTCTGCTGTACGCAGAGTTGCTAGGAGTCTACTAGAAGCAGGAATCAACTTGATGGCACTAACGACAACCTTCTTGAATATTCTTTCTTCTCACCATCCTCACTGCCTCTACTCTAGTATAGAATGGGGCACCATCACCTCTGACCCAGATGCCTTTATAATCTCTAATGTAGTTCTGTGCTTCTCTTCTTCCTCCTCAATCCTCACCTGTAGCCATAGTGAATTTGTTGTTGTTGATGCAAATCTGATTATGACACTCCCAAGTTTAAATTCTCCAAAGACTTTGCATTGGCTGGGGATTAAAAGCAAAATATTTAATATGATACACAGGTAAATACAAAATATTTAATATGATACTGCATAAGCTGGTCCTTGTTTCTGTCTCCAAACACATCTTTCCTTTGCTTTAGCCTCTCTAGACATATTGAATTCAATTCCTTGAACATGCCATGTTCTCTTCTTCCTCTCGTGATGGTAAATGCAAATGGTAGACTCTGTCCCCTTCACTTTGCCCAGTAATTCCTATTTATTTTCCAGGTATGAGCTTAATTGTCATTTGGCCAGGGAGGACGTTCTGATCATGTTGTTCATTTGCGTATTACATTTTACTTCTCTTTCATAGCACCTTCGCATATATGTAATTCTTAAATCAGTTGGTTTTAGATATTTCATGTGTGTTCTTCCAGCCAGACTATGAACTGCATAAAGGCAGGGCCACATTTCTCTAGCTACCAAAATAGCTAAGAAACTGGAGCATGATATATTCTCAATAAATATTTCTCTCCAAGTTGACTTATAACAACTACAAGGTGTGAGAGAAGGATACATGAGAATATAATAAAATCAATGGATTCAATATGCCTAGTTTAGTGAGTAAATTTTTAAAGCAATCCTGAGAGCTTGGTGCTGATAGTCTGCGACTCCCCACTTTTGCTGGTAAGAGCACATCCTACTACCAGCAATGGGAGAAAGTCCCGTGAGGACCAATTCTGCTGTTCAGCTTAAGTCTGGAAAATAGAGGTGACATACAAAGTATGAACAGATAATTACAAGTAGGCATTGGGATTTTCTTTGCCCAAAATTTTAATCTCAATTCTAGTCAGAGAGCTTATGAATATCATGTCAATAATTATAAGGAGGACCAAATGATAAAACAGGATTTAATAACTTTAAGAACAACCACCATGCCAAAAGTAAAATAGTTAGGGGGCAGCTGGTGGAATAATGGTTATGTTCGTGCGCTCCACTTTGGCTGCCCAGGGTTCATGGGTTTGGATCCCAGGCACGGACCTGCACACTGCTCATCAAGCCATGATGTGGCGGTGAACCACATGCAAAGCACAGGAAGATGGGCACAGATGTTAGCTCGGCTACAATCTTCCTCAAGCAAAAAGAGGAGGATTGGCAATGGATGTTAGTTCAGGACCAATCTTCCTCACCAAAAATAAATAAATAAATAAATAAGTAAAATAGTTAGTGATGAGCAATATACTATTACATGTTGAATGCTGCTGCACTTGACTACTATCAAAAGATATTTATTAAACACACAATGAGATGTGCTGCAGATATATTGTCCAGTGATATATTGTCCAGTGAATTGAAAACCCATTAATTAAGAGTATATTAGCCTTAAATTGAAATCACTAGGTTGAAGAATATCATTCTAAAGCATTTTATCTAATAAACTCTACCTTTATTTTTAAAGTTAATACTGATAATATTTTTCCTTAATCAGGTAAAATTTTACAATATTACTATTTAAAGCATCACAATTATTTTGCTGCTTTTAAAAAGAAAACTGTCACATTTAGTTATGCAATGTTGAATGAAAAATTAGACATTTTACCAAATGGCAGAGTGTTGTGAATATCAATTGGAGATAAGATTTGACTGTGGATGTGAATATTGATGTAGATTTATAGACATAGGTATGTGTATGTGTGTATGTATATATATATATGTATGTATAGGTATAGGTATACATATATATATACACACACACACACACACAGATAGATGTATATAGAAATATATATCTATCTATAGATATAGATATAGATATAGATGGGTATATATAAAATCTTAAATTGTTATACCAGATGCCAGATTATTTCCAAGTGATCAAATGTGGGAGAGTCCATTAAATACCTTCAAATCTGATCTTATTTCATGAGGCTTTTTCTCTGGCATAACCAAATATGCTTAGTTAAAAAAGCCTCAAAAAATTTAAAAACCCTACAAATAATTGGAAATAATCAAGAAATAAGATATCTTGCTATGTAAACAAAGTACATTGCTTTAAAATTGTGGTAAAAGCCAGAAGTCCATTATAGACATTAATCAATCATCTAAGTTGGAAGTCTGAAGTATGGTTTTATAATCAGGAACAGTGCTTGATTATTCAATAGCCCAACCAAGCATGTGCATAATGTACCAGCAAAAGAATGGCAAACAGAATAAATTTGGAATTCATATTAAATGTGAAAAATTTTTAAATCTTCATTATTGGGGATTTCAACACCCCACTCTCAGCAATTGATAGAACTGTCAGACAGAATTAGCAAGCATATGGAAGAACCGAATAATATCATCAACCAACAAAAGGTAATTGGAACTTATAGTCAAGTGTCCACCCAACAATATCAGAATACATATTATTTTCAAGTCCTTATGGATTATTCACCAAAGGAGATTATCCTGGGTCATAAAACAAACTCAATGAATGTTAAAGAATTGAAATCATATACAATATGTTCTCCAACCTCAATGAAATCAAACTAGAAATCAATAAAAGAAAGACAACAGGAAAATCTTCAAACACTTGGAAATTAAACAACACATTTTTTAAAAATAAGAAGGTCAAAAAAGAAATCCCAAAGGAAATATAAAAATACACAGAACTAAATGGAAATGAAAGTACAATATATCAAAATTTGTGGGATGCTACTAAAGCAGTACTGAGAGGGAAATTTATAGCACTAAATACCTACATTAGAAATGAGTAGATATCACAAATCAATAACCTAAATTCTTATCTCAAAAAACAAGATAAAGAAGAGCAAAATAAACTCAAAACAAATAGAAGGTAGAAAATAATAAGGAGCATAAATCAATGAGGCTGAAAGTCAATTGTAAACATTTTTCATTTTGGTTTCTATATGTTTGTTGTTAAATAATAGAGAAAATGAAAGAGACCAAAGTCTTTTTCTTTAAAAAATCAATAAAACTGATGAACATCCAGCAAGACATTAATATAAAAAGAAGAGAGAAGACACAAATCGCCTATATCAAGAGTAAAACAGGGAATATCACTACAGATCCTCCAGTCACTAAAAGAATAATATAAGAACCCTACAAACATTTTACACTCATAAATTAGGCAACTTAGAATAAACTGATCAATTCCTTGAAACTTACAATCTACCAAAACTCAACCAAATGAAATAGACAACCTGAATAGCCCTATAGCCATTAAAGAAATTGAATTTATAATTGAAAAGTTCCTGGAAAAGAAATCCTCAGGCCCCGATGGCTTCACTGGGAAACTACCAAACATTTAAAGAGGAAGCAACACCAGTTTTACACAATCTCTCCCAGAAGAGAAAGAAACAAGTACTAACTCACTTTATGAAACCAGTATTACCAAAACATGACAAAGGCAGTACAAAAAAAACAAAAGTAAAAATCAATATCTCTCACAAACTTGGACACAAAATCCTCAAGAAAATTATAGCAAATCAATCCAACAATATATCAAAACAATTATGCTACGTGACCAAATGGGATTTATTCCAGGTAGGGAATGGCTTCATATTCAAAAAAGAATCGATGCGATCTATAATATCAACAGACTAAAAAAGAAAAATCATATGATCATATCAATTGATGCAGAAAATGTATTTGACAAAACCCAGCACCTATTCACAACAAAACTCTCAGCAAGTTAGGAGTAAAGGAGAATTACCTCAACTTGATAAAGAGCATCTTCAAAAACCTGCAGTTAGCATTACACTTTATGGTGAAAGACAGAATTCTTTCCCCCTAGATCAGGAACAAGGAAAAGACATCAGCTCTCACCACTCTTACTCAACATAATACTATGTAAATTTAAGTCACTGAAATAAGGCAAGAAAAAGAAATAAGAGGAATATAGATTTGAAAAAAATAAAACCCCATTTACAGCTGACGTGAGTATCTGTCTAGAAAATCCCAAGGAATCTACAAAAAAAAAAAAAAAACTCCTAGAACTAATGTGAGCTCAGCAAGGTTGCAGGTACAAAACTCAACAAACCAAAATCAATTGCACTTCCATATACTAACAATGAATATGTGGAAACCAAAATGAAAATCACAATATCATTCATAATTACTCCAAAGAACACGAAACACTTAACAAAAATGTAGATCTGTGTGCTGAAAATTACAAAATACTGATAAAAGAAATCGAAGAAGCCTCAAATTAGTGGAGAGAGACATCACATTCATGGATTTGAAGACTCAATATAGTAAAGATGTTGATTCTTCCAAATTGACATACAAGGCTTAATGCAATTTCTATTAAAATTCCAGTAATTTTGTAGGTAAATAAAAAATTGTCTAAAATTTATGTGGGAAAGCACAAGCCCTAGAATAGCTAAAGCTTTCTTGAAAAAGAGAAATAAAGTGGAAGAAATCAGTCTATTCAATTTCAAGGCATTATATAGCCCCAATAATAAAACTGTGTAGTATCACCAGAGGAATAGACACATAGATCAATGGAACAGAACAGAGAACTCAGAAATAGACCCACACAAATACGTCCAACTGATTTTTGATAGAGATGCAAAACATTTCAATGGAGGAAGGGTAGCCTTTTAAACAAATGGTATTTGAACAATTGGGCATCCACAGGCAAAAAAATAAACATTGGCCTGAACCTCACACCTTATATAAAATGAACTCAGATTGGATCAGTGACTTAAATGTAAATGATAGAACTTCAAAACTTTTAGAAAAATCTATGGAATCTAGGGCTAGGCAAAGAGTTCTTAGACTTGACACTAAAAGCTTGATACAGAAAGGCAACATTGATAAATTGGATCTCATAAATATTAAAAACTTTTGCTGTGTGAAAGACACCATTAAGATGTTGAAAAGAAAAACTACAGACTGGGAGAAATGTTTGCAAACCAAACTCCTACAAAGGAGAATTATCAATACTATACAGAGAACTCTCAAAACTCAACAGTTTTTTAAAAAGTTCCCTTAGAAAATAAATAAAAAACATAAAGAGCATTTCACCAAGGAGGATATACAGATTGCAAACAGCAACACGAAAAGATGTTCAACTTCATTACTCACAAGGGAAATGCAAATTAAAACAACAATGAAGGGACTTCTGATTTCTGGTCCAGCGTGTGAGGATCTTAGAAGTTCCCACTCCATCATAACAAAAAGTAAGAAGCTGAATAAACTGCAAAATTAATAACTCTTTGTAGATCCGTCAGAGGAGTGAGGTCAGAGGGCAAACTACTGCCTGAAAAATCGGAGAGACAGCCAGGCAAACATAGAGAATCACAATCTATCAGAGCAGAAACCTGTGTGGGAACCAGTACCAGGGCAGCAAAGCCTGAACTGTAATTGACAAATTGCAAGAGGATCAGTGTGGACAAGCTATAGAGTTGAAAACTCCAGGGGAACCCAAGTTATAAAAGGGCCCCCACACTTTGGTGAGTTTTACCTCCAGGAGCTCTACCAGGTTCTCACAGTGAAAATTAGAGAACAATCCCCTCAGAGGGAAAACTAACCATTTTAAAATACTTCAGAACACACTGTTCTATTAACAAGGCCTGCCCTCTCGAGAAACTGTTTTACCAAAGCCTAAACTATGGAATTTTTATCAGAGCCTAATTCTCCTGGGGGAAAGGGAACATCCAACTCCAGCCTCCTCCAGTTATTCTGTGACACCTAAGTGGGAGGGGAAAAAACTGAGAAGCAACTGTGAACTTCACAGCCCAGGGACACAGGCTCAGTGAGGGACTGAGGCCAAATCATAGAACTATAGAATGCTTCCACTTCGCCCACACCATACAGATATATGACCAAAGGCCCCTTTACCCCAGTTCTTTTTACCCAGTATATCATGTTCACCTTTCAACAAAAAATTACAAGGCATATTTTTTTTAATTAATTAATTTATTTAGTGTGTGTGTGTGAGGAAGATCAGCCCTGAGCTAACATCCATGCCAATCCTCCTCTTTTTGCTGAGGAAGACCGGCCCTGAGCTAACATTCGTGCCCATCTTCCTCCACTTTTTTTTTTTATATTGGACGCCGCACAGCGTGGCCTGACAAGCAGTGTATCGGTGCACGCCCAGGATCCGAACCTGGGCCATAGGCAGCGGAGCACACGCACTTAACCGCTGTGCCACGGGGCCAGCCCCTACAACGCATATTAAAAGGCATAAAAACACAGTGTGAAGACACAGAACAAGCATCAGAATGATACCCAGAAATGACGGGGATGCTGGAATTATCAGACCGTGAATTTAAAATAACTATGATTAATATTCTAAGGCCTCTAATGGAAAAGAAAGAACAAAGGGGAAATGTAAGCAGAGAGATGGAAATTCTAATAAAGAATCCAAAAGAAATGCTGGAAATCAAAATCACTGTAAGAGAAATGAAGAATGCCTTTGGCTCATTATGGGACTGCTCATGACAGAGGAAGGAATTTCTGACCTTGAGGATAGAAATGTCTATAGAAACCTCCAAAGCTGAAAAGCAAAGAGAAAAAAAAACACACAGAATATCCAGGAACTGCTGTACAACCATAAAAGGTGTAACATATATGTAATGGGAATACCTGAAGAAGAGGAAAATGAAAACAGAACAAGAGAAATATTTGAAGGAATATTGACTGACAATTTCCCCAAATTTAGTGTCACACACAAACCACAGATTCAAGAAGCCCAGAAACACTAAGCAGAATAAAAAATAATAATAATTTTTAAAAACCCTACACATAGGCATATCATATTCAAACTGCAGAAAATCGAAGATAATGAAAAAATCTTGAAAGAAGCCAGAGGAGGAAAACCCTTTACCTATAGAAGAGCAAAGGAAAGAACTATATCTGACTTCTCCTCAGAAACCATGCAAGGAATAAGAGTAGAGTGAAATATTTAAAGTGTTGAGAGGAAAAAAAAAAAAAAAAAAAAAACCCTGAATTCTGCACCCTGTGAAATTATCCTTCAAAAGTGAAGGAGAAATAAAAACTTTCTCAGACAAATAAAAATTGAAAGAATTTGCTGCCAATAGACCTGCCTTGCAAGAAATGTTAAAAGAAGCACTTTGCAGAAAAAAAAATTATATAGGTCAGAAACAGAACTACAGAAGAAAGGAAGAGCACTGGAGAATGAATAAGTAAAAGTAATTTAAAAACTTCTATTTTTCTCATACTTAAGTGATCTAACAGATAACTGTTTGTTCAAAAGAATAGTAGCAAGAGTGTATTCCAATGTGTGTATATATGTGTGTGTTGTGCCTATATATATATACACACACACATATATATGCATACGTAATAATAAGTATACATACACAGGTTTGTACACAAACCTATTTATAAATAAAATGAATGGCAGAAATGATAGAAGAGTCAAGAGGCAGGAGTTAGGAATATTTTTTTATTATAAGGCACTTGCACTACCTGGGAAGTGATATTGTTATTTGAAATTGGATTTGGGTTAGTTGTAAATGTATATTGCAAGCTTCAGAGTAACCACTAAGAAAAGTAAAAAGTAAAAAAGTATAACTGATCTGTTTAGAGAGGAGAGCAAATGGAATAATACAAAATTCTCATTTAAAACTACAAATAGAAAAATAGTGGAAGATAAAAATAAGAACAAAGAACAAGGGCAAAAAATAGCAAACAATAATAAATATGATAGATATCAATCTAACTATGTCAATAATCACTTCAAATATCAATGGTCTAAATACACCAATTAAAAGACAGAGATTGTCAGAATGCATCAAGAAATAAGACCCAATTACACGTTGTTTACAAGAAATCTACTTTGAATATAAAGACACATATAGATTAAAAGTCAAAGGATGCAGAAAGATATACCATGCTGACGCTAATCAAAGAAAGTGGGAGTAGCTATATTAATTTCAAACAGAACCAACTTCAGAGCAGGGAAAGTTACCAGAGTTAAAAAGAAACGTTACATAAAGATAAAGAGGTCAATTTTCCAAGAAAACATGAAATGCTTAATGTGTATGAGCTGAACAACAGTGTCAAAATCCCATTTCTAAGTGCAGCAAAAAGGAAAAGATACCCAGGAATAAATTTAACCAAGGAGCTGAAAGACCTGTACCCTGAAAACTGTAAGACACTGATGAAAGAAACTGAAGAAGACACAAATAAATGGAAAGACATTTCATGCTCATGAATTGGAAGAATTAATATTGTTACAACAATCATACTACCCAAAACAATCTACAGATTCAAAGCAATCCCTATCAATGTTCCAATGGCATTTCTTCACAGATATAGAAAAAAACAGTCCTAAAATTTGTATGGAACCACAAAGACCCCAAATAGCCAAAGCAGTCTTGAGAAAGAACAAAGCTAGAGGCATTACACTTGCTGATTTCAAACTATGTTTCAAAGCTATAGTAATCAGAACAGGATGGTATTGGCATAAAAACAGAAATGTAGGTCAATGGAACAAAATAGAAATAAACATGCATATTGTCAATTAATTTTCGACAAAGGAGTCAAGAATATACAATGGGGAAAGAATAGTCTCTTCAATAAAATGTGTTGGGAAAACTGGTAAGCCACATGCAAAGAATGAAACTGGACCCCTATCCTACACCTTACACAAAAATTAACTCCAGATGGATTCAAGACTTGAACGTATGACCGGAAACCATAAAACTCCTAGAAAAAAACATGAGGGAAAAGCTCCCTGACGCTGGTCTTGGTAATGATTTTTTGGATTTGACAGTGAAAGCAAAATTAACAAGTGGGATTATATCAAACTAAAAAGCTTCTGCACAACAAAGGAAACCATCAACAAAATGAAAAGGCAGTCTGTGAAATGGAGAAAATATTTGCAAAACCAATAAGAGATTATTATCCAAAATATACACAGAACTCATACAACACAATAGCAAAAAAACCAAATAACCCAATTAAAAAACTGGGCAAAGGAACTGAACAGACATTTTTCCAAAGAAAACATGCAAATGGCCAATAAGTACATGAAAATGTACTCAACATCACTAATCATCAGGGAAAGGTAAATCAAAACCACAATGAGATATCATCTCAGACTAGTTAGGATAGCTATTGTCAAAAAGACATGAAATAACAAATGCTGATGAGGATGTGGAGAAAAGGGAACCTTCGTGCACTGCTGGTGGAAATGTAAATTGCTACAGTCACTATGGAAAACAGTATGGAGTTTCCACAAGAAATTAAAAATAGAACTACCATATGATTCAGTAATCTCACTTCTGGTATGTATATAAAGTTTATATGGAGGGGTAAAAGACTCAGAATAGCCAACTCAATACTGAAGGCGATGAATTGGAGAACAGACACTACCTGACTTCAAGACTTACTTTAAAGCTACAACAATAAAGACAGCGTGGTCTTGGAGAAAGACTAGACAAATAGATCAATAGAACAGAACCGAGGGCTAGAAATAGACCCACATAATATAATCAACTGATATTGACCAAAGAGCAAAAGCAGTACAATGGAGCAAAGGTAGTCTTTTCAACAAATGGCCCTAGAACCATCGGACATTTACATGTAAAAAGAAGAAAATCTAGAGACAGACTTTACATCACTCACTAAAAATTAACTCAAAATGGATCATAGGCTTAAATGTAAAGTACAAAACTACAAAATTCCTAGAAAATAACATACGAGAAAATCTGATCTTGGGTATGGTGACTACCTTTTAGATACAACTCCAAAGGCATGATCCTTGAAAGAAATAACTGGAAAACTGTACTTCATTAAAACTAAAAATTAAAAACTTCTGATCTGTGAAAGACACTGTCAAGAGAAGGAAAAGACAAGCCACAGACTGGTTGAAAATATTTGCAAAAGACATATCTGATAAAGGACTATTATTTAAAATATACAAAGAACTCAATATTCAACAATAAGAAAACAACCTGATTAATAAAAGTGGACCAAAGATTTGAACAGGCGTATCACAAAAAAAGATATACGGATGTAAATAAGCATAGGAAAAGATATTCAACAACTTATGTCATTAGGGATTGCAAATTAAAACAATTTGATCCCACTATCCACAAGATCAATTTCTAGTGAGAATGTGGAGCAACAGAACTCCCCTTCGTTACACGAGGAAATGTAAATTAGTAATGCCACTTTGAAAGACAGTTTGGTGGTTTCTCACAAAACCACACACATTCGTACTATATGATCCAGCAGTTGTGCTCCTTGGTTGTTTTTTTTTTTCTTTCCTAGTTTCATTTTGTTGAATACTTCTAAAATTATCATCTTACATACAAAATAAGTATGTATTGTTGCAGGAATTTCAATTTCTTAAGTAATTCATAAAATGAACCAAACAAATCTTTGAGTTACCTTACTGTAGTATATTCTAGCGGTTATATTCATGGACACAAGAGTTAACCAAGCCTGGGCTCAAATCCTGGTTTTGTTGGTCAGTTACTATATATGCCATCTTTATTTTTAAATAGACTTTATTTTTTAGAGCAATCTTAGGTTCATAACAAAATTGAGCTGAAGGTACAGAGATGTTCCACATCCCTCCTGCACCACATGCATACCCTTCCCCATCATCGACATCTCCCACTAGAGTGGTACATTCACTACAATTGACAAAGCTACATCAACCCATCATTTTCATTCAAGGTCCATATTTTACATTAGAGTTCACTCTTGGTGTTGTACATTCTATGGATTTGGACAAATGTATAGTGACATGGATCCACCATTGTAGCACCATGCAGAATAGATTCACTGCCCTAAAAATCCTCTGTGCCCCACCTATTCATTCTTCCCTTCCTCCCCAATTTCTCGCAATCACTGATCTTTTTACTGTCTCCATAGTTTTGCCTTTTCCAGAATGTCATATAGTTGGAATCATACAGTATGCAGCTTTTTCAGATTGGTTTCTCTAACTTACTAATATGCATTTAAGTTTCCTCCATGTCTTTTTATGGTTTGATACCTCATTTCTTTTCAATGTTGACTAGTATACCATTGTCTGAATGTACCACAGTTTATTTATCCATTCACCTACTGAAGGACATCTTGGTTGCTTCTAAGTTTTGAAAATTACAAATAAAGCTACTACAAACATTTATATGTAGGTTTTTGTGTGGACATAAGTTTTCAACTCCTTTGGGCAAGTACCAAGGAGTATTACTGCTGGATCATATGGTAAGAGTATTTTTAGTTTTGTAAGAAACCACCAAACTGTCTTCAGATATGGCTGTACCATTTTGCCTTCCCACCTGCGATGAATCAGAGTTCCTGTTGGTCCACATCCTTGCTAGCATATGGTGTTATCAGTGTTCTGGATGTTGATCATTCTAATAGGTGTGTAGAAATATCTCATTGTTGTTTTAATTTGCAGTTTCTTGATGACATATGATGTGGAGCATCTTTTCATAGGCTTATCTGCCATCTGTATATCTTTTTTGGTGATGCGTCTATTCAGGTCTTTGGTCCATTTTTTAATTGGGTTGTTTTCTTACTGTTGTGTTTTAAGATTTCTTTGTATATGCTCCTTGGTACTTATCCAAATGAATTAAAAACTTATGTCCACACAAACCCTGCACACAATTTTTACAGCAGCTTTAAATTGTCAAATTGTCAAAACTTGCAAGCAACAAAAATGTCCTTCAGTTGGTGAGTAGATAAACTGTGGTACATCCAGACAATGGTATACTATTCAGCAATGAAAAGAAATGAGCCATAAAACCATAAAAAGACATGGAGGAAACTTAAATGCATATTACTAAGTGAGAGAAACCAATCTGAAAAAGCTGCATACTGTATGATTCCAATTATGTGACATTCTGGAAAAGGCAAATCTATGGAGACAGAAAAAGATCAGTGATTGCCAGGGATTGGGGGAAAGGAAGAATGAATAGATGGGGCACAGAGCATTTCTAGGGCAGTGAATCATTCTGCATGCTGCTACAATGGTGGATCCATGTCACTATACATTTGTCCAAATCCATAGAATGTACAAAACCAAGAGTGAACTCTAATGTAAAATATGGACTTTGGATGACAATGATGGGTTGATGTAGGTTCATCAATTGTAACAAATGTACACTAACAAATGTACACTAGGTTGGGGATGTTGATAACGAGGGAAGCTATGCATGTAGGGGGCAGGGAGCATGCGGGAACTCTCTACTTCCCGCTCAATTTTGCTGTGAACCTAAATGTGCTCTAAAAAATAAAGTCAAGTAATAAAAAAAAAGACGTCATTGCACATCTGTCAAAATAGTTAAAAAAAAACTGGTGACAACAACAATGCTAGCCAAGATGCAGAGAAACTGGATCACTCTTACACAGCAGAGAGAATGTAAGATGGTACAACCACTTTGGAAAAACAATTTGGCAGTTTATTTAGAGAAAATTAAATATACAATTGCCATATGACGGAACAATTGCAATCCATGCTATCCCAGATAAATGGAAATTTATATTTGACAAAAACCTGTACATTATTATTCATAACAGTCAAAAGCTGGAAATCGAGGTGCCTTTCAACTGATGAATGGTTAAACCAAACATGGTACATCCTCACCATCAACTACTATGAAGCAACAAAAAGGAATAAACTATTGCTGTAGAACAAAACTTGGATGGATCTTCACAAATTTATGCTAAATAAAAGAGTCAGTCGGGTTACATACAGTATGATTCCACTTACAAAATAAAAATGGAGATGAGATTAGGTTAGAATAGTGTTTGTCAAGGATTAAGGAGAGAGGGGGGAGCTGTGGTGGTAGGAGAGAAAAGTGTATGTGTTATATAAATGGGGCAAATTGGCTCTGCATATTGCTTCCTAAGTTGTTTATTTCTTCACAGAAGTCTAAGACCCATTAGTACAAAAGCCTAGTGGCACCAAATTCAAATTTTTACACATAAAATTGTTTTAAATGTAACTGAAGTCAGTAGCTTTCTACCACTTAGATCCTGCTTGTCTTTCATACCCCACAAAATGGCACCTAAGGTCTGTTAGTCATAGACAAGCTCTTGCCCTAGAAGGGCCACAAGCCTCTGCTGCCTTTCAGAGCTCTATGACCCAGAGACTCTTGCTCTGTGCTGCACAGTGACGCCACTGAGACACGAAAGCCCTCTCCCCAGTTCCCTACTCCCCGGAGCTCCCTTGCCCTCCGCCCCTTCTGAGCAGTGACCCCATGCAGCAGTGTCCTGACCATCTCTTCCTGTGAGGGACTTCCACATCCAAACCTGTCCAAGCATCACCCAATAAAGCTGCATGTTGCTGCCCTATGGGTATGCCTTTTTCCTCGATCAGCCTCCAAATCCCTCGAACCCTCAGTGTGCTTATGAAAGGGCAACACGAGGAATCCCTGTGGTGAGAGAACTGCTCTGTGTCTTGACTATGATGGTGGATACACAAAGCTACACCTGTGATAAAACTGCATAGAACTGAACAAGCACACATCAGAGTACAAGTGAAACTGGAAAATCTGAACCAGATCGATGGGCCGCACTCATGTTATTCTCTTTGTTGTAATGGGTATTACAGATTCTCAAGGTATTATCATTGGAGGAAATTGGGTAAAAACACACAAGGTCTCTCTAATTTCTTACAACTGCATGTGAGTTTACAATTTTATCAAAAGAAAAAGTTTAATTTTAAAAAATCATCATAGAAAATTTGGGGATTACCTCTCACAGTTTAGTATCATTTTGATTTTGAGGTACATATGTTGGGGACATCACAATTCTTTTAGGACTTAGGGCTCTCAGAAGGTCCTAATAGAGCTCAGGTTCTCTAGGTGCTTTTCAGGGGAAAAAGCACAGACACACACACGCACACTCACACTTGCACTCTCGCACTCACACACACACACGTGCACACACAATCCCTGAACTCTGGGAATTTCCAGCCCAGTGCAGATAGTGCAGCAGGCTGGACTCCTGCGCAGGAAACCCCTGGTGCCCTTCTCAGACACAGGTTACATTTTCCACTTCCTTGCTCTGAGGGGCGTCAGATATTCAGACACTCTTTTATTTTCCTTGTTTTCCATCACTGAAGCCACATTTTCTCTCAATTTGGTTCTAACTTCCCAACCTTGACCCTACCAAATTCTCTAGAATAAGATGAAGATTCCCAACTCTGCTCTTGCCCTCCTATTTTCAAAGCAGGCCCATCTCTCCCTTTTCAGTAGCACCCCCACCCAGTCCAGACCCAGGGAATATTCTCTACATCACAATGCAGCAAGACAGATTTTAACGACATCACTCATGTGCTCTTCCATCCCCAAACCCAGATCAGGTTCTGGAATATCACAGCCTCCACTAGGACAGTATTTGAAAGAATCAGTTCCATGATATTGGTATTCCAATTTGATTCCCTGAAGCTGAACTCTCAATGTTCAGTCCATCTCTCCTTCCCCATTTTTAGTCAGAAGGTCAACGATAAATACCCAAATAAATAAAAAAAATAATTTCAGATGGCAATAGGTGCTTGAAGGAGGAAAAGGAAAAAAAACACATAGATGATGCTATACAGTGTATGAGTGCAGCAGGTAAGGCCTGTTGTTGGGTATGACATTTACATTTGGACTGAGATGTGAAAGTTAAGGAGCCGCTCATAAGAAAACAAGCAGGACAGTGGCAGTGAGGAAGGAGTTGTGTCCCAGAAGAGAATACAGAGACATAAAGGCCTGAGGTAGGAGGAGGGCTAGCACCAAGTGAGGGAGGCGCCAAGGATGCGTAACGTAGAGAGGCGCTCACTCTCAAAGCCGACCTGGCACTGGCACGGGCCTGAGAGCGGGCCCCTCCTTGCATTCTGCAGCCTGGGCACCTCCCTCTGCAGCAGCACTGGCTCTCAGGCTCATGCAAGTGCAAGGGCAGCCCTTGGGCGTGAGCTCATCTGTAAATGCTATGCCCTGGCCCCGCGGTTGGCTCACGCTAGTCCAGGCCATAGGTAAGAACAAGCCTGTGATCTTGAGGAACAGAGAGAAAGCTGCTATGCCTGGAAGATGATGAAATGTTGCTGAAGGGTAGGCAGGAGGCAGACTGAGTGTGGGCTTATTGACCAGAGAAGCGAGTTTGTATTTTATTTTATGTGTGACATGAAGTTACTGGAGGGTTTCAAGCAGGAGCATGTCTTGATCTATTCTATGTTGTTAAAGGCTCACACTAACTTCTCTGTGGATTTAAGTGGGAAAGTGTGGAAACAGAGAGACCAGTAAGGAGCCTATTCTTGGGGTCCAGATAAGACATGATGATGGTTTGGACAATGTGATAGCAGCAAATGGAAAGAAGTGCACAGATTAAAAACGAATTTTGGTATAGCATGAGAGCGACCACTTGGTTGAAATGGTATTGTTCCAGGAAAGGTTGCAGGTGGGGAGTGTGGAGGAGGGCTGTGAGATTGTGAATCACATTTCTACCACATGATTTGAGACTCAGCTATGGGTCAACGAGTACTATAGAAAGAACACACAGCCAGGAGGACAAAACCAATTCAAATCCTATGAGTTCCTTGTAGACATCTCCTTGTGCTGTGAGAAAATTCCTCCTGGATAGAAAGGTTGCTAGCATCGGCTGTGTAATAGAGTTATATGCATCTTCAACCACATTGAGTATTGAAAAATCACTTTACAAAGAGCTTGCATCACACTTAATCTCCCAGAACCAATGTCTATTAGCATCACTAAAGAATTCTAAAGAAAACACCTCCTCAAACCTCAGCTGGGCTGTGCTGACTCACAGCAAGCTTGGCATCTCTGCTGCACCCTGGGTGGTCTTTCCACACTCTCACCCTCTCTTCCTGCCCTGCCGCTGCTCCTCACTCAGCATGTAGTCTGGCATACTGCTTTCCACACAAAAGACTGACTAGATTTGAATCTTTTTTTATTTACTTGTTGTAGGACCTTAGGCAACTTACCCTGGCCAGGTCTCAGTTTCCTCACTTGTAAAATGGAAGTGATAGCACTGCCCATCTCTGCTATTAGGAATGAAGAATAAGTGTGAAAACATAGAACATGCACTCAGAAATTGCCTGACACATAGTATGTGCTTAATAAATTATTGTTACTTCAGAAAGAAAAGTGAAGCCATTGGATAACAACCTCCCCAATTTCTGCCTATAAACGATCTAAATCACACTTATTCTTACTTCCTCTGTTCTTGTGTAACTGGAAGGTGTCGCTCTTCTGATCCAGTTTAATCCTTCACCCATATCTGGATCCCAACCTTCCAGCCTCTTTTGGGGCTCTGTTTCATCAGATATTTTCTCCTTTTCTGCATCTTTAGTCTCCCTCAACTAACGTTTCTCCCAGATGCAAAAAATAGAAACATTCAATCTGCACTCCCTGTTCCCAATTTCTCAGCCTCTTTAGCTCTATCTTTCATTGCAATAATTCTCTCTTCAGTTATGTCTAATCTGTTATGTAGCTACAATTATTTTTTTCAATTTCAATGATTGTATTTTTTTATTTCTATATATTATATTTGGTTATTTTTCAAATATAACTATATTAACAACATATTATATTGTTCTTTCCTCATATTTCTATTTTTTCTTTGATGTATTTAATCATTTTAAACATGTTTATTTTATGCTTCAAATAGCTTTATTATTTGAAGTCCTTAGAGTCACAATCCTGCTGTTGCCTGTGTTTGTTGCCTCTTGCTCACAGTATGCCACCTGCTCATATTGTCTATAACCCCCATTGTAAGTTCATCCTCAATGGCGCTTTACCTCAGGATCTTCATTTGGCCTAACTTGAGGAGGTGAGGCTCCTTTCAGCTGCAGGGGTTTTCACTGGCCTGGGACCATCTTTGTGTTACTTCTCAGCTTTGGGCTTTCAAGACAGTGAGGGGTGTGTAAATTGGAACCCAAAACCACAGGAGGCAAAGGCAATAGCTACAAACCCTCAGATAAAGCTTTTTTCCCCGCACATACTACCCGGAATAAGATGAGCTTCTTTCTTTCCTTTCTTTTTCCCTTGTCTCCCTGGGAACATTTTTCCCAGTGTACACTTTACAGGTGCATTCACCCTCCACAGGTCCTGGTTTTCGGTGAGGATGCTCCCAACCTAGGCAGGCCCAAGGCCCTGTCTCCCACCCTACGTGTCTCCTAGGTCCCAATGATGAGCCAACCTGGCCGGAGTTCTTGCGCCTGCTCTGATTTCATTCTCTATTTTATATTCTCTCTGCCTCTATCTCATGATCCATGAGGATTTTGTTTATTTTCTTGGGGGCTCAGCCACATATTTAAAAGGATTTTTAAAGATATATTTTATCCAATTTCTAAGTATTTTAGCAGGAGGTGTTTGGGCTATCTGGTCCCTCTGTACTCAAAGTGTGGTCCTCAGATTAGCAACATCACTTGGGTGTTTATTAGAAATGCAGAATCTCAGGCCACCCCAGACCTACTGAATCAAAATCTGCATTTTAACAAGACCCCCAGGTAATTTAAAGTTCAACAAGCACATTTCCAAACAGACCTAATACTGCTTTTAGGGGTCAAGTCTGATCACGCAGTGTCTGTCCACCACCTGCAGTCAAGCGTTTGGGTCTGTGATGCATCCTGTCTGTAAGCTCTGTGCCCTCTGCTGACGCTGTGTTCTCCTGCTCGGCCTTGGCCTCGGCCTCCACCTCTGGGGTGAGCACAAGGGCTGCTTCCTCTGGGGAGCCCTTCCTGCTGCCCAGTGAGGTGCCCTCTTAGGTTCCCCCACAGTGTCCTGCCCAGGCGTCTGTCGTTACACATTGCGCAGTGTGATAATCCCCTCCCCAGTCACTTACAGACCTCTGTAACACAGGGATGGCCCTTCCTCCAGCACAGAGCCTGGCACATTGCAGGCATCTGATAAACATTTGCTAAGTGAGTAAATGAATGACTGAAGGGATGGACCTACTTAGTCAGAAAATATGGAGTAGGATCATGGAAAACCAAGTGTAAGATAGCCTCAAATTAGCTAATCCTCTATGGCTGCTCTTAGAATAATTACTTTGCCAATCCATTCAAGTCCCACAACTATATCTGGGAAAGTTAACTCTGAATGTAATATGTGCTTAATAAATATTTACTAAAAAACTATTTTTAAACTTTTTTCTTTGATACACATTTGAAAAGTGTGAAATGATGGTGTATACGTGTGGATGGGATGGGATACCACTGCCTCTGTGTTGCTCTGGTTTAACACAGCTGGGTGGGGGTGTAGAATCTGCAGGAAGGCAAGAAAGAGGTCAGCGCAGCCCACAAATACTCTAGCTCCTCCGCATACCTCTCCAGGAAGACCTTCTGTTGAAGAAGCCCCCGTCCAGATACACTTTCTCAAGACCATGCTCCGTGAAGAGTAATGGTAAGGATTCCTTTTTCCTTTCTTTCTTTTTTTTTTTCCTTTTAACCAAAGTGTATTCTAAGTCCTCCCAGAAAAGCTTTCTGGTATTGTTCTCTGATTTGTGGTATTGCTTTGCATCAGGGTATTGATTTTGATTTTAACTTTCACCAAAAATGAAGTTAGACGTTGTTAACTGTGAGCTTTTGTCATCTGTGGAGCCCTCAATTATGTTTTAATGACTGTTTTGCAGTGAGGTAATATTCCTGTTTCCCTCTTCTGGGGAAACACATTCTCTAAGATTTTCAGAACCCAGCTATCTTACAATGGATTTGCTTCCTCTCATTACCCTTATCCTGTCACCATATTTTCACTCTACTGCTCAGCATTCTAATTCTGCGTGCCAAGGTAAATAAATAACACTTCAGAATATCCAACAACTCCAGCTTAATAACCATCCAGACACCAAATTAGAGAAATGCCATGTACCAGACAGAGCAGCTCATTTTTTCTTTCTTTCTTTAATTTCCTTAAGGTCTTTGGCAGTTCAGTCTGGAAAAGTAAAAGCTCTTTACCCAAAAGACATTTAGTAATTTTAAACCCCCCTTTCAGTTGGTCTCCAGCAAGAAATAGAACAGAGGTGGGGAGGCGGGGAGGGGCTCTCACTCCAGCTGTTAGAAGCAATCTTGGCTTGAGGAGAACATCAAGTCCACCCACAGCACGCTGAAAACCGTGGGGCTGTCAGGACCAGTGGAGCAATTCCACAGAAGGCCGAACACCCAACTGCCCAGGCTTTTCATGAACAATTCTCATGCTTGTTTCTCTGTTTGGTGGGGTTCCTTCAGCAGGGGCTGGGATTTATACAACAGAGGGTAGTGTAACAACAGCCGAGCCTGCCTCTTCGAATTACCTCTCTCCTGCCCCAGGCAGCGCTCAGCTCTGTCCCCTGCCTCATGTCTCAAATCTGGAACCCGCTGAAAACCCCAGCTGTGCGAGCCTTTTTATTTGGCTTCAGGTGGCTTTATTTCCACTTTTCTTCCTTCCATTATGTGCAGGATACTCTTTCTGAAAGGCAGATTAGACGTGCAACCACTCTGACTACATTTGACTGAAATCCCAAGAGATCTCCATAAAAATCACACGGGCTTTTGTGGGAGCTACCAGGGGGTTGCTGCTGTTGCTTGTTTTTTCTTGAAGCATATACCCCTGTCTGGGCTCTGCCGTGCCTGGTGCTGCCCAGCTGGTGAGGGAGCCCCTGCCAGACGCTGGGAACTTACACGTTCATCCATCACACTCGGCCATCCTTTTTCAACCACGCAATTAGAGAGTGTTTGGGGATGCGAGGTCTCGAGTGGCTAAACTGCTTCTTCCATCAGCTGCTTTCACTCTCTCGTCTGTGATAACCAACATCTCAACCGGAGTCTCTGGGGCGAAACTGAGCATCCAGAGGAAGAGCTGTTTTGACTGGGAGCCAGAAGACCTAAGTGTCTTCCAGCAGAGAGGCACCTCTTCCACCGAATATTACCACATCCAGCAACAGATGTAAAACTCATCTCTTCCCTCAAGGGTCGGACAAAAGAGCAAACTCCCAGAAGCGGGGCTGCATTTTCACCCAGCCCAGCTCGGGTGAAGGCTAAATGGAGAGTGTGTTTCGCGTTTGTATTCTCTCCTCACATCTCTGACAGGGGAGGGATGACTTATCTGCCTGGATAGAGGCAGAGAAAAAAGAGATGGTCCTTTATCTGGCAAGTTCTGCTGCAGCCAAATTGCAACCCACTTTAAGAACTTTGGAAAAGTGAGGAGGATAAGAGAAATAGCGTTTATTGAGCACCAGTTATTTACTCACCAGACATTTATCAGGTGTTTGCTATGTGCTAGGCAGAATGCCTCATGGTATGTTCCTAAGACTTAATGTGATTATTTTACTTAATCCTCGAAATAACGCTATGTTCTTATCTGGGGTTGAAGATGGTTCTAGCCTCCATTTCTATAGTTGAAGGAACTGAGGCTGTTCCAGGCACACAGCCTGGATGCGCCAGAGCAAAACTCTGAAGCCAGTGTGTTTTCAGTTCAAAGTCTGTGCAATTTCTAGCTCACCATGTTGCTCTTATGCTAACATAGGAAATGATGTCAAAAAATTAAGGTGACTGTTTCACTGAGTTGTAAGGCCAGTTAAAAACTAAAATTGTGATGGTGACCAAGTCCAAAGAAAAGCTTGTTGTGAAGGTCATGGGCAGTTACATGTTCAGTAATCACCTCTCAGTACTGGACATAAAAGTAAAAGAAAGAAACGAAAACTGTACAAACATGGTCTGTTGTGACGCCGCTTTGTGCAGGGAGAGCATTAAGCTGCATTGGGCAGTCTCGGAGCTACGTAATAAAACAGGAAGGACCAAGGACACAGCCTCATATTCATAACAAAATCGCACCAGCAGAAAGGACAATCAAATCAACAGCTTGACATTTTTGGATACTAAAAATATAAATACTTCTAATTCTAGGTGTACTTAATTATGAAATCTTGATATGTACATAGTTTTAAAATCTTTGAGGAAAACACAAAATATTTGTTTAACCAAATATTTAATGAGAATCTACCTCATATCAGGAACTACGGTTGGCCCTGGAAATAGAGAGATGAGATATCCTTTTTACCCTGAGGGGTATTACAATTTATAAAAAGCAGAAAGAAAATTTTGCTTTCAATGATCTTGAATAAATGTGCTCCGTTGGGTCCTGGTTTGTCACAACTCCTTTGGCCCTTGGCAAACCAAGGTAGCATGCTGTAAAGGTTGTCGAATTAGGGTTTTGGACCCTGCCCTCAACCCTCACCAGACTTCAATAAATGGTCACTGTTCTAATTGCTAAAAATAAATCTCTTTATGCCTTTGGATCATATTTTCCTCACCTATAAATCAAGAAGTTTGGCTGATAGGAATGCCGTCTTGGAGCTCTGTTATCTACAATTCTTTGAACCTGTATTTTCAAAAATAAGGCTAACCCACAGAGATATTGGAGACCGTGTCACAGTCAGTCACTAACATCAGGGAAGGAAAAGTAAGTTAAGACTAATTTTTCTACTGCAGCGTCTATTCCTACCAAATAATAGAATGTATTCCCTCCTTTCTGCCCATTCTACCTTCACATGGCTGTTAACCAGGCTTCAATTTGACAGGTTTAAAATTCCATCTCATTTCTTGCCCACCATAAGCTCAAGTAGCTAATGAGCAGAAAAATGACCAGAAGATAGGAAAGAGGATAAAAAACGCTAAGTACTCGGATGATAACAAAGAATGTGACAGCTGAAAACTGACTGCCCCTTGTTGACCTTCTCAGGGAGCTTCCTGAATAAATACATGTGGTTTAATTTTTTAACAAGGTTTATTTTTCAAGACCCTCCCCCACTACAATAAGAAAAATAGAGGGAAAACATGATCATTTATTAAAATGATTTCATGCATTCAAAATCAGAAGAAAGAAAGATGAAGCATAAAGAAAGATCTCTGCACTTTCTAGAAAAACAACAGACAGTAAATGGTTGAAAACGTCTAAGTCATGAGCATTCCCTGGCATGAGCTCCATCTGCTGCCCTCTGTGACAGTCCCAGTTACAGCCTCAAAGGTGGCTCCTGTCAGTGACAGCCAGCAGCACCTCCAGTGGGTGTGTGGTCCCCAGGGGAGCCTCTCTGCGGCTAGGGCAGCTCTCAGCAGCTGCCCACTCACCCTCCATGATGGCGCCCACTGGTGGCAGGTACCAGCTCTCGAGCTGTCATTTGATCCCCCACATTCTGAAGTCCGCACAAATACAACTCTCCCCTCATCTGCAACACATCTACAAGGCGGCTCCTTTGAAGAACCTAGAATTTTATAATGCTAGCCTTGGAAAGAAGCTAGAGATCTACTGGTTTCTCATATCCCACCTCCACCCCTGTCAACCTCCAACACACACACACACACACACACACACACACACACACACACTTTTTTCATGAGGAAGCCAAGGTTCAGAGACATAAGGTGCCTTGCCTCAGTGCGCTCGTCCTTCAGTGTTCATCCCACCATGTGCGTCTCCAAGTACAGTAACTAAAGGAGCTCTTGAGACGCAGCTTCATCACTCCAAAGAGTTCTACCAGGGAAGACATGTGGTCCTGCACAGCATCCCCCTTCACTCTTATGTCGCTGTAAAACAGAAACAGCACCCTCACACTTGCCACAAGACGTCTTCCAGGGAAACGTGGTGTCTATTTTATCACTTCATAAAGGCCATGTCTACACTTGTGCACTAAAGGACAATGACACAGAAGGGGTAGAAAGAGCCTGGTACTTGGCAACAGCAGGTGATGTCATAATCACTTGTTAATTTCATAACTTTATATGAGTCGTGCAAACAACTTCCTGTTCTAAGATTGAACTTGGTGTATGAAAATAATTTGTAAACAGTGAAAATGTTGGAAATAGTGGATTAGGCAAAAGCCCCACTTTTCATTTTATATACAACCTCCTCTCCAGAAGGAACAAGAAGCAGATGTGGAAGCAAGTTCAAGGCACAGTCTTGAGTGCTCTACCATCCCCAGCTAGTTATGCAAACTAACCTCCAAAAGGCACCCTGAATTTTAGAAAGGACTTTTTTAATCATAGTAAGTTGTCAAAGGCTCTTTAATCATCCTTTGGATTTGTATAGTTCTTTATAGCTTACAAAGAGCCTTTTCTTTAATCAATTGCAGTCACAGCATTATTAAGCAGTAAATCTGGGTCTTGAAACCAGGTCTTCTAACTCTTATTCTAGTGGCCTTATCAATTCATCAGTATCTAAAAGTTGGGAGGTGAATCTGAAATAGGTTAGGAAATAGGAAGGGTGTCCATGTGAATTTAGGACTATGGCTTTTGAGTAGACCAAATAGAATGTTAATAGTTGAAGAAACCTTGTACTACTAGGAAGACAACACCACATTTTACACACAGATAAATGGAAGCCCAAATGGGAAAGTGACTTTCTCAATTTTATGAAGCAATCTAATGTCACATCCTTGGCTGAAATTCAGATATCCAGGTGCCCACACTACATCCACCCTGGGCACATGCACACCCTTCTGCCAGCACTCAGATCCCTAATTTAATCAGACACTCAATTTTATTCAACCAAGGAGGGCCATCTTGGCCAACTTACCTTGAGGATCCCATTCCCGTTACCAGTAATAGACAAGTGCATTGGCATGCGATGTAATTCAGGCCAAGAAGAAGGGAGAGGAGGCAAAATGAAGGGCTTCTGGGTAAAGTTTCTTCACAAAGACATAAGATAGAGATATAAGATAGGGGCAGCACTTTTTTCTGCCCTTGGATGTTGCTGGGTGTGGATGTGATGCCTGGAACTGCTGCAGTCAGATTGCAATCCTGAGGAACCAGCCTTAGGATGAACTCACCTTAGAAAATGAATTAATTAACCTTGCATTATTTAAATTGAGATCTTTGTCTGAGCAACATAATATATTCTTATTGTTTTAAACCATTCTGAGTTGTAGTGCCAGGCATCGTGCTTAAATAATGTATAGAAGGATAAAATATTTGGATGGATGGACCGATGGATGGATGGATGGACGGATATGTGTAGTAATATAATTATATAACTATAGCCGTCTATTATACAATCCTCATGATAAGCCAGAGTGGAAATTTATTATTATGTGCATATTACAGAAAAGGAAACTTAGGCTCAGAGAAGATAATGATTTGCCCAAGGTCATGGAGCTGTTGAGTGGTATAACAGACTCCAGCCCATCCTACCTGGCACAAAGGCCGTGTATCCTACTGCTTCATAATATCATTTAGAGATATGGGGAATATCTGAACAGTAACAAATGGTTTCCATTTCAAAGTCTGACAGTACAAATAGTTATTTGATAACAAAAGCAAGGGTGACAACCCAGAGAATGGCTTTATGAACTCTCTAAACAAAATTAGAACTAATTTCTCTATTTATTGAGCAGTTACCCAACAGTTCAACAAGAGAGATAACTATGATGACTGCACAGTCTATCATCTAATTTAGAACACTTTTGAGAATGCAAAGACATACTATTAATAATTAAGCCATCAGAACAGGCATGTACCCAGACTCTTCTAGCTTACTTGGGGTCTATGGTCAACCCAGAGGTAGCCAAGGAGCATGCCTCAGGCCTCCCTCTCTGTTAGAAACATCATCATAAAGGAAAATACATATGACATTATGAGAATTGTCTCATCCTTTCCCTGTGTAACAATCACTCTATTCTGTACCCTTCTATATTACATTTCATAATTAGTAATTTGTTCTGAAATTAAGAAGAAAAAATACAGTTTAGGAGTTTGGGGGTGACTTGGGGATTGGAAGCAGATAGCTCCAGACAGACTTCAAGCTAGATAAGCAGCAATGATGGTACTTATCATTTTACCAACTGACAGCAGAGAAGAACAATGTAGGAGAGAGGAAACTGTGCCATGAAAAATTGAAATAAAGAAGAAAACAAAATAGAGAGAAAATACAAAAGAGCTGGTCCTGAAAGAGAGCTGGTATCCAGGAGCGTATTTTACTTGCCCTATTTCACCATAACCCTGGGATACTTTTAATTACTTGGCTCTTTTACAAACAGCGCCTGACTATTTTGTCAGAGGGTCAAGGATAACAGCGGGACCTGCCCTTTCCTTGTGCTTAAAGGGACACCACCCCCGTATACTTTCAGGGACACCCAACCTGGAACAACTTGTCAAGAAGGACACGCATTTTTCCTGAGCGATCTTTCCCCAAAAAAGCCTTTCCTGAAGACTGTGCTTGCTAAGCCAGTGAGAAGAAGTCGGCATCATCAGACACTGCCTAATAACCCAGAATAAGATCTTGTCTGAGGTGCAGCAAATGCCCAGTCGATCTCAGACTTAGTCCTCACAGTGAGACACATCCAGACAATGGAATTAGAGGACACAAAGAGGAAAACCAATGAATAAAATGCTGATGATAAAAAAAACCCTGAATTTTGGAGAAAAAGGTGACATGATTTTTTCTTTTGCCTTTTTTCCTCCCAGTTCACAAAATGTGCCCTTTTTCTTAAATGACATTAATTACACTTTACTCACTAACCCATTAGATTAAAACATTCATTTAATAAGCTTCAATAAGATTTAATCTGGGAATATACATACACTAGAGCTAATTAAAATGATATTTGTCTAGAAAAATCCAGGCTGTTTCTACATAAGAATAAAACAACCATGTCCACAGCAGAGTTACAAAGGATTATCATTTTCATTTTTGTTACTTCTTCTTTAAATTTTGTATTTTGCTTGTCTCCTTAACTGTAAATCTTTAAGATTGCATAACCCCAATTAAGAAAAACAAGAAGCAAATCGTGAGCCAGTATTCTTAGAGGAATGCTGTTGGCTGAGGCCCCAGATATTTTTTGTATCTCCAGTGAATTGCTTGTAAAATTTCCAGGAAGTTTGGGAAAACTTTGCATTGACATCACTCGGCAAACCTTGGAAAAGCTTTACCAGGGGAAAGATTGGAGGCCAAGCTGACTGTCTGGGGTACTGATCCTGCGGTATTTGTAGACTTGCTTAATGCTGATGAATTTTGCAGAAATCTCCATTCTCTCCTTTCCTCCTACAGTTTTAGTCTCTTTAGTGAGAAATAATTTAATAATTTAACCATATTTTGTTTTCTCTTTGCTCCAGGTTTTCTCCCTTCTCAGAGTTTCCTTGTTTATTTTTGTTAAAATAAATACTTTAGTATTATGGTATGGAAGAACAAAGAAACTAAATTTTACGTTCATTTACTTTAAATTATAAAAATATGTTGTCAACCAACATAAGTGATAGGTTTATACATAAAAATACTATGAATTATTTTTTATATTTAAAATTATTATGTTTGAGGGGTTTGCCTTTATTTAATTTAAAAAGGAAGTCATTTCAAATCACCCTTTTAACTGGATGGGTTTTCTCTCCTATATTTCCATTTTAGAGAGCACAGATTAATGTCATATTTCACAAGAAACCATTAGAATTTTATAGTAATCTTATAGATTAATTCAAATTGACGTTAGAATAGTAGATTGAACTACAAAAAAATTAGTGACATAGGAAAAAAAGATTATCTCCTTTAAAATACTCCTTTTAAATGTGAGTCTCACAGAGAAATATTGTATCAGTAAGATATATTTTTGAGGAATAACATGTGAACTAAAAAAACATTGTGAGAGGGGCCGGCCCGGTGGCGCAAGCGGTTAAGTGCGTGCGCTCCGCTGCGGCGGCCGGGGTTCGCTGGTTCGGATCCCGGGCGCGCACCGACGCACTGCTTGGCAAGCCATGCTGTGGCGGCGTCCCATATAAAGTGGAGGAAGATGGGCACAGATGTTAGCTCAGGGCCGTCTTCCTCAGCAAAAAAAAAAAAAAAGAGGAGGATTGGCGGATGTTAGCACAGGGCTGATCTCCTCACAAAAAAAAAAAAAAAATTGTGAGAATTTACATATTATAGTGTATGTACATATCATAGTGTTCACCTCTCTGTATTCTGGGTCCAAGAATTTGTACCCAGCTGTTTTTTGTAACAGCTGTATTGAGATATGTCACATAGCACAGAATTCAACCATTTGCACCATGTAGTTCAATGGTTTTCATTATATGTGTGCAGATATGTGTGGCCATCGGCACAGCCAGATTTAGAACATTTTCAAGACCTTGAAAAGAAACTCCGTACCTTTAGCTCTGCCCCCCATCGCCCATCCCTTCTCCCCAATCCCAGTCCTAGGCAACCACTAATCTACTTTCTATCTCTACAGATGTGCCTTCTCTGGACATTTCATATAAATGGAATCAAGTAACATGTGATCTTTTGTGACTGGCTTCTTTCTCTTAGCACAATGTTTTCAAGGTTCTTCCATGTTGTGGCATGTATCAGTACTTCACTTCTTTTAGTGGCTGAATGAAAGACTTTTTTAGTATCTGGATTTCAATTCTTTTTTATGTCTTTTTATTAAATGGCTTAAAATGAAATTCTAAGTATCTTTTCATCTTGGTACACGGTAGTTCTTCAAAAATATATTCCTTTTAAATTCTTAACATTCTAAATTTTTCTGTATCTTGTTAATCCTTGCTTTAAAAATGTAATGTATAAGTCAAGTAAGACATCTCATTCCAAAATCAATCAACAGAAAGCTAAATGTTCAGTAAAAATAAACACAACTATTTGTTTAATAGGACCAGTTTTTTTGGAGGAGTGAATAGGGCAAGATTTATTATAGGTATTCTGGGAGAAAACTTTTACAGCTGGAAGGATCCAAGCGTGTATTCTGTTCTTGCGTGATGGTTATTACGCATTGAAGACATTGTTTATTGAAATGCTTACATATGCAGTGCTTAGCCTGATGTCTGCCACACAGTGTGCAAAGCTATTTACATAGTCAGGTTATTTGAATCCTTCTGTTGATTTAATCCACAATTTTATTGATTAGATGTCAATATCTTGCCCAGTTTATGGATGGGGTCAATATCTTTCCCAGTTTATGAATTGAGAACATTCTGGAAGTTTCTCAAGATCACACAACTAGCAAGTAGTAAAGCCAGGAATCAAAATCCAGAGCCAGTTTCAAATCCTAGTATCAAAACCCAGAGTCTAAGTGTTTGTTCTCCAAGATTTTCCTATGAAAACTTTCTAAAATATAAAAAGGTTGAAAGAATTTTCCAGGGGATACCAACCACCTCGATTCTACAGTTAACATTATACACTGTTTGGTTTATCACATATCTGTCCATTTACCCATCCCTCTGTCCATCCAACAGCCCATATCACTTTTTAAATTCGTTTCATAGCAGAGCCCAGGTTCTGGCATTAGGCAGCTCAAAGCCTAAATCACGGCTCACCTACTTTATAGTCTCTCCAGCTGGGCCTCCATTTCCTCATCTGTAAAGTGGAAACAGTAATAGCGCCACTGAAGATTATTTGTGAAATGGGTCACAATGCTCCTCCTGGACCTATGCCTCATTGTATGTGACTTTACAACCCTTCCCATCACTAGGTGCAGTCTGTTTCCCTCCCCTTGAGTCGGGGCTGGCCTTGTGACTTGCTTTAGGTGACAGAAAAACAGAAGAAATGATCGTGTGCCTGTTCTGTACATAGAGTTCAAGAATCTTGCATTTGTCCACTCTTCCTCATAGAAATCTGCCCAGCTGCTATGTGAAGAAGCTTAGGCTGGAATGCTGACAACGAGATACCACACTGAGCAGAGAAAACAACACAGCTGAGGTCATTTTAGACCAGCCAGCCCCCAAATGACCCAGCAGCTGACCAGAGACTCACAAGGGAGACCAGAGAAACCAACAAGACTCACCCAATGGTTTCCAGCTTGAATGACCAACCCACAGAGAATCATGAGCGAAACAAACGGTTGTTGTTTTAAGCCACCAATTTTGGGGTAGAACACAATAGAAAACTGATACAACAGTCTACTTCACAGAGCTATTTTGAGTATCGAAAAAGATAATACATATCAAATGCTTTGAGCTGTGTCTGCCATATAGTAAGTAAGTAAACATTAACTGTCATACTTCATCATCATCATCACCATTATTTTGGCATAAACTGCTGTAGTTTCTTAATGGTGACTCTAAGATCCACTTCCTCCCTGACTGCAATGTTTTTTCCCTTGTCTTCTTTCTTAGAAATATGTCTTGGTCCAGCCCAAATGTCACATCCTTGGAGAAATCTCCTTTGGGTTACCTACCAAATTAGCTTCGTCCTCTCCTAAGAACTTTGTTTATTTGACTCATACTATACTGTAATATATGTATTTGCATTAGTGTCTCTCCCAGAATCCAGAGTGTATCTCATTCACATTTGCAACCTCAGCAATAGCACAGTACTCAGTTAAAATTTATTGAATAAATGGATAAAAAGAAAAGACACATTATGTTTTACCCCAGGAGCTCAAAGTCCGTATTTGGCGTCTTATTTTATTCATATGGCATATCACTTTAATCAGTTCATTTCTACTTATTTCCAAACCAAATAGCTTCTTCAAAATAGTGACATGTAAAGTCCACATTCCTTCTTGGAATCCTGCATTTATAAATACATCACAGCCTTTCTAAAAATTTTATCAGAGCCCACCCATACTTTAAATTGCTTTAGGCTATTTATCTAAGAGACTTATGCCACAATACCCAATATTCATAATTGAAGGCCTTTATAGAACAATCTGTGAATGCATTTGTGTGCTGTTAAATGAAGCTGTTCACTCACGTCCGGGCAAGCATTGATTTATTTACTGGTAGAGAAGACCCTTGCTCTCTGGAGAAGAAGACAACTTGGTAATTTGGTAAATATTTACTGATAAAAGAATTAGTAAAAAAGAAATACAGCCTAGCTCATTACAGTCCTGGGGAAAAAAACGTTATAATTACACATCACTTACACCTCACCAATCTTCTGATCTGTCAGTTCATCCATAGTTGTTTGCCTTTACTTCCTTCTTCCTCCACTCTGATTGTCACGTGCAACCAGGTGGCTCTCTGGGAGCCAGAAACCACATTTAAAGCAGGAATTACATAGAGAAGGGAGAGGAAAGGGCATATGCTGCTGTCAATTTAATTAATGACTTTTGAAGGTAAGTTTTGCAACATCTTTTATACGTAATCTATGTTTGCTAGTTATGTTTCATCACTGTTATTCTAAATACACTTTTGATGAGTCGTGAGTATAGTGGAAAGCAGAAATCTCAGGCAGGCTTCTCCTGGGGTCCTGGGTAACCATAACTTTTCTGTGGCTCATTTCCTTATCTGGCAAGTCTTGCTGATCCTTTGGAACCTGCCTGGGTATTCTACCCCCAAGAAAATGATGATCCAAATATTCTGGGTTGAGCAGGGCTCCCCCACAGTGCCTTTGCTTGCCCCTCCAACACACCAATAGACTGTAATTGTTTGTCTTTCCAGTAAAGCAAGAGATTTGGGGGTTTGTTTGTTTTCTTTTCTTTTTTTCCTTTTTGTTTCCCTAGCTTTCATCCAACACCTCAAGCAGAAAAATTATTTGGTAATTGGTGGGGAGATGAATGAGTGAGGAATAGTTAGTAATTCAAAGTGCTGTGCTAAGCTTTGTGAGGGATCCAAAGTATTTCCAGATGCCACTCAGGAATGCCACAGTCAAGTCGGGGAGACAGGACGCACACTTACATAGAGTAACATAGCTTTGTACACACATCCTCTTCACTGTCTTCATGCCTGCCTGACATATTGCCTAGGATCTTTTTGTTTCAATCCAATTTTAATAAGGAGATAATAGTGACATACTGTTACGTTTTAGGAGATATTTAGACTTAATTGGTCCTAAAACTGCAGTCAAGATCTGCAGGATATGTCTAAATGTACAAATTAACTATTTAACCAGACTCACTTTATTTTTAGTGTAGGTTATTGATTGGTAAGTTAGTCAATAAAATCAATATGGTTACAGCAAGTAGCACAGTCTCATGGTCAATACACAGCTCCGATTCCTACCTACAACAACAAAAAGTGGACAGATGAGCATTACCTGCCAAAGAAAGAAAAAGGAAATATGTCCCCAAGAAAATTTCCCGTGTACCCCTTTTTATTTTTGTATACCATTTTAACTATTTTTGACTATGTAGTCCAGTGACATTAAGTACATTCACAATGTTGTGTGATCATCACCACTATCCGTCTCCAGAACTTTCTCCTCATCCCAAACTGAAACTCTGAACACATTTAACAAAAAATTTCCACTCCTTCCTCCAGCTGCTGGCAACCACTACTCTACTTTCTGTCTCTGTGAATTTGCCTAATCTAGGTGCCTCAGAGAAGGGGAGTCGTGTAATATTTGTCCTTTTGTGTCTGACTTATTTCACTAAGCATATGTCTTCAAGGATGATCCATATTGTAGTATGTGTCAGAATTTCATTCCTCTTTAAGACTGAATAATATTCCATTGCATTCATATATCACATTTTGTTTGTCCATTCACCTATGGATGGACATTTGGGTTATTTCCACCTTCTTGCTATTGTGAACAATACTGCTGCAAACATTGGTGTACATATAAGTCTGAATCCCTGCTTTCAGTTATTTTGGATATGTACCTAGGAGTGGGATTGCTAGATCTTATGGTGATTCTATGTTTAACTTTTTGAGGAAGTCCTCTGCTGTTTACAACAGTGGCTATAATTTACATTCCAACCAGCATCATGCAAGTTTCTCCACATCCTCGCCAACATTTTTTATTTCTTTTTTTTTTTTTATAATAGCCATTCTTATGGATGTAAAGTGGTATCTCATTGTGGTTTTCATTTGCATTTCCCTTATGACAGTAATGTTGATCATCTTTTCATGTACTTATTGACCATTTGTATACCTCCTTTGGAGAAATGTCTATTCAAGTCTTTGCCCATTTTTTAATTGGGTTGTTTGTTTTCTGTTGTTGTTGAGTTATAGGAGTCCTCTATATATTCTGTATATTAATACCATATCAGATATATGATTTGCAAATATTTTCTCCCATTCTGTGGGATGTCTTCTCAACATAGTGCCCTTTGATGCCCAAAATTTTTAATTTTCATGAAGTCCAACTTATCTATTTTTTCTTTTCTCTTCTGCCTATGCTTTTGGTGTCATCCAAGAAATCACTGCCAAATCTAATGTCAAAAAGATTTCCCCTATGATTTCTTCTAAGAGTTTTATAGTTTCGGGTTCTTATACTTAGATTTTTGATCCATTTTGAATTAATTTTTGTATATAATTTAAGGTAAGAGTCCAACCTTATTCTTTTGTATGTAGATATCCAGTTTTCCCAGCACCACTTGTTGAAAAGGCTGTCCTTTCTTCAGTGAATGGTCAGTCTTGGCACCCTCATTGAAAATCATTTGACCAGATATGCAAACGTTTGTGTTGGGGTTCTCTATTCTAACTGTATCCTTTTTTACTATTTTCTATGTACTCAGAAAATACATATGCTGGTACTATGCACCGTACTAGAGAGAAAATCAAGTAGAGGAGAATTAGAACATTTAAAAGACGCAGACCTAGTAAAGTAGTGAGGAAAGGGTGTCTGTTACTTCTCACTGAGCAGAATCCCCAGAATAGGATCAATAGCATCAGTGGGTACTTTATGGACTGGAAAGAGTAGAGAAGGGCTAACTTAACATGAATGAATCTTCAAGAATCTATTGAGAGTTGCCAAAGTATCCAACCCTCGGATTGAAGAGCCGAATTTATTGTTCTTCCTATATTACTTTTTAATTATTTTTAATGGACAATTAATTACGCATCCAAAAATTGTTCTCTCTTACTCTTTTGTGCCTTTTACTTACTATATTGTTCTGCATTATAAGGCGTCTTGTACTGATTGATTATGAGCATCTCCAATGAAAATAAAATACATATGGAAGAGCTACACAACACTTTAAATTATCCGCATGTGCCTTCATTTCTCTTCCCACCACCAAAATTTTCATCCACTCTGTAACTAAGCAGTTATAAATGTGGAGAAAGAAAGGAAAAAATTTACTCAGTCTAACACAACTCATTTCATATAAAATCCTCAATGTTATAATTTGAGAAGAAGGCTGAATCCCTCAGAGTTCCCTTTCTTAGAGAAATTCTGACCCTTAGAGAATCATTGACGTCTTCTCTGACCGATGACTCAGCTTGGAAGCTGCAGTCTGGTTGGTTAGGTTTCTGCTCAAGATCTTAATGGTTATCCACAGGATCCTTCTCTCAACATCTTAAGAACTTCTTGCCTAAATAATCCATCCTTGTCAACATTAACAACAACTTCATCCTTGTCCACTTGTTCATAGGCACACACACTCATAACAATTGTTAACCTTCAAGTCTTACCATACACTTTTCTACATTGCAGAAGAATTTCTCCAACATTTCCCAGCCAAAGCCATTGTTCAAAGCCCACAGGTGGCTTGGCAGTCACCACACAGTGGAACTCTAGATTCTTCAGCTTACTTCCTTCCCTTGAATGCACTCTTGACCCAGCCCTAGGCAGAAAGCACCTCAAGGCAGGGATTGTGTTCATCTCTGGCACAATTTCATCCATTGTGCTTGGCCCTAGATGTCTCTGCCTTATATAAATATTAAATAATAACAAGACAATGACTGTTCTTTCCTCTGGAGGGAAGGGGATGTTTTCCACTATTTACTTTCACCTTCCTCTCTTTCCATTTACACATTTCAACTGAAAACTTTAATTTAAAAAATAACTTAAAAACGTGCATATACATATTAAACCTAATTTTCTACACATTGCTATACAGCCTTAAAAAATATTCGAATTTCTATTACACTCTGGCAGATCATCATTAATGCTGCTTTGGATACTCAGCAAAAAATTATTGGAAAAAAACAGAAAAGAAAACATTAAAAATGAAATGACACTTGTTCTAACATGGTCCGTGAGCACTCCATACATTCTCATGAGCCCTGTACACAAGCTGTTGCAAGTGGGGTAAAAGTGAAATTATGAGGTGTAGTGTACGTTTTGTTAACTACTGAGAAAGGAAAGCAGGTCCAAACTCAGGGAGGAAAATGTGAGCATTGTGAAATGCCATGTCTTCCTGTCCCTGGGAGATTTATTTATTGGAAATTATATTGTGAGGAAAAAGTCTAAATAAATTAAGTCCCTGGTTATTATGTCACATGTAGCTGCATTGTAGAATAGAGCCACAATTTTGCAGTTATGTAAACTAAGCTGTCAAGTACTTGTTATTTTAGAGCTGGAACCAGGCAGCTCCCCTGACAGCCCTGTGGTCCCAGCTCCCAGCCTGATTCATGGCCGGCGCTGAGACACAGGAAGTTCGTGTCTGCTATAATCTAAACACTGTGAAAATGGAACACAAGAAGCAGTGCAGAAAGGTAAAAATAGGCTAAACCCCATAACCCAGACAAGAACCATACAACACACTTGGAGGAAGGAGAAGGGAAAAATTAAGCCTGTGAACTACAGCATGAGCTTGTACACAATTAGGGGTCCTCGGGAAGGGCTACAGAATTTGCAGGCCCTGTTGCAAAATGAAAAGGAAGGACCCCTTGTTCAAAAATCATCAAGAATTTCAAGACAGGGATAGCAAAGCATTAGACCAAATGTGAAAGCCCTCTAAAGTACAGGGCCCTGTGTGACTGCACAGGCCGCACACCCATGAAGCTGCCTTGGGGGAACATTGTAAACAACTAAATAGCTAAGAAGCAATGAAATGTCACTGCCTAAGATAAATGGAAACAACGTCCTTCATCTGTATTTTTCTACAACAGCATTGTGTATTTAAAATGTAAATACATAATAATATGCATTCTATACATTTTAAAGTCTTTTTTTAATGTGTGGTTGTATGGCAAATGCTTACGGTCAGGGTAATTCTTTCCATATTTTTCTGCTCAGACACAGTAATCTGAATTGTACATCAATTCAACAGTAATAAAATTTGGACTTTATGTTTAGCTGGGAATCAAGACAGTGTTCACTGCTCCAGGAAGAGCCACTGGGGAACAGGGAATATTTAAAATACACTGCTATAAATCTGCTTGATTGTTTGTTTTGGGGGAGGGAGTTTGACCATTCTTACCCTAAATAAAGCCAAGCCGTGATTTATTTCCTATAAAAAAAAATGTATATTTAGCTGTCCATACTTCTCATTTAACAGGAAATTACACTTTACTCTTATTATTACTCTGTACAAACAAAGAAAGGACACAAAACTTTGTCTTCAATCCAAAGCAAGAGTTTACAAAAGGGAAGAACAAGAGATTACAGAGGCAGCAGATTTGAGCAGCAAATCTGATCCTCAAAATACCTTTCTTTTTAGCACAAAGGTGAGTATACGGCAGGAGGCCCTGAGCCGCTGCCTTGGGGCCCTCGATTCAGCTCAGCTCAGAGCAGAGACCAGGGCGCCCCTCAGGAAGCTCACTGGAACAGTAATGCTATCTGCCGCAATTTGCCTGCACCAGAGGCCTGTCAACAGGCGGTGGTAGGCCATTCTGTTTAAACAGAAGTAATTAAATCTCTCTGCTCTCATAAAAGTAAAATAAAATAAAAATACAACTGCCTGCTGCTGGTCAGTAGAATTACACTGAGTGGAGGTAAATTTTAATTTCACGGTGCAAGTGTTAAATTATTGCCCTCTAAGCTGACTGCCAATTCTGCATGAAATCTCACCACATTTTAATAATTTGTCTTTTGTTTAGGATGGAAAGAGCCTTAGAAATAGCACATGTGTTATGATTTGGAAGGAGATTTTATGTGCAATTAGGGTCCTGAGAACCACAACAACATAACCACACTCAGGGTCCCTAATTGGACCAAGAGGAAACTATCATTTCTGAAATGATTTGGGGGCCTTAACCTCTGTTCAACGTCTCTAAAACACACTTGGAATTATTTTGATAGTGTCTGCTTATTTTCAAGACTTCAATTTAATTTTAAAACCGTGCATTTTATAGACGTGCATCTCCATTAATATGTGAAGATTGTTAATGATCAGTCTCTTTCACTACATTGTGAAACTGTCAAGAAAATTGTCATTTATAACTGATTCTATGTGACAATTTAAAAAAAATTTTTTTTAATGTAACTTTAATAGAACCCCAACCTCTGCCAAGACTCAGAGCCAAATAAGTATCAATAGGGACCTTATTTCTGCACAAACCATCAATAAAAAGCTGAACATTTAGAAAAAGTCAGTTTTGAAACATTAATAAGTCTCATAGGTTCTTACTGATGAGCATTGAAAGTCTCAAAATAGTCTCAAGTTTATCTCATAATTTTTGCATATCTCCATCCAACTAGTGAAAACAAAATGTTAAATAACTTTAAATGAAGAAAGTAGAAAAAATCACTTTAGTTTGTTTTAATCAATATTTTATATCTTGCAAAGCACTATGACTGCTGTGTTCAAAATCAATGATTCAATATATCCCTTGTAGTTCAATTGATTTGCTGCTCTTAGCCATTCTGCATAGCTATTAACGTAAAGCAGAATTAAAATAGATGCTGTGCAGTCAGACCTGAATAATCCATACATAGTTTATCCCATACCCTAGGGTATCTGAAAAGACTACTCAGAGAGTGAATCAGCCTGACATCCTCCATATGCTATTGACTTGTTGAATTCCAAATTCTTTAATCTGTATAAAAATAGCATTTTCAAACTGACTCATATTGGAGAGGTCCAACTACATCCAAATCAATAATTCCTGAGAGACGGAAGAATGCATAATAACCAAATAGAGCATAGTACAAAGGCAAAGGTAAATATACATATAAATGGACCAAGAATAAAAGTCCAGATAACCAGAAATGAATTTATAGACTCTTTGTAATTGAAGTCAGAAGAAAGTACACTAAGTGTTAGGAGAGGGGGCGACAGGTGGAACCAGGTCCATCAGTTCAGAGTAAAATGTCCTCAACTGTGAGAGAACCTCCTTCACCAGAGTGTTAAATGTTCAAGCAACATTTATGTGTGTTTATTTCAGATTTTCAAACTCTATCTAGACAGAAGCTTTCATTTTCAGATATCTTTATTTTATCCATTTTCTTATTTACTGTAAGATTTTCTCTGACATTTTCATTGCCTTTGATTTCAGGAAATTCAAGGAAGAAAGCTTAGAATGGTCATAATTCTAAATCTAGCTTAGATATCTTAATTCCTCAGAGCAAGTTATCTTCATTATTCAGCTCCTCACAATAAACATACCCACAGAATGTATATACAAATATACATACATATGCATAGGTATGTATGTGTTTATATCTATATATCTACATCTATATATCTATACAGGCTTATAGGTATGTAGACATATATATATATATGTACATATTGCAAATACTAGTCATTTAGTATCCACTAAGGCAACAAATTTAAAAATCATAGATCCAGAAGAAACTTCAAGAAGTCTTCAGACCCTACCTCTGTCTATAAGTAGGCCACTTTCTTGAGTCATTTCAAAAGAGATGGTGGACATTAGATAAATATTAGTAATTGTCAAAGCTGGATGATAGACATAGGGTTTAATTTTCCTATTCTGTCTACAAATGTTCATGTCTTAAAATGTTCACAATAAAATGTTAAATATAAGAAATGGTGGGCTATGTTATTATTATCATTTTCTCTCTTTTTGGTTTTATGTTTTGCTTTTGCTACTTGTTTTTCCTCATTCAAAATAAAAAAATCACAATTTCCATTGCATATGGATAATCCCTGGCACATAATTTAATCACAATTTGGCAATTGATGCTGTCGATGTAGTTATGTAGGTTAACATCACCAATTCATTCTGCAAAATATTTTATTATGACATTCATGAGGTCACTATTTTATACACCAATATTATCTGAGAAGAATTGTATATTGGAGTTCTTTGATCTCATTTTATCCAATTTAAGATGCCATCAACCAACCATAAGACACACCATTAGTTTATGTATCACTAAGAAAGAAGAACTCGGCCAATTAAACTATTTAAAATGCTCACTCAGCCCTTTATATTTTATTTTCTTTTTACCTTCCTTGTATTTTATTTTATTAAAAGCTCTTTTAGGATTATTTAGGCATGCTGTTAATCATGTAAAACTCAAGCATACATAAAAATGAAAATATAAACAAAATAAACTTGTAAAAATATTCCTAAAAATTCTTTACCTCCGGGTCAGATTAAGAGTTGTTGATGTCTGTGATTTTACACACAATGTCAACCCCCATACCATGAAGAGCATTGATGGTGCAATCTTTCTTGGGAGTGCTCCACTACTGTCTCCAGGATTTTTTTCCAAGCTGCTGACACCCATTCTTCAAGTTTGTATGCACGTATCTGTGTGTATGTCCTACCATTATAGCAGTATTTTTCTCCAGGTTTTTATGTTGAAAATTATCAAGCCTACAGGAAAATTAGAAGAATCATCCAATGAATACCTGTAACCCCTGATATACTGCATATATAGCTTTATCTTTCCCTCTCCACTTGGACTTTGAGGGACCATTTGAAAATAACTTATAGACATCATGACATGTCACTCCCAAATATTTTAGTGTGCATCTTCTGTGATAAGAACGTTATTCAACATAATCCCGATACCGTTATCCTATTTAAGGAAATTTACATTAAATCGGTAATATACACAATCTATGTTTAAGCTTCCCTGATTGTCCCAAAATGGTCTTTTGCAGCTTTCTGTTCCACTGATCCAAGGTCCAATCAAGTTGGTTATTACATCTTTGAGTTCCTTCTAATCTGGGATAGTTCTTTACATTCCGGGTGTGTGTGTATGTGTGACATTGGCTACATTGGAAAGTCCAGGACTGTCTTCTTGTAGAATGTCTCACATTATGGATGTGTCTGAAAGTTTCCTCATGACTATATTCAGGTTGAACATTTTTGGTAAAATACTACATAGGTGAGTTTCTGTATGTCTAATTGCATCACATCAGGAGGCAAATACTGTCAGTTTCTTCCACTATTGGTATTGCTAAGCTTAATTACTTGGTTAATCAGATGGCTACTATATCCCCATTATAAAGGTAATACTCCCTTTAAAAATGAATAACTATCGGGGCTGGCCCAGTGGCGCAGTGGTTAAGTCTGGGCACTGGGCTCCGGCAGCCCAGGGTTCGCAGGTCCGGATCCCCGGCACGCACCCATGCACCGCTTGTTGGGCCATGCTGTGGCAGCGTCCCATATAGAGTAGATGAAGATGGGCACGGATGTTGGCCCAGGGCCAATCTTCCTCAGCAAAAAAAGAGGAGGATTGGCATCAGATGTTAGCTCAGGGCTGATCTTCCTCACAAAAAAAAAATAATAAATAAATAAATAAATAAATAACTATCTTTTGAGACATACTCTAAGACCTTGTCAATATTACATTCCCCCACAATCTATTACACAACAGTTTTAGTATTCATTAATATCCTCTATCTAAATCAATTATTATATTAGAAGTTAGAAATCATTCTGCAAGCTTTGATACAGGTGCTTTCTTGATCTTATCAAAAAACATCAACGAAGGAATATAGTCTACATCACTCCCAATAGTCTCTAAATGACACATCAACCAAATTATTGGGGGGCTTTAATTGTCCAGTCTGTTCTCAAGAATAACAATCAAGTGTGCACCTTTACAGGCAATGGAAACCACCACGTGAATTTGTCTGGCCGAGCGGGATGGTAAAATGTCATCACCTGTAGAAAGCACCCTCACTGCAGAGATGGTATGATGTGAGAAAAAAAAGAGTTCATATCGCAATGAAGGAAATAGAGCAATTCTGATTTTATCCAAGTAGTATTACATGGTTTTCTAGATATTTTTAGAAATGTCACAAAAAGTAGCATCACAAAAGAATGGATGAATTCATGAATTAACACATTAGATGAATTAGTGAACGAGTGACTCCGTGAGTGAAGGAATGCATGTTCAAATAAGTGCACATGTGACATGAAAAGCCACATACGTTGTTGTTATGGAAACTCAATCATCATAATGGTGTGAGGATTTAATGCATGCTGTAGGAAAGACTGCCCAGGAAGACAACCCCCAGACAGGGATCAGCATGCAGGAAGCTTATTAGGAAGAGTTTTGGGGATTAACACCTGTAGGGGAAGGGAAGAATGCCACAGGAGATTGGGTGGAACTGGGTTGCCGTTGCAGTCACAACGAGGGCCTCAATAGACCCTGCTGGTTGCTCTGAAGCTGGTCTAGTCCTTCAGAATCGACCTGAATTGAAAGGAGGGAGCTGAGATGTTAGATCCCTGACTTGACCAATTATTGAATGCAGGTTGCCTCCTGGGAGGGAGCATGACCTTGGGAAAGGTGGCTTTCTTCTGCCAACGGCAATTCCTACCAGGGTCTTGCAGTGAAGGGAAGGAGTGTTTTAGTTCTGATGGGGTCTGGATGGCACACCACCACATCCACTTCAATATATTTGGATACTACAGGCACAAGCATTTAGGGAGTGAGTAGTTTTGAATTACATATAAACATATGTAATAGGGACTTAAACGTAATAGACGGCTTGTAGAAGATTATATGATTTTGTCAATTTTAAATACATTATTTCAAAAACTGTAACAAGTGAAACCATACCATATAAAATCAAACTTTAACTTTTTATCTAATAGTTATGATACACATTATAAAATATTGATAATGTCATTTCTATTATGGATAAATTAACATACCACATTGTCTAACATTATGGTGTACGTACAACAGGAAAAACTTCATACTTGTTTGGCTATTAGTTAATCTCCTTCAAGTTTGAACTCCTGGTATCCTGTTTGTGTGTTTGATGGATTTGTTAAATCAAATATCTCATACAGGGTGGATTAATAATAGTTACTATTGGGGCCGGCCCTCCGCTACTGGTGGCCGGGGTTCGGATCTCTAGCGCGCACCGAGCACCGCTTCTCCGGCCATGCTGAGACCGAGTCCCACATACAGCAACTAGAAGGATGTGCAACTACGACATACAACTATCTACTGGGGCTTTGGGGAGAAAAAAAAGAGGAGGAGGATTGGTAATAGATGTTAGCTCAGAGTAGGTCTTCCTCAGCAAAAAGAGGAGGATTAGCAAAAAAATAATAGTTACTATAAAGTCTTGTAATCTGTTAGACACATTTTCAAAACCAAGTTTTGTGTACTTCTAGTAAGTATTTACTGGTTTTCATCTATTTTGAGAACACAAAACTACAATTAAATTAAGCTACAGATGTAGACAGTTTCCAGTTTTATTTGGTCATCCTGAGTGCATTCATTTACTAAATAAACATTTTCTCTAAATATACTACGGGCAGATGCTCGGGAGTGAATATACAATAAGAACTAAGCTGAGAGAGCTTGCGCTTGACAAATAAAGAAACAATAAAAATGAAAGCTAGGTCAGTATCATGGCAATGGGTCTGTAGAAACACAAAAATGAGGCATCAAGATCAATCCAGCAGTTGAATGAAGGTTTCCCAAGGTGCTGACATCTTAAGTTTTGAACGAGAATAGGAGGTAGCCATGCAAAGAAGGGGGCTGAGGGAACACCTTCTGCTGATAATAGGCATTTTTTAAGCATTTACTACGCATCAGACACCCATCCAAATACTTTAATGTACTATATGATCAATCATCAAAACAACTCTATTGATCACATCCTGTGATTGCCCTTAGTTTATAGATACGGCTACGGAGACTAAGAGAAGGTAAGCAGTGAGCCACAGGCACACGCGAACAAGCAGCAGAGCTCGAGTCCGCACTGTGGGGAGGTAAAGAGCTGCGGAACAATCTCTTCACTGCATTGACAGCTGTCAGTTCTTTAGATTTGGTGGCACAAGAGAGAATGTGAGAAGATTGGGAAATGAAATTCAAGAGGTATTCTGAAGCCACATCATGAAGAGTCTCTATGTTGAGTTAATGAGTTTGAACCTCATCCTGAGAGAAGAGTGACAAGATTAGATTTGTATTCTGGAAAGACTACTCTGATATCACCGTGAAGAACACACTGAGTTGGTCAGGAGGCTATTGCAGAATTCTAAACTGTAAGCAGTGAGTGCTGGAACTAAAGCTGTTGGCAGAGGTAAGGAGAGGAGAGGAGACAGATTTAAAAATAATTAAGTTGTGACGTCAACAGCACTTGGTGGCCAATTAGCAGCAGAGAGCAAGTTCCAGGACAGAGTCTCCTTGACTCCCAGGTTTCTGGCTTGGGAATTAGATGGATAGACAGATTCACTAGATAAGCTAAACACCAATAGAGTTTGCAAGGAAAATGATTCTTAAAATTTTAAATATTATATCCTAAAATAACAATATTTTGCCTAGAATATGAATGTCACTAGTCCTTAAGACCTTTGGACGTGATTTAAACCTGAAGCCAGGGTGCCCGTTTCCATTGCTCCCTCTCTTTCCATCGTTCAATACACTGCAGACCTGATTTCTTTGTTTTCTTCCATCCTTTCCCCTTTTCTATGATATTTCAAGAGTTGGAAGAAACTTTTCTGAAAAATCATCTCTCCTTGCATATTAGTTATCTATTACAGTAAAATAAATTATCCTGAAATGAAAAGCTTATGTAACAATGGACATTTATTATCTTACATAGTTTCTGTGAGTCATGAATTTGGGAGCAGCTTAGCTAAGTGGTCTGGCTTGGATTTTCTCATCAGGTTGCTATTGAAATGTTGGCCAGAGCTGCAGTCATTAGAAGGCTTAGCTAGAACTGGAGGATCTGCTTCCAAGATGGCTCACTCACATGGCTGTTGGCAAGAGGCCTCAGTTCCTTGCCTTGTGAATGTCTCCATACGGCTGCTTGACATGGTGTCCTTGTGACATGGCCATTGGCTTCCCCTAGAGCTAGTGATCCAAGAAAATGAGCAGGGAGAAAGCGACAGTGCCTTTTATAAGCCAGTCTTGGAAGTCACACACCATTACTTCTGCCACACTTTACTCCTTAGAAGTGAATCACCATGTTCAGTCCACACTCAAGGGAAGGGAGATTATGGACTTTAGTTAACAATAATGTATTAGTATTGGTTCATGGGTTGTAACAAATGTATCAATACTAATGCAAGATGTTAAGTATAGGGGAAGTTGGGGATGGAGAGGAGAGATTATGTAGAAACTCTGTACTTTTTACTCATTTTTTTCTGTAAATCTAATATTGCCTTAAATAAAATCTGATAACTTTTTAAAAAGAAAATTAAAGACACTGGTGAAATGGACAACTCAATTTCATATAGCAAGTGAATAAATGTCAAATGTAAGAAAAAAAGGAAGGAAGGAAGGAAGGATGGAAGAAAGAAAGGAATTATAGTTACTTTTTAAAACTTTTTAGAGATTGTTCCCCTTGGCTAATTTCTGCACCATCGACACTAGATTGTGATAATTCCATATCTATTTGTACATTTGACTGAAATATTTAAGACATAAGCTATATGGCAGTGAAGGCCCGTGAGGTCTAAAAAAGATTCTAGTAGACCAGTGGGTATTTTCATGACTCACTGCCTTGAGTAGCTTTCTACCTCCCATCACTTTATAATAAAAGACAATCATACAACTTAGTAGTTACCAGAGCTCTGGATCTGACTAACTGAGTTCAAATCTGGTTCCATCACTTAATTAACTATGTGATGTCGGGTAGTTAGTAGTAGCCACATAGTGTAGTGTTACCTACCACAAGAGTTCTGCCTTTAAGCCTCGATATTTAGATTAAATAAAGGATGCAGCATAAATTTTCTAACCATATCTTTCCTAGGATATTTCTAATGGAACTCTTTTCATTAATATGGTTCCCATTTAGAAAACCCACCTTTACTCCAAACTAACACATTCCATTTCATATCTCCCACGTTCTCAACAAAAGTGGTTTAGTTTTTAATCTCCATTGTCCTTCTTCCTTACATAATGGAAAATCGGAAATATCTATTTTTCCTTAATTATGGCCAACATGGGAGGCAAATTCGGTGCAGCAGGATCCACATAAGCGAAGCCATTGAACTGAAACCACATAAAAGCTGCACCATGAAGCTACAGAGAGGACCTCAGCAAAACCACCCAGACAGGCTGTGGGAGATTAGACAGATTAGGATCATACTTGGGGAAATACGACTTTTTGGAACACCGATACCTGCAGTCACACACATTACATGCAGAGCTTCCGTCTTTTCGTGAAGTACTGAGCTCAGACTAGAGAAGCCTGGCCATGAGAAGCAACACTCCCCAACAGGAGATCTTTCCATTTCAATTTTCCAACTGTATCAAGCAACCCTGAATCCACAAATTTCAGTAATGGATATTATTAGATAAATGACATTAGTTATACTCTTTCTCTTTTCCACTGACAGAGAAACAAGAATTTCCCCTTTCCTTGAACAGCCTTGATATCATTACCTTGTCTAATGTATTTTTGAAACAGCTTAAATGTTCGAGCCCAAAAAGGAGAAAATAAATTTCTGTCTGATGACACTTAAGATTCTAAATCCAAAGGCAAGGATTTTTTTTTTAGATAGAAGGTACTGAAAACCTAGAAGCTATTAATTGGTAATGTCTCTGTCTATCACACATAGACTTAATTTGCCCTTATTAACTATTTTCACTAACTTAAAATGCAAAGGCCATTTCTCCCTTCAAAATATTCCTTCAAAATACAATTGATTAGATTTCCACCTCCGCATGACGTTTTTTAATACCAGATATGCATCTTACTTTTCCAAAGCACTCAAAAAAGCTTAATAATTCTCTGCAAACCGAGTTGCCAAAGCCGCACCAGAATTTTGATGTTTCCATTAATAAAAGATATATGCCTGCAGGAGGTACAGATTTCTGATCTCAGGATCCAGAGCTTGGGGGCAAAGGGAAAGCGGCTTGCATCTGAACAATAATGAAAAGTCTGTTCAGAGAGAGGAGCGCTGAAGTGTCTCTACAGGTCTAACAAGACCCACTTGGACCTGCAGCTCTCCCCCACAGGTGTCTTTGATGGCTTTATCTGTGTCAGACGCCGGGGCTCCATCCATCCTCACTTGTCAATATGCCATGGCAGCTTCAAAGCTGGAAATGGGGGGATGACGGGCCCCACGAGGAGAAGCCTGAAGGTCGGGGAACCATTTGACCAAGACCACACATGGCCTGACCAAAGTGTAATGTCAGAAAAAAAACACAAGTCAAATGTCAGGAAAAACATTGAAATGATGACAACCAAGTTTAAAAAAGGAATCTATAACTAGTAAAGAACTGAAACTCCTCAAAAGAAAAATAGAAGTAAACATATTTAAGAACCAAATATTAGTCCTATATTCCTGCCTCCTGGAGGGGGTAGGGGAGAGAACACCATGAAAATATAGGCCTGGATGTATATGAATAGAGCCTGGGGCACTGTGTCTCCATGAAGATCTGTTGTCTTTTTGAGAGTCATTTAACAGAAACCTGTCAGCTCATACAATCTGGTCTTTAATTGTTTTAATCAATAAATTTTTATTGTGCCTTTTGTATGCATAAGGTACTATACTAGATATTATAAATGAGAAACAAGAATCAACTGAGTACTGAGTTTGTTTTCTTTTTTTGCAAGTTAAAATGGTTTTATTTTTGTTCTTATGAAAACTCATGCTAACTATAAATATATAAAAAATATATACTAAAAAATAAAATTACTATCTAGAAATAACTGCTAATGTCATTGTGGGATATATTATTCCAGTCTTTCAAATACACGTACATACACACATATAGCATTAGTTTGCAAGGGCTACCATAACAAAATACCACAACGGAAATTTATGTTCTCACACTTCTGGAGACCAGAAGTCCAAGAACCAGGTGTGGGCAGGCCTCTCCTGTGGCCTCTCTCCATGGCTTGCAGACGGCCGCCTTCTCCCTGTGTCCTCACCTGGCCTTTTCTCTGTGTATGTGCATCCTCAGTGTTGCTTTCTGTGTCCAAATTTCCTCTTATAAGGATGTCAGATTTTAGCCAAATGGTCTCATTTTAACTTAATCATCTCTTTAAAGGCCCTATCCCCAAATACAGTCATTCTGAGTTTCTAGGGGTTAGAGCTTCAACATATGAATCTTGATGGGACACAATTCAGCCCATAACATACATACGTATATGTATGTATATACAGTCATGTGCCACATAACGACGTTTCAATCAACAGCGGGCCACGGGTACACCAGTGGTTCCATAAGATTAATACCATCTATATGGTGTGTGTGTAGGTATGTAGTAGGCTACACCACCTAGGTTTGTGTAAGTACACTCTGATATTTGCACAACGACAAAATAGCCTAACGACACATTTCTCAGAACGTATCCCCATTGTTAACAGACGCATGACTACATACAGAGAGAGAGAGATTTCTATTTTCCTATAAACGTGAGATCATTTAGGCACTGTTTTATAATCTGCTTGTCCACCTCTATTGATTGACATATTTTTATCATCTCCAATTGTTATGACTATGTAATAGGTCATTGCATAACTTTAAGGAAATTTATTTACCAAACTGCTAATATTTAACTCAGATTATTTATGATTACTTATATATAAATCCGTCTATCTATCTATCTCTCTATCTATCTATCTATCTAAACTTTATAATGAATATCCTACTGTGTACATTCATGCATTTAGGCTTTGGGGAGATTGTTCCTCAGGAGAAATCCCTACAAATGGAATTGCCAGATTAAAGGGAATGCGTATGAATCTTATTTTTAAATTGCCCTTTAGAAAGCTTTTATCAGTTCACAAAAGAAGTTTGAGATATCACCTCACACTTGTTGAAATGGCTATGAGAAAAAAGACAAGAAATAACAAGTGTTGGCTAAGATACGGAGAAAAGGGAACCTTCAGGCACTGTTGGTGGGAATGGCAATTGGTATAACCACTATGGAAAACAGTTTGGAGGTTTCTCAAAAAATAAAAATAGAACTACTATATGATCCAGCAATCCCATTTCTGGGTATTTATCTGAAGAAAATGAAAACACTAACCTTAAAAGATATGTGTACCCCCATGTTCATTGCAGCATTATTTACAATAGCCAAGATACGGAAACAACCTAAGTGTCCATCAATGGATTAATGGATAAAGAAAATGTAGTCTATATCTACAATGGAAAATTATTCAGCCATAAAAAAGAATGAAATCTTGCCATGTGTTCAACACGGATGGAACTTGAGGGCACTATGCTAAGTGAAATAAGTCAGACAGAGAAAGACACATACCATATAATCTCACTTATATGTGGAATCTAAAAAGAAAAAAACTCATAGATACAGAGAACAGATTGGTGGTTACCAGAGGCAGGGGGTGGTGGCTGGGGTTTGGGCAAAATGAGTGAAGTGTGTCAAAAGGTACAAACTTCCAGTTATAAAATAATTAAGTCATGGGGATGTAATGTACAGCATGGTGACTATAGTTAAAAATACTGTATTGCATATTTGAAAGTTGCTAAGAGAGTAAATCTTAAAAGTTCTCAACACAACAAAAAAATTCTGTAACTATGTGTGGTGATGGATGTTAATTAGACTTATTGTGGTGATCATTTTGCAATATATACAAATATTGAATCATTATGTTGTATACGTGAAACTAATATAATGTTGCATGTCAGTTATACCTCAATGAAAAAATTTAAAAAAAAAGAAGTTTGGCTGCTTTCCAACATCCTGATTATACTACTAATATTTATTTTAGTCTGAAAATATGCTAGATGGAAAATACCATCTCAATTTTATTTGCATTTCTTTGCCTACTGTTGAGTCTGAATATCTTTTTATCAGTTTATTGTCCATTTTAATGTATTCATTTCTTAAATCCCTTACTATATCTTTTGCTCAATTTTCCATTAAAATATTCCTCTTTTACTTATTGATTTGAAACAATTTTTACATATCAGAATTAGTCATTTGCCTATCACATACACTGGAATTTTTTTTTCAGATTTGTGCTTTGCTTTCTAATACTGTTTATAGTGGTTTTCTGCCATTCTGAAATTTTTGTTTTATCTCCTGTTGTTTTTATTTAAGAGTTTTGTTGTTATGGTTGTTGCCAATCTATGAACATTTTCCCTATGGTTTTGCAGTTGGCTGTGCATAGAAAGGCCTGCCCCCCCAGGAAAATTGTTCATATATTCACCAATTTGCATCTAGTACTCTATGGATTTTATTAGTAGTTTTTAATCTAGTTACAATGAAAGCATGACATAATAATCTAATATTGTTCATAAAATAGGATTAGCTTGTTGTAATACCATTAAATAAAGAGTCCACCTTTTACTTAATGATTTGATGGGCCATAATATTATGGGTCATAATACTATATTTTAACACCATAGTACTTAAAATTTGATGAGTTATACACAAGATTTTTATCTATACTCTTCTTGATTTACTTTAGCATTATGGTCTGTTTTTTTAACCACTCTTATCTAGTTCTAGGATCAAGCTGTTTATTTATTGTAACTTCATAATATATTTTAATATGTGATAGAACAAATTCTTTATTTTTCATAATTTTTATAACTATTTTCTCATATTTATTCTTTAAGATTAATTTTGTCAAAAAATTAAACTTTACTTGGATTTTTAAATTAAAATTACTTTGTATGTATATGTTAACTTTTAGAGATTTATGCATTTAAACTATTTATTGATACCATCCAGGAAAATAGTGTGCCACTTCTTTTATCCAGCTCTTATTCTACACCACTCAGTATTACACTTTCATAATTATGTATAACTTCTGTGTCTTTTATTACAAATTCCTGAATATAGGTTATTTGCTATTGCAAATATGTTATTTTTTTATTGTATTTTCTAACTGGTATATAGAAAAGCTATTAAGTTTTGGTATGTTTACTAAATAAATGGCTACCTATTATATTTTTATTAGTTCAAATGATTTTGCAATTGGTTATCTTATGTTTTCTATAATATCAAACAATAGTAATTAACGATGAGTCCATTCCAAAGTGAATACCACTTCTTTCTTTTTTATTCTGTTTTTATATTTGCTAGGACTTTCAGAACACTGTTGATTGGTGGAGGCGAGAGCAGGCTTTGGTGATTCCTTCTCCTTATTAACAGGAAGTCCTTGAACACAACTCCCTTCGGCAGGATGTCTGCTCTTGGTTGAGATAAAACATATTACCATATAACTGTTTCTACTATACTGTGGATTAGGTCTTTTTTTAATTTTATTTTTATAAGAATGGATGCTGAATTATATCTAATGTTTGTTTGTTTCTTAATTTGTCACAATGGCCATGCATTTTCCTCGTTTGTCTCATTAATACGAGGAATCACATTACTCTATTTGCCAGTGTTAAATGAGCCTCATGTTCTTGAACTAAATAAGCTCTATTATGTATAATTTTCTTTTCTTTTTTCTTCAATTACTTTTAATTAAGGTAATATTTGATAATTACAAAAGAACATAAGTAATATATGTGTAAGTTATAAAACATAACTTCAAAAAGAACTCTCAAGAAATCTGCACTGAGTCTAGGAATAGGAGCATCTCCAGTATCTTACGTCCACCTGCGTGTGCCAGTGCCCTGCCTTCGTCCCGCCACATCAGCCACCACCCTGAACTGCATTACGTGTTGTTCTTCAGACACACCATCCGGTTGAACATGCTAACGATTTTTTAGAAATGTTCTATCTGTATTCATGTGGGAGGATAGTTTATAGTTCTCTTTTCTACGCTGTCTCTTTGATGTTTAGAAGTATCCAGCCTCAGGAAATTGAAAAGCTTTCAGTACTATCCTAATAACGCAGGATTTATCTGTTCCTTGAAGACTTGACAGAACTCATTTTTAAAACCAAAGTTTTTGGCGTACTTCTGTCATGATTTTTCTCCTGCTTTATGGTTTGTGTTCTCCTCAGGAGTGCTTTATTCTGTTGGAGTTTTGTTTTGGGGTTTGTTTCCTTTTAACTCTCACTGCTTCACTTTTAGTGACACATATTTCACACACTCAACACACACATGCTAATATATCAGCCCAAAATTTAAATTAATATTTGATTTTTATTAATGATCTCTATATAATCTGATTCCTGATGTTGGAATATGAATTTTCATTTGGCTTTCTTCTTAGATTTTCTAACTTTGAATCTTAGTTATCAATTCTACCATAATCTCTCTTTTAATTAATTAATTTTTCCCATACTTATTGTTTTATTCCTTTTTAAATTAACAAACTGTTCTTTCTAGATTTTGGAGTTGATTCTTAGTACTGGGACTTTTTATTCGAACAGATGGTTATCCAGAGCTTTAATACAAGAGAAAAAGGGCAGAGATGTGCTGGTAAGAGTAGAAGGGAGCAGATCTAGAATCACACCGTCAGCACTTACTGTAGACAAATGATTATGTTACACGCTGCTGCCACTGCCGGAAATTTCTGAATGGCTTAAAATGTTAGTTTTTGTCTTCTCATTGAATCAATATACATTTAAAGGGTATTCAAAAAATATTTTCCAAGGGAAAATGTTTTTTAACTTAAGTTGTGAGTTACAGCTCTGTTGCCAGGGGTAGAACACAGTCTGTGCACCCCTGTTGGGTTGGTCTGTGTGAAGTTGCTTATGACTTGTGAAAACAGCAGTTTTGTATGTTTCAAACTATACACTGGGGAATGTGTTCAGTTTTCCTTATTACCAATTTTTGTAAATGTCTGATAAATGTTTAAAAATAATGTGTTTTCTTAGTGAAGTAGGTCATCCGTATGTTTATTAAATTAATTTAATTGACTATATTATCCAGATACTATACAACTGATTTTTCAATTTGAGGCCATAAACACTTACTTGGCATATGGAATTGTACAATGTCTCTAATTGAAAAAATTATATCTACCATCAATTTTGTTTGTTTTAATAATTCAATTTATTTTGAAATTTTAAATAACACAGGGTGTGAAATTTTTATATTTCTCAAAAGGGAGCATTGATTTTTCAAACTATGAGAATCACTATTAATAATCATTTTTGGCTACTTGATTGGTAAAGTACAAAACAAGTGTGTTTATATCTTCTTACTCTGAGATCTTGTAGTTTCTTCCCATATTTATATGCATTATTCATTTATATATGGTATAATACTTTAGGTTCATAACAGTACATGTCTGCTCATCTTCATGGCAAATCATGCCTTCTATCTTAAGATAACATTCTTTTCTCCCATTTAATGTGTATTTACTTTGAATTCTTCTTTGTCTGACATTGATATTGCTTATCTGCTTTCTGTTGGTTTTCATTTGCATGGTTTCTCATGGTCTATCCTATATTTTTAACATTACTCTTTCATTTTGTTTCAAGAGCCATGTCTCAGAATACATCTGAACTTTTTTCTATTAATATAAAAGTCGTTGTGTTTTAATAGAGTAATATGTTCTACTTACATTTATTTTAATGATTATGTGGTTTTTTGTTGTCTTCTCACAATTTTCTTTATTAAAATGTCTTGTTTACTTTCTTGTATGTTTCCATATTCATTCATTAGATCATTCAAAATATTTATTAAGCACCCCTGTGCCAAGCACCATTATTCTTGCCCAATCAATTTGTCCTTTCCCTGACTATAACAGTAATAGCCAACATTTATTAAATGGTTTCTGTAAGATAGGTGCAGTTGCAAAAGTTTTACACATGTTAACATATTTAATACTCATTACAGGTAAAGTGACAGCACTATTATACTCATTTTAAAGAGAAGAAAACTGACGCACAAACGAATTCAGAGCCCACTGCAGTGAGTGGTTCATGAGTGGTGGAGGCGGGAGGCAGACCCGGCCAGCCCGGCTCAAGCAATCTCTGCCTGGGGAGTTCTATTTTCTGTTTTTATTCCACTGACTATTTCAGCTTTAAACTTATTTGCACTTTTATTTAGCAACATGAAAATGGAACCTGACTCTGTGTTTATTGTCTGATAGTTTCCATCACTATCTTTTTTCCTGCGAGTGTTCGGGGAGTCTGGGGTTTAAGCTCCATGCTCTGCCTCTTCCACCACACGCCTAGCACACAATAAATAATTGTGAATATGATGTAGATGAATAGCCATCAGATTTCCCTATCTCGTTTTCTGAGATATCCAACTTGTTCTTCATTGCTTCTACTGAGTTACTTAGTTCCTTGAATGTTTTTCATCTCCTATCATTTCACACATTTTCAGGTCACTCCATTTTGCTATAGTTAAAACTATCGTTTGAATCTCACTATTTCTTGCATTCTCTGCAGTAAGTAACTATGTTTCTGTTTTGCTTGCATGGTCCCTCTCATTAGAATATATCCATTATATAGGAATCCGAGAACAGAATATCTCATGATTTCAAGTCATGAGATTTTGGTAAATATTTGAAAGAATCTTTTATTATTCCAAAAGAAATAGTACTGCATGAATTATAGCTAGAAGAGCTAGACAAATTATTTTTTAACCAAGATCTCTCGCTAAAATATGTATAATTTCATTAAAAGAACGTTACATAGTTTTGTTTAACAAAACCACATAAATGTATCATTGATGCCATAAAAATACTTATCCCTTAAATATTGACTATTCTACAGCTTTAGATAATCCCATTATACATAGAAGAACACATAGAAAAGGGCCCCAGGTAATGGATTCCTTGAAACGCAAGAGCTGATGCGTGCGGTCAGCAGGCACGCGTCATCATGTCGGTCTCGCGGCCCGTTTCACACGTCCAGGCCACAGCCGCCTCCCTCATGGACTCACTCCCAGCAGCCACTGTACACACCAAGACAATATTCTGTTCTGTTGATTTTCTCCCAAAGCATAAGAAGTACATTTCTAGCTCTGTTTCTCCTCCCACTCAGTGACATGTCATTTATATCATTTTCTAATTGTTTCGTATGGGTTTCAGGAACTTCATACCAGCCAGAATACTTTTTTTAACTAGACAAAGAACACGGCTCTTTTCAAACCGCAGGTTAAGTCTCCTATTTGGGGTTGGTACAGAGAGAACAGGCAGGAAAATGCCCTCTTGGCTGGAAGAAAGGAACAGAGTTAAGTGCACCTTGTAAAAGCAATTATTCGCCCTGCTGCAGAGTGTCGAGTGGGAAGAGGGAGAAGGCCAGAGAATTACTCAAGGGGAATTTGCTGCTTCAGTGACCCTGTTAGACACCTGTTAAGACCTTCTGCTTCCTCTACCGTTTCTAACTAAATCTCAGCAAAAAAGAGAAATCTAAAGAAATGGTGGGAATTACGTCAGAACTGGGCATTTTCTTCTTCAATGTCACTGTAGCTGTTATTCCCTGGCAGCTTAATTGTAACTAATTAGAATCTTGTTAGATACAGAGACAGCATGAAAACCCTTTGCTTATTTCGTCTCCTTGATGGTCAGGGTTTGTGCTTATATCTGTTCCGGGCAGCAGAATGTTCAGTTCTACAATCACTTTTCAAATTCAGTTTTATCTGTTTATTTTTTCTTCCAAATAATTTGCATGATTCTGACATTACACTGTGGACCATGTGAACCACTTTCAAGACTCACTGCCAGGTTAACCACTGAATCCACTCAAGGCAGGATAAAGCCCGCCTACCGCCCACTGGCTCTAATTGCAGGATAGCCAGAGGGGATCCATTTGGTCTATAATTAGGTCATTTCTCTCTCATCCCCGGCAAGTGTGTATAATTATAAATTAATTTACAATCCCACTGTGAGAAAAGAAATTCACTGTAATGTAAAAGGAAAGACAAAAGCTGCAGGAAGTATGTCTTTAAAAACATTTTTTGGTGTTTTCTTCAAAATTGGTCCTCAAAACTAGTTTTTCATTCTACTATTCATTTTCCTAGCTGGGAGCTTCATCATTGTACATTTAACTTTTGGGTCAATTTAAAGTTATACTGCAGCCTTAAGGTCGTGATGCTTCCTCCGGAATTTACATTAGCAGATCAAGACAATTCTTTGGGGACATAAAGCCCACCGCGAGGCCAGCCTGGGAGTGACGCTTCGAGGTGGGGCCCCGCGCGGCCCTGACGGACGGCCCGCGCCGCGCGCCGCCTCTCACCCTCTCGGGGCCGCGCTTCCGCGCGTGCAACGCGTGCCTTTCTGTTTTCACCATGAAAATGTCGTGTGTTGTACTCGGTGAGATTAGACATGTAAAGAAGGCAAGCTGGCTCACCGAGCACGCGGCGGTAGTGGTTCTCTTCCTCTGCGTGGCCGAGCTCCTCTCCGGTCTCGCGCGCCTTCCCCGAGGCGCGGCGGCCGGGTCGCCCGCACACCGCCCGCGGGAGGAGCAGGCGGGACCCGCGCGTCCGCGGCGGCACGGCCTCCAGGCGCCGGGCCGCGCCGGCTGCCGCCCTGCCCCGGCTGTCAGAGGACCGCGCCCCTCGGGGGCGAGGGGGGCCCCGACGACCGCACGACCTCGGGTCTCCTCGACCCTGCCAACGAGAGGGCGCGGGAGCGAAGGCCGGGGAGAAAGTGTGCTGCCATCAGGAGAAGAGGTGCCCGAGTCACTTATCCACGAATATTCTGATGAGTTCATCATAATCCCTACAGAAACGCGAAAAATTCATTTTTCGCAAAGTTACGTGATTTTATTACTTTGCGAAGACCTTTCCTTACTTCTGACATTCCATTTAGACGATAGTAATGGTAACATTTCACACTCAGAATATTCCAGACACTGTTCTAAGTTCCTTACATTCACCCTGTGAGGTGGCATTATTATTATTATGATTCAGACAAGGAAAATGAGGTACAGAGATGAAGTAACATGATCCGGCCTACCCAACAGGTCGCTGGAACTCAGGCTTCTGGTTTGAGAGTGCTGCTCTGACCACGCGATGTCATGCTGGGTAATGAATGGGAAGAGAGCAGATGGGCCAGATGCCACGTCCTCTTGACCTGGGAACCTGACAAGGCAGGAGGGGCTTTGGCTAGTATTCTGTTAGAGCTCATCAACTGCTTTCTGGACTGGATTTACCAGTATCTTCTTAAATCTAGTGGTAGCATATGATCAGGTTGGGCATTCAAAAGGGTATCTCTAGCCACAGAATCTCCAAAGGTATTTTACACCAGCAGGGAATTCCATAGTTAAAACCTGCAGAATTTACTTCTGATCAACTAAGTCCAGTTCTTAATTTCTGTTTATTTGGCAACCAAATGAAAGTAAAAATGGAATGCTGTTGAAATCATTGCCATCATCAAAAGCTTTAAACTATCAACAAGAAATCATGTCCTGAAAATAAGTGGAAAAATACATAGATGAAAATAAGTCCTTAAAACACCAAATTTTGGAAAAATTTGCATAGCCTTAGATTTTCTACTTTCAAAAGCCACAATTCCCACTTCTATCATTTGAGACTTTAAAGACGTTTGGATTCAATTCACAAATAACACTGAACCTTATATTTTATGAGAAGCAAATAAACCTAATCTATTGCCTTCAAATCACTAACAAGCAGGAGTCAGCAAACTTTTTCTGTAAAGGGCCAGATGGTAAATATTTTAGGCTTTTAAATATTGCTGTGTGTGGCCCACACAGTCTCTGTCACACCTACTCTGTCAATGCAGCACAAAAGCTACCATAGACAGTATGTTAATAAATGACTGGGGTTGTGTTTCAATAAAACTTTATTTACAAAAACAGGTGGTGGGCCATAGTAAACATACAGGATACAGGTTGCCAATCCTAGATTTATACCATAGAAAGATCATGTATATTTTTCACCTCTCTTCTAGGAAATAAGAATAGATTTATAAATCAAATTATTTTTTCAACATAATAATAAACTCTCAACAAGACCATTTCTGCAAAAACTTCCAGATTTTAGCCAGTAGTATAACAAGTCTGCAATTTTCCTCTAATTCCTGTATGATCACTGTGGATTATATTTCTCTATTTTCAATAGATATTCAGACCTAACCAAAGTTCTGGAAAACTAAGAAGTGCTTTCTAGTCTTATACCTAGCTGTGAGATCTGAGCCAACCCTAGATGCTACATTTGACTTCTCAAGTGTTTTAGTCAGTGTGGCTCATGAATCCATTGAATATCAAATGACAAGACAAAATCACATACAGCCGTGTGCATCCTTTTTCATCTGCGTGCTCCCTCCCTGGTTAAGACATACCCATTGTTAGTATCCAAGCCAAGTTCTAGGACAAACCAAACTAAACAGGTTAACGTAAGCAAATGATTTTATGAAGTTCTGTCCAGAGAGAGAACAGGGAGGAATGAGGTGGTCAAGTGTCTGGCTGAAGTGGGCTTGCTCCTTGTCTCCATTCAGCTTCAGATGTGGAGTACCCACTTTTCATGTCCTCCATGAATGGTTAAGAATTTAATGACTTTTTAATGAATGAATGATTTAGAGATTTTTAAACAAATTTGTTGGACACATCTCTGCCTCGTGTCTAAGATGAATCTTACTTGTAAGTAAAATTCTTCCAGATAACTGGGAATATTCACAAATGGCTATTGAAAAAAATATAATTACAGTGAAATATTCTTTTTAGAATCATTGACTGCAGGGCTTCAGTGTTCTTCTAACTAGATGCATTCCTAAAACAGGCGTTTCTAAATATAAACTATTCCAGCTACATAATGTGCCCAATACATATGAACAAACTGGTTCTGAAAATGGTTGATTGATCTTGGAATCACGGATTTTTTTTTCTTCTTTTCCTCCATGCAGATAGAATGCCATTTTCTTATGGACACCTCAGAAAGTGTCTATTCAGCTCAAATTATATCACAGAATTCTTGGAAGAAAAATCACAAGATTTTATGAAATTACATCATCAGTTTTCTTAAGGCACTAAAAATAATTTTAAAACAAGCATAAATTATGACAATTTCAAAATGGGCAGGAATTACGACTACGTGTCTCTGGGTATTTTCTCCTGGTCAGCACATGGTTCACCCCCATGGGCCCTCCAGTCTGGGGCAGTCCTCTCTGGGGGATCTCTGCAAGGCTCAGCTGTGAACACTGAGATCTGCAGCTCCTTGTCTCTTTGCCCAGGGAGGTCAAAATCACAGCAGCCCAAGAAAACCCAAGAGGCTTGAGAACTGCAGATATAGCGAGGTGCGCTTTAGTCTGCTGGGAATAAAACAGATATCTGGCGAGAGGTCAGGAGAATTCCTTAGCCGGGCAGCACAGCAGAGCCAGTATGAGGCAGGAAGAGTGGATTTAGAGCAAAGGGCTAATTACTCCAGGACCCGCTCAATCTCCTGCTAGATTTACTGCTAATTAATTTTCTCTTCTTCATTTTACCTATCCAGCCAGTGAGTTAAGGAGCATCACTCACTTTCTGCTTTTCCTCCTATAACTGTCACCAGTTTCTGCTCCATTAGCAAATTGCCCTCTTGAGCATCTCTTTTCTGAAGGTTTGTTGCCTGGGCGATCTCAGTGGTCTTGACCTTGGGAAGGCCTTTTGCAAAAGGACTCAGGGCAACAAGATGCAATCATTTGAAGACAACAAAATGGGGCCATGATAACGAATGAGGGGTTTTTTGTACTTTTTTCCTCTGCCTCCCTCATAAGGAAAGAAAATTATTTTTCATGACTCTTATTTTTCTCCTATTTCCTCAACAGTTCATGTAGACAAGGCATATTTCTAGAAATAGTGCTGGGCAGGGAAGTAAATGCCTGTGAATATATTCGGAGAAGGTATGGACAACACTTAATGGAGAAAGAGAGAAAGGAGAAAATTTTAAAGACCATTATTTGGATGTTACAAAGATTTATAAATATGTCTTATTTTAACCAAATATTAACTCTTTTAAATAGGTAAGAAAATAATGCAGGCTTGTGTTGATATGTACCATCTAGTACTTCTAGAGTTGCTATTTGTGAAAATAACGATAACTGTGACACAAGTGCGCCATGCCAGAATTACAGCAAGGCTCCAGTAGCACCAGCTGGCAGTTTTCCACAAACTAAAGGTTTGTAAAGCTTATTGGCAGGTTTGTTTCAACAAGTATATTTCTGTGATGTCTTATGTATTTTCTATGTGTTCCTAGACAACAGAAAACTCTGCTTTTACTCTGTGAGCTGAATTAAATGAGTGCTCAGATATATGAACTTTTCAAAGAAAATAACATGGTTTTGAATCCAAGCTGTATTAAATTTACTTCCCAGAGCCAAAGTCTGTGGGACAATACATATCAGTTATAAATTTGGGATTAGAAGGAATTGGAAAGTGGATCAAGAAATTAATTAAAATAAGGCTACAACAATACAGAGAAGAAAATAAGAGGATGTTCTTAAACTCCTGAGTACCGAATACTGCCTATGGAAACAAGCTGTGAAGACTGCGCGTGGGGCCTCTTTACAATGAGGATGAAACCATCAGACAGGATGGCACTCTGCACACCAGGGATCCTTCCCATCCAGCCCATGGGAACAGGGGGCTGAAGACTTGCTACGCTGCCTAAAAGTCAAAGCCCAGTGGTAGTGGGGGACATTCTCATGGGTGTGCCACAGATCATTTATCTGACCTTATTTAGCACACACTGGCTACCTCCACTGAGTAAATCAAGCTTCCTGGATTAAATCTCTGTTTGTTTTATTACCATAGATGTCCTGCTTATCACTCCTCTCTCCTGAGATCTTTATTCTACACCTCAGAAGGACATGGATGTCTTTGAGGAGGTAAAAGTGGAAATGCTGCAGGGTTTTTGGGGAATCAGTAATATATTTTTGACACAGCCACAATTAAGACAAGAGCAACTGCGTGACTCATCCCACATTCTACTCGTTGTTGTTTGTCGTTAGTGCCGTGGAGTGGATTCCAACTCCTAGCGCCCTGTGGACAGCAGAGTGGAACCCTGCCTGGTCTTTCCGTGCCATCCTCTCACCTTTCAGTGCTGTATCAGACAATGCTCCACTGCTATTCACAGGGTTTTCATGGCCAAGTTTTCGGAAGTGTGTGACCAGGTCCTTCTTCCTGGTCTGTCTCAGTCTGGAAGCTCTGCCACCATGGGTGACACCGTTGGAAATCCTGGTGGCATAGCTTTCAGCATCACAGCAACACACAGCCACCAGGGTACAACAACTCGCAGATTGGATGGGGTGGTTCCCTGACCGGGAAACAAACCTGGGCCGCACCAACTCTTAACTACTAGACCGCCAGGGCTGACCATTCTACTCCTACAACAATCTAAATAAACCAGTTCAGAAACAGTAAGCTAGAATATTGTGACTTTCGTGAAATAATAAGAAAAAGTATGGAACATCAAAATATCTGCACAAAATGCTATAAAGTCTTCGGGTTTAGATGATTACATATATTCAAACTTTCATAACAGAATATTTTCAGATGTTATACAAATTACCTAGATTTGTCAACACAGCATAACCGATAAGATTTGTAATGATGGTATTGGTGGTATTTGGAGGCAAATAAGTGAAGACAGAAGTAACTGTAATGCCATCTTCATAAAAACAAATTTAGAAATGCAAATAGCCAATAAAACTATAGTTTAATATTCAGAAGCCACTCAGTTCTCGCTCAGCTCATGGGAGACAAGAGAGTTTTGGAGGAGGGGAAGTATAGGAAGGTATGAAGGGGGTTAGCTAATGCATCCCAATAATAGCAAGAGACAAGAGAAAACCAGCTATTACGAAGGTTGGGAGGATTTCTCCGAGGCTAAAACAACCCTAGGTCACCTCCAAAGGTTACATCTGCCCTTAAGAAAAATACCGAGGGACTGGGTTCCAGGATTGAGTAGATCCAACAGTTTAGGTTATTCAGATGTTCATGTCAGAAGCTAAGGAAGTGTATAGAATATTAGAAACTCAATGAGTGTTTGATTTTCCTGAGAAATGATGATAATGATAAGGACAGATATCAACAACAATAAAAAGCAAAAGCTGAAAAGTAAGGTTGGACATATAGCATAAGTTTCAGTTAGTGAAATATAATTCACCCAGACTTCTCTACCCCTAATCACTTGTAACATCAGTTATCCAGTTAAATGTCATATCTAAGGTCATTTTAAACCTTTACGTGGTAGTTATGAAAGACTCCTAGAAAATACATTCAAACAAATTTCTCTTCTTTTATTATCTGTCCAAAGGAAAAAGTGTTTAGTTTATTGGATATAATGGGACCTTTACTTAGTAGTTCTGATGCATAAGCAAGAGAGTTGGTCCTGCTAGCCTCGGAAATTAATTTCTAAAGAAAAAAGAGAGATTCTCAAGAGCTTTTTTCTAGTGGACCAAAATGACGTGGGCACTGAAGTCCGGCGTGCCTTGCCTGGAGTCCATTCCTATCATTCACGAGCTCTGGCATCCCAGGCAGTGAAGGCAGGTGTGCCTCTCCTGGAGTCCATTCCCATCACTCACGAGCTCTGGCATCATGGGCACTGAAGTCCAGCACGCCCTGCTGGAGTCCATTCTCATCATTCACGAGCTCTGGCATCATGGGCACTGAAGTCAGGTGTGCCTCACCTGGAGTCCATTCCCATCATTCACGAGCTCTGGAATCATGGGCACTGGAGGCAGGTGTGCCTCACCTGGAGTCCATTCCCTTCACTCACGGGCTCTGGCATCATGGGCACTGAAGGCAGGTGTGCCGTGCTGGAGTCCATTCCCATCACTCACGAGCTCTGGCATCATGGGCACTGAAGTCCAGCGTGCCTCGCTAGAGTCCATTCCCATCTCTCACGAGCTCTGGCGTCGTGGGCAGCTCATTTTATTTCTGGAGCTACAAATTCCTCATCCAAAAAGCAGAGACAGTGATATTTAGCTTTTAGTGCTTTTGTGAAGATTAAATAGAGTAGTGTGTAACATAATGCCTAAGAAATAGTGAATAGTCATAAAGTCCCACCAGCTCTTCCACCATAATGGGGATGGATATCATAAAATCAGGGAAGAAAGTTACATCTATATGTCAAAAAAGGCTTCTCCTATGATTTTACTCAAAATATTTTGCAGAAGTCCAAGATGATAATAAGTTCTTGGAAATTACTTGCAAGCTGCCCTGAGCTTAAACAAAGGATCTTTTAAATAAGAGGGAAAATTCAGCTTTGGGATAATATAGTTTTATCATACTGTCTTTTCATGATTATTAATAAGAACTAACTGAAATAAGCAGGAGAAAGGATACAGGTGTGTGGGCTTATTTTTTCAAAAAATGGAAATACAAATATTCAGTTAATTTTGGGTTTTTTTTAATTTTTAATAAAAATGTTTCACTATCTCAGTAGTTAATATGTTAATGAGATTCTCTCTAGGTTTGAATCACAACTCAAATTTTATTATTCTTGATTATGTTAACTCCCTTTTGTGTTATTTTTATTCTACCATTGCCACTACTGTGATAATTTAAATAACTTGTAGAAACCATGGAACACACCCTGAACATAGTGTCGTAATTATCTTAGAATGATTTTAACAACCAAATATATTCAAAATTCTCTCCAATATGTTGACCCTCATCCTCATATTTTTTAAATAGATCTTCCCTTTGTAGTTCTAATGCTCCCCACTCCTGGCTACTCAGCCTTTGCCTGTAAGTGGATGAGAAGCCATCTCCTCTCTCATAGAATGAGAGAACATTCCACTCAGGAAGACCCTGCTTCTTTGTCTAAAACTGTTCCCTAATGTTAAACTTTTGCACTGCATATTCAAGGCAACCATGGAAGCAGTAATGTTTCCTGAAAGGTAATACATATTAAACCACCATGGGCCCTTACTTACCAAAGGTTGGCCTTGAGGGAATGGATCCAGGAAGGAAGGAAGGAAGGATCAGCACTGAGTCTTGCTGTCAGAGGGATTCTTGCTCAGGAGCACACCCAATGCCTGAAGGGAAGCACAGAGTGGTCTGTGATGTGGCTGGAGGGTCCTGCAGAAAACCCAGCCTATTTCACAATTCAGCCTTGGGCCAAAGCTGATCCCACCAATGCCCCCCCTTCATGAAGCCCACAGAGGCCCTCTGATTTATACACCTGCCTTTTCTAGGCCAGTGGGGGTTGTGAGTGTGCCTGTGCCCGCTTTCCTTTACCAACACTAATCTCACAGCATGACACGAAGGCTAATTATTTGACTAGGACGGCAAATCCTAACAGTTACTGTGGAGTTAACATCATTGAAAAATAGAACCATTTAGCTGCAAGAAATCTATAACCTAGTTTGTGCTCAGCCTCTAGGCAGTAAGAGCCCACTGATGATTCCAAGAAGTGGTGTCGACCTTCTTCTCACCGAGCTTTAAGGAAGGAGCTTCTCTTTTCAGTGTTTCACTCCCTTATTACCAGGAAAACATTCTTACCAAAAAAAAAAGTCCTTCTGGTACAATTTAAACCAATTTCCCTTTGTCTGGAGGTCAAGTGAAACCAGGTGAATTGCTTGAGAGTGTGTACACTTCCTCGGCTTGTGGAGTATTCACAGTGCCGGGAAGATCCTGGGAGGGCACTTCGTTCATCTCCCTTATTTTGCAGCTGGGGATTAAAATGCAGGGGTGTCTAGTGACTTGACCAAATTCATACTGTCAGTTCACCATAGATCCCATGAGCTTCAGTCACATGCAATACAAATAATTCAAGGCATTAAGTCCTGGAATCACAAGCCTTGCCCAGAGAAAGAGGAACTCCAACAAGACAAGCAGGTTTAGTCGGGAGTCAGACCACTGGGTTCTAATCCTGGCTCTGCTGCTTACTGTCGTGACTTTGGGTAGCTAGTTCACCTGCCCTCCAGTTTCCCACCTGTGAGACGGCGTCGGTGACAGCGCCAAGCGTAGAGCGCTCTGACGAGGGCTGTATGAGCTCACACACAGTAATGACAGCTACCGTGCTATTGTGTGTCCAGGACTATTCCACGTGCTCTGACTACTAACTTAATTTCCACAGCAAACCCTAGAGGCAAATACTATTGTTCTCTTCATTTTACAGATGACAAAACTGAGGAACTTATACAAGTGCCAGGCACGCAGTGAGTGTTCTATCAACTTTAGCTGCTGGCATCATCGTCATTGTCATTATCATTATTAGTTGGTGATTTACATACAGATTAGTCTTCAAATGTTTTTGGAGCAGATTGGTTTACCCCCATGGTGCTTCCAATCCAGGGCAGTTGCCAAGGTCGGGAAATGGAAACATTAAAAAAAAATTTCATCTGAAAAAAAATCTGTGGCCCAAAGAAAATCACAAACAGCATTCCAAAGCCAAATGAGAATAACATTGGCATTCTTCATTCTTTGGAATTATCTTCATGTTGCTCCCTTTGATTGTATAGATAACAAAGAGTGAAAGAAAAAAAACTTTTTTTCCACTTGCTGACGAAAATCACAAACATTTTAATATGTTACTATAGTATTAAGATTCATGAAACATGACATTCACATATATTGCTTTTTTCCTGAAATGCTCTTGTGATGCTTGACAGCTCATTAAGGATCCATGCAAGCCCAAGCTGGGCTTCCACGTGCTGGTAACCAGCTGCTCTCACCTCTCAGAATGTGGCTGCCATAGTGCGGACTGGCCAGTCTGAAGGGAGGGTGGATCAGAGAGAGGATGTTTAGTAAGACTTCCTAGCCTCCCCTGCCGGCTTTTATTTTGACATGTGGGGCTGTAACCCAGAGTGCACAAGGATTAGAGACGTCATTTTGTGTCAGTTGTAAGACAGGATACAATAGAATCTGAGAGCAGATATTCCATCATTTGTCTGTCGTGACACTTCCAGAAGAGAGGATGCCATGGTCAAAACTGCCACCTTTTCTGATAGGGGTTTTTCTTTGCCCACTCAAGCTGTCAGCAGTTCTTAACTGGAGAATTTCACAAGCTGCAAAACTTAACTTCTTGCAAGAGAATGATTCTACTTCCCCAAAAATGGGTAAATGCTGCTGTGAAGAGGTGGGTGTAACTTAGATACTGTTGGATTGCTTTGGGTGTTCAGGGTCTTTTGTTGTTCCATATAAATTTTAGGATTCTTTGTTCTACTTACATGAAAAATATTGTTGGAACTTTGATAGGGATTGCAGTGAATCTGTAGATTGCTTTAGGAAGTATGAACATTTTAACTATGTTAATTCTTCCAATCCATGAGCATGGAATATCTTTCTACTTCTTTGTGCCTTCTCTGATTTCTTTCAACAATGTCATAGTTTTCAGCGTACAGGTCTTTTCACCTCCTTGGTTAAATTTATTCCTAGGTATTTTATTCTTTTTTTTTGCTATTGTAAGGACCTTGAATAGCCAAAGCACTCCTGAGAAAAAAGAACAAAGCTGGAGGCATCACGTACCCTTATTTCAAAATATACTACAAAGCTATAGTAACCAAAACAGCATGGTACTGGCACAAAAACAGACACACAGATCAATGGAACAGAATCGAGAGCCCAGAAATAAGCCCACACATCTCTGTACAGCTAATTTTCGACAAAGGAGCCAAGAACATACAATGGAGAAAGAAAAGTCTCGTCAATAAATGCTATTAGGAAAACTGCACAGCCACATGCAAAAGAATGAAAGTAGACCACTATTTTACACCATACACAAAAATTACCTCAAAATGGATTAAAGACTTGAATGTAAGTCCTGAAACCAGAAAACCCCTAGAAGAAAACATAGGCAGTATGCTGATCAACATCGATCTTAGCAGCATCTTTTGGAATATGTCTCCTCAGGCAAGGGAAAAAAAAGCAAAAAGAAACAAATGGAACTACTTCAGACTAAAACCTTCTGCACAGCAAAGGAAACCATCAGCAAAACAAAAAGACAACCTACCAATTGGGAAAAGATATTTGCAAATCATACATCTGATAATGGGTTAATATCCAAAATATATACAGCATATAAACAAAAAAAACCAGCAACCCTATCAAAAAATGGGCAAAGGATCTGAACAGACATTTTTCCAAAGAAGATATACAAGTGGCCAACAGGCACATGAAAAGATGTTCAACATCATTAACTATCAGGGAAATGCAAATCAAAACTACAATGAGATATCACCTCACTCCCGTCAGAATGGCTACAATGAACAAGACAAGAAATAAGAAGTGTTGGAGAGGGTGTGGAGAAAAAAGAACCCTCATAAACTGCTGTTCGGTATGCAAACTGGTGCAGCCACTATGGAAAACAGTATGGAGATTCCTCAAAAAATTAAGAATAGAACTACCATACAATCCAACTATTCCACTTCTGAGTATTTATACAAAGAAAAAGAAAACACAAATGCATAAAGGTATGCTCACCTGTGTTCATTGCAGCATTATTCACAATAGTCAAGACTTGGATACAACCCAAGTGCCCATCAATGGATGGATGGATAAAGAAGATATGGCATATATACACAATGCAATACTACTCAGTCATTTAAAAAGATGAAATCTTGCTATTTGTGACAACATGGATGGACCTTGAGAGTTTTATACTAAGGGAAATGTCAGACAGATAAAGACAAATATCGTATGATTTCACTCATATCTGGAAGATTAAAAACAACAACAACAAACAAACACATAGATACAGAGAACAGGTTACCAGAGGGGAAGGGAGGTGGGAAGAAGGCAAAAGGTATAAAGGGGGACGTTTGTACAGTGATGGATAGAAACTAGACTTTTGGTGGTGAACACAATGTGGCATATACAGAAGCCGAATTATAATGATGTGCACCTGAAATCTATATAATGTTATAAACCAATGTTACCTCAATAAAAAAGAAAGAAAGAAAGAAAGAAACAGTTGGAAGCCCAGAAAAAGAAAACCACCAACTCAAATCTAAAACCTGATGCCATTGGTTTCCAAATGGTCACACCTACCTAGCATTTAGTGGGCTGTGCTAGAACATAACAACTAAATTTAATTTTTCAGAGAATGACCAATTTCAAACAATTTGCTCATATAAAGAGTAAACAATAAAAATGTATTGAGTGATCAGCAGGGTATTCAAAAGAGGATTCTTTCAGAACACATAAATTGCATAGTAATAGATTGTTCACATTTATTGAACACCTGCTATATGTCAGGGAAATTGCTCTGTACTTCACATATGTTGTCTCATTCAGTCCTTTAAAAAGAATAAGAGCACGAGTCTCAGAGAGCTAACGTATGCTACGTACAATCACATAACAAGGAGCGGCATAGCCAGAATTCAAACTTTCCCAGTCTGATCCTGCAGGTCACATTATCCCCTAATGCTCACTCTCTCAATATGGGGTACATATTCCCCATTGGTATCTGTTTGTGATAGTGTGATTTATAATGAGAAATGTATATTTGGTCTTCATCTCCATTTCTGGCACAGAGCTCCTAAAATTCTTGGAATTTCCTAAGTGATAATAGCGCTATGAGTGTCGTTTGTTCTATGAATGAGGTGGCTTTTGGAAAGCACCTGAAGATGGGGGCTGGTTACCAGGGGACACAACCAAGTGATTAGAAAGTTGGGACTTTCAGTCTCACCCCTCTACTCCCACCTCCCCCGGGGAGGGGAGTGGGGCTGGAGATTGAGTTCAGTCACCAATAGCCAATCCGTTATACCTGTGTAATGAAGCCTCCAGAAAAATCCAAAAGGACAGGGTTCAGAGAGCTTCTCGGTTGGTGAACACCTGGGGATTCGGGGAGAGTGGTGCACCTGGAAAGGACATGGAAGCTCCGTGCCCTTTCCCCGTATCTTGCCCTATGCATCTCTTCCGTCTGGCTGTTCCTGAGTTATATTCTTTTATAATAAATCAATAATCTAGTAAGTCATATGTTTCTCTGAGTTCTGTGAGCCACTCCAGCAAATTAATCAAACCCAAGGAGGGGGTCGTAGGAACCTCTGATTTATAGCCATTCAGTCAGAAGCACAGGTGACAACCTGGACTTATGATTGGTGTCTCAGGGATGGAGGGGGAGAGGGCAGTCTTGTAGGACTGAGTCCTTAACCTATAACCCAAGGAGGGGTTGTATGAACCTCCAATCTATAGCCAGTAAGTCAGAAGCACAGGTAACAACCTGGGCTTGTGATTGGCATCTGCAGTGGAGGACAGTCTTGTGGGAATGGGCCCTGAACCTGTGGAATCTGATGCTGTCTCCCGGTAGATAATTAACATCAGAATTGAGTTGAATGTAGGACACCCAGCTGGTATCAGCGAGAATTGCTTGTTGGAATGGGAAACTGCCCCCACACCCTCATCAGAATTGGGCACACAACCGTTTTACTGTTCCTCGGCTAAGGTGCATGCCAAACACAGTCTGAACATGTTGTAACTTCCCAACATTTTCCTGTAGCTATGGAGAAACAACATTTTATGCATTTGAAATTTAGAAATATTCTGTCAAATGTATTTCTGAAAAATTCCCACTTCTTAGTTCCAGCCAAGATAAAAGTTTATTTGTTTGCTTCTTTGGGAAAGCAAAAAATTTTATATGTAGGAGATGATTTGAAAAGTTGGTGACTGACTTACATAGCTAATGCCAGGGTGGACATGTTGACACTTCTTGTTTCTTAGAAAGTGGGTGGAAGATGGTAAATTGGAACTTAGAATAAGTGTTCTTAATTTTAATGTCTTCTTTTAAATTTCAGAAAACAATGCTGGATCCCACAAACCAGGCCTACTTCATAATTGATCAACAAAACATATACTGACTACGTTTAGCTTCACTTCTCACCTTGATAACTCAAAACTACTGAAAATTCTGAGGTTTGTGATTTTAGTGTCATTCTTCACTTGATATCTTTAAAATGAAGTAATTTTTACAATATAATTTCAAATGGGAGTACGATTGGCAGATAAAAATTGCAAGTTTTGTATAGTATTGATCCCAAGAAAGGTCAGACTGTGAATCAGCCCAAGTGAGAAAGACGATGTGGTTGCTGAGACCCCACAATGTGCTTGCAGCCGGGAAGATGAGGCTGTTACCCTGAGCGCAATGACACAAGGGACACGTCCAGGCTTATGTAAAATATGGGTTACATTATCGTAAGGACGAAAATGAGTAAACACCTTGATGTCTCTCGTGCAAAAATGAAAAAATAAATTTTCCTGAGCAATAACTCTATGAAATTGTCAGTCTTGCAGCAAGTTTAAAACAAATCATGGACATTCTGAAGGAAAAAGCAATAGATTATTTACACCTAAACAAGAGAGACGTCTTGACTAGAATCAATAAAACAAAAGTACAAATCAAGCTAAAAATTTTTAAATGGTTGGGGTTTGTTTGATAACCAATTTCAGAATCACCTTGAAAGATGATGTTTATGAAATAAGAAAAAATTAGGTAAAGTTCTATTCTTCAGATATGAAAAAAAAATTCTCCTTTTGATGAAAAAAACAGCAAAGCTAAAGAAAACAAAATTAATTTCCTCATACAACATTGCCAAATAATGCAGTTTCAAGTGCCCCAAAAACAGAGTTGAATTGGTTGAGAGACTTTAGGTTCTTAGGTAATTAATTCATACTATATTTTGGATTTTTTCACTATATTTATAATGATTTTATCTATGAAGATATGTTCATTGAAAATGTTTATAGTTTTGTTTTTTTTTATTTTAACAAGAAACATACTTATGTGAGTTATTTGTCAACCGAATACTATTCACTCGAAGAACACACAGACGTCTGCACGGTAGGGAAGAGTCTACAAGTGGTTAAAATGACATGAGTCGTTGCTCACATCAAGGCCATAGGAAACGCTATTAGCCAGTCACTACCGCATTACTCAGCAAGGACCTCTCTCAGATGGTTTCATTCCTGGTTTTGTTCAGTTCATTCACTGAGGTTGTAAAAAGGCTAAATGTTCTTAAAACAATAAAAAATACTGGTTAGAATATTTGTTTTTTAGAAAATCTGAATTAAAATGGAAATGTACTTTGGAAGCTGGCTGTGCTACATAGATCTATTCTGATACAGTCAGGGGGAGGTGCTGAACAGAATTCGTAAACTCAGATTTAGGTGTTATTTTTTTTTATGAGATGTTGAGAAGATAATGAAATTTTTAAAAAGGATAACATCCTGGCAAATATGTTTGTTGACCCAGAGTTGGCTTGTTTACCAGATATATTCTTAAGACTGCATGCCCTAGATCAAGGCAAATCTCCATGTTTCAACTGCCCACGAGGATTGCTGTGAGGAAGACGGGCTAGATGAAGAAATTTAACCTTGGAGACTAAGAATCATTGGAGACTCTTGATTTGATGCACGTTAAAGTGTCTGTGGCAAAATAAAAATCAAAAACCATTTTTCATTAATGAAAAGACTGAGAACAAGTATTTCCCAGACACGATAGTAGAACGTGGTCAAGGTATCAGCCCCTTGGAGTCAAGACCTCTGGAGGTGGCTGTATAACACAGGTGACCAGAGAGAGACAGTTAATGAATTTCCTCAGCAGGATCCTGAAACGCCAAGAGGCACAAACTCAAACACCTTCAGGGCAACGCCAGTCAGTGATCCTGAAGAGGTGAGAGACAACCATTTACCTTCCTTTGTGGAGGAGAGGCTGAATTTTGCCCTCAGGTCACCGGTATGTGACCTGCACTCCAATATGTCCCTTGTCTGGCCAAATTTTGGGCATCTCACCTCGGTCATTATTCTGACTTTACTTAGAAAGTGTCAGAAAATGCCATTTGTATACCTATTATGTGAATCAGGGTCCTCAAAACACACCATGCCAAACATGGGACCAAATCAGTCTGGTGTCAATGTAACTCAAAATTACCTTTATGTAATGAGGTAGGATTCTCTGAAATTTGCATTGAAATGCATTGTCTTTCAAAAATGACATGTAAATGAATTTTAATTCAAATCATCCATTGTTCATCCATTATCTAAGAAGAGAATTGGGATTTTTTTTATTTTGTCTTCTGAAGGTAAATAATTTGAAACGTTATTACAGTGTAAGTGAATCCTGTAATAAAACACTGTGCCACTTCTTTCAAAGAATGAATCAGTGTATTTATTGTCATTCAACCAATGTTAAAAGAGCTCCTCCTTTGGGCCCCCAGGTTTTTGGACAGACTGCTGCTAGAGAATGACTTAACATCTGGAACCTGTGCTGAGGGAAGTCCTAATATGTGTCTTTACACAATTTACTCTTACCTCGCTGCATCCTCTATAGACACAGACATGTCTAGAGTCTGATTATAAATATGTCTTCCTCAGTTACCTACTACTTTCTGTATTTTGTCCCTTCATGTCTAAGCTAAAATCAACTTTAAGATATGGTCACAATTCCATTCAACCAAAGATTTCTATTGCTTTTCTTGCCTTGTTTACATGATTTTTATCGACTCCACTTGATTTAAAAGAATTGCCATTTTGATTACCTGGAGCGTGCGCGCATAAGTGTGTGCGCTTTTCAGTATATCGTCTGCCAATCTCAAATTTTATTTGACAATCATGAACGGGAGGTGTTGTTTAAAGATTTATATTGTTTATTTATTGGTCATTTTAGTTTAAATCTTAAATCTTAGACAAAAGGATTAGCCAAAAAAATGATGGTTTCCTGATAAAACTGGTTCTGTTTACCCCGATGCACGATCATGAGCATTCTATTCTGAATGTAGTGTCAGACCAAAGAGAGCAGGGCAAGTCCTCGACTCCGTGCTGCACTCAGTGCAACCAGTGCTGACCGCTCCTCCCTGCTCCTACAGAGGAACCAAGGGAATTCCTTAGATCAGAGCTTCCGCTGGGCATTCTGGACACTGCACTTTCCTTCCTTCAAAACAATTTCCTACATAAATGCTTATCATTTAATTTTTACTTATTTACTAGACTTCATGAATTGGATTAATCATAATCTTTCATTTGCAGTATACCATCATCATTTTACATGTATTACCTTTCTTTATATAATTTAATAGTTTATTTTCTAATGTACTTACTTTTAATTCTATAATAAGCACCGGAAAACATCATCTAACCCAAGAACTAGAAATATTACCCAAAACTCACATTTTCTCAGGTGCTTCTCCCAAACCCATATCCCTGTTTTCTCCTTAAAAATAATCAATAGTCACGCATCTCTTAAAGACAGGGAGACGTTCTGAGAAATATGTCAAGTGATTTCATGGCTGTGCGAACGTCACAGAGTGTACTTACAGAAACCTAGACAGTACAGCCTACTACACGCCTAGGCTCGATGGTCCTGATTTTGTGGGACCCCCCTCCTATATGTGGTCCGTCATTGACCCAAACATCATTATGTGGCGTCTGACTGCACAGGCATGCCTTGTTTTATTCCCGCTTTGCAGATACTGCATTTTTACAAGACCCTCCACCCACAACAAGATTATGACTGGCTGAAGGCTCGAATGATGGTTAGCATTTTCTAACAATAAAGTATTTTTTAATTAAGGTATGTAAGTTTTTTAGACATAATGCTAATGTACACTTAGAGACTACAGTATAGTGTAAACATAACTCTTCTATGCACTGGGAAACCAAACAATTTGTATGACTGGCTTCATTGCAATATTCGCTTCATTGCAGTAGTCTGGATCTGAACCTGCGAGACCTCTGAGGTACTCCTGCACCAGAATTTTGTATCTGTCATCCCCGTATTTTTTAACGTAGGAGTGTCGCTGCATATATTTGATGCATAAAAAATGTATGTTTCATTTTACCTAGTTTTCAGTTTCAAAAAATGGCATCAAACTTATGTTGTCTTTTGACTCTTGCTTTACTGACTCAACAAAATGACACTAATATTTATCTATGTCATTGTATGTAGATGACAATATCCCATAGTGAAAAGATACTACAATTCACATATTTTCTACCAATGGACATTTGCATTGTTTCCAATTTGGTTTTTTTTCTATACAATTAGTGTTGTTTTGTACATGTTTGCTAGTGTACATATGCTACAATTTTCCTTGGGGAACATTGAAACTTGGAGTGTAATTATTAGATTATAAAGAATGCAAAATTCAGCTCTACATTTTTTTCAAAGTGGTTATACTAGTTTATATTCCCACCATCAGTGAAAAAAGAAATCCTTGACACACATTCTATCCAACACTTGACACTGTCAGACTGCCTTATTTTTGCTACTCAAAGGTAAAATTGAAATCGCCTTCTCGCTTTGCATCTCCTTCATTGCTAGTGAGTTGAACAACTCGTGAGTTTTTGGCCATCCGTGTTCCTCTTAGGTGACATGCCTGCTCAGATCTTTTGCACATTTTTGTATTCACTTTGCTGTTGTTTATTAATTATTTAGGAATTCTTCTACATTGCATTATTGATTTTATGTTGATTTGCCAGCATCTTCTCCCAAACTTGTAACTTGTATTTGAATTTTCTTTACGGTATCTTTTTATGAAAAAAAAAATTCTTAATTTTAGTGTATTCAAATTTATAAATCCCTTTCTTTAGGTTGGTATTTTTTGTTTTTTATTTAAGCAAACTTTCTTGCCTTGAATTCAGAAAGCTATTCCATATTCCCTAAATTTTATTCTAAAAGTTTTAAAGTTTGCTTTTAACATTTAGATTCTCAATCTATTCAAAGTGGATATTTGCACATGGTGGGTATGAACCCATCTCCCTCAGCCCACACACAGAGATAACTAATTTTGAGTGCTTGATTTGTTAAGCAACCTTCCTTTCCACACTAATGTCATGCTATCTCTGTCATATCAAAGTTCCATCTCTGCATGGGTCTGTTCCTGGGTTCCATTCTATTTGTCTCTGTGAGTTCCCTGCATCGATACTGCTGCCTTGTAACAGTCATAAGTCTGTTAAGGCCATTCTGCAGACATAGGAATCGAAATATATTGTTTCTTTGTCTCTTGACACTCACAGTGGCTGGCTTTCTCTTGTGTTTGGTGATCTTTGTGAAAACATACTTGATTTTAATCTGTAGGACTTATCACAGACCTAAGATAGGGAGACAGTCCTCCAGGAGGTCATTCTCTTCTTCTGTTGGTCGTCAGAGAGTACCTTGTGCAGGATGCAGTCTATGGTTTTCTTGTTTTCTTTTTGATGTTACCTGCTAATATTATTCTATGTGAGTGTGTTTATTTTATTTATTTATTTATTTATTTTACTATTTTTCATTCAGTAATGTGTAATTAGAGCCAACTATGGACAAAAATGGATACAATAAAATATTATTTATTGAGCATAAATGTCAAGTATTTTCCTAAATGTTTTATATGCATTATCTCTTTTAGTCCCTATAACAACCAGATGAGATTATTACTATCATTATCTTCAATTTATGGATGAGGAAACTGAGGCTTAGAGGAGCTAAATTTCAGTGGCCCAAGATCACAGAGCTGTGGGAAGCTGGCATTTGCTTCAGAGGCTACACTCTTAGCTATTATAGAGCCAGCCTTGATGGCCTAGTGGTTAAAGTTTGGCGTGCTCTGCTTCGGCAGCCTGGGGTTCAGTTCCCAAGCACGGAACTACACCACTCATCCATCAGTAGCCATGCTGTGGTAGTGGCTCACATAGAAGAACTAGAAAGATCTACAACTAGAATATAGAACTATGTACTAGGGCTTTGGGGAGGGAAAAAAAAGAGAAAGATTAACAACAGATGTTAGCTCAGGGCGAATCTTTCCCAGCAAAAAAACAGAAAACAAAATAGTACATAGGAAATAACAGCCTTCAGTATAGGCAAATGTCCTTATAAAAAAAAACTATTATGCTATGCTGCTCCAAAAGCAAACATCAGTCACTAACACAGCACTTATGTCCTAACCTCAACTCAGTCTCATTAATTGTGAAAATGTATCCATTGATATGGTCATGTGTGATATTCTATAATGACTAGTGAAAGCAAGGAGTTCCAATAAATGAAAACAGGAATATAACAGGCCCTGTTGATCGCCTACCCAACATTTTCTCTGGTTCCTAAGGGACTATGTTTTAAGATATCCAGCCTTCCTCCACAGAGCCATATGTTTCTGAGGAAGCTGACTCCATCATCAGATGATCCAGTGGGTCTGGAGGAGTCTGAGTCCAGTGGTCATAAAGATGCTCTTGCCAAGGATTGGTATAGGAACAAACATGTGGTCAATTTCAGATCCATGAACCACAGGAGAAAATCTTTTCAGCATGAGAAGCTGTCCTTTTTTACTAACACAAGAGACATAAGAGTAAACTCCTTTTCTGCTACTACTCATTATTGTCCCCAGATGGTATGTGTTACAGCCACATGTGATCACAAGAGGAAACCAACTATAGGATGAAGCCAAAAGTGGGGACAGTGGAGTGGAAACTGAGTGGAAGGAACCTGAATTTTTGATAAAATTAATAAACTCATCCTACCTTACTGGGTACCTTACATCTTTTTTTTTTCATTGTGAGAAACAGTACATTATCTTTTGGTTAAGACAGGGAGGGTAAAGCAGAGTTTTATGATACTTGTTGCTAAATCCATCATATCTGATGAATGGTGATGACTTTTACAAAATAAAGACCTCCATAGTTCTTCAATCTCATTCAATGCAAGAAGCCTATATTTTCCCTTTCTATAGAATACAAATCCATAAGAGTAAATGTTTCACTGAATTACAACAAAATGTTTCACTGAATTACAATAAAACCCAAGATAAATAAGTTACAGTCCCAAAACAAAATCCTTATCAAAATTTTTATTTAATATTAATATAGAAACCCTTATGGATATATACATACACTGCTACTGGTTGTTGTACATGGACACATCTGAAAAATAATTTGACTATATAGAGATTTTAAATTAAATATTCATACCCTTCAAAAATAATTTACAACCATGAACATAAATAAAACCACCTAAAGAGAGAGGATACAAGAGGAAGAGGAGAGAGTGTGAGATAGAGTCTGGATTCAATGTAGAGGAGGATGACGCAGAAAGAGACAGAGAAAGCAAAGCAAGAAAGTTGAGAGAAAAAGAGGAGAGAGCTCTGTCACAGAAGCTAAGACAAGAGAGTGCTTTAAAAAAGAAGAAACAGTAAATAGAATTGTATGTCTATAAAAAGCAACTTAAGAAAAACAAAGAAAAATCTCCTTTAGCTTAAGGGAAATGGAAGCCATTAGTGACCAAGGGGCCAGAAGCTAGATTAGAAATGGTTCAGTTATAAGTGTGTGTTGTGTGGTGGGCTCCATGATGCACCACCCAGATCCCCTTTCAGATCAAGAAGACTTGTTTCTCTAGCTGCTGGGAGGGGTGCCAGCACATAGCCCTCAGCTATCAACCCCCTTTGGGGTTTGGCTCAGCTGCAGAAAGCTGCCTTGCCCAAGGTCACACCTCCATTCCTGTGACAGCCTGGGTCCAATGACTGACTGATATGGGTGTAAAGTCCCAGTCTTCCTGACCCAACTGCGGACAGCGCTGAAGATGCTCGCTGTCTTCAGAGCCCCCAGCAGGGCTGGCTGAGGCCTCTACTGAGACTGCAAAGCTGCTCAGCTTCTGCGTCGTCCTGGTTCTATCCCCTCCCTTCTGCAGGCGTTGACCCCAGAGCACTCTGTAATAAACCTACTGCACGCCAATTTCCACCTGAGCATTGGCTGCCCGCAAAACCCACGCTGCAAAGAAGGAACAGGCGAGTTCTGTTACTAGTAGAAAGTAAAGACATTGAAACGATGATTGAAGACTACTTTTTCAAGGTGTGTGGCAATGAGGGAAAGTTAGAGATAGTACTTAAAAGGGTCATGAGAGGATTTCCTGTTTTTATGTTTTTATTTGAGAGAGACTTACATTTCATGAAGCAGATACACAAAGGAACACTTTCCTTAAGAAATATCTAAAAATGCTGGGAAATGAAAATTTTTTTAAACATCTTCTTACATGACAGTCAAACAATAAGAAAGTGAAGAGAACTCTCAGAGGGCAAAAACAATGAAAAGACCAGGACTTCAGAGAAGCAGCAGTCTTAAAGCCAACAGCCATCCTGCGGTATCTGCCAATCCCTGATGTCTCCTGGACCTTTTGGTTTTAATAGGCTTGAAGAGGGTAAAAGAAACAGTCTAGGACCTACTCAAGAAGGGAGATCTGGTCAAGACTCCCACACAAAGCTGGGGCCACCAAAGACGACTCTCACAATCCAGTGGAGCCCAAAGAAAGAAAACAGTGACACAGACTCGCCCCACAGAGAAATAGAAGTGTAGCCATCTCAGCCTTGGCCTTCAAGTGTGGGGGAGGAGGCACAATGCCTACTCTTAAATTTTCTAACCAAATTGCTCTCACACAGGTTTGAGCCCAGATTTTATACCACATTTGTAGCCCCCAAAAAAACTCAAGCTAAGAATTTAACTTATAAAGTTCTAATCCAGCCATTTGTGACAACATGGATGGACATTGAGGGTATTATGCAAAGTGAAATAAGTCAGAGGGAGAAGGTTAAATACCGTATGATCTCACTCATTAAGTAGTAGATAATAACAACAATAAACAAACACGTAGAGACAGACATTGGATTTCTGGTTACCAGAGGGGAAGGGGGGAGGGAGGAGGGTGAAAGGGATAATTCGGCACATGTGTGTGGTGATGGGTTGTAATTAGTATTCGGGTGGTGAACATGAAGTAATCTAGGCAGAAATAGAAGTATAATGATGTACACCTGAAATTTATACAATGTTATAAACGAATGTTACTGCAATAAACAAAAAATTTTAAAAATAAAAATTAAAAATTAAAAAAAAGTTCTTTATATAGAACCTGGCTGATGCACATCCAAAATCTCTTAAACACCTTAAACGCAGGCCTTAAAGTCTCACAAATAAAATGGACGTGATTGAATGCAACAAAAAAATCATTTAAAAACTCATTAAAAATACTATTAGAAAGAATCACCAGAAACAACAAACAGAACTATTTAAGAAACATTACAGATCCTTTAATGTCAGATATTGAATACAAATAAGTATGTTTAATATATTTTAGAAAAATAAAATTAAAAATGCTATTGAGGAGGGGCGGAGTCAAGATGGCGGCGTAGGCAGACTCGGAACTCACCTCCTCCCGTGGACACAGCCAATTTACAACTACTCGTGGAAAAATTACCCCTGAGACAGAACTGAAAACTGGATAAGAGGATCTCCTGCAACAACGGACAATCCTAACGGGGGTAGAAGAGGCAGAGACTCCCTTCTGGAGAGGAAAAACGCTGCCTTCACAAGCCGCCAGCGTCACGGCCGCCGGGAGCAGCGCACAGGTACGCAGCCTCCCTGGAGGCGCGGGGTCCTGAGCCGGGGAGCGCCCCCGCTGTGGGCATTTTGTGGACGCAGCACAATCGAGACCAGCAGCATAATATCTGACTGTGCCTGCTACTAAAGCATTGGGGAGCACACCCAGAAAACCCGGTTCACAAAGAAACTAAAACTGGCTCTTAAAGGGCCCACGCACAAACTCACCCGTTCCACAAAGCATCCTAAAATCACCAGAAAGAAAGGTGCACAGTGCTTTGGTGACAAGAGACTCACCTAATAGACCCTGAGTGCATCTCGGTGAGGGGTGAGACCTCTCCAGGGACTGGGACATTGGCGGCGGCCATTGTTGTGGCCTGGTGTGAGCGTGCTGACACAGAAGCCATTGGAGTTCTCCCTGAGGCCTGCTAGCCCAGGGTCTGCTCCACCTGCTAGAGCACCGATTTAATCCAGCTCAGCCAGGGCAGGCAGCCCACCCTAGAGACTGGCCCCACCCAACAACAAGCCCTCAGGCAACTTGTGGGCCTGCATAGATTGGTGACTGGATTCTCTGCAGCCTGGCAACTGAGCCAACTTGAGCGGGGCAGGATGTGCACAAGGAGCGGGTGGAGAGTGTGGGGCGGTGGCAGAGTGTGAGGGGCTCCCGCCGTGGAGAGACTGGGTCCACTTGGGGAGCTTGGGGCGCTCACACGGGGCAGAACTGTGTTGACTGTGTGTGTGGACCTGTGGGCAACAGGGCTTGTCAGCTGCAGAAGACTTGTGCTTCTCAAAGACCAACATAGGAGGTTTGCCCCACCTTCCAAAGCCTGAAACAATGGGGTGCTCCTGTGCCTGAGGCCAGCCCCACCCAGCTGCAATCCTCAGAGAGCTGACAAGAGACCTAATAGGCTAGAGGCTTACAGCAATTGTAAGGCCCTGAGCCTAACAACCTGCCACACTGGGGGCCTACTCACTTAAAAGAAATACTGCAACATAAATGTGGTATTAGAGCTTACAGCCAACTGTGCTGGGGCTCCCCACACCTGATAAAGAGACTGAAGGGCCCACAACAACTACAAGCAGCTGAGCATTACAACAGCTGGCCAGGAGCATAACTTGGTCTCCCTGGGTGCCTACAGGGAGAGCTAACAGGCCACAATAGAAGGACACACGTAGCCCACATAGGGGCCACCCCTGGAACATTGAGAACTGAGGGAAGCACACTGGAAGCCTCCTAAGGCATCACTTACATAAGGTCACCTATCCAAGAGCAGGAGACATAGCTGACCTACCTAATACGTAGACACAAGCACAGGGAAAGAGGCAAAATGAGGAGGCAAAAGAATACATTCCAAGTAAGGGAACAGGACAAAACCCCAGAAAAGGAACTAAGTGAAACAGAAATGAGCAACCTACCTGACAGAGAGTTCAAACTAAGAGTGTTAAGGATGCTCACTGATCTGGGGAGAAGAATAGATGAACTCAGTGAGAATGTCAACAAAGAAATGGAAGATATAAAAAAGAACCAATCAGAAATGACGAATACAATACTGGAAATGAAAAATTCATTAGAGGGACTCAAAAGCAGAGTAGAGGATACAGAAGAATGGATCTGTGAGCTGGAAGAAAGACTAGAAGAAATTACCCAAGGTGAACAGGTAAAAGAGAAAAGAATTAAAAAGAGTGAGGACAGTCTAAGGGACCTCTGGGACAACATCAAGCGCACTAACATCCGTGTTATAGGTGTCCCGGAAGGAGAAGAGCGAGACAAGGGGGCAGAGAATCTATTTCAAGAAATAATAGATGAAAACTTCCCTAACCTAAGGAAGGAAACAGACATCCAGGTACAGGAAGCACAGAGAGCCCCAAACAAGATAAACCCAAAGAGGCCCACACCAAGACACATCATAATCAAAATGTCCAGAATTAAAGATAAAGAGAGAATCCTAAAAGCCGCAAGAGAATGTCAAGTTACATACAAAAGAAACCCCATAAGGCTATCAGCTGACTTCTGAGCAGAAACCTTACAGGCTAGAAGAGAATGGCACGATATATTTAAAGTGCTAAAAGGAAAAACTTACAGCCAAGAATACTCTACCCAGCAAGGTTATCATTCAAAATGGAAGGAGAGATCAAAATTTTCCCAGATAAGCAAAAATTAAAGGAGTTTGTCACCAAGAAACCAGTGCTACAAGAAATGTTAAAGCGACTGATTTAAGGGGAAAAGAGAAGACCACAAATAAGAAAAATTATCTATTTCCATGATAAGAGGGAAATGGATACAAATGCACAAAAAAGAGGTTAGATATGATATCAAAAACATAAAAGGAGGGAGGAGGGGAGTTAAAGAGTACAGCTTTCAGACAGAGGTCAAACTAAAGTGACCATCAATTCTGTATAGGAGAAGTAAGGAACAGAGAAGGACTACTAAAACACTGAGAAAAAAAAAAAAGTTAAAAAATGGCAGTAAGTACATACTTATCAATAGTTACTTTAAACGTCAATGGACTAAATGCTCCAATTAAAAGGCATAGGGTGGCTGACTGGATAAAAAAACAAGACCCATATATATGCTGCATACAAGAGACACACTTCAGACCTAAAGACACTCACAAACTGAAAGTGAAGGGATGGAAAAAGATACTCCACGCAAATGGCAATGAAAAGAAAGCTGGGGTAGCAGTACTCATATCAGACAAAACAGACGTTAAAACAAAAACTGTAAAAAGAGACAAAGAAGGTCATTACATAATGATCAAGGGAACAATCCAACAAGAGGATATAACACTTGTAAATATCTACACACCCAATGTAGGTGCACCTAAATATATTAAGCAATTATTAACAGACATAAAAAGAGAAATAGACAGTAACACAATAATAGTAGAGGACTTTAACACTCCACTTACACCAACGGATAGATCATCCAAACAGAAGATCAATAAGGAAACATTGGCCTTAAATGACACACTAGAACAGATGGACCTAGTAGATATATACAGAGCATTCCATCCAAAAACCGAAGAATACACGTTCTTTTCAAATGCACATGGAACATTCTCCAGGATTGATCACATATTAGGCCACAAAACAAGTCTCCATAAATTTAAGAAGATTGAAATAATACCAAGCATCTTTTCTGACCACAACGGTATGAAACTAGAAATCAACTATAGGAAGAAAATCAGAAAAGCCACAAATACGTGGAGATTAAACAAAATGCTACTGAACAACGACTGGGTTAATGAAGAAATCAAAGAAGAAATCAAAAAATACCTGGAGACAAATGAAAATGAAAATACGACATGCCAGAATTTATGGGATACAGCAAAACCGGTTCTAAGAGGGAAGTTTATGGCGATACAGGCCTATCTCAACAAACAAGAAAAATCTCAAATAAACAATCTAACAATGCACCTGAAGGAACTGAAAAAAGAAGAACAAACAAAGCCCAAAATCAGTAGAAGAAGGGAAATAATAAAAATCAGAGCAGAAATAAATGAAATAGAGACCAAAAAAACAATAGAAAAAATTAATAAAACCAAGAGCTGGTTCTTTGAAAAGATCAACAAAATTGACAAACCTTTAGCTAGACTCACCAAGAAAAAAAGAGAGAAGGCACAAACAAGTAAAATCAGAAATGAAAGAGGAGAGGTTACAACAGACACCTCAGAAATACAAAAGATTATAAGAGAATACTATGAAAAGCTATATGCCAACCAATTCGACAATCTGGAAGAAATGGATAAATTCTTAGAATCATACAACCTTCCAAAACTGGATCAAGAAGAAGTAGAGAATTTGAATAGACCAATCACCAGTAAGGAGATTGAAACAGTAATCAAAAACCTCCCCAAAAATAAAAGTCCAGGACCAGACGGCTTCCCTGTTGAATTCTACCAAACATTCAAAGAAGACTTAATACCTATCCTTCTCAAACTCTTCCAAAAAATTGAGGAGGGGAGGAAGCTCCCTAACTCATTCTACGAAGCTGACATTACCCTGATACCAAAACCAGACAAGGACAACATAAAAAAAGAAAATTACAGGCCAATATCACTGATGAACATCGATGCAAAAATCCTCAACAAAATATTAGCAAATGGCATACAACAATACGTTAAAAAGATTATACACCATGATCAAGTGGGATTTATTCCAGGGATGCAGGGATGGTTTAACATTCGCAAATCAATCAACGTAATACACCACATTAATAAAATGAAGAACAAAAATCACATGATCATCTCAATAGATGCAGAGAAAGCATTTGACAAGATACAGCATCCATTTATGATAAAAACTCTGAATAAAATGGGTATAGAAGGAAAGTACCTCAACATAATAAAGACCGTATATGAGAAACCCACAGCTAATATCATCCTCAATGGTGAAAAACTGAAAGCTATCCCTCTAAGAACAGGAACCAGACAAGGATGCCCACTGTCACCACTCCTATTTAACATAGTACTGGAAGTCCTAGCCAGAGCAATCAGGCAAGAGAAAGAAATAAAAGGGATCCAAATTGGAAAGGAAGAAGTGAAACTGTCATTATTTGCAGATGACATGATTTTATATATAGAAAACCCTAAAGAATCCACCAGAAAACTTTTAGAAGTAATAAACGAATATGGTAAAGTTGCAGGATACAAAATCAACATACAAAATCAGTTGCATTTCTGTACACTAACAACGAAGTAGCAGAAAGAGAAATTAAGAATACCATCCCATTTACAATTGCAACAAAAAGAATAAAATACCTAGGAATAAACTTAACCAAAGAGGTGAAAGATCTGTACACCGAAAACTATAAAACATTTCTGAAAGAAATTGAAGAAGACACAAAGAAATGGAAAGATATTCTGTGTTCTTGGATTGGAAGAATTAACATAGTTAAGATGTCCATACTTCCTAAAGCCATCTATAGATTCAATGCAATCCCTATCAAAGTTCCAACAACATTTTTCACAGAAATAGAACAAAGAATCCTAAAATTTATATGGAACAACAAAAGACCCCGAATAGCTAAAGGAATCCTGAGAAAAAAGAACAAAGCTGGAGGTATCACACTTCCTGACTTCAAAATATACTACAAAGCTATAGTAACCAAAACAGCTTGGTACTGGCACAAAAACAGACACACAGATCAATGGAATAGAATCGAAAGCCCAGAAATAAACCCACACATCTATGGACAGCTAATCTTTGACAAAGGAGCCAAGAACATACAATGGGAAAAGAAAGTCTCTTCAACAAATGGTGTTGGGAAAACTGGATAGCCACATGCAAAAAAATGAAAGTAGACCCTTACCTTACACCATACACAAAAATTAACTCCAAATGGATTAAAGACTTGAATGTAAGACCTGAAACTGTGAAACTTCTAGAAGAAAACATAGGCAGTACGCTCTTCGACATCAGTCTTAGCAACATCTTTTCAAACACCACATCTGACCGGGCAAGAGAAACAATAGAAAAAATAAACAAATGGGACTACATCAAACCGAAAAGCTTCTGCACAGCAAAGGAAACCATCAACAAAATGAAAAGACAACCTAACAATTGGGAGAAGATATTTGCAAACCATACATCTGATAACGGCTTAATCTCCAAAATATATAAAGAACTCATGCATCTCAACAACAAAAAAACTACCAACCCAATTAAAAAATGGGCAAAAGACCTGAACAGACATTTCTTCAAAGAAGATATACAGATGGCCAACAGACACATGAAAAGATGTTCAAAATCACTAACTATCAGGGAAATGCAAATCAAAACTACAATGAGATATCACCTCACGCCCATCAGAATGGCTATAATTAACAAGACAGGAAACAATATGTGTTGGAGAGGATGTGGAGAAAAGGGAACTCTCATACACTGCTGGTGGGAGTGCAAACTGGTGCAGCCACTATGGAAAACAGTATGGAGATTCCTCAAAAGATCAAGGATAGAACTACCATATGATCCAGCTATTCCACTGCTGGGTATTTATCCAAAGAACTTGAAAACACCAATTTGCAAAGGTACATGCACCCCTGTGTTCATTGCAGCGTTATTCACAATAGCCAAGACTTGGAAGCAACCTAAGTGCCCATCAAGGGACGAATGGATAAAGAAGATGTGGTATATATACACAATGGAATACTACTCAGCCATAAGAAACGATGAAATCCAGCCATTTGTGACAACATGGATGGACATTGAGGGTATAATGCAAAGTGAAATAAGTCAGAGGGAGAAGGTCAAATACCATACGATTTCCTTCATTAAGTAGTAGATAATAACAACAATAAACAAACACATAGGGACAGAGATTGGATTGGTGGTTACCAGAGGGGAAGGGGGGAGGGAGGAGAGAGAAAGGGATAATTCGGCACGTGTGTGTGGTGATGGGTTGTAATTAGTATTTTGGTGGTGAACATGATGTAGTCCATGCAGAAATAGAAGTACAATGATGTACACCTGAAATTTTTACAATGTTATAAACCAATGTTACTGCAGTAAACAAAAAATTAAAAAAAAAATGCTATTGAGGGTGTGGCCAAATATTGAAAGACAATCAAAAAACATGAGATAGGTTTGGAAGTCTGGAAATAAGGTAGAAATTTTAGAAATGATAAATATAATAGCCAAAAATTAGAAATTCAATAGATAGTTTAAAGAACAAAGGTCAGAGAAAGTTTAATAAATTAAAAGATTTGAACAAATAAACCAAAATATAAGACAAATAATTTTATAATTAAGGGAGAAAAAATCTTTCAAAGAGAAAATAATAATGACATTTTCTAGACAAACAAATACTGAAAGATTTAGTAAAACACAGGCTTTCATTAAAGGAAACTGGAAAGGATATTCTCTAGGAAGGAAGAGAAGGTACTATGTGGAGAAATCTAGTCAAACAATGATTGCGTAGATAACAACAATGGTAATAATAATCCATTTTATAGAATTTAAGAAAATAAGATAAAATTTAAAATGTTGCATTAAAGCATAAAAAGTGGAAAGAAAATGATCACAATTAAAGCACAATAATGTCTTGAATTTTTCAGAAAGAGAGTAAGATACTGATTAGTTTCAGACATTATTATGTTATTTTTAACTTTATTATGCTTACCTTTTTCAGATAGTGATGAAAATATAAAAATAGAGAAGGAAAAATAGAATGAGAAAAAAACAGAAGGAACATGAATCCTAAAAATGTGGGACAAATAGAAATCAAAAAATACTATAGTATAAATAAATCTAAATATTCAAACAATAACAATAATATATATAAATAATCCCATTTAAAATACAAAAATTACATCTTTATAAAAAAGTGAGGGCCAGCCCCCATGGCCTAGTGGTTAAAGTTTGGTGTGCTCTGCTTTGGCGGCCCAGGCTCGGGTCCTGGGCACAGAACCACGCCACTGGTTTGTCAGTAGTCATGCTGTGGTAGCAGCTTACAAAAGAAAAAAAAAAAAGAGGAAGATTGGAAACAGATGTTAGCTCAGTGCAAATCTTCCCCAACAAAAACAAACAAACAAGCAAAAAATTGAGCTCCAAAAATGTTGAAAGGAAATTATCTAAAAGGATATACGAGGTAAATAGTATTCTCTCCCTCCTTCAAAAGAAAAATTGCTAGTGAAGCATATTGTCAGATTTTAAAGCGACAGCTGTAACTGGAGACAAATCTATGGTCTCTAGATCATAATGAAAGGTGCAATAGACCAGAAAGATAACGTTAAACCAAATTTTAAAATATATACAGCAAAAATTGACAAAATTATAATGAGAAATCCCATCCTAGTGGAACATTTTAATACAACACTTTCCAAGATTCATGGTTTAGTAGAGGCTAGAATATTTGAACAATGCAATTTGGAAACTCAATCTAATAGACAGTTATAGGATATTATATGGAACAATTGAAGAATACTTTTCAAAATTCTTTTGAAAATTTAGAAATATTTAAAGATATACTATGCCATAAAGCAAATCTCAAAAAATTTCAAAGAATCATGTATTGTGCAGAACACATTTTCTGATCCTAACACAATTAAGTTAGAAAAATAAATTTTCAAATCCCACAAATTAGAAATGTGTAATACACACTTTTGAATAACTCATGGATCAAAAAAGAAATTATAATTGAAATTTAACATTCAGAACTAAATAATGAAAATATTAAATATAAATATTTGTGTGATCCTGGTATAAGAGTAGTTAGTGACAAATTTGAAAGCTAAAATTCTTGTATTAAGAAGGAAGAGAAGATAACATTAATATGTCAAACGTTTTCTTTAAAGAATTAGGAAAAGGAAATAGAATAGATGCACCAAAAAATCAAGCCAAAGTAAGAAAATAACAAACGAAGAGCAGAAGTTAACAAAATAGAAAGAAAATTAGTTCTTCAAAAAGAATAATAAACTTGACAAACCTCTGACAAGACTGATGGAGGTTAAAAAAGCACAAATAATATTAAGAACTAACAAGAGGACATTTTCAGTCAGGAGCAGAAATTTAGACTGTTAGAGAATATCAGGAATATCTTTATGCAATTAAATTCTAAATCTTAGGTTAAATAGACAAATCCCTAAAAACACGTAAAATACCCAAGCCTACTGAAGAAGAATAAGAAAACCTCACTTGCTACATCCATTTCGAAAAATGGATTCACACTTTAAATTATCCTTGTAAAGAAAGCACTAGTATCAATTGTTTTCACAGATGAATTCTATCATACATTCACAGAAAAAATTCTTTCAGAGAAGAGAAAAAGTAAAGAAAAAGACAGAACACCCCCTAACTATTTGTTGAAGACAATATAGCCTTGTTACCAAATCCAGACAAAAAGCATGGATAAAAAATAATTACAGGCCAATTTCACTTAAGAACATAGGTGCAAACATCTAAACAAAATATAAGAAAACAAATATAATATATAATGACCATACGACCACATTGGGTTTATCTCAAGAACACAAGGGTGGTTCAACTTTAAGGAACTCTATTAATTAGATGCACTATCATAATAAAGTAGAAAAACATAGGATTACCTCAAATGATGTACAATAAGCATTGACTAAAACATTACCTATTCATAATAAAATAAAATATTTGTTCTTTTTGTAGTTCCTTTAGGTGTAAGGTTAGATTGTTTATTTGAATTTCTCTTATTTCCTGAAGTAGATCTGTATCATTATGAACTTCCCTCTTAGAACTACTTTTGCTGTGTTCCATAGATTTTATAATATTGTGTTTTCATTTTCATTTGTCTCAAGTATTTTTTGATTTCCTCTTTGATTTCTTTATTGATCCATTGGTTGTTTAGTAGCATGCTGTTTAGTCTCCACCTATTTGTGTTTTTTGCAGTTTTTTTCTTGTAATTGATTTCTGGTTTCATACTGCTGTGGTTGGAAAAGATGCTTGATATGATTGCTATCTTCTTAAATTTACTGAGATTTCTTTCGTGGTCTAACATGTGATCTATCCTCAAGAATAGCCCATGTGCACTTGAAAAGAATGTGTATTCTGCAGTGTTGGGATGGAATGTTCTGTATATATGTAAGTCCATCTGGTCTAGTGTGTCGTTTAAGGCCAATGTTTTCTTGTTGATTTTCTGTCTAGATGATCTATCCTTTGATGTAAGTGGGATGTTAAAGTTCCCTACTATTATTGTATTACTGTCAATTTTTCCCTTTATATCTGTTAATATTTGCTCTATATATTTAGGTGTTCCTATGTTGGATGCATAGATATTTACAAATGTTATATCCTCTTGTTGGATTTATCCCTTTATTATTATGTAATCCCTTTCTTCATCTCTTGTTACTTTGTTTTAAAATCTATCTTGTTTGATATGAGTGTCACTACCACAGCTTTCTTTTTGTTTCTATTTGTATGGAATAATTTTTTCTATCCCTTCACTTTCAGTCTGTGTATGCTTTTAGATCTAAAGCTCATCCTTTGTAGGCAACATATAGATGGGTCTTGGTTTTTTTAAAACATTCAGCCACACTTTGTCTTTTGATTAGAGAATTTAGTCCATTTATGTTTAGAGTAATTATTGATAGCTATGTACTTATTGCCATTTTGTTAATTGTTTTCTAGTTGTTTTCACAGTTCTTCTCTGTTCCTTTCTTCTTCTCTTGGTCTCTTCACTTGTGGTTTGATGACTTGAATGTAAGACGTGAAACCATAAAATTCCTAGAAGAAAATACAGGCAATATGCTCTTTGACATCAGTCTTAGCAGTATCTATTTTAATATCATGTCTCGTCAGGCAAGGGAAACAAAAGAAAAAATAAACAAATGGGACTACATCAAACTAGAAATCTTTTGCATGGCAAAGGAAACCATCAGCAAAATGAAATGGCAACCTACTGAATGGGAGAAGATATTTGCAAATCATATGTTTCATAAGGGGTTAATATACAAACTATATAAAGAATTTATACAACTTAATATCAAAAAGTAAATAACCCAATTAAAAATGGGCAGAGGAACTGAATAGACATTTTTCCAAGGAAGACATACAGATCGCCAACAGGTAGAAGAAAAGATGACATCACTAATCATCAGGGAAAGGCAAGTCAAAGCTACAATGAGATATTACCTCACACCAGTAAGAATGCCTATATTAAAAAGACAAAAAATAACAAAAATTGGTGAGGATGTGTAGAAAAGGGAATGCTTATGCATTAAATTGGTGGGAAGGTAAATTAGTGCAGCCACTATGGAAAGCACTATGGAGCTTCCTCCAAATATTTAAAATAGAACTACCATGTGATCCAGCAATTCCACTACTGAGTACTTATCTGAAGGAAAGGAAAACACTAATTCAAAAAGGTATATGCATCCCTATGTTCATTGCAGCATTATTTACAATATTCAAGATATAGAAGCAACCTAAGTGTCCAGCTATAGAAAATGGATAAAGAAGATGTAGCATATATATATATATATATAGATACATATATATATACAATGAAATATTTTTCAGCCATAAAAATAGAATGAAATCTTGCCACTTGCAACAACATGAATGGACCTAGAGGGTATTATGCTAAGTGAAATAAGTCAGACAGAGAAAAATAATGACCATATTACTTCACTTACATGTGGAATCTGAAAAACAAACCAAATGAACACAGAAAACAGAACAGAAACAGACTCACAGATACAGAAAACAAACTTGTTTGCCAGATGGGAGAGAAATTGGAGAGTAGGTGAAATAGGTGAAGGGGATTAAGAGGCACAAACTTCTAGTTATAAAATAAATAAGTTATGGGGATGTAATGTACAGCATAGGGAATATAGTTGATAATATTGGAATAACTTTATATGGTGACAGATGTTAACTAGAGATGGGGATGATCATTTTGTAATGTATATAAATATTGAATCAGTATGATGTACACCTGAAATTAATATACTATTATATGTCAATTCAATAAAAAAATAAAATAAAACAAAAATAATAAATCCCCCCCAAAAAAACATAAAATTACAAATGGAAGAAATCTTCCTTATCTGAAAACATTCCCTTCAAAATCAGGAAGAAGACTAGAATGCCCACTATCACCATTTCTATTCAGAATTATCCTAGAGATCTTAACTGTCAATATAGGATAAAATAATGACAATAATAATAATACCACCATAATGTATAAGGATTGCAAAGGAAGAAACAAAACATTTCTTATTTGTAGATTATATGATTGTCTACATGAAAAACTCCAAAGAACCTACAGATAAATTTCGTAAATTAGTAAGATAACTTAGGATGTTTTCTGCATATAGAATTAATATTTAAAGTCAGTTGCATTTTTATTCATTCAGAAAATGTAGGTAATTAAAAATGTCATTATTCTTTTCTGTAGCAACAAAGAAGAAAGAAAAAGTTACCTAGTGTGGCAGTTTTACAATATGGCTCCAAAATGCTTTGACATTGCTTCCATGACATGAGGCAGCCTGTGACTGCTTCTGCCAATAGAGTAGTGTTGAGAGAAAAAAACCAACCTAGAATTCTATACCTTGTGAAGTTATCCTTCTAAGTGAAGGAGAAATAAAAACTTTCTCAGAGAAACAAAAATTGAGAGAATTTGTTGCCAGTAGACCAGCCTAGCAAGAAATATTAAGAGAGATTCTTTAAAGAAAAGGAACATGATACAGGTCAGAAAATCAGATCTACATGAAGAAAGGAAGAGCATCAAAGAAGAAATAAGTGAAGGTAAAATAAAGTCTTATTTTTTCGTATTCTTGCTTGAACTAACAGATAAGAGTTTGTTCAAAATAACAGCAACAATGTATTTTAGTATGCATCTTTGTGTATATACATGCTCTTGTATGCTTATGTGTAAGTGAAATGAATGAAAGCAATGATACAAGGAACAAGAAGGAGGAATTAGGATTGATTTGTTATTATAAGGTACTTACATTACCTGTGAAGTAGTATATTGTTATTTGAAAGTGGTCTTGGTTTAGTTGTAAATGCATATTGCAATCTCTACGGAAAACAGCAAAAAAAGTTTTTAAAAAAGTATAGCTAATATCTCAACAAAGACGAGAAGTTGGAATCATATAAAAATTAAATTAAAACCACAGAAGGAAGAAAAAGAGAAAGTAAAAATAGGAACAAAGATCAAGAGCAGCAAATAAAAAACAGTAACAGATATGGTATATATTAATCCAACCATATCAACAATTATTTTAAATATCAATGGTCTAAATGCACCAATAAAAACAGAGATTGTCAGAATAGATCAAAAAATAAGAACCAACTGTACATTGTCTACAAGAAATCCATTTTAAATATAAAGACACATATAGATTAAAAGTAAAGGGATGGAGAAACATATACTATGTTAACACTAATCAAAGAAAGCGAGAGTAGCTTTAATTTCAGACAGAGCTGACTTCTAATTGTGGACAGTTATCAGGGATAAAGAGAGACATTACGTAATGATAAAGGATCAATTTTCCAAGAAGACATAACAATCTTTAATATGTATGCACCTAACAACAGAGCATCAAAATGCATAAAGATAATTCCTTTAAAACAATACTGGATGCAACATACCACTGGAAAGGAGTTGGACAAATCACAAGAGTGTGCTGCCTGAAAGAGGCCATTGCATTGGACCTGGCCATTCTTTTACTCTAAACTTTCATTTTGTATATTTTTGTTTTTGTTTTATTTGAGGGTTTTTTTTTTGCCAGTAAATATCATCTAAATACTCTACACTACACTAGCAGATCTCAACTACTCTTTTTTTTTACTGTCAAAAGATGTCATTGATAATTGTTATATTTTTAGTGTTCATTTATTGGGAAGATGATAGATAGATGACGATTAGATAGATAGATAGATAGACAGACAGATAGATAGATAAATTCTTTGACCCCTAGGCACCATACCCACTCTGTGCCCCACATTTCCAAGACAAATGGTTTGGCAACTACTGTTCTATATCTTTTACTGTTTGATACATAAAGTTGGTTTAGTACATTGTGCAATAAAAAAGATGGCGGGGAAATTACTTTTCCTTACAAATAATTCAAGAGGAAAAATAGATAGACCTGCAAGGAAGAAATAGATAAATACACTATTATAATTGGAGACTAAACACCCTTCTATTAGAAATGGACATATCCAGTAGGCATAAAATCAGTAGGGCACAGTTGACCTAAACAATGTTAATAACTGCATTTAATTGACATCCATAGACTACTTCATCCAATGAGGACAGAATACACATTATTCTCAAACCAACATGAAACATTCACCAAGATAGACCACATGCTGGGCCATAAAACACACCTTAAATTTAAAAATATAGAGATTATACAATGTCTGCTCTCAGACTACCATGGAATTAAACTAGAAATCAATTTTAAAAAATACCTGATAAATCCCAAAATATGTGGAGATTAACAAGCACACTTCTAAATAACACATAGGTCAAGGAAGAAATATCAAGAGAAATTACAAAATATTTTGAACTGAATGAAAATGAAAATACAACTTTTCAAATTTTGTGGGATGCAGTGAAAGCAGTGTTTAAAGAGAAATTTATAGCATTGAATGTATATATTATAAAAGAAGAAATATCTAAAATTAATCATCTAAGGTCCCATCTTAGGAAACTAGAAAAAGAAGAACAGATTAAATCCAAAGTAGGCAGAAGAAAAGAAATATAAGAATTAGAGCAGAAATCAATGAAATTGAAAACAATAAATCAATAGAGAAAATTAATGAAATCAAAAGCTGGCTCTTTGAAAATATCAATAAGATCAACAAACCTTTACCCAGACTAACCAAAAAAAAAAAAAAAGAGAGAGAGAGAGACAGGACACAAATTACTATCAGAAATGAAAGAGGGCACATTCCTACAGACTTTTTAGACATTAAAAAGATTACAAAGGAATATTATGAACAACTGTATGCCCACAATTTTGATAACCAAGATAAAATGGACCAATTCCTTGAAAGAAACAATCTTCCAAAATTCACACAAGAAGAAATAGACAATCTTAATAGACATATATCTACTAAATAAATTGAATAGATCATTAATAACCTTCCAAAACTAAAAACACCAAGTCCAGGTGAGTTCACTGGTGAATTCTACCAAATATTTAAGGAAGAAATTATACCAGTTCTCTACAATATTTTTCAGAACATAGAATCAGAGGGAATACACCTTAAATTATTCTATGATGCCAGGATTACCCTAATAGCAAATCAGATAAAGACATTACAAGAAAAGAAAATTACAGATCAAAATCTCTCGTCATACACATCCCAATATTCTCAGCAAAATATTAGCAAATCAAATCCAACAATGGAGAAAAAGAAGTACTGACCATGACCAAGTGAGATTTATCCCAGGTATGCCTAATTGTTTCGACATTCAATTAATGTAAGCCATCATATCAGCAGACTAAAAATGAAAAATCATATAGTCAAACCAAAAGATGCAAAAAAAGCATTTGATAAAATCGAACATCTATTCATGACAAAAGCTCTCAGTAAACTAGGAAGAGAGGGAAACTGCCTCAACTTGATAAAGAACATCTACAAAAAACCTATGGCTAACATCATGAATGGTATGAAACTCAAAGCTTTCCCACTTAGATCAGAAACTAGAAACAAGGCAAAGATATCCCATCTCACAACTTCTTTTCAACATTGTACCAAAAGTACTAGCTCATGCAATAAGAAAAGAAAAGGAAACAAAAGGTATACACACAAAAATAGATGGGAAGGAAGACATAAAACTGTCTTTTTTTCACATGACATGATCATCTATGTAGAAAATCTGAAAGAGCAAAAAAAAACCTCCTGGAACTTATAACCAATTATAGCAAGGTGGCAGGATACAAGCTTAATATACAAAAGTTTATTGCTTTCCTATATACCTGAAATGAACAAGTGGAATTAAAATTAAGAACACAATAGTATTTACATTAGCACCAAAAAAACTTGAATACTTAGGTATAAATCTAACAAAATATGTACAAGATCTTGATGAGGAAAAGTACACAACCCTGATGAACAAAATCAAAGAAGAATTAACCAATTGGAGAAATATTCCATGTTCATGCATGGGAAGACTCAATATTGTCAAGATGTCAGTTCTTCCCCCCTTGATCTATAGAGTCAATGCAATCTCAATCAAAATCTCAACTAGTTACTTGTTAATTATCAAAAAAAACGATTCTGACATTTACACAGTGAGGCAACAGACCCAGAATAGCCAACATGATATTGAAGTAGAAGAACAAAATTGGAAGACTAACACTGACTTTAAGACTTACTGTAAAGTTAAAATAATCAAGACTGTTATATTGGTGAAAGAAGAGACAAATAAATCAATAGAACAGAATTGAAGGACCAGAAATAGACTCATACAAACTCGGTCAACTGATCTTTGACAAAGGAGCAAAGACAATAAAATGGAGCAAAAGCAATCTTTTCAACAAAGGGTACTGGAACAACTGGACATACAAATGCAAAAAAATGAATCTAGACACACACTTACATGCATCACTAAAGAACAACTCAAAATAGATCATAGACCTAAATGTAAAATGCAAAACTATAAGACTCCTAGAAGATAACATAGGAGAAAACGTAGATGACCTGGGATATGGTGATGACTTTTTAGATATAATAACAAAGGCACAATCCATGAAAGAAATAATTGACAAGCTGGACATCATTAAAATTAAAAGCTTCTGTTCTGCAAAAGATAACATCAAGAGAATGAGAAGACAGGGGCCAGCCCCATGGCCTAGTGGTTAAGTTCGACGCACTCTGCTTTGGCTGCCCAGGTTCACATGTTCGGATCCTGGGGGTGGACCTATATGCTGTGGCAGCGACCCACACACAAAATAGAGGAAGAATGGCATAGATGTTAGCTCAGGGCAAATCTTCCTCAGCAGAAAAAAGAAGAGAGAGAGGGAATGAGAACACAACCCAAGATGGGAGAAAATATTTGCAAAAGACACATCTGATAGAGGAGTGTTGTTCAAAATATTTAAAGAACTCTTAAAACTCAACAATAAAAAAACAAACAACTCAATTAAAAATGGGCCAAAAACCTTAACAGATATCTCATCAAAGAAGATATACAAATGGCAAATAAGCATATGAAAAGCTGCTCCACATCATACGTCACCAGAGAAACACAAATTAAAACAACAAGATACCTCTACACACTTATTAATATGGACAAAACCCAGAACACTGACAACACCAAATGCTGGTGAGGACATGGAGCAACAGGAACTCTCATCCACTGCTGCTGGGAATGCAAAATGGTGCAGCCACTTTGGAAGGCAGTTTGGCAGTTTCTTACAAAACTAAACTTACTCTTACCGTATGATCCAGCAATCCTGCTTCTTGAGATTTACCCAAAGATGCTAAAATTATGCCACATGAAAAACCTGCACACAGATGTTTGCAGTAGCTTTATTAATAATTACCAAAACTTAGAAGTGACCAAGATATTCTTCAACAGGTTAATGGATAAATAATCTTAGGTATATCCAGACAATGAAATATTATTCAGCACTAAAAAGGAATGAGCTATTAAGCCGTGAAAAGACATGGAGGAACTTCAGAATATTACTAAGTGAAAGAAGTCAATCTGAAAAGGCTATGTACTGTATTATTACAACAACATTCTGGAAAAGAAAAAAACTATGTAGACAGTTAAAAGATCAGCCATTGCCAGCAGTTGAGGCGGGGGAGGGATGAATAGATAGAGCACAGAGGATTTTGAGGGCAGTGAAAATGCTCTGTATGATACTGTAAGGATGGACAGATGTCATTATACATTTGTCCAACCCATAGAATGTGCAACACCGAGAGTGAACACTAGTGTAAAATACGGACTTTGAGTGATTATGATGTGTTGATGTTGGTTCACTAATTGAAACAAATGTACCACTCTGGTGGAGGACGTTGATATGGGGGAGCCTATGCAAGTGTAGGGTCAAGGGGTATATGGGGACTCTCTGACTTTCCTAATTTTGCTGTGAACCTAAAACTGCTTTAAAAAATAAAGTCATAAAAAAAAACTATTCAGATTTTGGAAAGTTAAAAAAAAACACAAGATAAACACAAAAATTAGTTCGCTCTGGGAGCAGAGGTAATGGTATAAAGGATGAGAACTTAAGAAAGTTTTTAAATTATTGGTAATATTTTATTAAGTTGGGCAGTGTGTTCAACAGTGGAGCAGAGTCTCCTTGGACTTAAGACCCTTACCCTACGCATGCTTTGACCCTACCCGCTCCTATCTTATCAAGAAATATATTACAGGATAATCTCTCCTTTCTCTTGTATAATCAACATTTCCCTTATAGATGTCCCTGTTCCATAGAGTTTGGCACTGTGAAATATAGAGACTAAGTCTTATACATATTATAACATTCATAGCACCTAACTCAGTGTGAAAGTTACTAAAGATGCTGCATTAATCATGTTTTTAATTTTCTGTATTTTATGATGTTTTGACATCTTAAAAGGCTTTCTGGCCAAGGAGAGATAGACCCTACCAGGGCTAGCCCTTTCTTGGAGACAGCAAAGGGCTGGGCTGGAGCACATCTTTCATACACAAACCAATCAATCCCAAGTCTACAGCCCCAAGCACCACTTACCCAACTCTCACACACCAAGCTCTACGTCATCCCTGAGCCAGATACCACCAACCAGAGACCCTCCTATAGCCCAGAGTTCCCTGGAATTATTCAATCCTAAACTATTTATTCTGACTTGTGTTGTTTTTCCATGGAAACCCCAGTAAAGGCTCTGGCCTAGACTTTCCCTTGTTCCTGTCTTCTAACACCTGACCAAACCTGGAGCTTCCCCTGCGGCCCTTATGAGGCATGTAGTGGCCCTTTCTCTAGAACCTGTGAGTACAATTAACTTCCTTCCAAGCCTCGTTCTTGTTTCCTCCTGTGACTACACTGACTTTACCATACCATATCCAACATTTACATTCCTAGAACAAATGTCCTATAAATATTTCTATAGCCTTGCATTTCCTAACAAATAAATTTAGATTCTTGAAGTGTAAATATCTCACTAGTAGCTTCAATAGGGTTTCAATATTTTGTGTATTGTGCATATTATATATAAAGGTTTCTTTACAATGGAATCAAAATAAGTATTTTTCAAAGTGTGTTTAACATTTTAGCTAGTTTTTCTTATTGATGCTTAACTTTTTTCCACATTTGGCCAGACTCTTTAAACCTTCAAAATATAGATTATTTGTTTATAAATAGCCGGTGTCTCTACATGGGTCAAAGCATCTACATAGAGAAGTTGAGTCTCCCTAAGAAAATTCATGGGTTTTTCCAAACCTGCTCTGGAAACCCATAGATTGTAAAATCAGCTCAGGATTATTTCCAGTTTGACTAAGAAGCAACTTGTTAACCTGGTGGATCCTAAATCAATGTCATTTCATTGGAACAAAAGCAATAAAGGTGAGAGGAGGGGAGGAAGGGGAAATTTTTTTTCTTAAACCTTTGACTTAGATCAAATTTTACCGAAATAATGTTAAGGAATAAACAGTGACCTAATTTACTTTTCTTTAATAAAATTTTGGCAGAATTTTCTACTATGGTTCCTGGTCTGATTTAATTGTGTCTGGGAAGCGCTTAATATCCTTCCACATAAAAATCACTTCCGAGCTGCCAGAATGTCCCTGCTGACTTCTTTGGCAGCAAGTAGTTATGGTGGCCTCAAACATGAACCAACGAGAAGGCAGACATGCTGAGCTTGCGCAGACCTGATATGCACCTTGAGACAGTCCCTTTGACCGAGTCATCACTGTTCATTTTCCATAGGGGAAAAGTATTGTAATAAAAAACAGTATGACAATATTTGACGTTAGGTGTGCTATGAGACCTGAGGATTGATTCTAAATTCTAAGTTACACAAATACAGGTAAGAGAGGGCCACAGTACAGTTTTCAGGCGAGTCAATGACCTGAGTGGTGAGGGAAACATTACTTTCATTTTGATCTTCATGATGTTGAAGCATATATCGTCAAACAAACACAAAAGCTCAAAGCTATATTGAGTACTATGTTTCAAAACATAGCCAAAAAACACGGAGCAAACTAAAGAGCTTACATAACTTCAACTATCAATAATGTAAAAACCAAAAATCTAAAACTTTCAGTGCAGATAAGGCTTTGTTTAAGAAGAAAAACAGAACGAGGAATTCTGTGAAATCCATGAAGAGAAGAATCTACACCTTTCCTTTTCCCCACTCCCACCCCTCACCCTTGACTACAAACTATAAAAGTTAGCTACCCTGAGCCCCAAGCACGAATGAACTCTGCCTCCCCCGCAGAGAGAATTCTACTCCAGCACTTGTGGGACAGGGGGAGTGCAAGGCTAAACGCAGCTTAGGTTCACTCATCTAAGCCAAATAATTGGTAAGTTTGGCCAAGATTCAAGTTCATTCTGAAGCATTAAATCAAAGTATTACAGGGTGGTTCCGACATTTGAGAACGCCTCTAGTCGTGAGTTACGAATCGGTCACCTTCCACCTCCTGTAATCAATCTAATAAGTGACAGAAGCAAAGGAATGCCAGGGCCTGGCCTGAATGGCAAAAATAAGACAAAGAATTAGAACAGTAAATTTCATTGTTAACAGCTCTTCTGAGCAAAGAGAAGGGATTAAGGAAGGAAGGGAAGTAATCCAACAAAGAAGACACGTGGGAGAGAAAGGAAATAGGCATTTCAGTGCAGAATCGGAGAGAAAGAGCAGATAGAAAAAAAGAGGGAAGAAATCTTAACACATCCCAAAGTTAGGCTCGATTCTAAGAGACATTTGATAGAGGGGTCTGACCTTGAAAAAACATTAATGGAGGAAGAGAAAACAGAAGAGACAAGAAATAAATTGGAGCAAAGGCGCATTCCCCAGGACACGGGAAGCGGAAGCTCTCAGGAAGAGATCCGTGAGAAAGGTGAGGAGATGCTGGCCGGGAAGGGGGCTGTGCCAAGAACCAGAAAGAATGTTTGAGAGCCTGAGATACTAACTCTTTGGTTTTTAAACATTGAGAACAAAGGAGGTATTACTTGGAGAAAAAAATTATTTGTTAGACGGTTAAATAGCTTTTAATTTGCCAGAAATATTGAAATGTATCAAGAGGAAATAAATGTAAATTATACTTTCCACATCAAAATAATTTTGATAAACAAAATTATAGTATCTCTAGCACATCACTCACAGAACTAGGAGAATATTCAATTAAATCTGAAAATTTTTATAAAAAAAGGCAAATGTAAAGAAATTCTAATGAGCAAATGCATTATAATTTCTTTTTGCAAACCATAGATTGGAATGTGTTGATTAATGGTGACACCAGCCTCCACTTAGTGCTTGCAAAGGAAGATTCCTTCATGTTTACTACAGCCACACATGATGCGAAATGAGCTTGGGTCTAAGAGACAGAGGTGTGGCTGGAGGGGGCTGGGGAGATGGGAAGGAGGTCAGGATCTTAACTGATGGGAGAGACGCAAGCACACAACGTGATACCACGTCACGCTCTCCAAAGCCCAGATGAGTAACAATACTAAAAGAAAGCTAGCAACACGCAAGCACGCGATGTACGAAATGGTATTGCTCTATGTTTAAAATGACATTGCTAAACATTTTACTGTTATGAGAAAACAAAAATCAGTTCTTTCCCTCTTTCTCCATGTAAAAGTCCTTATTACAGTTAATTAAGGCAAGAACATTTCATCTTTTTATCTGATAGATTCTTCCACTCTCTTGTAGAAAACGACTTAACTCAGGGAACTGTACAGCCTTCTCCAGAGATTCTAAATAATCCTGACTCCGTAGATTATCTCCCAGCAGCTGTGAGGAACACAGAGCTTCTCCTAGACCATGGGGGGAGAGGGCAGGGTGCAGGAGCAGGCAGGATGGGGTGGCGGCAATTCTGAAGCAGACTAGAGGCAGCTTCTCCTCAGCTCTCATGTGATTTTTTAGAGCCAGCCAGTCTGGAAAATGTTGAATTTGTTTGTAGGAAAGGTAAACACTGCCAAAATCAACAAGTCCCTTCCTTAGGGGGCTGTAGGGAAAATTGGTCTACAGATTAAGACAGATCAGACAACTTACGTTGGAGTAGAAGTGAACCCCTTCGGCACCCCGGTTTTACCCCAGAACTGTATTAGAAAGCTGATAAATCTCTGTTGGAGGAATTACAAACTCTATACCCAGGAGGTAAAGGAAATTAAAATTGATCTCTTCTATAAATATCCTAGACAAAGTGATTTTTTTTTAAATGGATAAGTAGGCCAGGAGGCTTACTGACTTGGGCTAAATGGCTCACCCACACTGGCTAGATTGCTTGTTCTGTGCAAGTTAACTGGGATTAGACCTATATAAAATGGTTTCACAGGTGATTGGTTACAAGTCAACAAAAATGCTTTGATGAATATGGAACAGCTATGCATTTTCCGCATGCCCTGAAATTAAGACTGCCAAATAAAAATGCAGGACACCAGCTACACTTGAATTTCAGATAAACAACAAATAATTTTTTAGTATAAGCATGTCCTAAATATTTCATGTGACACACTTACACTAAAAAAATTATTCATTGTTTATCCGAAATTCAAATATAACTGAGCATTCTCTATTTTTATTTGCTAAATCTGGCAATTTTACCTGTAACACATACAAAATAGGGTATGTGTTTTTCCTACTCCCACCCCCAAAAGCACACTGAATTCATATTTGAATACGTATAGCCAATACCTCTGTACAGAACACTGAAGATTAAGTGTTACTTATGAGATGAAAATGCAAGCAGGGTTTTCTAAGAAGTTAGTTATACAAGTTACTTTAGGGAATTGAATTTCCTGAGTTCAATTCTAGGTTTCGTTTTATAACTATCCAGAGAATTTTAAAGATCCCTATGTCCAGGCTGCAGCTCAGACCAATTAAACCAGAACCTCTGGGTGGGACCTGGGCGTCTAGTACTTTTTAAAGCTCCTCAGTGATACCACTGTGCTGCCGGTGTGAGCATCACTACTCTGCACAGATTGCTACCAACCTGCCAACCTGTGATCGAAAACACAAAAGATAAAAAAGGTACGAATGTTTTCATGAGAAATGTCATTTAGGTTAGCAGAAAATTTGATTGCTTTTGCCCCTTCTTGCTTTGGAATGTATAAGAACACACAGCTACTGATGGGAGCTAAAAATGAGTAAGAAATAGTGAAGATGAGAAGGTTCCTAAAAGTCTAAACTAGATCTTCAAATATAGCAGGCTTTTGACCTTTGTCAGCCTGAGTTTTATGAACACAACTGTTAAGTTAAACACCCATAAATCTATGCTCTTATCAAGGGATTAAAACTATGTAGAGATATATATTTACATTTACAGTGCATAGATAGAAGTCACAAAGTATATATTTTAAGTACATATTTCCCCATTATTTTATTGTTTTTTCCCAAAACATTGCCTATCAATGTCAGCTATAGAATTCTGAAAAATTACAGAAAGACTCAAGCAAGTTCACTATTTTTTATTCAAATTATGGGTTCCTTTCATTTCCAATGTGCTCTTAAAATTACTAAATGTAGCAAAGATCACTAAGGTTAGTTTTCTCAGCAAACGTAACTGACAGCTGAGGCAAATGTATCACCCGAAATTAATGTAGAAAAATTCTTTCTGTATTTGTCTTGGAAGCTGACTGATAAGCCGCTGCAGTGCTGCATGCTTTCGAGCATTCCTCGTCAGAAAGCCCAAGGAATTGTTATATTATTAAAACCCCCATCCCAGCACTTACAAGGGGAGATCCAAAGCAAGCCCCGCATCTTATCACATCCCACAGGCTCCGCGGTGCATTTTTACACAGAGTGTATTTACTTTCAACACTAACAACACTCCCTTTGCTCTACTCATGTCCCCCAGACTCTCCTGGATTTAAGAATTTCTTGTGCATTTTTCAACAAGTTGTTTTTGTAATTTCAGCCCTATAAAGGACAATGAGTTAACTAAATCTTCCATTAATAATGGAGGACTGATGGTCTCTATATACGTGCCCATAGAGTTTTAGTTCGTCTGGCACAAGAAAAGAAGAGAGAGAGAATAGAAATCATAAAATTATTTCATGTTTTACTTCATCTTAAGTCCCTTTTGAGTACTAAACACTATCTGTACTTACATGCAAAGTGTTTTCCTTTGATGGAATTGTGCCTTGTATTAAGGGGCACATATTGGTTAAGTGAAAAGAGAAGCCATCTGTCACCAGATTCATCCCCAAATGCATATGATCACTATGATTCTGTTCTCCATCCTCTTTTCTTCCTCTGTAAGTTCTTAACTAAGTCTTTAACCATCTCCTATGTGTGATTACCCTCAAATATGTATTTCCATCTCTAAATTCTCTCTGCTAAGCTACAGTCTCACAGTTTTAGTTGTCCACATAATAAATCTCAGTTCCCTAGGCTCAAAATCTTGAAGAAACTTTGACATAATCAACAAGTTTACTCACCCATTCTTCTTTCATAAGTTTCCATGTATGTCCTTCCATATACATTCCTACCGTCAACTTCCTGCCTCAGGCTTCATTAGTTCATATCCAAACTATTACTGTAAACTCCTGATTGAGTTCCCTTTATCCACCCCATATATAGTCCTGATAATGACACTCCCAGGGGAAAAGGAATTAAAAAACTTTAGAGTATTCTCATTTTACACTGACTAAACAACATCATGCTAAATATACAGACATTAGAGTCTGGGAGTATCAGAGGAGAGGGAGCCTAGCAAATACTGGGGCATCTCAGTGGGCACCCTGGAAGTCTACACCCTAAGAGTGTGGAACAACCAGAGATAGACTTAACCATACAAAACTGCAACCCAGCCTTGAGGAAGCTGCCTCTACTGTATGGTTCTAGTTCAGGCTAGGATAAAGCCTCTTGGGAAAAAAGATAATATCATCCAGAGCCCACATGATGACTGTTGTTGAATAAATAATTTACTAGGCATACCAAGAATCATGACCAGGATAAGGAACACCAGAAATAAACTCTCACTTCACCAAGTTATTGAAATTATCAGAGCATTTTACTAGAGAATTGGAATCTATTAAAGAGAATAAAATAACAATTCTAGAGTTGAAAATGTGATAAACTGAAATTTAGACTTTCATAGATGGGCTTAACAGCAGATTGATAGAGCACAAGAAAGGATTAGTGAACTTGTCAAGAGATAATGATGAAAATACAGGCTGAAGCAGAGACCAAAGCAAAAGAAAGAATAATATAGTATATATACTGTACATGTATATATAATACAGTATGTATACTGTACATGTTTATATAATACAGTATATATACATATCTCTAAATATATGTACCTATATCTATGTAGAGAGAGAGATTTATATAAATATGACATGGAAAAAATTATGTATAATTGAAGGTTCAGAAGAAGAGAGAGGAAATAGAGGAGAAACGATATTTGATGAGATAATGGATTTTCAAAAAGTGACAAAAAAATCAACATACAGATCTTAGAAAAACTGCGGACCTCAAGCAGGATAACCACACACACACACACACACACACGCACGCGCACACACACACGCACACACGCACGCACACACACACACAGTGTCACACCATAGAGAAACTGCTGAAAATCAGAGACAAAAGATAATATTAAAAACATCCAGAGAAAAATATTATCTTTAAGGAACCACAACGACTGACAGCTGGTGTCTCAATAGAATGATGGAATCAAGAAGACAATGGAATATCTTTAAGGAGATGAAAGAAAACAACTGCCAAACTAGAATTCTAAATTCAAAAGAAATGCCCTTCAAAAGTGCAAGTTAAATAAAAGTATTTCCATTTGTACAAAAACTGTGAGAATTTGTTGCCAGCAGACAGAAACTAAAAGAAATAAAGATTGTTCTTCAGGCAGAAGGAAAATGATCCAGGTAGCAACACAAAAATGCAGGAAGAAATTTAAAACACCAGAATGTATCTGAGTGATTGGTATGTCGTATAATGATTGAATTTTATGACAAATAGAAATGGTTAGCTCTTCATTCTAAGTGCTCCAGTGTCAGTCTCCTCAGTTATTGCTACATCCTGAGGGCTGGAACTTTGTCTTATTCTCTGTTGTATCACTAGTGACTAAAATGGTGACTGGCATTTGGTAAGTACTTAACAAACATTTGTTAATTGAATGACTAAGTGAATACTCCCTACAACTTTGCACCATATTGGGAAGCCTTGGGCAATAATAGACACTACTTTAGCTACCCAGTTATAATGTTAAGGAAATTATGGACTGAGATGAAAATTTATGGTTATTTTTTGTGAAGGAATGAAGGTAGGAGGGGAAGAGATAGAAACTCACATAATATTGTGGAGTTAACACAGAGAAAGATAAGAGCAAGTGTTTAACCCTGTTGTACCCTCCAGTCCTAAAACATTGGAAGGAAAATTTTGTAGCTGTGGTGCAGAAAAGGCAGTCAGGTCTCCCTCTGGAAATATTTAGTCGTTTATCATTTGTGGATCAATACTGTTTCAGAGGTCATAGTAACAATTTTAAGAGCAACATGGTAAGGCTAATCACGCCCACAATGAGAGTCATCATCTAGAAAAGGAATGCAGGATGGTGCGTAAGTCAGCAGGTTTGTAATCAGTGAGGCTCACTGTTGTTATCCCATTAAGGTAGAAGGGAATGGCTGTCACCGTAAGTGGATAATGTGACTCCCTGCTGTTGTCACCTCAGGGTGCCAACAGCATGGCACTGCTATTATCATTCCAGGGTGGCCAGGAGCTCATGCTATTTTCTTCTGCAAGTTTGGGGAAAGATATGTTGCTGTCACAATAGGGTAATATTAAACAGGTGTCACAGTATTATGCAGGCAGGCAGAGAAAAAGGAAACAGACTTGAAACTAAGCACAGCCTCAGTTATAAGTTTCAAAAATAAGTGGTTGGTGAATGAGAGCTTAAAATTTTCAGATCTCTCATTAACTGGCCTTGCACACTTGTCCTGGTAGTTGGATAAATAAGAAAGAATATGTAAATTACATGTTACAGGATTGGGCAGAAAATAGGGCCCCAACAAGAGTTGTTCCCTTCGCCCACTGAAGTTTTAGATAGCTGGTGCTTATGAGCTAAGGGCATCAATTACAGTCACAAAACGCAAATACCGAACTGCTGTTAATATTTATGGCTTAAATTTGGATTATTTGAGAATTTCACATTAGTCTAGCATTAACTGAGTTCAAGTAGTGATACATTCTTTTTTTAAAATTCTATTATTTGCTCTATATTTCTGTAAACAAATTTTGGAAGTATACACACACACACGCACAAGCACACACACTATCCTGTATAAAACCCCTATCTAGGGTCTTCCTCATTAGTAATTGGCATGCTTTCATAATTCTTTCTCAACCAGTGAGCTTGGGAGATGAGTCATTTTAGACTCACTTCTGCCCTTGTTTGTCATGTCTACGTCACAAGGGTGTTGGAAGGATTAATTAGTTAACGTGCAAGATTCTTTGAAGATGAAAAGCATTCTGAAATTGCTAAGTGGTGCTAGCATTCCTCCATAGTACATATTTTTCCTTTTATATTTGTAAAAATTCACCTACCTTGTGTTAACCCTTTTTGCTAACATTATGTGCTCAGATTGCTTTTTTTAATTAACTAGCCTTATCTTTTTCTTCACAAGGCTCAAAATATTTACCTATATCTTCATTTCTCCCCTTCTCTATTTTCTCTACTAAGTATTAATTTTTTTCTTACTGAGAGATCCTGATATAATTTATGAAATCCTACTGACTAGTTATTTTTTCCTCATTACATTTTTTGTATTCATTGGAATTGTGGATTGGTATACCTAAATATCATGAAAGAGAAAAAGGAAAAGTCATTATTACTAAATTTTAGAGGCTTAGGCCATGAAAACCATTAATTTGGATCAAATGGAATAGTCCAAAGGGCAGGCAAATCTACTTGTGCAATTCACTGAGCAAGAAAGAAGCATTTGCTTTTTTCCCAAGATCTAAATTTTTCATAATAAGGAGTAATTTAAAATGTCTTTCATAAAGCGGTATAGATTCAAGGAAATCTGATGAGGTGCCCCCAAGTGTTCCAACTTCTGACCCTGGATGCAGCTGCAGCTAAGGGCGTCTGCAGCCCATGAGCAGTGGCTCTGGAAGCCAGAGGAGGAACAGCTCCCCTAGCAGACGGGAAGGCTCATTAGCCTTTGATTAGAAGGCTCCTTTCCAGAAAGCCTCCAAACATAGAGGTCTTTATCTAGAGTCATCACAATTATCTCCACTACCTAATCTGTAAAACAGAGGTGGTCGCCCAGGATGAAACCCTAGGGTTTTCATCACACCTCCAGCTATGAAAAACCCAGCCATTGTTTTTTCATGTCTTTTTGGCACTTTCTATTTTGATTATAAGTAGGACTGTGAAAGTTTAAATGTATCAAAAATGTTTAAATGTATCAGCTTTTTAAAAGAAGTGTTCTTCCTGTCATTCTTAAAGGATAAGTACCCCAAGAGATTATGGTACTGATCAAGATCTTTACAATAAACAGAGTTTACAAAACACAGCTGCACGCAATGCTTTTGTGCTTTTTAATGAACTTAATTCAGCTAATTTTTAAACATATTAGAATAATATATTTTCATGCTTCCTGTCCTTAATAGGATGAACAGAAACCTATGAAACATCCACAAAATAAAATGGAAAATGATCTTAGCACAGTATATTTACTACTATTGTATGTAACACCCATACGCCCCCCCAACACATATATCTTAATTATAATGCTATTATAAGAAAGCATATTTCAAGAAAAATACCATTTTTCTTTCCTTTTTTATTTGATAAACAAAAAGTTGTACATAATTAATATATACAACTTGATGAGTCTGGAGATAAGTATACACGCATAAAACCATCACCACAATCTATGCCATAAAACCTATCCACCACATCCTACAGTTCCCTCCCCCTCCTCCTCCTTCTGCTATTATTATGATTATTAATATTATTACTATTTTCTGATAAGAAAACATAACATAAGATCTACCCTCAGTAAATTGTTAAGAGTACAATATAGTACTGTTAACTAAAGGCACTATGCTACACAGATCTCTAGGATTTATTCATCTTGTATAAATGAAATGTTGTACTCTTTGACTAATACCTCCCCATTTCCCCCTCCCCTCAGCCCCTGGCAACCACCATACCACACTCTGCTTCCGTGAGTTTGACTATTTTAGATTCATCATATAAGTGATATCCTATTTATATTTCTGTGTCTGGCTTATTCCACTTATAATGTCCTCCAGGTTCATCAGTGTTGTTGGAAATGGCAGGATTTCCTTCTTTTTTAAGGCTGAATAACATTTCGTTGTATGTATATACCACATTTTCTTTAGCCATTCATACGTTGGTGGACATTTAGGTTGCCTCCATATCTTAGTTACTGTGAATTATGCATCAATGAATGTGGAAATACATACATCTCTTCAAGATCCTGATGTCAAATCCTTTGGATATATACTGGATATATACCCAGAAGTGGTATTGCTGTTTTTAGTTGTTAAAGGAACCTCCATGCTGTTCTCCATAGCAGCTGGGACAATTTACATTCTCACCTATAGTGTACAAGGGTTCCCTTTTTTCTACATCCTTGCCAACATTTGTTATCTTTTTCTTTAAATAAAAGCCAACCTAAAATGTGTGAAGTGACATCTAATTGTGGCTTGAATTTGCATTTCCCTGATGATTACTAATGTTGAGCATCTTTTCATATATCTGTCTTTATATGTCTTCTTTGGAGAAAAGTCTACTTAGTTCCTTTGTCCATTTTTTAATTGGGTTTTCTTACTATTGAGTTGTATGAGTTCCTTATATAGTTTGGATATTAACCCCTTATCAGATATATGGTTTGCAAATACTTTATTCCATTCTGTATGTTGCCTTTTTGTTGTTTTTGATTGTTTCCTTTGCTGTGCAAAATCTTTTTAGTTTAATATAGTCCCTCTTGTCTATTTTTGCTTTTGTAGTTGTGCTTTTGGTGTCACATCCAAGGAATTATTGCCAAGGCTAATGTCCAGAAGCTTTTTCCCTATGTTTTCTTCTAGGAATTTCATGGTTTCAGGTCTTTGGTTTAAACCTTTAATCCATTTTGAGTTGATTTTCATGTATGATGTGAGATAAGGGTTGAATTTTATTCTTCTGCATGTGGCTGTCCAGTTTTCCCAACACCATTTACGGAAGAGACTATCCTATCCCGATGTATTCTTGGCACCCTTGTCGAAGGTCAGCTGACTATATATGTGTGGCTTTAATTCTGGGTTCTCTATTCCGTAACGTTGGTCTATATGTATATTTTGATGCCAGTGCCATACTGTTTTGATTGCTGTAGTTTGTAACATATTTTGAAATTAAGAAGTGTGATGCCTCCAGCTTTGCTCTTCTTGCTCAAAACTGGCAATTTGGGGGTCTTTTGTGGATTCATAAGAATTTTAGGATTATTTCTTCTATTTTTGTAAAAAATGCCATTGATGGGCCAGCCTGGTGGCATAGTGGTTATGTTTGCACCCTCTGCTTCAACGGCCCAGGGTTCACAGGTCCAGATCCCAGGCACAGACCTACACACTGCTCAACAAGCCATACTGTGGTGGCGTCCACATACAAAAAATAGAGGAGGACTGGCACAGATGTCAGCTCAGGGACAATCTTCCTCAAGCAAAAAGAGGAAGACTGATGACATATGTTAGCTCAGGGCCAATCTTCCTCACCAAAAAAAAAAAAAATGCTCTTGAGGTTTTGATAGGGATTGCATTGAATCTGTAAGTCACTTTGGGTAGTATGGACATTTTAACCATATTAATTCTTCCAATGCATGAACAGAGGATCTCTTTTCATTTATTTATGTCTGCTTTAGTCTCTTTCATCATTGTTTTATAATTTTCAGTGTATAAGTCTTTCATCCCCTTGGTTAAGTTTATTTCTAAGTATTTTCTTCTTTTTTATGCTATTGTAAATGGGATTGTTTCTTTAATTTCCTCTTAATAATTTGTTGTTAGTGTACAGAAATGCAACTGATTTTTGTACATTGATTTTGTATTTTGCAACTTTGCTGAATTCCTTCATTCTAATAGATTTTTTTTTTTTTGTGGACTCTTTAGGGTTTTTCACATGTAAGTTTATGTCATCTGCATGAAGAGATAATTTTACTTCTTCCTTTGTTATTTGGATGCTTTTCATTTCTTTTTCTTATTTATTGCTCTTGCTAGGACTTCGAGTACTATGTTGAATAGAAGTGGTGAGGGTGGGCATCTTTGTCTTGTACTAAATCTTTAAAGAAACTTTTTCCAATGTTAACTGTTGTCTTTTTATATATGGCCTTTATTGTGTTGAGCTGAGTTCCTTCTATACCTAATTTGTTGGGACTTTTTATCATGAAAGTGTGTTGAATGTTGTCAAATGCTTTTTCTGCATCTATTGAGATGATTGTGTGATTTTTATTCATCATTTTGTTTATTCACATTGATTGATTTGTGTATATTGAGCTATCCTCACGTCCCAGGGATAGAACCCACTTGGTCACAATTTATCATCCTTTTAATATGCTGTTGAATTTGGTTTGCTAATATTTTGTTGAGAATTTTTGCATCCATGTTCATCAAGAATATTAGCCTTTAGTTTTCTTTTCTTGTGGTGTCTTTTTCTGGCTTTGGTATCAGGGTTATTCTAGCCTCCTAAAAAGAGTTTGCAAGTGTTCCCTCCTCTTCTGTTTTTTGGAAGAGTTTAAGAAAGATAGGTATTAATTTTCTTCTGACATTTGGTAGAATTCATCTGTGAAAGCATCTGCATCTGGGCTTTTTTTTTTTTGTAAGATTTTTATTACGGATTTAATTTCCTTATTTTTTATTGGTCTGTTCAGGCTTTTTATTTCTTTTTTTAGTCAGTCTTGGTAGATTATACGTTTTTAGGGATTTATCCATTTCATCTAGATTGTCCAATTTGTTAGAGTATAATTGTTCGTAATAGTCTCATGATTTCTTATATTTCTGTGTCATTGGTTGTAATGTCTCCTCTTCCATTTCTGATTTTATCTATCTGAGTCTTCTCTCTTTTTTTCTTAGTTTACCTGAAGGTTTATTGATTTTGTTTTTCTTTTCAAAGAACCAATTCTCTGTTTTTTCTGTTTTTTTCTATTGTTTCTCTGTTTTCTGTTTCCTTTATTTCTCCTCTAATCTTATTTCCTTTCTTCTTCTATCTTTGGGCTTAGTTTGTTCTTTTTTTTCCTAGTTCTTTGAAGTATAATGTTAGGTTGTTCACTTGAGATCTTTTTTCTTTTTTAATGTAAGCATTTGTCACTATAAACTTCACTCTTTGTAGTGCTTTTGCTACATCCCTTAATTTTGATATGTTGTGTTTTCATTTCCATTTGTCTCAAGGTATTTTCTGACTTCCCTTTTGATTCCTCTTTGACCCAGTAATTGTTCAAAAGTATGTTTAATTTCCATGTATTTGTGAATTTTTCCATTTTCCTTTTGTTATTGATTCCTACTTTCATTACATTGTCACGAGAAAAGATGTGTAGAATAATTTCAGACTACTCAAAAATTTTAAGACTTGTTTTGGGACCAGCATGTGACAAACCTGGAAAATGTTCCATGTGTGCTTGAGGAGAAGGTGTATTCTGCTGTTGTTGGCTGGAATGTTCTATATATGTCTATTAGCTCCACGTGGTCTATCGTGTAGTTCAAGTTGGCTGCTTCCTTACTGATTCTCTGTCTGGATGATCTGTCCATTATTGTAAGTGGGATATTAAAGTCTCCTACTATTACTGTATTGCTGTCTATTTCTCCACTCAAGTCTGTCAATGTTTGCTTTATATATTTAAGTGCTCTGATGTTTGGTACATATATATTTATAATTATTATATCTTTCTGTTGAATTGACCCTTTTATCATTATTTAATAACCATCTTTGTCTCTTGTGACAGTTTTAGACTTAAAATCTATTTTATCTGATATATGGATAGCCACACCTGCTCTCTTTTGGTTGCCATTTTCTATCCTCTCACTTTTGGCCGATGTGTGGCTTAAATCTAAAGTGGGTTTCTTATAGACTGTGTATAGTTGGATCTTGTTTTATATCCATTCATCTACTCTATGTGTTTTGATTGGTGCATTTATTCCATTACATTTAAGGTAATTATTGGCAGGTAAGAACTTATTATTACCATTTTATTAATTGTTTTCAGTCTTTTTGTAGGTTTTTTTCTATCTTCTTTTTCTGACTTCCTTTGTGATTTGATGATTTTTTTGTAGTGATGTACTTTCTTCTCTCTTCATCTTTTTTTGTATCTGCAATGGCTATTTTCTTTGTGGTTATCATGAGGCTTCCATAAAACATTGTTATAACACTTTATTTGAGCTGGTAACAACTGAACTTCAATTGCATACAAAAACACTACACTTTTACCACCCCCACAAACTTTATGTTATTGATATTGGAATTGACTTCTTCTTATATTGTGTTTCCATTAACCAATTTTTGTGGTTATTCTTCATACTTTTGTCTTTTAACTTTTATACTAGGGCTAAAAGTGATTTACACGCCACCCTTACAGTGTTACATTATTCTGTATTTGTTTATATATTTATCTTTACCTCTGAGATTTATACTTTCATATGCTTTCATGTTGTACTTTTGCATTCTTTCATTTCAGCTTGAAGAACTCCCTTTAGCACTTCTTGTAAGGCGGGTCTAGTCTGATGAACGCCCTTAGTTTTTGTTTGTCTTGGAAAGTCTTTGTCTCCCTTTATTTTTAAAGGACCATTTTACTGAATACAGTATCCCTATTTGACAGGGTTTGTTTTTTTTTCTTTTCAGCACTTTGAATATATCAACCCACTTTTTCCTGACCTGCAAGGTTTCTATTGAGAAATCTGTTGATAGACTTTTGGGGGTTTCCTTGTATGTGATAATTCACTTTTCACTTGCTGCTTTCAAAATTCTTTTCTTGTCTTTGACTTTTGACAATTTAATTATTTGGGATCCTTTGGGCTTTATGAATTTGGACATCCACTCCCCTCCCCAGATTTGGGAAGTTTTTAATCAATTATTTCTTTAAAATAAGCTTTCTGCCCCTTTCTCATTCTCTTCTCCTTTTGGGACTCCCAACAATGCATATGTTTGTTTTCTTGATGGTACCCCTATAGTCCCTTAGGCTTTATTCACTCTTTTTCATTCTTTTTGTTCCTCTGACCAGGTAATTTCAAATAACGTGTCTTCAAACTCACTGATTCTTTCTTCTGCTTCACTGTGTCGGTTATTGAAGCTCTCTACTGAGTTTTTCACTGCAGTCATTGCATTCTTAAGCTCCAGAATATCTGTTTTGTTCTTTTTTATGGTTTTTATCTCTTTGTTGAACTTCTTATTTTGGTCATGTTTTATTTTCCTGATTTCATTTAGTTGTCATTCTGTGTTTCCTCGTAGCTCACTGAAAAATAGCTTAAAAATAAAATTTTAATATATTCTAATAGATCAAATCACCAGTGTTTCTCCCCAATTGTTGTGCTTAACTAAACATCAATATATTAAAAACTCTCAAAGCTGGATAAATAAGGTACACCGAATATCTCAAATGTAACTTTTCTAGTCATTTCAATTATTCTTCAATAATCAACTTATATGTCAGTATTCTTAATAAGTCCAACATATTAAGTTTATTTTCCTTTCCTTTTGTGGTAGATTTAAACTACTGTTACTAAGTGTTCAATCTCCTCCCCGCAGGAAGAGAGAAATATATATCTGTACCTATTCCCAAGTGACTCATTGAGATCCCTATGGGAGAAGTACACATTTATCTTCGACCAATGGAATATGAATGAAAGTGATGTATACCATGGCCAACTAGAAGCTTTAAGAACCATCGTATAATTCATTTTTCTTTCCCTCTGCCATAAAACAACATGTCTTAGATGGGAGATGAGATTTTAGCCTGGATTGCAAAATGAAGAAAATGTGTGGAGCCAGAACAACGCTGTCATCGGATCACAACCAACATACACCTTGCATGAGAATTAAACTAAAAGGTCAGCCTGGAAAATAGGAGAGATTTTCCATGATCAAGCTTTACTAATAATCTCAACGATGTCAACAATCAAGAGGCACAGACAAAGAAGAAAGAGGCCTGAGACTACCTAACTGGCTCTGCAGGTCTTTCCAGGAGAGTATCAGAAAAGCTCTCTGGCTCAGAATGATAGATGAGGTCACCTCACAGAACAGGGAGTAATACATCTCTACTTTTTATTATGAATAATTGTATAGCCAATGTGACATATTTTAGAGAAGCATGCATCATAAATTCATAAATTCCAGTTTTCCATAAGCAACCCTAAACCAGAGACATCCTGCTAAGAGCTCTTCTTGGGTATGGACTCTCTAGCCCTAGCAATTATTATTACCTTTAAGCATGTTTACAAGAAAATAGATCATGTCACCTATTTTCCTTCTCTGGGAGCATCCCCTTTATAACAGGAAAGAAATGGATCACAGGTCAATTGCTTTAATCCTTCCTTCGTGAGAAAATTGGATTCGACAGTATAATTCAACAATAATAGAAATAGCATGTAGTACTGGTATTAATATTAATGTTAAAATGTATTGATCATTTATTACATGCCAAGGAAATAAGAAGCTAGCATACTTTATTTCTTTAGATTCTCAGCACCACTCTATGATACAGATATCTCTATCAGCCACAGTTTTGAGATGAGAAACTATGAATTAAGCAGAGTGAGGTAAACACACTCATATCAGGTGAAAAATGTTAAGGGAGCACCAAAAAACTCAACAATCAAGATAATATTTTTATACAACATTTTTAAAAATCTAAAGTAATATGAAAAGTTCATGATGAACAACGTGTCAAAATTTTTAATTTTTTAAAAAGTGAGTACCCCTAGTATTGATTTCTCCTTTTGCCTCATGCTTTAATATGGCTCAACATAGCATTGATACTGACACTGATCCAATCTTTATTTAAAATCTTGTTGGGGCCAGCCCAGTGGCGCAAGCAGTTAAGTGTGTGCGCTCCGCTGCGGCGGCCCGGGGTTTGCTGGTTCAGATCCCAGACGCACACCGACGCACCACTTGACAAGACATGCTGTGGCGACGTCCCATGTAAAGTGGAGAAAGATGGGCACGTATGTTAGCCCAGGGCCAGTCTTCCTCAGCAAAAAAAAGAGGTGGATTGGCAGATGTTAGCACAGGGCTGATCTTCCTCACAAAAGAAAAAAAAATTTGTTGTTTTGTTCATCATGAATTCTTTTCATTAATTTTTATTTTTTTTAAATATTGCATTAAAGTATTATTTATCAAAGTACAGTCATTTTGGAGGACAGTTTGGTGTCTTACAAAACTAAACATACTCTTACCCTACAATTCAGCAATAGCACACCTTGGTATTTACCCAAAGGAGTTAAAAGCTTATGTCCACAAAAAGACCTGCACACAGACGTTTACAGTAGCTTTATTCATAACTGCCAAAACCTATAAGTAACCAAGATGTCCTTCAGTAGATGATAGGATAAATAAACACTGGTACATCCAGAAAATGAAATATTATTCACAATAAAAAGAAATGAGCTATTGAGCCATGAAAAGACATGGAGAAAAGTTAAGTGCTTATTGCTAAGTGAAAGAGGTCAATCTGAAGAAGCGACATACTGTATGATTACATCTTCACGACATTCTTTAAAAAGACAAAACTATGGAGACAGTAAAAAAAATCAGGCATTGGTAGGAGAGAGGGATATATGGGCAGAGCACAGAGGGTTTTTAGGGCAGTGAAACTACTCTGTTTGATATTATAATGGTGGATATGTGCCATTATACATTTGTCCAAACCCCAGAATGTACAACACAGACGGAATCCTAATGTAAAAACTATGAACTTTGGGTGATTGTAATGTGACAACATAGGTTCATCAGTGGTAACAAAGGGTCCACTCTGGTGGGGATGTTGATAATGGGGAGGCCGTGAGTGTTTAGGGGCAGGCAGTACTTGGGAAATCTCTTAATTTTACTGTAAATGTAAAACCACTAAAAAATAACCCTAAAAATATATTATTTATCTTGACTGCTGAATTTTTTGTCACCCTTTTAAATTTTATTTGCCTCATCCTAGTCCTGGCCCTGAATTACAGATGCAAAGCAATTTGATAGAACCAGGTTCTGAGACCAGCTATTTGTGACTATGCTCTTTATTAATTTGCTATGTTGCTATATGTAACTGTGCTATCATTTCTAGTAATTTCGTATTTAAAAATTACATCATTCACTTGTCATATACAGTAAATACTAAGATAATAAAGTAAACTTTCTCAGAAAATTCATGAAATTATTTAATCATAGCCATGGCCATTGACTACATGAAGAAAATGCAAAGAATAGAAGCACATATATATTTGCCAATTTGAGTAATCTGTCCCCAATAATGGAAGAGTAAATACATGCACTGATCTTCACTCCCTCCTCTCACCTCACTATAATGACAGAGGAAGAAGGAAAAAGACATAAAACTGCCAGAAAATACAGGAAAAGAGCGAAAATAGCAGCAGACACGATCAGCAAAATATTTTGAAGATAGATAATGCATTGGTAATGGGCTACTCCCTGAGAGAAGAAGAGAAGGTTGAAACCTACATATCTTCAGAGAGAAATGCCACAAAGAAGCAATCTGATTCCTACTACACACTCTAAAAGATGTGGAAATTGGAGGTACCATATAACCTGGAATACAGGATAAACATATAACCCAGTAGGAGATTAAAGAGGTCTTTTCTGTAGAAACTTGCCCAGAAAAATTTTATTGCTTTAGGGAAATCTACTACTCTGAATTGGCTGGCTTCCTGCCTGATCACACTCCAGCGAAATGCATAGATCCATGATCAAATTTTCCAATTGGCTTTTTAGTCCTTACTATACTAAATATGAGCAGACATAAAGAGATCACCAGATATTAGAGGAAAAGCTAGAGACCAAAACAAACAGGAGATTTGGAGGAAATGAGAAAAAAATATGAAAATATAACATAGTATCCTCTAAGAGCTGAGAATAATAAATATAAAACAAAATAAGAGCAGATTTCTATAGAAGGATCTTTCAACAAATAAATAAAATTTCATAGAAATTAAAAGTATGATGGTAGAAATTCTGAAAATAAACAGAAGAATCAAAAGATAAAGTTGGTAAAAAGACAACAAAAATGTAGAACAAAAAAACAAAGAGATGGAAAATAGGAGGTAATTTTTTTACAATTAGGATCATCCAAGAAACTCTAACATTCAACTGCAAAGGAGAGAAATTATCAGAAAATCATGAAGAAAATATCTAGATTTAACAATGACTTCTCAGCACAATGAATGAAAAAGACACATACCAGGGCACATCACAATGAAATTTCAGTACACCAGGGTAAAAAGAAACCATCCTAAAATCTTCAAGAGAAAAACAAACAAGTAAATCATATTAAATGTTCAGGAACCAAAATGTCATCATATTTCTTAACCACAACACTGGAATCTAGAAGACAATGGAACAATGCAATCACATTTTGAGAAGAAATGATTATCAACTTAAAATTTGATGCACAAACAAGTTATAAATAAATGTAAAAGTGGAATAAAGACATTATCAAGCAGACAACACCTCAACAGATTTACTGCTCACACATTTTCTATTAAGAAGCTACTAGAGTATGTGCCTCTCCAAAGAAGAACTCAAAGAGTGAAAGTCACTGGATGCAGAAGAGAGAAAGACAGAGGAAATGCCTAGGCTGATGGTTTACCCAAATTCAAGAATGACTACTGAACACCAGGTACAGAGGTAAACCAGTTCAGACTGGAGCAGTCAAAAGGCTCCAGGCTTTCATCAAAATGAAATATACAGAATACTTGATGTTCCACGTGCCTTGTAAGAGGAATACGACAATTGGCAAAGATAATGTGACTTGAATTAATGATAAATGCATAGAAATGTAAGACATGAAAATACAAGATAATTACTAGTGATAGAGAAGACAAAACGTTTTTCAGGAAAGGTAGAATAATCATTAATTTAAACAAAGTTTTAATAGTATAAACACTGAATATTAATCTAACCAAAATTACTACATAATTCCACTTCAGGGATTGGAGGATAGGAAGACCACACGTGATATGGTAGAGATGGGAAGAGGAAAGAGGTCGAAGTCCATCTTTAATTGTGGAAATTCTATAAAAAAATGACCAAAAAATAATAAGTAGCAATATGAGAATAATACTTAGAGATATAACGATTATAAAAAAATAATTAAATGTTAAGAAGAGGATAAAGAAGATAACGAGGAAGAAGGAAGAAGAGGAGAAGGAGAAGAGGAAGAGGAGGAAGACGGAAGAGGATGAAGAGAAAAAGAAAAAGAAGGAAAAAGAGAAGGAAGAAGATGAGAAGTTTGCATAGGAGGATTTCATCCTACCAGATATCAGTGCTTCCTATAAGACTACAGTAATTAAGACAGTGTGGTAATGACATAGGAATAGAAAAATAAATCAATGGAACACAAAAGAAGATCTAAATAGAAACTTCGAAAATGTAGAAAAACATTACACATACAAGTAAATTGATACTTGATGGAGTGACCTTGCAGATCAGTCAGGAAATGACAGACTATAGAGAGTACAGTGCCAGGACATGGGTATTCATACAGGAACAATCAAGTTATACACCGACCTTGAAATGTATTCCACCCGGGTGGAATAAAGAACTTGAAATCAATCTCATAAAAATCAGAAGAAAATATAAATTATTTTTATGACCTTGGTGTAGGAAAAGATTTCTTATACAAGATAGAAAAAAATGCAGATCATAGGAAATGATTGACAAATTCTTCTATTTTAAAATTAGAAATGGTCAAACATCAAGATATTATAAAGAAACTTAATGGATAAGTTACAGCATGGTCAAGTACATTTGCAAAATTTAAAAGTAAGAAATATTAAATCTAAAATATATAAAAAATTCTCCCAAATTAATAAATAAAAGGCAAATAAGACTTAAAAATGGGCAAATTCACAGATTAAAAAACCCTATGGCCGATTAACCTAGGAAGAGAAATCCTCACTAACAAATGGGGAATTGCAAAATAAAAGAACAATTAGAAACATTTCACACTCAGCAGACTGGCAAAAAATTAAAGTTCGACTCGACCAATTATAGGTAGGAATAAGAAGCAAGTGGAAACTTTTACTGTGCTCATAGGATTATAAACTGTCTGAACTACTCAGGAGAGAGATTTGGCATTATCTCTTAAAACGGAAGGAGCAGCCCCAGGACCCATCAACTCTATTTCCAGGTATAAATATTATAAAAACTCCTGTCTCTGTGGGCAACGAGGTATGTACTAAAATTCTTGTAGCAATATTTTTATAGCTAAATTTTTAGTATAAAATAAATACCAATCAAAAAATAACCAGAATAAACACATTGTGTATTGTGTATATAGACACACGATGGGATATTTATAATAAAATGAATTAGAGCTACATGCATTAGATATCTCAAAAACCCATTGATGGGGAAAAGCAAGGTTTACAAGAATACATACAGTATGATGCAATTATATAAAGTTAGAAACATGTAATATATTAGCTAGGGATATATACATATAGAGTAAAACTGTAAATACTTTATAGGAATAACAACCAAAACTTTGTGGTGTTTACGTCTAATGGTCAGGGAGGGAAATGTGATCAAAAAACAGTTTATCAGTGGCTTCAGTGCTATTTATAAAATTTTACTTCTTAACTGGGGTGATGTATACATGGATATTTGTTCTATTATTCCTAATACCTGAAAAAATCTGAATGCCTAGGAAATACAACATAATCAGCTGGTTTTTTAAAGGATATTTCAATTCTAAAAGGAAAATTATACAGATATGAAATATAATCGTAGCATACAAGCATGGATGTATGCCTCAGCCTTGAAAAATATCTACATAATTGTAAATAGTGAATATTAATTTAACCAAAATTTTCAACATGCTTTTATTGGGAGGATGGGGAATGAACATATTTTTGTAGCAAAGAGTTTATGTAGATGAGCTAAATCATTTTCTTCCATAATGGCAATGTAAGAGAGAATATCAAAACCCAACATTTATTTAGGAATGTTGAGGTTCAAGAAGAATCAGATAAACAGTGACTATGGTAACCTCTGGTAAGCAAGATTCAGGAATTTAAAGGGGTGGACAGAAGACTGCTGTTTTGAATGATAAGCTTTTGAGGACTGTTTGGGTTTTAAACTATACATGTATTTTATTTCAATAAAAATAAATTTTAACTTAAAAAAATTCAATTAAGAATCTACTTCACACAGAACAGAGTCTGGAACCTAAACTGCAGCTACACCTAACATTGACCTACAGCTGCCCATCGGCGTGAGCTGTAGGTCAGCTCTGGCTGTTTGTGTTAATAGCATCCACAGTCATCCAGAAAACTATATTATATCTGTCAAATGAACTCTTAGCCACAAAATCCCAAAACATTAAAATAAAATTTTTTTTAAATTTCATTCCCACTACCTGGGAAATCTAAACCACACATTAATATAATGTGGAAAAAAATGAAATCCATAACTGTGACTGCTCGTGTTACCAGCCATTCGTGGAAAAGCAGCAAATAGAGATGCAACAGATGATTAGGTAATCTTGTTCCTACAGCATGTATTCTCTGGTGGGTTTACACAACCAGTCTTGTTTTGAATGACTCAAGAACAGGAGTGGCTCAGCACCACTGCCCAGGGAAATGTATCGTGTGTGAGCACAGAGCACCTGCAGTGATTCCGTCACACAGACGTGCCAGACGGACCGAGAAACAGGAACGACTGGGGAAAAAAAGAGAGACAGGGAAAAAAGTTTTTGAAAAAGTGTCCCTTGACACCAGCACACCATGTAATTTCCCAGGATTGGAAAGACTAAGAATCAATAAGAAAACTATTTTTTTCCTATTCTAAATTCGGTGCCATCTCACCTACGTTAAAGACAGTCACGGCACAAGGAGAGTGTAAGAAAAAGTAAACAAAATAATTTCTTGGGAGTGTGGAGGAAAGTGAGAAAATGATCTGTATTACAATAATCACAGAATGTATTTTTATTCTATTCATCTGCATGTAAATATGTGAATATAGTGAGCTGCAATGCAGAACAATCTAGTCCTAAATTATCATTTTTGCCAAATTCTGCTTTTTCTATCCCAGAATGATTCTTCTCCCAAGATTCACTTCTTTATGTTCTTTCAGCAGCAAAGACATAATGAATGATGAACTCTTCTTTTTTGCTTTTCTTTCACCAACTTGAGATCTTCACACAGTTTAAAGTGTATTTATTGGGTATTGTGCTAGACTCTGACGATACACATGAAAATAAGACCCCAATAAAGACTACTACTATTACTCTACTAAGAATAGCTGACATTTTTAAGTATTTACTATGTTCTAAGCATTAAACTTAAATTTTCTTCTTTAATTATCACAGTGAAATTCACATTTCCTGGCTGTATGGCCTTGGGCCTAATGACTTGATGCCTCAATTTTCAAATCTATAAAAAATCAGGATGACAGTAGTTAGACAATAGTTCTAACTGAAGCAACTATTATGAAAAAATAAATTAGTCGATGTATACAAAGTCCTTACAAAAGTGCTCAGCACACAGGAAGTGCTACATGTTAGCTGTTATTACAGTAGGTGATATAATCCAGATCTATGGCTTTAAATGTCACCTCTATGCTCATGACTTCCAAATCTAGGTTATTACCCTTATCTCTGCAGAACTTCAAATTCATATTTCTAATTGCCTGATTTCATGTTCACGTGGATGTCTAGCAGCCATCTCAAAATTAACACAGCCAGCAAGATTCGATTTCCTCCCCTACTCAAGAGAAAAGCCCAGCTCCTCTGTCAATAGACCCAGCAAATAAGAGTCCATATAGGACAGCGTGTGTAAGCATACAGATTACAAGGCCAAGTGGCCTAGGTTCAAATCCATCACTTAACTAGTTGTGTGCCCTGGGGTAAATGACTTACTCTCTTAGTGCCCCAGCTTCCTCATCTGTAAAGACTGGAGATAATAAGAGTGCCTTCCTAGAGCTGCGATGAGGATTCAATGAGTTAGTATATATACAGATGCTTAGAGCAGGGGCTGGTACTTGCAGTAAAGGCTACATGAATACATACAGTTATCATGATCTTCATTAATCATCATCATATTCCTCTTAATTCCTAAATCAAACAGCTAGGAGTTATTTTTGATTCCTTCCCTTACCCCTCACACTGAATCCATCAGTAAATCCTATTGGCTTTGTTCCAAAACACATCCCAAATCCAGTTACATAAGCACCACTATGGTGCGCCCATACTGGGGTCAGCCACCATAACTTCATACTTGACCACCTCTGGAGCAGTCTGTCTTTCTGCTTCCATGCTTGTCAGCCCCCCACCTTCGCCCACTATCCATCTCCAAACTATAATCAAAATGACCATTTTAAAAGTAAGGCAGAGCAAATCGCCCTCCTGGTAAAACCTTACAGTACAACACTCTCCTCACACTTAGTATGATATCCAAACTCTGTACTAACTGCAGTATCTGAGGATGGAGAGCACAGAGCCGGATGGCCACCGCATGACCTGCACAGGCTACCAGCAGGCTGCGCCTTGGTTTCCTCATCTCCAGTACGAGGGTAACACTGGTACCCACGTCCGGCTGTTTCCCCCCCTCCAAAGCCCCAGTAGACAGTTGTATGTCATAGATGCACATCCTTCTAGCTGCTGCACATGGGACACCACCTCAGCATGGCTAGAGAACCAGAGAAGCGGTGCCTCGGTGCGTGCTGGGGATGCGAACCCAGGCCGCCAGCAGCGGGGCGCGCGCACTTAACCACCAAGCCACGGGGCCGCCACGGGGCCGCGCCGTGGGGCTGTTTTCATGGAGCGAAAGGCTTAGCACAGCGTGGACGCAGGGTGCGCAGGCTGCACGTGAAGACGCGTTCACCCGCAGCTCCCGCTTCCTCGTCTTCCCCGCCTCCCCCCACCACTTGCTGCTCTCCAGCCAAGGCTGCTGTCCACGTGTTCTTTGAATAGGCCAAGTTCATTCCTGCCTCGGGACCTTTGAACGAATATCTTCCCACCCAGAATGTTCCTCCACCAGATCATCCCGCGCCTGGCTCCTTCTTGTCTGAATGAGCTCAAATGTGTCCACAGAAACCCCTCCCCTGACCACCCAGTCTAAAGTAGAGGCCGTTACTCCCTGTCGCGTAAGCCGATTTTAATTCTCTGGATAGCACTTTTCGTTATCTAACTTTATACATAAGTGTTTACTTATCTGTTCACTAACCTCCCCTACACACCACACACACACACACACACACACACACACACACACAAACACAGAAACCCAAACTCCATGAAAGCCAAATTCTGCTTGTCTTGTTCCCTGCCATATCTTCAAAGTCTAGATCAGTCCCTGTTCTATACTGAGTGCTTGATAAATATTTATATTTTTCTATCAGGACACTTTATTTAAGGATATCTTTAAATACTAACATAAGCAAGACTGATAACATTGGTTCTGATGTCTTTGAGAAGATAGCAATGACATTGGGTTGTTCAATAAACACCTGGATGGTACAGGCATTTCTATTATGTGCATGTCTAAGGTGAATACGTCATAACAGTATAAATGTTAAGTATGCATAACTTTTCTATTTAGGTGCTTTAAAGCACCAGATTTGATTTAATCCATGAGCTGTTTAAAGACTCTCTATAAATGTAATGTCAACAGACAAATCATCAAATATATAGCATATTCCACAATCATATCATATCTACATTTATTGACAAATCTGGGTTTGCCCAGCAGTCTCCAGAGTGGCTGACAAGCAAGGGGAATTGGTCAGGTTGGTATTAGTGAGGCTGGATTCAGTTGCAAATTGTTTTCTCTCCTTGAGGATGTGAATGAGCTGAGGTGTGAAGTCATCGTCACACTTTGGCACGTTACTGAGGTGCTTGGACGGAGGATTTCTAAAAAAAATAAGCAAAGAATTAAACCGTGGGGGAGCTCGCAGTGCAGCTGGAAATAGCAGTCTCTGGTGAGCAAGTTGAGCCAACAACCAAAATTGAATAATGCTCTGAAAAGCGATCCTGCCCCAAGCACTACATGGCACGGCTTCTCTGACACCCCCTGCAAAGGCCAGAGGCATCACAGACTCCAGTCTTATGAATACTGCCCTTCAAGGCCACGCGGAGCCAAATTCAAAACCAGATGCCTACTTGGAAAGGAAATTAAGAGGCAGCCTGAAACAAGTTACATGAGAATATTATTTATTTGATCATGTATAGCTGAAATCCAACCATTTCAGCCTCAAAACTCTATTGAGTAATCAGGAGTGATGCCATGAATGTACCCTGCAGTAATTAAGTGAGTTTTGTGTGTTAATACAAGATGAACAACTCTGCGGCAAATATCTCAAGAGGGCATATGGAAACCAAGACTTAATAAGCTACTCTAACCAAAAATAGTTTTACCTATTAACGCTTTATAGATTTTCATAGAGACATTAATGCTTTATAAATCTCAAAATGGGCCCATACATTCCATGAAGGAGATATGTCCTTATTTTCTATGAGATGAACATCTTTCTTCAACCAACGACCCTTATAGAACCTCTCGGCCTTTATAGAACCTCTCAGCTCTTTTAGAACCTCTCAGCTCTTGATAACTTTATTTAGAAACAAACAATCCAGAGGTACAGTGAGGGAGCCCCTCACTGAAGCAGAAGAGTCACACATGTTCCGTTCCCTGGCATCAAAAGTGGTGAACACGGGAAGAGAATATCACCAACGAGGAGAGCTATTTTCACTATTAGCTATATACATGGAAAGACTGTGAGCAATTCTGAGTTTTACTGAGGTAGGAAAAGCCCTCTTGGTACTAACATAATACTGTAATTTGGTGAATAGCATTTTTTTAGCTATAAAACTTGTGATGATGACAGAGAAAATATTGCCTTTTCACTGAAACTCATTTTCTCATTTCTAATATTCAAAAACGTGTTCTCATTTTACCGAAACACTACCGCCATTTTCCTGGAACCTTCCTCAGCATCTTTCCCTGTAATGTGAGCCAGACTGATTAATCTGCAGTGTCCTTCCTCTAAGTAGGGAAAAAGCAGTTACAATGTTCCCATTGAATCCTGGCCTGGGCGGGTAGGGAGTCTGTTCAACAAACGTTTCCTGGTGATTCTCTGTGCTCCAGTATGTTCTGAGGCATCGAGCACTATGACTAGGCACTGGCTATAGGGACTCTATACCAAGGTTATATTCAGGGTCACAGACAGATTGGGACCAGATACCTCTATTCTCTGGAATGTAGGTTTTATTACTTCAGGTACAACATGACTTTGAGCCAAAATATAAATGGACAATAACTGGCAAAATGAGGTGAGTAACAAAATTAAATTTCCCAGTAAGGCCCTGCAATCATAATAATGTGATTATGTAATATTGAAGATATTGGTGAAGTACAGGCCAAGTAAACAAGTGTCTTCCTGTTGTCCAGAAACACCTGTGAATGTTCTAAAATATGCTGGGCCTGGTTCTCAGATGTTGTGTTTTCCTCTTTCTAAGTTAAGAATTCCTATGACCTGGTTAAGCAAATACTCAGTGGAAGGATAGCCTATATTTCATGATAAAATGCAGGGGAAAATAACACGCACCTTGTCTTTCTATGACTCATGCAAAAATCTAATCATTCACCCCATTCCATGGCCCACACCAGATTTAAACAGCTAGAGCCTGTCTGCCAGGTAGAAAGACTTAATGTCCCTCTTGAGAAGAAATTAACTGCTGAAACAGACCGAGGTGAAATAGAGTTCTGTCTTCCATCCTCAATGCAGCCATTTTTCTCTTTTAATCTTGCTCTTTCCTTCAAGCGGAATGAAAACGTGGATCTTTGCCTTGAGCAAATTTCACTTCCAAGGTTCAAGTTCTGGGACCCTGTTTAATTGCAGAGTGAGCTACCCTTGTAGCAACTCTAAAATCAGACAAGTCCACCCCTTAAGAGCAGGAAAGGGGTAAAGTGGTGTTCCACTTCCTAAATCACACGTTGCCCTTGGGGGAGCCCTGTGCCTCTTTTCCTTCTTCAGCACAACTTTGCTGGATTAGTTAATACTGCAAAGTTAACATAGTCCAGACAGCTCAATGGTAGCAAAACAACAGACTCAGGTGTGTGACTCAGGCTTTCTCAGCCATCGTGAGCATGGCTTTTTATCTTGGCACATGAGGAAGGAGAAGGCTGAGGGGAAAAGTGGTCCTGTTGTAGGCTTCAGCCAATTGACCAGAAAGAATCTTCTTCTGCAAAGATGACTTGTCCCTTCCAAAATGATAATTGAGTTCTACAAAGTAGAAATAAGTGTTTACTGAACAAGAATATAAAGGGAAACCTGATGTATTAGTAAGAAACAGAACCAATAGGATAAACAGATGATAGCTGAATATTTATTGTAAGGAATTGGCTCACACAACTATGGAGGCCGGCAAGTCCCAAGATCTGCAAGGTGAGTCAGCAAGTTGGAGAGCCAGAACAGCCGATGGCATAGTCCCAGTCCAAAGGCCAGCAGGCTCTAGGGCCCAGGAAGAGCCAATGTCTCAGTTTGAAGACTGTGAGGCAGGAGGAATTCTCTTTTACTCAGGAGAGGGTCAGCCTTTCTGTTCTATTCAGGCCTTCAACTGACTGGATTAGTTTTATTCATATTTTGGAAGGCAGTCTTCTTTACGGGCTATATCATTAAAATGTTAATCTCGTTCAAAAACACCCTCACAAAAACACCCAGAATAATATTTCATCAACTGTCTGGTCATCCCATGGCCCAGTCAATTTGAGACATAAAATTAACCATCACACTTGAGGTGCTAGTTCATCTCATGTGCAGGGCAAACCCCAGCCCAGTCAGCCTGACCTCAGGTCTCCTCCTCCACTCTTGGCTCCTCCTCACAATGATTGTGTAGAATGTTTGGAAGCTTCCTTTCTTTGCTCTTCTTTAATTTGGTGTCAGATCAAACCACTTCTATTCCACAGACCTAGTTATAACCTAAAAGTGTAGAGATCCAATTATGGCATAGATTTATTTCATTTCTTTATAAATATCTCTTTTCCTGTTCCTCTTCACCATTTTGTTTTAATCAATACTCAAATACTCTAAATATCTAACAAAATTTCATTATACATTTTCAGTAAACCTACAATATATGAGAGTTATAATTGGTATTTCTTGACATAGATGAAGTCACCTGAGCTTTTACAAAGAAGCAAAGAAAATTCGACGGATAAAGGGGAGTCTTTTCAATAAACGGTGACGCAACAATTGCGCCAAAAAAAAAAAAAGAACCCAGACACAGATCTTACACCTTTCACAAAAATTAACTCAAAATAGATCATAAAGCTGACAGACAGTGAAAAACAATAAAACTTCTAGAAGAAATATGAGGAGGAATCTGTAAGACTTTGGGTTTGGCAATGAGTTTATTGATATAACACCAAACCACATGATCCATGAAAGAAAAAAAAATGATAAATTGGACTGGTAGTAAAATGAAAAATGTTTTGCTCTGCCAAAGATATTGTTAAGAGAATAGAAAGCCGAGTCACACATTAAGAGAAAATATTTGCAAAACATATATCTGATAAAGGGCTTGTATCCAAAATATACAAAGAGTCTTTAAACTCAACAAAAGAAAAAAAATCCAATTAAAAAACAGTCAAAAGATCCGAACAGACACCTCAATAAAAAAGATATACAGATGAAAAATAAGGATAAGAAAGGATGGTTGGCACCATTAGTTATTAGAGAATTGCAAATTAAAACAGGAATGAGATACCACCACACAGCTATTATAATAATTAAAATCCTAAAATCTGACAACACCAAGTGCTGGCCAAGACGCAGAGCAACAGGAGCTCTCGTTCATGGCTGATGGGAAGGAAAACGGCACAGCCACTTTGGAAAACAGTTTGGCAGTTTCTTACAAAGCTAAACATAGTCTTATCATATCATCCAACAATCATACTTTTAGGTGTTTAACAAACTGATTTGAAAACTTATGTCCACACAAAAACCTGCACGTGACTGTTTATAGCAGTTTATTCACAATCACCAAAACTGGAAGCATCCAAGACGTTCTTCAATAGGTGAATGGATAAACTGGTTGTAGTACGTCCATACAGTTCAAGAGTCAAAATAAATGAGCTATCAAGTCATGAAAACACATGGAAAAATCTTAAATGCATAATGATAAGCAAAGAGGCCAGTCAGAAAAGGCTACTTATTGTATTATGCCAATTATATTGTATCCTGGAAAAGGTACAGCTGCAATAATAGTTAAAAGGTGAGTGGTTGCCAGGAGTTTGGAGAAAGAAGTGAAGCACTGAAAAGGTGAACCACATGGGCTGTTTTAGGGCAGTGAAACTACTCTATGAAAATGTAATGCTAGATACATGACGTATTTGTCAAAACCCATAGAAGTTTACAGTGCTAAGAATGAACCTTAATACATCCAATTTTAAAAACTTGTTCAGGAGTTTGGCAGATATCAGGATAGAATACAGACCGGAAAAAGAAAAAGAATCTAATGTTACCACAACTAAATGAAACAACTTCACTGAAGCGGGGGGTGGGGTGGGGGAAGATGCTGACCTCAGTGATGTGGAATGAGTGGGCTCTGTAGGACTGGAGACAAAGGAACCGCACGCAGTGCTGTGCCCTAGCTGCAGTTGTTTCCCACGGGGGTCCTGGCGAACAATTCTGGTAGTGCTCTCTACGTACACTATAACTGAACAACTGAGTAAACGTGGGGTGGACAGTGAAAGCTAGGCTGCTCTCCGTAGGAGCTGGAGTTTACAGATAAGCTAGGAAAGGAGGTTGTGTTTGATACATGTAGTAATAGACTAGAGTTAGAAACATCACTATGAACTCATATTGAGTTTAATGTAGATACAGATGGTTACATATGTAAATAGTTATAAATATGTGTATATAAGTAGGTTAGTATATATACATACTTCTCCTTCCTCTGTCAGCTCAATGGGCCTAGAAGCAATAACACACAGTAGCAATGAGCACACAAGCACCCAGATCTTAGTTTCTAATACCATTTTCCAATGAAAGGAACCAGGGATACTTGGAGAAATTCCTGGTTATAGGACTGAGGCAGGAAACATATAAGATGAGCCTGGAGAATCTTGTAGTGCCAGAAAGTAAAGACTGTTAAAAAAACAAAAACAGTGATGGGGGTATGTCAAAGGAGCATAGTAGCAAACCTAACATCCCCATGATCAAAGCTGGACAATTTGAGCAACAAATGAGTAAAGTAGTGTTGGAGATTAATTCAAAGCACAAATCGAATATCTGTGAGTCCATACTGATATAAATATATGATCGAATAAACAAAGAGGGAGAAGAAACGTGCCTCTGAAGCAGAAGAAGTCCCAATAATTCCTGCAGACACTGTGCCCTTGAGGAGGTGGAGCACACCACCCGCTGCTGAGGTGTGGGCTGTGCGTGGTGACCGCCCTCCGAAGAGGCCAGTGTGAAAAGGGGGGAGAGAAACTCGGAGTGGAGAAACCGGACAAGCACCCCCCGGCGGGGCGATCAAGGTCAACATCAGCTGTGATTAGTCATGTTGGCAGTATGTGTCCTCGATCTGATGTGATGAAAATGGTGCTTTACCTTCGTGATCTCCCTCCCCAAAACCCATCACCCAGGGCCAATCATGAGGAAAACAGCAGACAAACCCCACTTGAGGGACGTCGTACAAAATGCCTGACCAGTCCTCCTAAAACTGTCAAGATCATGAAAAACAAGGGAAGTCTGAGAAACTGTCACAGCCGACAGGAGCCCAAGGAGACATGACTAGATGTAATGTGGTGTCCTGGATGGGATCCTGCAGAAGAAAAAGAACATTAGATAAACACTGAGGAAATCTGAATAAAGTGTGGTCTTTGGATAACAATGATGTATCAATATTGATTCATTAATTGTAACAAATGCGCCAAACTGATGTAAGATGTTAGTAATAGAGGAAACTGGATGTGGGGTATATGAGAACTCTCTGTACTATCCTCACAATTCTTCTGCAAATCTAAAACTAGTCTTTAAAAAAAGATAAGTATATCGTCTAATTACATGTTAACTTTACATTTTATTCCAAGCATTCCATTATAGCTATAAAGATTATCCAAAATTCTATTTTGAAATCTATTTTGTAAACATTACTATATTCTAATTAAATTTATATTATTTATTTTAAGGAGTGAATCACCCAATTTCTTTTAGATCATTTTAAAAAAATCATTTCAAATGAAAATCTGAAAATGCCGCAGATCTCAGGGCCTTCTCTGCCTCCGATAAATGGAAGAGGCTGTCTCAGACCAGCCCTATACAACAATGGATTTTTTTATGGTTCTGACTGAATTTGTTTCCCATGCTTTAATGTTTTTTAGGATTATGTTTCACAAACTTAAATGCCAAAATAGCATAAAATAAAATAGCAGAAGCCTGCGTAAATCTTTGAATTTAGTAAGTTAATCTTGTTGCCTTCAGGCACGATCATATCTAAGATAGGCAATTAGATGATCGCCCATCTTACTTCTGTTTAACATCTGAAGAAGACATTCTGGTGTTCTTCCACATATTTAGTAATCCCTCTGTCAAGGTCTTTTTAAAGTCTGAATTCAACCGTTTATGCTGTTGCTGAATTCCATTTCTTCCTATTATTTTTCCGAGTAAAGACAGAAAACAATCTCTGGCCATTTCCTGTATAGCAATCATGCATGTGTATATAAAGATTATCATTAAATAACCATTCTCTTCAGGTTAAATGAGCATAGTCCCTTTAATCTTTTCAATTCAAAGCCAATCCTTTTGTCTTCTTGTGGGTGGTTATTATCTGAACACTTTTCTAATTTGCTACAGTCTTGTCTTCAGTTCAGCACCAAAGAATTAAACTTGACATTCAAGACAATAGATTTGAAAACCCCTATGTGATTTTGGAAGAAAAATAGTCTATGAAAAGAATAAGGTTACCTAATTTTGTCATGGAGAATGAATTTTACTGAAAACATTTCCAATTAGAATTCCAACCTTCCTTTTGTGCATTTGGATACAAAAGGGAATGTAAAATCTGATAGAATATTACTTTTTAAAGAACATTCTCCTCCATGTGAATATTAAAATACAGGCTATTTGTTGGGACACTAGTGTGATGGATTGGTTGGCAAATTTATTCCAATATAAAGTAGTAATAGAAAGAAATATGTGATATTTGCCATCCCTGGCAGCTCTCATGTCAGGCAGCAAGGTTCCTTGAACCGTGAAAAGGCTTTCCTGCTGCTCACAGTATCTGCAGCCACACAGCTTTAGGAACAAAATTTACTGCTTTTGTCAAATAGGCCTAAAGTAACATACCACATTGTCCTGCGGGCTCTGCAGGCAATCCTCTCCCATGTGGAGGCTTGGTCATTTGGGCCCACATGAGTAGGATTAACTCATTGCCTTCATAAAGGCAATGATGTACTTAAGTGATCACAGAGGAAAACATAGGTAAAGCACTTAGCACAGGCCTGGCATCTACTAAGGACTCAGAAAAAAAGTTAGCTCTCTCTTAAAGAGGAATTTGCAAATTACAAATGTGAGGCCTGGTAACCATGATAGAAAGCTTTTTTTTCCATTTTGTAAACGAGGGTTTTTTTCTGACAATTACTCTGTTTGTTTGGTTATTTGGAATTTATTCCAACTGCCTGTAGGACTCTCATCCTCGAGATTTACCTGAAGTGAGTTGACATTCTCCATCTCAGCTCTACATGGGGCCACATCTTTAACCAGTTTGCAAAACCAAATATTAACCTGGTGGTTAGGGTAGTAAGTGCTCTGACCTCTGACTTCCCTTTCCACCTCTCACAAGGTCTCAGTCCTTTGAAATGCCCACCTGTGAGCCGCTTGTCAAAGGCCACGGCTTCACTCTTCTGTTCTGGCCTCAGTTTCCTATCCCTCCCTTTCTTCCAAGCCATGGAATAAAGCCTTACCTTCTCCCACCACAAAATCTTAGCATCCTCACCCTTCAAACTTAACACATTCCCACCTGGTCCATGATACACCGAGATACTAGACATACCAGCAACCCAGTGAGCCAGTATGGTGATTGTATGTGATTGTTAATAACAGGGAAATAAATATTGGACATAGGGGCATAATACAAAGTGCCCATGAGGGTGCCTTCTCAAACATACAAATCAAGGATGTTGATCAAATGCCCTTGAAGACATGACCCCTATCTTTTAGGTACTCTGTGGATCCTCATGTAATATGGCATTATATCATCTCCAAGGATGCTAATTACTGGGCTGTAGTTTTCAAGACTACCATAAGGGAGAAGACATCTAATAATGTTGGGGATTGGGAAAGAAGTTCCAAAGAAAAAGCAGTACCTTAGGTCTCTGTTTATTAATATTTATGTGTAAACAACAAGAAGTGGAGGTAAGGATTTCAGATCTACAAAATACTTCTGGCTAACTTATCCAGGTAATTGAGATAAATTTGACATTTGTTGCATGAAGCATCTGGACAATTAAACTTTTTATAAGGACTCACCAAAGAATGTCCTTTTTAGGGATTTTCCTTTTCAAGAATGATTGTTTTTCTTTTTTAACCCTAATCTTCCCCAACATCTTCCTCACACTTGGACATGCCCAAACCAAGATGCACAAGCCTACACCTGTGGCTAAGTAACAATTCTGCTGTAAGAATACTTTTTAAATAAATATACATACTTTTAAAAATATATATTCAGGGTTCAACTTGGATTTTCAGCATATTTGAATCTTATCGATGTAAGGGACATATCACAAGATATGGCTTATTTATAGGATTCTTGATAAGGCAGCCCATGAGGGGAGCAGCAGCCCAGCACGGGGAACCCCAATCTCTGTTTCAGGGCTGGATCATAGCTTTAATCTCACCCCTTGAGAGGCCTCGTCAGTGGAAAGGAACCCAGTGTAACAGCTTGGTCACATCCCCTCCATCAGGAGCCATGTTCAGGACTGCGGTGTGCGTGGCAGGAATCCTGCTTTAGGAATGCAGGCAACTTCTGCTCAAACTGACACATTCAAACAACCAAAATAATACACAGGGAGCACTATCCCGATTCAGACTTACATCCTTTTACAAAGAGATTCATTTGTTAAACTGTGCTAAGGGGGCATCTAAACCACCTTTCTTCTGCTTCTCAGTTGCCTGTCATGGAGGGTCATCTGACTCAAGAAAGGAAACATTTCCATTTTATAATAGAAAGGGCATTACAAATATATTTTTCCTAAAGAAAAATATTAATGAGATAAATAAATCCAAATTTTGGTAAAGTGTCAGCCAAAATATTTCCATCACTGTCAGTCTGAGTTAGTCGCGCAGCATTCCAAAGGTAAGGACAGCTCGAGGCTGTTGCTAAATTGGGATTATAAAAGATGTCTTCATTCTCAGGGTGTGTGTTTCCAAGGAAGAAGTAGGATGAATTTCCCCTACTCTGTATAAAAGAAAGACTGAAAATTACCTGGAGGGAAGCCTCCCTGTTTGTGTCTAAGTTTAGTTACAATCACCCTCCCACCCCCACCCCCACCCCCCACCACTGCCTCCAGAAGTAACTGTCTTCTCTGTGGGTTGAAAATGCAGTGGTACGTCGTTCCACAGCTGAATCGCTTGGGTTTAAATCTCAGATCCCCCAGACGACTTTATGACAGTTAGCAAATCACTCAACTTTCCTGTACCTCAGTATCATCTATAAAATGGAGATAATAATAAGGACCTTGGGGTTTCTGTCAGGGTCAAAAGAAACAGTAAAGTGTAAAGTTCTCAGTGAATGCTCAGCATACAGATCAATAAATATTAGCTATTATTAACAGAAATACCCACAGCATTTTCTCTGAGCCTCTTTTATAGAACATACCACTCATAACACTGGATTTCAGTTTTGCACATGTATCTTACCACCTCAAAGTACCGTGAGGTTTGCTCTTTGTTCCTTGCAGTGAACAGTCTTCCTAGTAAAATGTTTCACAAATTTCTAAAAACATTTTCATTTTGTTTAATGAAGACGATATTCTTTCAACTCAATTATTGATCACCTATAACTCTACATCAAAATTTACCAAAATTTAATTTTTATATTATTGTAATTTAAATTATAGGCCAACAGGAAACATTTCTGCTTTAAAATTACTGAAACTGGGTATGTGAATTCTGCCCTGTCCAGAATGAGAGTTGTGTAGAGCAAGGTGCTTCCCGATGAAATTCCATAAGAACCTGGCAATGAACTTTGAGAAGTGCACACTTTTTCTGGAGGTGGCTCTCACTGAGCTAGGCTTGCATGCAACAGTCAATTCCCAGTGCTGAGGCAGCCTTGTCAGCCATGGCAAATATATAGTGAATACCTACAGATCTCTACAGAACCTGCCATGTGTTTCTGAAACACATGGGTTATAAAAAATTTATTAACTTTCATATCTAAAATTGATAATAATATTTTTATTTTACTATTTGGGAACATAGTAGTTCCTTGATCAGTTTATTCAACATACATATCTTTTAATAGTCGCTAACACAGCCATTGTCTTGCTCACGTGAACAGGGGCACGTGCTAAGGACAGCGGGGGGGATGCTGAACCGGGATGATAGGCGGACGCTCTTTCTCCTGAATGCCTGACACGAGTGCTCCCCGATGATACAGGAGGTGTGGACCAGGAACGATTTCTGCCCTCGGGCTCTGTGGATCTTTTCCCAGAAGGCATCAGAACAGCGTAAGTGAAATCCCACACAACTCAGGAAATAGAACAATCTTTACTCATACTATAAATAATTTTATCTTGGGGGACAGGATTTTGTTTTTAATTTAGAATGAGTTAAGCAGTATAACACAGACTAGCCTGCCCTTGAAGAAATAAGATTTGGTAACAATTGTCAATTAGATTAGATTTTTTTAATTATTATACTCTTAGTTCACACTATAGTTACACGAGCAGTTGTGACAATTCCCACCAGTTTATTCTAACGGTTCATTTAGGCCTTTAGACCACTTAACATTATTTTTAACTTAGTTTAAAATTCATGTGCATAATGGAGGAAAATGGCAGGTTTTTTTCCTTTTGGTTTTATTCATTCTTTTCCTGAGTTCTCCTACATCTGTTTTAAAGCTCAGTTGATAAACAATATTTTCTTCCTGGGAACTTGGCACTTCGTACATAAAGCAACCACAGTACTATTATTTATTCCTTCAGGTAAAATGGGAAAATACACAAAACACAGAGACACACACAAAAAGAGACACAGACACACAGAGACGTACACAGAGACATATACGCAGACAGACACATGTAAACACATACACACACACGCACCAAGTCTCTGATCAAGAGATCCGTGTTGGCCAGGACCTAAATCAGAAAGCGAGTTGCTGCAGTTGACCAAACTTAAACCAGGCCAGGGTTGGCCCAGACCTGGCCAACAGCTGCCAACAGAGGCTTTGAAGAGCTTCTACTAGATTCATTTCAGATCATTCCCTAGCCCCAGCAAAAGGGCATGTAAAGATTTATTGAGCTTAAAAGACATTTTCCTGATGATTTAACCTTTGCAGGGCAGGAGCATTCATTATTTTGGCCTTTAAAACCCTCTGCAATTACCCAACTCAGTAGTGGTAGTTGTTCCAGGTGTCTAAACTGCTTAACACATCATCTAAGACTTGGTGGCTGGAAACCACAATCGTCGTCTGTGGGGTCTCGGTCTCTAGAGGCCAGCACTCCCGAGCGGCTTGGCTGCTCAGTTCTGGTTCCGGTGCCCTCACAGCGATGCAGTCGGGCCGGGCTCAGGCTGGGACATCACCAGGAGCCTTCTCTCCTCTGTCTGGCGCCAGGGCTGGGGGGACTCAAACACGGGGGCTGGACAGCTGGGTTCCCCAGGTGTCTCCTTCTGTTTCTACGTGTCTCTCCAGGGGATCTCTCTCCAGAAGGGCGTTTTCAAGAGAGCGGGTCTTCTTACGTGTTGTCTCAGGGCTTCCAAGATGCGTATTTCTGTAAGAGCAGGAGCCCAGAGGTGACCCAACATCATTTCTACTACGTCCCAATCATTAGAAGCAAGTCACTAGTTCAGCCTCATTGGGAGAGAGGAATTAGACTCCATCTTTTTGAAGGAGGTGTTAAAAGAATTTCCAGATGTATTTTAAAACTATCTCAATGGTTATGCCTAATAATTGTTTATTTTCATAAGTATTGGATAGGCTTTACCAAACATAATAGCAGGCATAGACTGTTCTTCCTTAAAAAATTTTAAGCTTAAAATATATATGTCATATTTCTTCGTTTTTTATTGTATGCTGAAATAATTCTTAAGCAAATCCTTTGTGAAATAAGGAGAGCTATAAATAAACAGAATAAATAAAATAAACACATAAATGTCTGTACGAAATGTTCATAAAGGCATCAGAGGATAGCACTGGAAAGTTTATCAGCTCCCATGTGCCACTCTGACTAGTCCTCTGAATATTATCTCAGAAAAGATAAAAGTTGGTGCTTTAAGCAAGTAATATTCACAACTTTAAACATGAGTAGAAATGATAGACATGGAAAATAAACATTCTCCTACATTTTCTTACAAAATCATTGCCCCAAAACCAGTGAGACTCTTTTCTGAACAGTTTGACTTTGAAAATAATTCTAATTTGAAGCTGATAGAAACTACAGTAATTATTAATTCAAACCCAATAAGTAATAATTGATTTTTGCCTTCTTGTTTACGCCTCATGAAATATCTCTGCAATCAGCTGACACACCGCCTCCTGGATTAACACTCAGACGTGAGCTTGGCATTCAACAGGTGTTTACACTAAGAATCAGAGCCTTTTAATTAGCAAAACTCATTTTGTTGAGGGCAAGTGAGGCTTTTATCAATTAAAAAAAAATCCTTCTTTTGAATAATAATGAAAATGTAGCCCAGCACTTGAATGTCGCCAAAGAGGTGACAATAGGAAAAAAATCACTAAACCCAGAAAAGAAGAAACATAAAGAACTCTAGCAGATTTCCTGCAGGGAGGTTAAGACTCAGAGCTGTAAGCAGAGTGGCCAAAACAGACAGGAAATATGGAAACTTAGATCAGCCTAAGATTCAAGGCATTTGTAAGAAGCCAAGTGCACATGCTGAGAAGTTTTGTAAATTTTATTTTCAAGTTTAAACTTGCCACATGTTATGGAATTGATGTATTGGTCTATTATTTCAGGTCATTTCCACATTTTTCTGTAATAAAACCTGATGAAGAAATTAAGGAAGAAGAAATTCTCAGTTCTAAATGTGCATTATATTTGCCAATATTTGCCACACTAAAATAACCAAAATAATTTAAGAACCAAAGAAAGACACATTTTACAGGTATGGGTGTCCTTGTCTACCAACTCTCACACAGAAAAGAAGTGTGTGTTCTTGTGGGGAATGTCAAAGCTGAGGTCAGTAGCCCCAGGTAACAACAGTTTAGTAAAGTGTTTTGGTTTAGAAATGAGTAAAAAAGAGAAATTACAGAGTTTGATTGCCAAATATACTAAATATGTAACATGCTTCCTATTATGGGTAATAAAATTAATTAATGTTTGAAGCTGAGGTACTTCCTTCAGCTATATGCTTTTCCTATTCGCTACACTTGAGAGGGCCTACTGGTGGTTCAACAGAGACCGCTGGAACGAATGGGATCCTGTTCTGTGAATCCACGCACTGATAGGAATAGTCCCTACCATCTGGAGACTTTGTCATATGGTCAGACTTTTAATTAGTGTACTTTTAAAATATAATCAAAGCTGAAATTATGTTTTTAGCTATCACCAGTAAAAAGCGATAATGGAGGCCAGGACTAAATGAAGGGAGCCCTGCTCTCGGCTGTGTTAACTTTCATTTCCCATATCATGCGAAGAGCCCCAAAGAGAAAGTTATGGGTCCAGGTTCTTGATCCAGCCTGAGCTCTGAGACTGGGACCAGGCTCGCCCTCTCGGATACGCCACTTCTGAATCTGTACACTGACTAATTAGCTAAGATCCTTCCAGCTCTCAACTGTTAGGGTTATTTGAAACTAAGCCTTATGACTTCTATAATAAGGCCTAACACCTAAAATTAAATGCCAAAAAAGAAATAAGAAACACTATTATTTAAATTTCCCTTTTGAGACTATTTGGCACCCTTGACCTGGCACATAAAAACTGGCCAGTTTCTGTTGCTGAGTAGACACATTTACAAGGTAACCATTACTTCATCCATAAAATATTTATTGAAATTCAGCTAGATAGAAAACATGGTAGCAGATGCTGAGAAAGAGGCAGGTGTAAGCCACTCTTCCTCCCTGGATCTGCTGACAGCACGCACAGGCATCTGAGACAAGCTCATCTCAAAGATCAGCACGATGCTGGACAATTAAGAGATGAAACAAATGACTGTGGTATTAGGGCAGCGATGCACAGAAGGGGAAAGGTCTCACCGTTTTGCTAGATGTAATGGCTGGGAGGGCTGTGGCTTAGTCTCCTTGTAATCTCCTTCAGCATCCTGTAAAGTTACCCAAATAAACATAAAATCTATGCAAGAAACTGTGTGCTTGCCGTGCAAATGCACTTTCAAGGCACGTGCCATAGTTCCTACTTCCAACCAATTAATCATGCCATTTGTGTTATTTCCAAATAAAAGTGGTGGACCCACCCTTGACTATGGTCACCAGGTTTAATTGGTTAGTGACTGATCAATTCACAATTTGGGACTTGTATATATTAGCCTGAACTAGCATGCCTTAAAATCAATGAAAAGAATATTGAGGGCTCCACCTGAAACTAAAATTGTACAGTTGTGCCTATAAAGAGGAAGATTTATGAAACCAGGTCATGAATTTAGAGCAACACATTATACTCAGAAACCTAGTCAAAGTTTTCCCTTCAGTCACTAAGGTCTCTTTCCACAGACATGCCCTGCATCCAAACACAGACGTCCAAATTATGAATACTTTCTCAATGAGTTATCCAGTCAGACCATATTAGATGAACAGGTAAGGTCTGTAGCAATCTGTGTAAGTTGAGAAAGAATATTTTTGTTAACATTCTAGTTTTTACTGTATGTGGCCCACTAGCTCACAGTCTTTATCCAAATAGTTCCTTAAGTTTTTACTTTCATCCTCCTCTTTCCTCTTCTTTACCCCTCACTACAGCCTTCAAAGGACCCAGAAAGAAGGGCCCTGCTCTGTGAGAGAAGAAGAGCACAGCTGAGGTGGAGAAAACAAGAGGGAAGTGGCAGCTGAGGAGGCTGAAGAGGTGGGCAGTGGGCGGTCAGGGCAAGACCCAACGGAGGGCTTAGACTTTATCCTGTGGGCAACGAATAGCCATTGGAATGTGTCCAGGAGGAGAAAAATGGCAGGGGAGAGTCATTAATTAGTGTTTCTACACCATCTCTCATAGCCCAGAATGGAGGCTACACCGTCCCAGGTCTAGAATAGATCATCAGGCTGTCACACCAGCCCAGAAGTTTGAGCACATCAGGATGGTGGCTTGAACTTGGCTGATGACACTGAGTGTGGGGGACAGGAGCAATTCAAGAGGGGCTTTGGAGGCAGAATCAACAGATTTGCAAACAGACTGCATTTGTGAGCGTGAAAGTTGAGTGTTGAAATGTGACTTTGCAAGCTGCTGGCAGACCTCCAGGAGGAGTCTGTTTTGTTTACATGGTCCCCTCTCTGTGGAAGAAGGTGGCAGGTCCAACGCTGGAGGTGAAGGTATCTTTCCCATGTTTCCACTACCTAATTCTGGAATAACTATTACCTCCTAAGTACCCAAATTCAAATCAAGTACAGGATTGAATCCTTCTTGTATTTAAAAGAAAACGCTCTTATAAAAATTCACAACAATAAACCTTTGTCTTACTCTGCCTCCATTATGTCTGTTTCTCAGTAGGATTTGAAGTTAAAATTTCAAAATAATCTGAGAAATAAGACATTTCTTATGTTTCTGACCACATGGAAGCAAAAATAATAAGACAGGCTGAGGGTCATCATGTTTACAGACCAATTCTTAAAATGAAAAATAAAAGATGAAGCATTTAATGTTCTGTATCCCTTTTCAAACAGAGCCACATTACTTCCATTTTCAAAATCGTAAACTTGAGGATTTCCGGGTTTTTGTTGGCATTATTCAAGTGTGTGTTTTACAACCAGCTCTCTCTGAGGGCTTTAGGCCCGTTTGTTTTTCATGGTGCCTGGCCACAATTAAAATGGGTTGGATTTTAACAAATACACAAATGGTTTTAAGAAAGAGTACATTATCACCATTGTTCTGTGTAGATTAATCTTATTCCATTAAGTTTTACATCCAGAAATTATTTACTTCCACAAGGAATGTAAACAGTACTAATAATTCTAAGTCATCTGAGGATGGGCTTTTGGTGGAATAGTTCTGGAAGATGACTAAATTCTCGAAGATTAAGTCCCTTGAAACTAACAAAGCACAATAGATGTAAATTCTCAAAGTGTCAAAGAATTTTTCTCAAATAACATAATAATATGCAGCAGAAATAGCAAAATAGCGAATAAATCCAATTTTCCCAGTAAAAATCTCAGGGGTCATTTTCCATAGGCTTTTTTTATGAAAAAGACTTGAAGTGGTTTACAAACACAAAGACCACCATATACCTTCAAGCAGAAGTAAGAAGACAGGCAACATGTCGTGCAAGGAGCTCCGGGGAGTGCCGCCAGAGTCGGCACGTCAGCTCTCCTCTCCCTCTGGGCGCACGGAAGATGCTCTGCTCAGCCCCTCGCGGAGCAGCCCAAGGAGGTGCGGGGGCACACGGCGCCTTCACTTCCCGGTGGAGGCAACCTACCTAAGTCCGAGTGATTCCCGGTTGCCCCCTCCCGCCACTGCGGCCGAGCAGGCTGCGTGTTCCCCAGATTGCAGGGTGGGGACCCCTCCATTTGGGTACCGGACAGATTACGGAGTGGAGCACAGCCCCCGCCGGCCTGCTCAGGGCTTGCTGCTTGTTCTGCTAAACCGTGGAAATCTGAGGCGTTTTTGTTACCACACGGCCTAGCCTGTGCTGACATATACTATTAGTAATTATTGTCCCAAAAAAAAAACAAACAACTTTGTTCACCAGAAAACATGGATAACAGAGATTAACAGTGATATAAAAGCCTCAACTCAGTAATCATTCACAAAATGTTATTAAAATCTTAGGTTATATTTTTTGAGTAGTTGCATCTATTAAATGCTCTACATGCATTATCTCAGTTAATCAAGATGTGGGAAGCACAGTTTAAAGGGATTAAATAATTTGCCTGATGTCTAAGGAATGGAGCAGGACTTCAGCTGAGGGGTCTGACTCCAGAGCCCTCCTTGGACTGGGATCTGGAGGAGAAAGTTCACACAGGGCAGCACCTGGTGAAATTAACATGACTCAGCAGGAGAAAGATGTTTCTTCCTAGTTCTAAGGAGACTGGAAGTTGGCACATGAATCTTTAAATAAGGAACATAACAATTTATTTGATAGTAAAAATTAATTAAAAGTACGAAGGCTATGGGGTCTGAGAGACCTAAGTTTGGATTCTGGAGCTACGACTGTTTCTGAGGGAGAAATCGAAGAAAACAAAATGCTCCTCTTATTCCGGTGAGTATAGTGTCACACGAGATCTGGTGCTCCCTAAAAGAGATGCTGCCTGATCTTTTTTTAACTTTTTATTTCAAATAGTATTTGAAATATTTCAACTAGTAGTATTCTGAAGTAATTTCAAACTTAAAGAGTTGAAAAAATGCATTCACTGAGATTTATCAATTGTTATGTTAGCACATTTGCTTTCTCTCACTCTCTCACACACACACACACACAAATTATTGGTTTGTTGTAAACCATTTAAGAATTAGTTGCAGAATGATTTCACCAAAATGGCAATGTGGGCAATGTGGAAGCCCCCAGCCTCGGTCCCCCAACAAAGATCAACTAGTAGACAGCTTTCCATGAGCAAAAACAACTCTGCAAGTGCTCTGGAGTCCACTTAAGAAATTTTAGCAAGACACCCCCCGGTACGTGCCAAGAACTAACAATTGTCATTGCTGTGGACCTTAGTGGCTTGAGCTGAAGGGACATCACAGCCCCCTGGATGTGGTACTGCCACACAGCCCCACACTTGGCACACTGCACCACTAGACCCACGGTCACAACACACTCTAGCATGCCCCCACCTGCAAATGAAAGTCTTCCCTTGCTGAAGTCAATCCATAAAGTCTAGAAAAGGTTACTCCTTTTACACATGCCCAGACACCTACACAAGACCACAGAGAAAGTGAAGAATCAGGGAAACACGACTCCACCAAAGGACACAGTGAACCTTCAGTAACTGGCCCCAAAGAAATGGAGATCCAGGAATTGCCCAACAAAGAATACAAAATAATTGTTTTAAAGATGCTCAGGGAGCTACAAGAGAACACGTGTAAACAATTTAACACTACTAGGAACACAATACAAGAACAAAATGGGAAGTTTGACAAAGAGATAGAAAACATACAAGAACCAAACAGAAATTTTGGTGCTAAAGAATACAACTGAACTGGAGACTTCAATAGAGAGCTTCAACATCTGACATGACCAAGCAGAAGAAAGAATCAGTGAGCTAGAGACAGATCAATTGAAATTATCCAATCAGAGGAGTGAAAGAAAAAAGAATGAAAAGGAATGAAGAAAGCCTACAGGACTTGTGGGATACTGGAAAGAGAAGTAACGTATTCATCATTGGAGTTCTAGCGGAGAAGAGAAAGAGAAGGAGAAAGCTTATTTAAAGAAATAATGTCTGAGAACTTCCCAAACCTGGGGAGAAATTTGGACATCCAAGTTCATGAAGCTAATAGGTAACCCCAAAATTTAAATCCAAAAAGATCTTCTCTCAGACCCATTATAATAAACCTGCCTAAATCAAAGAGAAAGAGAGAATTTTGAAAGCAGCAAGAGAAAAAAAATTGTGTCATACAAGGGAACCCCTATAAGGCTCTCAACAGATTTCTCAGCAGAGGCTTTGTAGGCCAGGAGAGAAGGGGATGATATATTCAAATGGCTGTAACCAAGAATACTTTACCAAGCAAAGTTGTCTTTCAGAAATAAAAGCAAGATAAAGACTTTCCCTAACAAACAAAAGCTTTAAGGGAATTCATTAACACTAAGCCTCCCTTACAAAAACTGCTGGAAGGAGTTCTTCAAGCTGAATTGAAAGAATGCTAATGCTAATCAGTAACTTGAAAATATACAACATACTGGTAAATGTACATAGTCAGATTCTGAACACATCAATATTGTAATATGGTGGTGTGTTAACTACTTAACTCCAGTATAAAGGTTAAAGGACAAAAGTATTAAAAATAGCTGTAACTACAATAATTTTATTGGATACACAATATAAAAAGATGTAAATTATGACATCAAAAAATAAAAGGAGAGACTAAAAGGGTAGAGTTTTTGTACATGATTAAAGTTAAGTTTTTATCAGCATAAAATAGACTGATATATATAACAGATGTTTTCTATAAGCTTAATAGTAACCACAAAGCAAACGCCTACAGAAGATTCACAAAAAAGCATTAAAAAGAAAGGAATCAAAGCATATCAATACAGAAAATCGTTAATTCACAAAGGTAGACAGCAAGAGAGGAAGAAAGGAACAAGGGAACTACAAAACAGCAAGAACACAAGGAATAAGATGGCTTTAGTGGTCCTTACTTATCAATAATTACTCTAAATGTAAATAGATTGAATTCTCCAATCAAAAGACACAGAGTGACTGGATGGATTAAAAAACAGTAACCGGGGCTGGCCCAGTGGCATAGCAGTTAAGTGTGTGTGCTCCGCTGCTGGCGGCCCAGGTTTGGATCCCGGGCACACACCGACACACCACTTGTCAGGCCATGCTGTGGCAGCATCCCACGTAAAGTGGAGGAAGATGGGCATGGATGTTAGCTCAGGGCCAGTCTTCCTCAGCAAAAAGAGGAGGATTGACATGGATGTTAGCTCAGGGCTGATCTTCCTCACACACACAAAAATAAATAAATATAAAATAAAATTACCATAATTTAAAACAAAACAAAACAGTAAACAACTATATGCTGCCTACGAGAGAGTTACTTCAGCTTCAATGACATGCACAGACTCAAAGTGAAGGGATGGAAAAAGATATTCCATGCAAGTGGAAACTAAAGGAGGGCAGGGGTAGCTATACTTATATCAGACAAAGTAGATTTAAGCCAAAAAGGGTAATAAGAGACAAAGAAAGTCATTATACAAGGATAAGGGGGTCAATTCATCAAGAAGACATAATAATCATAAATATATATGCACTCAACATTGTAGCACTTAAATATATTAAGCAAGTGTTAATAGATCTGAAGGGAGAAATAGAGATAAATATAATAGCAGAGGACTTCAATACCCCACTTTCAATAATGGAAAGATCATCCAAACAGAAAATCAACAAGGAAACATTGGAATTGAACCACCCTTTAGACCAAACATTTACAGAACATTCCTTCCAACAACAACAGAATACACATTCTTCTCAAGCACACATGGACCATTCTCCGGGATAGATCATATGATAGGTCATGAAACAAGTCTTAGCAAATTTAAGAGAATTGAAATCATACCAACTATCTTTTCTGACCACAATGGTATGAACTAGAAATCAATAACAGGAGGAAAGCTGGAAAATTCACAAATACATGGAAATTAAGCAACACACTCCTAAACAACCAATGGTTCAAAGAAGAAATCAAAAGGGAAGCAACAAAATAAATTAATAAGTGGGACTGTGTCCAACTAAAAAGCTTCCACACAGCACAAGAAACCATCAACAAAATGAAAAGGCAATCTATGGAATGGGAGAAAATTTGTGCAAATCATACACCTGATAACGGGTTAATAGCCAAAATATATAAAGAACTCATACAACTCAATAGCAAAAAACAATCTGATTGAAAAAATTGCTGAGGAACTGAATAAACATTTTTCCAAAGACGTACAAATGGGCTTTCAGGTCCATGAAAAGGTACTGGACATCACCATTTATCAGGGAAATGTAAATCAAAACCACAGTGGCATATTGCCTCACACTTGTTAGAATGGCTATCATCAAAAAGACAAGAGATAACAAGTATTGGGAAGATGTGGAGAAAAGCGAACTTTTGTGCACTGTTGGTGGGAATGTAAATTGGCACAGCCACTGTGGAAAACAGTATGGAGCTTCCTCAAAAAATTAAAAATAGAATATCCATGTGACCCAGCAATCTCACTTCTGGGTATATATCCAAAAGAAATGAAAACAAGATATTGAACAGATGTCTGCACTCCTATGTTTATTGCAGCATTATTCACAATACTCAAGATATGGGAACAACCTCAATGTCCACCAATGGATCAACACATTGTACACCTTAAACTTACACAATGTTATATGTCAATTATATCTCAGTAAAGCTGGGGGAAAAAAGAGTTAGTCACAGATCTCATGTCTAGATGTGTATTTCTTAAACATAAAAATGTATGGTTATGTAACTAAAGTACAATTGTAAAATTCATAAAATTTAACATTGATCTAATATATAGTCCATATTTAAATTCTGTCAATTGCCCCAATAAAGTTCCTTAATCTGGAACACTTCACTATTCTTTATGTTTTCAGAACATAAAGAATATGACGTGTTTTCAGAACAGAGATCAGCCATTTTAAGGAATGTTTCTCGCTTCGAATTTTTCAGACATTTCCTTCTGTTTAGATCCAGGTTATGCATTTTTAAACAGAATACCACATAAATGGTGTTGTGTCCATATTCACTTGCTTATTTGTTTGTTTATTGTCTTTTTTATTTTATTTATTTTTTCTGTCTGCCTAACAGGGCTTTTGGAGTTCAAATGTGACATCTTTGAACATTTTTTAAAAGCCATAAAGGATTTTACTTCCATATGCATAGCAATTAGTGAAAATCATGAGTTGCATAAACATAAATGTCAGGGTTTTTTCAACGTAAATGTCACAATTTTAAAGGAATGAATGCCTTCCAATTTCAGAGAAAAAAATCATTATTGTCTTAACTTCATTGCATACAATGCATTACAAAAAAAAATGCCCATATGTGAAATGGTAAAAAAAATTGAATAAAATTAAGCAATTTACCCAATTATTTTGAAGTTTCTCAGGTAAAAAAGCATGCTTGATCTAAATTATTATTCATAATTATTCATCTTCTTGCTTTATTTAAGTGAATATAGAGTTTAGAAAAACTGACTGCTGACCAAAGTGTAGATCCAAAATAATGGCCCTGTTACCTCCGTTTTGCAAGATATCTTGTAGTCCGGGCCTGGCTAATCGCTGTGCACAAAACACAACTCATGCGAGGCTTATCAAAGACCTCCTTGAGACCCAGATGTAGAGAAACTATGTACTTCATGTAATTGAAGGATCTGCTTTTCTATTGCCCAGAACACATATGAAGTTTTCTGTAATAGCATCACGTCAGGTTGAGTAAAAACATGATACAAAATAGTCTAAAAATGCCACTCGTGTTCCAGACACTCACTTTCCAAATTGCTGATGGAGGTGCGTGAAGAAGAGTTTGCAGTTGGGCAACCTCAGAAAACTGTCAGTCTTTTGCCCTGTCTGGCTGCTTGTATTTTGTTTGTTTTGTTGTTGTTTTGTGTTGTTTTGGGTTTTTCAGATAAGTGAATGGAGATGCAAGGGTTTATGAAAATTCCTCATTAGTAGGGGAACTAGAAACCTAGGAATTTGTCTGATTTATCTTAAGGATCAGGAAAATGCTGTGTATGATAATTAACCTTCAACTATGACCATCTAGTAAGATGTAGATCTCCTAACAAAATAAGACTGCATCAAGTGAGAGTAGTTTTCTTGTTGGGGTCCATGGACACTTAAGGGTTTAGGGAGTACCATCAATGAACCATGAATGCCTCAAATTGCAAGAAAAGTGTACATGTTTCAGGAGAATCTCCATGGCTTTTATTAAACTTGCAAAATAGGCCAAGCTGGGTGAAAAACAACTTCATGATGTGGTGTGGTCAGTGTGGTGTGATCACAGGGGTCCTGACCCACTTCCCTCGTTAACCACGACTGGTCTGTTGATGCTTCCCTGAGAGCTGATCTTCTGTCTGCCGCGCTCTTTATCTCTATCTGCCCCCGTAGGTGTTCCCAGTCCCTGGCTGGTGTATGCTCTTCACCCCTGTCTTGTCTTTGCCTGGGTTCTGGGCTCTAGAAACTGATCTCTCCTCTGTGATCTTATATGCTACTTTCTGCCCAGCCATACTTAAATCAGACTGGCAAATCCCACCCTACTGTGAGAAGTAGTAGTCTGTGACTTGTTAAAAAACATTTGTGATAGTTCCTGCCATATGCATCATCAGGATTAATAGAGAAGTGAATTACTTATATAAAGCCTTGAAATATATTTAAGTAAAATCTTAGACAAATGGCTGTAATTTGTTTTTAAATCTCTAAACACACATTCATTAGAAAATAAAATTAATACACTCCATTTGTTATTTAATTGGGTAATTTCAAAATGAATACACTTTTGGATAGTTTCCATAATTGACTGGGTCATACATCTATATACTTTTCAAATAATGGAGAAAATTATCATTGTTTATATGTGAAACTGATATGGTGAAGGATAATAAAGCAATGAAATTACTTTGTTCTTCTTGAATTTCTTTGCAATGATTAGTGTTTGATTAAATTAAAATGCCAAGCTAGAGAGAATGGAAAATCAAGGATTTTCAAGGAGAAATGACACTATTTTCCATGGAAGATCAAGAATTACATAATATAATGAAACCATTTTATTAAGAGGAAGGCACATGTTCTAAGAACTTGTCCAGAATCACAATTATGACCGTGGGCTTCAGTCACACTAACATTTGACTGACTCGGTAACTGTTTTTGCTGGGGGCACAATAAATCTTAATTTAATTTTTTCACTATTTTCCGGGTCAAATATCCCCAGCAGGCACTAGAGCATTTGCCCACTGACCTGCACTTCTCAGAGGAATGTGAAGGAGCAGTGATAACTGGAAATCTACTGAGCTTTGATTCTGACCCTCTGTACTCCCTCTGGCAGTGCATTTAAGTCCCAGCCATAAAAACCTGAACCTCTACTAGTGGATTGACATCAGGAGAATTATGCCAGCCTGAAGAGAAACTTTGATGGAGGAAAGACAGAGTAAAAAAGTCATGCATGAGATGGTTAGCAGAGTGGGAACACCTTGCATTTGTGTACATTCTTGGCTTATAAAATATTTTTACCTACATGACCTTGTTCCATGCTCACATCCACTTTATGACATAAAGAGTCAGGTATTTTTAGCCTTTTGACAAATTGCATTTTTTTCCTTAATGAGCGTATGAAGAGGGGGCATCAGGGGTTGTGGTCTTATGCAATATAGCCTTCACAAAATGGAGTGAGCGCCCCAAACAATTGCTGGAGTGTCATTTCTACAACTTCGAACCACTGCATCTGTGAGCAGGGGGTTGAATTGTGTTACTGAGATGGCCTTTTGTTAGCAGTTCTGAGCGTGCAAATGTGGAAGTTTCCCTTCCTGATTCCTTGCCTCACACCTCAGACAACTGGCCATATACTCGGCACTGCTTCCCTCTACTCACCAGCTTCTCGCTGAAGCTCAACGTCTGGGGTGGAACCTGTTTTCCAGTTAGTGATATGGACAGACTTCACCGCTGTCACTCCACGTCTGTTCTTGTAGCTCTGCAGAAGAGCCAAAGGAAGTGAGACAAGAGCAATTAGAGGGGCCGTTCATGTTTACCTTTCTGGGATTCGGTTTCCTTGTATTTGAAGTGAAGGACTAGGACAAAATAGATCTCCAAGATCTATGCCAATTCAAACATGAAAGGTTTGCGGTCGGTAAAAAATATTTGTAGGGCAATCATTCTTACAAAACTTACTTCTAAGGCCACTGGAGAGTCTTTAGAGATTCCATTAATTTACACTTTCACTGCCAAGGAACATTTCTATCCAAACTCACATCCAAACAATCCTGTAGCTATTATCCAGGCATTATAAAGGGTGTCCGAAACCCTGGCAGAGACAGCCCTACCTGTAAATGACTCAGGAATATAAACGGCATGTGCACATGCGCCTTCCTCCCTTCGTCTCCTCACCTCTGGGACCTCTGGTCTACTGCCAAAACAGCCATTCTGGGCAAGCGTTAGAGAACTTGGAGGTTCAGAAATGCAGAGAGGAAAGGCACTGTGCAAGAGGAAATGCAGCAGGGGCGGACCAGGGACAGGTGCACAAAATGAGCTGACCTTCCCAGCCCAAAATAGCCTTCCCCTACTGTGCCTCAAGTTTTGACTTCACTTTGGCATGCTGGCTGAAATCTCTCACTGAGACACGCTTTTTGGATAATAAGCAGTTTCAAAAAAAAAAAAAATGCAACTAACTCTAGGAGAGTTCAGACACTGTCCAGCCCTTTGCGTTTGTGTGGGTTGGTTCAATCGGATTGTTTTCCTCCTAACACCCAGCTGAGATCAACGAACCTGAGTTAATCAGAGTTTTGAATAGCTGGAAAGGAAAGGCAGGTAATTTTGGTGAAACATAATTTGAGAGAAGGGGCTAATTTTGGCTAATGTAGATGGAGAAGTTTAGAGGTCCGTAAATTAGGGCACCAGAAAATAGAGGAGTTGCAGAAAGCTCCTACCCACAAAAGAAGGTTCTGGACACTTTGCCAGATGCTTCATGCTTTTGAGAATTAGGTAATATTATCTCTTTTACAGGTAAGGAAACTGAGGCTCAGAGAGATAAAGGAACTTACCCAGGGTCAGAGTCAGACCACGTTATTGCCCCCATTTCATGCTGCCTCCACCCTATTCTCTTTCTTACCCTCCTTCTGTTTGTTTTCCCATCATCTTCCTCTTCACTGCTGCCAGGACTTAAATGTAGAGAACAACGGAGACAGCAATGTCATTCAGCTGCAATTTCTGTGATCTAACCTGGAAGAAAACATGGTTTGGGTTCCAAGTAGCCACTTTATAAATGAGCTATTGGTATACAATTGTTCTTAAGTTGAGTAATTCAGATACTTTTGATTTTTTTCCCAGCTTCATAGATAAATTGATGAAAACTATAGAAATAATTTTTTATTTGTAATCTTCTCTAATTGTTACATTGCATTATGGTGCATGTTGACTTGTGGTCCTGCTGGACTACACACTCTTCAAGCAGGGCCTCTCCTGCACCAGGCATACTAGGAATTCAGTAAACGTACTGAGTGAATAAAGGAATGTGAATGAATAAAATCTAATGAAAATGGCCTACTCAGTGATTAGTTGCATGCACATATTTTTCAAACTAGACACCACAGGGTAGCACGGGCTAGCCTGGCTCTGGCTGCCAGTGAAAGCTCGGTCAGAAGCAACTGTGGGAGGCATAACTCATTTGGTTCAAAATGAACAGTCTGGACATGAATATGTTTCATATCTTCCCAGATTTGCAACTCCCCCCCTTTCTTTTTAGTCTTTATTTTTGCAAGAGTTTCTTTTGACCATAGAGTTCAGAAGAATGGAATAATTCTGGGACCAAAAATGAAGAGTTCAACTTGGAATTTTAAGAGCATAGGTAATTTTGGCATCAGACTAACATGTAGAGGGTGCATTATATCATAAATCATGAATAAAAAAGCAGTCGCAGTCAGTCAAGTAGCTGAGGTGTTAATGAAACAGTACCACTTGAGGGGCAAAAGCTTAAATCTCCCTCTGTTTCCATGACCGATCTTTGGTCTAGTCTTCACATTCCCAATCTGAGGGGAGAAGACTGACCACTGGCTAATGGTAGACCTTTTGTAAATTGAGCTGTCTGAAGCAGCAGCTCAGAAACCTTACTTATTCATAAGAAAATGCCTGCAGTGAAATCAGTACTTCTGGGCCATGATGTAAATGTGAGAGAACAAGACAGTGAGATCTGAGCCATGATCCCCCCGCCCAGAGGAAGAGGCAAAGATGCCCTATCAGAAAATAGAGCTGGGTGTTGATAAAGGACTCAGGAAACCTGGCAGTACCAATGTGGTTAGGAGGTAGGCCATGAAGCTGCTTGGGTTCCAACCCCAGGCCCACCACATCCCACCTGGGGCAAGGGACTGAAACTTTCTTCAGTGCAAAGCGGGGGGCTGATAATAGTACACACTGTAGGGGACATCCTGAGATCTAACTTAGTTAAGATGTGTAGACATACTTAGGAAAGTGCTTGGCGCAGAGTCAGCCTCAGTGCGCTTGAGACCTGAGTGAGGCCCCGTGTCTCTGGGTCTCATGTGCCCCGTCAGGGTGATAGAGTGAGTCAGCACCGAGCCAAGGCCACCCGCTCCAGGCAAAAGCAGTGACCCTCTGGGGCAGTGAGCGGTCATCTTTGCACTCCTCGTAACTGTGCAGAGGACTGAAGTGAGGGAGATTTCAAGCTCATGGCAAGCATGTCCCTGTTAAGGCGGGAGGCCCTGAGCTGCTGCCTCAGACAGTTCCGTGACAACAGCTCTTCTAACTAGTAGCCAGGCTGCTCCTTAGTTTGGAAATGGAAATCTAGGCTAAAGATTGCCCACTGAATTAGAAATCTCAGCTTTTGCTCCTAAAAAGTTCTAAAATGGTATCATTTAAATCAATGCCTTAGCTACCTTACCGTGATGACTGATGTGTGACTGTATTTTTTTAATTCATGATTTATGATTCAGTGCACCCACTACAAGTTATTCTGATCCTGAAATTTTCTATGCCCTTAAAATTCCAAATTTAACTCTCCCTCTTTGCCCTAGTGATGGCGTTCCTTGAAGGCAGGCTTTTGCAGACCCAGGAATTTCACCTCCAGTTACAACCCATTGCTCTTACGGTCACTCCCAAGGCTGAGTCTGTCGTAACCGCTTTGTGTATAACTCTCTCATTGTCATTTCAGCCCAGAAAATTCCAGTCACAATTGCCTTCTTGGGATCTAAATGAGGTTATGGTAATGTGACAGCTCATTCAATATCCAATAACTCCCCAGTCTCACGCCATCAACTCCCATTCACAAATTCATATTTTACAGAAAAACTTCAAGTGAAGCTTCGATGAGGCAAAGACTGGAGTGTGGTCCAGACACTTGCTGGAATTTGCATTCTCCGTGGAGGAATCTGACAAAATTCTAAACAACTATTAAACACATTCAAAATTACTTAAAATTTTAGGTTCCTCAGAGAAGGCAGCCTGACTGAATACGAGGCACAGTGGCCTGGAACTTGAAGAGGCATCCGTACATTTCAGCTTTCAAACTTACTCTCTAACACCATGGCTATGCCACAGCATTTTGGTCCAGAAAGAAAATGTCTGTGTAGAGACCATGTTCAGGTAGAGCATATTTTTGAGATTCTTGGACTATTTGACCATGGAAGGAGCAGAGTACCTGGGCAGACAGCTGAGGAGACATCAGAAGCTTGAATCAATGAGCTTTGCCAGCAAACCACCGAAACGGCTGTAGGATCTTAGGCACTCGTAGTTCTCAGAAATAAGGGTCAGGACAAGCTGACTGCTAAGTTCACCCCAGGGTCCCATGCTGAAAGGCTTGTCCACGTACCCTCAGTGGCCAAGCCCACTTGGCAAACCCTGAAGAGCCAGAATCTAAATTTAATTCTCCTAGTGAAACTGGCCACGTTGACGGTTCTATATTTCTTCACTCTCTTTGAAAGTGTATTTACAAGATGCTGTTATTGTCTTCCTTATCTTAATACCAAATTGACATAAATTATTATATTTTCCCTTTTGTAGAAGTAATAAGATAGGTTTTTAGTTTTGAAAACATGTCTATAGATCATATCTGAGTGCATACTTACCAGATGTGTCAAGAACAAGATGACCTCTTTTTTTTACTTCTCACTTATGAAATCTTTTTTTTTTTCACTTCTCACTTATGAAATCACTGTTTCACATAGGAAGACATCAAATAAGGAAGACACTGGTACAGCAGAAGGAGCACAGGGTAAACTCTAGAAAATCTAATCCCAGTTCTCCATCCTGGATAGGAAGCCTCAGGTCTGTTACTCAGGTTCCCAAGAGTACACAGAGAAGTAGAGACGATCTTTGATGTACACTCTTGCTCTCAAATTCTGTTACTCTGGAGAACAGCCCCCCTCATTTCAGCCTTGGTTCTTAGTAATCTCGTGTGGTAGAAATGAGTCAGTTATGTGGAAAGCTGTTCATAAATTTTTATTTAATGCCGAACAAGTGGAGCAGAGGTACCCACCAAATTCTACTGGGCTCAAATTCATTATAAGCACTGAGGAAGAGCAGAAGATTTTGGAAGAGGGTATAAACATAGGCAATTGCTTTTCCTGGTGACTCTAAACTCTTCCACTTATAACTTCACCATTTAGGAGTGCATTCTTCCCACAGCACACTCAGATGGCTTGCATGCTATATTTGCAGCTAAACAGGATAGTTTTGGGGCATTGTACATGTCTTTTGCACTATCAGAAGATGAGTCCTGTAGCTATATCCTTTGAGATTTGCAGTTGCTACAGATGCACTTACTGTCATACGTGGCTAGAAGATTCAAGAAAGCTTACTGTTGTGTTCAGGAAAAAATAAGCATTAAAGAAACTATCCAAATGAGGACAGAAGTTAAAGAAATCTTTAGCTGTTCGGAACTGATGCCTTTTACAGTCTGGTTGAAAGGTAATCTCCCAAGGTACTAAAAGCTGTTGTGTTACCTGGGGAGAAACACTAACGGGCTGTGTGATCTTGGGCAAGTCGCTTAGTTTCCTCTTTATAAAATCGAGAACTTAAACCGGATATCTTTTCCAGCTCTAAAATTCCACACCTTTGAGTCTAAGAATTACTGCTTTCTTGCAGATGAAGTTTAATCCTCACACAGACGGGCTTATTATTACAATCCAGTGCAGTTCAAATATAACTCAAACCAAATCACATCCCCCACAGCACAGAAACAACAGCAGAAGCAAGCTTGATGTCCATGGGAATGAGATCTAGCCTCAGATTTCAGCATTATTCTGGGTTCCCACCAGAGTGCCCTGGATTCTCCTCCCCCCGTTCAACTGTGCAGTAAATCTTCGGGATGTGAGATCAGTGCTCGCTCAGACAGATAAATGAATCAACATTAAGCAAGTGCAGTAAGTCGTCAGCTTCCCTCTCCTCAGTCTCCCTTCCCTGCCAAATTTCTACGGAAACAAACAAACAAAAAAGTCGGAAGAGAAAGGAAAGCAGAAAATATTTTCAGTCTACTCCGTGATTTGTTTGACCAAGATTGCCCTACATTTTATCAGCACGGCCTCCACCTGCCCTCCCACCTAGCAGAATTATTTTCAGCACATAGGCCAATGCTTATTTTTGTGGATGTATTAAGCCACATCTCCTGTTAGGCAATTTTTGTTAAGGAAGTTATTCCTTAAGCCCATCCAGCTGTTTTCTCAAGTATACCTTTAGGAATAAGGGGACAGGAAGCCTGAGAAGATGTAGCCAGCTCAGCACTACCCCTCCCAACTACAAGCCAAGAAAAACATCTCAAATGAACTTCCCTTGTTAATAGCAGATCAGCAGCACCTCCTCGTATGAAAAACAGTCATCTCGTTTCTTTATTTGGCCATTGTAAGTCCTGGATAATTACTTTTCTCATTCTAATTTAATTTGCATTAAGCCCAGTGTGTTTAGTTTTTGAGACCTAACACTCAAATCTGGCAGACTCTGGCCTGTGGTGAGGAATGCAAGACTCCTGGGAAAACATCTGGTCTCATTCTGAATAAGTGCCTGAATTCGCTTTATTCTCATTGAAAACCGCTCTGAATGTCCTTCCTAATGAAGTGTGTGCTGCACATACATTATTTTACAATAAAAATAGATGAATGACCATTGAGAAAACAGTGAACAGGAGAGTGTTTGATACTTTACCATGAATTAATCATTAAAATGATTCCTAAAATTATCCTATTATTTTAAAGAACCGCATGCCAACTCAAGGCATTCCAATTTGGCAAATCAATCTTGAGCGGATTGCAGCCCTTCCAGCTCTCTTCTTTATTCTCACAGTGTCGTCCACTAACTTGACTGAGCCAGTGTCATGACTGCAGAGGGTGAAGTGCTGAATAACCTTTCTATACATAGCACCTATCAAGTGGTTACTAAGGGATACAAAACGTAACAGAAGAGACTACCAAAATATTTTAGCTATAAATTAACTAATAGTCACTTAATAGCTTCTCTTGGCCTTTCGCTACCATATAAACATGCACACACATGTATATGTATACATATGTGTATGTATATGCATTCAAGTACATGTGTGTATGTATAAATTGGACAATAAACTGGGAGTGCTTCTATTTCAATTTATGGGCTATGTTTGAGAAGAATCAACTTCTCCAAAGAAACCTTGATGCATCTCTAACTACGGCCATAAGAATACAATGTATCTACCTTGTCTACTGTGCACAGTTAGAACCTCCAAGCCAACTGCACTTAATTCTAAATATTTATCATTGTTTAGTGCTGGAAAGCTGAGAGACTATGCACACTTAAGTTGATAAAACGTGGTTGAAGCATCCAACATAAGTGGACCTGGAGTTCACTTGAAGTTAATGAGAGCAGGAATGAGACAATCCCTGTGCGTCTGCATCTTCTCCTACAGAAGGCCTGACCCCCAAATGGTACTGGACTTTTATGGTCAGAGAAAATACAAATGGCCCAAAACAGTGTGTGTCAAACTCAAGGCCTTAGCCCTTTGGGTAGGTTCAATAATTCTCAAGAGTTAACATCAGTTATATTCTAATTTGACATGGGCAATTGACTGGGTTTTTTTTTTTTTTTTTCCTTTGGTAATAAATATAAATAGAATAATATTGTTTCACTGCATTACATTTTTTCAGTAATTCTCCACAGCAAGTAGTTCCACGGAATACTGCCATGGTATATGTTATATGCTCCTTTTCCAGCCCTTCTGGAAATATTTACAATTTATAAAAAGGTCTTATTAATGGAAGATCCAAGATACCACACTCTTCTAATATCGAGCATGGACTGCAAAGAATCACTGAGAAGTCCTGGATGAGGTTAGCTCGTGCAAATCACCCCACATCACCATCTGTGAGCTCTGAGTTGTGGGATGCTGGTGACACAGGCCTCAGTTTCTCCATTTTCCCAGACTCTCCTGAACTCCCTGAAATCAATCCTCTTCACGAGGTACACTGAACATCTCATTGCACACATTCCTCCATCTTTCCCTGCTCTCACCCAAGCCAGGGAAATCTAGAGGCTGCCAAAAATATCCTCTCTGTGGAACATACTTGTAATATTTTTAACCTGGTGGTTCCATTACAGCCATTTCAATGCCAAGGGCTCTTTGACATTGTCACGGGCTATCTTGATCCTCAACATTTTCACACAACCTAAAAAAATAAAATAAGATATTATAAGATAATCTTTTGTGCATATTTTGAAAGCTCTACATCACAACTTTCCAGATTTCTCCCTTATATTCAATAGCACACAACTAGAGGGAATGATATAAAAGCAACAATGTCATTCAGGTTGCACAAGAAATCTGCAATTACATTTCTCTCGATAATATAGTTCATTTATAGAATATCTTTGGCTTGGAGAGTAGGATTAATAGCCCATCTGGAGGCAAATCCACTTTAAAAATGAGATTCCACTTCTGGTGTGAGAGTGTGAGACCCACTCCCCAGCAAAACTGGTCAAAATTATTAAATATACATATTAAATTATTAAAATAATTAAATAAATTATATATTATTTATATGAAATATATATACTTTTCTATATAAATTATTAATATACATTTAATAATATATATACACACACTAGAGTCTTGATTGTCCTTGTCTCAGCTGGAAAGATGGAGGTTCTACATTTAGACAGGCAAGCCAAGAAGAACTGAAGCTACTGCCCTGTCACTGAGCGCTCAGCTCCTAAAGCAGTGGTGTCACAAAGAGAGAACATGGCACTGTCTCATTCCCCGCTCCTGAGATTTTTGCCTGGGAGGAGAAGGAGGCAGTAAACCAGCTCCTATTCTCTTCCCAAAGAACTGACTTCATTTGCTACAGAGTATAGAGAAGTTTAAGCCTGAGGACACCCTCAAAAATAGCGGAGGTCATGGTGGTGAGCAATTGGGAGGAGGTTGCTGGGTTCATTGGCAATAGAGGCTAAACTGTAGACTGAGTAGTTTGCAGGAACAAATTGGGGAAAGAAACAGTGGCGAGGAGCCTTCCTGGGGTCAGACTATATCCCAAATACTGACCAGACAGTGGGGTATGGTCATGATAAGAGACAGTCAAAGAGAACCGGCCAGAAACCCTGTCGTCCCAACATGACTGTGAACAGACCTGAGGCTGTGCTCCCTGAGGCACAACATCAGAGGCTTCACACTGAGGAGTTGGGGTGGGGATGGAGCACAGACTTTACCAGAATATCCACAGTCACTACACAAAAAAACAGGTAAATAAAGCTAACAAGTCCCCAAAGCCCCCAGGGAGGGGGTCACTAGTACCAAGAGTTATTACAATATAATATCTAAATTATCTAAAATGTCCAAATGTGCAAAGAAATAGGTAAGTATGACCTATAAGCTAGGAGGAGAGGGGGAGCAGGCAACAGAAACTGTCTGTGAGAGTAAGAGGATGCCATATTTAACTAACAAAGACTTCAAAGTAGCCATTATAAATATGCTCAAAAAATTAAAGGAAACCATGATTTAAGAAGTAAAGCAAGGTTTGGTGACAACGGTGCTTCAAATAGCAAATATCATTAAAGATATAGAAATTATTTAAAAAGAACCAAATGGAAATTCTGAAGTTGAAAAATACAATAACTGAAATGAGAAATTCATTAGAAGAGCTCAACAGTAGATTTGAATTAGCAGAAGAAAGAATTACAAAATTCAAGATAGATGGATAGAGGTTTTGCAGTCTGAGGAACAGAAAGGAAAAAAAAAAATGAAGAAAAATGAACAAGGCCTTAGGAAAATGTGGGATGCCATTAACTGTACCAACATGCATTTAATGGGAGGACCAGAAAGAGAAGGGGGGCGAAGGAGCAGAAAAAATATTCAAAGAAATAATGGCTGAAAAATTCCAAAATTTACTGAAAAACATAAATGTACACCTATGGGAAGCTCAACGACTTCCAAAAAGGTTAAACAAGAGATTCACATCCATAGACACCACAGTAAATATGCTCAAAACCAGAGACAAGAAACCTATCCTGAAAGCAGCAAGAGAAAAATGACTCAGCACTAACGAGGGAACCCCAATAGGATTCAGTGAGTTCTCGTCAGAAATAATGAAGGCCAGAGGCAGTGGGGTAACATATTCAAAGCACTCAAAGAAAAGAACTGTCAGCCAACAACCCAATACCCAGCAAAGCCTTGTTTCAAAAATGAAATTAAAATAAAGACATTCTCATACAAACAAAAACGGAGAGAATTTGTTGCTAGCAGACTTGCCTTACAAAAATATACTAAAGAAAGTTCTTCAGGCTGAAAGCAAGTGATCCCAGAGGGTAAAGACACGAAAAAGCAAACAGCACTGGCGAAGGTAAGTGTGTACTTATACAAGACAGCATAGATGCATACGTCTTCTCTTTTCTTCTGTCAACTAATTTAAAAGGCAATTGTATAAAACAAAATGCGTATAGCATGTTTTTAAGCCTATAATATTTAGAACTGTAATATGTTTGTAAATAAGGGCAGAAAGAAGACAGGCTGGAGCAAATCACTCCAGATGGTAACTCCAATCCACAGGAGCAAAGCAAGAGATCCAGTAATAAGAAGGTTAATATAACACAGGCTATGAATATATACTTGCTCTCCTCTCTTCTCTCAGCTTCTTTAAAAGACATAAACCTATATAAAGTAATAATTATAACAGTATAATGTTGGGCGTGTAACATTTATAGATCTCATATGTATAATAAAAGTATCACAAAATGGGGGAAAGGGAATAGAGTTATATAGGAGTAACATTTCTATAACTCACTGGAATTAAGTTAGTATAATTTGAAGCTGATTCTGATAAGCTAATATGTATATTAACCATAGAGTAACCAATTAGGAAATAAATTTTAAAAATAGTGAAAAAATTCATTAAAAAAATTAAAATTCTGTATTACCGCATATTCACTTAAATGAAAAGAAAGTGGAAAAGGAGGAAAAGAGGAACAAAAAAGACACGAGATGTATGGAAAACAAAAAGCAAACTGGCACATGAAAATCGAGATATATCAATAATAACATTAAGTTTGAATGGGTTAAACAATCCAGTCAAAGACAGAGATTGTCAGACTGGATAAAAATATAAGATCCAATTACGTGCTGTCCACAGGAGACACACTTCAGATTTAAAGATATAAATAGGTCAAAAGGAAAAGGATGAAAAAATACGTATCATGCAAAGAGCAACCACAAGAAAGCTGGAGTGGCTGTACTAATATCAGATAAAATATACTTTAAAACAAAAAAGTTACTAGAGATAAAGACGGATATTTTAAAGTGATAAAAGGGTCAATTCTTCAGGGAGATATAACAATTAGAAACATATACATACATAACAAATGTGCACCAAAATACATGAAGCAACAAGCAATAGAAATAAAGTGAAAAATGGACAATTCAACAATAGTAATTAAAGACCTCAACATTCCACTTTCAATAATGGATAGAACAACTATGAAGAGGGTCAACACAAAACAGAAGACTTGAACGACACAATAAACAAATTAGACCTGACAGACATCTGTAGAACACGCCGCCCAACAGCAGCAGAACATGTATTCTTCTCAAGTGTACACGGAAGTCACTTTTCCAGGATGGATCATATGCCAGGCCAAAAAACACACCTCAATAAATTTTAAAGGATAGAAATAGTAAGAAGTATGTTTTCTGACCACAATGGAATAAAATTAGAGATCAATAACATAAAGAAATTTTGGCGGGCCGGCCCCGTGGCTTAGCAGTTAAGTGTGTGCGCTCCGCTGCTGGCGGCCCGGGTTCGGATCCCGGGCGTGCACTGACGCACCGCTTCTCCGGCCATGCTGAGGTCACGTCCCACATACAGCAACTGGAAGGCTGTGCAACTATGACATACAACTATCTACTGGGGCTTTGGGGGAAAAATAAAGAAATTTAAAAAAAAATTAAAAAAAAAAAAGAAATTTTGGCAACTCACAAATATGGGGAAATTAACATACTCCCAAATAAGCAATAGGTCCAAAATGAAGTGAAAGGGGAAACTAGAAAATGCTTTGAGATAAATGAAAATGAAAAACAACATAAAAAAACTTATGGGATATAGCTAACGCAGTGCTGAGAGGGAAATTCATAGCCTTACATGCCTATATTTTTTAAAAAAAGAACTCAAATCAATAGTGTAACTTTCCGTCTTAAGACACTGGACAAAGAAGAATGAATTAAACCTAAAGCAAGAACAAGAACAGGAATAATAAAAATTAGAGTGGAAATTAATGAAATAGAGAACAGAAAACCAATAGAGAAAATAAATGAAACCAAAATCTGGTTCTTTGAGAAGATGAATAAAATTGGCAAACTTTTAGCTAGATTGATGAGAGAAAAAAAAGTGACAAGAGTCAAATTACTAAAATCAAAAATGAAAAAGGGATATTACTACTACCCTACAGAAATAAAAAGGATTACACAGGAATACTACAAAAAATTGTATACTAAGAAATTAGACAACTGATATGAAATGAAAAATTCCTAGAAAGACAGGAACTGACTCAATCTGAATAGAGCAATGACAAGAGGTTGAATTAGAAATCAAAAAAACTACCCACAGGGGCCGGCCTGGTGGCGTAGTGGTTAAGTTCACACGTTTGCTTCTCGGCCCAGGGTTCACCAGTGTGGATTCTGGGCATGGACCTACTCATCGCTCATCAAGCCACACTGAGGCGGTGTCCCACGTAGAAGAGCTAAAACTCTACAACTATGATACACAACTATGTACTGGAGCTTTGGGGAGAAAAAAGAAAAAAAAAAAAGAGGAAGATTGGCAACAGATGTTAGTGCAGGGCCAACCTTCTTAAAAATAAATACAATTAGGGGCCAGTCCGGTGGAGCAGGAGGTTAAGTGCGCGTGCTCTGCTGCAGCGGCCCAGGGTTCGCCTGTTCGGATCCCAGGCACGCACTGATGCACTGCTTGGCAAGCCATGCTGTGGTGGCATCCCATATAAAGTGGAGGAAGATGGGCACAGATGTTAGCCCAGGGCCGGTCTTTCTCAGCAAAAAAAAAAAAAAAAAAAAACAGAAGGATTGGCAGATGTTAGCACAGGGCTGATCTCCTCACAAAAACTAAATAAATAAATAAATAAATACAATTAATTAAAAAAAAAAAAAAAACTCCCCACAAAGAAAAGTCCAGGCCCAGATGTCTTCATGGGTAAATTCTACCAAACATTTAAAGAAAAATTAGTACCAATTCTTCACAAACTCCTCCAAGAAATAGAAGAGGTGGTTACATTTCTCAACTCATTCTATGAGGCCAGTATTGCCCCGATACCAGAACTAGACAAAGACATCACAAGGAAAACAAACTACAGACCAACATCTTTTATAAATACAGAATCAAAAATTCTCAACAAAATACTAGCAAACGGAATCCAGCAACACATAAAAGGAATTATACACCATGAGTAGGTAGAATTTATCTCAGAAATGCAAGGTTAGTTTAACATCTGAAAATCAACTAATGGAAAGCATCGTATCAATGGACTAAAAAAAACAAAATCATAGGATCATATCAATAGTTGCAGAAAACACATCTGACAAAATCCAACACCATTTCTTGATAAAAACACTCAGCAAACTAGAAATATAAGTGACATTCCTCAATGTGATAAGGAGCATCTATGAAAAACCAGCTAACATCATAATTAATAGTGAAAGATTGATTTCTTTCCCCTTATGATCAGGAACATGACAAGGGGTCTGCTCTCACAATAGTAACATACCACTTTATCCCGACCGGGATAGCTATAATCAAAACATCAAATAATGATGTGTTGAAAAGGATGTAGAGAAATCTCTCCTGCAAGGCTGGTGGGAATTTAAAATAGTGGAGCTGCTTTGGAAAACAATTTGGCAGTTCCTCAAACAGTTAAACATACAGTTACCATATGACCTAGCAATTCCACTCCTAGGTATATACCCAAAAGAAATAAAAACATGTCCACACGGAAACTTATACACTCAAGTTCACAGCAGCATTATTCATAATAGCCAAAAGGTAGAAGCAACCCAAATGTCCATCAGCTGATGAAATGGTAAACAAAATGTGGTCTAGCCATACAGTGGAATATTATCTGACCAAGAAAAGTAATGAAGTAATGATACATGTTACAACATGGACAAACCTTGAAAACATTTTGAGTGAAAGAAGCCAGTTATAGAAGACAACATATTATATGATTCTATTAATATAAAATTTCCAAAATGGGCAAATCTATAGAAAGATAAAGTAAAGTTGTGGTTGCTCAGAGCTTGAGGGTATGAGGGACGGGAAAGAGACAACTAAAGGGTAAAGGGGTTCTTTCTGAGATAATGAAAATTTTCTGAAATCGACTATGTTAACAGCTGCATATATCTGTGAATATACTAAAATCATTGAATTGTACACTGTAAAAGGATGAATTTTATGGTATGTTAATTATATCTCAATAAAAAAATCTATAAACTCTAAAAATATTCTTTTTTTGTTATTGGAAAAGACATGAGTATTGAATAGTCTTCTCAGATAATTGTGGTATTTTTCTTGGATTCTCAGCACAATCAGCAAGCAGTAGCTTCTTAAAAATCAGCTGAAATGCAGAACCTGAAACCACATCAATGACCTTCTCATTTTCTTTAAACCCATTTGCCCATCTTGTACTTTTAACGGATTTTTAGTCACGAATGATTTTGTAATACCACACATTGGTCATTTGGAAAATACTGGTTTGCCCAGTTACGCAGGTCGTCCACATCCTGTCACGTTTCGTTACTCGACACCAGACGTCATGTTTCACTATCGCCCTGACACCTTCAGCACGTGTCTGGAGCGGGAAACCGCCCATACTTTACAGCCCAAGTGAAAAACAATCAGTGGCATGTTACTGGATTTGGGTTGAAAAAATATCTTTATTGTCTTTTCTGATAATCAAAGTTATATAATTCAATAGCAGGCATAATAAAAATAGTTCTAAATATCTTTAAAATAAATGAAATGTAGTCAAACTAAAAGAAACAAAATAATAGCTGTAATAATACAAAAACGAATAAAAGGGCCCCATAGTCCCGGTGGGTGAGAGTCCAGTAAGAGTCAGGGAAGTGACTGTAATACATGACTTTACTCTTTGACAGGGTCATTTTCCTGCAGTTATATCAAAACTGATTATTTAAAATTGCCTTGTCAAAGTGCTCCACTTTGCTATGGAATTGCCGTCTTTGCTGCAATCAATTCATCTCCCAAATTTTTGATCTCCTAACAGCTTTTGTGCCACCGCCTGAGAACCCACGGCCTGTTCTTTCATTTCAGGCCTTTAAATCAGCTTTTTTAAATCCCCAGTTCAGCACCATTAAACTTCTACTGATTTTATTGGGAAAAGAGAGTGAGTTAATTGTGCTGCCCTCACACCTGTTCGTTCTCTCCTCTATCCTCCGGCTCTGCTGGCCTGACACTCACACCTGTTTGCTCTGAGGGCTCTGTCCTTCTCAGTTGGCCCTTCGGGGCACTCTGCCCATAATTTTCCAATTCTGTTTCTCTCTCTATTTCAAGTTCACATATGTTTTTAAAAATAAAATATTTAAATTTTAACATCTTTGTTATATGACCATATGCATATTTATGTTAAATTGTTATATAATTCTATTCAGCAATAACAATATAGTTTTTTTTTTAATTTGTTATATTAAAATAGAACCCTAAACTAAAGGGGAACCCTAGACTAAAGAAGACAAAAAAAAAAAAAAATGAGAGCATAAATCCAAAAGGTCATGTACTTTGTCTTTTTATCAACCAGGAGAGGAGCTGATGTTGATGCAGCCCGTACGGCTCGACGTGCGGCACGTTGTTTGTGAGGCAGACTCTGCCACTCCTTGGACGTTTACAAAGGCTTTTCCAACAACCCGCTGCTGAGCATGTTCTCAACTACTGGGAGGCCTGCCTGGGGATTGTGCTTGTCTTCATTTATCGTTTTTTTTTTCCCTCCAATTACATAAAGTACATCCACTGCTCAACTCTTAAGTGTAAATGCTACTAAGCTTGCTTCCAGTCTAATGGCATTATTTAACACGATTCTAAAAACGACATCAGCATTGCTCTTACTAAAATTGCAACAATGAACTCAACTGCGTATTATTCCAGAGCTAACGCCACTGAAAGAATAAAAATTCAAGAAAGAGTTCAGGAGAACAAATAGAAATCCAATGCAGATGTTTCATATAAAAGTATTTTAATGAAGAGTTGTGGAAAATGTTCAGCCAGCAAAGAATGCTGAGACACCCAGACTTCGAACCGTGAGAAACTGCTAACACCAGTTGGGCTGAAAGGGCAGGGAGATGAAAAGTGCTCTGGAAGCCCAGAGACCAGAGGGCAGAGACCCAGCAGGAGCTGCGATCGCTGAGGGGCGCAGACACAGATGGGGAGAGAAGGGGGAACGTCAGCCCACTCTCTCTCTCCTCTGGTCTTTGATTTCCAGCCAGTGTCTTCCATTGGCCAAATCTAAGAGAAAACTGCTAAGCAGGGGTCCAGAGAAAGAAGCCCATAGGTGTCAGCTCCCCTCCGCATGAGGGAGAGAAGGCCAGGACAGGGAATTTATCTGTGGAGGCAAATGTAGACTAAGCTAGTCTAGATACTAGGAAAAAGGAACCCAGGAATCTCAAAAGACACCCCTGCACCAAATATCCAAGACCCAGAGGTAGCTGCTGATTTTTAGCTCTTCTGTAAAAACAGTATAGCTTCCAAGGGGTATTTCCACTGCTGGACAGAATCTTCATTTCCTTTTGCCATCTCCTCATGGTTTCACCTCTGGTGAAGAACTCTTCTTTTATGGCCATCTTGTAGTTACCTAGATAGATTATGCATTAAAATTTCCTGGGAAGAGATTAAGAAGTTGAAAGAGACAAATTGGCATTCCTTTTATGGGTTCTAGGTTGAATACTGGAATGCTCAATCACAATGGGCAAAGTCAGGTTATTGGTCAAGTGGTCATAGCTTCTTTTTCACTTGAGGCTGCTGCCTGTACATGGAATAATTATCTCTGGTATCCTTACCCAATTTACTTTCAAAACGCAGGGCTCTCTGGCCATTACTTTATAACTGTTGTAATAACTAAGGCTCTGTTATTGAGTGGTGCCAAAGTCATCGCGGAATAGATTCAACTCTCTATGGTGCCTACAGCCTGGATAGTGTGGGAAGCACTTGTGTAGTACAGCATGCTATTTGCTCTGTCATACAGTATCAGCATCATGGTGCCTGTGTCAGCCAGAGTCTCAGCAGGGAAAGAAGTCTGCTTTGATGACTCAATTGAAGAGATTTTAATGAGACCGTTTCAGAGGTGTGAGCAGGGTTAAGAGTACCTACAAAGGATGTTGAGGCACCCAGAAATTTTCTATTGTGGGAAACTATTACCACCCTCAGGGCAGAAGGGGCAAAGGCGGCTGCTGGGTTGCGTGACCAGATCCCTGTGAGCTGGAACTCTGGAGAAGGAAGAGGCAGAAGCTGCAGTCACGGAGGGACACAACTACTTTGAATTATGAAACATACGAATGGAGAGAATATCAATTCCCCCACTTCTCTCTCCTTCTGCCTCTCTCTGGCTGACCCCTCCCATTGGCCGCACCTCCCTACTTCCAGTGGCAAAGGCTCTCACGTACTGTGGCCCGTGGGAGTCCACTGCCCAGGACACAGGAAGGCAGAGAAGAGCAGGATGGGAGCAGAGGAGGGTGCCAAACAGAAAACAGCCAGCACAGCATCCCTCCATAATAACTCACTAAAACTACTAATAACAGGTAAAATATTGGGAGAAATCTAGATTTCAATCCTTTCCAAGGACACTCAATTACTGAAGTGCCAAAGGATCTTGCTACTTACATAACAAATGGTAGTCAAACCTGAAAACAGCATTATAGTTTCCATTTTAGAGCCAAGAGTGTTGGCTCTAAAGAGCCAACAGGAATACATCCATTTTGTTGACTTCTCTACATTAAATACATATATGTTATATATCTTCCAATTTTGTCTTATCAGTAACCTCTCAAAAATTCTTTGGAAGTAACTCAATTTTATTCCCTAAACCAACTAAAGTATGGTACGTTATTTTCAAAGAGTGAGATTGTTAATTATGGACATTATTTTGAATATAAATTGAGTACTCTTGATTTGCATCAAAGCACAGTGACTAGGGATTTTCTATGTCACCTTTTTTTCCTGTTTAGTATGCACAAAATTATATGTCTCCTTTCTACTTTAGCTTCATTGCATCTGTCACATCACAAATAATATGATCAATCACAGAATGTCCCATGGTCAAATGCATTGTTTTTCTAAATTTGGTATTTTAACTGCTTTTTCACTTTATAGCATGAACAGCATAATTGATTATAAAGCCAAAAAAATAAGGCATGTTAGTAAATTGTTGTAAGAAGAAACATCATATTGCAAATGAAAATTTCACCAAACGAAGTCTCATTGAATTATAGCCTTCGTAAGGACAACATCCCTCCAGCTTAATCTTCAGATACAATGTTGTCATGCCTTTTGCTCTCCTGCTGTTAGAGCTACTTCTGATAAGGTTAACTCTTCCTCTGATATTATTTGAACCAAGCTATTTACATAGTTGTAGCTGTGATGGCTCCAGAGACTTGAAGCTTCTTGATGTTTTTGTTAGCATCGTAACATCTAGGACTGAAAGTAGAAGATATTTTACATTTTAAATATTTACTTGGATCTTTTATGATTGGTAATTTTATAATCTCATGTGCCTTCAGAGAAATTTTTTCTCAAGTAGTAATTTAAACATATCTTTCCTTGAAATACAATGAGACTTTTTAAATGGTTCTACTTCAAGACAAGTCCACATTCACCTTTCCACTTTTGCCAGATCTCATTGAGTGGTACTTCTCACACCCACGTGTAGGTGGGCACACACAAACACACCCACACACATTTACTAGAGCACTGGAACAAATAGATGAAGTAAGATCACATTGATGGTCCAGAATCTGTGCAATTTCTGTAAAATGAAAACAAAAGGATCATGTTGCCAGAACACTCTGTTACAGATGAGTGACCTAAGACCCAATTCAGGTCAGAGAGGGGACTGAGATAAGTTAAATAAGGCATTTCTTAACTAAACTCCAGCAAAACCTCCCACTTTGAGCATGTCATGGAGCATTCTGCAAGCCCATTGAAGGCCTTGGTGGTTATGTTCATGCTATATTCTGTGCACACAGGATGCAGCTTTAGCATTTGTCATGTTTCTACCGGCAAAACTGCTCCTCTCAGTGAAATGAGAGGCGTGTCCCAGTAGACCCCTAGCACGGACGTGGAGGCTAGAGACACACAAAGCCGTCCTCCATTTAACTTGAGGCTTTTCACCCCGGTGCCCCCAAATGAGCAATAGCCTGCCCAAGATGGCAAAGAAATCTCCCACCGTGCTCCTCAGGTGGGAGCACTTCCTCCTACTTCCACATCTGAGGGGGTCCACGGACAGCCAACATGCTCTCCTTCCACACATCCTAAACAGAAACATACCAATCACGAGGTCCAGCAAAAGCCACGTGCAGGCTCAGTGCCTGCACTTCTGCATCTACACTCAGTTTTTCGGCGAGTTCATAGCTTTAAATCCCAGCACTAAGCCTCTGACCCACAAACTAACGTCTTTCCCCTGGATGTCTCCTGTGAAGGGCACATGCGCATATCCACATGCCTTGGCGACATCTGTACTCGGATGTCCAACGAGTGTTTCAAAAATAACACGTACAAAACTGAACTCCTGGTCTCCCTAAAACCTGCTACACCTGGCATTCCTTGTTTTAGCAATCGCTACTCCTCCTCTTAGGCACTTAGACCTGAGATCCGGGCGTCATCCTTTACTCCTGTCTTTCTCCCATACCCCACGAGCAATATATCACTACATCCCATTGTCTTCAAACGCATCTAGAATCCCCTGCCTCTCACGATGGCCCTGCTACCCCCTGGCCCATCTCCATTGCTGTCCCCTAGGCTCACAGCAATAGCCTTCTAACTGGCGTCCTCCTCCACTCGCGCACTCTTGCTCTTATTACCAACACTGCAGCCAGTTTGATCCTCTTAATCCTAATCAAATGAGGTCATTGCTTTACTCAAACCTTCTGATGGCCCTCCACTTCACTCAGACTAAAAGCCAAAGTCCACAAGACCTCAAATGATTCCGTCCTGCGTCTTTCTTTGACCTTATCCCCAATTCTGCTGCCCTCAATCATGTCACTGCAGTCACAGCTGTCTCCTTCTGTTCCAGGAACATTCTAGACACATTCCAACCTTAGTCTCATCACACCTATTGTTCCCTTGGAATGGAACGTTCCTGGCTCGCTCCTTCACCTGCTGTGGGCAGGCCCCTGCTCAAATGTCATCCTCTCGGTGAGACCCACCGTGACCCCCCGTTCCACTCACTGTCACAGCCTCCCTTCCCTGCCAGCCCTTCCCTGCCCCCTGCCTGCGCCTTCTTTTCCACAGTACTTATCACCTGCAACATAGTACAATGTTTATTTGTTTATTGCTTTTCCTCTCTCCCCCCACTAGGATATAATCTCCCTATGGCCAGGGATTGTTGCCTATTTTTTTCTCACCATTTCCCAAGTGCCTATAATAGTGCTTAGCTCAGAGTAGCTGACAAATTTGTTATGTGCAATAAATATTTGTTAAATGAACGAAATGCAGATCTCCAAAGTCAGCCTCCATCTTCAAAGGGAAATTCAACGTTGACTTGCAAAACCTCTGATGGCCCCTGTATCAGTACTGTACCTGGTACTGATCAACCTAATCACTGATCTATAAATATGAATAAACAAGACATTTTTGATCATTTGTGGAAAATTAGCAGCCTGAAAGTGGGTAGCCAAACTAAACAAGCAACAAAAATGCTTCCTACAAACAAAGAAATGTACAAACAAAAACAGACAACGCAGTAACAGGACATAACATTTTTTAAAAAGAATTATGAATCTCAGTTTTAAGAACTATCACATCTATAAGAGAAGAGGCTACTATGCCAAAGGAACCATTGGAGAACCAGGAAGCCCTGTTGGAATTTAAAAATGTATTTGCTAAAATATAAAAATCAATAAATGGATGCAATTGCATAACAGATGCTCCAGAAAACTGAATTGGTAATTTGGAACCTCATCTTAAGTAATTCCTCCATAATTTAAAAAGAAACAAGATAAAAAGCATGAAACAAAGCTTAAGAGACAAGAAAAATGGATCCAGAAGATACTATATTTACTTATTAGAAGTATCAGGAAAAGAAAATGGAGTAATTAGTGGAGAAGAAACAATAAAAAAATAAAAAGAAAATCTCCTGAGCTGAAGATGGGAGTGAGTTATTCGGACAAAAGTGCCCACAAGGGCCACAGGGAGAGAGTGCATCAAATTACACACCAGCAATCAAATTACACACCAGCAATCAAATTACACACCAGAAACAAGACAAAATTTCCTTCAGGTGCAGACGCACTTGAGTTACTAAGGAAAAAGTGCCCACCAGGTTGCAGGACTAGAAAATTAAATGAATATTCACAGATAGATATCTCCTCATCAAAATTCTATAAAGAGAAGATTCCAGTTTTCTAGAAACAAAAATAGTTACCTAGATGAAAAAGAGATTCAAACTAACATTGGATTTCTCAATTATAATTGTAAATGCTAAGAAAAAAACCAAAAAATTTTGACAGAGTACTAGAGAAGAAAGTGTCTACAAGTGTATAGATTTAATGAAGCATTTATATGCTTCTATGCTATGACACAAAAGTAGTTAGTAAAATAACTATCAAATATTGATGTGAAACATGTTTTCCAATTGCCTTTTCTCACAAACATATTAAACTGAGTTAAAGAAACTCTTCCAGAAAGAAATTATTGTTATTTTTCTTCTCTTGGATAAAAATTCTTAATCCTCTTAGACTTTCTATGGACTAAAGCACCATAATAAAAAGTATTAGGAAGCACAAAAAACACAATGTCTAAAAGCACATTGAAAATATAACTAGATCTGAAAATAGAAATAAGCATATTACATCATATTCATGCACTCAGATAAAATTAGACTGATTCACAATTGTTAACAAATCCTGTGCATTAATTTGAAACAAGATCTATGTATTTAACAAGCGAAAGCTGACTTACATTTACCACCATGTGGGAAAGCATGGAGCGAATGGAATTGGAAGAATGAAGTCTACATTTGTGTGTGCAAACCACAGCGGCGACTGCGAGCACCCCCTACATTGTCCATCCTCCAACTGTCCCAGGGAATCATTGCCACTGTCCTGGGAGCCCCTTCTCTTATTCATTAATAACAACACAAAAGACGTGGTTCATGGATAATTATGTTTCCAAGATTTTTGCCTTTGCTGCTGATATACTTCACCCTATTTTATATTCCCCAAATCATAAAAGGTTCTCAGACATACTATTCATCAATTAAATCCACCTATTTTTGGCTTTAGCAAAATGTCTATTATTAGATCATTAGGAGAATATATCATTTCAGAATATTTATTTTATATCACATATTTCGGCACAGCCCCCCTCCCCAGAAATAGTATGTGTAGAAAAATAATTTGTACCACTATGAATATCAGTATGAATCAAATAATAAAAATCGATCACATTACATAGATTTTAAATATTCAGATCAAATGACATGTAAGTTTAACTTATTCTATTTTCCTACAATGACAGCTATCATATCGAATAAAACACATTTCATATATCATGTTTAATAACTTACTTAGCTTTGTGACATGCACATATACGTATATACATACCACCCTTCCTAGTTTATAATTTTTAATATAACTGAAGTTAATACTTTAAAATTTTCACACATATTCATATACACAAAACAAGAATAATTGTATACACACTAGAGGCACAATTATTCCAGGCATCCTGATCTAAGGGGACTGGATGAAAGAATCCATGGATTTACAGATGCAGTCCAAACATTTAGGTAAAAGATACACTACAGAACCAAAACTCTACATCTGGGAAAATATAACATGTAGAATAGTTTTCCATCTGTACTTCTCCCGGGATCATTTTAGGTGGACAACGTAAGCATCAGTCAGAGCTGCCTTTCCCTGTAGATTGTTAAGTGTTCCCAGCGCTAGAACACTTCTTTGAACCAACGTGTAGGTAAGACCCTCACGCTTCTCGAGGGCTTTGTCTGATCATTGAATACCCACCGAGCATGGCCTTTGTTGTCTTTCCATTAGAAAGTAAGTCTAACATCCACACCAGTGACAGTTGTCATCCCCACCAGATCACTTTCACTCTCTTTCGAGGCAGGGCAGAGGTCACCAGGTGTATGTTTCCTATTCTACATTGTTTTAAAGCTTTCCTGGCTTGTAACAAATACTTTCATATCTTTTAGCTTCTCTAGTAGCAGTAAATCTCTCGAGATTTCTTTGAAAGAAGTATTCTCAGATTAAAATCAGTTCTTTCAGTATCTTCACTGAGAGAAGTGAAAAGGAATTAGATAGTGAATATCCTATAGTTTGGCTGATAACATCGTCTGTACCGCTGAAGTGTTACAAGCATTCTGTGCTCAGATCCGGCACACACTGTGTTTTTCTCTGAGGTCAGCAGCTCAAAGCAGAAGAGCCCATAGTCTATGTTTCAGAGGCTGTTCTTTTCAGCTACAATAAATTATGGTGGAAAGTGCACAAATTATAATTAGAACATGCCATCTTTCCTCTGGTATCCTCCTAGAAATAAACACTTAGAAATATACTTTATATTTTGAAAACAAATTTATTTCCTCAAAGCACATGTTCCAAATTCTTCTCCAGAATATTCAGAGAACTGGTGACGCCGCTACTGAAAGGTGTGACTTGACACTGGGGAATAGAGTAGACTGTGGAAGTTCTGGCTGTTTCAACATATTTTGAAGTGGTCTATAAGGTGGCCCTTTCTCTGGATCCTATACACCTATGAGAGAAGTAGACAAAGGGAATACTGTAGCATGGAAAATGGGCTGCTTTAGCAGACAACCTAAGATCAACCCACTTATCTTTTCTTTCTATATTTTAAAGTTTTCCCAGACATACATTTCTTTCATTCAACAAATGAGCATTGAGCAGCTACTCTGCACCAGGCGTTGCATGCCTTGAAGATGCAGACTGAGCAAAGACAGAAAGAGTCCCTTTCACAAGGAAATCACCAGTGCTCAAGGGACAAGGCCACTCCATTAGGGTGCTCTTATGAGGCTGTGCTGGACATGACCATCACCACGGGGCACCCCAATTTTCACAGTGAAGCCCATCTAAATGTATCTGGCTCTGCAGCTGGGAAATTTGGTATCAAGAGATTTCAGTAAAAAGATTGAAATATAAATTTTGCTTCTATCTCTCCAAAAATTGCCTGTCAGGCGATTTCTATAAAGTTCTAGCAAATCCCAGAAACCAGAGATAAACAACTTTCCCATGAGATCTGTAAATTATGAGAAACACTAAACTAAAGAAAACTGCCAAGTTTTCAAAAGTCACATATTTTTCTAAACTTTATCTGAAATTCTGGTCATACCACAAGACTAGTTAGAAAATCAAAAATAACCTATCCCTGAATCTTGGATGTTACAGTTGTCTAATATTTCCAATGGGATTCTTAGACGAGACAGCTTTGTTTTAAGATGTGTATGTGAAGTTAACCACTTCTAATTAGCTTTAAGCTGCTTTGAAGATAAAACTTGCCCCTGAGGTTCGAAGGCTGGGTCCTCTCTTAGACCCCCACACACTGGACCTCACCCTAGAGGGCCCCCCACAGGCCTGCAGCAGCCTGCTTCCCCTCCTGCCCCTGCACAGACTGGTGTCTTCATGCAGGCATGGTCATGTCTGTCTCAGTCACCAGGGTATACTCCATGCCTGGCAAACATGAAGTACTCAGAAATATTTTTTGAATAAATAAATAAACAGTAAATTAATGTACACTTTAAGTTTTAAAAATTTATTGTATAGGTATCTATGAGTTAGTATTTTACTCCAATAAAATAGATTTTGTTTAATATACACTTAAGAGTTTATTTTCGCTTTCATATCTATACAGCATTAAAGTTAGGGTAGCAAATGTCCAGCACACGGCTCTGGAGTCAGACCTCCTAGATCAAATCCTAATTCCATCAGTGACTTGAAGTTACTTTTCGGTTACTTCAAGGTACTTCTTGTTAGAGTATTTGTGATCACAAAATAAGAGAATTACTGTAAAGTATTTCACTCAACACCATGTTATCTGCTCTTTTTGTTTGCCAATGCTATTTTCATTCACAAAATAAAGCATAAGGCAGGCTCCCACCACACAGGGAACCAGACCTTTGGCCACACCAGGAGCTACTGTTTGCAGGTTTCTCACTTTTAGGGGCTTTGCCTGACAGTGAAAACTCAGCATGAGTCTATGCCCAAAATTAGACATATTTTTTATTTCTATTATCTTCTCAGATGAAGCTGCTGTTTCAGAAGTAGCAAAAGACTACAATAGAACAAATATTTCTCTAGCTAGCCCCACCTCAAATTTCTGCATAATGTTATCTACAGAAACCAAAAAGGAACAGAATGATAATCACCTTTCCTTGAACCACAAGCACCGTGCTGTATGTAACATGCTCTCCTTCCCAGTTGGCACTCATGCAATGGTGGTGAGTGCAGCCTTTGCACAGGGTAATCTAACAATTTCTCTGCTGGAAAATGTGTACACAAATGTGTTCAACATTGAGTTGTTTAATATAGCAAAAACTTAAAATCTAAACGTCTATCATTTGGTTAAATTAAGAATTTAACAAAACTATGCTTTATTCAAGACTTCAGAATTTTTAATTTATTTATTATGATCTTAAATATATTGTTAACATTTGTAATGGGACGTCTTTATCCTGCTATCAGAAATGCATTTAAAAACTATCTAAACAACGAATCAACATGAGAAAAATAAAGAGAGGAAGCAAGTAAAACAGCAATGTTTCTGGAAGGATGTTCACCAAAATGTCAACTTACAGTTGTTCACATGTTTTAATTATATAAACGTTATGGTGTTTAAATTGTTATTAACAGTGTATATTGCTTTTTCTGACACACAGCCAAGTTTAGAATCCATTGATTCATAAGACAATATCCTCTCTTATCCATTTCTGTAGGACGTATTGCAGTGCAATGATAATTATTTGTTGGATAAATGTAAATAAAAAGTTGGCTAAGTATTAACTATAGATGAATAAATGAATGAACTATTGAACCACGTGATAAAAATCTCATACATTTTATCTGGGAGAAAAAGCAATGAATCGGCAGCTTTGGTAAATAAAAAGTCTTGATGAGAACGTTATGGGCCAAGATCCCCTTTGCACTGAGAAAAGAAACTACCAAACTAAGCTAGTTCTTAAGTAAAGTTTAGAAACTGACAGAGTTGTGTTTTGCATCCTTTCTTTATCCGCCTCTCAGTTTCACATTCAAACACTCAGGACTCGCCTATTCCCTCACACTTTTAAAGGAACCTGCTTTCAGGAAAGTATTAGATACCTGTCATGTTGACATAGATTCAGTTCATTGTTCTTCTCCCAGGTGTCTCGGGGAAGTTTAGCTTAGATAATCTCCTTTTGCTTTATAGTCAGGTTCTTTGGTTATCAGACTCCAAAGTTATGTCTATGGGCCTAAGACGTAAAGCTGTTTAATATAACTTGCTTAGAAAACAGCAGTTTATGTACTAATGCTAAGTTTGAAACGGATGCGAGTAGTAGACTTTTAGTTACCTATTCTAAAAGGATTGGTGGGTTATGTTCAAATGAGCAGCCTCAACCTCAGTGCCCAAACCGCATCGATGTGAAAAAACAGTCCAGTTACTATGTATGTGGTCCCTGCAGATGATACTGGATGGTCTGACCTCTAACATCCGGCTCTTCTTACCAGAGAAGAACCAATCGGGAGCATGTCCCCCTGGCTCCATGTGAGAGAAGGCCTACTGGCTGTGTCTCAAGGCCCATCTAAGGCTGCAGGACTCACACTGGGTCTTTGCTCGCTGCTCCTGCTGGGCCCACCGGTGGGGAGCTGCTCGCCCTTGACCGACCAGGCCCACGTTCCTCGTGGAACCTTCCGGGATGACTCCCCCTATCTCTTTGCTCCATCTGCACACATGAAATCTGATGGAGAATTGAGAAGCCGACATTTTGGGTTTGCCTCTTTGGCGAGAATCACACAACTTGCTCATGTTTGGCCGTACTCTGTAAGACTGTATCTTCATATAAAGGCTCGTGCACGTAAAGAACAACTACATTGCCTTTTCGCCTCTCCTGGAACTAGCATATCATGAAAATTATGGAGTGAAATGTTTTCATCCTGTTAAAGGAATTCCTGACACCCATGGGTAAGGGAACTATTTTGAGGATTCTGTAGAGCATTTCCAAAACTCACAAAGTCAGCCATCAGGCGACAGTTGACCCCACCAATGAGTAAAGGCAACTCTGACGCCAAGCCGAAGGCTGTTCCCTTCTTGAATGGTGAACAGAGCACTCTCCCTCCTACCAGGACGTAGAAGTGCACCCTCTGTATGTGCACCCTTACGTTAGGAACTTTGAAAGGAAGAAGGGCTTCTCATAAGACCAAAGTTTTCTCTTGTAAAATGTAAATTAATTTAGATTCATAGTAATTATAAGAGCTAATATTTATTGAGGTAAAAATGCTCTTATATCCCCATCTCTCTGTGACTCACATTATCCACTGAAAACAGTTGAATTTCCAAATTTTAGGGAAATTATTTTTTAAGTTTCCCTAACAAATTTATTTGAGGACCATCATAGAAGTATCTAATGATCAGTTTCCAATCATTCATCCAGCAAGTATCAATTTAATATCTAGGAACTGTGTTATTAGGAATACAGTGTTGCAAATGACAGAACATGCAGCTAAATCTATTTAGTGAGAGAGACAGATGTGAAATCCCACTCTGCCACCAAAACCACCCCTGGCAAGGTGGTCGATGGTTAATACTTGGCCAGTGTGAGCTCCCTGAAGCATCTGACAGAGATGATCATCCCTTCCTCCTTGGTTGATGGGACCTCCCCTTCTCCTGGCTGATCCTCCCAGTCTGCTCACCTCCCCGACACAGTTGGGTGAAGAGCCCAGAGCTCTGACTGTTCTCTCCTCTAGTCGGTACTCACCCTCATAGTGATCTCTTCTGGGTACAAGGTTTTAAATACCTTCTATCGCTGATGACTCTAAATTTATGTCTTCTGCTCAGACACCCTCTCTGAACTCTAGACCTCTATACACAACTTTGAGATCTCCACTTTGGATCTTTAACAGGTATCACAATCTTAACACATCCAAAACCAAACTCCCATTCTTCCTCCTAAAATATTCTCTATCCTCAGTTTTCCCCCTCTCTGCTCACAGCAATGCCATCCATCCAGTGCTCAAGTCAAAACTCTTGGAGATTTTGTGACTTCCACATGTCTTACACACCCCACATCCAAACTGTCAGGAATCCTATTGGCTCTGCTTCCAAAATACATCCAGACTCTGGCCACCACTCACCACCACACCTCATAGGTCATGATCATCTCATGCTTCAATTGTTGCAAGTTTTCCAGCTGACCTCTCAGATTCTCCTCTGAGAGGAGAGTCACAACACATCAGACCGAGGGATCTTTCTAAATTTTGGCTCAGATCATTGTCACTCTCCTGCAGAAACCTTCCATAGGGTTACTCAGAGTAAAAGCCAGCATCCTCACAACGGCCCATGAGGCTGTGCAGTCCCCTCATTACCTCTCTCACTTCATCTCTCAGTGCTCTCTTTTGCTAACTGTACTCCAGTCACAGTGGTTTCCTCAAGTATGTTCCTACAATCCGTCACCAGTGACCAAGATCCTGCCTCAGGGCCTTCGGACTTGCTGTTCCCACCTCCTGGAATGCTCTCCTCCAAACACTGCTACTCCCATCCCTCACTTCCTTCAGTTTTTACTCAAATGTCGCCCTCTCACCAGAGCCTTTCCTGGGCATTCCATGTAAAATTATATCCCCTCAGCCACTTAAATTCCTATCTCCCCTTTCCTTAATTTTCTCCACAGCACTCATTAGCATGTATCTTGTTTGTTGTCTATTTGCCTTCATTGAAACATAAGCTCCATTAGCGCAGGAAGTTTTTTGTTTTTGTGTGTGTGTGTGAGGAAGATTAGCCCTGAGCTAATATCTGTTGCCAATCCTCCTCTTTTTTTGCTGAGGAAGATTGGCCCTGAGCTAACATTTGTGCCCAGCTTCCTCTATTTTATATGTGAGATGCCTGCCACAGCATGACCCAATAAGTGGTGTGTAGGTCTGCTCCTGGGATCCGAACCTGAAAACTCTGGGCCGCTGAAGCGGGGCGCATGAACTTAACCACTATACCACTGGGCCAGCCCCAGGGCAGGAATTTTTGTTGTTTCATTTACTGCTGTGACCTAAGTACCTAAAACTGCATCTGATGCAAAGTAGGTGCTCAATAAATATGTGTTGAGTAAACGAATAAACACTCGAACAAATATTTCATAATTGCAATCGTTATTGGCGTTGAGGTTAAGTCAGTCAGGAGGGGCAGAGAACACTCACTGAGAATGTGGTCATTGAGGCTGGGTGGCTGGCCCAGATCAGCCAGGTGGAGAGGGGGTGGAGAACATGCGCAGAGGGTCAGCATGGTGGTGGCGTGAGGCCAGAGTTGTGTGGTCTGGGACCTGGAAGAAGGTGGTGCAGCAGGAGAAATGAGCAAAGCAGAGGGGGTTTTGGATGTGGGTGGAGGTGTTGGCCAGTCATGAAGGGCACGTGAGCAATGAGGCATTTTGGATTTGTCCTAAGAGGATTGAGGGGCCAGTAAATCATTTTTAAGTGGAAGTGAATTAATTAAGTGATTAGATTAGCATTTTAGAAAATTCGCTCTGACTCCAATTTGGAGAATGATTGGAGGAGGGCAAGACCAAGTAGGCAGTCCCTACTCTCATGGAGCATGAGACAGGCAGAAAGTAAGAAATAATCAAATACTGTATTTCATCAATCCAAAACGCTCACTTTTTTCACCTTTTAAAATTTCTGAAATTGGGATGTGGGTTACAACCAATAGTGTCTTAGATTTGATAAAATGTTGTAAACAAGAAAACATCAGGTAACAATAAGTGCTCTGATATGAGGAAAACATAACCATGTGAGCGAGAGTGAACACAGATTGCTGTGGGGTGAGCCGTCAGGCGAGGCCTTTCAGTGCAGAGGCTCCACCTGAGCAGGGAGCCCTCCATCTGAGGACGGGGCAGGAGAAAATACTGGGCAGAGGGGACAGTTAATATCAGGTCCCAGGGATACGAATGAGCTTGGTGTATACAGTTACCTATGGCTAAGTGACAAGCCACCTCAAAACTCAGTGACTTGACAGGACGTCAGGTATCTGTCACAGCGGGTCAGCAGTGTGCACAGGGCACAGCTGGAGTGGCTCAGCCCATGGTGGCTGAGCTCACGCATGCGTCTGGGCTCACTCTATGTGTGGAGGTAGACTGGAGGTTGGCAGAGAACGAAAGAAACTGAGCCATGTGTCACCCATCAAACAGCAGGGTAGTTCAGGCTTCTTCCAGAAGCAGTCAGAGAAAGAGAAACCCCCAATGTGCAGTGTTAATCAAGCCTCCTCTTCTATCACATTTGCTCTCGTCTCAGAGGTCAAATAAGTCAAATGGCCAAGTCAGAGTCAATGTGGGAGGGCCACAGAAGGGGTGAACACAGGGAGAAGTGACTCCCTGAGGCCCTTACTATGACAATATCCACAGTGAGTCTGAGGAAAGAAAGAAGGCTAATGTGGCTGAAGCACAGCCAACCAAAGGAGGGCAGTGGGAGACAATAAGTTCAAAGAGGCAGGTAAGTAGGGCTCAGATCACGTAGGTTCTCATAGGCCAGGAAAGGTCCATTTGTTTCTAAGTGCGTGGAGAGATATCATAATGTTTTAAGCCAGGAAATAATTTGATTTGGTTTACATAGTTCACTCTGGCTACTCATAACTCATAATCACACATGTGTATTGTTTAACAGGACAAGAATGTAAGCAGGAGGCCTATGGTCCTGAGAAGGGACAACTGTGGTGTGCCCAAGGTGTGGCAGTGAGAGGAGACGAAGTGGATGAACAGAAGATCCTCAGGAGGGAGTACTGAGGCCTTGTTAGATCCGGGGATGAAGACCATGGAGCCTTGGTCTCCGTCCAGGAACACATCCTGGTTGCAGCAGCTCATGTGGTGCCCAGGACCCACGAAGGGCCTTGTTCATAGTCAGCACTTATGACATTTGCTAGATGAATGACTGCATTAACAAATTCATCACCTCTTTGATTTTTAGCATCAATTGTAACTGCCTAGACACAGGCAGGGGCTGCTAACTAATTCAGGTTTTTCACCCCGCTCTGGGGTAAGTTTTACTGCTATATTTACTGTCTATTGCTGTGTAGCAAATTATCCCCAAATGTAGTGACTTAACACAATAAATATCTATTATCTCGAAGTGAGGAATCAGGATGGCTCTGACTCAGGTTCTCTCAGGAGGCTGCAGACAAGGCGTCGGTCAGGACTGCAGTCATCCGAAGGCTTGACTGAGCTGGAGGATGCACTTCTAAGGCAGCTTATTATCCAACAGCCGGCAAGTTGGAGCTGAATGCTGGCAAGAGGTCTCAGTTTCTCTTCAAGGCTGGCTCCTCCACATGCACCTTTCCACACACTGCCTGAGCATCCTCACAACATGGTGGCTCACAGCAAAAGTTGTATCCTCTTTAGGACCTAGTCTTGGAAGTCACACGTGGTCACTTCACCACCTTCTATTCATTAGAAGTGAGTCACATCCATGAGTCACCTGCATGGGTCCTGGGCACAACGAGAGCTGCTTCAACCTGGATGTGAACCTTCAACCAAGACGCCAAGTCTCTTGATCAGTCTCTTCCAGCCCACATCCAGAGGGAGGAGAATCAAATTCCACCCTCTGAAGGGAGATGTGTGAAAGATTTTGTGGGCAAATTTTAAAACCACTAGAACGACAAATAATAATCATCGTCTTTTGAGTACTCACAGGTGTCAAGAGCTGTGCTAGCTATTTTATATGCATGATCTCATCCTCATTCTCAAACCTGCAGCTGACGGATGAGGAGACTAAGGCTCAGAAGGTTTGCTGACTTGTCTAAGATGTCAAGGCTGGAAAGTGGCAGAGCCAGGACTCTAGACGCAGTCAGGCCGAGTCCAGAATGGTCTCTATTTTGCCCTACCACCAGCTGGCCTTTCTCTTCCCCCAAACCACACCAGAACCTTAAGAAAAAGCGTGGCATTTCAGAAAACTGATTACATATAATGCATCATCTGTTTGTTGTCACCGATCTGCTACCCAGAAGCACTGACCACTTTGTTGCAAACATAAAATTACATTAATTTGAACATCACTATTTAGAATTGTGACAATCGTTAAGGCTTATCATTTCAACTTATAAACAAGTTGATGGTGTACATAAGACTGCATTTAAAATGTGATAGTTTTCACAGATATTGATTGTGCAAAATTCTAAATCACAGTATTTTCACTAAAGCAGACCTAGCAAAATTCATATGAGCTAAAACCTCTTGGGTGAGAATTTATATCTCTTTTTGTACTAGAAACAATTAACGCTAAAATTTCTCATAAGACACACATTTTCACTGGTTCACTGTTTCAAGCTGACTTTCTTCCTCATCCCCAAAGAAATATGGAGTCTTAGATTATATGTTTTTCACATTTTTATTTAAATGTGATACGACTGAGGATATCTCAATGCCAAACTACCAACAATAGGATGCTAAGAAAGCAAGGTCTTCTGGGGAGTGCCTTTGCCACCTGTAGACGTGATAAGAAACGTTAAGTCACAGCTGCACACAGAAGCCGTTCTGCTGAGTTTGGAGAGGTGCTTAGCTCCGACTGTGCCTGCCAGGAAAAATAAGCTTATTTGGGGGCCTCTGAACATCTGTCCTGAACACTGCTAGCTGGCATAAAGAAAACGCAATGAATGGAGCCTCCACTGCTCTGAGAGCAGGAGTTCGGAACGTGTTTCGCAGCCTCTAGCCTGTGGCCGACACCTGCCCTCCACATCAGCTCACACCTGTGCCCGAGTGCCACCCAGGCTGGCCTGGGAGAGGCCAGGGACACGCCCATGTGCTTCCAGACTCCTTTCAGGATCTCCCACTGGGAGCTTCTCGTCTTCCCCAGAGCACTCTCCCTCCCTACGAATTTTTACCTAATCCTTATCCATCTTCTCTCGCACATTTTCTCTCTCCCTCTGTCTCCCATGCCTCCCTTCTTCTCACACACTCTATTAAGGGAAAATCTGTCTCTGTCTGCCTGCTTTAGATGCAGTAGCTACTGATTTTCAAGAGAAAGTTTACTCTGGAAAAGCCTGAATAATAATAGGTAACATCTATAGAAAAAGCTTACTGTGCACCAGATACCTTCCAAATGCTGGTGGCACACTCTCCTCATCCTCATCACAACCCTGTGGGGGCGGCAACACGACTGCCCACCTCTTATAGACACCTGACAGGCACAGAGCCCAGCTCTTCCCCGGCCGCCTCTCCAGCAGCTCTCGGCTGCCACGAAGGAGCTGCAGTCGGAGAGCCAGAGAGGGTCACCCTGGTCTCCAGGGTGCAGGTGGCTTTTGCTCTTTCAGCTTTGCTTTTCAGGAAGTTTATAATCCTGTAACCGCATGGCTCATTATTCCATGGATTTGAATACAACACGGATCAAACCAAACCCCTCAAAACACAAGTACACACTAGCCAGTAGAAGACTTGCATACATGGTATATGTTTATGTCAGCATCGTTCTCCACATTCTAACATCTAACATTAGCGTTTTACATCAGAGCTAAAGAAGCAGTTTGACGGGAACAACCGTCCTGTGGAGCATGTTGGCGAGGAGGTGTCCTTTCACAGCTCTGGGGGCGGATGGCCACAGTTCTACCCTCACAAGTGGCTTGCCCTCTGTGCCTCAGCTTTCACATCTGTGAAGTGGGCACAATAATGATATGGACTTTGTAGGCTTGAGGATGAAAGGAGTTAACACATATTAAACTATTAGAACTATGCCTGGCACATAATAAACTCTTAGAAAGGTTAGATGCTTTTAAACTCGAGCAGGTGCTATTCTCACCCCCATTGTATAGATAAGAAGACTGGGGGAAAGAGAGGTTGGATGACCTACACCAAATTACACAGCAAGTAACCAAAACAAGTTTGACTTCAAAATAAATGTTTTCTCAAGATGCAGTCTTGTAGAGACATTAAAGGAACAAAACTCCATTTTACAGTTTGCATCTGTCAGTCTCCCTGTATCCCTGTCCTCTCTCCAGCCCACCCCCAGAAACACTAGGCTGTGGTGCCGTGGGTTCAACTGTTTCACCTGCAGAACAAACACTTGTGAAGGCAGTGAAGTTGCTAATTTACCACGTACACTTTTGGGAATTGCCTAATTATGTTAATATTTAATATTTCCTCAGAATAAAAACACCCCTAGATTTAGATATTGTATCCTAAATTATTAAATATTCCACAGTGAATTCTTTAATTCTCCAACGCCACTTTTAGAAACGCTGCTGAGTGGCAGACTGTCGTCAGAGGCAGCCATAGGACGAGAAGCAGAGAGACGCAGCTCAGCATAGGGGATTCTGACCTTTTGTCCTTGCCTGTGGCTGGATAGTGACACTACCCTAGAGTTGGCAGAGAGGCAGCCCATGGGGCGGAGGTCATACTCTGCTAGGGCTAGAAGTACACACACAATCAGCTGATAAATCGCAAAGGAAGTGACACCCCTCTTCCCAGATGTCCTTCAGGCAACCCACGTGAGACAGATTGTCTCGAGGCTCTTGTTTTCACCCTTGCACAAATATGAGGGGTTTTGCAGAGGGAAAGGGATAGTAAAACCATCTCTCCTAAGTATGGCCCTATATGAATCGTGGACTTCTAAAAGTTGCCATGTTCCACAGGTACAGAAAGTGAAATAGCTCAAATTCTCCACTAGAAGATTACAACATGCTAGAAGCAATGTGACCGAATTCAATTTCTGCAGGAATGGGATCAAAAAGAAGCTGTTAATGTGTAAACAGGAAAGTATTCTATAAAGGGTAGACTTTGAAATTTGACCTTAATATTGAGGAAAGAGTGGGAAGCAGAAGACAGACTGTTCTCGCACAGTAAGAATGGTTGCTGGGACAGAGTGAGACCCCAGAGACTGGAGTGCTTGGGACCTGAGGGGCCCTTTAGTGACGTGGGTGTCAATGTTGAGGGACCGAAGACCAGAGAGTTCAGAGGCTGTGGGAAAACAAATGAGTGACTATTCAGTGGGAAGACAATTTCCACTCGGACGACCTTGACACCAAAAGGTCTTCAAAATGTTGTGTAGAGACTCTCCAAAGATTCCTCTTTGGGCTTCATTCAGAACAGCTGATTGATATGAGTGTTCCCCAATGGCACGCTAACGTACTCCATCCGAAAGAACGATGAGTTTTATGTAAATATTTCCTAACTCCACACTCCCTCGTGGCTAATAGAGAAAACATCTTTATTAACCAAGTAACTTAAGGACAGAGTAATAACACCTGCAGTGACATGGGCTTTAGTGATATGTGTTAATTCAAAGACAAGAAATGTAGCATCTTCCTATTTTTTTGATCTATTTCTAAAAAGCCTTCATTTGATTTTATACCTTTAAACATATTTGTGGGATATTTTAGATAGCTTATCTTAGAGACTGGGTCAGAAGATTATCTCTCAAAACCAATTGAAAGAAGCATGGTGTTCTCCAGACCATAATAAAAGAATGCACAGTGTCGTAATATAAATAATATCGTACAAAATAGAAACCAATGTGGAACGCTGAATCTTACTGAGAGATTTCACAAACGATTACATTCACCATGATGTGATTCAAGATCTTTATATTAATACATTTTTCATTTTAATATAGCTTCTTTGCTTATTTTATAATAAAAAATATCTTATATTTTCCCAAAATAGAAGTAGAATGTGATTCTTACATGAGAGTATTTCATGTATGCATGGATACTGATTTAAGGAAAAAATACCTATTAGGGAATACAAAAGTTGGAAAAGCAATATAAATGCACTAGAGCCAATATTCTAATTATGTACCCATTAAAAGAGTAAATTTGGGGCCGGCCCCGTGGCTTAGAGGTTAAGTGCGTGCACTCCGCTCTGGCGGCCCGGGTTTGGATCCCAGGCACACACCGACGCACGGCTTCTACGGCCGTGCTCAGGCCCCATCCCACACACAGCAACTAGAAGGATGTGCAACTATCACATACAACTATCTACTGGGGCTTTGAGGAAAAAAAAAAAAGGAGGAGTATTGGCAATAGATGTTAGCTCAGAGCCGGTCTTCCTCAGCAAAAAGAGGAGGATAGCATGGATGTTAGCTCAGGGCTGATCTTCCTCACAAAAAAAAAAAAGAGTAAATTTGTACATAACTGTCCCTTGAATTCAAAGAATCTTACAAAATTGCCTTCTTAGTGCCACTCTGGGCACATTACCTTAAAAAAAAAACCAAACCTTAAATACACACACATGTGCACCCACACTCAAGTACCAAAGTACAATGGATAATTAATTCCATTATCCAGTTAATACGAGCTTCTCTTCCCAAATGCTGCTTCTCTCCTCAGCTCATCACTGACTCCATTCTTAGGATATTTTAGGCAAAAAAAAAAAAAAGAAAAAATGTTTTTGCCTAGCTTCTCAAAGGTAATAGGCTCATTTTTCCTCCCTCGCATTGACACAGCCCAGGTTGCCTGGAAAAGGCAAGTGGCAGGCTCAGTGCCGCCTCTGCCTGCCCTGAGGGTAATGATCTTCAGTACCAGCTTAGCTGCTTCCTCCTGAACCCTGCGGTGGTTTGCCTCAGGCTGTCTCTGTTCTTAAGAAAAATTGGACACATCTTAAAGATTTGATTATTTTGACTTCCACGGTTCATTAAGAGAGCACCACAAGCATTGAGTCCAGGAACACCCAGGAGTGCCCCAATTCTGCACAGCATTTAGCTTCCATTTCTGATTATTTTCATCTGCCTGGAAAGCAGACCACATTACCCAATCGTGGACATCACACACAGCATCGATTAGTTTGGTAGAACAGAAGTGGTCCCATTTCTGCTCAAATCTGGTAATCATTTCCTCTTCCCACACCCCATAGTTTCTTCTCATGCCATCTCAGTCAAAAAAAGTCAAAAAACAGTCAAAAAAAGAAAAAGAAAGTCAGAACGCTGCATGCACAAGGCTAACAGGTGCCGTAAGCTACTTCCCACCACCTCTGTCTGTTAACGACATCAATGTCTCCTCGACCATGACGGACTGGCAGGGACAATGGACCAGGAGGCCTAGGAGCCTCACCTGCCAGCCAGGGCCTGTCTTCACAGTCCTCTCCTACCAGGATTTTTGGACATTGCTTCCAGAAGACACTTTTTGAAAAGAGAGAGAGGGGGCCTAACACACCGAGTTCAAAACTTCAGCTGAAGTGAATTCACTGACAATTCTTCCAAACCATCTGTTCTCCTCCGTTGATTGCGTTGCACTGGTGTTTTTACTCCAATCTTTCAAAACAACTGGCACCTCAGCTCCCAGAGACGGGATGGTTGCCAGCTCTCTGGTTGCCTCCCTCCCGGACTGAGCTGAGCACATGGGAATGAATGCTCTGGTGAGGCATCGCTCACCTGTGCCAGAGCCACAGTCTCCAGTTGCTCTGGTCAGATGAAAGAATTCAGATCATCAGAGCTCCAGCACTTGGAGAAGACAGCTACAGACTTGGCCAAAAAGGTCGAGCCCCCTGAGCAGTGATTTTCTATTACCTAATATGTTTCAATGATCACTCAATATCTTGGGAAGAAAAAGGAAATAATGCTGCTCAGCCTGTGAAACAAGGCACTGTCTGTATAGAAATAATACACCCTGATTTTTTTCCCTGCAATTCCACACTTACAGAAAATTCCAGACCAGAATGCAGGCAGATCTCCTAGACGACCTTCTGTCCATTTCCCGCCAAGGGAGGAGTAGGCTCCTGAGACCATCCAGCAGACTGAGAGGAAGTCCGGGTGCACCACTCCAAAACTCTGAAGGCTGAACAAGCTTTCTGCATTGAGACAAATCTTGGTGCGTCTGACCAGGTCACTGTTTAATGAGAAAAGAGATAAATGCTTGAAATCTCACTATGGATTCAGAGTCAAAAGGCAAGAAGGCAAAGAAAAATGTCTTCTTACAGACAAAAGGCTTTAAAAATATCAAAGAACTCCCATGTAGAGCACGGATCTACCGGATGAGTCAGTGGATGGAGACCGGAACTTAAGAATTAGTCAAACAGTGTTGGACGTGCAACTGCATTGGAACGTGGGCTGTGTAGCTGGTGTCCAGTATAGTTCAAGGCCTCTTTCGATAAAGGGAAAGAAACTGAACGTCTTTCTAGTACTATGTCTCCCACCCTAGTTCTGATTGTGCCTTTGCTGTTATAAAAAAGGTAGAAGTATTTATTCAATAGCATTTTAATGGAATAACAAAAGTCAGAATTTATACAGTAGATTTTACCACAATAATATGACCTAGGAAATATGATTCTCATTGAACGATTGAGGAAATTGTAAAAGGAGGCTTATTAACGTCCAATTTCAGAGAAAGTAACAGACTTGCCTTCCGCCTGGAACGGGAATAGTAGGTCATTCTTCTCTTCTCTTGGGAGAGATTCTTGAAATCTCTACTGACCACTGACCACTGATTCCTGAGGAAAAGATCATCTTGTTCCCCTACATTTACCCAGTCTTCCTCCTTGGTGTCTCAGCAGGCACCCCTGCCTAGCCACTGAACCTGAGTTCTGATCATTTATTTTTAGGTTTATACATACCACCTAATTAGTGGTAGCCTCAACCTAGACAGGTCCGGTCCATTTTGTTCATAGTTGTCTTTGTCCTCCAGATGCAGCTTCACCCACCATGCACTCCCTAACAAACCAGAAGAACAGCCCGGAGTGTGAGTATGATGTACTCATATTATCGCCTGGAAAGTCCTCTCGGAGCTCTCCTTATCCATTCCAAATGTCCACTCACCCCACCAATGCAAGCGCAGAGAGAACTCAGGGCAAAAGTGTAATAAACCAAACCAAAATTCGCTGCTCTCTGGGAAATGGCTCACTGCCTAACTGCCTTACCAACAATGATCTTTGTTTAGGTTGCCTGCTACCTTTTATTGATAATGACAAACTTCACTAATAACAACAAGTTAAATCAACCAAGCTACGGTATTTTGAATTAAAAAATTCATAGGATAGAATAAAAAAATAGTAAAGGAAATCAAAAACAAGTGACAGCAAACAGAACCATAATGTCTTCCTGTCACTAACATGGATGGAATTTGTCAAAAAGCATTAAATAATCTTATACCCATCCTAATTAACCAGTGAGTGTGCAGCTTTCATTATGAGACATAATTTTTTGAGGAGTATAGCATAGAATCGCTAAGACTATCAGGGAATGTCATCTTATATGGTGCTATATTTATATCAGTTATATATTACATTTATATATATTACATAACAGAAATGTCATATTATATAGGCTATTTTTAATGATCTAAGAGAGGAAGGAAGGGAAAAAGGAAAGAAGGAACCAATGAACAAATGAAGGAAGGTTGGTCTGAAACATTGCTTGATAACTCATTTTAGGGGAGGCAGAGTGCTGGTCTCCCTGCCCCCACTTCACTCTTCTCTCCAGTCGGTCCTCTGCATGCTGCCAGGACGACCTCTAAAATAAATCTCATGATTCCACATCCTCCAAGCCCAGCCTACGGTCCTTCTGTTGAGTGCAGTGGTAGCTTTCAATTCTTTTTGACTGTGGCTCACAGAAAGAAATACATTTTATGTCTTAATCCAGTACACATACACATATGCACACACACACACTCACACAACTGAAAAATAAATTTCATGGAGAACAGATTGGTGGTTGCCAGGAGCTGGGGAGTGATACTGCAGTTGTATAGGATGTTAATATTGGAGGATACTGGAAGAGGGATACATGGAACGTCCCCGTACACTTCTTTGCAACTTCCTGTAAATCTATAATTGTCTCAAAATAAAAATATTTTTAAATAGTTAAAAAAAAAAAAAGAAAAGAAATTTCACAAACTATACTTAACCTCAGTATAGGTGATGTACTCTGATATTTTCTATTCTCTTCCTTTGTGTCTGTGTGTTGTTGTTGGGTTTTTTTTGTTTTTTTGGTTTTTTTTTTTGTGAGGAAGATCAGCCCTGAGCCAACATCTATTGCCAATCCTCCTCCTTTTTTTTTCCCCAAAGCCCCAGTAGATAGTCATATGTCATAGTTGCACGTGTGTTGTTTTGTTTTAATGCAGGCTATAATCCATGAAATTATTCCGTGACCCATGACTTGATTGTGAGACCCACAATTTGAACAACACTGACCTAGAGAAGAAAACTCATCATTTAGCATGATCAAGCCTCAGCCTAACTTTCTCTTTTCATCTCCCATCACCGTCTTTCCATCAATCTTATATTCTAGTCACAGGAAATCATTTACCAGCCCCTAACCATTGTCCTCTGTGTCTTGGTCTCCTTGGAATATTCTTCTCTTTCTTCTAGGCAAACAGTCATTCTTCAACATAAGCTCAGTGCCTGTTTTCTGACACCTTATCCAACCAGACACATGCTACCCTCTGAGCTCCCTTAGCATCATGTACACACCTCTACTAAATTTCATCTTGCAATAATGTTGGACCTTGCCATTCCATGTTGAAGAATTCATGCTGGATGCTACGGTTTGCTCAGCCTTGGGTCCCAAGTGCTTGGGCAACCTTGGGATGTACTAGTCTCTCAATAAAAGCTGAACAAAGAAATGAATGATGGAGGTGGGAAATGTGCTGGCCTTTGTTTACCCCACTTGTTTCTGACTCAAAACTAGTAGGAGAAACTCTGAGTGTCTTTTGTGTATTTTAATAACATTTGGGTTTATTCTGGTAATAAAAATATGTAGAGAATTTAGAAATATAGACAAGTTAAAAACCAGAAAGGAAATCATCATTAACCCCACTCCCAGAGATGACCACTACTGATATTTTGATGTTTCCTTAAAGTGTTTTTATGCACAAAATACATATAAAGAGACACATTTTATAAAGTCAGAAACACAATGATATGTGACTTTGTCATTGTTTCTTGATCTACCATCTATTTCGAGCATTTTCCGTGTCATTCAGTATTCTCTGAAACGCCATTTCCAAACCATCATGACAGGGAGGGACTGTAAATGTTCTCAGGTTTGAACACCCAGCTGTGTTGAGCTTCTGTCGCTGGATAACACTGCAGCGACTGTCTTCGAACACACCTTTTCATAAAGACTCGCGCACAACACGGCGTAAACCACGTTTTCATTCTGGCTAGATTGATAGGCGAAAAAACAGTGTTAGTTGGAATGGGTTTTTGGGGAATGGGAGTGGTCGATGAGGTCGTGGGGTGCCAGAAGCCCATACCCCCCTGACACATGTTACCGGGGTCGGGGCTCAGAACAGTGTGACCAAGGGTGTCTGGGTTGGCTTCCTGTCATCTGAATGCTTGCTCTCCTTTTAATAATGTTGATCAAAGTTCTTGGACTAATAAACATTGTTCCAATCACACGGGAGAACACGCAGGCCCCCAGTGACCGAGCCTCACAAACGCACACACAGCGGAGGCACCCAGTGTCGCTCTTGGCGCAGCCCTGCTCTGCCACCACCGCGCAGGGCCCGGGCCACCTCTCCCCCGCTCCTCCCAGCTCCCTCTTCCCGACCCGGCCCTCCGCCCGCTCACAGTCCTGTTCTCGAGCAGCGAGCGAACGCGAACGAGAGCCTTCCCGGCCCTTCCTTCCGCGGGGACACGCCCTGGGCACAATACCCTCCAGCCCGGAGCCTGGCAGCCCGGTGTCGCCGGGCCTCGGAGCGCCGGGCAGCCTGCAGGTGAGCAGCCCCTGGAATTCCACCTGCTTCCCAATTGCCCTCTGTCTCCAAAGGCCCTTTCTTTCTCCTCCCAAAGGCACGGACCAACAACACCTCTTTCCTGGAAAGAGAAGCAGATAAATATCGCGTTGGCTTTAAGAGTGTTGACAGGAGTTGGGACAGGGTTCTGGCCCTGGGTCTGCCATATGAAGACAGGACAGGATGGGATGTCATCATTTCTCCATGAGTTCCTTTGCCCCCAAATGATGGTATTCGTGGTTGCCTGAACAGAATGAGAACAGCATGAGGTCATCGTGGTGACCATGCTCTGCAAAGCGGTACACTGTCGCAGGTGAGCAGTAGCTCACTGTCCCCTGCCGTGAGCACTCGCACCTGCCGGGGCCAGCACCTCACCTGGGGTGGGAAATGCGCCTGAGAGCAAAGGCTGCAGACAAGACCAAAAGCAGACACTCACATCCCGGCACCTTTGCTCTCCTTCTCCGTGTGGCGCTGGCTGTCATTGTGCCCAAAGGTAAAAATAGCTCCACTTTCAAGCTTCTCCACAATAAATTAGGACAAAGGTTAGAGGCCAAGGTTCTCGCAGAGGAAACCTTGGCAGCAACAATGGGACGGCCCCTCAGACCAAGGGGAGGCTGGTCCTGGGGCACAACCTTCACTAATTTGCCTCCAGTCGCTTCATCTGGCTCTGACAGCACCACCCACCTAAAGATTAGGCGCGTCTTCCTTGATTCTGAGCGGCCTTTGAAAAATGAATATGTTCAACAGAATCTATTTATCTTGGGGGGAAATGAATATAATTCTAGTCAGTGTTCAAAAGACACAATTTTTTTAGCCTGCACAGTAGCATCTGGTGAAGGTAAGGCATCGTGTCAGGCCAAAGTCTTTTGTGAGTGCAGGGCAAAGCTCCTTTCCAACGACACGAGGTAATTATGAAGAGAAGGGTGACCCTCCTTCAAGTCCGGCAGGAGCTCCGTTCCAACTATTCACATTGGTCATACCCACTTGGAATGACAAAATCATCTGACGGATGGAGGACAGATATGCATTATTCACAGAGGCGTCTTCAAAGGAATTCCATAAATTATAGGTTTTCTGAAACTGAAAGTTCCAGTGAGCTGGCAGTGGATGCCAGGGGTGAAGAGGTGTAATCAGTGTGAATACTGTTCCCAGTTGATTTGTCCCTTATACGTGGCTGCATTCTATGCCCCAGGAAGAAGGGCTGCCTTTGAGCCTTCTTGGCACCGCTTCCCCTCTTCCCAGACCGCCTGATGCACTGGCTGCATGGTACTATCACCTTGGAGCTTTTAGAACCCCAGTGCCAGGGCCACATCCAAGAGATTCTTCACTGACCTGGAGTGGGGCCTGGGCATCAGTATTTTTTTCATCTCCCCAGTCCTTTCTAACATGCAGTCAGGGTCTAGGAACAGTGAACTAATCACTATAATCCCTTAAGAGATCTGCATATTTTTTAACCAATTAAGAGAAAATAAGTCGTGTTCTTCAGGAATAACTTTCCCGGTATACTTAGACTCCAAATAAGTAAACCACAGTCCATTTAATTCAGGATTCTCCAGACAAACAGAACCGATAGAATGTACATATAGAGAGAGAGAATTATTTTAAAGACTTGACTCATGTGATCATGGAGGCTGAAATCTACAGGATAGGCCGGCAGGCTAAAGGCCCAGGGAAGAGTTGATGTTGCCACTGGAGTCCAAAGGTGGCCTGGAGGCAGAATTCCGTCCTCCTCAGGAGACCTCAGTCCTTTCTCTTAGGGCCATCACATTACGGAGGGTAATTGGTTTTACTTAAAGTCTACTTGGTTTTACTTAAAGTCTACTGATTTCAATGTTAATCACATCTAAAATGTGCCCTGGTGTTTGACCAAACAACTGGGCACCACAGCCTAGCCAAGTTGACACACAAAATCAACCGTCAGAGTGAACGTCAGCTGATGTATCTGGATGCATAGATGACTCAGCTCTGTGGCTGTCCAGAAGAGTGCTTCAAATCCGTGCTCCTCCAGCTCTTCTCTGGTTATTTAAATTATTGACTAAGGAATAATTAGTTAATGTCTGTGTCTCCAAAGGGGACAGGAGTAGCTACTACTCAGTGGTGGGCACCAGTGTCGGGCACCAGTAGGACACCAGTAGGGCACCAGTAGGGCTGGTGAGCAGCGCAGGAGGCACTCAGATTGAGGTCCTTGGGTCAGTTGAAGAGAGAGGACTGAGGAGACCTCAGACCAATGGACGCACGGAGCCGGGACCCGGAAATAAGGGGCAGCCTCCGATGCCATGTAGGGGCCTTCAGGTGGGGAGCTGGAGGCAGGAGCAATCCCTGACACAAGAGTCAGTCCAGGCAGATGGGCAAGGGGTAACAAGCAGGCTGCCATTCGTGGGGCAAGAGAACTCTGCACAAACCCTGGAGGGAGGAGCCAGAGCCAGACTGGTAGGGAAAGCTCTACTTGCCATGACCATCCTTGTCACGTCTGAAGTATGTCCTCAACACAGTGGTGGACAGATCCCAGTTTATCCTCCAGCTGTATGAATAAGGTGTAGGACTTAATAGCAGGTTGAAATATAAGGGATGCCAATCCAGGGACTCTTACGAGTCCGTTGTGTTCGATCTCATCCACTACGTCACAGAACACCCTTGCTCTCTGGCTTCCAGCAGGAGATGGAACAGGAAACCAGAGGGATGGAGAATCGTGAGGATGGGGAGTACATTTCCCAGGGTTCCACCCTGCAGGGTGGCCACAGGCTGGCTGACAGCATCCCTCCACCAAAGGTCCTGCAGCAGACCTTCTCCACACAGCCCTCTTTCTCCTTCTCTCCAGGCCCAGGCTCGTACAGGTGCACATTGTCACTTGCCTGGGGAGACTCAGGTCAGCAAGGGCAGAGGTGGGTCCTGAGGGCAGTGGAAGGTATCCAGCAGAAGAACTTGTAAGAGTTCCCTACACAGCTGTGCCTTTGGCAATAGTTCCTCTTTCCCACCAGGATGTTGACTGATGCAGGACCATTTACTGTGCATAAATGGGAGACTTGAGCTGCATCCAGCCAGCCCTGGGTTCGGTACAAATGGCAATTATCCAGCTCGGTTCAGAAGCAAGGCCAATATACCTATGGGCTAAAGCCAGATTATGCTGTGTCCCACCTGTGTGACCTTGGAAAGGTAGCGTCTGGGCCTCAGTGTCTTCATGGATAAAGTAGGGATGGTAATACTATCTCCTCAAGAGAGTTGTTGAGAGAACTAAATAATTTAATACATTTAAATCACAGAAAAATGCCTGGTATGTAGACACACTTTATAAATCTAAGTCAGTGGTTCTCTAAGCATGTTCCACAGACTCCTGAGGCCCACAAGACCCTTTCAGGGGTTCATGTGGTCAAAGCTGTTTTCATAATAACACTAAGATGTTATCTGCCTTTTTCACTCTGTTGACATTGCACTGATGGTGCAGAAGCAGTGGTGGGTAGAACTGCTGACACCTTCACGTGAACCAAGACTTCAAACTCTCCTGGTGGTCGTTCATTGAGGTCTTCATTGCCACACAGTCATAGTAAGAAAAAGTCAGTGTCACATAAGAACTTAAGAATGTCCTTGATGTGATGAAGAAGTACATTTATTAATTTTATGAAATCTCAACTCAGGACTGCAGGTCTGTTTAATATAAAACAGAAGGTATGCATAAGGCACTTTGGCTGCATACCAAAGGAGGCAAAAGACTTGTGCGATCATTCGAACTGTGGGCTAAACAAGCCACTTTTTCATGGAATAGAGTTTTGCCTGAAGGAACAATTGACAGACAAACCACAGTCCTTCAGACTTGGGTGTTTGTCAGGCATTATCTCTAAAATGAATAACATGACCTTGTCACTTCAAGAAAGACGGCTGACAGAACTTACTAATGATAAAATTCTAGCTTTTAACTGAAAATTAGAATGCTACAAAACCTGTATCTGCCACCGTGAGCTTGTGAGCTTCCCAATATATGGAGACTTTTCTAATGAGATGGAAGGATGATATAACAAATGTGATCTTTTGATACTGTTTAATGGAATATGTCAGCATCTGGAAGATCTGTACAACTCAATGAACTAATATTTTCCAAGTGACCAATGCATGAAGTTACCAAATAACACACAGGTAAAAGATCCATCCACAGTGCACAATGGAGCAATGGGTTACAATGTAGCAGAGTGTGAAAAGTTTATTGACATGGTTTCAGATTCTATAATTGCAACTAACTTTTAAGAAATTACTTCTTGTCAAATTCTGATGTAATACCACAGACAAATAGTCACAATTATTTGAAAATGCTATTAAAATATTTCTCCCCTTTCTAACCACGTATCTATATGAGGCCAGATTTCCTTCAGCCCTTTCAACCAAAACAATATATTTCAACAGATTGAATGCAGAAGCAGATAAAAGAACCAGCTGTCTTCTATGAAGATTTGCAAAAACAATGCCACTATTCTCTACTGGTCTTTTGTTTTTTAATTTTCTTTTTTCCCCCCCAAAGCCCCAGTATGTAGTTGTGTATCCTAGTTGTAGCTCTTGCTAGCTCTTCTATGTGGGACATCACCTCAGCATGGCTTGATAAGCAGTGCGTACGTCCGTGCCCAGGATCTGAACTGGTGAACCCCGGGCTGCCAAAGTGGAGCACACTACCTTAACTGCTATGCCGCCGGGCTGGCCCCCACTCTTCTCACTAAAATGTTTTGTTTTAGAAAATATAACTAATTTTCATAAAAATATGTTATTTGTTTTAACTTGTAAGAGATTTATTATTGTTATTTTAAAGTAGTAAATGTTTCCAAATTTCTCAGTTTTAATTTCTAATCTAGTAAATACTGATAGAAATGACCCACATAAACAAAAATTCTTTGACATGTTCAATAAGTTTTAAGATTAAAGGGATCACAGGACCATAAGGCTTGAGAACGACTGATCCAGGTTCTCATCATCACACAGCTGAAGCTAGACTGGGAGACGCCCCACCAAAGTCGCATTCCGTTCCTACAGCATATCTTCATTCCATCTTGGCCCCTCAACCTGCTCTCCCTATTCTCTTCATCCACCCAAAGCCTGCTTATTCTTCCAGGCACATCTGAAGTGTCCCCATGTCCCAGAAGCCCTTCCTGGGAACTGTCAGACACACACCTTACCATCCCTGACTTCCACTGCTCTTCTGGCTGTGCCTGGATTACCTTCTCTAGTTGTCCAAAGTTATATAGGTCCTATCACACCAACTTGATTGTAAAATCTTTGAGATTAGAGACTCTGCTCAGTAATTCTTTATCTTCCTGTATCCAGCACCTGGATACATATCTGCATAATTTAATTGAAAGGTGATCATCCAATTTCAATGTATGTATCAGAACAGATAGTGAACAGGCATTTGCCACACAGCTTCCCCCTTAGAAATCGACCTTCTCTCATGGCACTTACATTTTCATCTTTGTGTAAACGAAGAACCTTCTATACACAATTGTTCTTTGTCTGCTCACAGGATTTTTCTTAAAGTGGGTTGATGCTTACCTCAATAAATGCTAACTGGAGGAGGGAGCATAGTTGATCCTGCTTCTGTGTGATTAAACACTTTCCAAATAGATGTCCCAGAATCTCATGACCAATTGCATTCCCTGAAAGAGCTATGGTCACAGTGAGCATCTTTTTAAAGCTGGACAAGATATGAGAATAACTATGGAAATGTGTATAGGTTAAAAAAACCACAAACATGATAATAATTATATTAAAATGGTGTGATTATGAATGATTTTTTCTGTTTCACAAATTTTCTGTAATATGATTTGAATTAATTTTTTACAATTCCATTATATCCTTAAAATCTACTCGTACATTTCTTAAAGGGGACTTGTGCCAGTTGGGATTTGTGATGGCATGCATGCAAAGCCAACTGTAAGAACTGTACCGTTAATGAATGATATTTCAACAATGCTGTTATAAAAAACACATCCACCATAGTACTATACAAAGCTATAGCTATGAAAGAGCAACAAATAAAAATTACAATAAATTCATTGCAATGGGGTAAATGCTCTCCATTCACCTAAAAAGAAAATTATTTTCTGTCTTTTGAAGGTAATGTCGAAAAGTCTCAGTTCCTCTAGACTATACCCTATGGCAGCAGATATCTTAACTTACCGTCATTGCTCCTTTTCATTATTCCCGACCCTGCGCATTCTTCGAGGCCAATCCTGAGTCCCTACTCTTCCATGAAGTGACATAAGTCCTTTTCTGCTAAAACAATCACCTACCCGTTGACTGAAATACATATATTTGCAAACATTCTAGGATCTAAATAAAAGCAAATGTTAAGATGAGAAGAGCAACCCTGATGCCAAGTACATCCGTTTAAAAAACAATATCCCAGAAGCAGGCATTAAGCAGTTAGCAGTCAACAGGAGTAGATTTCAACCACTCACAGTCTACCTGGAAATATAACCTAGTATCTTACTGTGTTCACCTGGACAAGTAGACTCTAATTCAAGTCCCACCTTCTCTGTCTCTTGGCCATGTAACCTTGGGTCAAGTTACTTTACTCTCTAACCTAGAGTTGCCTCAACTGCAAAATAGTAATAATAATAGCACCCACCTCTGAGGGGTTGTGTTGGGATTACATGAGATAATGCACACAATGTAACCAGCAACTGCCTTATTCATAATCGCTTAATAAATGTTAGCTATGATTATCATACATTGACCTGAATTCAGATTTCAAGTTTAATTCCTTTTTGTGTGTGTGTGAGGAAGATCAGCCCTGAGCTAACATCCATGCTACTCCTCCTCTTTTTGCTGAGGAAGACTGGCTCTGAGCTAATATCTATTGCCAATCCTCCTCCTTTTTTTCCCCCCAAAGCCCCAGTAGATAGTTGTACGTCATAGTTGCACATCCTTCTAGTTGCTGTATGTGGGGCGCAGCCTCAGCATGGCCGGAGAAGTGGTGCGTCAGTGCGCGCCCGGGATCCGAACCTGGGCCGCCAGTAGTGGAGCGCGTGCACTTAACCGCTAAGCCATGGGGCCGGGCCTCAAGCTTAATTCTTCATATAAAGTAATAATCACTTCTTTCAATAATTCTAGTTTCAGCATGAGTAGCAGGCAACATAAATTTACCCCACTTGACATTTAAGTAGCTACTTAATATTAGGAGATACTTTAGTTATTAGTTAACTTGTCATTAAAAAAATGGGTTGAAGGTGGTTTTCATTGTTTTGTCCCAATTTTTAAATGACTCATATAGAAGTCAGTCCTGTTAAATGCTTACATAGAGCATTTATATCGCAGAGCTAAAATCCAAGGACAAAGATTTGATCCCTCCTTTAGAAAATGATACGCAGGCAAGCAGGAAACATTACCACTCTTGTTTAGGAAAAGGAAGAGGAAATGAATTTGCATGCTGGGGAGGGAAGCAGGGACCAATGGCAAATAACACACCGCAGCTGTGAACACCTCCGAAGTGTTCTGAAGTGTTACTCACTGCTGAGAGAGGAAATCTGAGCTGACATGTTATTTTCTGAGCTGTTTATTAATGTGTTGACTAGGAAGAGGCAGGAGCAGCTTTCGATCCCATCCCTCCACTCAGAGTCATGTCTCATCATCAGCTCTCCTTGCTAGCTGAGAGGAGAAAGGGAAAACTGATTCTGAAAAAGCTGTTAAGAATAGCTGAGAAAAGAAGAAACCTGATCTTTTCCCTCCTTGCATAAGTATAACAAAGCTTATGCTTTCAGTGGGAGCATCTGAAGTGGAATTTCCATTAATCCTGGGCCAGAAGAAATGCCTTCTGTTCAGCCACCAATCAATCAGCCCAAATGAAGGATGCAGTTAACGTTTTTTACCAAACTGAAACGCTCTGCCTCTGGACTAATATCAGAGCTAAAGAAATTAATCAGGCATATACTGACAACGGAGCTTCGCAGTGTAATCTACATTGATGGCTCCTAACTCTGAGGTTGACCAGTTAATGGGAAAAACAGACCAACAAATGATTTGGCCTGAGCCTTACCGAGGGCTAAGAGGTAATCTTGCTACCATGGTAAAAAGCCTAAATGGTGCTTCTACGTAACATAGCAAAGTGACCTCAGTCCATCCCACGAGAAAAGGGAAGAAAGAGGGGATTAAAATGCATCGTGTGAAAATGGAGTTAGAAAGAAGTATTTACTGATACCAAGAGGTGTTCAAAATTAGGATCGGTTACCTCAGAGCTGATTTCAGCTCCTTTGATTCCTCTTCCTTTGGGGGTTTTTAAAAATCAGACTGTTTGGGGTGCCGCTCTTCAACTACAGCTCCTGACCAGAAATGCATTCACACAATTCTGCCAAATGTGAAATAGGAGTCAATAGATTTAGAGAAGAGTAGTTTCAAACTCAGACCAAGCACAAAGCCCATCCGCAGAGAGCCCACATCTCTGCCTCGTGCTTATAGCCACTGTTTACACTAGAATCTGTGGAATAAATTGGCAGGGCACCACATATTTGAAAATTCAATTCAACCAGCATTTATTAAGCAACCGTTACTGCAAAGTACTGTGCTAAGTGCCATGGGATTGACTGACGAGTCCATGTCTGGTTTATGCCTTCACATAGGTTAAAATCGTATTGGAGAGACAAATATGCAAACAACTACAGTAAAAAGCAAAACTATGGAAGGAGTGGAATTGGAGAAACAAGCAAATGCTGGGGAACGTAATTGAGATGACTCTCCTTTCCCTCCACCATAGGCTGTCACCTGCTAATGATAGTTGCCAAAGTAAATGACCCAATGGTTGAATCACGGCCACCTTGCTATTATAATTCTGCACGTGTCACCTTCCCGCAAAGCCCTTAATCAGCACTTTCACTTCAATCACCAGGATTGCAAAGACCTGACTGCAGAACAATTGCAGAAAGTCATTTTTTCACCCTGACCAGTGTGGTTTCGAAAGTTACTATCTTCAGAGAAAGTAGAAGCTCATACAATAGTGCAAATTTCCTCTTCAAGGTCTTTGCAAAAATACCTGATATGTATTCAATAGTATTTTGCAAACTAACATATATGAAAATTTCTAATTAGCATATCATAGGATCATATACCTCATCTTTTTTCTTCCCTCTGATCTCTTCCTAGTTGTAATTAAACCAGCTGTGGCATTTATGCCTTTTTTCATGTTCCAAGAATAACCTTCCCCTCTTTCTATCAGAACCATTAGAACAAAATAAAGTCTTAACTTTGCCTTGGATGAATCACACCAGGATCTTATTTGAGCCCATAATTAAAATCCACTTTAATCCACAGCAAATAATTAATCTAATCTAGCAGGCCTCAGTGAGAGGCTACCATAGTAAACGCTCTTCATGTACCTGACGGAAATGACTAAAAAGAACTATCCCACCAACCACCTTCCTCAGCTTTAAAAGACCCATGAAACATTAGGACCAGAAAGAACCTTAGAAACCTTCATTTTATAATCCAAAAGAAGTAATAGTAACAAGGCATTATGCTAGAAAATGCATCACATTTAACCTACCCGCACCCAGTTAGGCATGCATCGTCATCCCTCTCCTACAAGTTGAAAAGGGGATTCAGAAGGAGGGAGTTGGGATTCGAACCAGGTCTCCCGAGCCAGGTCTCTCTAGCCAGTGATCTGGTTTCCACCCTATGCTAACTCCCCAAGGGTCAACCAAGTTCGGGAACTTTATGTGACAGTGGTGGAGCCAGGCTACCCCAGCCCTGCTGGCTGTTAGTCCACGGCTCCTATGGTTACACAGGCTAAGTCTCAGAGAGGATGTGCTTGGAGGACTGCCTGGCTCCAAGTCCGATGCTGCTGAAAAGGGAGCTCTTATGATTCCCATAGGACAGATTCCCCTGTCTTTATTTTTCCCTCTTTCTTATTTTTATTCTAACATTATCTTCTTGATTTCAAATAATACAGAATATTCAGAGTGAAAACCAGTTTAATTTCACTTCCCAGAAGTAATGTGCATCAATGCACGTTTTGGTGTGCATTGGTTCGCATCATTTTTGACATTCTCTGTGCATTTGTATTCTATAAAGACATCTTTTTACATTAATGCAATCATTATATTTCATTCCGTGATTTGCTCTTTCCACATAATACGTCTTGGAGCTCTTTTCACATCACATTCATGTGACTCTGTCTGTTTGACTCATGCTGAGTATCCCATTGTAAGAATGCACCATGATTTCACCTACAGCATTCAGTTTGTTCCTAGTTTATTACTATTACAAACAGCAATGTAGCAAAACAAAATTATAAAAGTAGTAGAAGAAAATATAGGAAAATTTAAAAAAAAACCTAGGCAAAGGAAAACCAATCTTCAACAAGATATAAAAACCCAGAAAACAAAACAAAAGATTTACAGTCTTGAAACTATAACATTCAAAATATAAGACATTATAAAAAAGATAAAATACTTGCAATATAGACATCAAAAGGAGGATTACTACCCAGATTGTATAAAGAACTCCTATAAATCAATGAGAAAAAAGTGCTACCTCAAAAAAAATACAACTATTGTACATTATTGAATGTGATGCTTTATCTATTTATCATAATTGGTTACAAGAATACATTTCCTAACGTTGAATGATCTTTGTATTCCTGATCTCAATACATCATAAACAAGTAAAATTTTTCTTTTAATAAATTAGGATTCAATTTCTTAAGTACTGCCTTAGATTTGTTCATGAGATTGGAGTATGGTTTATTTGAGGGAAAAACATTCTTATTGTTATTTTTGAACTTTTTCTATTACAGAGGTTTGTGGTTTTTGATTTCCTTGTTTATTCTCTGAGAGTGCCCATTTTTCAAGAGTAGAATTTAATTCATTCACATTGATTAGTATTAATGTTATATTTGACCTTGATTCTGCCATCTTATTTGTTTTCTATTTAACATTCATTCTTGTTGGTTGCTGTCTGTTCATCCTTTTTAGTTTTTGTTTTTATTTTCTTTACTTCCTTGCCTTTAGTAGTATTGACCAATTTTTCTTTATTCCATTTTTTCCCCTCTAGTGGTCCAGAAGTGATAAATCCTGATACTGTTTTTGTAATAGTTGCTCTTAAAATTTTTACACACAACGCTAAGCATGTTTATTTCTGCATTCTCTCCAAAAACAAGGAAGAATCTTAGTGTGTTGTCTTACCACTCTGCTCTCATAGCTCCTCGGTGGATAAATATTGCCGATCTTAGTTCTGGTTGTTACTTCCCTATCTTATGCATCAATGGTGAATTAACCTTTTCTGTGCCTCTAATCACTACTATGATCCCCATCATTTCATAGATTTATTTTTCATTTCAATGCTATTATTAATTCTTTCAGAGATGGTCAGTGAAGAGTAAATCCTGAGTGCTGCGTGTCTAAATTGTCTTTATTTCTCCCCAAGAACTTGAATGCTGTTTTACTGCGTGTGGCATTAAGGTTGAAGGCATTTCCCCTCTTTTGGCAGGAAGGGAGGTAAGGAAGGGGGTATGCTCAGTCAGCCAGTTTCACCCACTGTTGAAAAGGGCTTCATTGTCTCCATCCAGGAGAACTCTGGTGCCAATGGGATTCCTGCTTCTGCTCTGTAGGTGTTTCCCTTTGTTCTGAAAACTCGTGCATTCCCCAGGTTGTCCCCAGCTTTGGTCTTTCGTTACTCATAGTGCATAGTACTTGCAGCATCCTTTCATTCCTAAGGCTGATAACTATGTTCACTTTGTGGAAATTATCTTTTACTATTTCTCCAAATGGTGAAGAACACAGGCTTTGGAGCCAAACAGCCTGTTTGAATCTCCTCCACCACTCATTAGCTGTGTGACCTTAGGCAAATTGCCTAAGCTCTCTGCTCCTCAATTCCCTCATTTCAACAGTGGGACTGTTCACAGTCCCTGTCTCTTAGAGTTGTTGAGAATCGCACGAGATGATTCATGACAAGCTCTTGGACAGGTGCCTGACATCTGGTAGATGCTCAATAATTCACTGTAGGGGCCAGGCCGGTGGCGCAAGTGGTTAAGTCCTTGCGCTCCACTGCGGCAGCCCAGGCCCGCACACCAACGCACCGCTTGGCAAGCCATGCTGTGGCAGCATCCCATATAAAGTAGAGGAAGATGGGCACGGATGTTAGCCCAGGGCCAGTCTTCCTCAGCAAAAAGAGGAGGATTGGCATCAGATGTTAGCTCAGGGCCAATCTTCCTCATAAAAAATAAATAAATAAATAAACAAATAATTCACTGTATTTGTTTTCACGGTTCTCTTCTATTCACTGAATCATTTCCATTCTCTCTGGCCCTGCTCAGCCTTTATGTTTTTCTCCAGGATGTTGGTTTTCCTGGAAGACCTAAGAATCCTTGATTATTTTTACGAGTGAAAAGCTGGGTTAACTAGGCTAAGGAGTGTAGATGACTGCCGTGTGTTTTGTCTGCCCGTATGTAGGATTTGTTTCCTCTGAATCTGCGAGTTGCCTGTCTTCACCTTTCCCCGTTTCTTCCTGTGCATGTTGCAGGCTTTGCTCCCTCCACCCTTTCTAGCTCCCAGGAACTCCCCACAGTTCCTGTCCAATCATAACTACCCTCCAACCTTCTGGTTCTCTCACATGTATAATATTTTTTAAAGACTTATTTTATGTCATTAAAGGGGAGTGGGGTCAACGGGGGAAGAGACACGTATGCTCAGTTAGCCTCCTAGATGCAGGCCTTTCCTGACCACTTGGTGCCTCCCTCTTCTCCTGCTCTCTCCAGCCCCGAAATCCATGGTGTGGCTTCTAAGACCTTCCCGTGTCCCAAGGTTTGATTCCTGCGTATCTCTTCCGGTTCACCTCATCCTTTCATACTTGACACACTTTAACCATAGTGAATTTCTTTTATTTCTTACACGCAATCTGCCAGCTTTCACCTCTAGGTCTTCACACTTACTCTTCCCTTGAGCTAATGACTGCTCCTTCTGTGCATCTCAGATGCTGTTTCTGTGTCAGTAAAATGAAGCCTTGGAATAAATTATCTTTAGGAGCCTTCTAGCTCTGAAAGTTCATTATATGCAAATAAATAAACATTGATATCTGAACACTTTCTTCATACTTCCTCAGTTTAGTTAAGTGTCACCTATTCTAAGGAAATACGTGAGATGCAAATACTTAATTTTTACCTCAGTTCTCTATGTAACACCTCAGACTTAACAGACCTTTTAATTGCAGCCAAAGTATTTTCAATTGCTGAGTAAGAAGTTAATATGTCAGCACAGCAGGGCGGGACGAGATTACTAAGAATAGTAGTCCAGCTACCCAGTTAACACCTCTTTTAGTTTGGAGCCCTGATAAAGAAATGGTTTCTGACAGAGCCTAGCAAATTTTCCTCAATTAATAGAAGAAACTCAAATCCTGACCTTGAATCATAGCACTTTCAATAGACGTTTGAAATTTTCCTCTCAACACCGGAGCAATATATGTGAGCATGCGCAGTCTTGCTGAGAATCATTTGCCCTCCTGTAGCTTAACACACAGAGCAGGCAGGTCGTCTGCCCCAGAGTCCAGCCACACAGCCGTTTCTCCCCGAGCCTTGGGGCTCACGTCATTTCTGTACCCTGCCGTAAATACCGCTTCTGCAGGATGACCAGTACTGTCTTCCTAGGGCCCACCTCTATCCCCCACTCCTCAGCTTGTTTCTTGTTTCCCTTCCCCCAGGAATGCCTTGCTCTCCGGAGACTTAATACCATCATAATCCCTATGTCATAAAAGACAAAACCTGTCAATAAATGCTGCAGCTGTGGTCATGGAAAGGGAGGAAATTCACTTTAAATCACCATCTCCGAAATGAAAAAATGTCAAGTCCAGAAGGACATTAAATGCAGTCTGGAAAGGTCTTCACCACAGTCTCACGGGAAGTGGTGGTTTCGCGTTGCTGCAAACACTGTCGTTATTGTTCACACTGATGAATAGTTTTAGTTCTCACTAATATGAAATTCCACCAAATGAATATCCTGGAAAACAATCTCAAGCTCCAAGAATAACACAAGTATGAGTTTACTGTCAGGCTATCTAAGGAGATTCCATCTATTGACCGCTTCGTCCCCAGAAGCTATGGAGACCGGATAATTTATCATCCACACTGGGACAGATTTGAGAGTAACAGGAGCTCTATTAACATCAGGCCAACAGGCACAAACAAGACTGTCTTGGCCATAAGGAACGTATCCTACCAGAGATAAATACACTAACAGCAGAACTAAGTCTCCTCGTAAATCCCTTGTCTTACTGCATGCTGTGGTTCAAAGGATTAATCAATCCCACTTGCTGTTAGAGGGGAACATTTATTCCTCCTTTTTCATGCTTCCATGAGGAGGCACTTGAGTGGGACTTGCCCTTTCTGCCCCTCTTCCTGTCCCCCACCTCATTTGGCGTCAGGTGACAGGTGACTTTTCTAAGTAATGAGTCAGTAAAGGAAACTGATCTCCGAGTTTCCTGCTCGCCCTCCTGGAGGCCAGCCTGCCTGCACAGGGCACGGTGCTGGTCCTCCCTCTGTCTTACAGTTGGGCCTGCCCTGTGGTGGCAGCATGGAGATGCCCAGGGCAGCAGTGACCAAGAGCATAAGTCCCTCTAACCCAGGTGGGCCGTTTGAACCAGGCTTTTTGCCCACAGACCAAGAGCCATGTTCTCCAGCTGGCTTTATCAGTAATGAAGCTGACTTTAGGTCTCCATTTATCTGTCTCTTGGTTCTTAATTCTCCGTTGGCTCTGAACTTGAAAGGGGAAGTAATGTGTGTTGCATTTTCACCCCTAAGATTCTCACCCTTGTTGTTTGCAATGCTGGCTGGAAACAGAAGCTAATGAGAATCTCGGGATGTATAAGAAAGGAAGTAAGAAAGAAATTAGGTGGATAAACATCTGTCATCTTTGATGGTAAAAAAAAATAGGCTGAATTTTACTTCAAAATTAATTTGGATATAAGATTTTTTTAAACGATGCAGCATCATATTAATTTTCACACACACACACACAAAAAAAAATCCTGAGAAGATTCAGCTGTAGGGACTTTTCTTTTTAAGAATATTCATCTTTAAGGATAGAAAGCCTAACAGGAGTGGTGGAGAGACTATACAAATATCTTACAGTAGTTCTAAAAGTTGGAAGATTCCAGAAACACCGTTCTCATAGACACACATCACAGAGAACGTGGTGATACCTATCTTGCAAACACACACACTCACACCATATACACACACACACACCATTCTGAACATCACCCTGATCATCTGAAATATCAAAACCCGATGATCAAACTTCTATCATTTTTCTTTATTTCTAATGTGAACAATAGCTGAAGTTAGTAATAGACTTGGAAAGGAAAGAAAACCTCTCTAATGAGCAGTTACCAAGAAAGAGGCCTAGTTATCAAAGTACGTGTTGATCGTTTCTCCATGTCATGTCACAGGGTACAATAATCTTCAAAAGTCCAGTGCCATCATCTAAATGTTGGCTCTGTCCTTGATGGACCTGAGGAAAAACATTTTTAAATTGCTATAGCCAAACCAGCCATCTTTTAAAGCTACTAATTATTGCTAGACAAGTAATTCCACAATACAAACTATTTATTTTCAGTGTAACATTTCTTTAAAGGATACAAATGAAATATAAACTATTTTGTCGGATTTGCTTCCAATTATTCTAATTCTTTCTTTTGCTTTAGTATGTCTTAGAGTTGGGAAAGGAAAATTAATTAGCAGCTGTTTGAATTAAGAAGACTTCTAATTTCTCCTGATAAGTTATGGTAGTTGTATAATTAATATTTTAACCTGCCCGCTGTCCTCCCAACTGGGAGAGCAAACGGTGTGTAGACAGGATCAACCGGCGCTAGACCTCAACACACACTTCTATCCAAGTGCTCAAATAAACTTTGTGTTCCGAGAGCTGTGGGTGTTTGTTTCTATAAATCTACCAATAAGTTCATACTTTTAAAATGTAACAAGGTTGGGAAAAGGAAGGCAGAATTGACTCCAGATTTAGATTCATGTGATTCTGAGGTACTTATCTTCCCGAGTCTTTAAGTTTCTGCTAAAATATTCACCCCTGTTGGTCTAATTATAGCCCCAGAGGAAAATGGAGCGCAAGCAGTGAGTCAGAGTACAACACTCAAAATTGCCCACGTGGAGAGAAATGGGCATATTTGGCTTTTTGCCAGCTTCATCACTGAGCAAAAACATGTACTTTTTACTGGGTGAATGTTTGCAAATTTTGCCATAAGCAAAACACGTTTTTATTGCCTCCTGAGTAATTTCCCATGATAGAAAAATATTTCCACCTATATTTAGAAATTTTGTCTCACAAAATACTAAAATTCTGTCAAGAGGTAACATACCTAACCCTAAATTAATTTGGGTAACAAGGAAACTGCAGGATGGAGGGTGGAGTTTCCACATTCTTCCATATAATTCTTCAGGAAATGTGAAAGACAGGACATTTGGAAACCCCCAGCATGAACCAGGTACTGTCTTGGGGGTTTGGGGGCTTTCCAGGACCACAACAAAATATAACATCTGGATCAGGAGGGAGGAAACCAAATAAATTCTCCTGACTCTCAGCCCCCAACGGGTCATAGCTGCAATCCCAAGCCTCCATCACTGGAGCTTACTCAGCAGAACCATACACCAGTCAGCACTGCACACACCATTTATTTGATAAAGATGCAGGTTAAGGCGTGATGGGTGTTCAGAGCTCCCCAGTGAGGCTCCATAAGCCGAGCAAGTATCCCAGAAGCACATCAGATCAGGCCTCCACTGCACATGAGGGAAAAGGACCCAACCTGACATACATCTTTCTCTATCAAAATACTGTGAAGTTCATGAAGACATAGGCCAGGCCTTAGTTATATTCACAGGTCAAAAATACCATGGAGGCCCTGGCACATGACACATAGTGAGTTCTAGTAAATAGTTTCTGCTTTATTCTATTTTTCTATGCATGTGTCTTTTGTAATTAACCAATCTTAAAGAGATCATATGCTTCATGAACCTGACTGAGAGAAGTGACCCATATTTTCTGGAGATCTGCCCCTCAGAGACTGATACCACTAAACAACCCAAGGTCATCTTCACAAATGAGTTTCAAACTATAGGTTACATCCCTGCGTTGAGGGTTTGGACTGACCCCAGGATGTTATGATGACCCTACTGACAATAATCCAGATAATACCGTAGTGGAGTGTGAGCTAATGAGCCCCTTCTTACCTGGGGGGGGGTATACCTGAGTAGTTGCTGTACTGGATAGCTTCATAGGTCTTGCTATAAGCCTGAGGCTGTGTGTAAGCCACAGTGAGAATGTCCATTCCCAAGAGAACTAACTGGGGAGGAGTGGAGCCATCGCACATCCTGGGGAGGTTTCCAGCATACTTGCAGTGGCCATACTAAGTGGCATTTCTGCACTTAGACAACTCAGAGGGGATGAGAATGCTTCCTCTATCACTACAGATGTGTAACTGGCAACAAATAGAAAAATTTCCAGCTCAGTCTTTAGGGAAAATATGACTGCCCTAGAGAGGACCAAGGAAGAGCAGCCAAAGGCCATCAGAGGCTCTCCTTTTTTCTGCACAGGCTGGTGCGCTTGTTAATCTAGGAAAGAAGTGAAAGAAGCAGATCTCCAAGAGATCCTCATCCTAATAGATAAAGAGCCTATTCTGAAACAAAAGGAGAAGAGATGGATTCCTCCTCTACTGTTTTCTAAAGAAAAGAGAGGATTGATAAGATTCTCTGTCATCATAAAATAGTAGACAGTGGTATTTTCCACAATCAAAAGTCATTTGCAAACTCCCAAGGAGGACAAAAATCATGGAAGTAAGAGATAATGGACACAGACTATCAGGTCTACCTTCCAGTCCCTTCAATATAGAAGATATTGATCTCCACTTTCTTAATTTAAAAAAAAAATGAAAATAAGTAAATCAGTTTCTAAATATATTAACATTCAAAAACCAAGCCAACCTTGGTATCAGATATTTTTCAAACAATGCTTTATTTGTTAATTTGGATAATCTTAGTGCTTAGTACTCTCAAGCAGGCCAATTCAAGAACATTACAGAAATTATTCTTGGGTCCCAGAAAAGTTAAATTTACAACTTAACTAGTTAGATTTTTGTCTAGACATAGGACACATAATGGATAGTTCTACTGCCCTGCCTTTTCTTAATAAAAGAAGGAGAGAGGTATCATAAAAACCCATAGGTGTTCACAACTCTCAAATCCATCCTGACCGTCTTGACATCATTTTCCTATATATCCAAGTCCATCTCCTAAACATTAATTTCTACCAGGAAGTGTGTGAGTTGTATTTCTAGTGATATACAATAAGTTTCTCAGCCATATTGAGAAAAGGGAATGAATTTGGTATCAAAGACATCCAAGGAATATCTGATGTCCCTAGGACAACAAAAATACAAATTATTTCAGAAATTTTTTATGAAGTGGTATGAAAGGAATACACAGAGTACAACTCAGAATAACACAGCCTGAGCTGAAGCTCAAACTGAATTTATGAGCATAGCTGCCACAAAGGAAATATAAAAGAATTCATCAAGGTTTTCAATGATCATAATTTATATAGTCACATCACCTTTATGTAAAGGAAAAAGTATATACTTCAAGTTAGAAGAGCTAAGGTTGAACTTAGAATGATGTTTACTCCAGGGGCCGGCCCCGTGGCTTGGTGGTTAAGTGAGCGCGCTCCACTGCTGGCGACCCGGGTTCGGATCCCGGGCTCGCACCGACGCGCTGCTTCTCCGGCCATGCTGAGGCCGCGTCCCACATACAGCAACTAGAAGGATGTGCAGCTATGACACACAACTATCTACTGGGCCTTTGGGGGGAAAAAATAAATAAATAAAATCTTTAAAAAAAAAAAAAAGAATGATGTTTACTCCATACCAGACCCTAGAAGAGTCAATTAACGACAAACGTTTATTGAGGAGTAATATGTTCTAGACCTTGCTGTAATGGTTTTACATGTGTAAAGTCATCAACACTCAAAATAACCCTATGAAGTAAACATTATTATTAGCCTCATTTTATAGATGGAGAAACTAAAGCACAAAGTAGTTAAGTAACTAGTAGAAAGTTGCAAAGCTGATAAGTAGCAAAAGTGGGATTCAAACCAAGGAAGATTCAGGCTACAGAGCCCACAGTCTCTCTCACCCCACTATACTGCCTCTCAGTTTAAGTTCATGGAGTTTCAATCTCCTCAACTGCAATATGTGAAAAGTACCACCTACCTCATTGCTCTGGGGCTGAAATTTGAAGTCATCTTGATAAAGAGCTAAGAGGTACAAAGTTGGAGGGCACTATTGATATCCTCATTGTTAGCATAACAATATTCAGCGTATTGCCTAGGAGAAATCCCTGATCAAATCTACGTTCTTTGATGTAGCAAGAATAGGTGTTGTGAGAGAGGAGGTGAAAGAAAAAGGGAAGGAGAAAGCAGGATCAGCAGAAAAGACAACACACTCTTACATATCCTAGAGAATCCAAAGATGCACAGCCAGAAAAAGAGATGGTCACAAGAAGGGAAGAAATCCTGTAAGAATAGGCAATAACATGTAAAAATGCTCCTAACACTTTGTTAAATCAAGGGGGAAGGAATAAAAAGACTGCACAGCATTATTGCAAAAGAACATATGTGTTCTTACACATAGAACACTGGAAGCCTGGAAGAATGTGCGTTAAGATGCTGAATTATGGCACTTCGCTTTCCATCGCCATGATGGAATAACAGGACCAGACTTACTCTCCTGCCTTAACCATTTAGAAAACTGGACAAAAATGTATAAAACAACAGTTTTCAAACATTGGACAACAGGCAGTGCAGGACAGTGATCCCTGAAAGAAGGAAAACAAATGAAGCGAATCCTGGAAATGCCCCAACTTACTGCCTGGAGAGTTGCCAGGCATCAGTGCAAAGAGGGAGAGCCAAAACATAGTCTAGCGGTTGCACTGACTGGAGGAGACAGAGCTCAGAATTTGGGGAGGCTAAAGCAGACTGAATTTACAGAGCAGAGTAACGAAGAGGTGAGAGCTACATAAAATGAAAGCTTCAGAGATCTGAAGAGGGGTCCCCTTGAGTCATTGGCCTGGTACTATCTACACATGCATGTAGGGAAATTACCGAAGCCAGAGAAAGAACCAAAAAAAAGTAGACAGAACAATCCTGGAGCATACACAGGGTCAGGAATAGTTCACATTTGCATAGATCATAGTGGAGAGTTATGTAATACATGACAATTGAGTACATTCTGCAAAACAGTATTGCCTTAGCAACGGGAACAAATTAGCCCCAGACAAAAAGTTGTTCTGGACTCACCTTAAAAATGCTTAAAAACAGTCCTTAAAAATATCAAGTTAATTCCAAGGGTCAAAACCAGATCCCAGAACAAAGCCCCAAAATATTTAAAGGAATACAAAAAATATCCAATATTCAACATCCAACCAAAAATTTCCAGGCATGCAAAGAAGCAGAAAAATAATCAGGAGGCAAAAAATCAATTAAAATCAACTCATAGAAACAGACCCAGAAATGACACATATGATAGATTAGTAGAGGCAATAAGCATAGCTATCAAAAATATGCTCCATGTGCTCAAAAAGGTAGAGGGAAACATACAAGATCAGGGGAGAAATGGACAATATAAATAATACCCAAATGGAACTTCTAAAGATAAAAATTAAAATATTTGTAATAAAAAAAAAATCATTGGATGGGAGTAACAACATATTAAACACTGCAGAATAAAAGATCAGTAAACTTGAAGACATAGCAAAAGAAACTATCCAAAATAGAATGCATTAAGAAAAAGGGCTGGAAATATAAGAACAGAGCATCAGCGATAGTTAGGACAGTATCAAGTGGCCTCATATATATGTAATCAGATTCCTGAGGACAGGTGAACGAGTCAAAGAAAGAAAAATAATTTAAAGAATTTGATGAAAAAATATAACCCCAAATTTGATGAAAAATATAAAAACTACACCAAAGCACATCATAATCAGATTGCAAAACAAACAGTAATAATGAGAAATATTTAGTAGCAACCAGAGAAAGAGAAAGTCAAATTACATACAGATAAAGTTTAAAATGATAGTGAGAAAATAATAAAAAGAGTGGAAATCATTGACCTTGAAAACAGGAAATCAATAGAGAAAATCAAAGAAACCAAAAGAAATCAAAGAAACCAAAAGAAATCAAAGAAACCAAAAGATATTTTATTGAAAATATCTATAAAATTTAAAAGCCTCTAGCCACGCCAACTAAGAAAAAAAGAGGTAAGATACAAATTACTAATATCAGAAATGAAAAAGGGGACATCACTACAGACCCCATGGAAATTAAAAGGATAATAAAGGAATACTGTGAACATCTCTATGCCCACAAAACTAACAAACAAGATGAAAAGGACCAATTCTTTACAAGATGCAATTGGTCAGAGCTACACAAAAAGAAATAGAAGATCTGAATATCTATTAAATAAACTGAATCAGTAATTAATAATCTTCCAAAAAAGAAAGCACCAGACCTGTGTGGGTTCTCTAGTGAATTCTACCAAACATTTAAGGAAGAAATTATACCAATTCTCCACAATTTCTTCCAAAAGATGGAAGCAGAGAGAATAATTCCTAACTCATTCTATGAGGTCAGAATTACCCTAATACCAAAACCAACCAAACACATTACAAGAAAAGAAAACTACAGACCAGTACCTCTCTTGAATATAGATGAAAAAATCCTCAATAAAATATTAGCAAATCAAATACAACAATCTATAAAAGGAATTATATACTACAACCAAATGTGATGTATCCCCAGTATGAAATGCAGGTTCAACATTCAAATATCAATTAATGTAATCCATTACATAAACAAACTAAAAAAAAAAAATCACATGATCATATCAATAGACGCAGAAAAAGTATTTGACAAAATTCAACATCCATTCATGATAAAAACTCTCAGTAAGCTAGGAAGACAGGGGAACATTCTCAACTTCATCAAAAAAATCTACAAAAAATCTACAACTAACAGCATACTTAATGGTGAGAAATTCAACGCCTTCCCACTAAGATCAGGTACAAGGCAAGGATGTGCCCTCTTACCATTCATTTTCAACATGGTTCTGGAATTCTATCTAATGCAATAAGATAAGAAAAGGAAATAAAAGGTATGTTAACAGGAAGTAAGACATAAAACTGTCTTTGTTTGCAGATGACATGATCATCTATGTAGAAAATCCAAAAGAATTAAAAAAAACCTCCTGGAACTAATAAGCAATTATAGCAAAGTTGCAAGATACGAGATTAATACATAAACATCAATCACTTTCCTCCATACCAACAATGAACAAGTAGAATTTGAAATTAAAAACATAATATCATTTACATTAAGGTCTCCAGATAATGAAATATTTAAGTATAAATCTCAAAAATATATACAAGATCTATATGAGGAAAACTGAAGAACAAAATCAAAGAACTAAATAATGGAGAAATATTCCATGTTATGGTTAGGAAGACTCAATACTGTCAAGATGTCAGTTCTGTCCAACTTAATCTATAGATTCAGTATAATCTCAATCAAAATCCCAACAAGTTATTTTGTGGATATCAACAAATTGACTCTAAAGTTTATAAGGAAAGGCAAAAGACTCAGAATAGCTAATTCAATATTGAAGAAGAAGAACAAAGTTGGAGGATTGACACTATCCCACTTCAAGGCTTACTATAAAATTAAAGTAATCAAGACAGTGTGGTATTGGTGAAATAACATATAAACAGATGAAAGGAACAGAATAGACTCACATAAATACAGTCAACTGATGTTTGACAAAAGAGCAAGGGCAATACAATGAGGAAAATAAAATATTTTCAAGAAATGCTGCTGGAAAAACTGGAGATCCACATACAAAGAAATGAATCTAGACACAGATTTTACACCTTTCAGAAAAATTTTCTCAAAATGAATTATAGACCTAAATGTAAAATAAAAAACTATAAAACTCCCAGAAGACAGCATTGGATAAAACCCACCTGACCTTGGATATGGTGATGTCTTTTTAGATACAACACCAAAGACACAATCCATGAAAGAAATAATTGATAAACTGGACTTCATTAAAATTTAAAACTTCTGTTCTGCAAAAGACAGTAACAAGAGAAATAGAAGACAAGCCACGGACTAGGAAAAAATATTTGCAAAAGACACATCTGATAAAAGACCATTACCCAAAATATATAAAGAACTCTTAAAACTCAACAATAATAAATCAAACAAACCAATTAAAAAATGGGACAAAGACCTTAACAGACACTTCACCAAAGAAGGTATATAGATGACAAATGAGCATAAGAAAAGATACTCCACATCATACATCATCAGGGAAATACAAATTAAAACAGTGAGATACCACTACACACCTGTTAGAATAGCCAAAATCCAGAACACTGACAATACCACTGGAAAGGACATGGAGAAACAGTAATATATTGCTGGTGGCAATGCAAAACGGTTCAGCACTTTGGAAGACAGTTTGGCAGTTTCTTATAAAACTAAACATGCTCCTACCGTACAATCCAGCAATTACACACATTAGTATTTACCCAAATGAGTAAAAACTTATGTCTACAAAATATCTGCACATGATATTTATAGCAGCTTTATTCATAAGTGTGAAAACTTGGAAGCAACCAAGTGTCCCTCACTAAATGAATGGATAAATACACCGTGGTACATCCAGGCAATGGAATATTATTCAGCGCTAAAACGAAATGAGCTACAGAGCCATGAAAAAGCATGGAGGAACCTTAAATGCATATTATTAAGTGAAAGAAGCCAATCTGAAAAGGCTCTGTACTCTATGACTCCAACTATATGACATGCTTTAAGGGCAAGACTATGGAGACAGTAAAAGCTAAGTGGTTGCCAGGGGTGAGGTGGAAAGGAGAGATAAATAGGCAGTGCACAGAGGATTTGGGGGCAATGAAAACTCTGCATAACGTTGTAATGATACATGTATGTCTTTATACATTTATCCAAACCCATAGAATGTAGAACACCAAGAGTAAATACTAAGGTCAACCATGGACTTGGGGTGATTATGATGTGTCAATATAGATTCATCCTTGGGAAAAAAAATGTACCATTCCCATGAGTGATGTTGATATGTTGACAGTGGAGGAGGCCGTGCGTGTGTAGGGCAGAGGGTACATGGGAAATCTCTGTACTTCCCTTTCAATTTTGTTATTAACCTAAAACTGTTCTAAAAAATAAAGTCTTTTTAAAAAACTTATGGCGAGAAGACAACAGGTACATCTTTACAGTACAGAAAGAAAAAACTTGTCAACCTAGAATTCTATCCCAGCACAAATATATTGCAAAAATGAAGATGAAATTAAAATGTTTATAGACATGCAAAAGCTGATAAATTTATTGCCAGCAGACCATATAAGAAATGTGTAAAAAAAAAAAAAGAAACCTTCAAGAAGAAGGGATATAATGTTAAGTGGAAATATAGATTGATCCATTGTGATAAAGAAATTATTAATGTGAGTAAATATAAAATAACATTTTTTTATCTTTTGTATCTCTTTAAAAGAAAACTGACTGATGAGAGCAAAAATTCAACAACTTAGATAAAATGGATAAATGTCTTTTTTTTTACAAACATTTTTTTTACAAATTTACAAACTACCAAAGCTCACTCAAAAAAAGAATAGATGATAATATATAACCTGCGTAGTCTTAAAAGACAATAAAAATTTTAAAAACTTAATTTAGTTTACTTTATAGTTAAAATTCTTCCCACAAAAAAAGTTCTATGACCAGATGGATTTACTGATGAAGTCAACCAAACACTTAAGGAAGAAATAATACCAATTCTATTCAAACTGTCCTAGAAAATAGAAGAGGAGGGACCCACTTCCTAACTGATATAAGACGAGCATTGCCCTGATACCAAAACCAGATAAAGACATTGCATGAAAGGAACCACAGATCAATATCCCTTGTGAATATAGATACAAATCCTTAACAAATTATTAACAAATCGAATTCAGCAATGTACAAAAAGGATTATACATCGTGACCAAGTGGAGTTTATCCCTGGAATTCAAGATCCGCTCAATATTCAAAAAGCAATCCATCTAATTCACCATATTAACAAACTAAAAAAGAAAAATTCATTATTATCTCAATAGATACAATTAAACAAAATTTTGACAAAATTCAGCACTCATGATAAAAAAAAATCCTCTGCAAATTAGGAATAAAAGGAAATTTCCTCAATTTGATAAATGACATGACAAAACAACTGCAGCTAACATCATATTTAATAGTGTTAATAGAGTGAATGATTTCCCTTCTCCTAAAATAGAGAATAAGACAAGAATATCTGTTCTTACCACTTCTACTCGTCACACAAAGAATACTTATAGCTCCATACTAAGATAAACTCAATTTTTTAAATGGGCTAAAGATTTGAATACTTCACCAAAAATAACATGCAGATATCAAATAACCACATAAAAAATGCACAGAATTGTTATTCATTAAAGAAATGAAAATTAAAATCCAAGTGTGACCCCACTATATACACACTAGAATGGCTAAGATTAAAAAGTATTACAACATCAAGTGTTGGCACTAATGAGAATCCAAAATGATACAACCACTTTGGAAAACAGTTTGGCAACTTCTTACAAAGTTAAATATAAACTTACCATAAGACTGACTAATTCCAGTCCTAGGTAGTTACCCAAGTAAAATAAAAATTTATGTCCACAGAAGACTCACACACTACATGAATTTTCAGAGCAGTTTTATTTACAATAGCCAAAACTTGGAAACAACCAAGCGTCTGCCAATTGGTGAACAGGTAAACAAATTTCAATATATCCATACAAATAGAATACTACTCAAGAGTTAAAAAGAAGGATCGGACTGCTGATAAATGCAACAACATTGAATCTCAAAAGCATTAAGGTAAATGAAAGAAGCCAGACACTAAAGACTTCATACTATATGATTCTATCTTTACAAAATTCTAGAACATGCAAAACTGTACTGATAGATAGCACACTAGTGGTTGCCAGGGGCCAAGAGTTGGCAGGAGGGGTGTTTGGAATGTTTTATATCACCATTATGGTGGTGGTCACACTACTGTGAACATTTGTTAAAACTCATCTCATTGTAAAGTCAAAAAAAGATAAATTTTACATGTATATTATCCCTCAATGAACCTGACCTCCCCCCAAAAATGCTGAGTGATTCTTATTGGTTATTATGAATAGTTTTTTCTCCTCAGGACTTTGCTATGGTTTGCAAACTTTCTATAACACATACGAATTGCAATACAATACAATACAGCATATGAAAATTTTATAATCATTAAAAATTTTAATTGTCTCAATAGTAGTAGTTTAAATGAGTAAGAAGAAGAAGATAAAGGAATTAAGGAGAGTGGTAGATATACACACCATTTGTGTGTAAAGAATAGAGAGTGGGACTTTCATTCCTGGAAAAACATCATGCTAGATGTTTAGATGAAGAAATCCTCCAATAAAGAACACAAAAATGATGGACAAAATATTCAAGAAAAGAAAAGAAAACTTTGTAAATTTATGGGAAGTAACAGAATCATCTGAGGTTAGATAAAACAACTCAGTTTTCACTGAGACATCTGTTTATCTCTGAGGCCCTAGGGCCTGGGTTTAAATAGGCCACAACTTCTCAGAAAGCAAGAAACAATGCTGAGATCTCTAAGTAGAATTTGAGCTCAGGTCAGGAACTTCTCAAATAGCCAGGAGTCCTGAATGAGAATGCCCTTAGGTGGGTGCAATCCATAAAGATCATTTCATATTGACCAAAGTTTCAATTCACCAGAAATATATAAAAAGCCTAACTTCTATGCACATAATAACACTCATAACATATAAAGCAAAGGTTTTCAGAACCTCTAGAAGTAACAGAGAAATTATCTAGTAAGAAGTTTTAGGATACCTCTCTTAGGACTTGATAAATCAAGCAAACCAAAAAAAGTCAGGAAAGATATAGAACAGCACAACACAATTAACAATAAAATTAATAAGGATTCATTTACATACATTAAGAAAGAACATTCAGTAAATAAAGAACATGCATCCTTTTCAAACACCTATGGGATATTTATAAAAGTTGATTGTGAGGAAGTCTCAACAAATTTCAAAGAATTAGTATCATACAGACCACATTCTCAGTTTGTCTATAACACAGTTAGGACAGAACTCATCAAAAATATAACATTAAAATGTGTATATGTACACACATCTATTAAGAAACTTTAAAACATAGCAAAATAACTTATGGGTCAAATAAGATATAGCATAAAACTAAATGGTGATGGAAAATACTGCTTGTCAAAGCTGTGAGATGCATTTAAAATTACATAGAAAGGGTTATAGTCTCACACACATACATTTGAAAAGAAGGACTGAAAATAAATAACCTGAGCATACCACATAAACATTTTTTTAAAAGCATTGTTAGAATAGCTTGAAGAAAAAAAAGAATAAAGGAGAGAAATTATGTAATAAAAAGGAATTATTTTTTAAACAGGCAAAAATTGGTTTGTTGAAAAGACAATACAGTTGTCAACTTTGACAGGCTATATAAAGAAAATACTTGGGAAGGCACAAAAAAACAATATTGGGAATGGAAAGAGGATAATATTTATTTTGGAGGGAAAAAAGGATGCATTTGGGAACTTTTAAAGTTACTGGTATTATTCTTTCCTAAGTTTGGTGATTACAGCATTGGTGCGCATTTGTTATAAATTGTACACATATGTCATATACCCTGTTTTGTAGGTATGAGCATGACTATCATGTGTGGATATGAAATTTTATACTGTATACTCACACCCTCTACGTGTGTATAGCATGAAGTATCCGTACAGATGGAGATAGGCCTATTCATCGACAGAGCTGGAGAAGGGGGAGGAGGAAGAAAAGGAGAGGAGGACCTGAGAGACTTCAGGAGAAAGAGGAAATGAGAGACAGAGGCAGCCAACACAGAGGAAAAGGAAGAGAGACAGAGACGGAGGAAGTCAAGAACCTAAGGCAAGAGAGATGGTGCGAGTGAACGTGACTAAGGAGCAAAGTTTTTGTCTTTGCATTTTTGAGGCTGGCATGACACAAACGGGAGGAGACCAATTGGGCTTCTGGACAAGGGTTCCTTATTTCCTTCATCTCCCATGTCATACGAAAATCTACACTCGTTCTCTCTTTTCTGAGAGCAGCAATTCTCAGAGTGCAGTATGGGGACCCCTGGGGATATCCAAGAACTTTTAGGTAATCTACAGAATCAAAATTATTTTCATAATGATACTAAGATGTTATTTGCCTTGTTTGACTTTCACCCTCTCACGAGTGTGCAGTGGAGTTTTTCAGAAGCAACATGATACGTGATAATATTGTTTCTCCTTTGGCTAATGGAACACGTGCTCATTAATTCTTATACTTTGCATTTTTCTCAGTTTTAAGTTCTAATATGTTAAAGATAGATACACATGGCCCGTGTGAACACAAGCTCAGTTAACCCACCTGAGCAGATGCTCCCTCTGTTCTGTATGGGCAGCACTCATGTATTCTCTTTGTTCTTAATTTACTTGCCTCACGCCCACACCAGCATGTAGGTGCCCTAAGGTGCTGTTGTGGCTCCTTTCTCAGACTTGTCTCCATTCTATTCTCACCCACACCCACACTCACTCCTCCACACATAATGCCTAGGTCCTGCTCCACACATAGTTGGACTCTTTTTTTTTTTTTCCTATTTAGAAAGGGATATATTTATTATTTTAGAGTAAGATAATTTCTTTAGATGTAAACAGAGCAAACCATAAAGAAAAAAATTAATAAATTCACCAACAATAAAATGAAAAAAAAAATGTGTTCATCAAAGGACACTATGGGCCGGCCCCATGGCTTAGCGGTTAAGTGCGCGCGCTCCCCTACTGGCTGCCCGGGTTCGGATCCCGGGCGTGCACCGACACACTGCTTCTCTGGCCATGCTGAGGCCGCGTCCCACATGCAGCGGCTAGAAGGATGTGCAACTATGACATACAACTATCTACTGGGGCTTTGGGGGGAAAAAATAAATAAATAAAATCTAAAAAAAAAAAAAAAAAAGGACACTATACTGGTTTAGTGTATAGAATATATTAAAGATCCAGTGAATCAATAAGAGAAGTAAAATCAGCAAATATAAAAATGAACAGAATTTCAAAAAGAGAACATCCAAAGAGTCAATAAACATATGAAAACTTACTGAGCCTCATTAATAAGTAAAGAAATCTAAATTAAAACTAGACAGGAAACAAACGGATGGTTACCAGAGTGGGGAGGGCTAGGGGCAGGCAAAATAGGTGAAGGGGATTAAGAGGTATAAGCTTCCAGTTATAAAATGAATAAGTCATGGGGATGTAATGTACAACATAGGGAATATAGTCAATAATATTGTAATAACTTGTATGGTGACAGATGATAACGAGACTTATGGTGGTGATCATTTCATAATTTATATAAATATCGAATCACTATGATGTACAGCTGAAACTAATAGAATAGTGTATGTCAATTATACCTCAATTAAAAAAAAAACAACCTAGAATGATATGCTATTTCATGTCCACCATGTTGTTAAAAATATAGAAGTCTGAAATATACCAAATATTCATGTGGATGTGAAGCAAAAGGAACTCTTCATACACTGTTCTTTTGTTGTTGTTTTGTTTTTTTGTTTTTTGTTTTTTGTTTATTGCAGTAACATTGGTTTATAACATTGTATAAATTTCAGGTGTACACCATTATACTTCTATTTCTGCATAGATTACATCATGTTCACCACCCACATACTAATGACAACCCATCACCACACACATGTGCCAAATTATCCCTTTCGCCCTCCTCCCTCCCCCTTTCCCCTCTGGTAACCACCAATCTAATCTCTGTCTCCATGTGTTTGTTTATTGTTGTTGTTATCTACTACTTAATGAAGGAAATCATATGGTATTTGACCTTCTCCCTCTAACTTATTTCATTTTGCATAATACCCTCAGTGTCCATCCATGTTGTCACAAATGGCTGGATTTCATCGTTTCTTATGGCTGAGTAGTATTCCATTGTGTATATATACCATATCTTCTTTATCCAGTCGTCCCTTGATGGGCACTTAGGTTGCTTCCAACTCTTGGCTATTGTGAACAACGCTGCAATGAACACAGGGGTGCAAGTATCTTCACGCACTGGTGTTTTCAAGTTCTTTGGATAAATACCCAGCAATGGAATAGCTGGATCATATGGTACTTCTATCCTTGATTTTTTGAGGAATCTCCATACTGTTTTCATAGTGGCTGCACCAGTTTGCACTCCCACCAGCAGTGTATGAGAGTTCCCTTCTCTCCATATCCTCTCCAACACATGTTGTTTCCTGTCTTGTTAATTATAGCCATTCTGACGGGCGTGAGGTGATATCTCATTGTAGTTTTGATTTGCATTTCCCTGATAGTTAGTGATTTTGCACATCTTTTCATGTGTCTGTTGGCCATCTGTATATCTTCTTTGGAGAAATGTCTGTTCAGGTCTTTTGCCCATTTTTTAATTGGGATGTTAGTTTTTTTGTTGTTGAGATGCATCAGTTCTTTATATATTTTGGATATTAACCCCTTATCAGATATATGGTTTGCAAATATCTTCTCCCAATTGTTAGGTTGTCTTTTCGTCTTGTTGATGGTTTCCTTTGCTGTGCAGAAGCTTTTTCGTTTGATGTAGTCCCATTTGTTTATTTTTTCTATTGTTTCTCTTGCCCGGTCAGATGTGGTGCTAGAAAATATTTTGCTAAGACCGATGTCGAAGCGCATACTGCCTATGTTTTCTTCTAGAAGTTTCATAGTTTCGGGTCTTACATTCAAGTCTTTAATCCATTTGGAGTTAATTTTTGTGTATGGTGTAAGGTAAGGGTCTACTTTCATTTTTTTGCATGTGGCTATCCAGTTTTCCCAACACCATTTGTTGAAGAGACTTTCTTTGCTCCATTGTATGTTGTTGGCTCCTTTGTCAAAGATTAGCTGTCCATAGATGTGTAGGTTTATTTCTGGGCTTTCGATTCTATTCCATTGATTTGTGTATCTGTTTTTGTGCCAGTACCATGCTGTTTTGGTTACTATAGCTTTGTAGTATATTTTGAAATCAGGGAGTGTGACACCTCCAGCTTTGTTCTTTTTTGTCAGGAGTCCTTTAGCTATTCGGGGTCTTTTGTTGTTCCATATAAATTTTAGGATTCTTTGTTCTATTTCTGTGAAAAATGTTGTTGGAACTTTGATAGGGATTGCATTGAATCTATAGATTGCTTTAGGAAGTAGGGACATCTTAACTATGTTAATTCTTCCAATCCAAGAGCATGGAATATCTTTCCATTTCTTTGTGTCTTCTTCAATTTCTTTCAGCAATTTTTTATAGTTTTTGGTGTACAGATCTTTCACCTCTTTGGTTAAGTTTATTTCTAGGTATTTTATTCTTTTTGTTGCAATTGTAAATGGGATGGTATTCTTAATTTCTCTTTCTGCTACTTCGTTGTTAGCGTATAGAAATGCAACTGATTTCTGTATGTTGATTTTGTATCCTACAACTTTACCACATTCATTTATTACTTCTAAAAGTTTTCTGGTAGATTCTTTAGGGTTTTCTATATATAAAATCATGTCATCTGCAAATAGTGACAGTTTCACTTCTTCCTTTCCAATTTGTATCCCTTTTATTTCTTTTTCTTGCCTGATTGCTCTGGCTAGGACTTCCAGTACTATGTTAAATAGGAGTGGTGACAGTGGGCATCCTTGTCTGGTTCCTGTTCTTAGAGGGATAGCTTTCAGTTTTTCACCATTGAGGATGATATTAGCTGTGAGTTTGTCATATATGGCCTTTATTATGTTGAGGTACTTTCCTTCTATACCCATTTTATTCAGAGTTTTTATCATAAATGGATGCTGTATCTTGTCAAATGCTTTCTCTGCATCTATTGAGGTGATCATGTGATTTTTGTTCTTCATTTTATTAATGTGGTGTATTACGTTGATTGATTTGCAAATGTTGAACCATCCCTGCATACCTGGAATAAATCCCACTTGAACATGGTGTATAATCCTTTTAAGGTGTTGTTGTATGCGATTTGCTACTATTTTGTCGAGGATTTTTGCATCGATGTTCATCAGTGATATTGGCCTGTAATTTTCTTTTTTTGTGTTGTCCTTGTCTGGTTTTGGTATCAGGGTAATGTCAGCTTCGTAGAATGAGTTAGGGAGATTCCCCCCCTCCTCAATTTTTTGGAAGAGTTTGAGAAGGATAGGTATTAATTCTTCTTTGAATGTCTGGTAGAATTCACCAGGGAAGCCATCTGGTCCTGGACTTTTATTTTTGGGGAGGTTTTTGATTACTGTTTCGATCTCCTTACTGGTGATTGGTTTATTCAAATTCTCTACTTCTTCTTGATCCAGTTTTGGAAGGTTATGTGATTCTAAGAATTTATCCATTTCTTCCAGGTTGTCGAATTGGTTGGCATGTAGCTTTTCATAGTATTCTCTTATAATCTTTTGTATTTCTGAGGTGTCTGTTGTAATTTCTCCTCTTTCATTTCTCATTTTACTTATTTGTGCCTTCTCTCTTTTTTTCTTGGTGAGTCTAGCTAAAGGTTTGTCAATTTTGTTTATCTTTTCAAGGAACCAGCTCTTGGTTTTATTAATTTTTTCTATTTTTTTTTTTTTTAGTCTCTCATTTATTTCTGCTCTGATTTTTATTATTTCCCTTCTTCTACTGATTTTGGGCTTTGTTTGTTCTTCTTTTTTCAGTTCCTTTAGGTGCATTGTTAGATTGTTTATTTGAGATTTTTCTTGTTTGTTGAGATAGGCCTGTATTGCTATGAACTTCCCTCTTAGAACTGCTTTTGCTGTATCCCATAAATTCTGGCATGTCGTATTTTCATTTTCATTTGTCTCCAGGTATTTTTTTATTTCTTCTTTGATTTCACCGTTGACCGAGTCGTTGTTCAGTAGCATTTTGTTTAATCTCCATGTATTTGTGGCTTTTCTGATTTTCTTCCTATAGTTGATTTCTAGTTTCATACTGTTGTGGTCAGAAAAGATGCTTGGTATTATTTCAATCTTCTTAAATTTATGGAGACTTGTTTTGTGGCCTAATATATGATCAATCCTGGAGAATGTTCCATGTTCATTTGAAAAGAACGTGTATTCTTCAGTTTTGGGATGGAATGTTCTGTATATATCTACTAGGTCCATCTGTTCTAGTGTGTCATTTAAGGCCAATGTTTCCTTATTGATCTTCTGTTTGGATGATCTATCCGTTGGTGTAAGTGGAGTGTTAAAGTCCCCTACTATTATTGTGTTACTGTCTATTTCTCTTTTAATGCCTGTTAATAATTGCTTTATATATTTAGGTGCACCTACATTGGGTGCATAGATATTTACAAGTGTTATATCCTCTTGTCGGATTGTTCCCTTGATCATTATGTAATGCCCTTCTTTGTCTCTTTTTACAGTTTTTGTTTTAAAGTCTGTTTTGTCTGATATGAGTACTGCTACCCCAGCTTTCTTTTCGTTGCCATTTGCATGGAGTATCTTTTTCCATCCCTTCACTTTCAGTTTGTGAGTGTCTTTAGGTCTGAAGTGTGTCTCTTGTATGCAGCATATATATGGGTCTTGTTGTTTTATCCAATCAGCCACCCTATGCCTTTGAATTGGAGCATTTAGTCCATTGATGTTTAAAGTAGCTATTGATAAGTATGTACTTACTGCCATTTTTTAACTTTTTTTTTTCCTCAGGGTTTTAGTAGTCCTTCTCTGTTCCTTTCTCCTTCTATACAGAATTTATGGTCTCTTTAGTTTGACCTCTGTCTAAAAGCTCTACTCTTTAACTCCCCTCCTCCCTCATTTTATGTTTTTCGTATCATATCTAACCTCTTTTTTGTGCGTTTGTATCCATTACTCTCTTATCATGGAAATAGATAATTTTTCCTATTTGTGGTCTTCTCTTTTCCCCTTAAATCAGTCCCTTTAACATTTCTTGTAGCACTGGTTTCTTGGTGACAAACTCCTTTAATTTTTGCTTGTCTGGGAAATTTTTGATCTCTCCTTCCATGTTGAATGATAATCTTGCTGGGTAGAGTATTCTTGGCTGTAAGTTTTTTCCTTTTAGCACTTTAAATATATTGTGCCACTCTCTTCTAGCGTGTAAGGTTTCTGCTGAGAAGTCAGCTGATAGCCTTATGGGGTTTCCTTTGTATGTAACTTGTCTTTCTCTTGTGGATTTTAGGATTCTCTCTTTATCTTTAATTCTGGACATTTTGATTATGATGTGTCTTGGTGTGGGCCTCTTTGGGTTTATCTTGTTTGGGGCTCTCTGTGCTTCCTATACCTGGATGTCTGTTTCCTTCCTTAGGTTAGGGAAGTTTTCATCTATTATTTCTTGAAATAAATTCTCTGCCCCTTTGTCTCACTCTTCTCCTTCCGGGACACCTATAACACGGATGTTAGTGCACTTGATGTTGTCCCAGAGGTCCCCTAGACTGTCCTCACTCTTTTTAATTCTTTTCTCTTTTACCTGTTCACCTTGGGTAATTTCTTCTAGTCTTTTGTCCGGCTCGCAGATCCATTCTTCTGTATCCTCTACCCTACTTTTGACTCCCTGTAGTGAGTTTTTCATTTCCAGTATTGTATTCTTCATTTCTGATTGGTTCTTTTTTATATCTTCCATTTCTTTGTTGACATTCTCACTGAGTTCATCTATTCTTCTCCCCAGATCAGTGAGCATCCTTAACACTCTTAGTTTGAACTCTCTGTTGGGTGGGTTGCTCATGTCTGTTTCACTTAGTTCCTTTTCTGGGGTTTTGTCCAGTTCCCTTACTTTGAAATGTATTCCTTTGCCTCCTCTTTTTTCCTCTTTCCCTGTGCTTGTGTCTACGTATTAGGTAGCTCAGCTATGTCTCCTGCTCTTGGGTAGGTGACCTTATATAAGTGATGCCTTAGGAGGCCTGCAGTGTGCTTCCCTCAGTTCTCAATGTTCCAGGGGTGACTCCTATGTGGGCTACATGTGTCCTTCTGTTGTGGCCTCTTTGCTCTCCCTGTAGGCGCCCAGGGAGGCCGAGTTATGCTCCTGGCCAACTGTTGTAATGCTCAGCTGCTTGTAGTTGTTGTGGGCCCTTCAGTCTCTTTATCAGGTGTGGGGAGCCCCAGAACAGTTAGCTGCAAGTTCTAATACCACGTTTGTGTTGCAGTATTTCTTTTAAGTGAGTAGGCCCCCAGCGTGGCAGGTTGTTAGGCTCAGGGGCTTACAATAGCTGTAAGCCTCCATGCTTTACGTCTCTTGTCAGCTCTCTGAGGATTACAGCTGGGTGGGGCTGGCATCAGGCTTGGGAGCACCCAATTGTTTCAGGCTTTGGAAGGTGGGGCAAACCCCCTATGTGGGTCTTTGAGAAGCACAAGTCTTCTGCATCTGACAAGCCCCACCACCCACAGCTCCACACACACAGTCAACACAGTCCTGCCCCATGAGCGCGCCCCGACCTCCTGAAGTGGATCCAGTCTGTCCATGGCAGGAGCCCCACACACTGCACCACCGCCCCACACTCTCCACCAGCTCCTTGTGCACGCCCTGCCCCACTGAAGTTGGCTCAGTTGCCAGACTGCACCAGTCCCCAATCTATGCAGGCCCACAAGTTGCCTTGTTGTTGGGTGGGGCCAGTCTCTAGGGTGGGCTGCCTGCCCTGGCTAAGCTGGATTAAATTGGTGCTCTAGTGGGTGGGGCAGACCTGGGCTAGGAGGCCCCAGGGAGAATTCCAATGGCGTCTGTGTCAGCACGCCCACATCAGGCCACAACAATGGCCACCGCCAATGTGCCAGTCCCTGGAGAGGTCTCACCTCTCACAGAGATGCACTCAGGGCCTATCAGTGAGTCTCTTTTCACCAAAGCACTGTGCACCTTTCTTTCTGGTGATTTTAGGTTGCCTTCTGAAACGGGTGAGTTTGCGCATGGGCCCTTTAAGAGCTGGTTTTAATTTCTTTGTGAACCAGCTTTTCTGGGGGTACTCTCCAATGTTTTAGTAGCAGGCAAACTCAGATATTATGCCACTTGTCTCCATTGTGCTGGGTCCACAAAATGCCCACAGCGGGGGCGCTCCCTGGCTCAGGGCCCTGTGCCTCCAGGGAGGGCTGCGTACCTGTGGGCTGCTCCCGGGCGGCCATGAGGTGCTGTGGCTTGTGAAGGCAGCATTTTTCCTCTCCAGAAGGGAATTTCTGCCTCTTCCACCTCAAGTAAGATTGTCGTTTGTTGCAGGAGTTCCTCTTATCCAGTTTTCCGTTCTGTCTCAGGGGTAATTTTTCCACAAGTAGTTGTAAATTGGCTGTGTACACGGGAGGAGGTGAGTTCAGAGTCTGCTTACACCACCATCTTGATTTCTATCCCATAGTTGGATTCTAATCAATGTTGTTGACTAGACAAATTCACATTCCATCAGCAGGTAAGATGTACTGACCACAGTGAAGTGGTTGACTGAGCCCAGATCCCTAGAGTTGACCTTTCTTCCAGCTTGACCCCTGTGAAGTTCTTAAACTTGAGGAAATCACTTCATCTTGCCATACATCTGTTTCTCACTTCTAAACAGCAGCCCCTATTCACCTGAGTTCAGATGTCTCTGCTGGAGGGTTGTCTCTCTCACATGCACAGACCCATCCAAGTCACCTCCTCATGTTTGACCCTCACCACCCCCCACCTGCCTTCACCAGTGAGACCAGCAGTCCTCTTAGTGTTTTCTTCCCACTTTCCCTTGTCATTTGCCAAATCACACTTCGTTCTAATTCACAAACCCCTAAACTCCCACATTCATGCAAGAAGCCTAACTGGTTAGATTAGGCGAGGGTAACCACAGGGGTTTCCTAAAACCCCTGTCAGTTGATTGACCTGACCTACCCTTTCCCTCTCCCTCCCCGTTTCTTCTAGACATTCCCAATAAAAACAGAAAGAAAGAAGGAGAAAGAGCAAGAGGGAGGGAAGAAGGAGAAAGGAGGGAAGGGATGGAAAGGGGAAGAGAGGGGAGGAGAAGGGAGGGAAGGGGAGAGAGAAAGGCCCAGAAAAAATGACATGCGGCAGCGACATGAGAGAAGCCACGCGCATGCCGAAGCACAGACATGCGCCCTGAAGCATCTTGGTAGACTCTCACAGTTAACAACAAATCAGTGAACAGGAGTCATCAGTGCATCATTAGATCTTAATGTATTTATACACTCTATTCTCACCCATGGCTTTGTTACCTAATTCTCCTCATTAGGAATTATTAGCGAAGCAAAGAAGAAAATTTTACAAAGATCGGTTAGGCTGGTAACAAGAGTAAACATCAGCACAACTGGTGAGTCCCTAATGAAGATAGAGACCTGTTAAATCAGCCATTCTACCAGGAGCAGAAGCGTTAGAGGAGAAACAGTCTACCTGGGGGCTCACGCTTCCTCTCCCCATTGTCTGTGATTTGTTCTGGGCCCTGGGTAAGGGATGTGGTTTGTTCCTTGTGTACAACCATAACAGATGGAGTTGGGCTTTCCTACCTTTCTGGAAAAGGAGGTACAATGAAGTGACCTATGTTGAATAGGGCTTGGATTAGAACTCTAAGGAAAACCCTGCCCACCACATGCAGCATCTACTACTTTTAAATTGCCATGACTTCTAAAAAACTGCATATGTCATGGAAAGATCCAATGGAACTGTGGATAAATGTAATCATTGAGTTCAGTTTTTAAATACATTAATTATTTGCATGGCAAATTGTTCCATTGATGTATTAGATTAGTTCATAAGTGATACAGACAGACTATCAATAGGAATTGTCTGCATTACATCATGTAACCTGTGAGTTCTTTAGTCCTGGTATCATGATATGAGATGTCAAGGCAAGGAAGCACTTGGAACCAGCAACATATCCCTCCCAAAGAAGGGAAAAATGGGCTTCTTATACCAAAAAATTTAATCACGTGTTTACCAAGGGCTCCCCCGTGCCATCCTATGTCTTAGGGGAATACACATGAAGCACAGGCCATAGTCCCTGCTACCAGAGAGTGTTCACACACATCGCCACAAAACAACAAAATGGTATATCACTAAATGCTCCATGTGCAGTCAAGACGACGACTACTACAACTGGGAAGGGAGATGTCTGCGGGCTGGAGGCAAAGGGAACGATGCTTTCAACAGCTGGTGCTTGATCAGGATCAAACAAGTGAGAAAAGGAGTGGGGGGACCAGAGAGCAGAGGGCCCCCAATGATAGAACTTTGCAGAACATCTATAGACCACCGTGCAAATTGGTGGTGGGTTAGGGATAGAGGAGTCAGGGAAGGATGCACGAAAAAGATTGTCAACTGTATCTTGAGAGGAGATGTAACAGAGCCTAAAGTGCTCATGACATGACAAGCAGTTCAGTACAGTTGAACTTCATGGCTTAGGAAGAAAACATTGGAGCAGCGGGAGATGAGGCTCAGAAAGTAGCCTCAAAGCATCAAATCATGAAAGTCCTTGAGTGCCGTGCTCAGGCATCCAATTATGTCCAAGCGTCTGCAAAGATACAGTTTGCTTCAGGGAAATCGGAGGCAACAGAAGGAGAAAGTTGGCTTAGATCTCACCTCTTCTGAAAAGCCTCCTCCCGCCTTGAGCTCCTGTGACACCTCTATTACCCCACGAAGATGAATAAAGTAAAGAAAAACATGGTGTCACGGTGTCCAGTGGCACAGACTTGGTGGTTGGGAAGTCAGCCACAACAGGGAGGGAATCGGGTGCACAAACACAGTGCTCATCCTCGAAAGACTGGGAGATCCAAGGTGCAACCAGTCCCTGAGGAAGGAGAGGTATTGAGCACGCACAGGAGAATGAAACAGGTTCCTGGTTTCTGCACCGGGTTAGAAGGGAGGTTGCAGAGTAAAAGCCCAGCTCTTAGACACAAACAAGGGCTAGAGTGCGTGTCTGAGCAGGCGTGGCAGCCAAGATGAACTCTGGTAAACCAATGGGTTAATGAATGACCAAGAGATGGCCCCAAGAGGCTGTGGTGAGGCTGAACCACAACCCCCCTGTGGACATGAGAGGGCCATGGAGACCTGGGCCACCTCAGTATGTAGCACGCTGCTTGGGGCACTAATGGAAAACAGGCTGTGGGACTGGGGAGTAAGAGGGGAGCACAGTGCAGGGAGACGGACTAGCATAAAATGAGAGGTCAAAAAGACAGACTCGTTTTGCAAAATCTATCACATGACCTTTATGGGTACATGAATATATTTTTTTCTTTTTGGAGCCTGAGTCCTGCTGTGGAATGTACATGTTGTGAAATTTCAGCACATCATGAGAACACAAACTTTTTCTCTTACCATTGGGATTTATCAGCACAGGATCTTTTACTTGAAGCCAGCAAAATTTTCAGCATAGGCAGGAGCCTCTGTTCATGAATAAAGGCGTTTTTACCTGCTGAGGCCATTAGTCATTATCCAGGGTCTTACTGTGACGTGCATGTTGGAGAAGACAGGCCACTGAAAATAAGATAAATTGGTAATTCCAAGCTTCCTGGATGAGTGAGTCTCCCATCTCTTTCCCTTTTTACGTTTTTAGGTTAAATGAACAGGTGTTATCATTACCATCTGTATATTTAGATGTATACTTTTATGAGTTCTATTCACTCTTCCAGGGAGGAAACCAGTACAGGATGTGAAAGAACCAGCATTCCTTGAGCCCTTTGTTGGCTGTCTGGGGTGTGCAGTGCATGCATGTCCCCTCCCTGCTGGAGGTCTGATTGGGGCAGCACAGACATAAACACAAATAAATCCCAGTCATTATCAGCTCTACCAGAATCCACAACTCCCACTGCAGGTCTCTGGTAAACCCGGAGCAGAAAACACAGCTTAGGCCGGGTACCTCTTTGAATCTTTATGTGGGAATTGGCCTACTCGGTGAGGTCTGCAGAGATGGGAAAAGGCCTATCAAACTGCAAGAAGTCTGACATAACCAACTGCAGGGTGGGGAACCTGTGGCTGCCTCATACACGCAGGGGCCAAGGGCACCAAGAGAAGGATAGGCCAACGGCTCCAAGGACAAGGAAGTGTGTGAGAAGGCGACACAGCCTGCTCTCACCTTCAACACAGGGGCTGAGCCCATCAGGAAGAATGACCCAATGAATGTTAAGTGCTGACAAACAGATGACCAGTGACTGAGGAGCAGTGAGTGAGGGGGTAGAGAGAACAAACACTTCCAGTGTTTCCTCTGTTACTCCTCGCGTGGGGAGGGAACAGGCACCCCCCTTTGTCGACTGAATGTGGAAAGAGAGGGAAAGTGAATTCTCCTGGGGTATTTTACGTGCGTTGCCTGATTTAGTCTTCACACCCACCACGTAGTGTATACGTGGTTATATCTATACAAATAAGGAAACTGAGGTTCAGAGGTTAGGGTACTTGTGCAAGGTTAGAAAGTAAATAAGAGTGTCCAAATTTAAACCTGGAGCTACTCCAGGAGTCATGTTCACGTTCATTTCACTATACCTTGACGTCTGGGGCTGCCGTAACAGAGTACCACAAACTTGGTGGCTTAAAACAACAGAAATTTATTATCTCCTAGTTCTGGAGGACAAAAAGCTTCAAAATCAAGGTGTTGGCAGGGCTACATTCCTTAGAAGGCTCTAGAGAAGAATCCTTCTTTGCCTCTTCCAGCTTCTGGTGACTCCTGGTGTTCCAGGAGTCTGCATCACTCTAGTCTCTGCCTCTGTCTACAGGTGGACTTCTTTTCTGTGCATCTGTGTGTGTCCTCTCCCCTTCTTACAAGGAGACCAATCTTTGAATTCAGCATGGTGGCCACATGCTCAAGTTTAAATTGATTCCAAAGGCAATTGGGAGGTACTCCAGGAGGCTCGGAACAGAGGGGCATGTTCAATACCAGCATGAAGAATATAATGCCTGTTTCTGTTTGCAAAATAAATTAGAGCAGCTAGAAGTAATGGTGGTATATTCGGCTAGGCCTGAGGTGGTCGTGACTGAGGAAGAGGACAGAATGAGCTACAAAATGTCAGGAAGTACTTGATAAAAGATGAACTGTGAGGGACAAAACTAAGGAGGGGGAGGCCAAAGATAAATCCAAGTTTAAAAGATTGTGAAAAGCTTCTGTTGCTCCCAGTAGGGGACAAGGTGGGATTTGTAACAACCAGGTGCTAGCCCAACAAGAACCAAAATATAGTCCAGCAAACCACGCATTATGTAGGAGAGCACAAACTACACCCCAGCCTACGGTGCCACTGCTCAGCTCTCACCTACAGAAAGTACAGCACATGGCCGTGTCCAGCGCGGGAGCACCTATCCTTCCGAGGGCTCATCTCAGCAGTGAGCTGGACAACGGTTCCTGAGCCCGATGCAGTCTTCTCGCCTCCTCCGAGCTGAGGAACATCGTCAGCGATGGCTCTGCTTCAGGCTGGGTATCTAACCAGGGCTCTGTCATCCAGAATTGATCACTAGTTGTTTTATTCCTTTCTCCTTTGTTCCTTGGGCTCCTTGGTCCAAAAGATCACGTTTTCCCCCTAACTTTGGGCTATGATGAATAAAGAGGCTATGTACATTTGCATACACGTCTGTGTGGTCCCATGTTCTGTTAGATTTCCAGCAGAGGAATAACACCTAATTTACTTTTTTCAATAGACTTTACTTTTTAGAACAGTTTTAGGTTCACAGTAAAATTGAGCAGAAAGTACAGAGTTCCCGTATACTTCCTGCCTCACACACACACACACACACAACCTCCCCCACTATGAACACCCCACACCAGAGGGGTACATTTGTTGAACCTTCATAGACACATCATTATCAGCCAGAGTCTCTACTTACCTCAGGGTTCACCCTTGGTGTTGTACATTCTATGGCTTTTGACAAATGTATGATGACGTGTATCTAGCATTATCATGCAGAATATCATACAGAGTAGCTTCAGTGCCCTAAAAATCCTCTGTGCTTTGCATAGTCATACTTCCTTTCTCCCTAATTCCTGGCAACCACTGATCCTTTTACTGTCTCCATAGTTTTGCCTTTTCTACAACATCATGTAGTTGGAATCATACAGCATGTAGCCTTTTCAGATTTTTTCTTTCACTTACTAACATGCATTTAAGGTTCCTCCATATTTTTTCATGACTAATTTCTTTTTAGTGCTGAATAGTATTCCATTATCTGGACATACCACAGTTTATTTATCCATTCATTTACTGAAGGACATCTTTGTTGCTTCCAAGTTTTAGCAATTATGAAAAAAGCTGCTTCAAATATCCATGTGCATGTAATTTGCGGACATGAGTTTTCAACTCACTTGGGTAAATACCAAAGAGTGCAACTGGTGGATTGTGTGGCAAGAGTATGCTTAGTTTTATAAAAAACTACCAAACTGTCTTCAAAGTTCCTGTTGCTCCACATCCGCACCAGTATTTGGTGCTTTCAGTGTTTTGGATTTGGGCCAATTCAATAAGCGTATAAGTGGTATCTTATTGTCCTAATTTGCATTCCCCTAGTGACATATGTTGTGGAGCATCTTTTCATAAGCTTATTTGCCATCTAAATATCTTCCTTGGTGAGGTTCCTGTACAGGTCTTTTGCCCATTTTTTAACTGAGATGTTCTTTTTATTATTGTTGAGTTTTAAGAGATTTTGTATATTTTGGATAACAGTTTTGTATTAGATATACCTTTTGCAAATATTTTTTCCCAGTCTATAACTTGTCTTCTCATACTTGACAATATCTTTCATATATCAGAAGTTTTTGAATGAAGTCAAGCTTATCAATTATTTCTTTCACAGATTGTGTCTTAGCCATAGCTATACCCAAGGTCATCTGGGTTTTTTCCTACATTTTCTTCTAGGAGTTTTATAATTGTGTTTTACATTTACGTCTATGATCCATTATGAGTTAATTTTTCTGAAGGATATAGGGTCTGTGTCTAGATTCATTTTTTTGCACATGGATGTCCAGTTGTTCCAGCAGCATTTCTTGAAAATACTTTATTTTCTCATTGTATTTTCTTGACTACTTTGTCAAAGATCAGTTGACTATATTTATGTGGGTCTATTTCTGGGCTTTCCATTCTGTTCCATTGACTTGTTTGTTTATTCTTTCAGCAACACCACACTGTCTTGATCACTGTAGCTTTATGCTAAGTCTCAAAGCCGAGCAGTGTCAGTGCTCTAACTTTTTTCTTCTTTTTCAATATTGTGTTGACCATGTGGATTTTTTGCCTCTCCAGATAAACTTTAGAATCAGTTTCTTGATACCCATAAAATAATTTGCTGAGATTTTGATTGAGATTGACATTGAATCTACAGATCAAGTTGGACAGAACTGAAATCTTGACAATATTTAGTTTGCCTAACCATTAGCATGAAATATGTCTCTACCTATTCAGTTGTTTGATTTTGTTCATCAGAATTTTATAGTTTTCTCCATATTGATCTTGTACATAGTTTGTTAGATTTATATCTAAATATTTTTTAAGATACTAATGTAAATGGTGTTGTGTTTATAATTTCAAATTCCATTTGTTCATTTCTGCTATGTAGAAAAGAGATTGACTTTTGTACATTAACCTTGTATCCTGAAACCTTGCTATAATTAATTGTTTATTAGTTCTAGGAGTTTTTTGGTTGATTCTTTTGGATTTTCTACTAGATGATTGTGTCATCTGCAAATGAAGACAGTTTTATGTCTTCCTTTGCACTAAGTATACCTTGTATTTCCTTTTCTTGTCTTATTGCATTAGATAGAATTCTAGCACTAGGCTGAAAAGGAGTGATAAAGGGACACATCCTTGCCTTGTACCTGATCTTAGTGGGGAAGTTTAAAGTTCCTCACCATTAAGTACGATGTTAGCTTTAGATTTTTTTGTTGATGATCTTAATCAAGTTGAGAAAGTCCTGTATTCCTAACTTACTGAGAGTTTTCATCATGAATGGGTGTTGGATTTTGTCAAATATTTTTCCTGCATCTATTGATATGATCATGTGATTTTTCTTCTTAGCCTGTCAATGTGATGGATTACGGGAATTGATTCTACATTGTTAAATCAGCCTTTGTATACCTGAGATAAATCCCATTTGGTTGTGGTGTACAATTCTTTTCATAGATTGTTGGATTTGATTTGCTAATATTTTGTTGAGGATTTTCTCATTTATGTTCAGGAGAAATATTGATCTGTAGTTTTCTTATCTTGTAATTTTTTTTTCTGGTTTTGGTATTAGGGTAATGCTGGCCTCATAGAATGAGTTAGGAAGTATTCCCTCTGTTTCTATCTTCTGGAAGAGATTATAGAAAATAGATATAATTTCTTTCTTAAATGTTTGGTAGAATTCAGAAATGAATCTATTGGTGCCTGGTGTTTTCTGTTTTGGAAGGTTACGCATAATTGATTCAATTTTTTTAATAGATATAGGCCTATTCAGATTCTCTATTTCTTCTTGTATGAGTTTTGGCAAATTCTGTCTTGCAAGGAATTGGTCCACTTCATCTTGGTTATCAAATTTGTGGGCATAGAGCTGTTCATAGTATTCCTTTATTATTCTCTTAATGCCTAAGGGATCTATAGTGATGTCCCCTCTTTCATTTCTGATATTAGTAATTTTTGTCTTCTCTCTTTTTTCTTAGTTACCCTGGCTAGAAGTTTTTCAATTTTATTGATCTTTTGAAAGAACCAGCTATTGGTTTTGTTGATTTTCTCTATTGACTTCCTGTTTTCAGTTTCAATGATTTCTCCTCTAATTCTTATTATTTCTTTTCTTCTGCTTACCTTGGATTTAATTTTCTCTCCTTTTTCTAGTTTCTTAAAGTGGAAGCTTAGAGTATTGATTTTAGATCTTTCTTCTTTTCTAATATACGTATTCAATGTTCTAAATTTCCCTCTAAGCACTGCTTTTTTTTCCATCACAAATTTTGATAAGTTGCATTTTCATTTTCATTTAGTTCAAAATATTTTGTGCTTTCTACTCAGATTTCTTCCTTGACCCTTGTGTTATTTAGGAGTGTGTTGTTAATCTCCACATATTTGGGGATTTTCCAGGTATTTTTTAGTTTAATTCTGATTTCTAGTTTAATTCTATTATGGTCTGAGAGCAGATATTGTATGATTTCTATTCTTTTAAATATGTTAAGGTGTATTTTATGGCCCAAAATGTAGTCAGTCTTGGTGAATGTTCCATGTGAACTTGAGAAGAACGTGTAATCTGCTGTTGTTGGGTGAAGTAGTCTATAGATGTCAATTATATCCAGATGATTGATGGTGTTGTTGATGTTAACTATGTCCTTACTCATTTTCTGCCTGCTGAATCAGTTCATTTCTGATAAAGAGGTGTTGATGTCTCCAATTATAATACTGGGTTCACCTATTTCTCTTTGCAGTTTTATTGGTTTTTGTTTCACATAGTTTGGTGCTTTCTTGTTAGGTCCATACATGTTAAGGAAACTTATGTCTTCTTGGAGAACTGATTCTTTTATCATTATGTATGCCCCTCTTTATCCCTAATAATTTTTCTTGCTCTGAAGTCTGCTCTGTCTGAAATTAAAATAGTTACTCCAGATTTTCTTGGTTAGTGTTAGCATGATATATCTTTCTCTATCCCTTTACTTGTAATCTATATGTGTTTTTATATTTCAAGTGCATTTCTTGTAAGAACATAAAATTGGGTCTTGTTTTTATCCACTCTGACAATCTCTGTATTCTAATTGGCATATTTATACTATTGACTTTTAAAGTGATTCCTGACATAGTTCAATGATATTTACCATATTTGTGGCTGTTTTTTATTCCTTTCCCTTGTTCTTTGTTTTCCACACTTTTTCTCCCTTTTGTGGTTTTTTTGTTGTTGTTTTTTCTTTGTGTTTTTGTGTGTGTGTGTGTGTGAGAAAGATTGGCCCTGAGCTAACATCTGTTGCCAATCTTCCTCTTTTTGCCGAGGAATATTGGCCCTGAGCTAACATCTGTGCCCATCTTCCTCTATTTTGTACATGGGATGCCTCCATGCCTCCACAGGATGGCTTGATGTGTGGTGTGTCAGTCCGCACCTGGGATCCAAACCTGTGGACCCCAGGCCACCGAAGTGGAGCATGTGAACTTAACCACTATGCCACCGGGCCAGCCCTCCCTTTTCCAGTTTTAACTGATCACTTTCTTTGATTCTATTTTTCTCCTTTCTTAGCATATCAATTATATTTCTCTTTTTTTTACTTTTTTTAGTGGTTACTCTAGAGTTTGCAATATATAGTTACAACTAATCCAAGAGCACTTTCAAAGTACAGTACACCACTTCATGGGTAGTACAGTATTTTATGATGATAAAATATTACTATTTTCCCCATCCTGTACTTTGTTTTATTGCTATCATTCATTTCACTTATACATAAACTATAATCATCAAATACATTGTAGCTATTATTTTGAACAAACTGTAATGTGTTAGATCAATTGAGAGTAAGAATAATAATAAAAGTTTTCATTTTACCTCCACTTATTCCTTCGTTAATGTTCTTCCTTTCTAAATTTCTGAACTGTATCATTTTCCATATCTATGAAAACTTCTCCTAACACTTTTGTTAGGCAGGTCTACGGAAACAAATTCCCTCAATTTTTGTTTGAGAAAGTCTTTATTTCTCCTACATATTTGAAGAATAATTTCACAGGGTATAGAATTCTAGGTTAGTGGGGTTTTTTTCCTCTCAACACTTTTTTTTCTGTCTCTTTTTCTTTTTTTTTTATGAGGAAGATTAGCCCTGAGCTAACATCGGTTGCCAATCCTCCTCTTTTTGCTGAGGAAGATTGGCTCTGAGCTAACATCTGTGCCCATCTTCCTCCATTTTACATATGGGACACTGCCACAGCATGGCTTGATGAGCAGTGTGTAAGTCCATGCCCGGGATCCAAACCTGCGAACTCCAGGCAGCCTAAGTGGAGTGTGCAAACTTAACCACTATGCCACTGGGCCAGCCCTCTCTCTCAACACTTTTAAATATTTCACTCCAGTCTCTTCTTGCTTGCATGGTTTCTGAGGAAAAGTCAGATGTAATTCTTGTCTTTGCTCCTTTATAGATAAAGTGTTTTCTTCCTCTGACTTCTTTCAAGATTTTTTCTTTATCTTTTATTTTCTGTAGTTTGGATATAATACGCCTATTTATAGTTTTGGTTTTTGTTTGTTTGTTTTGGCATTTACTATTGGTGTTCTCTGAGCTTCCTGGATCTGTAGTTTAATGTCTCACATTAATTTGAGGAAATTCTCCATCATTATTGCTTCAAATATTTCCTTCATTCCTTTCTCTCTTTCTTCTACTTCTGGTATTCTCATTACAGGTATGTTACACCTTTTGTAGTTGTTCCACAGTCCTTGGATATTCTGTTGCATTTTTTTCAGTCTTTTTTGTCTTTGCTTTCTAGTTTTAGAAGCTTCTATTGACATGTCCTCAAGCTCACAAATTTTTTCCTCAACCATGTCCAGTGTGCTAATGAGCCCATCAGAGGCACTCTTCATGTGTGTTACAGTGTGTTTTTTTATCTCCAGCATTTTCTTTGATTCTTTTAGAATTTCCATTTCTCTGCTTACATTACCCATCTATTCCTGTATATTGTCTACTTTCTATTAGAGCCCTTAGCATATTAATCACACTTGTTTTAAATTCCCAGTCTGATAATTCTAACATCCGTGCCATATCTGAGTCTGTTTCTGACACCTGATCTGTCTCTTCAAACTGTGTTTTTTGCCTTTAGTATGCCTTCTAATTTTTTGTTGAAAGGTGGACATAATGTAGGGTAAAAGGAATTCCAGTAAATAGGCCTTTAGTAAGGTGTAGGGGGAGGAGGAGTGTTCCGTAGTTATGACCAGGTATCAGCCTTTCGGTACATCTGTGCCTTGGATTGTGAACCTCACTGTGCTGCTCAGTTTCCACATCCCCTTGGGTGGGACGGGAGGTCTAGAGTGGCTGGAGTTGAGTATTTCCCTTCCCTCAGTTTGGTTAGACTCTGGTAAAACCCCAGTGTTTTAGGCAATGGTAAAATAGTTTCTCCTGAGGGTAGACGTGTTAAGAAGAATGTTATGGTGTATTTCAAAATGGTTACTTTTCTCCCCACGGGAAGCATGAGGAGATTGTCCTCAGATCTTCATTGTGAGAACCTGTTAGAGCCCCTGGAGGTAAAAAAAAAAAAAAAAAAAGTGTGGAGTTTTTAACTCGCAGACTTGTTCACACAAGTCTATTCATACAAGAGCTATTCATCTGGCAATTTGTCAATTACAGTTCAGGTTTCCCTACCCCAGTAATGGTTCCCAGGGATGTTTCTGCTCATGCATCTCTGCTCCAGTAAATTGTGATTCTCTGTATTTGCCCTTCTGTCTTTCCAGTTTGGGAGGCAGTAGTTTGTTCCTATGACTTCTCTTCTCTGAAGGATCTAAGAAGAGTTGTTTATTTTTCAGTTTATTTAGGTTTTTTTTGTTGTAAAAACAGAATGATGACTTCCAAGCTTCTTACATACAAGACTAGACACCAAAAGTCTTTCTTTTTTTACAAGGATTTTTCTTAAAGTCTTTCATGATTTTTCCACTACAGCCTTTTTAAAAATCAAGATTTAATTTTGGCATTAAATTCATTCTTTTCTGCATCTATTTAATAATTTTTATGAGATCTATCGGACAAAAGATAGTTGTCTATTTTAATTCATATGTAGGCCTAAACAAAATTTTGCTAAACAGAAACAAGTCTTCCATCACTTCAGGCCAGAGTTGCCTATATTACATTTTCTGCAGGACTAGCCAACAAACTCTTCATGCACCAAAGTTCAAGTTCCTATGATGAATTCACAGTGTATAAGCTTCCTATCTTTAATACTATTCTCTAACAACATCATCAAAAATTTTCCAAGAAAAGACTACTCGATTTTAATAAAATTCAAAACGCTTGGCTTGAATAATATAACCTCTTGTAAAAATATAACCACTTCTAAACAACATGTTTGCATATACTTAAAAATAATGCAATTCTATTATTCAGTGCAAGCAAAATGGTAGATGTTGACTAAAATCTAGAAAGCTTGTATATTGTCTATCGAGTTTATCAAATAAAAAACAGATAGCTGACACTCCAAAAGAATTTTGGGAAATGCAAATGGAAATATTTTAAAAGAGTTTGATCCAGTTACCATCAAAAATAACTCCTATTATCTTCTGAGGCAGAGTCAAATCTCCTGGATTACACCACATCATAAAACAGAGGCACTATTCTCTGTTGTCATCATTTACCAATATATGATTAAATAGATTAGATCCACAGTAAGATTCATGTACTTTCAGAAAGCCATTCAGTGAGAAACATGTGCCAGACAATCTCTTTTTTTCCATGGATACCAAAACAGGTCAGGCTCACCCCATCCTCAGGGTGGACACGTCAGTAAGAATCACAGGCACTTGTTTTTATCCATCCTCTTGGAGCTGAACATTGTCCCTTTTAAACATGCTCGAGGAAAAACTTCAGAGACAGTAAAATTTCTGTGCTCCAAGGACGGTTTATTTTCTTAAAGATTTTTTCTGTTACTGTTAGTTTTAGATACTGAACTCTCTCTAATATAAAAAATTCCTGGGTCCTATTTTCTTTAGAAAAAGTAGTGAATTTATGTTAATGTTCCATGGAAAAGTGTCACCAAATCAATTTTAATGCTATAACTTTTAAAATCATACCTCATCCTAGACCAATATTTCTTAGCTGGTTTTTCACTCTCGCCCCCTTAAGGAGCCTTTTAAATATTTTTTTTCTTAATAACAACCCCACCTTCCCCATACAATTTTAATACCACAAATACACTGTGTATCCGTGTGTGGACCGTGGCCCTTTGGAGGACCATGCACCATTAAATATCTAAGTTTGTGGCTCCACCCCCAAGAACTAATTTTTGCCCCTTGCGGGGGATATAAAGCATCATTTCTGGAGTGGTGCTCTAGAAGTTAAGGCTGTTTCATACTGGTTTTTGTAGAATATTTTTATGAGAATGTCCGTTTCCACAGTCTTTCATTTGTAACAATGACACTTGAAGGCTGAAGTATTTAACGGTCAGACTTCCTGTAGAAGGTCAAGCTCGGAGAGGCCTGTGCCTTAGGAAGGACAATGGGAATGGAAGAGAGCCTCTGGCTAGGCCCTCATCCCCACCTTTGCACAGTCAACTGCCTGGGAGATGAGTCCTCCTCCGTGACTTCCCCAAGGACGAGAACGACAGTGAAGGGGACACTGGAGTATCTTCTCTGAGTTTTATCTTACTTCTGAGAACGTCATATCACTGAATTCTCTGAGGCTGTGGCTCCATCCCAATCTGGACGCAAAGATGGAAGAGGCCAAGGTAAGGCTGGACCACTAGTCCTGGGCCTAACCCAGACACCAAATTTAATAAACTGAAGAGGGCAAAGCAGATTCCAGGGCTGGAATAAACACGTGTGAAATATTTCATCTCAGGCAAACAGGCATGGTTGTTGGCCCCATATGTTGATGAAAGCTGCAACTACTCAGGGAAACAAACTCATTTCTGCCTTTCCCACCCCACACCCACTCACCCCTCCCCCACTACCCACCTACTTCATTTACTTTTGATTGCCTGAAAATCTTACAGCCAAATGAACCTCATGGTTTCTACTAGGAAAGGAAAGCTTTCCACATCTTCGGTGGTGACAGCTCCAGTCGAGAGCCAGCCATTCCTGGTCCTGAGATCACTGCGGCCTCTCCCATGTCCAGGGCTCTGGAGACAACTGTGACTGGAGACAACTGTAACGGGAGACAAGAATGATTTCCCTGCCAAGACTCCCAGCTCCTTACCAGGGATCTGAGAGTTATAACACCAACAAGTTTATTCTGTAAAATAAAAAATATCATACTCATCCCATAACTCTGAAAAATATAAGAAAAAGTTGTGCAAGGAAAATGAACATCTACATTAACAGTATCCCCAAGAAAGAAGAAATTAGATTTTATCTGCACCATCTATCGATGGTGTGAAAAAGAGTTACATTTTGCATTTCACTTCCCCATATTTTGCCTCACCCCTAGGTTTCAAAGTTCTAAAATTTAACTTCAGCTTTTGTAAGTACCTATTAAAAGTATACCCAAAAGATGTCCTATCCTTCCTGCAGGTATATACCCATCCACCGTGCCCCATCTTCCTGCCCCACTGTGCTGCTTTCAAGATTCTAAAATCAAAATGAAGCCACCCGCATGCCCACAGTTGTCCAGCCTTGTCCTGCTGTGGTTCCATTCAGCCCCTTCCACTGGCACACAAGCACCACGCCATCATCTGAGTCAGGGTCCCCTTGCAGGGGTTAACTCAGCAACCAGGAGGACAGGAGGTGCTGGCTCCTTGAGACCCTGCATCTTTCATTCATTAAAGTTAATGGAAATGTTTCTGCTTCTTGGAAGAAGGAGAACTGAGTGGAATCCCCACCATGGTAGAAGTTCACTATTAGATGTTAATGCTCTACAGGCCCAGTGTGAATTGACTAGTTTCATGATTTAGCGATTATACTGTGAACGCTCACATCTGTATCCCAAGAGTTACTATACTTAGCTTAGTACACTTAGATGATGTGGTTGAGTTTTAATTGCCGTGAATTTGAAATAGGGCAATACACTTGTTGGATATATAATTTCACTTATGGGCAAATTGCCTTTGTAATAGGGTCCTGCTTTCATTCAGAATATCCCTCCTTTCTCTTCTAGCCTTCACTGACCCTCTGTTGTAGAGGATCCCAATTAGACTGTGAAATCTACTAAAATGAGCAAAGGGGTCAGGGGAAATGAGGGAGAGGTGAGACAAAAAGGGAGTGAGAAGAAAGGAGAGGGGGAGGTGGGCGAGCACTGCCATCCTTCACCCAGAGGGGATCTGTTGCCAGACATTGAATTTCACTCCAAGTAGCTTTAGCAAATATGGGTCCTTTTTACACGGTACCTCAAGGGATTTCATTTGGAACTTTGAAATTCTTTGCTAGTGCAGCTTTGCTACAAACAGGAACCTGATATTTGTGATTAACACTTTTACGGAAGCTCCAGGCCACAGACTGTCGGTGATCACAAGCATAGGAAAAATCGTCAGCAGAACTGCAGGTCCCCGTGTCACCTTTACCCCATACTTACTGTCTGGACCTCTCATCTGGTCCTGTCTTGCTGCAGTTATCTTTTTATATGTTTTTTGCTTCTCTTCCCTAAATTAGAAGTTTCTTGAAGGCAGGGACTGTATTTTATTCACTTACATATTCCCTACAGGCCCAGCAAATATTATAGTAAGTACATAATAAATGTTATCCACTGATAATTACTAGTGTATTATATTACAATAATACACAGAGAGTGCAGGATATTGAAGCCATTTCAGCCAACGTACTTAATACACAATTCTTTTGACATGCCACTGTTGACATCACCATAAAAGACAGACTTGATTAAATAATAAACACTGCCCCCACCCCACCCCCCAAAAAATAAGATGATTCGGGGTAAGTCAAAGAGATGGCCAGAAGCTAATAATAATAATAATAATAATAATATAAAGCTTTTTCTCTTTCACCCCACAGCCCACCTCTAGACCACCTGCTCCAACTGTGCATCAAGAAGATGCAATTTCTCTCTGGGCCTTGAATCACCGCAGGCAGTGATATCTGACTCAAAATAAGTTGAGGAATAGGAATACAACCTCCCAGCGCACCCCTTTTGCTCGTACAGCTCAAAGGAAGTCTCCTTAACAGACTCACATGTGTGGGTGTTCCCTATGTACAAATGGCAGAACATAAAACATGTAGGTCTGAAAGTATTTGGCCATCTTCAAATCATTTATGAAAACCCTGGAAAAACACTCACCCAAATGGACTCCAGTTTAGTTTAAAGACAGTGCATTTGCCTCCAAAGCTACTCTCTTTTGCTTATGTCTACTTATTTCCAGCTTGAATACCTGGGGAGTTACTCATGACTTTATGTTGCAAACCTGTCAATGGCTGATTTAAGACTTAAAAGGAAGCAGAATCCGACAGGTGTGGGAATGCAGATCTAGCTGGAGACTCTCCTGAGGCTCCGGTGATGTTCGCTGGAGGTTCTGGGAAGGCTTAGGCCAGTGCTGGAGGCAGATGAGCAAGGAACGATCTAAGAACTGAAAACACTGTCGGTGTGGCTCTGTGTTTCCCCATATCTTTAGAAGCATGGGTATTCAAAAGGCCCTCTCTACAAGCTCAGAGGCTATGGGAAGAGGTGATTCTCTTCTCTTGCTAGAAATATGTTACCTCAAAAATATACATGTCTATTGTTTGACAAAACACATGGGGAAAATGTTTTTTCTTCCCTTCACAAAGGAAAGGTAAAATGAAACCAAGCAAAAGCCCTAGCACTTTGGGTTTGATCGCTGATCCCAGGCTGTGTTGATCACAGGGACGTCCCTAGGCCCTGAAGAATCAGAGCTGTCCTGCCTGCAGCCCGGCAGGGACCCAGAGAGGCCTGCAGGGAGTCTGGCACCCTTGAGGCCAGGGTCTCCCAAAGGGGCCTGCACCTAGGTTACAGCACTTTGGACATGCAAATTACTGCTGTTCTGTCCTGATTGGCTCTCCAGAACTGAAAGAGGGGCTGGGGGAGGTTTGTTGAGATCTGTCCTCAGAGATAAGAGCTGAAAGCAAGAATTCAGTGGGGTTTCCAGTTTCCATTTTAGCAAAGCAAAGGAGATGGAGGAAAGAAAAGGAAGCTGAGCAGCTGGGGCCTGGGGAAAAGTGTCGCATTTCTTTCAGAAATATGCAAGCAGCTAGTCTCCTCTCAAACTGGCTCAGAGCTCAATGTCAGAGAGACCTTTGTAGGGATCTGACCAGAGAAATGTTCAGAGGCAGCAAAGTATGCCCTAGAACACTTCAAATCACTCAAGGCAGGCCATCACCTATCGTGTCCTTGCAAGGGATCGCCTCCTCCACCTGCTCAGTGGTCACTGAGCCCCTCCACTGAGCTGGCCACTGAGATGCCAGCTGGCAGCTAGGCTCTCCAAGCGCTGCCCACATGAATCTCGCAGTGCAGCAGGGGAGAGAAACTGGTCAAACTACCACACCCAAAATGACAGGCAATGCTGTAACAGAAAAAGGGTAAGATGTCACGAGAGCATAAAATAGAGACCCTGGAAAAGTGTCAGCTTTAGAGAAATTAGATGTGCTTATGAAGGAAGAACATGTCTTAAGATGAAACAGCACACTTTTAGAAACTCTGATAAAGGGAGTATTGGTGCTTTTTAAATGCATTTTAAAGGTTAGCCAAGTGCTTCAACTGTCACCAAATGCTTCAACACTAGTCTTTATGACATATCGAGATTCCTCTAACCTTCCCCTCCTCCCCCAATGAATCTAAGCAAGACCAATGGCTACTATTTTAATAAACATTTGTTAACAGAATATTCCAAGAGCACATCTCTGGTGTACCTTGGACTAATTAACAACTAGCTTGAGTCGAGAAAAAGTTCACTCCAGGCACTTTTATAGTGAAGACAAAGTACAAAGTTCTTTTGCATGTCTTAACTCATCTTTTAGAAACGAATGTCCTGAAGGAAACTTAATACCAGGAGTGATCTTTATAGAGGCGGAATTTAATTTAATATTCACATTTTCTATCTTAAAATACTCAATGAATTCTGATTGAGATCAGTAAAATATATATGCATAGACAAGGACCACAAAAAAAGAAACAGTAGAAAATTAGTATTTCTTGGTCTAGTTGCTCAGAGTCATTTATGGTGATTAAATGAGTTTTGATTAGATAGTGGTAACAGTAATATCATGCATTTTAAAGAAAAAGATCTGAATGATTTTTCCACATATTTTGTCCTATATGTACAAAGTATTTATTCCCTTATAAGTATGATTTCAAAGGATGCTAATAATCCGTCCACAGCTACTGTGGTAGATTTCGAAAACAGCCTCCATTCTCCTCCTGCCCTGTGTCCACACTCTGCCATGTGACTTTGTTGCGACCCTATGCTTTGATTACGTCATTCCTGCTGAGGACATCCAGGGTCAGCTGGCAGCTAGCAAATTCCAGACACGCAAAGGAGCCCACACAAGACCAGCCGTCGCTACACACATCCCAGATGCGGAGGCAATAAATGCTTACTGCTACGTGTAGTTGAGGACTGTGGCAGTTTGTTCTGGAACATTATTGTGGCAATACTAAAGCAACCACCATCCCAAAATAATCATCTTCCTCCAGCACGCTCAAGTCTCTTGCCTCCACGCTCTGTAACATTACCTTCCTGGAAAACCCCATCCATTGATTAATCTAGCTTTCTGCTTCCTGCACTCCTACAGCTGAATGGCTAAGTAATCCTGGAGAAAACCACAAAACCATTCATATAGGAGCTACTAGGAACTGAAGATAGCCCACCTCAGCCGTTCTCTCCCACAACACAGCTGAGCCACCTGTTTCGTGTTTCTGGAGAGATCATTCCCCCATTCTCCTCAGGAGCTACTTCAGACCCTCCTGGTGTCCTTCAAGCTCCCAACTCCCTCACTATATCCTTCATCCTAAGAAAACTCTGCCTCCCTTTTCCTTATAACCTCAACTGAACACAGAGACCCATGTAGTCCAGTGTGGGAGAGAAGTCTTACTCAGTAAAACACAGTCCCTGGCCACAAGAAATTACAAAGTAACCACAATCCTTCACTTGTATTTCTCTTAGAATGTATAAAGGGAATCCAAACGTGTACCTTACTGCTACACTAATTATAATTCTCTTTCCTCACTTCCTTAATTATTGAGTCCCTCCTCAAAAGAAAAAAACTCCACTCCAGAAATTTTCACCAACCCCCAAAGCTCTCTCATCCATACTAGACAGTGTCTTCCTCCAGTTCCTTCTACCTAGTTATTAAAATATACAATCTTATCCCCAAACCTAGACTTGCTGAAGCCAAATTTCAGTGGAAGAGGCTGCACAATTTGTGTGGTTAAAAACGACTGCGGGTAATTCCTACGATCGAGCAAGTTCAGAGAGCACTGCTATCTTGAAGTCTGGTGCTCCGTCTCGGTTGCATATCAGGATCTCTTGGGAAGTTTACAAAATTCCTGATGATTGGGCTGCCCCTCACCCCCCGCCCCACGTTCTGATTTAATTGAAATGGAACAAGTCCTGGACATCTGTACTTTTAAGAGCTCCCCAGGTGATTCTCATATGCAGCCCAGTCTGAAACCGAGGGGGCTTGTGTAATACTATACAAATATTGCCCCAGGTGTACGGGGGACACTGCAGGAGGGTGTAATTGGAAGAAACCAAGGAACTCACATATGCAAATCTTCTCCATACTGCAGTCCAAATGAATACAATGAAGCCAACTTCTCTCTAACAATGAGCAGCACGTGAAGATTACCGAGTTTGCTACTTGCATCCAGAGTAATTCCCAGAATTGGGCACATGGGAGGAGGAAGGAGAAGGAAAGGAGAGGAAAGAGAGAAAAAAGGGGAGATGGGATAATGTGATACATTCATTATAAAAGCTTTACCCCCACACACACGCAGAGAGACCAGAATTCATTATTTTATCATTAACCAAAACTAACACCTCGGAGTTGCACATTTTCTCACAAAGTTTGCAAAGAGACTATAGCTTCTTTCTATCTTTCATTTCTTTCTTTCTTTCTCTCTCTCTTTCTTTCTTTCCTATAACAGATCTAATCTTCCACTTAAGCCTCCTTGCTGGAGAAGGGAGCGGACAGGGGCGCTGGTAGATCTATTTAGACAATCTGACAAACTCAAAATGATTCAATATGCAAAGAATTCCTTGTGGTAACTAATCTCTTTGTCAAGGTCACTTTTTCAAGGTCCTGCTCCTGGTTCAGATGGTCCTTGGGATCGTGGAGGAGAAGATGGTGTGGAATCCAAGTGTGTCCACTGGATCTTTGGTGCCCTTTGCTGAGAGTGCCTTCTCTGGTCTGGTCCCTGATCTACAACCACTGAGCTACGTGGCCCAGCACCATCTGCTCTCACAGAGAGACCTTCTCGCTTTGATGAGTGGAGGCCATTGTCCCAAGTCTCAGCCTCCAATCTCCGAGTCCCTCACACACATCATGGCCTCTTCATTCTGACCCTCAGCCTCCACCCAACCAATGACCCCTCTGCAGCTCAGCATCCCCTCAGTGGGGCACACAAACGTCTGAATCTTCTGCACATCATGTACATGAAGGGGGCACCACGGCTGTTGCCCCAGGCTCACTGTTCTGGCCTCCTGCTGCCATAGCCACCCGTCATCCTCCGCTAGGTTAGATGGGCTCTGACCCAAAGGCTGAGGTGTTCTTAGGTATTGTCAACCATCCCCAGGCCATGTCCAGTGAAGCAGGCCACTCACGTGGTATCCTAGAGCTCCTTCATGCCTGTATGGATGTTTCCAGAAGCACACTCCCTGATGTTCTCCCCACAGTTCACCACTCACTGAAGTGGCAGGATTTTCTTTCAGTTCTTCTTCCCTTGTTTCATGTCTCTGTCTATCCCAATCCCTGTCTCATGGCTCATTCTTAATGGCAGAAAAGATGCAAAGAGAAATTGGCTTAAATATAAGAGAATATAAATCATGAAATACTTCCAAAATAACATTTCAGTTATGCCAGCATTCATCCTAGTTATCTTAGAAAAAAAAAAATGTGCAATAAATAGACTTGATATTGTCCAAATATTGATTGCAACCGAATCTGGCTACATAATCCATGGAGCCCAGTAGAAAATGAATGTGGATCCTCTTGTTCAAAATGTTATTAATAATTTCAAGACAGTGACATAGAGCATTCACCCAAGTGTGGGTCCGGTCCGTTCTGTGTCTGAGAGGCTGCCATTGCTCAGGTTGCACATCCCAGAAGCAAACCCTGCCTGCAGTCACACTAGAAGAGAACCCCGATCCCCTCACCCTTACCAGACTTGTGGTCAAATCTGATAGGGGGAAAACATCAAAGGAATCAATCTGTGGAATTTCACATGTGATTAATTTCCAGATGCTAGAAAAAAGGATCCCCAAGTTATTCAACATAACCGTCTTATTTTTGAAGAAGTCTTTCAAAAATAGTTATTTATACTCCAAGTTCTCCAACCCTCCTGCTATATCCATCCTCCAATTAAAGGGGAGCTCCCTGAGCTAATCAAAATGCAAAACAAAGTGTTCCCCCTCTTTTTCCTTCCCTCCCTTCCTTTGATATTTGGAATAAAGTATGTTAATCTCAGCCCACCTTTACTTTATCATCCAGTTAACTATAAGGCTGTCAGAGATTCCCCTTTATGGAGAAGGTTGTCGAACTTCCCAAATTTACTCTGGGCATAACAACCCCTCAAATTATAGAGCAAATGGCAGCTTAATGAAGAATGAGAGCAATTTTTTAACAACAACTTATACCAGCTTCTCAAGATTTATCTGTTCCTCCTCTTCCTATCCAAGATACAGCAAAAAAGGAGAATAATGCCACAACTCCTGCAAATTGCCTTGTCTTGAGAAACTACTTGCTTCCTTCAGAGGAGATCTAAGTGTATTTCTACATTGTTATAATTACTATTCCGCTAAGAGTGTCTTCAATCAGAACATGTGATCAGAAGATAAATTCACTTTATAGTACAAGGGAAAATTAAGCCATTGAAATAGCACCACTATCCTTTGTTTAATGATATCAATAGTGCATTATGGGGAGTATCTAGCAGTATAAGGGTCATACGAATGATACAAAGATAAACTATACTGAAATAGTTTGGGGTTCTTTTAGCCTTCATAAGAGCTTATTGTAAAGCAGTGAATGAATCCATCAGTAGGTGCTTCATTGATACACCAATGTGTGCCAAAGTGGTACAAACTTTAATATAGTCCATATTTCTAAATATCAGTATTACAGACAGTGAGATTGGATAAATTGTTGTCAGAAGGACAAACTGCTGACTTGGCATTTGGTCAACAAATTGTATGTCCAGACCACTGTATGGTGATAGCCATATGTGAAGATATATCTAGGTGTCTCTACCATACAAATGGCTACATGGCAAAGCACCAAAGCAATGAGCAATAACACCACAACAACACTAGCTGATGTGTATTCAGTTCTAGAGTTTTATACGTACTCACCCATTTAGTCTTTCCAACAACCCTATGAGGTAGGTACTATTATTACACCTATTTTACAGATGATGAAACTGAGGTACAGAGAGGTTGAGTAACCTGACCAAGATCACCCGGCTAGTACGTCATAGAGCCATGATTCAAAAAGAGTCCACCTCAAAAGTCTGCACTCTTATCCATATGCTACTATACTATTTCTCATTTAACTAATAAAGCAGAAGACAAATCAAAGCACTGTACCAATATAGCATAAAATTTATATATCTAAAATTCACCTGGCTTAATATCTTTATTATTTTACTCAGAACCAGTGGCTTGGCCTTAAAGTATTAGTCAGATGTACAAGCAATCATAGCAAAAGGATGTAGCGTCTGAATTTGAACACAATAGAATTGTTAATCTGTTCTTCACAACATGTTCTACTCATAAACAATGAGTTTATAAATGATTATGACATAGCTCAGGTTCATAAACGTCTCGTTCAAAATAATTTGAACAATTTTATGATAATTTAAACAAATTAACAAAAATAAACAATTGATTATAAGTTCTAATTAACTGTTTTCATATGCAATTGCCAATCTTTTGTTTCCTACAGCAACTCACCAGGTTGTACATTTTTAACCAGATGCTAAAATGTGCAAGCAAATTCTGAGCCTGCTCTCTTTCCTAAGTTAGAGGTGCATCAAATCACTGAGAACTGGGGTCAGCTGCCTTGCTAGGGATTTGAATCAAGACAGAGAACTACCTGGTGTAAAGCAATTAAGTCTGACCGGTCGTGATGGCCATTTAACAAGCCTCCTGGTGACAGAAGGGAGTTCACTCCTCCTGTCTCAAATAGGTTGTGATACGCCATAAAGCTAATGCAATAAATAATTGAAATGCTGAAATATTCCTGCAGAAAGGCTTTCTTGCCGACTGTGTAGTACCTGGCTCTACTGTCATAAATGGAGACGGTGCTTAGGAACCTGCCCACTGATTGGTTAACTAAGGGACAGGAAATACAGCACCTCTTTTTATGGGGAAAGAGTTAAAACGCTGGTTAAGAGTTGAGGATATCATGCTTGTACTTCACGTGCATCTGTCGGGCACAATGGACAGGCCTTGTCTCCCCTGTCAGGCACCTAGACGGCACGGCCCTGAGATTGAATTAATGGTGAGAAGGAGGCTGTCCCATAATTACACAAGAAATCACATACCATGCTATCTAGCCAGCAAAGCTGAGTGGTTTCTACAGATGGTAAATTAACCCAGTGGGGATTGGGGGAATATTTCTGTGCAAGATTTCTTTATTCATGAGAATAATTGGATATTGAAAAGCCATCATGTATTGTATCTTGATCTGAAACTGTCAGCTGGTACGTGAAGCCCCCTCCCTCCCTGCCCCCTCTCCTCGGCCCTGTGTGTCTTTGCTCAGCCAATTACGGAGCCGCCTGGCTGCAGTGATGCCCAGAGCCCGGGACCAGGACGACTCCCAAGTCACAGAGGTTGGGGCACAAACCCTCCAGCTTGAGAAGCCTGTCCTGATCTGCATTGTCCCTTCTGGTCATTAAAGTGACCCCAGGAAAAAGAGAAATAATAATATATTTTTTTAAAGGAGATAAAAGAACGGTCCGTCTTTAAGGCGGAAATCGGAGCATTGGCTTCGAGGTAGCATCCTCTAGGAGTTAAAGGGAGTGCTTATTTTTACAGTTACTGCATTTTTTCAAGCATTTTCTTTCCACATCCACATTCCAAATATATCATTTAGAGAGAAAACACCAGACACATGCACTGGAAGTTCACAAGTTATGAGGTAATTGTATTAGCACATAGAGAAAAGAGAAAGTATGCACAAAATCCTGATTGGCATTTCTCTGTTTAAAAGGCATTATTTTCCAATACCTGAGCATGCCCAGCGGAGCTGTCTCTGAGCAGCTGTGAAACAGAACCTTTTTACTTCAGGGTTAGTGCAGGGAGCTCATTAGCACCGGCTCTACCCTCAGCTAAACAGCCTTGTTTGCATATTGAAGCAATAGAATGTGAAGGTGTTAAAAAGGAAGAATTGCTGCCGCTCCTCCTGACTGACACGTCTATCTGGGCTCTTGTGTTTACAAGAGAATAAGGAAGCTGCCCCAAAGCCCCTACTGGGCCTGATTATTATGCAGAGGCTTCTTAGATTATGTATAATTGATATCCTTTTTCCCTCCAGCTAACCAATGGCAGCTCTCAAGAGTAATGCTAATTCTCCTGCATCTTACCATCCAAGCAAACACTGGAAATTGCTATCTTTCTCTCTGCTTAATAATTTTTAAAGACCAAAAAAGTGACATTTACATTTTTTAGAAGCACAATGACTGCAGTTGGTGTGGGTTTACTGCTTATTAACAATCATTGAATCAAACAGTTGAGAGGCAGTATTCAGGACTTGCGTAGCCTCTGCGAGTGTGTGTGTGTGTGTGTGTGAATGTGTACTACGTGCTTGATAGAAATACTCTGAACAACAGTCACTCTTTCTTTAAGGCAAAGTATTGCCTCTAATAATCCCCCTTCATTTGGGGTGGGGGAGGGCAGCAGGTCGCTCAATCGTGAGCCCTGGGTATCAGAACCACAGTTACATTTGAAATGCTTCCAAGGGAGCCACTCTTACTTGCAATTTCTAAACATACCGGTGTTAGCTTAGCTCCGTCTTCCACTGGGATGGTTCTTTGGTGCTTTAAGTCTTGGAAGTTAATTTCTGAAGGGAAAAGTCATGGATATATGACATAATTAGGCAAAAGGAAGAGTTCAGCTGGGTTGCATCTTTGATCTCAGTTTGTGGGCTGCTCAGAAGAGAGAAATGAAGGGAAGGTAGATTGATGGCGTGAAGTCCCCATACGTCAGCCTCATGGAGACCACTCAGTCTCCAATGCAGTCAAACTCCCCAGCCTCTTATAAACGTGGATATCTGTGTGCTGCTTGGAAATTGGAGTGTATCAGCTTAACCATGCCTACGAAAAGATAGTAAAACAACCCCAGCACGATTTTCATCCCGACGGAAGTGTCATGACAGCAGAACACCCTCAGCCCATGGACCAAATCCAGACACAGCTCCAGAAGCAGCTTCCAAGGCAACAAGAAAGTTTGGATTTAAATTGGGGAAACTCATTCATTTCACAAATTTTGTTGAGCAACTATTAAGTGCCAAAAACAGTCCAGAAGCTAACTGTGAGCAAGATCAGGTTTCTGCCTCATCGAGCTCACTGTCTAATGACGGAAGGAAACAATTAAGCAGGCAATTGGAATAATAAACTGTGGTGTGAACCAAAACACAGGACACACTGGAAGCACATGGGGATCAGTCCTGGACCCCAGTCAACTCGTGCGATCAACTTGCACTCCAAGCCAGGAGACCCAGAAGACCCCTCCTGTGTCCAGAATAACTCAATCCCAAGACCCAACCTGTAAGAAATGACATAAGACTAAGGAAGAACGAGGCTATTCTAAACTCAGAGTGGATTCAGCCTGACAGCCTGTGTGCCCCTTGGAAGGAGGTTATGGTGAAGCATAAACTATATACCCCAAAAGAGCTTCTGCACCCCCTTAACTACTCCTTGTGGACTCTCCATGCATTTTGCTTAATTGTTTTGAACTTATTTGTATTTCAGTTTCTTCCATTTTGGGGAACTGTGTTCCCAAAATTACACTGTTGTGTGAAGTGGGGTAACCCACATGAAGAGAATAGAAGTAGGGTGCAAGGTAGAGTGATCCCAGTTTCTTTTTTGTCCCCACAACTGAAGCTTGCTACAGTCTATTCTCAAAGGAGAATTGAATGTGCTGTATAAGGTCCTAGATGGCTCAATTCAGCTGGGTGACATGGTAGAGAAAGAGCTCAAGTATCAGGAAGAAAACAGAAAAGATCATTGTATTTTCATTCAAAATAATTTGGCTCACAGTCTTTGTACTGGGTCATAAAGCACCCCCAAATTCCTGATGCTTAATCAACCTCTGAAATTCAGGAGTGAGTTGGCTCATTAATCTTAGTCATTACACTCTGCAATATGCATGCAGCTTGAGGAAATACCAGCACTCTGTGCTTTGAGTTGGAATATTAAGAAAACAGCCATTCCCCAGTGCTGGGACAGCTCCATTTCTAATACAGAGACTTACAGCAACTAGGTCTAAGGCTGGCCTTAGGGTGAGGCCAGCATGGGAGTGGGACTCTTTGAAATTGGAAGGAGAAGAGGTCAGACCCAGCCTAGGTTTCCGCAAAGCACATTCCTTATCCAGGAGTCTCTTTAGGGAGGAGAGAAAAAACGAGAAGCCTCAAGCATGCAAGCTGCTTAGTTGCCAGTTTTACCCAACTTCCCAACATCCACAAAGTTTCCCTCTTTTCCTACAACCCAGCAGCCAAAGCTACTGAGGACATGAAATCTCAGCGAATCTGGAAAGTTCAAGGCTTTGAGAAAACAACTCGTGCATGTATTTCAGCATTTGTCATTCTGTCTCCTTTAGACTGTCAGTCAGAGGTGGTAACTCCATAGTCCGTGAACACAGAAGTCTAAGTTTCTTTCCTGATTTAAGTGTTCCTCTCTTTAAATGAGTTTCTTTAGAAGAAGAAGGTCAATGGATATTCCACTGTGTAGCTTTTAAGTTAGTTTATTTTGTTTTTCGCCTAGATTTTCTACCAAATCTATTTTCTCCAGTTATCTTCAATAACAAAACAGATTGTTCCTGATGAATTAGAAAAAGAATTAAACAATCGTCTGCATGCAAACTTCTGTCTGGTCCCTGTCTTCATGGTGTTGCACCAAGAATATCAAAGCCGTTCTCTTTCCATTACTGTTACTATTAGTCTGGCTCAGACTGATCCATGCTAACAGCGCTGGCAGTCACTTTGGAATGTCTTCACAGCATCTCTCTCCAAAAAGACAGTCTCTAGGAAGGAAAGGAATGAAAAGGTTGCCTCTATTTTAAGCAAACAGAAACAGTAAGGACCACCAGATGTTGTAATCATTTTGCAAATTGCCCAACATGGAGATTTTCCTTCAGGAGCAATGAATCAATACGAGGACCCTGCTCTGCTCTGTATGACAAAGACAAGGAAAACTGGTGAGGAGTTAAAGACAGTGTGTGTGTACCATCAAGACAGTCCCATATAGGGAGTATCTATAAAGTGCCAGGGCTACCAAAATTGGAAAAGATGAAGTTCTCACCCTCCAGGGATGCCCAGCCTGCTGGGGGAGACAATTTTGCAAAGAAACACACTAGAGTAAATGCTCTGTGGATAGGAGCTCAGAGGCTGTAAGCAGTCAAGGGAAGAGGAGACTGATGTTCCTTGCAGACATTCAGAACTGTTTCACAGAGAAGGGGAGAAGTCAGGCTTTGAAACATGAGTAGGAGTTTACTACACAAATGAGGGAGAAGGTAGCCCAAGCAGAGAGAGCGGTCCATGAAAAGGGGAAGAATCACTGAGAAGGTGAAGTCTAGAGAGCCCAATAGGAGAAGGAGGAACGGGCCATCACATTGGAAGCCAGCTGTCTTGGAAACACCTTCGTGAATGCCATTAGTAAGTGGTCCAACCACAGAGGATTACTGGAGATTTGTCCTAATGAGAACCTCCTAAAATTTAGAGCAGCAGTCAGCTCTGAATTTGGGCAATCTTCACTTGCTGTAAGGTTCATGTCTGGTACGCTCAACTCTTTAAAATACAGTCAAGATCTAGAAAGACTTTTGAGCAATTATATGGGTTTTCCCAAAGTCGCTCGCCTAATGTTCTTGCGTATTCTTTTTAAGAGAGTTCCTCAAAGCCCTACATAGAGTCTGTTTGTGCTTATGTTGACAATAATTCTAATAAATCAGACTATCTTCATGAATTTGAAACAATAAATTGAAGGGAGGAGAAAGGCTGTTAAATTAACTTTAACAACATTAATAAATAATATTTAAATTGAAGAAAGGGAAAAAAAACTAAAGAAGCCCATTGATCTGATACAATGGGCCCAGATTCTCTTGACTCATGAACATCCAATGTTTAAGGTTTTTGAGGAGTAGAGTGGTAAGTTTCAATGTCAAAATCTGGATAAATATTTAAAAGTAATACCTTACTTCCATGCTGGTGCTGATGAAAAAGTTGTACATATTATGAAAACATGTCTCTAAGCACTGCAAAGTCTATGCTGCTATAATTTGAGAATTGAATTTCTAAGAGACTGCATGTTATCGAATAGTAATACAAACACAATTGTTTAAATCAATAGCCCTTAACTGGAGGTGGTTTTGTTCCCCCTGGGCCTCCGGCAATGCCTAGAAAAATTTTTGGTTGTTACAACTAGGGGAAGGAGTATGCTAAAATGGGCGGAGGCCAGGAAGGCTGCTAACTATCCTGTAATGCACAGGACAGCCCCTCACAACAATTATCCAGCCAAAAATATCAATAGTGCCAATGTTGAGAAATCCCGGTTTCAATGAAGGAAAATATGTTAGGGTCCTAACAGCTCCATATTTACAATATTGAATTTATTATTTCTTGAAGAACTTTCAACAATAAAGAGGATTAATAGTTATATATTTGTGTGTACATTTTAATTACTGGCTAAAATAATAGTTTATCAAAAACAAATAAATATCCACAAAAATAAATCTAAACATCACTAAGTAAACAGGCACTTGAAGCAGCACATAGACCCAACCAAAATCAAAGAGCCCATCAAAATAAGTCGCAGAGTAGTTCACACCCAACAAAATTAGCACTAGCTGAGAAAGCAGCCATGTGTTCTTGGCTGAAACAAGTAACAGCTTCCTTGCTTACGTGAAACAGGCTGGTCTCCAATCAATGAAAATCTCCCCATAACCAACAGTTGTCTCTAGAGTGTTAAATCATGTCACTAATTAATCAAACTCCATTTGGATATGAAAATTTGAGAAAGTATGAGAGATGCCTCTACCACGGACTGTCCTCAGGGAGGAAGCTCTTGAGCTATTCTAGCGCTTAGTGAAAAACAGAGGTGGTCTGCTTCTATGAATTTATATGAGATGCATTTAAACTCATCTCCACAGTCATCAGACACCAGCTTTAAAAATCCCTGAGATTTCAAAGTATCCTCAAGAAAGAAGAGGCCTGATGTGAGAATTATCTCAGTTAAGATATTTCAACATTTAATGACTTTAAGATTTTTGATAAAATCAAAAATTCTTTGCAAGTATGGAAATATGCCATTAATATACTTATTCAAGTAATCATGTAGCAGTCCACAACAATCATCACCAACCAAATGTCCTGTTTAATTTATTTTCCCACTGATCACAAAAGTGTACACTTTATTTTATAGGAAATCTAAGGATGCAATAATACAAATATACCAAATGTATTGTTATGTCAATCACTTTATTTAATATAGATCCAAGAAGGAAAGCAGAGGCAGGCATGAGAGCAGGCTGGATTACTCTCCCAGAATGTATCTAGCATTGCGTTGGATGAAAAGTGACTCTAGGATGAAGTAAGGGATGGTTTATGAGATCCTCTAAGTCATAATGTGTCCCTAATGCAGGAGCTAAGGACCCAGAAGAAACGTGTGATATTCCAGCATGCTGTTAGGGCCCAGGGGAAGTTATGACAGCCTCAAGACCAAGCCTCCAGGTGGTTCCTAAATCATATCACAGCCATCCTGTTTGGTGGACTGTCACCAGTTGTCATCATGTTGCAGCACTATTGGACAGGAGGACAACAAGAGCTCAAGATGCTGGAGGATGCCACTTTACCCATGGGCCAATAGCCATGAGTTGTAGGGATTCCATTCATTTTTATGGACCTAGCACCCTTCTATTCATGAGATCAGAAAGTTTTTACACCACAAACCACTAGAACTTCAACTTCTGTGAAGACTGAGGCTACAGTCATATTCTTCTGATGATAAACATTGAGATTTACCTTCACCCCCTTTCCCAAAGTCACATAAAATATAAATTAAATCACATCCCAATTAATCGTTAGAATTAGCTCCCCTCTTGTGGTCAAAATCCCCAATAACATTCAAATATTTGAAGGATTGGGTAATTTATTTGGACTTCTCCAAATCTTTATGATTGGTCAAGAATTCTTGGGAACATTGGGTTATTGTAATACATTTCTGTAATATGTATGTTTTATCACTTCTGAGATAAAACAATGATTAGAAATAATGATTAGAAATTAGAAATAAAATGAGTTTATTCTTTTTCAAATTAATCAAGAAATGTTTCTCCCTTTTGTTAACATCCAACTAACTCCTAGTAAAACAATCTTATAGTTTTTTTCTGTGCATGTATTCTATTACGAATGATATTTATCTCGTCTGCATGCGGACTTTTGCCTCACACTCATGGACAAAAGATCATGCTTCTGTTAAGAGTTGTTATTAATTTGAGTTTCCTTCAATTCCCTCTCATTCCAAATCAAAAGTGCTTGTTAAATTGCAGCCATGATGATGATACTTTGGAAATAACAATGAGATAAAGCCAAGGGTCACTGAGCCCTCCTTTCTTTTTCTTGTTGTTATTGTTATTTCTGGTATCTTAATTTAGCAACTTGGGATGAGTTCTGCCTGATATAAAAGTCAGAGGTATATAGAGCTGGCAGATTTCTTAGAGGCTATTCTTATTTGAAACTTTTGTTATTTTTCCTAATCACGAAAAGGAGCTGGCGTTTGGAGAGGGAAGGAGCCATTTCCCAGTCGAGTGACTGGCTCCAGTTCCTCCAGCTCCTGGATTATTTAACTGCAGGCTCAGCATCTCTTAGAGGAAGACTCCCTCCCACCCCCCACCCCCGCCCCAATCCCTTAGTACCTAAGGATGGCAGAGGCTAGAGATTGAGAATGCAAAGTGGGGATCTCCACCTTGGTTAGTGTAGCTGCTGACTGAGGAACGCAGGAAAGTATCTGCCAAACTTTGCAAGGCGGCAGGGAGGAAGCCAGGCTTTTCTGCAGAGCTGCATTGTGACAGATCCATGCTCACCTCTCAGGGAACGCTGTCTGATCCGTCTGTAAAGAGTGACAGCTGTGACAGGTGTAAATACCCCTGTGTTGTAAATTTCATGAAAGCAATACACCTGGGCCATCTGGCTCAACACTGCAGCCTGCTGTGTGCTCCTCCTTGACACCTCAACTGCTGGGAAAGCACAATGCATGCCTACGCCTCCACGGGGAAGGGGAGACTGGGCGGGGAGAGGCGAGGCCTCCAGACCAGCAAAATCATCACAGCTGCTGTGTTTGGACCACCGGCTGCCCCAGTTACTGCCTAGGTGCATTTTCTAACTTATACCCATTCACTTAATCTTCTGGAGGGCTCTATAACTTAGATAATATCCTCATATTACTGATAAAGACACAGAGAGGTTAAATAGATTGCTCAGTGTCCTGAGCTAATCAGCAGCTGACCCATGATTTAAACCCAGGTCTGTTGACTGCAGTGCTCAAGATTTGTATTACTGTACTAAAACATTCTTATCCTTTATTTCCTCCCTCTGTTCCTCTGCTCCATTGTTCCAAGAGGTGGTAATAAGAGTTTATTAATGTAAGAAGAATCAGAGATCTGTGAACTCTCAGCCCTAGAAAATCTAAGCAGAAGGTTTTCTTAGCCTTTTAGAGGCTGCTGTGGGGCCAGACATAATAGTTCAACAGCTGGAAGGATCACTATAATGACTCACCACAGCTGTACTTTCTTTCTCTCTCTTTTTTTTTTGGCATTGGCTGTTTGGATTAAAACATGGAAAATGTAATAAAATCTTTTAAAAAGAGGAGTGAAAAAATTACAACAGAAGCTGAATTGTGCCGTGCATTGAGATCTGATGACAGACAAAAGCCATCACAAGGGTCAAGTGCAGCGGGGTGGCACATGGCATCTGTTGAAGAGCAGAGGCCTGAAAACCAAAAGGCACTTCACACCAAAAGCCACCGTTACAGACCCTGCAGTGTGTTTACCCATCAGTCACCAGTCCACGTGTGTCGGTGGAGCCACGGAGCTGACGGTTCAGAAGAAGACTGTTCCAGACATGAGGCTATGACGGGAAATTATCCCCACACACAAGTCAGGGTTTGTGCAGCATTAGAAAGCTGTTTAACACAACAATATGTAAGAAACCAAGAATAAAAGACAACCTTGAAAAGCACATATTTTTTAAAAAGTTCTCAGGAAAAGGTCATATTTTAAGAGTCCACTATAGTTCCAGCCGGATATCTGACAGTGACAACATCCACTCCCACACGGTACACGTCCGGGCACAAGGCGACCGTGGGAAAAACGGTCCTGCCAGTTAGTGGTGCTTAGTGTCCACTCTCCTTTCCTGTGAGTCCCTGCTTTCCCTGGGGTCTCTCAGCTGCTGTGTGTGAAGCCCAGGTGTCAGCTTCAGGTTCAACTCCACCCAGTCCCCAAGACAATCCTGCCCGAGCTCTAGGGAGCATCCACACCTGCCCTACCACGTGGAGGTTTTGGAAAGTATCTTGTTAGTTCAGTAATTAACGTTCAAAATACCACCACTATGCCTATCAACCTGTGTATCAGTTATCCATTGCTGCATAACACACCACCCACAACATAGTGGTGCAAAATAACCGCCTATTTATCTAGTCACAGTTCTGCAGGCTCACAGTGAGGGTGAGTGCAGCTGCTCATGTGGTGTTGACTGGACTCCCTTATACTCTTGCAGTTAGGTAGCAGGTCAACTGGGGACTGCTTATCCCAGGTGGCCTCACTCACGTGCCTGGCAGCTGCCTGGGACTGTCAGCAAGGGCACCCTTCCAGATGGCCTCTTCCATACGGCCCCTCCTCCTCCAGTAGGCTAGACAGGGCTCTTTTCATGAAGGTAGAAGCATTCCACAAAGGCAAGAGGAGAAGCTACAAGGGTTCTTGAGGCCTTGTGCAGAAGTCATGCAATGTAACATTCACTGCGTCCTACTGGGCGAAGCGAGTCACAAGGTCAGTCCAGATTCAAGAAGTAAGGAGGTAGACTCCAAGTCCTTGTGGGCAGAGCTGCAAAGGACTTGTGAACATATTTAATCCACCACAATGTGCTTACAACATTAAGTAATAGCCTCTGCTATGTGCATCCACATCCTTTCACTGTGATATTGAATCCATTTTCTGATGGACATTGGTCACTCTACTGGGTCTAGAGTCATATTCTAAGCCACATCCTATTGGGTTCTGGCTGTTCCCTGTCCCTCAGAGAACAGCTGTACCTCTAGACCCTAGCTAGATTCTTGTTCTAAACATAAGGATGCTCTAGTCATGGCAAGAAGCTCTTGTGGCTTCTGTCTTTATTCATAAGATCAGACACCAGGATGTTAAATTCCTGCCTAGATCATTCATCCAAAAAATGTTTACTAGGATCCTGCTATGTTTCAATGGGCACTAGATAACCGAGGAATTTCTGGCCTTTTGGAGAGGCAGCTATATATACAGGTAAATTGCATTGCAATGTAATAACTGTGCTACAGAAATATAAAGACAAGCTGATGGGCACCAAGGGTAGGAGAAACTTGATCAAAGAGGGGATAGTTTAATTGGATTCTGAAGGATGAATAAGAGTTTGTCAGTTGATGATAGTAGAGAAAGGAATTTCAGGTGAAGGAAGCTGCACAGTTCTGGTGAGAAGCGTGGTCCAATTAGAAAAGCCCAAGTTTTATTTCATGTGGACACGAAGGAAAGCCCAGGGGTGAGGCGGAAGAGTTAAGTTAAGTCACATGGGGAAGTAACTAAGCTGAGAAGTTTGTTTTTTATCCTTCAGGCTGGAATCCCACTGCTAGGTGATCCCAGACTTGCTGATCCTCTGAATAACCAGGATCTCAGCCCAGACCAATGAATCAAGAGAGCCTCGGAGCATGGGAGTCTGAGCTGTTAAAAACTACCCCAGTTCTTCTTATGACCTGTCTTATTGGGAAGCACTGTCCTAAGCTAACAGGGAAGCTCACATAAGGGTTTAAAATAAAGTGATGTGATTACATATAGATTTTGGAAAAGTGACTCCAGAAGCAGTATGGAATTGAGTAGCGGTGTGGGGAGATGAGAGAAACTGGCTGGAAGGATGTTGCCATGGCCTAAGGAGAAAGGAGTGATAAGGGTTTGAACCAGGAATATGGTTCCACGGGGGGAAGGAAGTGTCAGACTGAAGAGATGTTTCTGTGGAAGAATCATTTCAACTTTTTGGAGAGGTGGGTGAGGTAAAAAAAGAAAAGAAATAAAGGATAATGCTAAAGTTTCTGGGTCGAAGGGTGAGTAGACAGGAATGCCATTAGCTGAGGTCCAGTATTTGGAGAACTGATTTTGGGGAAAATGATAAAGCATTTCATCTTACACACGTGGAATTTGAAATATCAGTAAGACATCAAGGTGAACCTGTTCATATGACAGTTGGAAAAGTGAATTTGAAGCTTAAAAAATAGTGAAAAACTCTAAACCAAAAGATATCAACAAAAGAAACAGCAGCTAAAGCCACGGCAGTAAATGAGTTGACCAGGAACCATGCAGAAGAATCGTTCTCAAACTTTGAAATGAGTAAGAATCATCTAAGAAGCCTGTTAAAAGGCAGATTCCTCGGACCATTCCCTAGAGATTCTGATCCAAGTGGTCTTGGACGTGGCTAAAGGATAAGTATTTGTAACCAGAAGTACAGGTGATTACTGGGACCATGTTTGGAGAAACACTGATGTAGACAGAGCATAGGATAAATTTGAGACAATTCCTGAAAGCATTCAGCAAATAAGAGGCAAAGAAGGAGAAGCCAACAATAGAAAATCTGTTGTGGGCTGAATTGTGTCCTCCAAAATTCAGATGTTGAAGTCCTGACCCCCTAGTACCTCAGAATGCGGCTGTATTGGGAGGTGGGGCCTTTAAAGAGGCAACGCAGATAAAATGAGGTCATGTGGGTGGGCCTTAATGATTGGTCTATGTAAGAAGAGGAAATTTGGATGCAGACACATACAGAGGGAAGACCATATGAAGACACTGGAAGAAGACAAGCCAAGGAGAGAGGCCTCAGAAGGAACCAACCCTGCTGACACCTTGATCCTTAAACTTTTAGCCTTCAGATCTATAAGAAAATTAATTTCTGTTGTTTAAGCCACCCAGTCTGTGGTACTTTGTTATGGCAGCCCTAACAAACTAATACAGAAGCTAAGACAGAGTAGCAGAAAAGTCAAAAAAAAAAAAAAGAGAAAGTATACTCCAAAAATGAGAGAAGGGGTGTCAACAGGGTCTGATGCTACAGTGTCTGATTCTACAAAGAGATCAAAGAGGATGAGCCCTGAAAAGAGGGTAATTGCCAAGTTATCTGAGCAAGAGCAGCAGCACTAGAGTGATGAGGCATAAAGCAGGACGCCATAGGTCAAAGACTGACTTTGGCAGTGGTGAAGTGGGACTGAGGCTGATACCTTGAAGAGCAGGCACATTTGAGGTGAAGCATTTTTAGGATAGAGAAGAAGAGTTGAACATGTTTGAGACTAGGAAAAAGAACTAGCAAAGAAGGCTATATTGAAGGTCAAAAAAATTAAGGCAGAGCATAAACAGAAAGGTAGAAAGAAGTGAGAGCACAAGTTTAGATGGAGAAGGGGGAGGAGGAGGAAAAGGAGAGGGAGGCGATAGAGAGGAGGAAGAAGGAGAGGGGCAGAAGGGGAAGGAGGGGTCTGGAGAAGGAGACGTTTACACCTTTTCTACAATAGAAGAGAAGGAGAAAAAGATGGATGATATAAACAAATTCGAGATGGAAGATCGGGCAGTCAACACTCCGTATTTCTGAAAATAGACATCTATTTTCCCAGTAAAGTAAAAGGTGTGGCTATCAGCTGAGAATTACGGTTTAGGGTTGAGATTTTTATTTAGATTAAGTGAACACATGGGATATATTGAATGGGTACCTATATCCTTCTGATGAAGTGTGCTTAGACGGGGGCAATCTAATTTTATCCAGTTTACAAAATAAACAGCGAGCACTTGGAGCCAACACTTTCTGCCATCCTCTCTTCAGTTGGCTGTATGCATCTGAGATTAGTCAACTCAGGCTTCACAATTAACTACCTGGTCAACACAACAGTGTCCTTAAAATTTGGGGGTATGAGATGAGAGAAAGAAAAGCCAGACCAACTATGATCTGTAGCCATTTTACAGAGTTAAGAGTTGGCTCCGTGCATCCTGTTTGCAGCTGCTTGTTGAGTTTCTCATATATGTCAGTACGGTCACTGGTAGTGACGGGAGATACAAAAATGAATAAGATATAGTCTTTGATCTTATCCAGGTCATAATCTAATGGGAAAAATAAAATTGCATTCAGCATAAGTGCCAAACTAGAGGTAAACGTAAGGTAGAGAGGAGCAAAGAGGGAAGATCACAATGACTAACTCTGTCAAATGAAGTCAGAGGAAGGGGCTCCCTGGTGGGAGTTCACCAGGAGACAAGGCCAGAAGGAGGGGCTTCCAGGCTGTGGGGACACACGTACAAAGGCATGGAGGGAGTGAGCAGCCTGATTTGTGCAAAGAACAGCATGTAGTGTGAAACCGCTGTAATTTTAAGCATGAGGAGTCAAATGGTGAGAGAGAACTTTGAAAGCCAGACAAAAAGGCATGACATGAAGCTGAGGGTTTTATTTGCTTTGGTAACGGGCTCCAGCCTTGTATAGAAGGTAGGAGAAGCCGCAGGCACGTGTAGGATTGATTGGGACAATGGAATACAAAGGAAAGAAAGGGGTCCAACAGGAGTAAAATCCTAGGGAATGCCTATATCCAAAGAATGCAAGAAGGAAGCCTGTGGAAAAGCCTGAAAAGAAGCCATCTGAGCAGTAGAAGGAGAACTAGGAGAAGGAAATGGAGAAAAGAATTTAAGGAGAACATGGTGGGTCAATAGTGTCAAATGTTACAGAAAGGTCAATGAAGAAAAGGCCTGAAATTCTTCTACTTGATTTGGCAAGTAGAAGACAGTAGGTCCCCTAGCAAGGGCAGTTCTATGGCATGGTGACACTAAGGGGTGAGTTCCTATGCAGCCTTTTTATTTTCTCCAGTGTCCTCCTACCGCAGCCAACATACAGTGCCACCAGGCAAACAAGGCTTTCTCCTGGTCTAAGCAGTTCGCTTCTCATGGACACAGTTACCTGAGTCTGAGAATATAGGACACAGCATCACCAAAAATGATGCTATAAAGAATATTCAATAAAGAGACCATTTAGAAAAAGCTTTTTAAAGACATGCAGCTACAATTAGATAGATTTCTTTTTTTTAATTGCGGTGAGAACCCTTAACATGAAATCTACCCTCCTAAAAAATGTTTAGGTGTACAATTCAGTATTGTTAACTATAGGCACTATGTTATACAGCAGATTTCTAGAACTTATTCATTTTGCATAATTGAAAACAATTAGATAGATTTCTTACTAATCTAAACAATTCTGACATTTCCATTTTGGTCTGCATTTACCCTGGTTTTCCCTGGTCTTGGTTCAACTAAGGCCTGCTGAACTCTTCTTGGTCTTGCTGGAGCACAGCCAGTGAGATGTGCTTTTTCTTTCTGTCTTTCAGCGAGCTTCCACTTGCCCTTGATCACGTATGTCCAATCAGAGAGACCTAATCACCTCCAACTGAGGGAGAGGAAGCCCATTAGTTTTCTGAGCACTCCTGACTCTACTGCAGTTTGCTTTCGCCTTGTGGCAAAGCAAAAAGAGCAGAAATGAGGTAACTGCAGAAATCGAGTTTTGTAAGACATTTGATTATAACCCTCCAATCAGTCATTTCCTATCCTCTAGTTCTCCCTAACACCAGGGACCCAGAAGACTGCCAGTCACTACCCTGATGACAAAGAGCCCTAGAAATTAACCTCTGCTGTTTTCTAATGTTAAAGGCACCACATATGGTCTAACATTTTTAAAGAAAATATAGTGTTTTTAACAGAACAAAACAAAATCTTGCTCTATCTCAATAACAACTTTTATACTCTTTCAGTGAGGTCAGCAAATAAATTGGAATGGCCCTATATGAGGTGTAGCCACAGGCTCGACTTTGAACAAGATTGAGTTTCTCTTCCGCTACCTTATCAACCAAGACTTAAATGGCTTTCTCCATTCCTGACACCCACTCACCCTGTAATAAGAGCTTTACTCTCAGTCACAACTTATGAATTCAGCTGAAAACAGCTTAAGAAATAGAGACTCCTGAAAATTTTACCAAGAGGTCAAGATCCAAGTATTGAATTCCTATGACAGAGTTGCAGACCCCGTGAGAACTGAGTGCAGTGTGGAGGAAAGAGGGCTTGCTGTTGCCCGTTGATCAGCCCGCACACGTGCACTGATGTAGCGGGACTCAGGGTTTGACTGTCTGTCACATGGTCTGACGGCGCCTCCAGTGGTTGAAATCGGGACCACCCAGGATCTGTTGGTGTCTTTCCCTACCAGGGTGGCCACACTCTCCTTGACATGCAAAAGGTGTTCAGGTCCTCGGACCAACCCCATTTGTAGCTAGCCAATCCATTTCTTGGCAATCAGCAAGCAAGCTGTTGAGTCTGCCAGCCTTACCCACCTGTCATGTGTCTCAATCTCCAAGCAGCTGGTGAAAACCAATATCGCACTGAGCGCCAGCCCCTGCTGTGGAGGTGGACGCAGCCAGGAATTAAACACACACATGTTCACTCTAGCTCCTTCTGACCTTGCAAACACATTGTGACAAGTCGCATGCTGTTCTGCATGGAACCACCCAGCTTTGGTTTTGATTACATGAGATGCCGCTGGTAAAAAGGAACTATTTTTCAGCAACATGTGGCATCTGACTGCAGATTCTGGGTGGAGCCCATGGACCCTGCCTGTAGAGTCTGTCCGTCCCATCACCACACACTCTGAGCTGAATTCCGTGCTGCGTTAGGCCAACCCTCTGCACAGCAGGGAGCTCAAATGGGAATATTTTCCCAGACATAGCCCAGCAGGGCTAAGATTTTCCCAGGCACAGGAAAAAACGATGATTTTTCCCCTGTCGCTGGCTCCATTTATCCGGAAGGCAACTATTTGATGTTTCATTTCTCTGTTGTAAATAAACCCAATGATGTGACCCTTCCAGGTTATAGCTTTCCTGTCAAGTATCAGGTGTCACAATCCGTATCTTGATACAATAAATTTAAGACTCTAGATCTAGTTGGGACTGCCTGTCAAAGAGCTGGGATGTTTCAGATGACCATCCCGGCAGGATTGGTGCTATGGCTTTAAAGAGAAAAGGAATGTAAAAACCAATAGCAGAGTTTTTGTTTACTCATCATAATTTTTAGGGTACCTTGCAAGGAGATAAGGAAATGGCAAAGGACAGACATGTGGGAGGTTTTTTTATCACTTACTATCTCTTACTATGTTCCACCACTCTCTGGTGAGAACTGCTTATCTAAGTATGTTTTAAATATTCCTGACCTACCCTTTCTATACCCACCCATCACTCCCCCCACCTTCTTAGATTTATTTTGTGGTATCTTTATCCTAATTCAATCAAAATCTGCATGAATGAAAGGACCAGTTATTTACACATAAATATGCAGTTAAGTCAATGGGATCCCTATTTCCGTTGGATTTTACAGCTGATCTCTGATGGGGAGGCCAGAGAGTAAGACTTTTATATTGTCTCATTTACCTTTGATTACTCTCCTTTGCCTATGGGATAAAGTCCAAATTCCTTAATATCAACAAATCAACGAATATTTGAGTCCCTAACATTGTTATTGCATAGCCCTAATTCCTTGACAAAGGAAACAAACAAAAAAGCATCTCTCAACAGAGGACACAGTGGACAACCCATAAATGTTTACTGAAAGAATAAATAAGTGAACGAACCAAGAGGTGGACAAAGTATATATTATCATCCCTGTTTGTGTTTGTGGTCTCACTGTGGAGGTAAAATATTCATTTTAGGGTTACCATAACCATGTTCTGAACCAATTAAGAAATAGGCAAGAAACAGAAAAATGAAAATCAAAATAATATCTTCATTACTGAGAAAAGCTGGGTTGGAAAATGTGCCCTTGGTGTGTGGCAATAAAGGGCTTCCTAACGTGAAACCCCGGCATTAGACAAAACCACCCAGTCATGACACAGTGGACACCCACAGGATTTTATGTTGACGTTGTCCCTAGAAAACTTTTCAAACCAAGAACCAAGAAATAATGTGAAGGGCAGCCTGGCCTCCAAGAGAGAGTGAGAGAGGAAGAGGCCAAGCTGTGACCGCCCCGTTTCTCATCCCAGGCTCACCAATCAGGGCAAGAAGCCAGTGTATAAGCCTCTATAACTTTTCTCTTAGGAAAAAATCCTCCCTCCTGGAATCAAGAGGAGTTGGCAATAAGTGTTTTTCCCCTTTTCCCGTCCACCTCAAATGCCTCCCCAGAAAGCCTTTCCAGACCTACTTCTACCCTTTCCCCAAGAGGAACTCTGTTGGAATTGAGGAGCGGAGACTCCTCAGTCTCTCATAGCTTTCTCTTCTAGCATTTCTCGTATTGTGCACTGTATCTCAGTAATTGTTAAATACGCCTGCATCCCCAACAAGACTATAAAATTGATAAGGACTAGAAACCTGTCTTTTTATCCCTCAGAAGTCTAGGACAGCCAGTGTTCAATGAATGCATTTCCAATCATAGGAATATCAAGCACTGGTGAGTAGTATTTCTTTGGACAAAATTAACCTTCTCAGTTTTCTGAGAAATCCTTTGTTAACGATGCATCTTGAAAGAGAAAAGGTAGCTTCGTCACTCCGGTCCTGTTTGTTCAACAGCTAACAAAGAGCAAGTAGGCCTTTTTAAAACAGCTGCTAGTTGGATTCTCCAACGCTGAACTGCCGACTCCACCTCTGGGTCAAATGGTATAGCTAATTCAGGCGTCCTGGGGGGACATTTCAGGCACAGAAACGACTATTTATACTTATTTTGGACTTTAATAGAAGACTTAAAGTTACTAATTCAAAAGTTTATTTTTTACATAAGCTTTTAAGTTTAATTTGTAATTTTATAAAGATTTTAAAAGATTCATTCTTATATATCTTTTTTTTGGGGGGGGGGGGTGAGGAAAATTGGCCCTAAGCTAATGTCTGTTGCTAATCTTTCATCTTGTTGGTGAGGAAGATTGTCCCTGAGCTAACATCTGTGCCCATCTTTCTCTATGTTGTGTATGGGACACCATCACAGCATAGCTTGATGAGCGGTGCATAGGTCTGTGCCCGGGATCTGAACCTGTGAACCCCGGGCCACCAAAGCTGAGCATGCGAACTTAACCACTATGCCACTGGGCCAGCCTCCATTCTTATATATCCTAATTGTTTATAACATTATTTATAATCACTTATAAGGGGTCTTCAATAAGGGGGAAGTTAATTCCCTTAATTGCCTTGAACTGCATGTATGAATTTAATATATTTGATTTTCTTTTACACACCTAAATTGCTTCTAAAATCTAGAAACTTTCTAAAATATAAGTTCTTATAAATCAAATAAATGCATAAATTCAACATGTCTTGAACTTTCTTAACATTTTAATATTCTTTACACACTTAGTAAAATTCTCAGAACTTTTGACTTAAAAGCACAATAACATCAACTATATTTTGAATTTTAATCATGAGGCCTATTTGTTAACTATCCTCATTTGGTTGCTATTTCAGTTGCCGAAACACATACAGACGATTCCTAAACAGAATATTGTGGGCCGTGTTGACTTCATCACCTCTATAACTTTTCTCATTCCCAGGGTTAAAAGACACTGACTCACTAAAGGGGCTGCTATGTTCTGAATGTTTGTGTCCCCCCAAAATTCATAGGTTGAATCCTAATGCTCAGTGAGATGGTATTAGGTGGGGCCTTTGGGAGGTGATCAGGTCATGAGGGGGGAGCCCTCACGCATGGGATTTGTGCCCTTATCCAAGAGGCCGGAGCAAGCTCATTCGCCCCTCTGCCGTGTGAGGACACAGCAAGAAGTCAGCAGTCTGTGCCCCAGCTGAGGGACTTCACCAGAACCTGACCACGCTGGCACCCCAATCTTGGACTCCCAGACTCAAGAACTGTGAGAAATAAATGTCTGTTGTTTACAAGCCACCTCGTCTGTAGTAGTTTGTTACAGCAGCCTGGGTGGACCAAGACAGGCCATTTATGTTATCCCAAGCCAGTGGGGGTTCCCAACTCAGTGGGCCAAGATGTAACATTAGCTGGAGAAATTTGAAGCTGAGGTGCAGGATTAAAATCCTGCACAAGAAACAGATGGGACTGGTTGAATCTTTTCCAGTCATTGTAACGAAAATTACATTGAAACGTCATTCTAGTGAATCCATAACATACAGAGAGACAGACTGCCCAGCCTACAACCCCGAATTAAAATTCCGTTTTGCTTCATTCTTCCCTCTGAGTTCAGCCTATTTCCCCCTTTTCAGGAACAGGTAACTTCTTTCCCTGCTTGCTTGGATTTGGGGGTTTTGTTTGTTTGCTTTGTTTCGTTGCCCTCTCGTGGCATTTAATGTCTTTCTCTCTGACTCTAAAGACACTTTTAGCAGTATTTCATTTGATCCTTCGGCCTCTAATGTATTTCTTTCATATGTTTTATCCCCTGATTTGGGTAGATCAGATTCAATAATCATTTTTTCCTTTTATTTTTCCTGTTCTGTAAAAGCCACGATTCTTTCAAATATTAATATGACGCCCAGTTGGGTTGTGCATAGCTCTGTGGCTTTGTGAGACTCTGTAGTGGGAATGCCAAAGTCACACTAAGGACAATGAGCACGTGGAAGCTCGCTTGACACTCCAGCTCCCGGCCTTACTGAAAATCGCAGCCCCTCTTTGAAAGCTCCTGCTCGGGTTTCTCCGTGGTTCCCAGCACCTTGGAACACGATGCGGTGGCACTTGCTTCTCCGCTGCCTGGTAGCGTCTTCTCTCGGCGGTGGAGCGCAGGCTCCGCGCGGCGGGCGGCCGGGCTGTGCCCCGCTGAGGGAGCAGGGCGCGGCGGCGAGGGGGCGCTCGGACGGGTACGCTGGGTGAAGGGGTCAATGTTAGCTGCGCTGGCTGCGTGATTTGTGGGGGGCCGCGTAAGATGAAAATGCAAGTCATCTTGTTCAAAAGTTATTAAGAATTTCAAGATAGTGACAGCAGCGTGTTAACTGAAGCACGGGCCCCCTCTAAGCTCAGGACCCTGTGCAGCAGCACGGGTCACAGCCCCCCAAGCGAGCTGGCCCCGACTGGAAGCGCACAAGCGCGCACGCGACAGCGGCACGGGGCCCACCGAGAGATACGCCCGTGTGTGCATCTGTCTGACCCTCCTGGTTATAAACTCCGCGTGGACAAGGTCGTATGTTCTTCACGTTTGTGTGTCAAGTTTGCGTATCGTTGGTTGAATCACTAGGCAACACCACGTAAGAGATAAGTGCTCCAGTGCTCAGCACAGTGCCCGGCAACAAACATAGATGTTTGCTGAACACACAAAGAAATGTGCACGAAGGAACGCTCTGACAAAGAACAGAGCATTTCAAACTCAGGGCACCTTTTGTCCTCCAGAATCCTCCGTGGATGGACTACAGCATCACCAAAGACGCTCAGTGCTGTCAGTATTCGTGTTTTATTTGGGGACTCTTGAGCCTGGAATTGTTCCCCAAAGCCTCTGTTAAAGAATCATTACCTCAGACTTCAAGCATTTCTATTTTCACAGTGGGAATTCTCACCAAGCGAGTGTGAGGAACCAGGCGAGCTACAGAAAGTTAGGGGAACCCAGCACACAAAAATCCCAACAGAAATTGCAGAAATAGGTCAACTGCAAAGGCATATATAGAGGCCACATGCTATATTAATTCTCAGGGAATAAATTCCATGAAAAATTTGAGAACAAGTTCTTATCGAATAGGTATTTGTGGAGGTACATTTTAGCTTACACCACATCCATAATTTGGTTGGAAAATACTCGATGAACAAGTCAAGAGTAAAAAACAATTGTTACTGATATTTTGTTTTGCTTTTAAATGCAGAACTTAGATTGCTCTCTATTAGAATTATATCCCCTTAATCTTTAATCTAAATCATTTCACTGTAGAATCAACCAATAAGGAATTTTAAACCATGCCACAGAGCTGTACAACACTGTGGAGGGAGGGCAGCCATGCTCTTCCCCACCTCGAGGAAGAGAGGGAGGTTAAGCAGCACCAGGGCGAGGTTGGGTGACAGAGAGGTCACCGCTTGATGAGTGGAGATAGAGTCAAGACAAAAATAAAGTCAGGACAGTCAGTGCTGGGGGGGGGGAAACGAACACACAAAGCATAACTCACAGCTTTGGAAAACCACCAACATTTTCAGTCCTAGTCAGGATATAAATCAGATCTGCAGTCAACCATCTGACCGTTTACCTGAGGCCATGAGTTTCAGGGAAAAGCGAGTCCACACGTGCCTCCTCAGTGGGTTCTAGGCTCTCCCCTTCTTCCATTCCCCAAATACACGTCTTCTAATGACCCAGCTGGGAGCTGTAGAGTGAAGGAAGGATTGATAGGCCCCAGGAAGGGGCGTTTGTGTGTTATTGGTTCTATCACTAACACACGCAACATAAGAGGCAAGCACAGAGTGGCAACTGAGATGCAATTTTATTTTATTTATTTATTTTTTTGGTGAGGAAGATTGGCCCTGAGCTAACATCTGTTCCCACCTTCCTCTGTTTCGTATGCGGGACGCTGCCACAGCATCTCTTGATGAGCGGTGTGCAGGTCCTTGCCCAGGATCCGACCCTGCGAACCCCTGAGACGCAATTTTTAACAACATCTCTGTGGTCTATGAAAAAGCCGGAGGAAGGCTCTTAGCCTTTCAGAACACCGTCCTGCATCCTTGAGGTACTGCTCCTATCTCTGCCATAGCCGGGCAGAGCCAACAGACGCGGCATTGGTAGAGCAGAAAAGGCAGAAAGGAACTTGCCTCAAGTCATACAGAGGGGAAGCCAGTAGCCTCAGGAGCCTGACACAGGGACATACTGGGAGAGACGCAAGTGAGTCCGAATCAGACTGGTCAGCTCCACAATCAAGAGCAAGTCACACACCTTCCCGGTGCGGCAGGTTCCTCAGCCCTAAGATGGACTGAGAGCTCTCTGTATGTTCTTTACTTACTTAATGAACATAACGGTTTGACTAGAGTTTGCTAATAAATACAATGGGGTGTTCAATTATGTTTTTCCTTTGCCAATAAAGTGTTTTCATAAAATACAACTTAAAAAAACCTGCACTCTATAACACTGCCTTAAATATTTACAAATCCTAAATAAATGAAGAATACTTTCTAAAACGTCTTTCAGAACAAAATGGAAATAAACTGTATGTGATAGAATAGAATATAAAAAGAATTCAGCTCACAAATAAAGTGAAGCAAGATTTGAACAAGAAAAATCAAAGACTCAAAGTAATATGACGCAGAGACGTTTTTGGCAAGCAGGAGAAAATGTGGGAATGCTTTGTCTCTCACAACCCAGCCCCAGGCCAGTCACGAAAATCCACTAATGATAAATTAGGCTAAGCCAATAAGGGGGTACACGTACACCTGACATTTGTATCAATAGCATATACACTAGACATAAATTATCCAGGCTGTACTTCTGCAAAGACTAGTTAGAAAAAAGATCAAAGTCCATTTGAAGTGAAAGAATTGTAATTTTAAAATTAAGGGAAAGGACAACAGATTAAACTGAGTAGTTCCTGTTGCCCACTATGATAAACCCTTCAAAGTCTTCATTACTCTTTCTTCTCAATTCAACAACCAGGACAACAAAAGAGAGGGTGGTGCATGGTGTGCCCCTCCCCACCCCTGCCTTGGGCTGGGGGACTGGGGAATCTAGCGGGAGTTTAGAAGGAAGCAAGTTCTGAATTTTCTGTTGCTACAAGAATGCAAATCACTCCACAATTTACCCATGATAAACTTAGTTGACTTTCTCTGAATAAGGGATTTCCATACCTGCCACAGCTAGCCAACTTACCTACAAAATAATGCCTCTACATTCCACTTGATAAGCAACTGTGATCCAGAAAAATAAGTAAAATTATGTCAATTGTCCCACAGTCCTTAGCACCCTTGGACGTTTTTCCTGTATCACTATAATATCCCTGATAGACACTAGAGCAGTGCATCCCGCAGCTGAGGTGGGATAAGCGCTGATGAGCGAACAGACAGCTGAGCCAAAGGAGAAATGAAGACGGCAGAAGAGAAACTCACTGATGACGGTGGGGTACAGGAGTGTTTACGTCCATCCTCTGGCTCCTCCTCGTGTCTCCAGGTTCTCAGGCTTCCACCTCCTTAACCCTCCTCTGATCCCTCCACCCATCTAGAATTTTTGGGCTTGTCAAGGAGAGATGGCCAAAAGAATGTTGCTTAAACCCATCAATTTTTATTATGTTTAAAAAACTTGGTCAAATAGGTGAAAAATTTTGTGTAATCTGAGACTAAATCAGGAACTGAGTCTTCTCTATTCCTTTACTTCTTTCTCAATTTCCTGTTACTAAAATAACAAAGAATTAGCTGTGGTGCTCTTAGTGATATTGGGTCCTTCGGTCCTGCCTGCAGTCCTCAAATTGTCTATCTGCAGGAAAACTTAGGGAATCATGTGCCACTACAATTTGATCTTATCCTGCTTCCTCTGTTATTTAGTTTCTATCATTTCCCCCAGAGCCTCTCCTTCAGTCTCACCCTGCATGACCCTAAAATGTTTTTCTCATAACTCCCACTCCTCCTTTGCCTCTTGAACGCCCCACGCAGGTGCTACCTGTGATGTCATGACGCACACTTGCTCTTCTGACTTTCCATGGCTTTCAAGCAATACAGCTCAACACTCACGGTACACTCACTGCCCTGTGCTGTCCTCGCATCATCTAGTGTCAGCCGAGACTGCGCTTGAGCGCAGGACTCATGTCCTACGCTTCTTTCCAGTCTGGCGTTGGCTATTATCAGCAATATTTGTTTATTCGCTAGTCTGTTGAAACCATAGATCTGTTTCTGTTTTCCAAGAGGAATATTCTCAGTGTTGTAACTGGCCCTGTATCATGTTGGTTCTCTCTAGTAAAAATAACATCCAAAGTCATAGCTTTCCAAGTTTCTACATCCCTAAAACTCTGTTACACAGGACTTTTGCATTAAAAGGATCGGTTACATCTCTGACCAAATTAGGATTCTCTCTCTAACAAAAATTGTACAACATTCTTGCATCAGGCCCCTGGCCAAGAATATCTATTTTATTTGCTTCATCGTTTATTTTTCATTCATTTACTTATTTATATCTTTAACAAACACTTAATCAGCACCTATATGGAAGGCACTTTTTACAGTCATTTCTCTCTCTTTTTTACTCTGGAGAATGCCAATAAAATGAAGATCCTGTTGTCTGGTATGCGCAGAGTGGCATAAACACAGAGGTGCAGATCACAGAGGAGCAGCTGCGAATGAGGACGCTAGGTCTGTGGTGGGGATCAGGAAGCCCCTCGCTGCTTCAGACTCGACACAGTCTGCGTTTACAGCGGCGTGGACTGAGGCTGGTTGCTGCCTGCCAAAGCTGGTGTCTACAGCAGAAGGTCTCCCAGCAGCATGTTGACAAAATATGTTCAATCAGGTGGGGTAAGTGCGTTTGGCACTTTTTTCCCCACTTCTGTCTGCCTTTTGATGTCTAGAAAAGTGCCACTTGTTAACCAAGTTACCCCATTTGAAAGAAGCTTCCCCTGATTTGAAGACTTGCATGGCCAGACTTGCCTCCTCTCCTTTGACTCCATTTAAGTTGGGTCTGGTCTCTGACTTCAAGGCTGCAGACTTCAAGGGGGTTGACAGCAGAAGCAAAGAAAGGAAGCCGACTGGGATGGCTTCTCCTGCTCCTGAATACTGCTTGAGTGCTTCTCTGTCCATTAGTATGCTTGTTTTCTGTTTCTATTTTTCCTCTTCTCCCTCTCTCCCTCCAACCAATTCATGAATCATTTGAGGGTGGAGTTCCAAGTTTTTAAAAGAGTAATCCCACTTGATACTTGTATGACCATTTAGAACCCAGCCCTCGAGGAAGGGAAGGGCAGGCTGGGCTCCAGCCTGGCTCTGTCACAGATCCGCAACAGAACAATAGCTCGGGCAAATACTACCATTATTTATTACTTATTCCATCAAGTTGATTTTCTCTCCTTTAAAAACAAAATCAACAAATAAAGAAAAACAAGGAACTGAGGTGATTTACGGAGATATATAAAACAGGTTAAAAAATAACATGGATACAGAAAATGTAAGAAAAAAACGAATTAAATAATCTACAAAATGTATATACTATGGGTACCAGTTGGGGTTTTAAATTAGGTGCTAAGATTCCTAGAGACCAAAGTGAACAACATCACTTAGATTTAATTTCTTCTACTCTCTTATCTGTAAAATTGGAACAAAAAATATACCTGAATTATTCAACGATCGTGGATGCAAATGTTTCTCACCTAGTGTCTAACACTGACTAAGCACTCAAAAATTAATTTAATCTGAATCTAAATATTTCTTGAGTACCTGCTATGGCAAGGTCACTTTGAAAATTTTAAATTCTATATGATGTTAAGATGTTATTTTATTAACCTGTGTGTCAGAGCCATAATGTGCTAAAAAAGGGTTTATTGCCTCCAATTATCTCCTTACCAACAGTGACTAGAAAGCAAATATCAATATTATTTTTATATTTCTGTGAAGAATTTGAAATTTTAGAAAATACTTTCAATATTTCTATAAATCTAGGAAAATTTTGTACTAATGGACATTGTCCAGCAAAAATGCCTTCACCATGTGCTCTTCGTGCTGCCACAGATTTCTGGTTCATATTTTATGAGCTGTAATAGCATATCCAACCAGCATTTTGCTGGTATTTTTTCTTATTCAATAAGTAATTAATAACTTATTCTTTAATTTATTCAATACTTTTAATTATTTTTAAATTTTAAATTCACAGAAGACAATATACTTATTTCATGCATTTTTAGAGTATGATTACAGGATCTCAGTTTTAGCAAAAATGTTATGGGTCATTTTTGTAAATTTGCAGGTTTTGTAAAATTAGAGTTTAACTCTCAGTTGTTTAGAGTCCCTGAGGATCTTCAGGCACAGATCCAGTGGCCACTGCCAAGCTAACACCATCACTGCTCTCCTGACTTTCCACTACCACACACAGATGTCTGATGAGCTCTTACATCAGGCAGGACCTTTGGTGTCTGTCCAGGCCTCTTGTACGGTGGCTGAAGAAAAGGAAACCTTGGCAGGTTGACACCGTGAGTTAGTGGTAGAAATAAAGCTTTACTCAGATCTTCCGACTCCAAGTCCAGTGCTCCATCCACCTTTGTGTAGAATTTTCAACCTTTAAGAGAAAACAGCAGGTTCTATAGTTTCCTATGTAATGGCCTCCCTAATGCAAGAGGAAGCAAGATCGACTTCAGAAAATTGGCTTGAAAAGGTCTAGGAAAAGATCTGTTAGGTCATTTGAATTCAAAGAGGGAGCCCATGTAAAGTAAAGCAGGGTGAGTACACATACACACAAATACACAGAGATACACATACACACAAAGAAAGGAAGCACACACAGAGATACACATACACATTCCTACATGCATACATACACACATAGACACACATACACACAAACACATATAGATACACGTACACACAAACAGAGATACACATACAAACACACAGATATGCATACACACACCTACGTGCATACATACACACAAACACACACATAGATACACATACACACAAACACACAGAGATGCACATACACACAAACACAGAGATACACATATACACACCTACATGCGTACATATACGCAAACACACACATAGATGCACACAAACATGCACCTACATACGCACATGCACGTACTCACACATACACATACACACACCTAGAAGCACACACCTACACACATACATACATATACAGATTCACACATATACATACATACACACACACAAAAGCACACCTATAAGACACACACACCTACATATACACACACATGCATGCACACACAGAGACACATACTCCTACACACACCCCTACACAAATACACACAAGCACATACATACATGCAAAAAACACACTCACACGATACACACACCTACATACACACACATACACCCATACAAGCACACACAAACACACGGTAATGGCTAGAACAGATGATTAAAATGTTCAAGGATGAAGAATTAGAAGTTCGAGATTACTGAATTTATTTACAGCACACCTGATTCGTGTGAACACAGAGCAGACTTTGCTTCACACGTCTCATACTAGCCTTACTATAACTTTCTATTGTTTGTGGTCTAATCAACACATTAGAAACGTTTGTCTTGTTACTTTCTAAACTTTCACATGTGCTGAAATTAGACAGCTTTGCATTGCCATCTAAGACCCTGTAACGCTTTGAAAAGAAACTTTCACAGTGCTTAAAGAAAGAGGAAACTATTTCTCACTACATTCTATAATTTTTCATATTTTGGAAGAGACCGCAGCTTCAGAAAAGTCTGAAAGAGGTGATTGTTAGACCTAGAAATTGTACCTTTACTGCTGGGAAGTAGAGGACACTGCCTAATCTTCCTTTCAACAGGCTTCTGAGAATGTCTTTAATGCTCTCTGGGAATGTCTCTTGGCTCTGCATTGTTCCTCTCTTGAGTGACTCAAAGACTGTGTGACTCTGTTTAATAAGCATGAGATAGTAACAATCACACCAGATTGTTCATCTGTAATTTGAGATTCCTGGAAGAAAAGTAATGCACAGTAGCTTATGTCTGACTGACATAGTTGAGTTTCTTTCAGAGTCTTGGTGATGGAGGCACTATTTGCCATGTTCTGTCTGGACGGCATGTCTGAGTTAGACGTTGGAGTCAGGCAAGTGTGTGTTCACCCTAGAACTGCCACTTGTCAGTGGTGAGAACTGGGGCACTCAATTTAGCCACCCCGAGCCTCACCTTCTTCATTTTTAAAATGAGGATAATACTACATACCCCCCAGGATTCATTGAAAGTGACTGGCTCATAATAGCCTCTCAAAATATGTGTTTTATTTTTCAGTTTATTATTCACGGCATCAAAACAACCACTATCTCAGGGAAATGAGAAGTCTTAGTTAGACAAAGTATTTTTTATTGTCTTTTATTTTTCAACAACCAGCTTCAGCAAATTACAAAAGGGCTTTGAAAAGATTAAGAAAATGGTTTCAAACTAAAATCGTATTTTTATTGATAACAATACTGTTATTAATTAATAATAGCATCTTCTTCAGCTCTTCATTTTTGCCAACTAGAAAATTAATCAGTTATTTATTGAACAAGAAATTAAAAGGAGAATGTAACCCTTTATCGATTTTTTGAGCATTTTCCAGCTGTTAGTTTAGAATGAATGTCATAGAACTTTTAACCCTGCCCCCTAGCAATATATAACAAAAACAATTTTAGCAAAATGTAAAGGCAATGTTTATGAGTCGTGTTCAAGTTGTAGTTTTGACTTGGTTCGGGTTTTGTTACACATAACATCTGCTGCTCCGTAAAAGACACCAACAGCTCATCTGAGTGTCTATGACAGTCCCTCCAAAATCCAGCCGGGACCACAAGCGGCCGGACTCTTCTCGCTGGACAGTCTGCAGACAGACGGCTGGAGACTTCTGTCCACGGCATGCGGTGACCTCTTTTTTACCCAGAATTTAGTGGTTCCACATGGTTCAATTTTTCCCCAGAACTTGAGCCAATACTGTAATGGGTAGACTTAAATAATTACTGTGCCACCTACTCACAAAAACATTGATGAGTCTCTCCTTTCTTTGAAACTATTATTCACTCATTTGATAAGTGGCGCTCATGGTTAGGTGTGATTTATGCTAAAAATCAACTGTGTTATTGTAATCTATGATATTTTATACAGGCTTACACAATATCAAGCATCCAGAGAAAGTTTAAAACTTTGGGCATGTACCTAGATGTTTATTCTACATTCCACTAAATGCTCAAATACATTTTTTCAAATAATCATGTTAAAAGAAACTTTCATGTGGAGGTGTAGCTGGAGTCAAACTACAGATGCAATATGAGAACATACGTTTACTTAGTACTAAAAAGGAAAAGGGATGTAAAACTCTGTGTTTTATTATTTTTAGGAAGTAAAGGATCCAGTTTAAGACATTTTCCCCAGATGTTTGCTTCATGGAAAGAAGCACACAGTGACAAGAAAAACCTGACTCTGTCCAAGATCATCATTATTAAGCAATGTGTCTGGGAATGTGTGCCATAAACCTGAAAAAATTAAAACCTTTATAGACATTTCTGTAACTACTTGTTACATATTTCCTTTACTGGAAATGAGTTCCTTTTTTTTTTTCCTTGTTTGCTTTCTATTTCTGTTAGTTAGACATTTTTTTCCTTACAGGAAAAAAGGATGAGAGAAGATAAAAATTTTACATAGTGTATTTCTATCTTAATCCCATTTAAATATTTAGAATTCAATCCATCATACATCCTAAAACTCAAACTCAGTTACGTCATTCACATCTATTGTGTAGTTTTCACTGGTCTGCTCTCTAATCACGCAAATGCACATTTTCCAGAATTACTGGATCTTTCTAACCCATTAGCCCAAGTGAGCACAATTTTTTCTCCCACAAACCTTCCCTTTATGAAACTAAACTCAATAAGATTTTTCCCTCTGGGTCTCACAACTGACAAATCATGAGCAGGTCTTTGGTACTAATCACATCAGACTCACTGAGGAAGGGCAGTTTGCGAAGCTGAAACAGCTTGGAAGGACGAGCCAGGAAACTTGGGACTGTAGAACTAGCTCCGTTGCACACAGCAGCGTCTGGATGACAAACACGCCAGCAGCAGCACATCGGTCCCTCAGGAGCCTCCTCTGAGAGCACATTATCCGTTAGAGCATTTCAACAAGAGGGAAAGCACAGACAGCCCTGGAAAAAAGGTCAGAGGTCACACACGCAGCCCCCTATTTTGCACAAACATGAAGTCAGACCTGGAGAGGCTTGAGACCAAACCATGTGAGCAAAGCTGGCACCTGAGGTCCCATCTCTGACTCCCTGTTCTGTCCGTAAGCGGCCTCATTTAAAGCAACATGGAAGCTCTTGGCGGCGAGGCAGTCGTCTGAAACGCTTGCCCAGAGTGTGGAATTCTCAAGACTGTCAGGACTGGCAGCCCACGGCAGACGGCTGTTGGTTGCCTACCAAACAGTCATCCCCCCACTGGCTCCTTGCTCCAGAACCCCAGCTCAACTGAGCACGGAGCGGCCATGTGCCCTGGGGAAGGTGGGCCTTCTGACCCAGGCTATGCCAGCTCCCTGGCCAGTGAGTGGGTCACCAGGGGCATAAGTTGCAGTTCAGGCCACAAGACACGAGATTTCTGCTAGTTCTTCTGGGCCATTTTCTTCCCTCTCAAGACAGAACGTGAAAAGGAATGGGCTCTCTCCTCCCTCGGCCTCTACACAGTGTTGTTTGAGCTGCATCGGCCATCTTGCTCCTGAAGGAGCAGGTCCGAGGACAAAAGGCAGCCTGTCGAGGATGGCAGAGAGCAAAGACGAGGGAAGAACTCGACCCGTGCTAGTCCGTGGAGCCACTGAAGTAACTTCCCGCGGACCTGTTCCTCCTCCAAGCTCCGTACGAGAGATGATAACTTGTCCTTATTGTTAGGTCACTTGAGTTGAGTTTTCTGTTGCTCACATCTGAATACATTCTTTTACTAAGTATTCAAAGTGGGAGTGAGAGGGGCCCTGCCTCGAGTCAGGGTGTTGGGCCCCCCTGACCCCGGGGAGCGAGAGGCCATCCCCCGCCAACCACCAGCCTGATCTGGGGGTCTGGAGATGGTAGCTCTCCAACCATCTCCCTCTGCCAGGAGCGCTGTCTCTCCGCCCCTGTCGGGAGAACTGTGGCACCCTCTTCCCAGCCTAACCTCAGGTTTTTGAGCTGCAGCTGAAGGCAGAGCTCTCAAACGCCTGCCCTATTCCCTGAGCCCATTCTAGGGGCGGGGACGCCTTGAGGCTCTCTCCAGTCGGCCTTTTGCCAGTGGCCCTGCTCCCAGAAAAGGGAGGCCTCATTTCCAGCAGGACGCCCCCGGCCCGCCCTTCTCCCAGGCACTGGGCCAAGTCTCCTCACAGCTGCAGGCACCACAGCCTCATCCCCAGCCTGCACCAGCCCACTCGTGCTCCTGGGGCTCGGGGGGCTCGGGGGGCCTGCCTTGCCTTCCCTGGGCCCTGCCTCCTCTCCTGTGTTCTCAGGGAGTGCCGGGCCTCAGACTCTCCTTTCACATTGGGGTCCCCCAGCCCCTGGTTAGTCCCTGTCTGCTGGCATCATCAGGTTTTGTGAGGCGTGAATAAAGGTGATGTGGAGCCAAAAAAAAAATCAAGCTGTACACCTTATACACATATACAATTGTTATTTGTCAATTACACCTCAGTAAAGCCGGAAAAAATATATGCTTACAACTGTGACATAAAACGAGGTACTCTGAAGATGCTAAGAGAACGGATGAATGGTGACAGGACTAAGAAATACAAAGTCCTGGTCTTCACCTTAGGACACTGGAATCACAGTGGCATCCACAGGGCCCCGCAGCTTTAGGGGAGACCTATAATAATATACATATATACCAAATATTTCACACGCCCTCTGTAAAGAGTCAGCACACTTTGTGAGATAACTGTGGTATCATACCAACCTGCACACCAACTGAAGTGTTAGGTTGTCGGCTCCAGTGGCCAGTGCCGGGAACACTTAGGAAGCAGGGGATGTTGATGTTTTGCTGCATTCCCAATGACCCCTTTAGCACCCCATTATCACATATCAATCGCCAGTTCCCCTGCTACATTTAATAAGATGCAACCTTCCTTTTTTCTGATAAGGGTATGAGATGATATTATATCAATCTATTATGCTTTATTAAAAGATATATATCGATCTATTGGGTTCTATTAAAAATTGACTACACAAAGGAACAATGCACAAATAGTGCTGTCCTGGGGACAGAAAGTTAAGAAGACATTTGGGGCCTGGGATCCTCCTAGTGTCCCTCAGTTCACCTCACTAGACAACTGCCTGGTCAGCCTACAGTGCAGCCAACCCTGGAGAGTGTGTGTTGTTAAATAACCAAAACGCAGCTGAGTAAATCTGAGGGTCTAATCAGCTTTACTGATCAGGAATCGGGCAGCATCCCATCTAGCAAGTAGAAAGGAGCTCCAAAGAGCTACAGAAAAGCAAAGGTTTTTAAAGGCAGAGAGTGGCTGGAAAAGGAAATTATTAGCAAAGGATGCATTGTTTCAGGTAAGGTTGCCCTCCTCAGGGGAACAGAAGGGGTGTATCAGGCAGCTTACCTTACTAGTGCTGACCAGGGAATTCTAGGTTGACTGGTCAAAGGTTACACTCCTGTGGGAGGTTAAAACTGCAGTTGGGTTAATATGAAGTCCTGGTTTGCTGACGTGGGTCTGAGCACAAACGACTCCATTTTGGGCTTGTTGTCTCTTTTTCAACAGTGTATACTGGCCTAGCCCACCCTTAGCCAGAGAAAGAGTCCTCAAGAAACACTCAGACATCTGCTTATTTCAGAGAGAAAGGTCCGAGTGTCTCATACGGGGCCTTCTCCTCTTGGCTGAGGGAAAGCACAAGCATAATAAAAGCAGCTATTGTCTAGGTGTTTTTAAAAATTCCATTATGTAATTAATCAAATTGGATCAACCCACTTTAAAATAATCAGCTCAGCCATGTCATAGCATGACTCCATGGATTTAACATATAGTACTAAGGAAAAGAATAGAATTACAACTTATGGTCTTCATTTTTGATAAATATGGAATATTTCAACTCTTGGGGAAGTAAACACATTTTTCACTGAATTACCTAGGTAACTGCCTCACATCCCTGCCTCTCCCAATTCTGCCACTTTAGACATAGCCAGAGAGGAAAATAAATACATCTTTTTAGCAGAATAATTTTACTATGATAAAAAATGCAAATATTGTACGGTCGAAATTTTTCAAGAATTCTAGATCATAAGTGTATTTCCACAATACTAGCAAAATGGACCGTTTCTAGGTATTCCTCCATGGCTAAAGAGTATTTTGCAGAGTCCCCGCCTGGGCCACATGCTAACGTGATACATTTCTGGAATGCGGGTCTGAAACATGAGATAAAATACTGGTTTCTAGTAAAGGTCTAATGGCCCCAAACAGAGTTAGTGGATTGGCAGAAAAGGAATCTCATCACCCTCCAGTTTTCCAGGGAGGCTTCAGGATGTCCAGGATGTCCAGAATCCAGAAGAAAAGGATTCTTCTTTCTTTTTTTCATAGAATTTTCCCAAACCTGAACTCAATCTAAATACTGAATGTTAAAAATTCAGATTTTATACAACAAGAACGAGGAGATTAAGAGGCAGCTCTGGTTCCAGTCCTGGCCCTAATTGGCTGGAGGCCCTGAGAGAAGTCACCTTAGCTCTCTGGGCCTCAGTCTCCTCCACTCTAAAATGAACAGGATGCTCTCCTGCCTGTCTCCTCTCTCTATCACTCTGCAATTGTGCTCAATGACCTTGATCTAAATAAAAAGAATTTGTGTCTAACTCTGTAAAATACCTCAGAATACCTTAAGGTCAAATCCAAAATTTTGGAGAGCAGTCTAATTTTTCAAGAAAATCTTAAATCCCTCATTATCGTGATCTTTATCGCCCACTTCCTCACCATGATCGCCTCCCCGGTTTTTGGACCCGATCATCCTCCATTACTCTCCACCTCAGAGAAGACATAGCGCCAAAATTCACCCATCTTCTCAAGCCAGAAATAAGGAGGCATCCTTGGAACCTCTCTTTCCCTCATCGTCCATGTCTAATCCACCCCAGGCATCTGGAATATCTCTAACTCTCTTTCATCTGGCCTTTAATATCTACTTCAGTGACCTTGAGGCTCTAATCCACTCTGGCTTTTCCCTAAACTATTTACCACACTACAACAGAAAGGATTCTTTGTAAATGTCAGTTCTGATCATGTCTCTGGCACTCACACACACACACACACACACACACACACACACACTCCCCAAACCTTCAATGATTATCTTCACCCTCAGCGTAAACAAACATAACAAAGAGTGCCTGCTTCCTTTCACCAGTCAGTGCCTCCTCCCTGACATCTAATAAATGAATTCAGTAAAGTTGCAAGATACAAAATTAATATACAGAAATCAGTTTTGTTTCTATACAATAATGATGATCTACCAGAAAGAGAAATTAGGAAAACAATTCCATATACAATTGCATCAAAAAAAATAAAACACCTAGAAATAAATTTAAGCAAGGAGGTAAAACTATAAGATATTGATGAAAGAAACTGAAGATGACACAAAAAAATGAAAGGCTATACTGTGCTCATGATTGGAAGAATTAATATTGTTAAAATGTCCATACTACCCAAAGCAATCTACAGATTCATTGCAATCCCTATCAAAATACAAATGGCATTTTTCAGAGAACTGTAATCAATAATACTAAAATTTGTATACAACCACAAAAGACCCTGAAGAGCCAAAGCAATATTGAGAAAGAAGAACAAATCTAGGTATATCACGCACCCTAATTTTAAGCTACACTACAAGGCTATAGTAATCATAAAATTATGGTACTGGTACAAAAACAGACACATAGATCAATAGAACAGAATAGAGAGCCCAGAAATAAACCTACACTTATTGTGGTCAATTAATCTATGACAAAGGAGGCAAGAATATACAATGGGGAAAACACAGCCTCTTTAATAAATGGGGTTGGGAAAACTGGACAGTTAATGCTTAAGAATGAAACTGGACTACTTTCTTATATCATATACAAAAATAAACTCAAAATGGATTAAAGACTTGAATGTAAGACCCAAAACCATAAAATTTCTCAAAGAAACATAGGCAGTAAACTCTTTGACAACATCTTAGCAATATTTTTTTGGATCTGCCTCCTCTGGAAAGGGCAACAAAAGCAAAAATAAACAAATGGGACTACATCAAACTAAAAAGTTTTTGCACAGCAAAGGAAACCATCAACAAAACAAAAATGCAACCTGTTGAATGGAAGAAGCTATTTGCATATCTGATAAGGGGCTAATATCCTAAATATATAAAGAACTTATACAACTCAACAACAAAAAAATAAACAATCCAATTAAAAAATGGGCAGAGGATCTGAATAGGCATTTTTCCAAAGAAGACATACAGATGGCCACCAAACACGTGAAAGATGCTCAATATCAGGGAAATACAAATAAAAACCACAATGAGATGTCACCTCACATCTGTCAGAATGGCTGTCATGAAAAAGACAACAAATAACAAGCCTTGGTGAGGATTTGGAGAAAAGGGAACCCTTGTATACCGTTGGTGGGAATGTAAATTAGTGCAGACTATTAAAACAGTATGGAGGTTCCTCAAAAAATTAAAAATAGAACTACCTTATTATCCAGCAATTCCACAATTCCACTTCCCAATATTTACCTGAAGAAAACAAAAACACTAATTTGAAAAGACAAATGCACCTGTGTTCATTGAAATATTATTTACAATAACCAAGATCTAGAAGCAACCTAAGTGTCCACCGACAGATGAATGGATAAAGAAGATGTGATACACACACACACACACACACACACACAGGAATATTACTCAGCCATAAAAAAGAATGAAATCTTGCCATCTGTAACAACATGGATGGACCTAGAGCGTATTATGATATTATGCTAAGTGAAATAAGTCAGACAGAGAAAGACAAATGCCATATGGTTTCACTTATATGTGGAATCTAAAATCAATGCAAATGAACAAAACAAAACAGAAACAAACTCATAAATACCGAAAACAAACTGGTGGTTGCCAGAGGGGAGAGGGGTTGGGCAAAATAGGTAAACGGATGTAAGAGGTATGAACTTTAAGTTATAAGTCACAGGAATATAATATATAGTATGGTCAATATAGTCAATAATATTGTATTTATTTATTTATGTTTTTGTGAGGAAGATCAGCCTTGAGCTAACATTCGTGCTAATCCTTCTCTTTTTGCTGAGGAAGACCAGCTCTGAGCTAACATGTATTGCCAATCCTCCTCCTTTTTATTCCCCAAAGCCCGGTAGATAGTTGTATGTCATAGTTGCACATTCTTCTAGTTGCTGTATGTGGGACACGGCCTCAGCATGGCCAGAGAAGCTGTGCGTCGGTGCACGCCCGGGATCTGAACCCAGGCTGCCAGTAGCAGAACGCACACACTTAACCGCTAAGCCATGGGGCCAGCCCCAATAATATTGTATTAACTTTGTATGGTGACAAATGGTCACTAGACTTATTGTGGTAATCATTTTGTAATGTATATAAACATTGAATCACTATGTTGTACACCTGAAATTACCATAATATTGTATGTAAACTATACTTCAATAAAAACAGACAAAAAATAATAAAATAAATATTTGTTGTTTCCTTCAACTAAAGGGTAAAATTATAAATTGTTAAGTGAGGAAAGACTTAATCATGGAACGTATTTCATCAAGAATTTAGGAAAGATGTCAAAAATAGAAAGGAAAATAATAGTCATCCAAAACTAGCTTGTGATATTCACTAAATTTGGAAATAATTTAAAAAAATTTTTCTATATTCTATCTTTTTTCCCAGCTTTATTGAAGAATAATTGACAAAACTGTAATATATTTAAAGTGTACAATGTGATGATTTGATATACGTAAACATTGTGAAATGACTACCACAATCAAGTTAATGAACACATCCATCACCTCACAGCCTTTTTTTTCTGAGAACACTTAAGAACTGCTCTCTTAGCAAATTTCAGCTGTACAATACCGTATATTAACTACCTCCTCCAACCTCTAGCAACCATTATTCTACTCTTTGTTACTATGTTTAATTTCCAGTATACAATACAGTATTATTAACTACCATTAACTACCCATCCCTCAGCCCCTGGGAACCATCATTCTGCTCTTTGTTTCTACCAGTTTGACTTTTTTTTTTTAGATTCCACATATGAGTGATATCATAGAATAATTGTCTTTCCCTATCTGGCTTATTTCACTTAGCATAATGCCTTCCAGGTCCATCTATGTTGTCACAAATGGCAAGATTTCCTTCTTATTTACGGCTGAATAATATTCCATTGTATTTATATGTATGTATATATATATCACGTTTTCTTTATCCATTCATCTGTTGATGGACACTTAGGTTGTTTCCACATCTTGGTTATTGTGAATAATGCTGCAGTGAACATGGGAGTGCAGCTATCTCTTCAAGATAGTGATTTCATTTCCTTTGGATAAATACCCAGAAGTGGGATTGCTGGATCATATGGTAGGTCTAGTTTTAATTTCTTAAGGAATCTCCATACTGTTTCCCATAGCAGCTGCATCAGTTTACATTCCTGCCAGCAGTGCACAAGGGGTCCCTGTTCTCTACATCCTCACCAACATTTGTTCTCTCTTGTCATTTTGAGTATAGACATCCTAACAGGTGTGAGGTGGTTCTGATTTGCATTTCCCTGATGATTAGTGACATTGAGCATCTTTTCATATACCTGTTGGTCATTGTATGTTTTCTTTGGAAAAATGTCTATTCAGGTCCTTGGCCCATTTTTCCATTGAGTTATTTGTTTTTTTACTACTGAGTTTTAAAAGTTCTTTATATTTTTTGGATATTAACGCCTTATTAGATATATGGTTTGGAAATATTTTCTCCCATTCCATAGGTTGCCTTTTAATTTTGTTTATTGTTTCCTTTGCTGTGCAGAAACTTTTTAGTTTGATGTAATCCCACTTGTTTATTTTTGATATTGGTGTTAGCAATGATTTTTAGGATCTGACACCAAAAGCACAGGCAACAAAAGCAAAAATAAACAAGTGGGACTACATCATGTCTTAACATGGAAATGACTTTAGAGGCCTACCAAGTTCAACCTCTTAATTTTTCAAAATGAGGAAACAAGGGTCCCGAGGTGAAATAATTTGTCCAAGGTCACAGGGGGTCATGGACAGTATCTGGCATAAAATCCCCTAATCGTGGGTATGGGAACAGTAAAGGGCATGAACTCCCAGATTTAATATGTTTCCCTTACACATTCCACCAGTTCGTCATTAATTTGTTTGATAAACTCTGTTTTGAAAATATAAAATTATACTGAAAGGATTGAGGTTAACAATAAATTTTCCAGCCCTGCAGAGGTCTGTGCGATGGATGAAGGCAGAATGGGAGACAGGAGCTTCCGGGAGAGCAAACCCTGATTGAAGCTGGCAGGACAGCTGGATGGGTCCTTGGAAGGCAGAAGACCAACACTGGCCTCATGGATGACTGTATATAGATTCTTAAAATGTTTTTCTCACTTAACATTTTCACTTATTCTCATTTCTTTTTAAACTAGAAAAATAATAAAAATGGAAAGAAAAACGTCACATATGTCATTTGAAACCAAGCATCACTCCTAGCATTTTGGTATATTTTCTTCAAGTTCTGTGAACATATTTTCATAGAGTTATGATCAAATGACTAAATGATTCTACTAGCTATTGAGTAGCAACATGTCACACTAAAATGATGTCACTTTTTACTAAAATATAGGGTAGGTGTCAAAAATAGTACCACTAACTTTCTGGTTCATTCAGTAGCCCAAATGTCCCAGAATGCCATGTGGCTCCCCTTCATCACTGTTGGAGAGTTATAGTTCGGGGTGGGAGGAAAGTAGAAAAAGGATGTTTATTTACACAGAAGCAAAACTTGAAAATAAATAATAGAGTGAGCTTGGGTGTAACTGACACAGGCTAACTGACATCCACTTTCTGAATATGTTTGAGGGCATGTCATTCACAAAATCACAACTCACATTTGAATAAATTGAAGAACAATCACAGACGAATCGTCTCCTCTAAAATGTCATAGCATGAATGAATTAATGGCAGTTAATAAAAATATTCAATTAATTAGAACAACACATTAGCAGACCAGGCTAAGTTAGAGTTTTTATGCAATGTATTTTCAATACGTTACCAACGTATGGAAATTACCCAATGTGATTTCAGTTTCTTTAAAGATAAACCATATAAGCTTCCAGATCTTGCTTTTTAATACTATTGTCCCACAAAAGAAACCAGGGCGCTTTGGAGATACAATGATTCTAAGTCTTGGCAGTAAATATACATGATGAGCCTGGAGCATCTTGTAGTGCCAGAAAATAAAGCACTAAAAAAAAAAATCCCACAATGATAAGGGTATGTCAAAGGGGCACAGAAACCAAGCGAAAGAACTCCCAAAGGCCAAAGCTGGAACACTATGAGCAACAAAATATAGTACTGGATTATAACCCCAAAATAAAATAAATATCCATAAGCCCTTACCAATACAAATAAATAATTGAATAAGTTAACAAATGGGGGGAATAGAGACAAATCTCTCATGCATAAAAATTCCAAATAAATTATGTAGATATTTCATCCCAAAGCGGGGGGCATAACTCTCTGCTCCTTGAAAGTGAGTGTGCCTCATGAGCACAATATAGAAAGTGGGGGAGAGGAACTTCAAAGTGGACCACCTGACAAGTGCTACCTGAGCCAGGCGAGCAAGGTCAACATCAATGACTAAGGCTATGTACCCTGGATGTGATGTGCTGAAAATGTGACCTTCCTCCTCAAAACCTATAATCCCAGTCCAATCATAAGAAAAACATCACACAAGTTCCAATGGAGGGGCAGCCTCTGATGTACCTGCCCAGCACTCCTCAAAGCTGTCCAGATCCTCAGGATAAGGGAAGTCTAAGAAGATGTTACAGCTGAATAGGAAACTTGTGGCTGCACGTCATGCAGTGTCCTGCATGGGTTCTCAGACAGGAAAAGGCATTAGATAAAAACTAAGGAAACCTAAATAAACTGTGGCCTTAATTAATAATAATGTATCAATATTGGTTCATTAATTATAACAAGAATACCACAATAATGTAAGATGTTAATAATAGAGAAAACGGTATGCAGGAGGGAAATGGGAATTCTCTACACCATCTGCTCCATTTTTCTGTAAATCTAAAACATTTCCATTAATAAAAAATAGAATAAAGTATAAGATTCATAATCATTTTTAATTAACAAAAATGTTCTGCTTGTTCTATTTCTCATAGCTAGCTCCTAACAAAATGAGCAGCTTCAGGTCAGGGATGGTCTGGGCGTCAGTGGCTCTCATTTAAATCACCTAACATATTCTAATAACAATAAATCAGAATATCTGCTGATGGGTATCAGTAATTTTTTAAACTTGATCATACTACCAAAAGTCTAGTTTTACCAACAGAAAAATCTCATATAACCAAATCATAAAATCGCACCTTTTGCCATCAGCATGAAATGTCTCTTTCTCATAGTAGAAAGTAAAGTTGCTCCCTTTTTCTTTCTCCCTTGGGGTACCTGGGGGATTCAGCAATGATTCTGGCAATATAAAGATGAGTAAAATAGTGACTACAACCAACTTAAATTTTGGAAACTTAAAGCAGCAAATTACAAAATCTCTCTTGTTTTATTTCTCTTTTATTATCTTGGCAAATCATTTCCTAGGATATTGAAAATTAGTGTAGTTTAAAAAGAAAGATGAGCTTGAATTGAGGGAAAAAAATGAAATTTTTTGATCTTAAAAAAACTAAAAAATCTAAATTCAAGGCATCTAAATTTCTGGTGAGTACAGACAATCCCTGCTAGCACTTGGGAAGTGCTATCGAAATGACCCTTCTGAAAAACACAGAACCACATACAGCTTCCCGAGTGCAAGTGCGTCCTGGACAGGAAATCACGAGACAAACCCCGAGCCCCGTGCATAAGACCACAAGGTGTGCCAATCTCCAGCTCCCTGCTCGGCCCCACCTAAAACAGGGACTTCCCAAATGCTTGGACAGCATTGCCAGGCTCAGAGTCTGTCTCCATCAGTTTTCATAATGCTATTTTAAGAATAAGATCATTACCCATCTTAGCCATCCAACTAAGAAATGTGTCAATTACGTGCTAACTAATTGAGGTCTTCTGTGCTATGAAATCAGAAGCTGCAGAGCACAGGAGCACAAACACGAAAGGAATTCGGGACTTGTGTTTCCCCTGCTGCACTTCCCACCGACCATCTGATCTGGGGAGGTCAGAAGAGTCTGGAAAGCCCTGGGGACGGCAGGGTCTATCTCAACAGCAGGTAGAAGCTGGGATTTTTAAAAAGGGGGTGGGGAGTATTCTTCCTTAATCAAGTGAGCTTTGTCAGAGCACTGGTTGCTTAGGACAGCCAAAAAACCCACAAGGTTTAGGAGAGTTCATTCTGAGTCCTGGATGCTTGTCTCATCAAATTACATCTCTGCTCCACGCACTGTGGTGAGGTGGGAATTACAGGCATTTTGGAGTCAGAAGACATATGGGTGGGGCTTTTGCCATGCTGGTGGTCAGGCTGTTTGAACTTCTGTGCCTCGGTTTCCTCATGTGCAAAATAAAGCTAAGTATACTTACTCTGCATAAGGATGGGATTCTAAAGATCAAATGGATAACATATGACTTCACATTATACTGTACAAGTAGACAAAGGGCACACATTATTATTCATAATATCATTATTAATTTTAATACCTACCAACAACTGACACCCTCACCTCTCACTGATCTTCAACTTCAGCTCATATTTCAACCAGAAAAATTTACTTTTCACCCTCCACGTAAGTGGTTGCATTTCTTCTCCACCACCCCGCCTCCCCGCTCTTGAAGAACCCCACCCCTCCCTCCTCCGCCATCCTTCAGCACTCTGCTCCTTATCCACCCCCCTCAGGAAGTTATCCCACTCAACACCAGTCACTTCTTACCCAGACCTTCAGGCACCCTTCCAGGTATAATAAAAAAGCTTCCACGTTCCGCTTGTCAAAGAATCATAATTTCATTTTAGAACTGAAAGAGGCTGTAGAAACCACCTAATCCAGTGTCTTAATTTCACAAATGAGGAAACAAAGGCTCACATCATTGAACTCACCTGCTAGTTGGTGGCAGAATGGAGACTAACGTCCAGACCTCCAGAGAATAGTTGCCAACATTTGAATCCAAGCCTGACAACAATAAGCCATGACAGTGTCAATGTCATTTACTAAAATTCACAAGAATTCTTTAATACAAAATATGGATCCCCTTAAGTCTCATTGTCCAAGCAGTAGTTAACTCCCTTATGACAAAGGAGTACAATTGGTTCATCTAAAACATGTGAATGAAGTAGAAGCTTGGAAATGTTTATTGACAACACTTAGTATCATGCTATATATACAGAAGGTGCTTAATTATTGTTTGGTTAGTGGGTGAGTGCATGCATGAATGAATGAGGATTCATGAAGGAAGAGCTTCTCAAAACCATCGTCATAGGTATTTCACTAAAGAATTTGAAAGCTTGATTTAGCACAGAAATTCATTCCTTCTCTAGAAATTTGGACCTTTTGAAATTAACTTTACAGAGTTCATGTGTTATTTGGAGACAGTATTCCACATGTGCAGAGGTAGAAGGCAAAAAAAGCTACCAAGGATTATATTAAACCAATGTAGTTCCAATTAAAATTCCAGCTGGATTCTGAAAAACAAGAACCATGTAGTTAAAATTACTCTACCAGATATTAAGACACGGTATATGCCATAATGATTAAAAGATTATATTTCTGGTCCAGTTGTTAAAAAATTAAGCAATGGAACAAAATGGAGAGCTTAAAAACAGACCCATACATCAAAACTGAGCTATAATAGAAATGGCATCACTCACAAGCAGAGAAAACATGGATCATTGAATCAATGGTGCTGGAAAAATCAGTTCATTGTAATGAAAAGAGTCAATTATATCCCTACCTCACTCTATAAGCAAAAACAAATTCAGATGGGTATAAAACCTTAGTACAAAACAAGCTATTAGCTGGGGGGAAAGTAAAATAACTTTATGACCCTGAGATCAGGAAAAATTTTCAAGCATCTCACAAAAAACACTAGCTATAAAGGGAAAAATGGAAAGATCTAGTTACATCAAAGATTTCTGCTCCACAAAATATACTCTAGACGAAGTTAAAAGACAGGTAATAGATGGAGAGAGGATATTTCCAAAGTATATAACCAAGAAAGGATTAATACTCAGAATATTTAAGAAATTCCTATAAATCAGTAAAAACAAGAAAGACAACCCAATAGAAAAATGGACAAAGGCTACGAACACTCAAATTGCTGAAGTGGAAATGGGATGGCTGAGCTGAAGAGATACTTGTCCTCATTGGTAGGTAATCAGAGAATTCCAAAACAGAGACATCAATTTAGAGCTACACTGACAACAAATGATCATTCAGATACTAGCCAATGACCTCAGCATGAGGGGAAATAGGACGTTTCACGTGTGCTGGTGACTTGACACATACTTATTACAGCCGTTTGAGGAATGACCTAGCTACGTGTGGTAACACTGTGTTAGCACATGCCTATAACATGGGAATTTCCGGATACATACCTCCAGAGAGCTCAATAAACACAGAGACACGTATAAAGATCGTTATAATAGCAAAATAAGGGGAAAATATTTTTAAAGTGTGATTCTGCATACATATTATTCGAGGGTCAAAAGATGATTAACTACCAAGGAGGGAGCAAAAAACAACATTGAGAAAAAATCACGTAAGGAGTTTAACATGGCAGACAGTCCAACAATATTTAGATCAAGTTCAGAGCATACAGAAAACATATTTTTCATAGATATCATCTGTAGAAGGAGAAGGCCCACAAAGAAAATAAGAGTGAGCACCTATGGGAGCCAGACGATTTTAATGCAGTTGGGAGACAAAGGGGAAAAACAAGAGGATCTGAAACGGGAATAGTTCTTTTAATGTGACACAAACCAAGGGGCATCTTGGGCATAGTGATACAATTTTGCACACTTACAGGCCAAAACCGTTACAAGTAATAAAGAGAACAGTCTAAGATGGGGCGAGAAGGAGAGAGTAAATTACCTGTCTTTAATTTATGGACAGCTAATGTAAAGAAAGGGGTTAACCTAAAATTCACTGAAGTCAGAAATGTGTTTGGATGAGTGGCCACCCCCCTTGACAGCCTTGCACAGTGGAGGGCTAATTGAGTGTTAATTCCCCTGATCTCATTTGCAGCAGCTCCTCCAGCCCCCGAGCATCCTGGCTGTCAGGCAGCATGCTTTACATAGCTGTGGACTTAATGTTTTTCTTTGGACTGAATTTTTTACCTGAGGCATTTCAATCCTGTAACTTCAGCAATCAATTTAGGCCCAAAGCATCCCAGGCCTCAGTCCCCTCGAAGCAGGCATTTGCATGTAAGCTACCAGTTTAAGCACCAGGGAAGTGAGCTGGGTCCAAACAGACATAAGCAGCAGGTCTGTGTGCTAAACCATGACACAGTCAGCTAATTTGCCTGCCACGGAATTACACTTTGTGTGTGAAAGTGGGAGTGAGTATGTGTGTGTGTGTGTGTGGTGCGAGGAGATGATCCACTAAATTTTTGTATTATTTTTTAAAGCTGTAAGTTATTTTTTAATTTTTTTTGCTTTAATGATCCTAAGCCAATATTTTAAGAAGTCATCATGACATTCTAATAGCTAGGTATGTTATAAAAAGAGAAATAGTTTGAAACATAACTTGAGTGGAATTATACTAAGAAAATTAGAATTTTATTTTTATTTTTTAGACAACTCAATTTCTTCGAAAAATAAAACCCACAAAAGGTATGTGATAGGCATGCCCTGTCAAGAAATGGAATATAATTTGCACTGAGAATTTGTCATATATTTTTAAAAATTTCTAACCTCTAAAATGACATAGAAGCCATTTCCACTCATTATAAGGAATTCTGGATTCAGGATAAGACATTTGTGGGGATCATGCAAGCAAACTAGTAGCATCATTTATTATGTCCAGATCTTTTAACCAAAGGGAGAAATTGGCACATTCATTGCCATTATTTGTGATAAGTAGCCAGCATCCCAGCGAGAAGTTCCCTGTATCCTCCCAGCTACGTTACAGAATAAAAATCCAGACTAAATAATCAAGCCCAACGTGAGTGGAATATAAAGAATCTCAGATCCAGATACTTTCCGTGGGTGTCTGGAAAGAGAAGAGCTCCTCTCTCAGCTGTATCGCAGGAGAGGACTGTCACACATTCTCAGCTAGCCCTCAGGGATGACAATCAATATTCTTAACTCCCCCTAACATACTGCAGGAACTGGTCCCCTACTAACAGTCAAAATAAAATAATTTTACTTACGCCATCGGCCTGCAGGTCAGTACTAAGAAAAGAAGTAATTCCTTAGTAAAAAGCAACGCATCCATTTACGTAAGGCAAGAAGAGCCTAGAAGCCTATGAAAAACCTAAATTGAATAAAGAATAAGTTTGTCTGAAAACTGAACCTAGCAGGTTTCAGTCCACCCCGTTGAGATTAGTTACTGAAGATACAGAGAAATAAAGGCAGGTGTTCTGTGAGCGACAAAACGTAAGGTAAATGACGGGTTTTCTTCACAGCAGCTTTTGTCCCAATTATACAAGGATTAATAGGAAGAAGTTCACGTAGGAGCAAACACGTTCATGGGTAAGAGGCTGCCTTTAGAAATGAGCAGTGCCTCCTGCCTGGGGTTTGTGGCATCTGCCAGAAGAAATGGCTACTGACCACGCTGACCCAGCCTCTTACACAGTTTCCCTCCCTCCGTGAACCACTGAGACCCCCAGCAGCGGGACGGGAAGTCAGCAGTCGGTTTCTCCTTCCCGCGTCAGTAGTGCAGCCATAACAGGGACTCAGGATGCTCAAATGGAGACAAGACGGTCAATTTGCATTTGAGATTTCGATGAAGTTATTCAGGACATGGGCAGAGGAGGTGGAGGATGAGTGCTGAGGCAGTGCTTCTCAAACTTGAACGTGATACAAACCACGGGCGGATTTGTTAAGATTCTCCCTCAGCAGGTCTGAGGGGCTGGAGACAGTGCACTTCTCACCAGCTTGCACGCGTGGGCCGTGCTGATGGCCTGACCACACTTTGAGTAACCACGTGCACAAGAATCACGAAAAAAGCAAGAGGGAGCGATGGACGCCCAACTCCTCCAACGCGGTGAGCTGACCGGGCGGCCCCCGGGAGGTACACAGCCTCCCCGCCGGAGCAGTGCGCGCGAGGGGCTTCGCTCTCCGCGTGCAGCCGCCGACCCGCTGCTTCCCCGGCGCCTAGACCTGTTGGTGGCTTCATCAGCCACCCAAACCTGCGAGACAGAGAGCTCACATTTATTCTCAACTCCTTCCCTCTCAACCCGCACACCAGACCCCACGGCCCGTCCAGTCAGCCTTGCCCACCTCCCCTTCCACTTCCCACTCTGTCCTCGCCTCTCCAGCTGCCGGCGGCACTTGCTGTCTCGTTCCGGGACCGCTGTGCTGCCCCTGAATGGTGCCCTCACCCGATTTTCTCTCCCTTTGCAATTGCTCCCACCCCTCCGTATTGCTACAAGCACTATAACTCTAAATCTCAGGTGTGCTCGGTATCGTTTCCCTGGTAAAATTTCTCCCACCTGACCCGGCTTCCCATTTCCTAAAGGATGAAGGACAAGGCCCTGAGCGGGCATCTGAGACCGTCCGCATCGGACCCCAGCACCTCCTTCTGGACTAAGGTACTGTCCTTGCCCCCGCCCCCGCTCCATCTCCGGGATTTGCCCTGCCCTGGGCTCAGGCCCATTCACACCCCCACAGATGCCGCCAGGCCCTTCCCTGGGCCTGGAGCCACCTCAGCCCAACACTCAATCTCCAATACTTCTTGGTCTGGAAACCACCTTATCCCACAAAATTCATCTTTAATGAGTGTTTTCTCCTCTGTGGAGCCTCCCAGGTGTGCTAATTCCTGGCATACAGTAGGTAAACCGGCAATATCACTGAATCAATGAGCAGTGCCTGAGGGTTGTCTTCTGCTCAGAGTGGCTTTCTCGAAGTAGCTCAGCCACAGAGCCAGGATGCTAGCAGGTTGGGAGATGGGGAAGAAAAAATAAGATGGAAATCCTCATGTTCTACCAACTCCTACTCTAGCCATCAAAACAGAAAAGTCATAATTTTGAAGTCCTATAAATCAGGGCTTAGAAAACTTTTTTCTTGATCATCAACGACAATGTCTGAAGCTAGAGATTCTTTAGGGGCTGGACATGGAGGAGGTGGTGTGGAGGGGGAGAGGACTTGTTGCGTCTCCTAGCATCTAAGTGGTTATTCTTTTCTGGACTGCATTACTCTTAGGGGCATCTCAGCAATTTAGAAGCTTGTATGAAGCTTCTAAAATCCTGCTTAATTCACTCCAACAAAATAGTACATTAGCACAAGATGAACAAAGAGCAAGAGGCACCAGTGACGTTGGACTCCCACACTTGTTTCTCCAGATGCTGGCAACCACAGAAGGAAGTGAATATCTACAGAAATGAAGCCAACAGCCATTAATTCGAGTTCGTAACATAACATAGTCTTATGAGAAGGACAAAAGAAATCCATACTTTCCTATGAGTTGTAAGCATGTTTAAAAAAATAAACAAATGTTTTGGTGTGTTGAAGGAAACAGTAAGAAATTTTCAGTCCTCTGTTATATTGCCTTTCTCTCATATTGGAAACAGTAAAAATGGCCATGCATTCATTTATTCATTCAATCAATCAGTCAACAAGTACTTAGTGGGTATTGTGGTGGTTTTAACACATGTCCACGTATCCTTTGACACTTCCTCTGTCGAGGAGGTTAGTCCCCTCCCCTGAATGTAGACCGGCATTGATGTTGTTAATGGACAGACTGCAGTGGGAGGATGCTGCTGGACTCCCAGGACACATTGGGAAAAGGAGCATGTGCTTCTGCAGGGCTCTCTAGGGACACACGCCTTTGGAGCTCCAGGCACCATGTAAGAAGTCCGGCTACCCTGAACGTGACATGTTGGAGAGACCACATGGAGAAACCAAATAAATAGAGACAGAGAGACATGTCTAAGGGTCATCAGCGGTTCCAGCTGTTTGCGTCTTCCCAGCCCAGGCAATAGACACGAGAGTGAAGGGGCCTTGAGATGAATCCAACCCCATCACCATCTGACGGCAGTCACCTGAGAGACCCCAAGCAAGAACCACCTCGCTGAGCCAAGTCATCCCCAGGACCAAGAGAGATAATAATAATAAATAATTGTTATGATTATTATTATTTTAAGTCTAGGTGATTTGTTACTCAGTAGTAGATAACCAGAACAAGCACCTAATGTAGGTTAGGCACCGTGCTAAGTGTTGGAGATACTCCTCCCCTCTTGGAGATTAAACTTGCTGACTCAGTGTACCACGTGAACGTCAGAAACAACCCCTGCTCTCCCGATGTGCGGTCCACACAGCAACATATTACATATTCATATAAACACATGCCAATATGTGCTCAACAGAGCAAACAGAGTTGACTGAAAGGAGGGAGCTCTTGGGACCTGCACAATCAGAGACAGAGTCAGCAAGGAACTGGGAACGGGGCTCAATGTCCAGGTCATGTGGGTAAAGGAGCTGGGGAGGGAGGGGCAGGCATGTCCGCCAGAGTGTGGCAGGGTGGCATGCGCTAGTTTGGGAGAGAGAAGTGTGTGAGGGAAAAGAGTAGGACAACCAACAGGACACAGAGGAGAGCAGGTCTTGAAGGTCGTAGGAAGGGTTTAAAAGGACCAGACTTCATTCTCCAGGCATGAGACGGGACCGAAGGTCTACAAGCCATAGATGGGCCATGGTGTTCACAGCATGCGATTAGCCTGACCGTGGAAGGAATATGGATTGATGTGTTGGGATTCTCACAAGATGCAGGGAGACCAATCAGGAGACTCTTGAAATAATTTCAAACACGGAGAGAAGGGTCTTTCACCCTACATAACTCCCGTCCCCTGATGTGCTCCATTCCAAAATGTCGCTCTTGCCTCTCCCATCTGCGTCAGGACTGTCTGGCCCAGGGGCGGCGACATTGTCTAGCTGACCCACATTCCCCTTCGCTGGGATCCAGTTATGGCAGTCGAGCCCGGCAGCCGGCAACTGAAGGGTGGGCTGGTTCCGTCCACGCCCACTGCCAGCTGCTCCAGGATCCTAGGAGCTCTGAGCGCCTGTTGTTTGCTCTGCCCGTTTGATCCTCCATCCTCTGCACAATACCATTAGTTCACGGGGGCCTGACACGTTTCATCCTCAAGTGAGTGATACACGTGGAGACACGCTTGAGTGTTCCCTGAAGTAGAAGCATTCCTGGTTTCTGGAAGAGATGATATGTAATAACAATTATGCGGCGCTTTCATCTTCAAAGCCCTATGCAAACATTATCTAATTAACCCTCCTCACATACCTGGAAGGCAGGCCAGCATCATTAAACCTGGGTTTCAGGAGAGGAGACTGGAAGCTACAAGTTAAATGACAAGACCTCCACCAGAAAGGCTCAACCTTGGTGCCCAAATTAGCAAGCAAGAGCCCCTGACACTTACTCCCGTGCTGAGGCCAAGGGTGATCTCAACACCGAAGCGTTGAACCGACTGCCAGGGTCGTCCGCAGTAGCTCCTTGTGAGACGGAGCAGAGCACCGGGAAGCAGACTGTATTCCTACAGGGAGGCAGGATGCCGGGGTGCTGGCGCTGGGCTTTCACTGTCTAGTTGCGTGCCCTCTCTGTACTTTGAATTCCTCATCTGTCAAAGCAGCCCTATTAGTCTCTGATTCCCCACGCATAACAGCACTAAAGCAATTCATGAAAAGAGGGCTCAGAAAATGAACTCATGAGGTCCTACAACAGGAATCATTCGCACAGCTGGGAAACACTGTAGGACAGACAGGTCCTCGCCCTCCCCTTCTACACAATTGCTGCCTCTCTCTGCCACGTCCCCGCCAGCAATAATGAGCCACATTAGCTCCCTGAGCAATGTCCTCAGGATCTCTATCCTGCTCGCCCATCAAACCTACCTCAGAAACAGCCTCTGGACCCCCTGACACAAAGGCCAGAAGCGAGTTAAGGTTTAATGGAAGCCATCCCAGGGGGCCTTTGCATTTTCACAGGGGACAAAAGTCCTATTCAGCCAAACTGCAGCCCTGACTGGTGTTCTGGCCACAGGGAACTCCTTGTAGAGGAGGGATGTGGTGGTGGGACCCTGATCTCACACCTACAACAACCACAGGAAAAGCCAACATTTTTTGAAAGCTCACCGGGAACCAAGCTGTGTTTCAAAAGGAAGTCTGGTGTCATGGTTAAGAGCATGGTCCTGGTCTTTCTACCACTAAGAATTGGCTTCGTCTCTCTGTTCCTCAGTTTCTTCATCTCTAAAATGGGAATGAGGGGGCTGGCCCGGTGGCATAATGGTTAAGATTACATGCTCTGCTTCAGAGGCCCGGGGTTCACTGGTTCAGATCCTGGGTGCGGACCTACGCACCATTCATCAAGCCATGCTGTGGTGGCGTCCCATATAAAGTAGAGGAAGATGTGCACGGATGTTAGCCCAGGGCCAATCTGCCTCAAGCAAAAAGAGGAAGATTGGTGTCGGATGTTAGCTCAGGGCCAATCTTTCTCACCAAAAAAAAATAAATACAAATAAATAAAATGGGAATGATAAGGATCCCTGTCCCCTAGGGTTGTTGTGTGGATGGACAAATTAATGCACACTAAGTGCGTGGCACCGTGCAGGTACATAACAAGTGCCAAGGCAGAGCTGCTGTCATGACAGGCTCTTTACTGGCAGGAACAAGCATGTGTTAATACAACCTGATGAGGGGACACTCTCTGCAGTCCTATTTTACAGGTAAAGAGGCTGAGGCGCAGAAGTGAACATACTTGGCTCAGTCCACAGCTGGTCAGCAGTAGAGTCAGAACTCTCCCCAGGGCAGCATGGCCGCGGAGCACAGACCTCGCCACCAGGCTGCCCTGCCTGGGCCTCACAGTGTCCAGGGCCTCAGGGAGCCAGGGCCCCAAGAGAGCAGCACGGGGCCGGCTGGGACGAGCCCGGATTCATGCTGGGACTCACCCACATCAAACACACCAAGGAAGGTGTCGCTCTTCTTCCTATCTTGGTATCTTCATCTTTAAAACTGACAAAATATCTACCTTACAAGTTGGCCACAAAGATCAAATAACTTGTGCAAGGGGATTTTAAAAATTCTGAAGTGCTTTCTCTTCCAATGTAAGGAGCTACTGTACCTACCGCAGGACGAGCTCTACTGGGGCAGCTAAAAGAAGGGGCTAAAGGAAGCCAGGCTCCATGGGCCTGGGAAGCTCACTCATGCTGCATGGGTCCTCAGTTCGTGGGGGCAATCAGCAGCCAGAGCAACCTGGTCAAGCTGGGCCGGGGGTCCCGGAGTGCGACCCCGGGGCAGTGGGGGACACACCCCACACCATAAACCATGCTGCGAGTCCCGCCATGCAATGCTCCCGTCTACCTCATAAACCAGGAAGCCAGTCATGTTCCAGGCGCTGGGGAGGCTGCCCTTCACTCCCTCCAGAAAGCCCCTCCAAGGCAGGGCACCCACAGGAAGGGACCCTTGGGACTGTGGAACCTGGAGTCTCTGAGGAAGGCAGGATGAAAGGGCTGCCTTTGCAGGGTCTGCAGGGCCCCAGGGTCCTTGGCCCCTCACGGGGGCTTCATCAGCCCTCTTCTTCCTTCTGTTTTATGGCAGAGCCATGCTGAAGTCCCCAAAGCGCTCTGGGCCATCTCTGGTCAGTTCCCTGCTGAGGGTCTGGGGACAATGCATGCTCTCACCTTTGGAGAAGTTCACCCCGGCTCCTGGGGACCTGTTGTCTCAGTGTGTGGCCTTCTAAATTCCCAAAGGCAAATGACTCAAACTGCTATGCTGGGGATGTTCGAGGATGTGCATATGCATTTGCAAATTACCCATGTTTTGTTATGGCAGGAAATCTGCTTTCACAGCTGATCAGAATGATCTCTTTTAAAAATCATTACTTTCCTGTCTTGTGTTTTGGTTAACCAGAGCCATCATCCCTTGCCCCTAAATAAGAACAAATGAAGGACCAAGGGCAGCCCTGAAAAGACAGTATCCAGCTGGCAGTCCCAGATCCGTCCTCCATCTGCAGTTGGGCCCGGGTGCCAAGCTGGCTAAGGTGACGTGGTCCTGGCATAATTATGCTGGCACCTTCGAGCTGCCTCTGGGATCCTTCTCACCATTTGGCTGCTCATTGGCTGCCACGCTGCCAGCTCCTCTGAATGCTATTTCCTGTCCTAGCAGCTTGATTTCACTACAATTTGCACATACTTTACCACTCATGAATAATGCCCCCATTCAAATCTGTCACAGAATGCAGTATATTTTGGAAGCCACTTAATGGCAAAGGTGAGTGATTTGCCCGAGCTTGTGTATATTTTCAGAATCCTGCTTCCCACTGGTTTTCTAAATGCCACCCTGGCTCACAGTCTTTGCCTTATTGTCACAGTATTATCATTTAACATGTATCAAGTATGCTCCGTGTGCCCAGTGTGCTAACAAATGAATAGAAATGTAATGTTCCTGCCAAGTTGATTTATCATTTAGCAAGAGGGAGCAAGAGAAGAAACAAACAGTAGGAGAAGATGCACCGCTCACACTGAGGTCAGACCACGGTAAAACTGGGCCAAGCGTCTTTGTTGCACAGCCTTCTGATCCCGCCCACAGACAGCTCTTCTCCAAAGGACACTGTTGTGGGGTGAGCTTTAAGGATTTTTTTTTCTGAAATAAGGTTACCACTCTATTTCGGACATCCCGCTAAAACAGGATCCTGGTCCTGCTTCTGGCAGCGTCATTTATCCACCATGACTCTAACCAACAAGCTCTGGTCCTCTTTGCTCTGCCACCCCCAACCTATCCTTCAACCAGGAGAGAAGGCAGTTTTGAGAGCCTTTTACACCCTCAAGGGGAATATTTATCAGATGTCTTTTGTGAGAGCAGACTTTTTGTATGCCTGGATCCCTACATCCAAAAGTAAGCCAATGCCCTCTTCTGGAGTTTCTCCCCACAACTGGCAGTTGGGTGACATAAGTACTTTCAGCTCCATTAACTCTTATTTTAAAGTTAGTATTGATCACAATTATAAAGTAAATCTAAGAATCAGCCAGGAGAGGGGGGTAAGAAGAGTTTATATCAGACAAGGTCTCACAAGAATGAGGTCTTAGATAAGCAGATTGAAGGTCAGCACAGTGCAGGGGGCTTGGGGAGGAACGGGCAGGCACTCCAAGCCCCAAAGCCACTCGGAAAAGTGTTGTCTAAAGCATTTCCCCCTAGGACAGAGCTAGACGCCATGGCTGAGGATGAGCATCAGTTGGAATCCTGGCCTGAGCCCCAGAGTTTATTCCTCCCTGGGCACAGAGTCAGGAATCTCAGGTTGCTCCACATCAGAACTCAGAGGTGTTTCCCACTCTCATGGGCAAACTTTTCAGCAGAACATGAGGAGTGGTTCACGAGGCCAGAGGCAAACTGGGCCCAGGGTGTCTGCCAAGAAACATGCGGGTCGTCTTTGGTCTCTCACCTTGGGTTATCCGAACTAACCAATTTCCGTTCACTTCCCCTGCTGTTCGGGGCTCCAGGCCCTGATGGGAATCCTCTTTCCCTTGACAACCTGGGCATGCCTCTGGGGTTGATGCTGGAAATGCTCTATGCAAAGACTCGGCAAGGAGGAGCAATGCTGTAACCAGCTAACCTGGTAGCCCCTACTTTTGTACCTGGAGTGGGTGCCAACTGCTAGACATTTAAGCCTGATTCTCCTCGGAATCTCTGATCAGTTCATGCCCAGAACTGGCACTTTCCAGTTATCTTGGAGAAGGGGCAAGTCTGTGAACCCTACCCAGTATAGCCTTATAGTTTGTGAATGCTCACAACAACCTAAGAAAGAGAGAATTATTTTTAGCTCCATTTTAGAGTTTAAAAAAAAAAACAAAAAACTGAGGCATAGAAAGTCTAAGAAATTTCCCCCAAATTCACGCAGTTAGCAATCAGTGGGGACAAGATTAGAACCTAGTCTGCCTAGGTCTCAGGTCAAACTCAACTACCTGTTAGAGCCACAGTGGTTACAGAACAGAGACTTTCTCTGCTGGAATGAGAAGTCAGTCTTTTTTACAGGAAGAATTAGCGTAATTCTTAGATTCTCATTATATATATTTTTATTTACTGATATGTTGTTTGGTCATGTTTTAAGTCATTTCAAGTCTATCTGTTTCATCTCCTCATTAGACTCTTTCTTAAGGATAAGTACTATATTTCCTTTTAAACGTTCTTCTTTGCTTAGCTCCACTAGGATAATCTCCGACTTAATTAAAAGTGTTCCCAGTGTGCCTAACCTGGCAGGACATGGCTTCCTGGAATTTTGCTCCATGGTTTTTTTTCGTAACATTCCCATTGCACCAGCTGAAGCTTCAACCTGGAATGCATCACTCCCAAGACTAAAGTTTGTTCCTAATGATGCTCATACACTTACCAAGATGGCTGTCTTAGTCCATTTGGGCTGCTATAACAAAACACCCCAGACTGAGTAGCTTACAAACAACAGAAATTTATTTCTCACAGTTCTGGAGGCTGGAAGCCAGAGATCAGGGTACCAGCATGGTGGGGTGAGGGCCCTCTTCCAGGTTCTAGATTTCTCATTGTATCCTTTCATGGCAGAAGGGGCTAGAGAACTTACTAAGGGCTCTTTTATAAGGGCATTAATGCCATTCATGACAGTTCTGCCCTCATGACCTAATCACCTCCCAAAGGCCCTATTTCCTTATTGAAATGGGACAGCCTAGAAGAAATGGAAAATTCCTAGAAACATACAACCTACCAAGACCAAATCATGAAGAAATAGAAAATCTGAACAAACCCATTACTAGTAAGGAGATTGAATCAGTAATCAAAAACCTCCCAAGAAACAAAAGTTTAAGGCCAGATGGCTTCACTGGTGAATTCTACCAAACATTTAAAGAAGAATTAATACCAATCCTTCTCAAACTCTTCCAAAAAATAGGAGGGCACACTTCCAAACTCATTTTACAAGGCCAGCATTACCCTCATACCAAAACCAGACAAGGACACTACAAGAAAAAAAATTACAGACCAATATCCTTGATGAACAAAAATGCAAAAATCCTCAACAAAGTATTAGCAAACCAAATTCAACAATACATTAAAAGGATTATACACCATGATCAAGTGGGATTTATCCCTAGGATGCAAGTATTGTTCAACGTCTGCAAATCAATCATTGTGATACACCACATTAACAAATTGAAGAATGAAAGCCATATGCTCATCTCAATAGATGCCTAAAAAGCATTTGACAAGATTCAACATCCATTTATAATAAATAACTCTCAACAATTTGGGTATAGGGGGAACATACCTCAACATAATAAAGGCAATATATGACAACCCCACTGCTAACATCATACTCGATGAAAAACTGAAAGATTTCCTCTAAGATCAGAAACAAGACACAGGTGCCCACTCTCACCACTCCTATCCAATATAGTACTGGAAGTCCTAGCCAGATCAATCAGGCAAGAAAAAGAAATAAAAGGCATCCAAATCACAAAGAAAGAAGTATAATTGTCGTTGCCAATGATATGATCTTTTATAGAGAAAATCCTAAAGACTCCACCAAAAAACTGTTAGAACCAATCAACAAATTCAGTAAAGTTGCAGGATACAAAATCAATATATAAAAATCAATTACTTTTCTATACACTAATAATAAACAGAAAGAAGAATTAAAAAAACAATCTCATTTATAATTGCATCAAAAGAATAAAATATCTAGGAATAAATTTAACCAAGGAGATAAAAGACCTGTACACTGAAAACTGTAAGACATTGATGAAAGAAATTGAAGAAAACACAAATAAATGGAAATCTGTTCCACACTCATGGATGGGAAGAATTAATATTCTTTAAAAGTCCATCCTAACCAAAGAAATCTACAGATTCAATGCAATCTCTATCAAAATTCTAATGGCATTTTTCGCAGAAATAGAACAAACAATCCTAAAATTTGTATAGAACCATATAACATCCCAAATAGCCAAAGCAACTGAGAAAAAAGAAAAACGCTGGAGGCATTATGCTTCCTAATTTCAAACTATGTTATAAAGCTATAGTAATCGAAACAGCGTGGTACTGGCACGAAAATAGACACATAGATCAATGGAACACAATAGAGAGCCCAGAAATAAACCCACACGTATATGGTCAATTAATTTATGACAAAGGAGCCAGAGATATATAATGGAGAGAGAAGAGTTTCTCCAATAAATGGTGCTGGGAACACTAGACAGCCATATGCAAAACAATGAAACTGGACCACCATCTTACACCATATACAAAAGTCAACACAAAATGGATTAAAGACTTGAACATAAGACCTGAAACCATAAAACTCCTAGAAGAAAACATAGGCGGTAAGCTCTTTGACATTCATCTGGTGATGATTTTTTGAATTTGATGCCAAAAGCAAAAGAAACATAACAAAAAATAGTGAGACTACATCAAACTAAAACGCTACTGCACAGCAAAGGAAACCATCAACCAAATGAAAAGGCTATTTATGGAAGGAGAGAAAATATTTACATATCATATATCTGATAAGGGGTTAATATCCAAAATATATAAAGAGCTAATACAACTGAAAAGCAAAAAACAAACAATCCAATTAAAAAATGGGCAAAGGATCTGAATAGACATTTTTCCAAAGATGACATACAGATGGCCAACATGTATATGAAAATGTGCTCAACATCACTAATCATCAGGGAAATGCAAATCAAAACCACAATGAGATATCACCTCACACCTTTTAGAATGGCTGTTATCAGAAAGACAAGAAATAACAAGTGTTGGTGAGGATGTGGAGAAAACGGAACACTTGTGCACTGTTGGTGGGAATGTAAATTGGTGTAGCCACTATGGAAAACAGTATGCAGATTCCTTAAAAAAATTAAAAATAGAACTACCATGTGATCTAGCAATTCTACTTCTGGATATTTATCTGAAAAAAAAGAAACCACTATCTGGAAAAGATATCTGCACCCCCGTGTTCATTACAGCTTTATTTACAATAGGCAAGATATGGAAGCAACCTAAATGTACAGCAATATATGAATGGAAAAAGAAGATGTGGTATATATACAACAGAATATTCTTCAGCCATAAAAAAGAAGGAAATCCTACCATTTGCAACAATATAGATGAACCTTGAGGGCATTATGCTAAGTGAAATAAGTCAGAGAGAGAAAGACAAACACTGTATAATCTCACTTATATGTGGAATCTAAAAACAAAATGAAACCATAGATACAGAGAACACATTGGAAATTGCAAGAGATGAGGAGGTAGAGAGTTAGGGAAATGGGTGAGGGTGGTCAAAACGTACAAACTTCCAGTTATAAGATAAATAAGTCCTGGGGACGTAATGTATGGCATGGTGACTATAGTTAATAATACAGTGTTGTATATTTGAAAGTTACTAGGAGAGTAGATCTTAAAAATCCTCATCATAAGAAAAAAAAACTGAAACTATGTGTGGTGATGGATGTTAACTAAATTTATCTTTGTGGTAGTCATTTCACAATATATACATGTGTCAAATCATTATGTCCTACACCTAAAACTAATACAATGTTATATGTAAATTACATCTCAATTTAAAAAAAAAGAATTTCAGCAAAGGCACATAGAGTGTCCTCCAAAAATTCAAAACAGATTCTGAAGACAGACATTGACACACCATGTTTCATCTGGAAAAGAGCTGACATACCATCATAATGTTGGGGTAGGGTGTGATATTTTTAATATACCATCAATAAATTAAAAGAAATTAGCAATCCCATAGAGTATTGATCAAAAGCTTCACCCCCTTAATTTACCAAAGAAGTTATTTCATAAAAATTATTTTGGTCTTGACTTACTTTGGTCACTCAAAAATAGAAATTCTTGCAAGATACTCTTTTAATTGAGGACAAAGGGTATTATCACTAAAGTTAAATCAAATTTAAAAAAAAAAAGTAAAGTAAAAATACATGTGGGACTAGAAGATTTTTGTCCCAATTTGAAATAGACTTTCTATATGCATCCTCATTGTCAAGGACCCAGAAATATCTGTTCTGTCAATCAAAAGGAAGGCCCTTAATGAGACCACGTAAATCCCTACATGAGAATACTGAGTAATATACATGTATCAGCCCAGTTTGACCACGAGTTTCTGGATACTGTCTCCAGGAAAAAATTCAGAGAATTTGCACACCATCTGAATACATAAGAGCAGGAAGATCGTCAATGCAAGGCAAATAAATCAGCTATAACTTTCATAGAAACAGAAAAACACTACAACAGCAGATCTACACTCTATTAAATGAATGGTTGGTTAAACTTCTTTCTCAGGTGTCACCACCGCAATAATTTTTTTCTTCACCTGAGTGTAAGTCCCTCCAGTATAATTCCTATTTACTTTGGAAACATAAAAATTAACAAAGACACAAATTTAAGAAGTAAATTCTTCTCTGTATCAAAGTCAAAGTCTACTTTTGAATAACTCAAAAGTCTTACAAATATGACTACAAGTAGACCCCTTCAGTGTCTACCCCTTTGTTCATTTGTCTGTCTCATCAGATGCCTGGTGTCCTACAACAAGCAAATCCTTGATTAGAGGGTGACATTACTTTCCAAAGGTCTGGTGACTCCATCCCTCCCTCTTCTGCAATCGCCATATAGGGAAGGAAAAGGGAAGCAAATCTGCCGGAATATTCCTGCCACCTGCTGCTTGTGATCCCTTCTCCTGCTTCAATTTAGCTCTGGAGGAGGCAAAACTGACCCCAGCATGTAATGTGCTTCTAGAATCTTCTCTTACCTCCTCTACTTCTGAAGCAGAATCTGGTTAATGAGTCAGTTTGGGGTTAGAGTATAACTTTTTGTATAAGATTTGATAGTAATTTTCATTTTGAAAAACAAGCAAGAGGAGGACAATATTTGGACCACTAACTTGTACGTTTGCTTTTCTTCTTTGGCCTATATTTAAAAAAAAGTGATTGCTTCTTGGTTGTGGCTGAAAGTGCTCATTATCTTTATCATCAGAAAGCACTCCTTAACTCCTAATTGGGCCAGGTGCTTCAATTAGAGGTGGCACCACTAAATTAGAGTTATAGAAAGCTTCTCATTGTACTCATCATGGAAAGATGCATGTGTCTGGGAAGGGTTTAACTTCACATATTTGAAAGTATGTTCAACCCCAAGGGATTTGTTTTGTGTGAGTCTCTAGATAGCAAGATGTAAGATGAGAGGGAAGGAGAGGGGGATGGTATCTTTGCTTGCTAGCAAACAGACACTGGTGTCTATCACTAAAATATAGATGTGCACATATCTATATTCCCCTGAAACAAGTCCCTATAATGAAGGCATCTCCCTCTAGAGAGCAGCATATTTAATTAGAATGGATTTATGTACGGCCTGGCTCACCAGGATAGCCTCAAGAGATGAACGTCCTGTTATGGGAAAGCCGGAGAGGTGTAGCCGCCAATTTTCCTCCAGCAGACTGGGCACAACGTGCACAGTGAGTACCTGGGTTCTGCCCCTGATCAAGACACAGAGCCGGAGCCACCGCTTCTGCTCAGTTTTCAAGAGTGGCCTTTTAGAACACAGATATCCCTCCTTTTGCCACATGAGGTAAACCTGCCTCTGTGACCAAAGCTGAAACTCCAGAACCTTCCTCTGGGCTTCTTAGCTGCTGTATTTAGCAAGAAGGAAGGGCGTCACTTCTACCCCAATTCACACTATAATAGATTCCTAAATATAAAGTACTCAAATCGTCTAAATGCAAATATTTTATTCATTCCTCTATAACCAAAAAAGCACTCTTGACAATGTCTCAACATTAGGTACATTTTTTTATTAATCTTTTCTAGAAAACTGTAGTTTTCTTTAAAATAATTTTTTTACATTGTAGATTATTGCATAAAAACAAAAATGTAATGGTTTTAAAGGGATGGTATTTTATATAATTTAAATTTTTAAAACTAAAACACAAATAATGGGTACGCATGTTGTTAAAATATTAAATAACAATATCAAAATATCTCATGCTTGCACAGCTCCTTTCATTTTGCAAGAATCTTTATCTCTTTACAACACTTTAAGTAAGGCAGGAGGTATTAGCACCACTCACACCACGCCAGCAAATCATACTGCCCTCTGTTGAGTTCAAAACCATGAAATCATTGGAGGCTGCAAGTCTAAATCATAAGAATTTGAAGATGAAGTGTGGATTGTGTTAAACTGAACTATGACTGACACCGCCATTATACATGGCCTATCATCCTAACTGCTCTGCTCGTTTTATTGGCCGACTAGCAACTTCTACTCCAAAATTCACTTAATCAGTACCAGCGTCACCACATGGCCACATGAGAGGGAGTGGCTTGGGGTCCTGGCCACTCCTCCTGTTCAGCACGTGTAATCTGCAATAAGCTTTGATAATCAACCAATTTAACTGAAACATTTCATATCAAAGGAAGGTTACCAGAGTGATTCCTGTCTCTTATTAGGCACATACACTCAGCTGTCCTGGTGATCATTAGCAATTCTGGTGAGGTTTTAGAAAATTGCTTTATTAGGAGACTTACCAAATAAACCACAGATTATTTAGCAAAACTGAAACAGAAGGAAACTTTCCAGGGTTTAGCAAAACAGACATGGCAAAGAACACAGGCTGAAAGAATGAATAGGCAGCTCGAGAAGAGAAGGGAGAAAGAGTAGCAAACGCCCTCCCAGGGTTCATTACGCCCCTTGAGTTGCTGGTAGTCAAGTTAATTTTTAACTGCTTTGAGGCGATTAAGAAGCTGGGCATCACTCTAAATGTAAATAAGTCCCATTTCATTTCCTGGAAGCTGACTCTGACGGGAGCAGTCGGCAGCTACTTATCCTGCTGATAAAGTGAAGATCCAGAGCCTGGTTCATATTAACCCTGTCTTCTTATGAAGTCAAAGCTTAGCAAACGCACTCATAAACACGAGCACACCCAGAGACTTTGTTCTCCAGTTTCGCTGGGGAAACGTTCGTTGTCAGAGAAAGCCATATTAGGATCCAAAAGCCTTCTGGTGCTGATGGAGCGCTGACCAAATATTTGGTAGAAGGTGGTGTCATTTCCTTCAACCAACAAATCTGAAAAGTAATTTGAGAGACCATCCTAGCAATTGAATTTTGGTCCTTTTTTGATAACAGGATTTCTGTCCCTTCAACTTAAAGCTTCTGGAAGGAGCCCAATGAATTATTTATTTCCCACTCACTTGCCCTTTCTCCTTGCGTAGGCTCTATTCAGTCCTCTATCTTATCGTAATAAGCCGGGTCACCGCTGAACTGAACTTGAATCACGACTGCTTGCATCGCCTGCTTTACGGGCCTGCATGGCCTACTTTACATTGTTTGCTCTCCACTGAAGTCGGTGTGCCGGTGTAAGATTGTGTAACTGCTTTACCCCAGGGACCCTTATAAAAACGAGAGGGTTGGCTCATAAAACTGTCCCACTGTGCAAAACTGTAAATAGCTTCCTCAGAGGCAGGACGAATCCACCCTGCAAAAAGTGCACCCCCTCAGTGCCAGAGGACAGGACCACCCCTCCAGAGTCTGCACCTCCACCATCCCTTGGGCCTGTTTGTCTGGGGAATTGCAATGCCAATTGTTTTATCCATGTTTTGCAACTCAACACCATTTCCTCACTCGTATTTCCCTTCTGTTTCCTCTTTGCCACTGTTTGCAGACACAGGAAGAGGCCATGGGCTCAGATGAGGACACGGCCCCCGCTGGAGCACAGGCATGTTGACAGGGCAAGTTATGACCCGTCCTGCTCGCTGTGTTTACGCAAGAGATTAAATAAATAAACAGACTGTACAGCTGCTATCTGCTTTCCAGATTCAGAATGATGTTCCAGAATAGCTGGACTCTGACCCTAGCATACTGAGCAGCAGTGAACGGGGGATTGTTTAGATGCCCGTATTGTCTGTAATACTTCCATCACCAGCACACTGGGACACACCACATATCTTCTGCCAGCTACTAAGAACAACCAGTACCTCCATTCGAAACAGTTTTCTCCCTGGTATATTTTCTAAGGAAGCACTGAGGGAACAGAAGAACCTGAGACAAGTTCATAGATATGATGTGGCACAGGCGAGAGGCACACGGTGGTGTCCTGGCTAGGAAAGCTGGCCCTTCCCCCTATGGGTATTGTGAATTTGAGCTGCAAATTAATTGCAAGCCTACATTTCATCTTTCCCAGAGCAACCCCACAGAGAAGACGGAGTAATAGCCTAGAGCAGTGGTTCTCAAGGTAGGGCCCCATTAACATCACCTGGGATCTCCTTAGAAATGCAAATCCTCGGACTTAGGAAGCAGAGACTTTAGGAGGAGGGCCCAGAAATGCAATTTTGCTGCAGCTAAAGTGTGCGAACCCCTGGCCTAGATATTGGACAGCATACATCATCAAGCTGTGGTGGGCGGACCTAGCTCTGCTGACCTCAGACAAGTGATTCATATTCTTTAAACTTCCATTTCCATCTAGAAAACAGGCAGTAATACTAACGCTGTAGGGACCATTTAGTGAATGTATTTGGCCTATTAAACACTTAGTATAGGGCCTGCTAGTAGAAAATACTCAACAAATATTAGTTATCATTGTTTTTATTCTTCTGAAAACACTAGGACTGGAATAAAGTAGTTGCTCAATAAATGAAATGAACAAATGAATCCGGGAATGAATGACAGGATTACAGATGGTCAGCTTGCGTTGACAAGGAAAATGCTAATGGAAATACATAACTAGACCTCTGCTGTTTAAAACACAGATTAGAAAAATAAAGGTACTCTTCTCTGAGACCTTGTGAACATCGCATGCATTTAACTAATGGAAAGGGTAGGGAGGGAGGGAGGGAAGAACAAAGAAAAGGGAGCGAATGGAAAGAGTAGGAATTGAAATTAGTTGCTTTCCTGCATTGCATTTTTTTATGATACTTTTTTTTTTTTTTGGTGAGGAAGACTGGCCCTGAGCTAACATCCATGCCCATCTTCCTCTATTTTGTATGTGGGACGCCACCACAGCATGGCCTGATGAACCGTGTGTTGGTCTGCACCCAGGATCCGAACCTGCAAACCCTAGGCCACCGAAGCAGAGAGCGCAAACTTAACCACTAAGTCACTCGGCCGGCCCCCTGCATTGCATTTTAAACGCAGAGTGTGGCTCAGAGTATTTCTTTCCTCCAAGTAATCCACCCAGAGCTGTGAAACCCTATGCCTTTAGGGCCTTTGTTCTCTTTTCCTTTACCCTTCTCCCTTCAGTTTATGGCAATTCTTTCCTGATGAAGAGCTACTTTGTGTTTCCCCAAATTCTGATGCTTGCAGGGGAGGAGTGCTGGAGTGGAGGAAATGAGGAGCGGTTCTAAGACAGCCAGGTAATGAGCTAAAGATAGTGGACCCAGGGGCTGCTGAGGGCGAGATCAGAAAACATCTGCTCGTGGGATCATCATAGGGAGCATCTGCTCATGGGATTGTAGGGAGCATCTGCTCATGGGATCATCAGAGGGAACATCTGCTCATGGGATCATCAGAGGGAACATCTGCTCATGGGATCATCATAGGGAGGATCTGCTCATGGGATTGTAGGGAACATCTGCACATGGGATCACCAGAGGGAACATCTGCTCATGGGATCACCAGAGGGAACATCTGCTCATAGGATCATCAGAGGGAACATCTGCTCATGGGATCACCAGAGGGAACATCTGCTCATAGGATCATCAGAGGGAACATCTGCTCATGGGATCACCAGAGGGAACATCTGCTCATGGGATCATCATAGGGAGGATCTGCTCATGGGATTGTAGGGAACATCTGCACATGGGATCACCAGAGGGAACATCTGCTCATGGGATCACCAGAGGGAACATCTGCTCATGGGATCACCAGAGGGAACATCTGCTCATGGGATCACCAGAGGGAACATCTGCTCATGGGATCATCAGAGGGAACATCTGCTCATGGGATCACCAGAGGGAACATCTGCTCATGGGATCATCATAGGGAACATCTATCTGCTCATGGGATCGTAGGGAGCATCTGCTCATGGTGTCACCAGAGGGAACAAGTGCTCATGAGATCATCATAGGGAGCATCTGCTCATGGGATCCTAGGGAGCATCTGCTCATGGGATTGTAGGGATCATCCGATCCTGGCTTCAGAACACAGAGTCACCACACCCAACCCAGGTTTGAAGTTAGATCAGGTGAGGAAATAAGAGCTAGCAGCTGGAAGTCTCCACTAAAACCAGCTTAATCTGACAACTCTGCTGCCTCCACTTTGCTGTGAGAAAAATCTTCAGTGACTTGAAAAATTGAGAAAGGATTTTTTCCCTAGATGTGAAGTCCTGAATCACCTATCAAACCCAAATGGAGACTAAAGGAGACTGTCTGTCTATTATTCAAGCCGATAGTGTATTTCCTCTGCTGGACACGACTACCAAATTCTAGAGAGTAAAAGAAAGCCAAGAGGCAGCTGCAGAATGTTAAAAGGTAGGGCCAGCCCGGTGGTGCAAGCGGTTAAGTGAGCGCACTCCGCTGCGGCGGCTCGGGGGTTAGCCGGTTCCGGTTGCACCGCTTGTCAAGCCATGCTGTGGTGGCGTCCCATATAAAGTGGAGGAAGATGGGCATGGATGTGAGCCCAGGGCCAGTCTTCCTCAGCGAAAAACGAGGAGGATAGGCAGATGTTAGCTCAGGGCCGATCTTCCTCGCACACACACACACAAAAATGTTAAAAGGTGGATCTTCAAACGAGTTGAGCCAGGCATTTTTTCATTTTTCTACCCAAATCAGGCCTATCTGAGAGATCAAGGAACAACCAAAGAAAAGAGGTTAGATTCATTCTGAGGTCAAGACATTTCTTGTAAGTCAGAGCAACAGGTTTGACCCAAGGCTAAGACGACCAAGTTGCCTGCTCTCAATAGGATACTTGCAGCAAAGTCTTATGGCTATGACCTGTAACCACCGTCCCACCCTCCCAACCCTGCCCTGAGTCCAGTTTCTTCAAAGAGCACACCATCTGATCACACTTCCAGTCGGAGTATAAACTACCTTCAATTACGTTAATTGCATGCCTCCATATTCGACACAGGATGCTGTCTATCCTGGGCCGCAGATGTCTCACTGAGTTCCTCCCATCTGGTCACTGCCATTTTCCAGCCTCTGAAACTATTTGACCTGACCACTCTTCTCCATGAAAGAGATTTCTGCTCTTGTCTCTCAAAAGTCATTTCTCTCCATCTGACACCAGTGAGCAACATATATCCCTTTGCCCTCCCCCTCCCACCATCCAAGACCATTTTCCTGTTAGGGAATTCCAACCAAGAACTTCCGGTAGACCCAATGCTGAGAGTGCTGATGGTGCTCAATACATGGTTGAGGGTTGTCTTTCTCCCCAGAGCACAAGTCACTTCTACCGAATGAAAACCCTTTTCTCCTTTCCGAAATCACTTCATTCTTAACTCCAATGCTCCTCTTCCTGGTCTTTACAGTTCTCTCTCCAGAGTTATCAGGTCTGTTCTACATAGAAAATCACCCCCTGCTTCCCCACAGAAGCTATCAAACACAAGAGGAAGTGCAATGAGAACCAGGAGGAGTGACGAATGTCTCTTCTAATACTTATCATCTAATAACAAGAAAGCGAATACTCTAAAGCCAAAATGAATAAACACATAAATAAAGCATAAGTATCCATGTTGACCTTATAAATCCAGCCCTCTGCAATAGAAATCTTTACCAGAGCTCCTGACATAACGTGTCTGTGCTCACCTTTGCATCCCTCCCCTTTTTCCAATGACCACAGGCAACAGAAAAGATGCCATATACTGCCCGAGAGTAGCAATCTTGTATGTAATAAGTTCATTTCCCAAAGATCTCGCTGATATTCAGAGCATAATCCACATATCCAGCAAGGAAGAATCAATAATTGTACTCAGGCAATAGAAATAAGCAATGAGGGGTAGGACGAAGCTTATTGAAACCTCACTTCTTCTCGTAGTCTTTTGAGGACATATTGCTTAACATCTCTTGCTAAATGCAATCCTAATCGAGGAATATAAAATTTGCTCCATAAATGAAACATTGCCAGGTCAACCATAAGAACCCCCATCTCTGAGAAAATATCTTCTGCGCCTTCATTATGTCATTGTCATTTACTGAAACAATAAAAGCAGCAAAATGATAATTGACAGCTGTGTGGACAGTAAATGAAAACACACGCTCAGGAGTCCCGCAGAGCTGTGTTTGAATCTCGGCTCCACCGCTTAGCATGTAGCTCCACTTCTCCGAGGCTTAGTTTTCTTAACCTGGAAAATGGGGAAATAGTGTTATTTCCTTCAGAGGGTCATTGGGAGGATTAGAGAACACATCGTGCCTGTGGCACAATCCCTGGCACCTAGCAGTATTTATGTGTAATTTACCACCTGGACAGTTTCACCAAGAGCTTTCACCTCTGCATTCCCATTTGATCCTGGCAGCATCAACATGAGGCTGGCAAGGCAAGTATTGTTGTCACCCCCATTTTACAAATTAAAATGACAATTGGGTCAGATGGACCAACTGACCTGCGTTTGCTCACATAGTAGGTGACAGAGCCAGCACTTAAATCCGGGGCTCCTGTCTCCAAAATAGGTGCTCATTTACTACACTGTTTTATGCTTTGGTGCTAATATCAATTTCCTTTGTAACTTACATCAAGTTATTTCATGTGATTCGAACCGCAATCACACGAAACAGGTGGGGCCGACGTTGTATTTTTGCAATTTGACAAACGGGAAAACAAGTTAGGGAGCAAAGGTTCCCAGGTTCGCGCAGAGCAGCAGCCGACACCGCGCGCGCGCCTCCTCATCTGGTTCTCGATCCACTGAGCCAGCCGCCCTCCGAGAGGAGAAACAAACTCCTCCTCAAACTACAACGAATCTAGTTTTTCAGTTAGTTACCCCTGCTCTAAAAACTTTCAAAAATTAACTGTTTTCAATCTACAGAAGGCACTTCTAGCATATCATTTCAAGAGCAGTTAAGCTTGCAGACGTTTTTAAAGGGTAATTTCTAATCCAAGGTGGGAAAGATAAACTCCCTAATAAACCTGCATCGCCCAAGTTTCCACCCAATCTGCTCTCACTTCGCAGCCCCTGGAGCTGAGGGCGGAGCGGGGAGAGGCGCACATAGGAGCGAGGGCGGCCGCGGTCACCCGGCCCAGGAGCCACCTGGGTCGGGGGACTGCGGGACCAGGCCTGGGTGGCCTCCTGGCCCTGGGCGCCGGGTATTCGGGAGATGCCGCCTGCTCAGGTGTCCCTTGATCGCCATTTGCAGACAGGAGAGGGGCAGTTGTTCCCTGGATGCGGCCCAGGGAGAGGAGGCGCTGCGGGAGCGCTAGTAATTTTGTAACCAACAAATGAAAGGGCAGAGAAAAGCACCAGGAAACCTTTCACTCCGAGGTATCTCTAATTTGTGCAATTATGTAAATGAATCATGCCGCTCTCCTTCCATTCTGCACTGCCAGGGGAGAAAGGATACTAAAGCTGGCTGACAAGGCTGGCTCGGACAATTTGCTATGGATTTAGTTGGAAGGCGGAGGGGTCAGAGGAGAGGGCTTCATTCAGTTGAAGTGTTTCATAGTTTTGAGATCTTTTATTTCTGCTCCATTTTCTAAATCTTAGACTGAAGCGGAATGAGACTTTAGTTCTGTACACCATCCAGTTTTACAATAAATTTTATACAGACCGACAGTCCCTAAATAGAGTTATTTCTATGCAACAAGCAAGATCAAAGGAGGCAAGTGGATGATTTGACAAGAATAGGGGAGAGACGCCTGTATGTCACTGGAGGAAGCCTAGGGGATGGCAGGGCTGGAAGCTCATGACCCGGTGGGAATCGGATCAGCAGCGCCTGGCCGCTGCCAAGGGAGATCACTGATTCGGCACTCCCTTTCTCCAGGGCCTGCGGCAGGATGACACACTGAAATTAGCACACAGAATACTAACAGTCTTCCCAGTCATTTGTAACGACAATTTCCAGTTTTTAAAAATTTCTTTGCTTGAAACTCATTTTGCTTTGTTTTTCCGAAGTGTCAGAGTTACACTTGATGGTCAAGTAAAGTAGCATCTCACTTCTGGTAAAAAAAGAGCACCCTTTGTTTTATATACAATTTCTAAACACGTTTTCAGACTTCACTCTCTAAAATGTGAGCCACAGTACAGTTAGAGCTCAGAGAATGGAGGCAAAGTGTAGCCTGGACCTCGGTGGAGGCAGGGAGAGCTCCCCAGAGGCTGGGAGGCAGGGCTGGTGGCCTTGGGGCCGTGGTCAGGCTGTCTGCCCAGGGGTGAGGACAGTCTAGAGTAAAGAGCTGGCAGGCAAATTGGATTGGGACAATTTGGGGACTGCATGGTGGAGAGAATTAAGAGCCTGGCAGTGGGCATGAGAAGGTTTACAATTATTACATTTGTGCCTCAAAACATTCCTAAAAAGTTTTTTTTTTAATCTCTATAAGTGAGGAAATAGGCTCCGAAAGGCAAGGGATTGCTCCAGGTAATGTAGCATCCGTAAGGTAGGACAAGGACTCGACCCTGGGCCTAAGTCCTCTGCTCTTCTGGACGTTGATAAAGGCTGTTCAGTAGAATGACTCAATGTTCATTTAAGTGAAATCATTTATTCAACAGACACCCATTAATATAGGGAAGAAAATCCAAATCCCCGCCTAGGAGGGGCTCCTGGTCTTGTAAAACAGCAGAGGAGTCAACAGTCCCCTGCATGGAGGGGGGGGGGGGCGTCCGGAGGAGGCGTGTTTGACCAGCCCTGCGGGGACAGTGGGTAGCCGGGCTAGGAAAAGAGAAGGCAGAGGAAACACCATGTGCAAAGGTAACAAACGAGCTCAACTGGAAGAAGAAACTAGAAAGAATGTAACGTCTGGAGCTCAGGGCCCCCAAGGGGAGAAGGTGACACATGAGGCGGGAAAGGGAGGCTCCTTGCGTGCAGGCTGGAGCTGAAGCCTGGAGGCGCAGGGGACTCTTGGAGAGACTTAAAGCAGGAAAGTGACATGATTACATTCGCAGTTTAGAACAACCCCCCTGCCCGAGGGTGGGGAGTGGATTCCAGGATACCACCCACCTCCCATACGCCCCGTTTCTGTTCCTAACAGATTTTGTCCTGTTAACATACTGGCTAGTCTGCATCTGTCCCTCCAGAATTAGTCCCCTCCCTTTCTCGCCCTGTTCTCTGCATCGCTTAGCCTTCCTTGCCCTTCAGCTTCAGTCTGGGCTCAGCCTTGGAGGCACGGGGAGCTGGGTCCCTCCTGGCCACAGCTCCTGTCTGCTGGACTCTCCCACGGCACAACCCTCACTGCGTTTCAGTAACACTGTGGCCCCCACGCACCTCAGGCTCAAGGATGACACCAGCTTCCCACAGTTACCAGTCCCCTGGAGCTTCGCCATTGTGTACTGGCTCCCTTAACCCTGCCCACACCTCAGTAACATGGCCCTTTATTTAATTCTTTTGGAATTGAGTAATCCATCTGATTCTTGTAGGGACTACCGCCCCATCCGCACTTCCACAGGGCCCCTGCTTCATCTAAGCCAATCAACATGCGGCATTCCCTCCACAGCTGTTCTTGCTCCTGGGACCGGCAAGAGACTCATTCGGGCCAGTCAGCCCATACAGGGTGATGCATTGTGCATGCATAAGGGAGATCTCTCTGTCTCTGTCTCAGTCTCTCTCCCTCTCTCTTTATCGAACATCAGTTCCCATTGCCACGAGGCACCACAGACGGCACTGTAATGAAGCTGCTCCTGAGAGGAGAGTGGAGGGACAGACGAGCCTGGGTTCCTCATGTCACCGCTCAGCTAATGAGGATACTGCACCTTGAGCCAGCTCTACAGTTGGACTCCCAGTAATTTGACATAATAAATTTTCCTTTGTTTAAGTCGGTTTAGGCCAAGTGTTTCTATCACTTGTAGCCAAAAGCACTCCTGAACATACTAACGGGAAAAAGAATGGGAAGAAAGGGGTGTAAGAGACTATCACACTTGTCCAAGGCATAAAAAGAAAAAAACAAAAGGAAAAAGAGAGGGAGAGAAAGAGGGCCTTAACTGGGACAGCTGTCAGTGACAATGGGAGAGGGTGAAAGAGCCAGTGCCTAGGAGGTATCATTTCTACACGTTGCATGAATGATGAATACAGACCACCACCCACCAACGCAGATAAAAGCCAGAACAATGGGTAGAAACCATCACATTGTCAAATGCCCAGATAAACCATGCTGCAGTTTGTTTCAGACATCAGATGTGAACACGATGTAAATAGTATAAGCAATTATATTTACTATGGCTCTGTGATTTCAGGACATTCGAGATGCTGTTTCAGTTTTGTCAGGGATATTATTATCAGAATTGGGAGACGTATGGCCTTCCATCAGTTCTAATTACTCTATTACTAAATATTCTAATGGCACGTGGTGCTTGATGCCACGCATGCATTACTTATATGTCACTCATATGTGACTTTTCTATAAATAATGGTCACACATTTCACATTTTAAGTCTTCTAAGGGTGCATTTTTTCTAAATAAAACTTGTGCTAAACCGTCTTTTTAAAATTTTTGTTAAAGTGAAGAATTCTCTTACAAAGCAAATAATCATGTTCTTCATATGTGTGTTCAGACTTATAAATTTTTGGTTTTCCCCACAAAAATTTCTTAGAGCATAGCTTTACAAATTCAATCTCTTGAAATTACATTATTCAGTCAACAAATATTTATTGTTTATGTGACATTTTAAAATACTTTTCAAGGTACGCTAAGGTCAAAAAGTCCTTAAATATTTTTTCAGCAGTCTAGTTAAAAGAGTACAACAAACAAGCTTTACTAGAAACCAAAGAAACATAAGTCAGAAATGCATTACAAGATGTACAGAGCACGAAATCTCCAGGAGTTGACAGTAGGCAGAGGTCACATAGGAAGAAGATAGTCAAAGGTATCAGGTGCTATGGATTGACTTGCCCACTTCTCTTTCCAACACCTTCTAGAATACCACCGTCAAAGCTACAGCCTGCATTGCTCAGACTCCTTTGCAGCTGTGGGTTCTGGAAGTGGTCTAGGGCTGCCAAAGAGCTGTTCCACCGTGCGGAGTCTGCCCTGCTCAGGAGCAATCACACCCTGTGCTGCGCTATTCTTGCTGATGCAGTGGCATAAGTGTGGGCTTCTGGGGTAACACTGGTTGAGGTTCTCGGGTCCTTTCCCTAGGATCATAGGTCCTAAGTGGGATGAGGCTGTGGCAATGAGGTTTTCACTACATTCCTACATCTCCTGACTGCTGTGGTTCCTAGGTGTGTAGCATCCAAACCTGGTTTCCTACTCCCCTAGGGATTCCGTAAACTAATTAATACTCACTAATAAATCTCTTTCTACTTAGAGGGAATCTAGGGACCCTGACACATGAAGTCAAGGAAGACTTTATAGAAAACAAGGAATTTTGGCTGAGCATTTGAAAGCTGGGTAGAATTTGAATAACTGAAAAAGAGAGAAGAGGAAATTCAAGCTGATTGGAGACAAAGAAAGAAGCTGGGGGCGGGGGGAGGACATGGAAAATAGAGTAGTCAGTGAGACTGGAGTAGAAGGCTCATACTCAAGAGTAGCAGAAATAAGATGGAAGAAGAGGTCAAGCTCAGATTGGCTTCTAGATACTTACCCAACAGAAACTAATATGGGCTGCTGGTTCTCACCTTAAATCCAACACAAAAGGTACCAAAGAAAAGATGGATATGATGTACAATCATCAAACTAGAGAAAAAATGGATCTAAGACTGGAAAGCATTAAAGGAGGAAAAACTAGATGATAAATAAAAAACATGAATAAGAGAGAAGTCCTAATCAAACTCTATAACTCAGAGGCACCATAGCCTAATGGTTAAAAATGTGAAGCCAGAACTGGATTCTTGGAGCTTGTACCCTGCCTTTGGCTCTACCATTTGCTTGTTGTGCAACCTTGAGACTAACTGTGCCTCAGTTGCCTCACTTGTAAAGAGAATATATTTCATCTACCTCCTCAGATTAATGTGAGGATTAAGTGTGTTACTATATGTAAAGTCCTTGGAACCATGCCTGGTATGCAGTAAGCACTACATGATGTTTATTATTATAATTGATACATAAATTTGTTCACCTCATCAATCAAAAGAACATGTTGCTCAGATTGGATTAAAGAGATGAGACAATCGTGTTCTCCATGTAAAACTTAAGAATACAAAGGTTGAAAATATAAAGGAAAACTATATAAACTATCTACTTATATATAGAGAGAAAGAGAATGATATATACTCTTTTAAAGAAAAAAATCAAAATGTGTTAATAATCATGAATAATCATGCATCTGACAATATAGCTTATCAAAGCAATTTAACACACTCCTCTCAAAATGACAAATCACGCTATCAAAAATTAACATACGTAGATCTAAATAGCATGACTAATAAGCTGGAAATATTAGATATATGCAGAATCATACCTACCAAACATAAAAATATAATTTTTTTCAAGCACACATGTAACATTTACAAAACAGAAAACAATATAGTATCATATGGACTACGTTTGCTTATCACAATGAAGTAGAAGTGGAAAGCATTAACCAAAACGTTAGCTAAAAGAAAGTCCATATGTCTGGAAACAAAAAAGACACTAAATATCTTATTTGAAGACAAAATTATACAAAATTTTGAAATACTTATAACTGAACGATAAAAGTACCTCATGTCAATATGTATGTAATAAAACAAATGTAGTACCCAAAGGAAATTTATAATTCCAAATATATTTGTCAGAAAACAAGAGAGATCAAAAATCAATCACCTAAGTATACCAAGAGTACAGGTACGTCTGGGGCTTATTTGTACTGAAAGCTTTTCTCTGTGGCTTTAATTCAAAGCAGGGAGATTTAAGCAGACATATAACCTTCTTACTTTCTCCTTATTGAAGATCTCAATTCATGTTCTTCAAGGGCCTGGCAGAATCATGTTCCCAGGAGTGTTTATTTTCCATCATTCTGTCAAGGCTCAGTGATATGACTAATTTCCCCCACATCCTGCTCACGTCTAGTGACACCACCAGCTGCAAGACTCAGGACCCGCTCCTGGGCTCCACTTGCTGAGCTCCTTAGGATTCTGTCCCCCAGGCATCCATGCCAGAAACTTCATGAAGCCACCTGGTTCCCTTCTTCCCAGGCAGCCCCAGACAAGCAAGACCTACACAGACTTGTCAGGTCTTTCTATTCTCCTGGTCTGAAATCTTTTCATTTCCCCTCATTCTTTTCCAAATATTGACGATCAGCATAGTAAATCATCTAGTTACCATTTGTATGAAATTTTCTCCTTTCTTTAAAAATTAAAAAATATAGGGCTGGCCCGCTGGCATAAGGTTAAGTTTGCACACTCCACTTCAGCATCCCGGGGTTCACAGGTTCAGATCCCGGGCACAGGCTGACGCACTGTTTTATCAAGCCATGCTGTGGTGGCGTCCCACATAAAGTAGAGGAAGATGGGCACGGATGTTAGCCCAGGGCCAGTCTTCCTCAGCACAAAGAGGAGAATTGGCATAGGATGTAAGGTCAGGGCTAATCTTCCTCACAAAAAAAAATATATATATAAGCTATGAAACAGGACTAAATGCTCTCGATATATATGTACATATGCATGTGTATATTTATATATACATATATACATTAGAGAGAGAGAGACAGAGAGACAACATTTAGTCCTCTTCTGCTCTAAGTTCTGTGGATACAGCAATACACCAAAATGACAAATATCCCTGCCCGGGGCCCTGACACTCTAGTTGGGAGAGTGGGGGGCAATAAACAAAATACATGAGTCTGTCATATAGTGCAATGATGTGAGGAGATCATGGATAGGGAGTGCCAAAGGGTGGAGGAGAGATGGGTGGCAATGATGAAAAGACAGATCTAGAGCTTAACTCCGACTCCAGTCAGGAAAGGAGACAGTGTCACTGTTCTCTAGTCAGCCAGTGCCAGAACCTCCATCACTGTGGACTTCTCCTTTCCTTCATCCTTATCCCCATCAAAGTGGCCTCCAATTTCTTTTGTTTGTTCATTTCTAATGTCTTTGCAACCCATTTCTCCTCCCCGTCCCCCACATGTGGAGGTCCTTGTCCTCTGTCCTGTCCCCTCCCAGGAAGCCTCCCTGGAGCCTTGGCCTGAGCCGACCTCTCCAGCCTCTGTGTTCCATCTTCTTTATTAGCAGCAGCTCTCTGGGCGCTTAGCACTCACTGCTGTGAACTCTTGGCTGTTTGAATACAAAGGAAAGTCTCAATTATTAACGCTCTGGGGATGAAAGTTTCTCTGTATCAAAGCATATGAATGATAAGAAAAAAATGTATAAACTGTTGAAGCTGTGCTACAAAGGTCTGCACTTGGCATGACAAAATGCTCCGCAGAGCCTCCTGGAAACGAGAGGAATTTCGTGGTGAAGTTTCTGAAGCCTCAGCGTCCTTGTCTACAGAATGGAGTGAATAATCCCGACTTCACAGGATTAGGAGCACTGAGCAGAATTAAGCACTTAGCACATGCCTGGCACATAATATATCAACAAATGTCTCTATCACCATCATCACTTCAGATGTGAGGGTTCCCTTCCACTTCCCCTCTTGGTGACCCCTCTCCTTAAGCTCAGGTTCCCAGAGCTACCCTGAACTCCCGCCCCCACCATTCCCTATATTAACGTGTGAAAGGAAGCCTGCTATTCTTCTCTCACACTTGACATGATTCTAATTTACTGGGAATAAATTTCAGTGTGTCACCTCAACCCGTATTTGCATTTTAAAACTTCAGTCTAATTTGGGAAAGCTTCCAGCCTCCTGGACTAGGTTGGGAGAAATGTGGGCAGTTAAGAGGATTTTGGAAGGAGCTTCCAGAACCTCTCCTTCCTGCTTCCCTGAGATGGATACTGAAGAGTTTGCCCAGTTGCAGCTGTGAAAAACTGCATTCGTGACCAAGGATTTTTTCCAGGATCTAACATTCAGCCTCTGAGAGCCCCTCTTCACTTCTCCCCTCCTGTCACGAGTCAGCTGAATACAGGTCTCAACTCCCAGCCGGCCCAGGAGTTCTGGGCACCTAAGGAGAAGTCTTCCCTGTTGAGAAACAACACAGACAACATGCAGTCTTCTACCGGGGAGAATCCCTACAAGCGAGTCTACGCGTGAGGCTGTTGTAAATGGTATCCCAGTCTTCTTTGAACTTCGGTTTCTTGCCATAAATGAATATTCAGCATCAAGTTTATCAATCCGCTCTTTGGTGTGAATTTAGGTAGCTTGAACCCAAGACCCAGGAGCTGATGGCTCCCGTGGAAGAAGCTGCCCGATGCTTCTCTAACCCTGCGATAGTTGGAGCCAGAGCCCCAGTGGAGCTCTGGGGGTGCCAGCGATAAGCAGCCCAATCTCAGCCTGACCCCGTATTCTTCCCACAATAGTGAGATGATGAAACACATTTAGGCTTACTTACATAAGAGGGCCTTGTCTCCCCACTCTGGGCACAAGTTCTTTGAGGGAAGTTCGAGTTTCCCATAAACCATGTGTCCCATCAGTCCTTAGCACCTGGCCCGTGACATGGACTTTGTCACCACTGATTAACTGAGTATATCCAAATACAGAAGTAGGATTTCTCCACACCCCACACTGCATTGTACATTGTTTGTGGATGGGCCCCTACTGGGAGGCAGGTGATCTCATGGTGTCTTCAACTCTTTAGCTTGTTAGACACCTGATGAGAAGAACTTGGACAACGCCACTCACGGCGGAATGGAGGGAATTCCAATGTTAACAACAACCACCAAAAAACAGTACAATAAAGTTCTGAGATCAATGTATAGTGTCTTTTGTTGAAAGGGACAAGACTCATGAAAAGTTTCTGCCACTTGTGCCAGCTTTTCCTTATAAATCACTGATTGGAAACATGAGATTGTAAATTACTTCAAGCTGGTGGGGCTAGTGTTCGGTGATACCAATTACCCTAGACTCTGGATTGACAATGCTGAGATTTGTGCGTAAGCAATTTAACCCTCTGTGAAGCTGCCAATGATGAAACTGATCCTGAGGGGAAAGCCACTAATAAATGGATTATTAGCTACATGGGCAAGAAAAGAAAAAGCTTAGTGAAGAAAAAAATTTTGTTTTAGAAAAATCACCTGAGCAACAGAATTTCTTGCTTTGGATGCACTATAATAAACACCAAGCAGCCGGGCAGCCATGCCTCGTTATTCTCAGCTGCATCGAACCCCACACCTGTTCATACTCATTAACCCTTAGCATCTGATAGCATTTCCATAATTTCCCTGGAAGGGGGCATTTTCTCCTCACCTCAGGAATGAGCTGTGCAGTGCACACAGCTGAAGAGAAAGCCAGCGAGTCTGGGCAGTCCAGGCTGCAGGGGGTGGCGCTCTGGTCCATGGGACACCCAGGGGCAGAAAGGCCAAGGGCAGTAGCTCTTCCCTCACCTAATAAAACGCATTCTCATTACAGGCTCGAGAGTACTCACAGATAAACGACATCTCCATCATTTAGTTTTCTCCCTGGAAGCCTAACCCACTCTGACAGGAATCATGTTTAGTAGAGTGTCCAAATTACCTGGGATTTGAAGGTTTCAAATGACTTACGCAGTCTGATAAATACTTGTACCAAAATGATCAGAATTATACACAAGTTCTCAAAGACATTCCCATGCACGAGGGGTGATGTTGTGGAGGGGCACAGATACAATAAAAGTTATTCCTACAATGCCCTTGGTGCAGTTACTCAGTCCCTCGATGTTCTGTAAGCACCTGTTTTGCTATGATGCTGCTCTTGCTTATGTATTTCTCAGTGCAGGTTCTTATAGCCCTGGTTAGCACTAACTTCTGGAGAAGGCCTGTCGTCTCTGTCAATGTCAGGAACGCTGGGCTCTGGCTGGGGCTCAGTGAATGTCTTTAGTGCCTCTGCTGGGGCTCCAGGCCATGCTGTCTCTGCCCTCCCTCCCCTTTCTTCTTCTTTTCCTACCTGTAATAGAGAAAAGCAGAAAAGAAACGTCTCCCAGGGGAGCTGGTTTTGGTCACTGGTGGAGAAGTTTTGCCAAGGCTGCAGCCTAATTTGGAGAAAGCGTGCTCTCCACTTTTGGCTCAGAGCCAAAATGCGCCTCTCCCCTGAATCCTTACTGGGCAGCACTGGGGCAGGAGATGCCCGGCAGGGCCAGCACCCCCAGCCAGCTGGTCCTGGAACAGTGCCTTCACCTTCGGAGGGCATGTGCTGCTCTTGATTCCTTGTCTTAGACTCCTAGACATGTCCACATATGTGTCCATCTCCCAGACAAGGGGACTCTCCGGGAAGCAGAAGGCTTTCCCGTCACGTACACTGCATCCTTGGACTTTGCACAGGGCTAGCTGCAGTAGGTATTTAATGGATGTCTTTTGAATAAACAAGCAGACATGTCAGTCTGTGGATTCCCTTCCTACATGTTCCTCTGTCCCTCAGGCTTCACTCTGGCCCTTTATGACGCCCCTTTCCCTCATCTCCACCTGGCGCTCTGATCTCACCTGGATGAAGATTTTGGGGGAGGGGCAGAAGACACCTGGAGAGCATTTCACAGAACCTCTTCGTGTCAGCCCAAAAGACACACATTCAAGGGTAGTTAGAGAGCAGCTTACTGACCCATGCATCAATGGTCCAATTATTTGCATTTAATTTTTCTTTTTCTTTTTGCCCTTAAACCAGTTACCCAGATTTCATGAGAAAAAAAGTTGAATCTCCTATCACCCTACTAAATGCTCCCAAGTTTAACCCACCAAAGCCAGTCCACAAGGTGGGTTGGATCTCAGAGACTTGTGGGGATGGGCGTCCAGAGTAGGGGCCTGCTCCCCCGCCCCCCCGCACACACACACACACAAACACACACACACACACACACACTTACTAGTTCTTTGACTTTTACAACTCACTAAAGCAAATTTTATTTTTTCAAAAGTGAGACGACAGCACGTGCCCTTGGTTCTTCCCGGGGTTCCTCCTGAAGACCCCAGGAAATGGTATGTGACAGGGCTTTGTAAATGTAAATTACTACCTAGGGGGAAAGAATTGTTGTTACTTGGTCCGTCTGCAACTGGTAAAGATTTGGGATTTCGTAGTAAATTAGAGGAGACACTGTAGTGCTACCTTTTTGTGCTAATTTTTTTTTCCAAACTTACTTCATCCCTTCTCAGGGTCTACAGTGGATGCAAAAGGTTTGGGGTCATTGGCTGCCATAATTTAATCTTGCACTGGACTCACCCACCTCTGCATTTCACTCCTCCCAAACGCTGCAGCTGTAACTGCTTCAAAACCCTTGGATGAGGATGGAGCTCACACCCAAAAGCTTCCTTCGGAGGCCATTGGAATAGGAAATTGTGCATCGCTTTGAAGGAGTGAGAAATGGTCCAAGACAGACTTCCCATGTAGCAGGCTGTCTGGCTCTAGAAAGAGTGAGATGGGAGAAGGAGCCTCTGGAAATCTCTCTTCCTCACTCGGGAGCCACCCCTGCCTTCAGCAGCAGCTCGGAAGCCCACGTGGCCTTAGACAGCAAAAGATGCTTGGAGGAGAAGGTAGGAGGAGGGCTAGGAGGCTGAAAAGAATCTCATAACCCTCCTAACCCCAGGAGAAGAGACCTAGCAGCCACACAGGTCCCTCTCCCAAGCATGAGCCCTGCCCAGGCCCTGCTCCTGAACACACACTCTGGACTCCACTGGCCCTGTGAGCACTGTGGAGTGGGACGAGGGGGAGAAAAACATTAGTGGAGAGGAAAGATGTGGGAGGGATATTTAAAAATACAAAGTAAAGAATTAAAAAAGGACCAATGGAATAAGAGCAAAATGAGAGAAGGAACATGGGAAAGCTCTAGCGGGAATTTGTAATGCCAACACAGGGACATCTGGAGGGAGCCACAGCTCCACCTCATTTGATGAAAAGCTCCTAAGGTTTCCAGCAGCCAGATGCAAGTTACAGAGCAAGTTCCTCTCATTTCCACTGCTATCCCCTAACCCAAGTCAAGGTCACCTCACCTGGACTATGAAATAGCCTTATAACCTGCCTCCCTGCCTACCAGCCATGCCCCTCAAACTGTTTTACACAGCAACCAGAAAGCTCTTTTTAAAACATAATTCTATCCATGTCATTCCCTAATTAAGACCCATTAATGAGGCACACCTCTCTCAATCCAAATGCAGAGCAAAAATAGATAAAATAGAAAAACAGAAAACTAAAGGTGTTAATGAGACTCAAAATAGATAAATCTCTGCATGAACCAGAAACATAAGCCAGTGGGGTTTGCTGGAGCTATGGGCCTGCTGGATGCCATTCTGGACGGAGGCTGTGGCAGTCAGCAGTTTGGTTCCAGTGGGGCAAGGAAGATGAATTACTCCCCTCAAGAATGGGGATCCAGACTAGCATCACTTACCAGCTCCCATCCCCACTCCCAACACCATCCATAAAAGAAACTAACAGCTGTAGCTAACCATCCCCTGGGAGTGAGAATTTTTAGTAAGCTACAAGCCTAGGAAGGAAAAAGAAGATAGAAATGAAGTCTCCATTCACGTCAGGAAGCAAGCCGCAATATCCCCAATACCACTGTGGGACAGGAGCCCTGGAATGCCAGGTCTAGGGCACAGAGTCCTGAGCAGCTGGGCAAAGGTAACCACAAAACCACTGGCCCAGGAGAGGCGAACGCAAAAGGAAACAGAAAGAAGAAAAACAAAAACAAAAGGCTCCCACTCAAAATAAGCCTGCAAAGCAAAATTCCAAAACAGAGGAAGAAATGTAATACTGAGAAAGGCAGCCAACAAAATCAACATTCAAAACATGACTATGCCCCAGAGGAAATTACATTTGTGGAACCATCTGGCAAAACTTTAAAATAGGTATGTTTGGTTGTCCAATGAGATAAATGAATCACTTCCATTTTAAAAGTGAGAAATTTTAAAATAAAAACAGACATAAATGAACAAAATAAAGACATTGAGTTAAAAAACTTAATAGATTTTATATGCTTGGACCTGACACAGAGAGGGAGGTGGTGCATTGCAAGGAGTCTGCACTGAATGCAGCACAGAGAGATCACAAGCGATTAGGATGCACAGAGAGTGGACTGAGGCTCTAAATGTCCAACGGGAGCTCTCAAACAAGGAAATGGAAGCACCATTCAGATTTTACAATTGTCCAGATTTGAAGAAAGACTTCAGATGAATCTTCAGGTGGAAAGTACACTCCAAGAACCAATCAGCATAAATAATTGTAAAGCCATTCCCAGAAGCACCATAGTAAAACTGCAAAACATGAAGAACGAAAAAAAAACATAAACGTTTTCTTTCAGCTACCAGAGAGAAAAGGCAGATTATCTACAAAGGAACTACAGTTAGAATGACAGTGGGACTTCTTATCAGAACAATAGATGACAGAAGACAATGAAATTATATCTTCAACTTAATAAGAAAAATCAGTAACTCTCAACCTCAAATTTCATACACAGATAAACTATAATTTAAGACTTAAGGGGAGAAAATATGTGTTCAGACACAGAAAAATTAAGAGCTAAGTACCCACAAACCCTCACTTGAAAAAATATTAAAGGAGATTTTACTTCAGGAAAAAGTAAAAAAAGAACTCAGAGAATATATAAAGGATTTAAAAATAAAAAGTGACCAGAGAAAAAGATAAAATGTTATTAACTAATAACTGAAAAATAAAACAACTTTTTTAAAAAAAGAAAACTAGAAACAAAGATAAGATGGGTAGCATATTCTATGGATGGTTGATGTGGGCTGATGTCCATGTCACATTCAGGGGCAGGATACAAATACTGTGCTAGAAAAATTGACAACTAAAGATGTTGGTTTAAAAGTTAAGAATAACTGACTAAAGGATGGAAATGCCATGTGTAGCTTCCAAATCAGTAAGGACTTAAAAGGTGGAATCTAGGAAACTTTATTACTCCAGTAAAGAGTAGAAAAAGAACTGATAAGGAGGATAGTATAAAGAAAATTAAAAATAGGTTGGTAAAAATATATTAGTAATTATAATAAACATAAAAGGATTCACCCACCTATTAAAAGATAATTACCTGATTTGCTTAAAAAAATAATTTCTGCCATATGCTACTTGCAAGAGATCATCTAAAAAAAAGACACTGTAAGGTTAAATATAAAAGGATAAGTAATATGGCATGCAAATATATTATTTAAAAACAAACCTATTATAGCCATTTTAATACCAGGAAAAAAATGATTTAAGAAAAAATGGATTTGGTGGAATAGAAGAGGGATAGAAAGGAATAGAATTCTATATACTACAAAACAACAGAAAACAATTAACAAAATGGCAATAGTAAGTCCTCACCTATCAATAATTACTTTAAAATAAAAGGATTAAATTCTCTAATTAAAAGACATAGAATGCTGAAAGGATGAAAACAAAAACAAGATCCAACAATATACTGCCTATAAGAGACTCACTGTAGCCTAAAGACACACACAGACTGAGAGTGAAAGGATGCAAAAAGACTTTTCAAGCAAATGGGAACCAAAAAAAGCAAAAGTAGCTATACTTATATCTGACAAAATAGACTTTAAACTAAAAATGGTAAGAAGAGATGAAGAAGGTCATTATATAATGATATAGGGGTCAATACATCAAAAAAATAAAACAATTGTAAATATTTAGCACCCAACATTGGAGCACCTAAATATATAAAGCAAAAACTAACAGATGTAAAAGACAAACAGTAATACAGTAATAGTTGGGGACTTTAATATTCCACTCTCAACAATGGGTAGATCATCCAGACCTAGAATCAATAGGGAAACAGAGGATTTGAACAACATTATAGACCAAATGAACCTAACAGACATATATAGAACATTCTATCCAACAACAGCAGAAAACACATTCTTCTCAAGTGTATGAAACATCTTCTAGGATAGATTATATGTTAGGCCACAAAACAAGTCTTAGCAAATTCAAGAAGATTGAAATCATACCAAGTATCTTCTTTGACCACAATGGCATGAAACTAAAATCAGTAACAAGAGAAAAACTGGAAAATTTAAGAACACATGGAAATTAAACAACACTCTCCTGAACAACCAATGGATCAAAGAAGAAATTAAAGGGGAAATAAAAAATTTTCTTGAAACAAACAAAAATGGAAACACAAGATACCAGAACTCGTGGGATGCAGCAAAAGCAATTATGAGGGAAGTTCACAGCAATAAACGTCTACCTTAAGAAGCAAGAAAGATCCCAAATAAACAACCTAACTCTATGGCTTAGGGAACTAGAAAAAGAATACTAAACCAAGCCCAAAGTTAGAAGAAGAAAGGAAATAATAAAGATTAGAGCAGAAATAAATGAAATAGAGAACAGAAAGACAAAATTGACAAACTCTTAGCTAGACTAACCAAGAAACAAAGAGAAAGGACCCAAATCAACAAAATTATCAATGAAAAAGGAGACATTACAACTGGTACCACAGAAATTCAAAGGCTTGTAAGAGGCTACTGTGAACAACTATATGCCAACAAACTGGACAACCTAAAAGAAAAAGAAAAAATCTTAGAAACAAACAGCTTACCAAGACTGAATCCGAAAGAAATAGAAGATCTGAATAGACCATTTCTAGCAAGGAGATTGAATCAGTAATCAAAAATTTCCCAACAAAGAAAAGCCCAAGATCAGATACCTTCAATGGTGAATTTTACTAAACATTTAAAGAATAATTAACACTAATTCTTCTCAAATTCTTCCCAAAAATCGAAGAGGAAAGAACACTCCCAAACTCATTATGTGAGGCCAACATTATCTTGATACCAAAACTAGAAAAGAACATTACTAGAAAAGAAAACTACAGGGTGATGTTACTGATGAATATAGATGCAAAATTCTCAATAAAATACTAGCATACCAAATTCAGGAGCACGTTAAAAGAAACATACACCATAATTAAGCGGAATTTATCCTGGGATGTTAAGTATGGTTTAACATACGCAAATCAATCAATGTCATACATAGCATTAATAGAATGAAAGAAAAGAATCATATGATCATCTAAATAGATACAGAAAAAGCATTTAACAAAATTCAATGTCCATTCACAGTAAAAACTCTTAACAATTTAGGCACAGAAGTTACATATCTCAACATAGTTATTATTGAGGGCCATATATGAGAAGCCCACAGCTAACATCATACTCAATGATAAAAGATTAAGAGCTTTTCATGTATAGCTCATTTTAAACGTGAGTCTCCACTAATGTTTGCAGCTGTGTTATTTGTATAAAATAAGACATTTAAGCAATAATTGCCTAATATCAACTTGTCATCCATCCTACAGTATCTTGTACAACAACTTTTTCTTTAATTTCATATCATTAATTTGCACTTGGTGTTTGACGCCAAAGATAATTTAAAATGCAGTGCGAACATTTTAGTTTTTTATTCCAAAAATATACATTTTATAAATTTTTATTGATATCAATTATTTTCAAACTTAAAAGTTGTTAGCCAGCAGAGTATATATGGTTTTTTTTCTTAACACATATTATTATTAGTACTTCTTAGTTGCTGGTTCAAACCATAAATTAATTACACCCACTAGTTGCAACCTAGTCTAGATCAGACAGTTCTGACTCAAATTGTTCCATCCCTGTATATGTCATAAACTGTAAATGAGAGTTGTTGGTAGATGACAGATATCATTAAAAAAAACATCAAAGGTTTCTCTACTGTGTTTAACATTAACACTCTAGAGTGTACACAGAAGTATTTGTATAGACCACTAATTCTTGTATCTCCTTCCTGAAATGTTCTATCTATAAATAAACCTGTATGTCAAATATGAAGCAAAAAAAAGAGATTAAAAGCTTTTATCTAAGATCAGGAAAAAGACAAGGGTGCCCACTCTCACCACTCCTATTCAGCATAGTACTAGAAGTCCTAGCCAGAGCATTCAGGCAAGAAAAAGAAATAAACGGTACCAGGATTGGAAAGGAAGAAGTAAAATTGTTTCTATTTGCAGATAACATGATTTTATATATAGAAAATTCTAGACAACCAAAAAACCATTAGATCTAATAAACGACTTCGGTAAAGTTGCAGGATACAAAATCAACATACAAAAATCAGTAGCATTTCTATACACTAACAACAAATTTTCTGGAAAAGAAGTAAATCAATCCCATGTACAATAACATCAAAAACAATAAAATACTTAGGAATAAATTTAAGTAAGGAGATCAAAAATCTCTACTCTGAAAACTGCAAGACATTAACAAAAGAAATACAAGAAGACAAATAAATGGAAAGGTATCCCATGTTCATGAATTGGAAGAATTAATCTTCCTAAAATGTCAATACTACCAAAAGCCATCTGTAGATTCAATGCAATCTCTATCAAGATTCCAATGGCATTTTTTACAGAAGTAGAAAAGACACTCGTAAAATTTATATAAAACCACGAAAGACTCTGTATAGCCAAAGAAATCCTGAGAAAGAAGAACAAAGCAGGAAGCATCAAACTTCCTGATTTTAAGCTATACTTCATAGTACAAAAGGCTATAGTCATCAAAACAGTATGGTGCTGGCATAAAAACAGACAAATAGACCAATGGAGCAGAATCTAGAGCCCAGAAACAAACCCAAGCATATATAATCAACTAAGATTGGACAAAGGAGCCAAGAATACTCACTGGAGAAAAGACAGTCTTTTCAATAAACGGTGCTGGGATAATTGGATATTCACATGTAAAAGAATGAAACTGGACCTGTATCTCACACAACTCACAAAAATTAACTCAAAATGGATTAAAGACTTGAAAGATACGAAACTCCCAGAAGTAAATATAGGCACAAAGCTCCTTGATGTGGGTCTTGGTAATGATTTTTTGAATATGTCATCTAAAGCACAAGCAACAAAATAAAAAATAAAAAAAAAATGGGACTACATCAAACTATAAAGCTTCTGCACAGCAAAAGAAACGATTAACAAAATGGACAACCTATGGAATGGGAAAAAATATTTGCAACTATATATCTGATAAGGGGTTATTATTCAAAACATATAAAGAACTCATAAAACTCAATAGCAAAAAAGACAAATAACCCAATTAAAAAATGGGCAGAGGACCTGAATAGACATTTCTCCAAAGAAGATATATGAAAGGTGAACAGGTACATGAAAAGATGCTCAACATCTCTAGTCATTGGGGAAATGCAAATTAAAAACACAATAAGCTATCACCTCATGCCTGTTAGAATGCCCATCATCAAAAAGACAAGGCCTAACAAATGCTGGTGAGGATGTGGAGAAAAGGGAACCCTTGTGCACTGTTGGTGGGACTGTAAATTGGTACAGCCACCATGGAAAACAGTATGGAGGATCTTCAAAAATTGTAAATAGAACTACCATATGATCCAGTTATTCCACTCTGGGACTATATCCAAAGGAAATAAAAACACTAACTCTGCACCCCTATGTTCATAGCAGCATTATTTATAATATCCAAGATGTGGAAACAACTTAAGTGTCCATCTATGTATGATGGATAAAGAAGTTGTAATATATAAACACAATGGAATATTTTTCAGCCACAAAAAAGCAAGGAAATCCAACCATTTGCAATAACGTGGATGAACCTGACAGCATTATGCTAAGTGAAATAAGTCCGAGAGGGAAAGACAAATACTATGTGATCTCACTTATATGTGGAATCAAAAACAAACAAACAAACTCATAGAAAAAGAGATCAGACTTGTAGTTACCAGAGGCAGAGGGTGGGGAAAGGGAAATTGGAGGAAGGTGGTCAACAGGTACAAACTTCCAGTTATAAGATAAATAAGTAAGTACCAGGGATGTAACGTACAGAATGACGACTATAGCTAACACTGCTGTATGATATATACGAAAGTTGTTAAGAGAGTAAATCCTGAGTTCTCATCACAAGGAGAAATTTTTTTCCTTTTTTCTTTCTTTTCTTTTCTTTTTATTGTGTCTATACGAGAAGATGGATGTTAGCTGAACCCATTGTGGTAGTATCACAATATATGTAAATCAAACCATTGTGCTGTACACCTTAAATTTATAGTGATGTATGTCAATTATTTCCCAATAAAATTTCAAAAAAAAAGACACATATAATTCTGCACCCAAAGAACTAGCAGTACACATTCTTTGTACATTGATTATTTTCTAATGATGAACATTTTAGGTCACAAAGGAGTCTCAATGAAAATCAAAGATTTAGTATCACATAAACCACATTTTCTGACCAAAATGCAATTAAATTTTGTATAAACATAAAAAGATAGCACCAAAAAAAGTATGATTAGAAACTTTAAAGCACACACGAAAACAACTCATAGGTAAAACAAGAATTCCCAATAAAAATAAGTAATGTTTAGTACTGAACAATAATAAATTAACTACATAAAAACTTATGAGATGAAGCCATAAGAGTATTTAAGTATAAAATTATAATGTGAAATGTATTCATTTTAAAAACAAATAAGATCAAATATAGAGGAGTTAAGCATACAATCTATGCTTGGTGGGGAAGAAAACATTCTAAAAAACAAAAAGGAGAGAAATAAAAAGGTAAGAAAATAATAAAATAGAAAACAAAGAAATAGATAAAGTACTCAAAAAGTGGTTCTTTGAAAAAGATAATGAAGTAGAAAAATCACTTGTAAGACTGGTTAAGGAAAAAGAGAAAACACAAAATAATAAGATTAAGAATAAAAGGAAGCCATGATTATAGACATAGAAATATGTTTAATTGGGAGAATTCAATAAACAATTTTATCAAAACAAAATAGAAAGCTTAGGTAAAATAACTTTTTAGAAAATGAAAATTACCAATATTGACTATAGAAGAAATATATAACTGAACAAATTAATAATCCATTTAAAATTAAATTAATAATCAAATCTCCACCTCCAAAAGTCATCAGACCCAGAGTATTTCAGAGGAGAATTTTACCAAATTTTCATGCCACAAACAATTTCTATTTTACTAACTATTTCAGAGTTAAATGAGGAGAAAAAGGTACCCATTTGGAGGTATTGGTCAATATAAATCCTGTCAAAAGAGACAGGATAAATGTCATAAATAAAATTATAGTTAAATATAGTTGAATATCATATACGTAAAAATGTCACACATGCAAACATCCTGAAAAACTAATTTTTAAAAAACAAGTCAAATTTAAATGTTTTTGAAAATAATATACCATATATTAATATAAGTATGAATAAGACCAAATAGATATACAAGGATATAAAAGATATTTCAACATTAGAAAAATCTGTTGATATAATGGAGAATAGTCAGAAATTAAAAGGAAAAAAACAAAATTGTCCACTCAAAAAATTTTTACAAAGCATTTGACAAAATTCAACACCTTTTCAATATTAAAATATATTTGAGAACTAGAAGGAATTAGGAAAATTATTAAACTGAATAACTAACCAAAAACTACATAAAATATTATAGTTAACAGTAAATTTTAGAAAATATTTATTCATCATGAATTTTTTTTGTTTCCAGTTATCACTGTTTGTGTTCAACATTATACTGAATGTCTAATTCAATTCAACAAGACAGGAAAAATAATTGGTAAATATGAAAATTAGAAATGAGAAGACAAAATTTCCCTTTATTTGTAGGTGCTGTAATTGTTCACAGAGGAAATTTAAAAGACTCTAGTTAGTATTGTAGCCCTTCATACATAATACAGAAATTCTGCAATGATATAGATACTTTTCTTGTAACTGAAGAATTTCTTGTAATTTAGCACTGCCAGTTTTGCTAGCAATAAACTTTCTTAGTTTTCTTTCATCTGAAAATATTTTTTATGTATTATTATCATTACTATTTCAGAATATTTTATCTGGATATAGAATTCTGAGTTGGCAGGGTTTTTTTTCCTCCAGCACTTTAAACATGTTATTTCACTGACTTCTGGACTCTATTGTTTGATGAGAAGTAAACAGTTATTTCAATGATTACTTCCTAATACATAATGTATTGCTTTTCTCTGTCTGTTTTCAAGACTTTCCCTTCCTCTTTGGTTTTCCAGTTTGACTAGGGTGTTCTTAGGCATGTTTTTCTATTTATCCTACTTGAGATTTTCTGAGCTTCTTGAATCTATAAATTTTTCTTTCAGCAAATTTGAAAAATTTTCTGCCATTGTTTCTTTAAGTAATTTTTTCTGCCCATTATCTCTCTCCTATATTTCTGGGCCTCCAATTATGCATATGTTAGATCTCTGATATTATTCCCCAGTACTCCGAGGCTCTGTTCATATTCTCAAATCTTATTTTTCTCTGTTCTTCTTATTGGATAAGTTGTATTGGTCAATTTTAAGCTAACTATAATCTCCTCTGTCATCTGCATTCAACTGTTAAGCTTATTCAGTGATTTTTTTTATTTCATATATTTTATTTCTCAGTTCTAGAATTTCTATACTTCATACTTCTTATTCTTCCACTGAGATGTTTCTCTCTTTTTATCTGATATGAGCATATTTTCCTTTACATCATTAAGCATTGTTAAAATTTCTGCTCTCTAAGTCTTGCCTGATCATTCCAACATCTGGGGGTTGGTTTTTGTTAATTTTCTTTCCCTAGAGAATGAGTCACATTTTCCTAAGTCTTCAAAACTTCAGTAATATTGGTTGTATCCTGGACATTGTGTATATTATATTATAAAGACTCTGGATTCTGTTACAGTCCTCTAAAGAGTGTGGATTGTTTTTATTTGTTTACAAGGCACTTAACATTGTTGGACTGAAACTGAAAACTCTGTGTCTTGGATGGCAACTCAAATCTCAGTTCACTTCTTTTGTCTTTAGCTGAGCTTCTCAGTCTGCCCCACATACATTTGACTCAAGAGTCAGCCAAGATTTGGACAGAATCTATACAGAGAATCTGGGGATTTCCTCTTGGGCTCTCTCCTTTCTGAGATTCCTCCTTAATTTTACGGAGACTGAATTTGTCCCCTCGGTCTTCACTCTAGAAATACTATAGGTTTTCCTAGAATTTCAGCTGCCTCACATGGTAGAGAATCCTCTGAAGCTGGCTAAAAATGGGACACTCCTAGGGCTATCACCTTCTTCCAAGTGTCAACATTCTTCCAAAATATTCCTGCTCTGGTTCACTTTCCAGTGCCTGCAAGTGCTGTTTTTGTTTTTGTTTTTTTTTCTTTTCTTCCCTTTACTTTTTTATTTTTGTTTGTTTGTTACCTTTTTGTTTGTCCAATGCATGTAGTTATTATATGTGGGAGGCTCAGTCTGATAGGAGCTTACTTGGCTATTACCAGAAGTGGAACAAATTTTAAAAAACTTACAGACTATTTGAACTTGTGAAAGAGTACAGCAAGTTGCTAGATACAAGGTCAACATGGCTTTACTTAAAATACAATAGGAAATAAAAATTTTTAAATTCCCACACAAAATTATAAGTACTTGGTATTAATCTAAGAAAAAACATGTAAGAACTTTATGAAAATGATTGTTCATGGATCTATAAGGAGTTTGTTGAGAGAGCAACCATATTCATGGATGGAAAAACTCAATAGAGTAAAAATATCAGTTTTTCAAAAAGTAATCTATAAATTCAAAGCAATTCTGATTAAACATCCAAGAGGAAAAAAAAAAAAACAAAAACAAACCAAGCTCACAGATGCAGAGAACAGATTGGTGGTTGCCAGAGGTGGGAGGTGGGGGTGGGAGAAACGGATGGAGATCAAAAGGAAAAGACGACCTGAAATCAGAGTTTTCAATTAAGACAACTATACACTGAAGCAAAGTAGAGGTTACAACTTGCTCAAACTCTCAATCAAGCATAGGAAACTAATAACCATGGAGTATACAGATTATAGCTGACTCAACGATTGTAGCTAAAAAAATCGATCAACTTGTATTTCATGAATTCAAAACAATACTCCTAAGACTAGAAGTAATTCTTTAATTTTGTAGCCATGGATATCAATGAAAACATTTGAAATTTCCATTTTTTATTTCAAAATGCTCACATTATGCAATTCCATATGGTTCACCCTCAATATTTATAGCTTTACAGAATTTCAGCTGCAACCATTCAAGTAAATGTGAAGAAAAATATCCCATTTTCATTTTTAAGCATACTGATGTATGAAAATGTTATTCCCAAAATAAACCACAAATAAATGCACAAATTAAGAAAAAAAAAAAGGTGTAGGGCAAGAGTTAGTTACTCTCACATAACTTCATTTTTATTACAGTGAAGAAAATACCAGCAGATTTTTACAAAATGGGAGAATGTCAGAGTTTATTCATAAATTATCTTTAGGTTAATGGGCCAAAGTTATCCATACAGAAAATATTACTTGGTATGGATTAAATTACAAGGCTAGAAAACAACATTGAGCTTTAGCTACAAGCCTACCATGGACTCTACAGCCCTGGGTAAATTATTTGCTTTTTGTTTCTTTGGTTTTTAAGTTCTTGTATCTATTAAAAAAGAAAGAAAGAAAGAAATATACAGTGTATCTGTGATATTAAAATTTCAAGGGGAGGGAAATTAGGAAAAAATTATATCTTCTTTCAAATGTACATGTAACATTTGCAAATATTGTTACAAACACAATCTCAATAAATGTCAATGAATAGTTATAACATAAACAGTATACACATATATGTAGGGAACCTATAGAGAGTGGGAATTAATAGGTTGGAGAGGACTGAGGTATCAGCGGAACGTCTCTGACTAGACATTGTTTCGTTGTTTTATTTTAAAGATACATTATGCATTAAAAGAAGATAATATTATCTAGTCCCTGTGTGCAGAATGGTATTAGGGAGCCCAGTTAGTAATCTGCTATAGTAAATGTTCAGAACCAAGACACTGGTAATTTGGAGTGGAATATTATTTGAGTGTTGAGAACTGGTGTAATCTGCGACGTATTCAGGAAAAAAAAAATTAAAAAGTAAAAACAGAACTTGCTGATAGATTGGATATTAGGTGTGAGAGAAAGGGAAGAATTATGATGATTCCTAGGATTTTGGCCTGATTCAGTATATAATATTGCTTTCCTTCATGAGCATTAATTTAAGTGTCTGCTCTACTTTTTGGTTTGTTTCTTAATTATCATCAAAAGGAAATATTAGTTCATTTGGGGGGGGGGGGTACCTTTTTATCTTTTTCCTTATGAGTCAGCTCCAAGCCTTACAGAGTAGCTGAAGCTTTTCAAGGGACTTGAAGCAAAGAGGAGTCTCATTTTAAATTGGGAATTCAAGGAACCTTGAAAGGACCTGAGGCAGGAAGGAGTCATAAAGGAAAAACTTGGTCATTGGACAAAGTGTAAGTGGTGAAGAGGCAGTTATGGGAAAGACCCACAGGAAAGATATTGGGAAGACCATTTCCATTTTGGATGTCAATTTTGACCATCTGTCCACATTCAGGGGTATTAAGTGGGGCTGAGGCTTGAAAGCAGGATGTTCCCAGCAGAGAGCTCTTGCATTATGAGCCTCACTGCCAAGTGTGCTGGCTGCTTTCACACAATTTCTGTAAGGCATTAATATCTTTTAATGAAGCTTGTTTGTAAATAACGTGACACAGAAAGTGCTTTCCTGTCCTAATGTAATATGGGCAGCTTAAGGAGCTGATGCTGGAATCCAAAACATAGGTATAAGAATTTTTTCCAGAGTCTGGAACTCTGATGTGGACCTGGGAAGAACTCTCCGCAGTAAATCACCTAACATTATATGACTACAAATTCACACTAATAAGGAGGTAAAAATTGAGAAATTTTGTCACTAGCAACAGCTAAAGTCTAACATTTGTATCTTCATTCAATATCTTCATTTTCCTACTTTAAATGGAACTATCAAAAAAAAAAAATTCTGGCTAACTTCCTGTGTGATTTGGGTGTAAGATTGTTGTAGAAGAAGAAAAGAAAACCATGAAGTGCGAACAGAACAGAAAGGGAATTTCAACCAGATCCTGGGATGTTGATCAGGGAAATAAATCATCCTTAGCTATCGAAACATAGAGTTGATGGAGACAAAATTGTGTCTCTGAGGCCAAATGAGGACTTACCTCCAGTGTGGTGGATTTTCAGAATTTTCAAAATGTGGAAGGAGACGGCTCAAGACCAAGAGCAGATCTGGAGTCCCATCTAGATGCTATTAGGGCTTCCACATGACACTGGCATCTACCATCTCTGGACAGTAGTAAATCTCCCCAGTACTCTCTTGAGGACCCCCATTACTTCCTTGTTTCTCAGACTATAGATAAGAGAGTTCAGTACTGGAGTAATGATAGTACAAAATACAGGGAGGATGTTGTCCCGCTGGGGACAATGGTAGGAAGTGGGCTGGATGTACATAAACATGGCAGCTCCATAGTACATTCCAACAACGGTCAGGTGAGAAGAGCACATGACGAGGGCTTTCTGCCTTCCCTTGTGTGAGGACATGTGGGGGACAGAAACTAGGACAAATGTATAAGAGGTGAGGATAGCAGCAAGGATAGGCATGACAAAGATTACACTTGTCACATACGCCATGCGCTCATATCTGGAACGCGTTGAAGTTGCAACAGGACAACCTCAGCAAGGCTGGGATCTTGCAGAGCAGGTGCCTGATTTCCTGGGACATGTAGAAAGGAAAATGCATAGTATACGATGTGAGTATCACAGAATTTAGGATCCAAGATGTGGCCATATAAGCCAGCAGAGGACCTCATGAGGCCTCATGAGGACCACGTAGTTCAGAGGATGACAAATAACCGCATCCCTGTCACAGGCCATGAACATCAGTGTGAAGTCCTCTGCACCTCCCGAGGTGAGGACCACTAACATCTGAAAGGCACAGCCCCCAAAGGAGATGGTGTTCTCCCCACGCAGATAACCACGAGTGTTCTGGGAGGAACCAAAGATGCAAACATAAAAAAAGAAATAAAATTTTTTTAAAAGTCCAAGAGGGTTTTTCATGGACAAGCTGGCCCTTAAACTCATATCGAGAGCAACTCTGAAGCACTGGGGTAACGACTTGCCACATAAAGGTGCGTGGGAAAAAGCAAGTTGCAAAATTATAGAGCATAGTATTAATTACATCAAGTTTTAAACCTTGCAAAACTATATTATGCACTATTTATAGCTACATAAAGTTTTAGTGGGAGCGTAAAGCCTGAATGTGAATGGTGGATGCAAATGCTATAGGGTGATTATCTCCAGGAAGAGAGAGAGCGAAATCAGAAAGGTATGCATGAAGGCATCATGTGTATCTGCGGTGTTACATTCCTCTAAAAAGAGGAAATTAGGGAAAAATATCCAAATTTAATAAAGTTGAGTGGTCAATACAAAGATCTTGGTTTTCAGTATGTTTGAAATCCTGTTTTTCGACACAAACATTGTGAAGATCACTCAATTGCTGTTCACTGCTCTTAGAATAAAGTTAGAAATCCCTAGCTTGACCTACGTCAGCCACTCTCCTCCTGGCTCTCTTCCTTCCAGGCTCTGCCCTTAGTGCTCCCTGCCTCAGGACCTGCATATAACATGTGCTGTGCCCTCTAAGAGGAACACTGCCTCCCACACCACCCTCTTACCTTAGCCAACTCCTCTGCCACCACCGAGCTCCGACGTCACACTGCCAGAAACAACGTGTTTGTCCACCTACCATAGAACAAGCTAGGGTCCCCGTCACAAGCTCTCACACACTGTGAACTTCTCTCTCCTTGCCCTTGTAAACATAAAATTAATTATTTTATTTATATAACTTTTTAAATATCTGCTTTGTAAATTCCACAGGAGCAAAGAAAACATCTGTTCTATTCACCACTTAATGTATCACAAGTCTTGATATCTAGAATATGTTCAATTGATGTGTTGGGAGAAGGTGAATGGAGGAAAGGGAAAGAGGAAAGGGAGGGAGGGAGGCAGGGAGGAAGGAAGGAAGGAAGGAAGGAAGGAACCACAACCTAGGCACCATTTCTATATAAAATTATACACATTTGAAAAATGCCACAGGCCAGGCACACTGTTTTTAAGGAACTGTAGAGATTATCTAGTGACCAAATTCTTGATTTTTAAAATGAGGAAATTGAGACTCCCAAGAAATGGACAGTAAGTAATCACCCAGCCACTGGTAGAACGGTCCTAGAATCCCGGTCCCCGGTGTTGAACCCCACGCTCTTTCCACTCTACCAAGTTGCCAATTAGCACTTTAGTGTCAGAACAGGTTTTGACCCTGTGTTCATTTTAAGTTTATTAGATGATGCGTCCACGCAGCAACGCTGCTACATATACCACAACAAACGTGTCTATTTTGACAGTGAGTGCTCAATGTTTCCCTTTTTGACAAAGCTCACATTTCATATCTTTTAATTATCACACAAAATATACAGAAATGAATCATATGATTATGACCTTGTGAAAAAAGAAAGAGTATGCGTGATTTTTTTTGTAACTTGTCCTCCAACAGATGCCCTCCTAAAACACCTGACACTGGGTATTGAATGTTAGTTCCAACCAGCAGGGAGAAAGCGGCTGTTCATTTAGTGAGCATTCTGGATTGCTGGTCGGGAATGGTGAGGTCAAGAGAAGTGGAGGAGGAGAGACAAAGAGAAAGTAGGATGATACCTAAGATAACCTCAATTTCTCTCTTTTTTTTTTTTTTTTTTTGTGAGGAAGACCAGCCCTGAGCTAACATCCATGCCAATCCTCCTCTTTTTTTGCTGAGGAAGACTGGCCCTGGGCTAACATCTGTGCCCATCTTCCTCCACTTTATATGGGACGCCGCCACAGCATGGCCCGATAAGTGGTGCATTGGTGCACGCCCGGGATCCAAACCCGGGCCACCAGCAGCGGAGCGTGCACACTTAACTGCAACGACACAGGGCTGCCCCCTAACTTCAATTTCTTAAGATGTATATTGAAAAGAGCTAGGGGGCTGGTTTCTATTGGCCTGCACTCCGTTTTCCAGTGTTCAGTTATCCACAACTCCTGATCTATAATTTTGCATTTCCAACAGGGGCCCAGTTGCAGGAAGCCACAATTAAGAGTTCCTGCTAAATTGTGTATTAGTCATTATTTTAACATTCACTGTAACAATATATTCAATAGTGTATTTGTATATTTAAAAGGGAGAAAAGGAATTATTCTACATTAATATCATGCATTAGTTTAGTGAATGAAGCAGTTAATTTAAATGTAGTCTAATAAGACCACATAGAGTTTTCAACACTTGGCCCTACTAAAACGCACACACACTCACCAACACTCTCACACACAAACACTCGAGCTCACATACACACACCACTTAATTCGTTACTATTGCAGTAAATATTTATTAGACAATAAATTTAAAGACGAAAGCTATTCCTGAAAGAGTTCAAAGCTCTTTTGTATTTTGAAATAAGCTGACAAAGGTGATGATGATGATGATGATGGTGGTGGTGAATATTGACAAAGAAGCATGACTAACATTTCATTTAATTATGTAAGCACGCGTGTTTGCTATGTGCCAGGTGTTATACTAAGGACTTTACATGCATTAATTATCTTACTTAACCCTTACAAGACCAGATGAAATAGGTAATTTTATTACTCATTTTACAGTTGATAAAAGTAAGGTATTCCTGCCCAAAACTTATCTAACTTTAAAGCATCTGTGCCCAGCCACTTTGCTAACTGTCTCACCTGCCCCACCCTGCTTTTAGAGTACCAGGAAGAACATTATCATGGAATCAAACAATTTTAGAATCAGAAGGAAACTTATAGATCATTCTAGTACAACTCCTTCATTTTAAGGAAGAGGAAGCTGAGATTCTTACTATCAACTAGAATCTTTTAATATTTAATGGGAGCATAGACTCAAAATAATAACTAATAAATAAGCTGGTTCTAAAAGATGGTCCTGACACACAATAAAGTCTGCAGTGGACAGGACAAAGCAAGGGCTCACTAAACGTCTAGTGGAAGAATGACTTCATCGAAGACTTTGCCAATACAAATCTTATAAGCCCCAGTTTCTCAGGGGAACTCAAGGTCAGCCCATTGTTTTTAACTGAGGCGTCTGGCCACTTGGCTTCCACTTAACTGGCATTGAAATAGGGGTTCTTTTTCCAATGGCTTGCTTCCAATCCTCTCCATCAGAGCCCCAGTTATTACAACTATGTAAAAAAAATGCCATTTATTCTCATTGCTAAATCTTAGTCTTTTTAAATTAGTTCTATCCCTGAGAAGTTAAGGAGTAGAACACAAAGAGAAACAATTGCCATACAATTTCCTTCATAGACAAGGCATGCAATTAACTACAGAATCGTAGAATCTATCAGTTGGACCTTATTCCAACCTCCCAGTTGTTGAAGGAATCCCACCTAAAACACACATGACCTGGTTATCCCGTCTCAAAATACGTCTGGATTCAGGCATTCCCTGTTTGACAAAGACATCTGTTCCACTTTTACATGGCTTATTTCGTAGAAAGATTTCTTTTTTCCCTACAATCTGCCTCCGTAAAACTTCTCCCCATGGTTTCTAGTACTTCTCCTGGAGCTATAGCTTGTACCATGATGTATTAAGCATATTTTTTATTTTCCATATTTGATGATGTTTTGACATTTTCGGGGAGAGGCAGGCTGGGGAGAAACTGCCCCTCTCAGGAATAACTAATTCCTGAGATAATAAGAAAACTCGCCTTTCATATACAACCAAGCAAGTCCATACCCACAACAACCTCCTTTATCCAACTCTCACACACCAAGCCAATGTATCCTCTGCCCTATGTCACCCCACGGCCAGGTACCAGATGACTAGGGACATCCCCTTGGCCTAAGGCCTGCTGGAATCATTCAAACTAGCCAGTCCTAAGCTGCTCCCCTCTCTGCCTTGCCTTTCCCATGGAAAACACAGTGCAGGCTGTGGCCTGTCCTTTCTCCTGCTCTTTCCAGCACACGAGTACCTCCCCATGTGGCCCTGTATGGCACGCCATGCCCCTCCTCTCGGGAGCTGTAAGTAGTGAACATCTTCTTTCACCAGCATTAGCCTCCTTGTGTTGTCATTTGGTCACCTCTGTAAATTACAATCCCATGGGTGCAATCACTGAGATATCTGACAACCCATTTAAGGCTATGACCCTGTCCCTTCCAAATCTTCTCTTTATGCCCTAGACCCATATCCTTCATCACATTTCTCAAGACTCTACAGCCCTTCACATAGGGTCTGACTATTTTAGAGTGCTAAAGGACTTTTAATTTCTTTGACCTGGGCAATATGCTTTTATCAATTCAGTCATTATCTTTTTCAGTACTAACTTAACACTACTGGTTAAAATAAAGTTTTATTGTTAACAAAAACTTTCAACTCCATTTCACATGAATCCTCAATCCTTACTTGCACAAGTGATTTTTAAACTAAATGTTAAAATTCACTATTGTCTCCATTAAATTTGCAGTTACTTACCAGGACAAGATACCTCTACCATAGCATTTATATATATTATATAATTATAACTAATTATTATATAATACAATATATATAAAATATATATAATTATATATTATATAATTATATAATATAATATAAATTAGTTATAGTTTATATATATGTCATATAAGAATATATATATTCTTAACAAATAAAAAACTATCATGATAGTAGTAATAATGGTGGCTAAAATGTCTCGGGTGCTACTATGCTAAGTATTTGACATGCAATATGCTATTAAGTCCTCACAAAAGGGCTGCGGAGTAGATACTCTTATCCCATATTATAGATAAGAACATCAAGACTTTTAGAAAGTAAGTGTCACTTGCCCAAGATTACACAAATTGATGTTAGAACAGGGATTCAAATTCAGGCTTAAGTCCTATATTACCTGATCTTATTTATTACATTTTGTTTTAGTTGTTCATGCTTTTATCTCCCAGTTAAATTGTAAGAATCCCCAATGTGCTTATCTTTATATACCTGATACTGGCTCAAGACAAGGTTGACATAAGGGAAGCCATATTGTAGAAAAGAAAAACTCTATTGTAACTTTGAATGACCTCTGATGAACTAACCCAGCTGGATCTGCACCCTCCAGGAGATCTAACTGCTCTGTAGATTTTACCACCCCTGCTTGTGCATGTACCTCCCAGCCGAGATAAGATGATAACTTCGTTTTTTTTGAGTTCCTTAGGAATGTGATGACCCCCGGACAGAGAATCTATGCTGATAGCCATCATCAATGAAAACTGAAAGATCTGGTGTGGCACTCCCAGTCTGTAACACCAGAAGGTCAACATTGCTAACCCCCTCCCCAATAACACAATGGCCTATATAACTGCGGTAAGATTTCGTGTCCCCATAAGATCGTTCTTTTGAACATGAGTCGCCCGTCTTCCCTGTTGCTAGCAAGCTGTAATAAAAAAGTCCTTTTTCTCCTAGCACCTTGCCTCTTGACTATTGGCATGTCTTGCAGAGAGCAGAAGGCCACATGTTGCGCGATAACATACCCACCCCCTGCATGTGAGTGCTCAGATATGTGTTTTGATTAGGTTCTCTGTTAAATCTTGATCATTTCATCAGTCTTACTGTCCAGTCCGCCTGGGTCTGCACAGACATCTTTGTCTTCATGCAGCCACCGACCAATATAGAGAAACCTGTAAGACTCTGTAAGTCTGCCCCGAGACCCTCTCCTCTTTCAGCTGATGCTGATGATTTCAGTGTATGGGTGCTCACAAGCTGTGGAGCTTCCAACTAGATTACTCCTTTCAACACTCCTCCCTACGTAACCCAGTGCTCCCCCACTGTCACTATTCCTACCTGAATACCCACGCTCTACCACGAGAGAATTTCTCAATGATTTTTACAATCATGATTACATCAAGTTTACAGTAACAAACTACTCTAACAGGAATGAACCACTTCATGAAAAAAAGGAAATGAGCTTGCTTCCTTTTCTTGTGTACCAGCGCAGGCTCACCCATTTCTCTTCTGAGCACTCTTTACTGTATTTAATCAGGTGTTCTAGCTTCCTTGATGCAGATTGTGATGAAATTGGCCAGAATAACTTTTCCATAATTCTAATACCTTATACTCCAAAAGTGCTTTGCAATTTACCAAATTTATATATAAATTTCACAAAATATAAGTTTCACAATATGTGAGGGTACAGTGAATTCCCCGCTTGAAGAGATCAGCTCTAGAAAGCACAGCAAATGGAATTGCTGAACTTAAACTGGGTCTTCCGTCTCTACACCCGGAGCCCCTTGCACTGGACCATGGCAGAGTGAAACAAAACAACAGTTCAGGCTCTGTGCTTTCTCAGGAGCCTGGAGAAGCCGACGTCCGAAAGTGGAGACTGGGGCCCGTTTTAAGTTTGAGGTGCTCCTGCACCTCATGCCTCTCACGTTTCAATCCCCTCCTTGTGGGGCTTGTTCTCTATGTCCAAGTGTAGAGGTCACCATCCCCGCTTACAAACAGCAATAAAATATATATTTACATGCACGACATTTTACATTCTTTTCAGTATTCTTCTACCTGCAACTTTTGACCTGAAAAATCTCTCCAAAAGAAGACTTCAAACTGCCACATTCAAGATGGAAAACACTGCAGAAAGCCTTCCAAGAGCTATAAAAGTAGAATTTGTAACACTTGGCTGGTGGAGAGGGCGGTGTGTTTACAGCTCCAAGGTAGAGCCTTGCACAGCTGCTCCGGGCTTTTTCTCACGGGGCACAGTTTCAAAGCCCTTCCTTCCTCTGTGTCCCAAACCTGTTTACAACAGTCTCTCTCCTCCACAGTACTTGCCACAGGTAGTTAAGTGTGAATAATGACAACCAAAAAAACAAATAAAACTAAATTCCCATTACTAAAGAAAAACTCAAGTTAGCCCTCTGGGGGAGATGCTCACAAGGATTAATTATATTGTAGGAGTTGATATCTTTCTTCATTTCCCTTTCCAGCAGTTTTGCAAATACATTTTTCCACATTTTTAAAGAAATGTAAGAACTCCCAAGTTCCACAGCCAGAAAATCCTGACAGTCTCTGATAGCTGAATAATGGATGAAGCTCCACTGTTTACTTAGCAGGGGGAGAAAAAAAAGAGCGATAGAGAGGTCGAGATAAAGTGCAGAAATCTGACATCCTCTTGTGCAGGACAATGGTGAGAAGAATATCCTGGCTTCTTTTCTTTTTTGGTTCATGTACAAAATGTATATGGAAACAACAGTTCAGTATGAAGTTTATTATCATTTCAAGCCTGTACCTAAGAGTTAATCCCCAGATTCTACTCTGTGTCAATGTGATTACTTCCTTCAGTAAGGGGATAAGACCTGGAACTCAGACTGCTAAGTATTTCCATCCCCACAATCTCGGATCTCCTATTGCACTGTCACTGGAGAGACTTTCCCTAAGATATTGTATAATTTTCCCGGCTGGAAAATGCCTCCAATGTTACCATGTATTCATATATTGGAAAACTGATTAAAACATTAAGTTATAATTAGCAAAGCTTAAGGTCTTCTTTTCAATAAGGTTCAGTATTTCATTGCTGATTAATTCACATTCCCATACTCCTTTGTAGGGCCAACCATACCAAGTCAGTGGAGTTGAAGGCTGTCAGGGTGTTTGTCTTCGGAGAGAACCCTTCCCATAAAATCTCCCACAATGCCTGTCACAAATACCTAAAATTCCACCATTAGGGATTCACTCTTTTGGTTCTAGAGGCATTTTAATCCCTGGGGGCTCTATTAAAATGCAAAAAACTCTGAGAAGAATAACAGCATTGAAAGCTATTATTAACTGACAGCAAGGAGGCCCTGGGGAATCGGACACAGGATAGAGCCAGAGGAATGACTATAGGAAATCAGGACATAAGGAGAGGGAAGGTAAGATGGTAGCAAAAATAAACTTTATCTGCTTCACAATTTTTCAGGGGCAAGGCAGCCCTACTTCTGTATGCCCTACTCTAGGGGAATCCCTTCAAGGTGGCATGATGGGCACAATATAAGCAATTTATTTTCAGTTGTGCTAAAGGAGAAAATCAGCAATGACAGATAGTAGTATTTATGCAGAACTCTGACTTTAGTTGAGTGTGTTTAATCAGGATGTTGCCCCTGGACTTTCTCCTCCAATGCCTTGAAGTGGTCACTTAGGTTTGTCAATAAGGTTTGTATCTAAATCACATGATTACATGCTCATGTCCTCCTATTCCATCATTCTCCTGGGAAAATACAAGAATCAATACCACCAAGGTGGAGTTGGCAAGATGTATAGAATATTTCTTTGTCTTTGGAGACAGCAATATGGGAACTTTCCTTTTTCATTTGCTTTTAAAGTTGTTTATTTTACATACACCAGAAGTGTTGCTTTAGAAAACATGGAAGTGACTTAAACTAATAAAATCTCCAGAAGGGAAAAACTTGGAACTGACTTTCTGAATTTCAGGAAAATCTGTCTGTCTCCATCCAAAAAGTTGCTGATTTGCATCAGCAGGAAATGGTCCTGGAACAAAGTCTTTGCACCCTTCAGAGATTCTTCATTCCTTGAAAGAGTAATCTGGGCACTAAGAGTTTAAAAAATACCAGAAAAGACTGAAATTTTGTGTTACTAATGTGTAGTGGTGTGTGTGTGTGTGTGTGTTTGTGTGTGTGTTTAAAGATATAGGTGCACAGGCGAAAAAATTGCAGTGGGAGATTGACTTTTTCCCAGAAAGATAAAGTATTTGAAGGTGTTACGCCTGTAGGGGGAAAAGAATAATTCGAAGTAATACATTTTTATACTTTTCTCATACACCTGGAATAAAAGGTTGTGGAGGTATTTTTTGTGTTTTGTTTATTGTCATTGTTGTTGTTGTCAATTTTATAGTAATAGGACAGAAGTATTTGACTCATACCCAGACCTGCCTCAAAGCACTTCAAAGTGCAGCCAAGGCTCTGCTCAATGCAGGTGGCCAGGTGAAGTCAGCAAAGGGCTTCTGACCAGAAGAAGAGAGGTCTGGTCTAGGAAATAAATCCCCAGGGATAGAAAGTGAGTAAGCTTTAAGAGAATTGTAGATTCAAGAAGAAAGAGTAGATTTATTTCTTTAAATCTTGCTTCAAATAGTGCCTTCACTCTAAGTGAATAACTATGCAACTGTAGTTAATTAAGGATTGATGGTTATATTATTATTTTAACAAAGACTTATAGTTTTATAGGGAAAACCTAATCAAGGTGCCTCAGCTACTCATCTCAGTTATCTGAGCCTGATGTAAGATTCTCCACTGACCTGTACTGCTCTGTGGGCACTCCTCAAACACAACGTGCTCCATTTCTGACACCCCCGAAGAAGAAAACACAAAAGTCAGAGGCATCTGAAAAAAATCCAGGAAAATCCTAGGCCAATACAGAGGTTTGGAAGCCCACATACTACAAGAAAAACCACAAAATTAATGCCCTGCTGGCCATGGTTCAATAGCCTTTATAGATGTGAAAAGCAAGAAGTTCATTTTACAAAACAGCAGCTCCTTTTCCTCTTTCCAGTGTACAGAAGGAGGAGCAAGAACCCTCAAGAGTCTCCTGAAGTTGCCTGAAATAGCCACTTCTGAAAGCAGTAATAATGAATCCAGTGTCTGGGGATTGTCAATATTTTATCAGGGATATGGAGATAGTGAGTGTGCACGTACATACTGTGTTTTATGACTAAAAAAAGGGAGTTTCAGGGCCACCCGGTGGCACAAGAGGTTAAGCGCGCATGTTCCGCTGCAGCGGCCTGGGGTTTGCTGGTTCGGATCCTGGGTGCGCACCGATGCACCACTTGTCAAGTCATGCTGTGGCGGAATCCCATATAAAGTAGAGGAGGATGGGTATGGATGTTGGCCCAGGTCCAGTCTTCCTCAGTGAAAAAAGAGAGAAGGATTGGCAGATGTTAGCTCAGGGCCGATCTTCCTCACAAAAAAAAAAAGGGGGGAGTTTTAGTTGTCACTGATAACAGTCACAACCATTCGTTCAATCAACAAACAGTGAGTACCTACTGGGTGCCAAGGCATGTGCTAAATACTAGGAAGAACAGTATAAACAAGAGGCAGTGTCTGCCGTCTAGTCTAGGTTAGGAAACTACTCAATAAAATAATGACAGTGCAAAGTATTAACTGTTATAATAGATGTTTGTTAGAAGTGCTATGAGCTTTGAAAGCTGTCACTATAAGAATGATGATTATATATTGTAATTTATTTTTTAAATAATATATGAATAATTACAATGTAATGAGCAGCCATATACACATAATATCTCTTTTACTCTTTACAACACCCCCTGAGATAAGTAATATAGTCCAGCTTAGGAAACTGAAGCTTGCAGGGTTAGCCGATTTTTAAGAATCACACAGCTGTCGTAGAGCTGATATGTAAACCCAGGTCAGGCCTAGCAATGGCCATGATCCTAACCACTAGGCTGTACTAGTTCCAAATCCTAAAATATACCCTGTCCTCTTTGCCTTGGTCAGCACTACTGTGCATTTCTCCAAAGACTTGTGGAAATTGTCTTTGAAAATTACCCCCCATCTGTGGCACAGAGTGTTGAACCTGTTTGTCCTGGGTACAGTCGATCCCCAAAGAGATGCCCCTGGTACCTTAGAAATGAAATGATCTCAAGCAACTAAAATAAAAAGTCAGCAAACTTCAGCAACGTATCTCAGTGAGAGCCATGTGCAGGGAACTATTTTGAGGTCATATAGGAGACAGTAATCTTTGTTTGGGGGCCAAAGCACACTTCCCTAGTGAGGCTGCAGGATACACATAAATAATCCAGCCTGGAGAAAGGTCGTCTCTGGGGCTAGAACAAGGGTCAGCAGAGACAGCTTGCAAACCAATTGCTCTAAAAATCTTCACCAAGTCTGGCTAAGTGCCACAGGGAGAGTGGTGGTGAAAGCAGATAAGACTTCACTCCTCTGCAGAAGGAGCCAACCTTGAACCCTACTGTTGCTCAGGAGATTTTATTAGGCATCACACTGCATTCCCCACAGCAAGGGGAACCACGCAGCAGACAAGCGTGCTCCTCGAGGGGCAGGAAACACAGGCCACACAGCATCCAGGGAGGTCACGAGACCACAGGGCAGCAGGCAAGAATCAATAGCACTGAGCGGGGTCCAGGGGGTCAGGGACCCTGAGACTTTGTGGCAGTTTAACCACTTGACTAACAGTGCACTTGGGGTTCGCCCAGGGCTGTGCAAGCAGTCGCAGACACCAATTTTAGAGAATTAGAAGAATGACACTGAACTGCACCATGAAATAGATCTGTCGAAGACACATTTCCTAAGCAGGGACATCTGGCAAAGGCAGGCCATTTGGTCACATGTATGATTTGAGAGGCCTAGGAAAGTGTCCGTCCCTGGTACCTCTGGGCCTGAAATTATCCGTTCTCTGGGTTAAATTGTTCTCCCTTTCTCTGTTATACATTTTTAACTGTTTACTACGAGAAATTTCAAACACATCCAAAAGCAGAGAGACTGGTATAACAAACCCCCACATATACACCCCACCTTCAACATTTACTCACTCATCCCCTCCCGCTCCCCACGCACACTCTCCTGGATTAGTGTGGGGGCAAACCCTAGACATGATAACATGATTTTGTCTGTAAGTACTTCTGTTTGAATCTCTAAAAGGCCTTCCTTTGTGAGCACACCACACACTATGATAGCACCAAAAATAAAGTGAACAATACTTCCTCAGTATCATCAATGATCCGATTAGTGTTCAGATTTCCTCGATTGTCTCCAATGAGTTTTTTACAGTTTGTTTTTTTGAATTAGAACTTAAACAAGGACCACACATTACAAATGATTGATATGCCTCTCAAGTCATTTTTAAATCTGTATATTTCCCTCTTCCCCTCACTATTTTTCTTTGCAATGTATTCATTGAAAAAACCAGGTCTCATGACCTATAAAATTTCTCAAGTTTTGGGTTTTGCTGATTGCATCCACAAGGTGTCATTTAATGTATTCCTCTGTCCCCGTATTTCCTGGCAATTAAGTCTAGATACTTGACCAAGTTCACATTCCATTTTTCAGCAAAAATACTTCACAGGTGGTGTGTGTGCTTCCACCGAAAGACACATGGCATCAGGTCGTCTCTCGTGCTCTAATGTCAGCTGCCGTTGATGGTTGTCATCCAGATCCATTGCTTCGTCTAGGGTTGCAAAATCCTATTCTAATTCTTTATTGTTCTTTAATCTAATAGATGGAATGCTTTTCTAGAGAGAAACTTGCCCTCGTCAAGAATCTGGTTATCCAGAGACACATAATAAGTTTGCATCTGAGGAAGCGAGTGTTCTTGATTCTTTTCCTTTATTTACCAGTTTCCATAATCATCAGTTGTTTCACCAGCACCCTTAAAAGACTCTTTTATTAGTATCACTATGATCTCATTGATTATACATGTTTGATATATTCCAATCCACTGCCACTACTACTCTTGTCGATACTCGGGCTGTCCAATCTTTTACCAGTAGAAGCCTCTTCAAGTTGCCTCCAAGTTCCTTTTGGTATAACTTTTGATAGCTTACTTACTTGCTCATCTTCTGTTTCTTTCCCCAGCCCTGGAATCAGCCATTTATCTAAGAAATGCTAGTTCTCAGATATGAAAAGTGATGTGAGAGACCACAATCCGCCCACAGGCGGCACTAACTGAAAATGAACTGATCGTTATTTTTAGGTCAAGGACTGAACCAGGGCATCCATTTCTTTTCAAAGAGAAAATACTGCATGACTTCATACCAAGGCTGCCAACTAAAACTTAGGATTCCAGGGTTTTTACTTAATGGCTAAGATTTTATATGTATACTCCTTTTCTCTTACACTGAGATTGGTTCCTAATGAAAGTGACAAAATTATGTAATTGCTTTATCTTACCAGATATGTCCTTAATAGCTTTAGACTAGCAACACCAATGCTATCTCTAACATTATGATTACTAAAAACAGTTCAAGATTTTTTAACAGTGTATTGTTATTGTTGTTTTGCTGGTAAGGTATATTTCTCTAGGGATGTATAGACAAATTACTGTGTTTAAAGCCATTTGAAATAATTCTCTGTGTGCTCATGCCACCAATTTGATACATGGTTAAGGTCACACATTCATTTTGGATTTCTTTCTTCTTTTTCTTTTTAGGAATTGCTTATTAAATTTAATTTTGGGTTTTAATTTGATAGAACACTGACATGGTTTCTAAATTGCAGCTACAAAAAAAGTGTATTCAGAGAAGTCTACCTTCTCTCTCTCTTCCACTCTGTTCCTTCTTTCTCCCTTGATGGATTTTTGTTAGGTTTTGGTTTATTATATATAAAATGTATATTTGTTATGTAAATATAGGTAGACTATATTTCTGTGTGTGTATATATAGGTAGACTCACACACACACATATATACATATTCCTCCTTTTTAGATTATAAGGTAGTATACCATATACAGGTTTTTTATTAACCTTATTTTTTCACTTAAAATCTCTTAGAGATTAAGTCATAACAATATATAAAACTATTTCTCATTCCTTTTAATAGCTGAATAGTACTCTAATATGTCGATGTGTCACAGTTTTCAACTAGTTCTGCCCGTATTGATGGATATTTGAGCTGTTTTCAGTCTTTTGCTATTGCAAATAGTGCTCCAATGACTCATCTTACGATATATCTTCTTCTTTCTTTTCCTTTCTTTTCTTTTCTTTCTTTCTTTCGTTATTATTGTTGCTATACTATTTCTAGGATACAAATAGTTCTCAGAGAGATATACTTATCATTGATTCTCACTTCTGGGTGAACTGGCTTATCAGATCACCTGGTCAGAATATGCATTCAACTGTTTGTTAAAATAATCAGAGTCACTCATCTTCTGCTCAGAAGGATTCAGGCAGAATGCCAGTCCTTGGCACAGAAGAGGAGGTTCAGCACTGAAGTCAGAGAGCAGGGTCACAAAGATGTCAGGGGTATATGACTAGCCTATTTCACAATTTTGCCTTATTAGGGGATTAACTCAGACCAAAATGCTTGCATGAAATCTGTAGGTACTTTTCAGATAGAATATAATTCACTTGAGGTTACTTTTCTTTTAAATCAGCAGAAATCAAGCATGTGTTCCTTGCGGCAACCATTTAGTATAGTATAAGTTGCTTTACTACAATCATATAGATACACTAGTGAGGATTAGAGCTAAAAGAGCATACATTTACCCCTCAACGGCTACTAAAGAAAACCTTAGCAGCCTTCACAAACTGCATCTTCCCCTTTGCTAAAGAACCATGGTCACTTACAGTTGCCTGGCAAGCAGGGCAAATAATTGGAATTTAGATGTGTCGTTGTTCACTCCTTTAAGACCTCTCCCCCAAGTTCCTGAAAACAGCCACCAAGACAAAAGAATTTTGGGAGCAAGCCACTTATTTATGAGTGAATGACACAGAAGGAGAGAGAGAAGATTCGCAAAGTATTTGGAAAATGATAGCTGTGGCTAGAATTATTGTTTTTTTCTTTCTAAATTTTAGGTTTGAGATTTAATTACATCTCTACTAAAAGAAGACCAGACGGGGAGGTGGCATGAAGGCCCAGTCACCCCCCTGAACTCTGCATGAGGTTGGAGGGGCTTTGGAAATTTACTAGGACTGAATTTCATCCCAGGAAAAATTGTAGGGTGACATTAATAAGGAGAAAGAGGGAGAGTGTACAAGGGCCAGGCAATACAGAAATGAGAAAACAGTAAAAGCTTTTAAGTGAGGAATATCACAGAGCAACTTTTACTTCTGAAAGGGAGGGAATGAGGAAACCCAGTTCCTGACGAGCGTCTGCCAGATGCCAAGTGCCAGCCTGGCTTCTGACCCTTCATTTGGATTCTGTCTGATGGGCACTCCTGTTCACCTTCCCAGACTGACCTGAGAATGAGATTTGTCCCCAGTTTCCACTAATTTATGGACACTCTCTGAACATTAGCTTTTTCTGGCATGGCTGGATTTAAATTCTATTGGGCATTTCTGCTATGCTGTTGTCATGGCAACCTTCACATTATAAACCTGGCACTCAGGGGAGGAGTCGATTACATCTGGAAGGAGGAGCTTATTTAAGCAGACAAGCGAGGCATGAGGCCAGCCTGCCTTCCAGACTGAGGGGTGGTGAGGGGGGAGGGAGGCAACAAGTGCTCTGGGCATCCTCCTCCAGAGAAATGGACGTGTGTAGGTGTCCCCCCGACAGCAAATCTATTTCTAAGCACTGCTGAAGCACTCCACTGCCTGTCCGATGAAACCCAAATGCCTCAGCTCACCCTCGGATGCCCACCACAAATACCCCCTTTCTTTTTCACTATGGCCCTTTCTCTCTAGTCCCTTAGAAGACCCCTCGCTTCAGCCAAACCTATCTCCTCATTAGCCCCAAACTTCGCTTGCCTCTTGCTATAGCCAAACTTGGGTCCTCATTCAACCCAAGCTACCTTCTCAGCCTCTCTCTGCCCCCAGCTTCTAACCCAGAGAGTAATTCACCCCCTTCAGGAGGCCTGACTCACCTAGGCACCCTCACAGTTCTCCACTTGGTGGGGAAGAAGATTGCACCTGGTGCATAGCAGCGTGTATTTGCAGATGCCTCGCGCTCCTCCTTCGCCTTCCCAGGCTGGACCAGAAACTGTGAACCTAACCCGAGTCTCTGAGATCAAGTGTGGCTGTCCGTGTGCAGGAATGCATCTGCCTTCTGGGTGTGCATCTTTAGCGATATATTCAGTGACAAATATTTATCGCTTTTGAACTAGTCACCATTTTAGAAGCCTCAATTCAAGGTTGTCTCCATCAGCGCAGAAAATCGAGGTGCCTTCCTGACTCCTCCGCTGCCAGGCTCTTCCCGTTCCTCGAGTGGCTGGCTCCTCAGCACTCGGGATGAAGTGCAAGCACCACCTCCTCGCAGACGCCTTCTCTCGCCTTCCAATCTAAAGCAGCCTCCCAGGCATTCTGGCGGGCATCTCTGTTTTGTTCTCATCACACCATTAATGATTTTTTGTGTACTATTGCTTTATTTCTTTATTATCTGTTTCCTCACTAGAATGTAAGACTCAGAAGAGAAAGGAGCTTGTCTGTCCTGCTTGCAAATTGCCCCTGGACTAGTGGCAGGTCTATATTGTATTATCATTAAGTACTTGTTGGTAAATCAGTGAATACCCAGTCTAAGAAAGCAGTCATGACTTTTCTTTAATTATTCCACCCATTCATTTACAAATAAAGGAACTAGCTGACAGCCCGGGAAGTTTTCTAGTTCTCTTTGTTACGCTTCTGCCCTTTTGTTGTTAGAACGAAGAAGACAGATGCAGCTGAGGCAGCTGCATTCCCAGCGCTCTTGCACCCGGGCTTCCTCCCCTCCATCCTTCTAGACCACGCCCCTGCATAGAGAGTGCTTAATTAATGAACTTGTCAGATGCAAAATGCAGCCAACTTCAAAATTTTATTAGCTTTGTGGGTGTTTTTGGAGGAGTGGAGGGATCTTTACAAGCTTGTAATGATGCATTTTTTGGTTCAACCCGTCCAGCACTCTTCTGCAGTAGGAATGGTATACTCCCACATGGCAGAAAATAGAGCAGGAGCTCAGAATGCTGATCTGCTTGGGTTCTAGGAGTAGTAAGTAACCAGACCTGCATTCAAACCTGGGTCTTTTTCACATCAACCATTTTTCCCTCAGATCTTATAGCACTAGTTTCCAAGAGGCAGTGCCGTGTCGTGAAAGGAACCCTCGCCCAGGACTTGGAAAATCTCTCCTCGTTCAAAGCTTGGCTTGTCATTTGCTGGCCATGTGCCCTTCAGCAAGTTCTCCGTCTGTAAAGTCGTTGTCTCCGTCAGCTCAGGCTGCTACAACAAAATACTATAAACTGGGTGGCATATAAACAACAGACATTTATTCCTCATAGTTCTGGAGGCTGGAAGTCTGAAGTCAGGGTGCCTGCATGGTCAGGTTCTGGTGAGGACCCTCTTCTGGGCTGAAGACCCCTGCTTCTCATTGTGTCCACACATGGTGAGAGCAGAGAGGGAAAGCAAGCTGTCTTGGGATTGAGGGCACTAATCCCATTTATGAGATCTCCATCCTTAAGACCTCATCTAATCCTAATTACCTCTCCAAAGACCCCATCTCTTAATGCCATCACATTGGGAGTAGGCTTTCAACAAAGGAATTTTGGGGAGACCCAAACGTCCAGCCCATAGCAGTTGGGAGAGCAAAAAACATACCTTCCCTGCCTCCCACTGTGGCTCCGATGAGCACTCGGGATGATGTTTGTGAAAACACCACACTCTAAGCAAAGAACGGATTCCAGCGGCTTTGTGTCCTGACTGCTTGCCACTCTACCCTCCTGGCTTGAAGTCTAATCCCGAATCTGCTAAAGAGAGAGAGGAGTCACAGGTGAGAAACTCAATGAAGTCACAGGTTTGGCAAGACCAGATGGGGCAGGGGTGGTGAGTATCTAGAGAAAACTCATCTGGAAGAATAAAAATGTAAATAGCAACCAGCACTAAGACCAAGCTGCCCACTGAAGCGAGTATTAGCTCAAGGTCTCTAGGCAAGTCCTAGAGACACAGTTCACAGTGAGAACAGGAGGTCAAGACAGCGAGCTCCGGCGAGCGCATTTCAGCGGGTTTAACACGACAAACCCGAAGGAAACCAACCAGCCCCGAAGGGGCCTGAGCTCCCAGCTCGCCTCCTGTGACCGACGGTTAACACCCAATGCGGCAGACTGCTGGAGGACATCAGCAACTCCATCCCACCTCTGCGGAGGACCAGATCTGACAGGTCAAGTGAAACAAAATCATCCTTTTCTCCTCCCTGATCAAGTTTTCCAGAGAAACTGGTGAGAGAACAAAAATAAATCCCTAGAATAATCTTTGTCACAGAATCCTTTTCAAGCCTGTAACTAAACTAAAACAAAAGCCAATAAAAAACAAAGCTAAAAGTTTTTCACATTTTAGTTGAATCAGAAGGATTCATGTTATGACCTAGATAAGAGGTACTTATATTTTTTTTCTTTTTCCTTAAGACACTATTAAACCAAGACTCTTGGTATTCTATCAGAAAAAGACGTGTATGAATCTATAATTTGTGGTGTGATTTTTGAAAGATTTCACCTGAAGGAAGTACCAAGCCCATCAGAGCTCTGTGAAGCTCTCCTTGAAAATGCTTTCCATTACTAATAGACAGAACCTTTTTCTCTTATTATTTATACAAGGGCTTCTTTGATTTTCTGCATGTGACACTTTGAGATGAAAAACTGGTGACTGCATTAATTAAAAGCAAAGATGAGATGTCTTATTTTCTTCTCTCCAGAAAAATCCTAGTCAAAGTCCCTGCAAGCAGACCTCAGTGTGAGCCTGCAGCCTGCCAAGCAGGGTGAGCACTCAGGTTTTGTCATTTGATCTGATACACGCGTTAAGTCACTGATTAAACCCATTAATTGGAGACTAAGACGAAACAGTTAAGCGCTAACGGCTAACGGCTGAGACCGGCTGAGGCGGCAGTTTGATCAGTCATATTAAAATCTAGAGAGAAAAGAGGACTCCACCTCCTGTTTCCTCCCCCCCCCAACCCCATCAAACTGCTTGATCAGACTTGAGAGCGAAGGAAGAGCAAAGGGTGGGGGCTTCGGCCTCAAACGCCCTGGGAAGAGCCTGTCCTCCACTGTGCGTCACTTGTAGGAAGGAGTCCCAGGTGCCTGGGAGGCAGCATTATCTGGATGCAAATCTTGGGTCCAGAAGTCACTTCTTTTCTCCCTAAGAAAATCAGTAAATGAGGGGCTGGCCCAGTGGCGTAGCAGTTAAGATCATGTGCTCCGCTGCCGCAGCCCGGGGTTCGCAGGTTCAGATCCCGGGTACACACAGACGCACCGCTTGTCGAGCCATGCTGTGGCAGCATCTCATATAAAGTAGAGGAAGATGGGCACAGATGTTAGCCCAGGGCCAATCTTCCTCAGCAAAAAGAGGAGGATTGGCATTGGATGTTAGCTCAGTGCTAATCTTCCTCACACACACAAAAAAGAAAAGAAAATCAGTAAATGACAGTACCCATGTATGAGAGATAAACATGTGCTTTCAGCTGCGTTATCCCATTTGAACCTCACAACATCCTGGTAAGGTCAGTATGGGACTTTTTCAGTTTCAACAATGAGGAATGGTGGGTTTGCCCAAGATTCCCTTGTTGGAGAAAGAAAAGACTCAACACCAGAACTGGAAAAATAGATGTGTTTTCCATCTCAGAGTTGGCGTTCTTTCTTACCTCTCTGCCTCCTTTAAAATAATAACTATCATAAAGCAAAGGGAAAACAATAAAGAAATACTAGACTTGATCACTATTGTCAAAGGACTTCCCATTCTGTTTGGGAATACAGAATGTCATGTGGCTGTGAGTTACTGGCTGTAATATCTCAGTGTAACCACTGTGATGCTGTGTAAGAAGGAGCAAGTTTACACTTTCACTCTAGGAATGGTCAGCTCCTACATGCTCTCTAGAATGCCCAGTCCTGAGAGGTTCAGCAGCACTGTGCCAGAAAGGGCCACACACTGAGTTCTTCTCTTATCATTATTGCCAACAAAACTGACATTTTGCAAAGTGGTATGGCAATTCCCGAAAAAAAAAAATAAATAGAATTACCATATGACCCAGCAATCCCACTTCTGAGTATATACCCAAAAGAACTGAAAGCAGGATCTTGAAGAGATGTTTGTACACTCATGTTCATAGCAGCATTATTCACAATAGCCAAGAGGGAGAAGCAGCCCAACTGTCCGTCAAAGGATGAATAGATAAACAAAATGTGACATATACCTACAATAGAATATTATTTAGGCTTAAAAAGGAAGAAAATTCTGACCCCTGCTAAAACATGAATCAACCTGGAAGACATCAAGCTAAGTGAAATAAAACAGTCACAAAGGGACAATACTGTATGCTTCACTTATATAAGATACTTACACTAGTTAGATTCATAAAGACAGGAAGTAGGATGTACGTGCCAGGGGCAGGTGGCACGGGAGAGAGGGGAGTTAGTGTTCAATGGGACAGAGTTTCAGTTTTGCAAGATGAAGAGAGTTCTGGAGATGGATGGTGGCAATGGCTACACAACAATGTGAATGTACTTAATGCCACTGAACTGTGCACTTAAAAATGGTTAAGATGGTAAATTTTATATTATGTGTACTTTATCACAATTTAAATAATAATAAACTTTAAAATATTTTTTAGAACTAACATTCTGTGAATGAACATACTGGTTATCAAAAATGGGTTTTCGTTGGTAAAACTAGTGGCTTTAAAGTAGCATGACGATTACTAGAAATTGTCTTCCATTGGTGAAATTAAAGGTATTCAGAGTATGTGGATTCACTAATGTGGATTCCCGTCCTTGCATGAAGAGGGCAGAGAGGAGCGCACGGCCTGTACGGGGCGACCCTGGGGGGCACACGGGAAGTCTGACCCCGGTCAGTGCGCGGTGCGGTCCCGTGCTTGATGCCCAGCAGGCCAGGAGCCCACCTCAAGGGGGCCGCTGGGCTCGCCTCGACAGACCCTCTGTGGCTGGAACCTCTGAAAGGCTGGGAGCTGGGGCTTCGTTGAATTGCAGAACAGATTTATAAACTGTTTTGTGCCTGCTCGTGATGAATACTTGGCTAACAAATGTGTGTATAGAAGCGTCAGTTCATTATAAGCTGACAGCAAGAGTGTGAGGGAGTAGCCATTTCTCACCACCTCCAGCATCTCGGTGGCTCTTTACCAAAACAACCACAAAGCTGTGCAGAGGGCCAGATTCACTGGAAGCTGATGACGCTTCGGCTGCAAGGCCCCGCACGTGTGGGGGCCTTTTCTCAGGCTCCGTATCTAATGTGCTAGTCAGAGTTGCGAAGTCTTTATCTTAAAAAAGGGTCCCCAAATTGAATGCATTTCAGGCCCAACCATTCTCGGCTAGACCTTTGAGTGGAGAATGACTAAGTTAGCCTAGGTCAGTTCCACCGAGGGTGATCTGGAGGAAGCAATCTGGGTGTTCTCTCCCTCTCCTCTCTTCCTTCTTTGGATTTCTGAGAGCCCAACCCATGAAGATTAGGGGGAAAATGTGACCTGAATTCCAGGCAACAGCCTCTGCGTCGTGTTTGCGGGACTAGATGTCCCCTCCAGGATTAGATAAGATGTGGCTGGGGAGTGGAGGAAGGACCTGAAAGAGGAACCCTGGAGTCCCCAGCGGAGAGAGACGAGAGCCTTCTGGCACCAGGACGGAGAGCACGGTGAAAGGACTCGAAGGAGAAAACTGTCTTTCAGCATGGAAACCCCAGCCACCTGGGGACAACTGACCTGTGTCAGTCACCTGAACAGGTGGGGAACTTGGATACCCCATGAGGCGGTGGGGGTTTAGGAAGAACCCTGGCTGTGGTGACAACAAATCTAAGCAGTGGAGAGTTTGCCTGTGAGTTGGACATGGTGGCGCCACTTTCACACGTAGGATAAAAATGGGGCAAAGCGACATCACTGGGCTCAGTAAAGAAGGCAGAGAACAAGCAGAAATGTAGGCTTCGGATCCAGGTCTGAGGTCAATCCCTGTCCCGAGGCTCACTAGCTGTCTTGTCTTTCGCAAATCAGTCAACATTTTAGAGTTTCAGTTCCTTCCTCTGGAAGTGGGGGGAAGAGTATGTACTTTTTAGGATTGTCTTATGTCTTAAGTCGGAATGAATCCTGTGATATGCCTGCATGGAGCAGTATTCAATGAGCCCCGGTAATGACCACCAGGACGGCCTGGAATGCTCCACTTTGGAAGGCACCCTGGCAGACTCTGGTTAGGGTAGGACCCTGACGGAGGAAGAATCTGCTTTGCTCGCCACAGTTGAGTTACTCATCCCTTCCATTAGGCATTATTTCACTGTATCACAAACCCAGAACTTTTTTACAGGGCTGGAAAAACTACGTTAAGTATTTTTAGGTGAAAACTGGACATCTATGTTGCTATTATTAAATCGCCATACTTGGAGTTTGGAACCAAAAGTGTGCATTTTTTCCACCACCCAGCATCTCCCTTCCAGCTTTCCCATGCCAGAACCTGCCTGAGCCCCTGGCCATCCCCACCGCACCCCTGTTTCCAGGTGGGTATAGATTTTAGGCAGGACCTCCTCAGGCACTACCCCTTTCCTGCTCCCTGTGCATGCTTGGCCGCCTGAGAGCCCACAAGCAGTCGCCTGGAGCCAGGTTATGCCCACCCCAGACCAGGAAGCAACAAGCCTGGGACAGGAGAGGAAGGGCTTCTTCTAACCTCCCCACTGCCCGAGGAAGGCGGAGAGAAGTCCTGGCAAGAGTCCCCCAGCCCTAAGAACAGACCACCTCCTTCTACCCAGGTCCTCCCAGAAAGAGAAAATGGGGAGCATGGATTGTGGCATTATGCTGGCCTGGGTTCAAACCCCAGCTGCTCCTTTTGAAGCTGTGATTTTGGTCAAACCACTTAAGCTGTCTGAGCCCCATCTGTAAAGCCTTATTTGTCAAAGGAAGAAAATGATACATATGCCATTGAATTCCAGCGAGGATTGAATAAGCTGTAATATGCCTAATAAACACCAGGTATCTAGAGAGCACAGTATCTGTGCCACAGTATCCAGCTCAGAAGTGTGGGAACTGCAGTGACAGCAGGGGACAGGTTGGGGACAACCAGGGAACCACACACCATGAGCGGGGCTTGCGGGACCGGAGAACCGGCGTGGTGGGGAACAGCCCAGGCAGGGTGATGAGAGAAACAGATGGTGCCTAGGCCACTCTTCTGTCTGGGATTGGTTACAGTGCTTCTGCAGCCACTCTGTTCATCAAATTCTCCTGGAACAGCACTGATAAAAATACCAACCCTTTCCACTGTAGCTTGACATGCAATAGTTGCACAACTAGCAAAACTGACTTCATAACACAGCCCAGGAAGGAAGAACTATGTTCCATTTTTCTCCTCGTGTCCTGTGCTATTTACCAGCTCCAGGCCGCGCTGCTGGTGTCGCCAATCTCTAACAGCCCCGTCAGGGCCACCTTCCCTGGAGCAGCATCACGTGGCTCCTCTCTCCCTTTGGTGCCCAAACCTCCATTCCAAAGTCAAGGAAAACCCCAAACAGCCTATGTTCCGTCCGAGGTTGTAGCAATAATGGAGCTCTGCCAGCTCACTTTTCATATTCTCCTCATTTCTAGGCTGTATTCTTTTCTCTCTGGCTCCTTCTCTGAAGTAACTTGAAAACTCCTTCCTCTGCCTTTGCCTTTCCCAGGGTCAGACCCCTCCGGCGTCTGTGAAGAGCATTCGTATGGAGGAGGAAGGGGATGTGCCCTGCTGCCCCTCTCTTGCCTTTGTGATTTCTTTCCATTTGGGCCACAGAGGGCTTTGCAGGGGAGCAGAGATGTTCTTTTCTCTTAATGTCACCCATTGAATAGTCATCAGGTGATGGATTCTACCTCAAGGACCAGCAAGGGAACAAAAATAGTTTGCAGCCAGCTCTCTGCCACAGAGAGAGCTCCCAACCACGTGGAGGTGGAGCTGTTCGTACCGGGTGAGGCCATGACAAGTGCTGTGATTTCCCCAGACAGAGTCCGAGCAGACGCCTGTCAACCAGCCCCGGGTAAGTGGCAGGAGTGATCTCACTTCCTCTCCCTAAAGGTAGCTGTCCTCATTACTCTCATTACGGAGCTGAGTGAACCTTGGGCGGATAATAGAATTTTCTTTAAAATATTCATCATCAGACAGCTGATATTTCAGCCATATTTCCTTGAAAACTACATTGGGAGAGGAAGGCTGAGCAGTAGCACTCAATTAACTTAGTATTTTGCTCAGCTTCTGAAAGTACTTTTCAAGTCGAAGTCATTAAAAATTCATGGGACCGTGTAACGTGTTACTTTCCCGTGAGCTCTCTGAGCAGGACAGAGGTGGCCGCCAATGCACAAGCCGCCACTCCTGCAGATGCAGCCCCAGCTGGAGAAACGCTACTTCTCCTGCTGAAGACAAACGGGAGCTCTCCCCACCTTCTCCCTGCCCCTGCCCTCACCAAGCTCCTCACTTCATGCAAGAGGCATCCGTGCCTCTTTCCAGGCCCTGTGTGGGTCTTCCAAGTGAGCAGACCCAGCTTTCTCGCAGTTGCTAGATAAAAGAGGAAGCCGTGGGTACACAGGAACACACTGGAAACATGGCGAGTGGGAGAAGCTGGAGATGGACACACTTGGATTCACAGGCCAGTTTTGCCACTTATTTCTTGAGCTTGTTTCCTCATCTGTAGAACACACACAGAGTTATAGTGCAAGGATTGGGAATAGCCTAGAGAACATGCATTGAACAGCTCAGGGCACACCACTGATGCTAAGTGAAAGGCCTCCCCCATCACGGGGGAGTACTCAGTGGTGTCTAGACCACGGACACTACACTGTATCACCATTGGCTGCCAACAGTCTGCCTCCCCAACTAAAGGGCAGCATCCTGAGGCCAGGGCCCGTGTTCTGTTCACCTCCACCCTCAAGTTCAACATGGTCTGGTACAGAAAAGGGACGCGAGGAAACTTTTATGAGGTAATTGTAACTATTCATTAATTCATATAATAACTACATATAAATATTATAAGGAAATAATTATTAATTATTAATCCATGAATTATAACTTTTGAATATATAAGAACTATAATAAGGTGAACACAGACTAGTCATTACCAATGTAATAATATTTAAGCAAAATTTGAACACTAAATTGACCAAAATAAGTTCTTCTTCTAATTACAATTGCTGCCAAGTCCTAAGCAATTTCACTTTAGAAGAGAGCAACTGAAAACAAAACGAGGCCCTTTGGACATGGTCTAAAAACAAGCTTGATAATTGCATCCTAGTTGCTAATGGACATTTGCCCACAGCCCCTCAACCATCCCATAATTTGAAAATTTTCGGTTTGTTTGTCATTCCTCAGTTTGCTGAGGTTCGGTTTTGTCTCAGCATCCAAACATTCAGAATCTTATTCAACCTGATCCAAACCACTCTGGTCTAGAAATAGGCCTTGAAATCTAGCCAGTCTGGGTTTTTATGCAATATTTCCAGTACTTCTGCTTTCAAAACAACTTGATGGAAAGAAAACACTAGACAAGCCCTACTGTGGTATTCCAGAACTTTCCCAGTTCAGCCTGGAAATGTTGGTCTTCTTCAGAGAACTGTGAGATACGACCAAGAAAAATAAAAATAATACCACTTTACATTTGTCTGACATTTGATGGTCTGCGTGTAGCTGGTGTTTATTCAGCACATTGCGTTTCACACATATCTCTTGAATCCTCCAAACAACGCTGCGAGAAAGGAATTTTCCCCTTTTCACAGAGGATCCTTTTTACAGGGATTTAAGTGCCAAGCCCAGGTTCTTGGTTTTCTTGGAGCTTCCACACTGTTATCTTATTCAGTCATCCGGCAACTGGGGACAGCAGGTAATGTGAGCTCTCCCACGCAGAAGCAGGGTCAGGAAGGTGACTTTCCCAGGGTCACAGAGTCAGAAAAGGCAGAGCTGTGGCTGGCACTCAGGGTTCTGACTTCTGGGTCTGTGCTGTTTCCATGTATCCATGTATCATGTGTGTTCCACTGTGCTACAAATGTCGTCACACTGTAAATGCCATCACAATACTTACTGTTCTTAAAAATTAATTACAGAACTATAGGTGTACCATATATCACTAACAGAAGTAACCTAGGTTTACGTCAACTTCCAGTGTGTTCCAAAGCAATTACAGTAGCATTTTATCCACACCGTAGAGTGAAACAAGAGTTCAGCAATGTGGATACTAGGTCTACACCCTCAAACTGGATAATGAATAATAATTTGTATTGACTACAAATTAAACAAATTAATAAGGATTGAAAGAGTTGGTATATTCCAGGCCTTGGGAAGTCTAACTTGTTATTTGAGAGGCACGATAGGGGAGTGGTTAGTCACAGACTGTGGCTCCAGACTGTCTGGATTCAATCCTTTCATCTACTCACTGGCTCCGATGTTGGATGGGTTACTTACACTCTCTCTGTCTCTGTTTTCTCATCTGTAAAATAGGGATACTAATGTCACCTACCTCACGTAGGTGTTGTATTCATTGAATTAATATATGCAAAGTCCTGGAATAGTCCTTAGCACATAGTAAGCACAATATAAGCTTTTGCTATTATTATTGACTACATTGATCCTCTAAAGGAGTAATTGCTGCCTTCTCATTCTAGGCAGATACACAACGATATCTGTCACTCATGTGTGCATATTTTGTGTCCCCAGTGAGAATACACATGCCCTGAGGGCAAGGGTGATTTGTTATTAATTTGCTCCCCAAAAAGGCCTAGCAGAGTGGCAGACACATAGTAGAGGGTTAATAAACACTCATGGAAGTGATAAGCCAATATTAAAATCTTATACTGCCATGTAGTGACTTGAAAATCTCCAATGATTTCTGTCACTCAGGGATCAAAGCCAAGCAGCCAGGTCTGTCTTATAAGGCCTGATGCTTCTTCCCCTCCTTTACCCCAACTGATTCACTCGCCGCACCCCAAGCATGGTGGCACTTCCCACCTCGCTGCCTCTGCTTGCTTTTCTTCCTCTGCCTGCGGTGCCCTTCTTCCTGGGCTCTGCTTATCCTAATCACACACCCTCTTCCTTCAAAGCCCACTCAACCCCACCTCCTCCCAGGAGTTGCTCTCCGCCTCCCCAAGTCAAGAAGTCACCCTCTTCTTCTCTGGACTCTTATCACTTTTAGCTACGATGCATTTGAAATGTATTCAGTCTTAATCGTTGGTCAAAATATCACGTATGGCCCCATTATATTTATTCTATTCTTTTTTTTGCTTTTTTTATTGTAGTAAAATACACATAACATAAAATTTACCATCTCAACCATTTTTAAGGGCACAGGTCACTGGTATTAAATACATTCACATTGTTGTGCAACCATCACCACCATCCATCCCCGTAACTCTTGTCATCTCGTAAAATTTAAACTCTAGACGCGTTAAACAGCAGCTCCCCATTCACCCCTGCCCCCAGCCCTTGTCAACCACCATAATACTTCCTGTCTCTATGATTTTGACCACTCTATGTACCTCATATAAGTGGAATCGTACAGTATTTGTCTTTTTGTGACTCAGCATAATGTCCTCAAGGTTCATCCATGTTGTTGCATATGTCAGAATTTTCCTCCTTTTTAAAGCTGAGTAATATTGCATTGTGTGTACATACCACATTTTGCTTATCCATTCATCTGTCAGTAAATACCTCTGTTGCTTCCACACTTTAGCTATTGTGAATAATGCTGCTATGAACATGGGTGTACAAATATCTCTTCAAGACCCTGCTTTCAATTCTTTGGGTATACACCCAGAAGTGGGATTGCTGAATCATATGGTGATTCCATATTTAATTTTTTGAGGAAACCATACTGTTTTCCACAGCAGCTGTACCATTTTACATTCCCACCAACAATGCACAAGGGTTACAATTTCTCCACATCCTCACCAACATTTGATGTTTTCTGTTTTTTTGATAGTAGCCATCCCAGTGGGTATGAGATGGTATCTTATTGTAGTTTTGATTTGCATTTCTCTAATGGTTAGTGATGTTGAGCATCTTTTCATGTGCTTATTGACCATGCATATATCATCTTTGGAGAAATGTTTATTGAAGTCCTTTGCCCATTTTTGAATCTGCTTGTTTGGTTTTTTGTTGTTGAACTTTAAGAGTTCTCTATATGTTCCAGATATTAATCCCTTATCAGATATATTATTTGCAAATATTTTCTCTCATTCTGTGGGTTGCCTTTTTACTCTGAGGATAGTGTCTTTTGATGCACAAAATGTTTTAATTCTCATAAAGTCCACTGGTCTATTTTTTCTTTTGCTACCTGTACCTTTGGTTTCATATCCAAGAAATTGTTGTCAAATCCAAGGTTGTGAAGATTTTGTCCTGTGTTTTCTTCTAAGAATTTTATTGTTTTAGGTCTTACATTTAGGTCCTTGATCCATTCTGAGTTAGTTTTTGTGTATGGTGTCAAGTGAGGGTCCAACTTCATTCTTCAGCATGTGGGTATCCAGTTTTCCCAGCACCATTTGTTGAAAAGACTACCCTTTCCCCACTGAATGGTCTTGGCACCCTTGTCAAAAATCATTTGACCATATATGTGCGAGTTTACTTGTGGGGTCTCTATTCTATTACATTGGTCTATGTGTCTTTATGCCAGTACCACGCTGTTTATATTGCTGAAGCTTTGCAGTAAGTTTTGAAATCAAGAAGTATGAGTCTCCCAGTTTTATTCTTTATTTCCAAAATTGTCTTGGCTATTTGGGGTCCCTTGAGATTCCATATGAATTTTAGGATGAGTTTTTACATTTCTGCTAAAAACATCATTGAGATTTTGATAGGGATTGCATTTAATCCATGGATCACTTTGGGTAGTATCAACATTTTAACAACATTAAATCTTCCAATCCATGAACATGGGATGTGTTTCCATTTATTTATGTCTTCTTTAATTTATTTCAGCAATGTTTTGTAGTTTTAATTGTACAAGTCTTTGACCTCCTTGGTTAAGTTAATTCCTAAGAATTTTCTTCTTTTTGAAGCTACTCTAAATGGAATTGTTTTTGTTATTTCTTTTTCATACTGTTCTTTGTTCATGTACAGAAATGCAACTGATTTTTTCAAGTTGACTTTGTGCCCTGCTACTTTGCTGAATTGATTTATTAGTTCTAACAGTTTTTTTGTAGAATCTTTAGGGTTTTCAACATATACGATTATATCATCTGCAAACAGAGATAATTTTATTTCTTCCTTTCCAATTTGAATTTTTTTATTTCTTTTGCTTGCTCTGGCTAGAGCTTCCAGTACTATGTTGAATAGAAGTAGTGAAAGTGGGAATCCTTGCTTTGTTCCTGTTCTTAGAAGAAATGTTTTCAGTCTTTCACCACTGAGTATGATATTTGCTGTGGGTTTTTCATATATGGCTTTTATTATGTGGAGGTAGTTTCCTTCTGTTTCTAGTTTGTTGAGTGTTTTCATCATGAAAGGATACTGAATTTTATCAAGTGCTTTTTCTGCATCAACTGAGATGATTATGTGGGTTGTTTTCCTTCATTCTGTTGATGTGTCATATTACATTGATCAATTTTCGTATGTTGAACCATCCTTGCATTTCAAGAATAAATCCCACTTGGTCATGGTGTATAATCCTTTTAATATGCTGCTGAATTCTGTTTACTAGTATTTTGTTGAGGATTTTTGCATGAACATTCGTAAGGTGCACAGTCTTTAGTTTTCTTTTTGTAGTGTCTTTGTCTGGCTTTGGTTTCATGGTAATGCTGGCCTCACAGAATGAGTCAGGAAGTGTTCTCTCTTCTTCAAACCTTAGAAAAGTTTGAGAAGGATTAGTGTTAGTTCTTTTTTAAATGTTTAGTAGAATTCACTAGTGAAGCCATCAAGTCCAGAGCCTTCTTGGGAGATTTTTTTAATTACTGATTCAATTGCCTTGATAGTTACAAGTCTATTCAGACTTTCTATTTCTTTGTGATTTAGTCTTGTAGGTTTTGTGTTTCTAGGAATTTGTTCATTTCATCTGGGTTATCCAATTTTTCGGCAGACAATTGTTCATAATACTCTCTTATAATCAGTAATAATATCCCCATTTACATTTTTGATTTTAGTAATTTGAGTCTTTTTTCTTAGTCCATCTAACTAAAGATTTGTCAATTTTGTTGATCTTTTCAAAGAACCAACTTTTGGTTTCATTGACTCTCTCTATTGTTTTCTATTCTCTATTTTATTTACCTCTGCTCTAATCTTTATTATTTCCTTCATTCTGCTAGTTTTGAGTTTAGTTTGTTCTTCTTCTTCTAGTTCCATAAGTTGTGAAGTTAGGTTGTTGATTTGAGATCTTTCTTGTCTTTTAATATAAGCAGTGATAGCTAGAAATTTGCCCCTGAACACTGTTTTCACTGTGTCTCATAAGTGTTCATATGTTGTGTTTTTGTTTTCATTTATCTCTAAGTATTTTCTAATTTCTCTTATAATTTCTTATTTGATTCATTGATTGTTTGAAAGAATGGTGTTTAATTTCTACAATTTTGTGAATTTTCCAGTTTTCCTTTTGTTATTGATTTCTAACTTCATCCCATTGTAGTCAGAGAAGATACTTTGTATGATAACCATCTTTTAAAATCAATTGAAACTTAATTTATAGCCTAACACACGACCTATCCTGGAAAATATCCATGTGCACCTGAGAAAACTGTATTCTGCTGTTGTTCAGTACAGTGTTCTGTATATGTCTATTATATCTAGCTGGTTTAGTATGTATTTTAGGTTCTCTATTTCCTTCCTTACTTGTCATTGTCTGATTGTTCTATCCATTATTGTGAGTGGGAAATTGAAATCTCCAACTATTATTGTAGAACTGTCTATTTCTCCCTTCAATTCTGTGAGATTTTGCTACATATATTTTGATGGTCTATCCTTAGGTGCATAAATGTTTATAATTGTTATATCTTCTTGCTGTATTGAATCTTTTATTAATATATAATATTCTTTGTCTCTTGTAATCTTTTTTTATTTAAAACCTATTTTGTCTAATATTAATACAGCCACCTCTGCTCTCTTTTGGTTACTATTTGCATAAAATATCTTTCTCCATCATTCATTTTCAACCTCTTTATGTCTTTGGATCTCAAGTGAGTCTTTTGTAGACAATATATATTGGATCATCTGTTTTTATCCATTCTACCAATCTTTGTCTTTTGATAGTAGAACTAAATACATTTCTATTTAAGTAATTACTGATAAGGAGGGACTTACTTCTGTCATTGTGCTGTTTTCTATATGCCTTATAGCTTTTTTGTCCCTCACCTCATGCATTACTGTGCTGTCTTGTGTTTAGTTGATTTTTTTGTAGTGAAATGTTTAAATTCCTTCTTAATTTCCTTTTGTGTATATTCTATAACTATTTTTTTGTGGTTACCATGGGGATTACACTTAACATCCTAAAGTTATAACACTCTAACTTGAATTTATATAAGCTTAACTTCAATAACATACAAAAACTCTGCTCCTTGACAGCTCTGTCACCCCTTTCAGTTGTTGATGTCCCAAAATTACATCTTTATACGTTGTGTACCCCCAAAAACATAAACTAATAACTCTTTGAAATACATTAGTCTCCTAAATCATGTAGAAAACAAGATTGGGAGTTATAAACCCAAGTTGTAGTAATACCAGCTTTTACACTAATAGTTTTTTTTTCTTTAAATGTATTAGTCTCTTACATCATGTAGAGAACAAAAAGCAGTTACAAACCATTGCTGCAATAATACTAGCTTTTATAATTGCCCATGTATTTACCCTTATTGAGATCTTTATTTCTCCATATGGTTTCACATTACTGTCTAGTATCCTTTCATTTCACCTTGCAGGACTCCCTTGAGCATTTCTTGCAGTGCAGGTCTAGTGGGAACAAACCTCCCCAACTTTTGTTTGTGTTAGTATATCTTAATTTCTCCCTCACTTTTGAAGGACAGTTTTGCCAAATATAGGATTCTCGGTTGATAGGGTTTTTTTCTTTTAGTACTTTGAATATATAATCCTACTGTCTTCTGGCTTCCAAAGTTTCTGATGAGAAATCTACTCATAATCTTACAGAGGATCACTTGTATATAATGATTTCTTTCTCTCTTGCTGCTTTCAAGATTCTCTGTCTTTGCTTTGGAAAGCTTGATTATAATGGGTCTCTCTAGGTTCATCTTACCTGGAGTGCATTGAGCTTCTTGGATGTTTATATTCATTTATTTCATCAAATTTGGGAAGTTTCCAGCCATTATTTCTCCAAATATTCTCTCTACCCCTTTCTTTCTCTCTTCTCCTTCTGGAACTCCCACAATGCATATGTTGGTTCACTTGATGGTATCCCACAGGTCCCTTAGGCTCAGTTCACTTTTCTTCAATCTTTTTTCTTTCTATTCCTCAGACTCAATAATTTTCATTGTCCTATCTTCAAGTTCACTAATTCTTCTACCTGCTCAAATTTGCCTTTGAATCCCTGTGGTGAATTTTTTATTTCATGTATAGCACTTTTCAGCTCAATAATTTCTTTTTGGTTTCCTTTTAGGTTTTATATCTCTTTATTGATATTTCCATTTTGTTCACACATCATTTTTATTTTACTTTCTCCATATCTTCCTTTAGTTCTTTGAGCACTTTTAAAACATTTATTTAAAGTCTTTGTCTAGTATATCTGCCATTAAGTCATTGAGTACCAGTTTCTGTTGGTTTATTTTTTCCTTTGAATGGGCCATACATTCTTGTTTCTTTGTATGCATTGTGATTTTTTTTTTGGTTGAACACTGGACATTTGAATCTAATAACGTGGTAACTCTGGAAATCAAGTTCTCCCCCTTCCCCAGGGTTTGGCACTTTTGTTTACTGTTTTTCTTGTGTTTATTATCGTTATTATTATTATATTATTATTATTATTAAGAGGCCTTCTTAGGTCTTTTCTGAGTCTTTCCCTGGTCATGTTTGGTCACTTTCTAATTTTACCCATATATGCAGTTGTATTTTAATGTCCTAGCCTTTAATGTCTGGCTTCCAAAAGGGGAAAAAAGGAAGAGGGTGAGAGGAAGGGCACCAGCCCTTTAAATCCCCTGGAACTCACTTCAGCCAGAGGGGAAGAGACTTTCAACAATGGGGGAAGTGCAAGAACAATGGCTGTCAATCTCTTTGTCTACACTTCTGTGATCAGAAGTAGCAATTAGCAATCAGAGCACAGATTCCTGATATTTGGAAGACAGGGTCCTTTTTCCCTCCCTGGCTCCCACAAGTTGTGTAAAAGGTACTCTAGGAATCCACGCACAGCTGCCTGCTATGTGGCTAGTGGGTAGCTGCTACTGTGCTAAGAGCTGAAATTGATTGAAATTAACTTCAATTTACCAACCAAGTCTTTCTCTGAAGTTGCAAGCCTCAACAGACTCCAGAGTTCAAAAATGGTTACATTAGACAGATTCTGCCAGTGCAATCGTTGTCTAGGTGGGGAGACAGATTCCTGGTGCTTCCTATTCCACTATCTTCCCAGAATCCTCTCACATGCTATTCTTTAACTGATTATGTCTTTGATAAATTACAAGCTCTTGGGGGGGTCACACACATTGTCCATCTTGATTATCATTTTGACCCCCAGAATAGCACCTAGCATATAATAGATGCTCAGTGTATTAGTCATCTATCATTGGGTAAGAAATCACCCCCAAAACTTGCTTGCTAAAAACAAAAAGAATCCCCAACTGCCTCACACAGTGTCTGTGGGTCAGGAACCCAGGAGTAGCTCATCTGGTGGCTCTGGCTCAGGGTCTCCCCTGAGGGTAGAGCACGTGTTGACCATGGCCTCAAGGATCTTCAGACTCTACTAGAGCTGGAGGATCCACTTCTGATGTGGTTCACTCACCTGGCTGGCAGGTTAGTGCTGGCTGTTGGCAAGGGGCCTCAATGCTTCCCACATGGGCTGCCCCAGAGGGCTGATAGAGTGTTCTCTCAGCAGAAGGCTGGCTCCACCCAGAGTGAGCAATCCAAGAGACCAAGGCCTAAGCTGCAATGTCTTTTATGACCCAGCTTTGGAAGTCACACAGTGTCTAGGAAGCTGGGTATTACAGTCAATAGATAACTGTGTTTGGCTGAGTGTCTTCTCCTTCACTAGTTTATATGCTCTTTGAAAGAAGAAATTGTCACACCTTCCTTGTAGGATCTGGCACAGTGCTTTGTATCTAGTAAGCACTCAGATCTTTAATGTATTCACAATTAATAGAAAGATATTTGCCAGTAAATATTATTAGTATTTTCATAATCAGCCAAATCATGACTTAATTTTTATTTTTTCATTGGACAATTATTTTATTCAGATGAATAATGTTTGAGGAAATAGAATTCCCATCTTTAAAATGCTTTAAACAAGCTGGGACTTTTGATGGACACCATCAGGAACAAGTTGCATATAATCTCCTTTAGCTACTGAGGATAACACTTCATGATTTTCTTATTTAAGTGTTGTGTCTACATGTTTGAGGTTTTCATTTGCTTTTGTTGGCATAAACTCACTGTTTCTAGACCACCAGTACTCCTAAAGACCAAAATTAATTGCTAGTTTTATAGTTTTATATGTCTAAATGATAGGGATGCCAGATTGTTTCAAAATGAAAACACATCCAAATTTAATGACGTTCAAAGGAATAAATGTTTATTTATGGATTAAAGTATAAAATGATCTGTTGCTTGTAGTTGCTGAAATAGTGACAGCTCTTTTTAGCAGAGGGAGGGAGGGTGAGTAGGGAAGAGCAAGGGAAAAGTCCTCCTGATGGACTGATGCTGAGAGTGAATCAACAATCCAGACAGACAAATAAAAGGCTCCTGGGTCTTTTGACACCAATTGATAACACAGATGATATACAAATGAAGTCTGAGGAAGGGAGGGGGAGCCTCTGGTAAGAGGGCAGAGGTTTTGTTCTGTCAGCTCATCACACATTTGTACAGGGATGTCTCGACATGTCTTCAGGAACAGAGCATACTTTGTCCCTTTGGGGCACAGCTTTGCTGGTTGTTGAAGTTCAATGATATCATTAAGCATTCCCAGAGTTTTTGGAATGGAGGGCACAGAGAATCTAAACTATAAGGCTATGAAAGAGACTTATTTCCATGTCTTTTATGGCCAGCACATCCCTGTGCACACATTGCTTAAGATCACTTCATTGGACACCATGTTTGCTAGAGCAGAAAGAACTGGACAGCTGTTGAAATTGAGCAGAAGTCCTGAACTGTTCTATAAGTTTTTCATTCTTTCCAAGGACTTTAGAGCATCTTTCTCCCGTCACAAAATAAATCAATATCTAGTTACACTTATTTTATCCAGTAAGAAACTTAAACTATTACATTCCTCATTTTGTTCAATCTGAACTTGTGCTAATTCTAGAATTTGTGAATATTGCACAATGATTCATAATTTAACATTTAGGTACATAATTTCTATTAATTTACTTTTAAATTCATCCAAACTCTATATTAGCTTTCTTTTTTTTTTTTTTTGAGAGGAAGATCAGCCCTGAGCTAACATCCATGCCAATCCTCCTCTTTTTGCGGAGGAAGACTGGCCCTGAGCTGACATCTATTGCCAATCCTCCTCCTTTTTTTTCCCCAAAGCCCCAATAGATAGTTGTATGTCATAGTTGCACATCCTTCTAGTTGCTGTATGTAGGATGCGCCCTCAGAATGGCCAGAGAAGCGGTGCATCGGTGCGCGCCTGGGATCCAAACCAGGCCGCGGTGGCGGAGTGCGAGCACCTAACCGCTAAGCCACGCGGCCAGCCCTATATTAGCTGTCTTTGAAATGAATTACAGTTTAGCTATAGTAGAAAGAACATTAGATTTGGAGTCAGAAAACCCAAGTCCAAATCCCTAGTTTGCTACATATTTTCCATGTGATCATGAATATATCACTTAACTTCTCTGAGTCTCATCTCAGTTTCATCATATGTAAAGCTGGGATAATCCTATTCCCTTCTGTACTCCATAAGATTGCTGTGAAAATCAAAAGCATTGATGGATGCGAAAACCCCTAGTAACAGAAGTTTTTTACAAGCGTGAAATGTGTTGATATTTTTATCTTACACATAAGGTACTCAAGCACAATGCTTTTCTAACATCCCGCGTGCCGTTTCACCTTCCACCACCACCACCACCTGGCCCCAAAAAGCTAAGTCATCGTGTTAACTGATGTATTATAAGTTTTTGATTTCATAGGTAGAAATTGTCCATGGGTCAAACTGTGTGATCCTGGTATAGATTGTCGGCTATGGATGCCTCTTCATAATATGTTACTAACAATTTGGGAGGACAGGAATAATTTTCTCAGAGTTTCAATTTTAATCCTAAATGGTGTGAGATGAGACTATCTTCTAGCCCTCTTCTTTCTCCATGTCTAAATAATTTGGTGCAGCTTTTAGATGGATTAGAGACATACTTTTACTACTGTGAACAAGAAATGGTCTCAAGAAAAAAATTGGACCTGACATCTAATTACCATCAGAAAGAACAACTCAACAAAAACATTGCTGAAATCAAAAGTCGTGATTTGGGGCATACCATCTTCATTGTTCAAATTAAAGATATTAAATAACTCCACCCTAGGGGTTAGTTTAGCTCCTTTGTGGTATGCTGTGTAGCTAATTCCCAGTGCAGGACGCAGGAGTAGTCAAGTTCAACTGTTCCACAGGAATCATGGCAAGGCCTTCCATGGTCAGGCTGGCCAACTGGCAGTACCTGCCCCTTTGACATCTTCCAGGCCCCAGTCATCTCTTCCATGATCTGTGGCATGGAACAGTGGGGTTTTACCCAAGGAGGCAGATCCAAAGCTGCTACATTAGAAAACTGTGGCCCCAGCCCAGTTCCACACTGGGGTGAAAATGGCCTTCCCAGCAAGGAACTAGTCAGCGACGGTTCCTTAGCCTTCACAGAGGCATGTCAGCTTTGCCTCCTGCGTGTCTGGTGTCTGATAAACTGGGATGTCCCTTCAATCAGCAGCAGAGGCTCTGCCCTCCAGGCACTTGCCAAAGAATACAGGCTTGAAATCTCCACTTGGCATTGCTAAAAGCCCATGGAAAACAAACAATATTTCAGAATGGAATTGTTCAAATTCCCTTAAACAGAGATCCACACAATAAATTGTTTTTGGAATTTATTAGCAAGAAACAGTCTATTTCACTCAATCAATTGCCATGTTTTATTTTATCAGGCAAATAGAAGTATAAAATACATCTATACCTTGGTGTGTTTAGGTATTGAATTAGGTGTTGAGATATACTTAGTACTGAATTTTTGAAACTTAGCCTGCAAATGTAATTCCATTCCTCCGTCTCACTCTAGGGTGTTTAGTTTTCATTTAAATATTCCTAGTGCGTGTAAATGTACATACACATGCATACACATCATCATCATCATCTATGTCAAGTAATTTTTGGAAGTAGGTTAAATATAAATTATAAATAAATGGATCTTACAATTCCAAACCTTTACCATACATGGTATAGCAAGGCCTGAAAACATTAAAACAATTTATACATTATTTGGGTTAAAAATATCCTCAGTATCTCCTGAAAGCAAACCCCTAACCCCAACTCGACTAGTTCCTACTCACTACTGAAGAATCATCTCTGGAGTTATCATCTCCAAGAAGCTTGTCAACTCCCAGACTCCAGCCATAGTTGGAGCCCCCGGCCTGTAGCCAGGGGAGTCTGTGATGACCCTGGCAGCTCTCTGCTGTAACCTGTGAGCTTCCTGTGATCAGAAACTGTGTCTTATCTCTGAAGCCCCAGCACCTAGCTTGGGATCTGGCATATAATAATGACATAAAAAATGTTTATAGACTAAATATGAAAATACACCACTTCTCTTGACAGTAAGAAGCAACTTTTCAAAGAGGATAATAGAGACCAAAAATCTGGCTTTAAACTTGAATTATTAAATTATACACTGAAATAAATAAGCTCTTTTATATGTTGTTCAAACGTCAATCTCAATCTTGTTTATTTGAAAAAGGAGAATTGGCATGATTATTAAGTGGTACACTCAAAATATTTTTAAACTGATGCTATCACTATACACATCTGCATTAGTAGAAGATATAAGGTAAGAGCTCTCTAACTAGAAAAAACATCATCTTTAAACATGATTGTCCCTTTAATTTAGAAAATATTATAAAAATTAAGCCTCTAGAAGAAACCAAATGAAAATGATTATGCTGGATTCTTTAAGACAGATTAAAGCTCACCTCACTGAGAGTTTTAAAATGTATAATCTTGGCCAAATGTAGTCTAAATTCCGATGCAGAATTACCCAAGTGATCCAATATTAACCAGAAATTCAGAAGAATTTTTGTTCATTAAGAAAACACACACATGGAGCAAACGGGCCATGGGAGAAGACTGAGATGGTTAATACAGAGAGAAGATGAGATGCTGAGATTCTATTTATTTTCCCAAGCTTTTGATACTAGATGTTCACAATAGCCAAGACACAGAAGCAACCTAAATGTCCACTAGTCTACGAATGGATAAAGAATGTGTAGTATATACAGACAGTGGAATATTATTCAGCCTTAAAAAAGAAGGAAATTCTGCCTTTTGCAACAACATGGATGAACCTAGAGGACATTATGCTAAGTGAAATAAGCCAGACACGGAAGGACAAATACTACATGATGCTACTTTTTGTGGAATCTAAACTGGTCAAACTCATAGAAGTGGAGAGTAGAATGGTGGTTACCAGGGGCTGGCGGGAGGGGGAAATTGAGAGATATTAGTCAAAGGGAACAAACTTTCACTTATGCAAGATGAGGAAGTCCTAGAGATCAACTGTACAGCATACAGCCTGTCATTAACAATACTGTAATGTATACTTCAAAATTACCTAAGGGGACAGATCTTACATTAAGTATTTTGTGTGTGTGTAAGTTTCAGGTGCATTGCTTTATAATTCAACATCTGCATACACTACAAAGTGATCACCACCAAAAGTCTAGTTTCCATCCATCACCATACAGTTGGCCCCCTTCACCCATTTTGTCCACCCCTTACTCCCCTTCCCCTCTGGTAACCACCAATCTGTTCTCTGTATCTATCAGTTTGTTTTTGTTTTATTTTGTTGATTCATTTGTTTTGTGTTTTTAGATTCCACATATGAGTGAAATCATATGGTATTTGACTTTCTCCATCTGACTTATTTCACTTAGTATAACACCCTCAAGGTCCATCCACGTTGCCACAAGATTTCATTCTTTTTTTATGGCTGGATAGTATTCCATTGTGTATATATACGCCACATCTTCTTTATCCATTCACCCATCTATGGACACTTGGGTTGCTTCCATATCTTGGCTACTGTAAATAATGCTGCACTGAACGTACAGGTGCATGTATCTTTTTGAACTAGTGTTTTTTTGTTCTTCAGATATATACCTAGAAGTGGAATTGCTGGGTCACATGGTAGTTCTATTTTTAAGTTTTTGGGGACCCCCTTGGCTGTTTCCCACAGTGGCTGCACCAGTTCACACTCTCACCAACAGTGCACAAGGCTCCCTTTTCCCCACGTCCTCACCAACACTTGTTATGTCTTGTCTTTTTGATGACAGCCATTCTGACAGGTGTGAGGTGCTATATCATTGTGATTTTGATTTGCATTTCCCTGATAATTAGTGATGTTGAGCATCTTTTCGTGTGCCTGTTGGCCATCTGTATGTCTTCAGAAAAATGTCTTTCAGGTCCTCTGCTCATTTTTTAATTGGATTCTTTGTTTTTTTGCTATTGAGTTGTACGAGTTTTTTACACATTTTGGATATCAACCCCTTATCAGATGTATCATTTGAAAATATCTTCTCCCATTCAGTAGGTTGCCTTTTCATTTTGTTGATGGTTTCCTTCACTGTGCAAAAGCTTTTTGATGTGACATAGTCCCATTTGTTTATTTTTGCTTTTGTTGCCTTTGCCTGAGGAGACCGATGCAAAAAAATATTGCTAAGACTGATGTCAAAGAGTCTACTGCCTATGTTTTCTTCTAGGAGTTTTACGGCTTCCGGTCTTACATTCAAGTCCTTAATCCATTTTGAGTTTATTTTTGCATATGGTATAAGATAGTGGTCCAGTTTTATTCTTTTGCATGTAGCTGTCTAGTTTCCCCAACACCATTTATTGAAGAGACAATATTTTCCCCGTTGTATATTTTTGCCTCCTTTGTCATACATTAATTGACCATATAAGCGTGGATTTATTTTTGGGCTCTCTATTCTGTTCCATTGATCTATGTATCTGCTTTTGTGCTGGTACCATGCTGTTTTGATTACTACAGCTTTGTAGTATAGTTGAAATCAGGAAGCATGATTCTTCCAGGTTTTTCTTCTTTCTTAAGATTGTTTTGGCTATTCTGGGTCTTTTGTGGTTCAATAGAAATTTTAGAATTATTTATTCTAGTTCAGTGAAAAGTGCCATTGGTATTTTGATAGGGATTGTATTGAATCAGTAGTTGCTTTGGGTAATTATGTTATGTGTTCTTATCACACAATAATAATAATAAATAAAGAGGGCAGAAGGAAACTTTTGGAGGTCATGGATATTTGTACAGCATAGATTGTGGTGATGGTTTCACAGGTGTATATTTATCTCCAAACGCATCAAGTTGTTAAAAAAGAAAGATCTTCAACAGACACAAACACATAAATACATATACACAAAAGCACACCCTCATGTGTCTCCCATTTAAGAAAGTTCATGTGGCCCTTTTTTGAGATCTAATCTCACAAGTACAATGTTCCTGAAGTTCAAGTCCACATGGTAAGAGAAATAGAAGAAATGAAGATTTTTCTGCCATCTTAGTTACTACTTTGTCATTGATGTGTCTGTCAAATGTGCTCACCTCCATCGAGGGAGTAGAGGGGACTGGACTCTGACCCACCTGATGTCTGGTAAGGGATGAGAGTCAGAGCTCAGGGGCAGAGAACCGTCACTTATCAAGAGAGAGGAAGTGGTGACAGGAACCAGACTACATAGACATAGACATAGGCGGCGTATGAAAATGTCCCCCAGAGCAGCTCACTGCAGATGGCTCCGAGGTCCAACTTGATATTTATTTAGACATCATATATTAATATACACAACATTTCATATGTGTAGATATATCTACTTACATGTGTGAGGAGAGAGCATTTAATGTGACAGTTCTGGCTGACCCAAGTTTATGTAAAAGAGGACCTAGAAGTTGAAGAGAAGACTCAGTGGGACAAGTTGGCCATGTTAATGGCACAGGAATTTGTCCTCCTGAATTTGAGCTTTTATCCCTGGAATAAAATAGAGGAAACACCACGCCCCTCACACATTCTGGTTCTGAAAAGGTTGCCTTTTCTCTTTTCTCTCTTGCTATATCTATTTGTCTTCCTTTCTGCCCTCCTCATAAACCATCACCACCACTACATACACACACATTTTACAAAAAAATCACTTATTTTCTTTGTTAATCCACTAAGTGTCCTATCAAATTGCCAGTAGACCCTCTTTCACTTCCCCCAGGAATAAACAGCATGCAGCTGCCTGAGAAAATCTATCCACATTTGGAGGGTAGAACAAGGAGTGGACTGTGGTGTGTGTGTGTGTGTGTGTGTATGCTGTGTGTGTACATGTGTGTGCATGCATACATTTGTGCATGTATGTATGTGTGCACATCTTGGCTGGGCATAATCACAAGAGAAAGAGACTGCCTAAATAACCAAGGAATTACTGACTAAAATGGAATCAGCTCCTTCAATAACCCATCCACCCACCACCCACAACAAAAACAAAGTCAAATACAATTAGGGGTGAAGGAATGCCTTTTTATCTAAGGGGTAGGGGGTAGGGGACAAAAAGTAAGCAAGCTAAGAAAAATAGACTTCTACCTCAATTTATTTTTACCAAATCCAAAACATACTGCCTATAACATTGGCAGTTTAAAATGGCAATTAACATCAATCCTAGGGTCTAATTAACCTCAATCAACAAGTCTAAGTAGGTTAATTAAATAGGATTTGGCTAAGCATGAAGCAAAAAAAATGCAGCTGTCTCATTTAAATATGATTTACTAAGAAAAGTCACCATTTACCAAAGTTTTTCAATTTCTTTTGGGGCAGCAAAGGGCATTGGAGTGTGGGGTGGGGTCGAGGTGTCACTCAGAGAACCCCCAAATAGCCTGCCTCTTTTCAAGTTTCTTTGGTACTAGCCAGTTACACATAACTCAAATATTACCTCTAGGTTATCTGCATTCATCTCCACCTAATCTTCTTTTAGAAACATGGACTCACCCCTTTGTTGTTTATTTTGCTTCTCCCTTATATTATAAATTCCTTCAGGGCACAGAGCCTATTTGATTCATCCTTGTCTCCTTAAAATCATCAAGCACAGTGCTTTGTGAATAGTAAGTGCCCAATTAATTGTTCTTTTAATTGGATTTTCATCAAAATACACTTTTCCTCACCATGCCCCCGGTCATAATTTGGATTCCTGGGCTTTAGGATGAAAGTCCAGATACTGTTGGGAGGGGGGCAGCCCAAGCTGTGGTTGCCTCTGTGGTCCTTCACTCAGTGCTTGTTTCCTGCCCACAGTGGTTCTGCCTCTGTTGTTCACCATGGGATCAGCTGTGCATCAAGGGTTCTCAATGTTCTACTTTCGAGAGGACTCAGCAGTGGCCACATTCGGAGTTCCGTGGACATAGGCCACTGCAATGGCTCCACGAGGTCAAACGGGCCAATTCTTCTTCTGCATGGGGTCTGCCATTACGGGATGTCTACTGGATAACGTATCCAGATGAATACGTGATTTTTATTTTCTTCGTTAGAAGCATTTCAAGTTGCCTAGGCATAGCTGCCTTCTCAATCTCAGATCCAAATAAGGCCCATCTGGTAGCTGACTCTGAAAGGGAACGAAGCTCCTTCCTGGGCCTGAGCGCCAAGATCACGGAACCTAGATCAGAAGGGACCTGAGGAATCACCAGTTCACCCTTCTCATTTTGCAGATGTGGGATAACGAAGTGGGCCAGGCCACGCCCCCAGGGAGACTGACCCAGCCCGGAGCTCCTTCTCTGCCCTCGCTCTTCTCCGGTTGGCGGAGCTGCCATCACTGCACCAGGAACCAGAGCACAGCGTCACACAGGCTTGCTGTGGCTCCCCCGAGACGTGTAAGTGCAGAACTCAGCTGAATTATGAGGTTTCCTGGGGGGGTTGGTGTTGTCTGCATCCATGCTAAAGGAGGAGAGTGCTGCCAGGTATGGGCTGTCCACTCAGGAACCCCCCCAGGCACTTATTACCACGTTTAATCTTAATAAGAACTCAAAAAATATCATCTTAAGTCTTATTTTTAGGTTTGAAAACGAAGGCTCAATTATTTTTCCAAACTCTGATCTCCAAATTCTATATGTTTAACACAAGTTGAGCTAGGAAATCAGGCAAGTTAGAAGATGACACAGGCAATCCTGTCTAACACTTAGGCTGACTAACTCCGAAGGAGCCCAGCATCCTAATTATTGCTGCTCTCTCTCTGCAGTCTCTCATCCACTGTCTGGCCAATATTTATATTTGCTTTCTTGTTTGTTTTGAACCCTGTCTAAAACTGTTCTCATCATCTGGCCCTTAACACTGCTTTTCCTCTTGACTCCGTGGTGCCTGTTGAAGGTGGCTTCATTCTCTGGTCACTCAGGCCAAAAGCTTTGAGTCGTCACTGACTGTGCTCTCACATGTGACTCTATCTACCGTGCCTTCCACATTCCTACAGCCACTGTCCCTCTTAAGACCCCTCCCTAGGTCAGGCGTCTCCTACCCCAAATCCAGTCTCTCCATTGAGACCAGGTTATTCATCTTAAAGACAGCTTTCAACCTAAATATTACAGTCCAGGATTATGCAGTCCAACAGAGCTTTCCGTGATGATGGAAGTGTTCTCTCTCTGATCCTTCCAATATGGTAGCCACTGGCCATATGTGGCTATTGAGCACTTGAAATGTGGCTGGTGTGAGTGAGGAACTGAATTTTTTTGCTATTTTTTCTTATTTTATCTTAATGGATGTAAATTTAAATAACCACATGTGGCTAGTTGCTACCATATTGGATAGTGCAGTTCTAGGCAAAGTGATCTATTGTCCCTGGAACGTGACTTACTGGTTCCCTATCTTCGCGTGTCTGTAGAAGCAGGACCAGTGCCTGTTTTGTTCACCGCCGCATTCCCGTCGCCTAGATAAAGGCTTGACATGTGGTGGGCTCCCGAGAAACACCTTTCAATGAACAATCTGTCTCCTCCACCTGTCCATCCTTTTCTATTGTTCAAGCTTTGCTAATATTTACATTTTTCAAAAAAATCAATAGCATGTGGTATTTGTGTTACTCATCTGGCATATGAAATAAGGTACAGTTCATGTTTTTAAGTGTATTCTTATGTGTTTTGCTTCAGATTTTTCAAGTTCTTTGAGGGCAGAGTCCAGGTCATATGGCCTTTGGATCCCACAGCACCAAATACTGGACACCATATGTAGCTGGTGATGGGCCACTACTGGGTCAGTGGACAGACTGTCCCTAGCTCAGTCCTCCCCCCGCGGGCCCAGGGCACTAGCACATCGCTTTCATCCCCGCTCAGCCTCCGGCTCATCCTAACCCCTGCTCCTCGGGAAACTGGAGCCACTCTGCCAAAAAATCTCACTTCTTACCCCACAAAACTGAACCTCCGCCGGGTCTTAATCCAGCGGGGGCTCCTCGCTCACAGCAGCCAGAGACGTTCTTGGCCACACTTCGTCCTGACACCCAAGAAAACACGAGAATGGTGTAGAGGGGAGACCCATGGAGTGGGAACCACAAGAGCCACATTCCCTCTCCTAGTAATTATGTGACCCTAACCAAATTTCCTCAACTGTAGAATCAAAATTATCAGAGATCCCACACCTAATCCCCTGGGCTGTTGCAAGCTAATAGATGTGAAAGTATTTTATAAAGTATAAAACCCCATGCAAATGCAAAACATTTAAGTCAGCACATGCTTGAGTCACTGAGATTTAAGGTACATTATTGGTGTAAAATACGTAGGTCATTCATTCAATTAATATTTACTAAGCAAAAGCACTGGGCTAGACACTAAGGAGACAACAGTGAGGAAGAGCCACATGATTCTGTACTCAAAGAGTGTCATTCTAGGACTAGAGACAATTTTAAACAGTAAACATAATAAATGATGTCCTATTGTGACATGAAGGGAAATGCAAGGTGTTACATGCATGTATGTGAGTGTGTAGGAGTGATTGGGCAGGTAGTGCTGCATGGGAAGAGCACGTCAAGCAGATAGGACAGCACGTGCAAAGACCTTGAGGTGTGAAGGAACGTGTACACCTAGAGCCATGAAAGACCAGAGCGGCTGGAAAGCGGAAGTCAGGCAGAGTGGGAGCGGGGGCGTGGGTACTAGTGGGAGGAGGTGAGAGATGAGGCTGGAGATATAGGCAGGGGCCAGATCAGGTTGCGCCTGCAGGATGGTGGTTTTATCCCAAGCAATGGAAAATCCTTGGAGAGTTTTAAGAACGTGGGTGATATGAGCAAATTTGCATTTCTGGAAGACCCCTCTGGGAGCTCTGTGGAAATCGATGGGAACAAACTGAGAGTAAATAGCTGGTAGGCTCTCAGAGTAAAAAAAAAATAGAGTTTTTGCAGTAAACAGGGCAAGAGGTGGTCTTAATGCAACCTATGGCGTTAGCAGAAAAAAGAGAAGAAAATGTACATATTCAAGAGATATTAAAGGAGTAAAATCCTAAGACTCCTTATTGATTGGCTATGAATGAAAGTGAAAGAAATAATAATCATAACCATAAGAAAGCACAGTGTAACATAACACCTGCCACATGCCAAGCACAGTTCTAAGTGCTTTACATACATTATTCTTTTATTAGTACCTCCATTTCACAGATGAGGACACTGAGGAACAACAGATTAATTAAATTGCCCAAGTGCCAGATCTAGTCAATGGTAGAGCTGAGATTTGAACCCATGCAGCCTGGCTCCAGAGTCTGTGAGGATGAACTTCAATACTATGCAGCCCCTCATAACAAGGACTTTGTACTTCCCAGGCTATTCACTAAGACAGGAACACAGTATGGAGATCAGATTTAAGTGGGCCTAGATATAAGAGAGCCACGAGTGTATCTCTGGAGATATTAAAGATGCAGTCCTGTGAGATGTTCAATAAGCCGTTGGACACACCAGTCTGGAGCACAGAAGGATATTCTGGACTGAAGATATAGGTGGTAATTAAAGCCATGGGTTTAGATCAGGAGTCAGCAAACTATGGCCCACAGGCCATAGTTCTTATAAATAAAGTTTTATTAGAACACAGGCAAGATCATTCGTTAACCTATCATCTGTACCTGTTTTCTTGCTACAATGGCAGAGTTGAGTAGCAGCAAGAGACCGTATGGCCTGAAGAGCCTAAATTATTTACTATCTGGCTATTTAGGGAAAAAGTTGGCCAACACTGGCTTAGATGAAATCACCTTGAGAAAGAGAGTATAGCATGAAAAGAGAATTTGATCATCATGGTTAAAGGCAGGATAAAGAAGAAAGAACTGGAAAGGGAGACTGAGAAGAGCCGCCAGAGAAGTATAGAAAGAGAAAAAGGAGTGAAAAAAGGAAAGAGGGAGGGAGGAAATGATACCAAGGGAAGCAAAGGAAGAGAGTGACGAGGAGTGGTCTGCTGTGCTAAATGCTGCTCAGTGACCAGGATGGTTGAAAGGGTCCAGTGGGCTGAATACCATAGAGGTTATTGAGAAATTTGGTGACGTTTTAGTGCAACGTTGGGGCTGGATGTTAGACTGGCGCGAGCAGAGGGGGAAAAGGAGGTGAGAAAGCAGCAGCACCATGCAGAAGCAACTGCATCTCGAGGCGGGCTCTAAAGCAGAGGAAGGAAGCAAGGCAGTAGCTAGAGAGATGAGGGCAAGATTGATATTCAGTTGAATCAGAAGAGTTTTGTTCTCAAGACTAAAACTGACCTGATTAGTTATCTTACAATTAAAACAATCTTGTCCACTTTCTTATGGTCATTAACTCAACACCAGATTCAGAAAACATCTCACTTTGTAATCGATGTGGGATACTCAGCTTCAGTTGAGCACAAATAGAGAATTTCACTCAGTGAATTTGTAATCTTGATTATCAGCCTATACCTATTCTTAGTGATAATAAATGTCTAGCTTTTAGTGCTTACTCTGTGCTTGCACTGTCCTAAGGGCTTACACTCATCTGACTCTCACAAACCCCATGACTTCGTGTGCTGTCTCCTTTTTCACTGTAGAAATAAGGAATATGATGCACTGAGAGGTCAAGTGACCAACCCAAGGTTAAGCAGTATTTAGTAAAAGAGCAAGAGGTCAAGTTCAGTCTCTCTAGACTATGCTTCTTCTCTGGTAAATAAATGGGACAAATTTTACATATTCAATTAAATTTAAATTATACCTGCATTTGCATAACCTTTTACAGTTCTCAGAGCACTTGCATATTTGACCTTCATACAATTTTATGTATTTAGAACAATTTTGTTATTCTTGTACTGCGATCATGCACAAATGGAGAAACTGAGGCTCAGAGAGGTCAGTTACCCCAACTAAGGTCACGAGTCTGTCGGTGGCTCGACCCAGACCAGAAGCTGCGTCTCTGACCAGCTGTCTGGTTCACTTTCTATCCACCCACCATCCTCAGGGGAGGTCATAATGCTCCATATCTTCAAACTAACAAAGTGTCTCTGCACTTTCCACAGTCTGATTCCAGGCATCATCAAGTACACGGCCTAACTGTACCAAGATTTTCCAGGAAAAAATCATCTGGTTTTTCAGATCAATTGACACCAGCAGAGTTAAATGGTAGGAAAAGAAATTTTAAAAATGGATAACTGGTAGCTAGTTTAAGTACTTTAAATTTTGTGTGTGTGTGTGTGTGTGAGGATGACTAGCCCTGAGCTAACATCCAATGCCAATCCTCCTCTTTTTTGCTGAGGAAGAGTGGCCCTGGGCTAACATCCATGCCCATCTTCCTCTACTTTATATGGAATGCCGCCACAGCATGGCTTAACAAGCGGTGCGTCGGTGCATGCCCGGGATCCGAACCTGTGAACCCTGGGCCACCTAAGTGGAGCGCACGCACTTAACCGCTACGCCACCGGCCTGGCCCCTTAAGTACCTTAACTTTATATGTTATTCTTAGAAAATACTTTTACTTCTCAATATATGAGATGTTTACTTAAGGACATGATGGTTCCTTTGAATATGATACTAACAATACATTTTCAAGTTACAACTTCCAAATAAGCTCTCTCTCATAAAGGTACAGTGACATTTCATTTTGTTAGTAACTTGTTTTGCTCTGTTTTGCCCATGTGGGCAAGAGCCAAGTGCCACATATCCCCAAAGGCGATTTAGCAGGCCGTTCCTTTTTATGTCCCCAAAACACTGCAGCAGGGAGGGGACGCTTTCTCAGAATGATTCTAAGGTTCTGAAAGAGTCTGCGGGCCAAGCCCTCTAGACAGCCCTGGCCTCCCTCCACGGATGCTCAGCACAGCATTGGTGTCACCTGCGCGTCCCCAGATCAGGAGGAAACTAACACTGTGTATAGCCATCAAATTCAGACAAGTGTTCTTAAACACTCTGAATTAAAGTTTAACAGACAGAGGCGGGCTTTTTGTCAGGTAAAGATGGTGCATAGCCTATAGGAACTTATTTTTCACCTTCTGCAAATTCTATCAAAATGAAAATAAGAGAATTAAAAAGCTAATACAAAATAAAGCAAGAGAGGGAACTTCGGTGGTTGAGAAATTTTAACCAATTTTACGTAACATCCTGGACAGAGGAGTGCAACATGCCTTTGGCGAGCAGCAGAAGCCACCATCTGAAGGGCGTGGAGTTAGCCACACGGTTTAGAAATGAGTTATCTTGTTCAGCCCCAGATAGACTTAGGTTTGATGGGATCCAAAACAGGGGAGAGCAGTGTTGAGGCCCCTCCTCTACCCTCTGCCCAGGACACGAACATCCAAGTGCCTCCCCAGTTCACCCCATCACACCTGGACAGGAAAATGGAGGGTTTTTTCTCATGGAAAAGTTAAATGAGAGAAGCTTGGGATCTGGAAACACCAGCCTTAGCAGAAAGTAGAGACTCATCATGGAACTGTACACAGGGGTCCTCATTCAAAACATGCACATGGCATGGTCAGACCCCTGACCCCTGACAAAGACAATACTCTGGTTGCTCAGAAATCTCTGCAGAAATTGAATAGCTACAGAGAAGAGACTTCCACATTCTGCTTTGTGGAATTCCCCTAATGAAACATCCAGGTCCCCACTAGTTACCCCAAAGTGAAGTTCTCCAGCTGGGAATCCTCACCCCAGTCTACAGAAGATATCAAGAAAAAGCCCAACACAAGGAAGAGGCCAAAATAAACAAAGAAAAATGAAGCCAAATGAAATAGAGATAATGCCGGAGCTAAAACAAAACTTCAAAAACACTAATGTCCTCGGAGAAATACAGAGCATTATATTGCATCAATAAAACAAGAACAAGATGTTACAGTAAATGAAATATCAGAAAATAGGAAAGAATTCTTGAAAATTAAAAATACAGAAGACATTTTAAAAATCCAATAGATGGGTAGAACATAAAGTTGAAGAAATCTAATGAGATATAGAACAGAAAGAGAATATCCAACAAATATTTATCAATTACTACCTCCCATGTTCCAGACGCTGTTCCAGGTAGTGGAAATAAAAGGGAACAAAACTGACAGGAGTCTCTATCCTCACAGAACTTACATTCCACACGAGGAAATCAAACATATGAGGGAAAAAATGAGGTTCAAATCCAGATGACCAAACTCCCATGAAATATGAGTTCCAGAAAGAGAAAACAGGAAAAAAAAAAAAGATAGAAATGGAATGAAATTATCAAAGAAATAATACAAGAAAATTTCCAGAACTAAAGGATACAATATCCAGATTAAAAGAGCTAACCAACTGTCCAGCACAGCAGAAAAAAAAGGTGCATATTATAATGACAGATCTGAAACCAAAAATGGAGCTTCCTAAAAGTTTCTAGATACAAGCAATAGGCTACATTCAAAGAAAAAGAATCCGAATTCTTGATAGAATGTTGGAGTAAGGCCTAAAATATTATGGAGAAAGTAAATTTTAACCTAGATACCTGTGACCAAATTATCAAGTCCATTGTGAAAGCAGAATAAAGATATACGCAGATATTCAAGGACTCAAACATTTAACTTCCACGACCTCTTCCGTACATTGCTACTAGAGATGACAAAGACAAGAAATCTCAACATAGGATTTTCAAGAGCAAGTTCAAGGCTGATGGTGGTACAAAGGGCTGAATAACAACTAGTCTAAATGGAAGCATGAAGGTGGAGGGTCCCAGGAATATTATTGTGAATATTATAATGTAGACTTTGAGTGTGAATGCAACTCCAGAGAACGCAGCCAGAAATTTCCTGCAATAATTCATATGGCACATCAGAAACCCAGAACTGCTCTGAAGAAGGCATTCCCACTAAAAGTGGTCTTTATTATACAGCAACCTCGAAGATTCTGAGCTGAGACATTATCTGCCTGACCAGTCACATGCCATCCGTAACCTAGAACACTTCCGGGCCACAAAGAATGAGGGAGATCCACACGTATTGATATGGAACAATCTCCAGATATATTGGCAAGTGAGAAAAAGCAAGGCATAGGACTTCCTTTCAGAATGCCAACATTTATGTCACAAAAGTGAAAAGGCACATTTAGAAATATGCCTGGGTCCACAGAGAATCTCTCTGAAAAAAATGCAAGAAACAGAGTAGTTTTCTCTGAGGAGAGGGCCCAGGGTCTGGAAGACAGGAGCAGAAGAAAGACTTAGTTTCATTGAATTTTTAACCACGCACATGAATTATCTAATCAAAAATAGATTAATTAGTACCTGCCCTATTTAAACAGAGTGCAAGAGGCTGAGAGGGATATAATCTTAGAGATTCCTATCATAAGTCCTCCGAGTTTTTTAAATTTCTCTTATACCTCAGAATTATCTACAAAACTCCATCTATTTTATCCAAATAATTTTCCATTTAGTCATAAGAAATTTGGTTTACAGAAATATTTATACATGTAAAGAACTTAAAAGTACAGCTTTTAACCTCATCACTTGCATATTATATTTAATCAATCTCCACTAATATTACCTTAATTTAGAGATACATCTTTTTATTCATATTTGGTTGCCAAAATTTATTCATTCATTATTTTTCAAAACATTTACATGAGTTAGTTTATCACTATGTATGTCAGAGAACAGAAAATAAGATATTGGACAATAAATCAATTTCCTGTTAAAATGAAGTCAGGACAATGAAATACATAATTGGAATCTAAAGATTTAGTTTTCTGTCAGCACCATTAAAATGCATAGCCTTAAAAATGAGCCAAACTTTCCAAATACCAGGCTCCGGCAAATACTCATTAAGCATCTACTGCACAGAACTCAGTGTAGGAAGCACGTGAGGAAAACGTTTGAAGTGTGGTTCCTCCCTCCGTAGGAAAGACGTCTATTGGGAGATATGAGACGTGTGTACCCACGGAAATAATTATGTGGAATCGAGCTCCATGTGGTTAGCGTCAAGTGAAGAATATGGTCAAAGCATGTAAAGACAACTACAATCTATTCTGGCTACAATCTATTCTGGCTGGAGTGCTTAGAAAAGCTTTTGTTGAGGAGATAAGATTTAAGCCAATATTAAAGAGTAGATACATTTTTTATAAAGCAGATGATCCAAGTATCCAATATAGTCCAAATAGGAAGTAGTTTACACAAGTTTATCTTGCCCATGTTATTTCACCCATCATAAAGGCCAGATTAGATCAATCACCATCATTCACCAAATTATATCAATCACCATAAATCATCATTTTGTAGCAAGGAATTGCTAAGGCAGCGCTTCCCTTCCCCTGCACTCATCACTCTTCCCTTTCCCTGCTCTCACTCCCTTTCCTATTCTTCTCTCTATCCTCTCACCCCACCCACCAAATAAATGAATCAACTGCAAAGTTGTCAAAAAAAGAAAGAACAGCAAAAATATTCAAGGATGCTATCCTTGCACATTCTATTACAAGTTTTTTCATGGATACGGATACGGTTAAAAGTGCGACTGCATGTTCTATGGGACTTGCACATTTCATTATAGCGATAGGTTGTTTGTTTTATGCTGAATTTTACACAGTGATGGCAGCTTGGGTTCTTGCAAGTCCACCATGGAGAAAAGGACCTGGAGAAAGGGCCCTTCTTTCACTTGCCTGCAAAATGTTGTTTCAAGAACTCTCTGCTTCATTTAGGGACCTGCTCTAACACATTCCATATCAGCCTCCCATGCCCCCAAAGTAGGCCCAACATAGACGCATGTAGATGTCATTTGTTGAACTTACTGTGGCTTCCAGCCCAAGGGGCTGATGGAGAGAAAGCCTTAGTGATGTCAGGGGTGCTGGGGTGCCAGACAGGACATCACAAATCCGTCAACCCTTCCAAAAATGTTTTTGTTCTCTCCTTACTGTAGTACAACTATTGTTGTAGTCCTGCATCCTGCTTTCCCAGAGCAAATGTTCTTTTTTGTGTGTGTGTGAGGAAGATCAGCCCTGAGCTAACATCTGTGCTAATCCTCCTCTTTTTGCTGAGGAAGACCAGCTCTGAGCTAACATCTATCACCAATCCTCCTCCTTTTTTTTCCCCCAAAGCCCCAGTAGATAATTGCATGTCATAGTTGCACATCCTTCTAGTTGCTGTATGTGGGACACCGCCTCAGCGTGGCTGGAGAAGCGGTGCGATGATGCGCGCCCGGGATCCGAACCCTAACCGCCAGTAGCAGAGCGTGCTCACTTAACCACTAAGCCACGTGGCTGGCCCCGCAAGTGTTCTTTAAACAGATTCATTTTAAATCCAGCTGCCTATTTCGAGGACCATTTCCCAAGACATGGGCAGCTGTGCCACATCAAGCCTCATGGCATTTCTGCACCCAACCCAGTCACATCAATTCACCATCAGACACCCATTATTCATGTGTTGATAGAGCTTTCTAGAGAGGCACATGTTCCCTTGTTGAAGGGAAGTTTTCACTCCAGAAACTTCCTGGTGGTCTTTTATCCTGTCTTTGCTTATGTATCTAACGTGCCTTTGGCTAATGCTGAAGATGTCTTGTCCAGAATTTCATCTGCTACTTGTGATGGTTCTCAAACTAACAGTCTTTTGGTTGTTTCAACATTACAGCCACTTTACTGACACCTGGCAGGAGGGGTGATGGTGGGGAAATGCTGGGATTCTGCCCTGCCAATCACCCCTTTTATGGTAAAATTCCCAAAGAAGCACTCTCTCAAGGAACTCTAACCAATAAAGGAGACTGAAGTGCTCCTTTATTACTATCTGGGCCTCTCTGCTGACCCAGGCTAGACCACTCAGCTTGGGCTCAGACTCCAAGCAGGCCCTTTCCTTTCTCCTCCAAATCCCAACCCTACAATCAGAAAGTAACGGACCACAGCTACAAACAGCATTCTCAAATGCCCAAGCCCACACTGGAGAAGCGAGAGCAAGTTGGATGTGCAAGGAGGGGCCTAGTGACCCCCAACAAAGAGAAGGGGGCACACGGGTCCTTGCCCTTTTAAGCGTGGTGACCTTGTCTACTTTTAAAGTAGCCAACCAGGGTACTAGAATGTGACCAATTAATTGGTGACCCCTACAGTTGGGAAAGGAGACTGGGAGGGAGGCGGAGACCCAGAACTTTCCTTTCCCGTGTGTGACCTTACAATACTTGGTATGATGTGTGACTAATTTCTCCCCAAGAAATCACGCTTCTTGAGGGCAGGAGCCAACAACTGTTCGTTGAATTTCTTCAAATCCTGTCTCTGGGAGCACCAACAGACGCCTGGCCATGAAATCAAACATTTATGAGTCAGATTTTTTTATCTAGTTTTTGGTCTAGTTGATGCCACTCTGATGACACCCAAAGGCCCCCTGATCTCATCGTCCACTTCTTTTGTCCAGCTTTCTCTTAGTACATCCTGCTGCAGTTGCAGGACCCTCTGGCAGTTTTGCCAGGATGGTCTGGAGCTGAAGGAGACTCCCTGAATGCAAGTTGGTACACGACCACTGTCTTCTCCAGGCTCCTGCTGATGCGCGGAGCCTGGTGGGTCTGCAGAGCCATAAATCCTCTGGCGCACATGGGACCCAGCGCTGGGAATCTCCTGTTGCCTTCAAGAAACAGAGGCATACAAGGACACTTTAATGGGCCAACAATTTCAGAGATTCTTGAGTTTAAAAATTGCAACAATGGGGGCGGCCCAGTGGTAGCCGTAAAGTGCACGCACTCTGCTGCAGAAGCCCGGGGTTCGCAGGTTTGAACCCCGGGCGCGCACCGACGCACTGCTTGTCAAGCCATGCTGTGGTGGCGTCCCATGTAAAGTTGAGGAAGATGGGCAGGGATGTTAGCCCAGGGCCAATCTTCCTCAGCAATAAGAGGAGGATTGGCAGTGGATGTTAGCTCAGGGCTAATCTTCCTCACACACACACAAAAAAAATTGCAACAATAAAAATAGATTGAGACAAGGAAGCAACCATCAATCTGTCCAAAATGATCACAAGCCTAAATCTATTTAGCAACTGTGGAGAGATGGCTCATTTGTGGGGCAGAGACCTGCGTTCCAGTCCTGACTCATCCACTAATTAGCTATTTCATCTCAGGCAACTGGGTCCACTTGGGCCTCCATTTCCTCATCTGTAAATGAGGAGGTACAAAGTCTAAGGTCACTTTCAACCCATAAATTTACTAATTTTGGAAACGCTCAAGACTTTTAGCTACAAGTATGATAAAATAATTTACTTTGTGCAATTCAGTATTTTTAAATGTGAACTGATCTTTAAAGTGAGTAGCCTCTTCCATCATCTTACTGACATAAAGTTAAAAACATTCAAAGTCTACACAGGGCAATTTTATACGAATAATTTTAATTTAGTTTCTTTTCTTTCTTTTCCTTTTTAGAAATAAGAAAAACAAGTGATGGGAAACACTGGTAATGTGATACTAAGATTAATGCCAATAACAACATTATGATTCTGACCGTAACCTTAAGTCACCCACAAGCCACGTAAGCTGCTCGTGAGGGAACATAAGAAGCATTACACGTTTCACTCGATGATAGAAATTCACAAAAATTGTACACATATTAACTTCTGCATTTCTACCACTGGCAAGGTTATTTCAGATATTTAATTTACTGTATTAATTTGGAGGAAGTTGCATTTGACAATATACTTGTGCAACGTGTATTTGGGGAGGTTAGTTTGGGTAAGAAGGGAAAACAGACTTTCTAAGTGTTACACCAACAGAGAATAGTTATTATACTTTCTCCTAAAGAATTATAAATTAACAGGTTGAATCCACAACAAAAGTATTCAGCGTCTGTCTAAAACAGATTTAAAGAAAAACTGCTTAGTCCACCCTTAAAACCTCTCCTAGCGTATCTTCCAGTGGCGAGTGAGGTCCTGCGGGGGATCACCAGCCTTCACTTGGAGCCTCTTTCCTGGCTGCCTTCCTCTGCCAGAGCCAGTGCCTTTGACGTCTCTGACATATTTCCCTCATTGCTGCAGGGGGAAGTCATGAGATGCCACCCAGAGAGGCTCAGGGAAGTGCAACGTGACAGCAGGGGAGCACACGCTGAAACACAGGCCCAGAAAGGCAGCAAGCTGTGCAGGAGTGGAGGAGTTGAGCAACTTCGCTTTTTAGTGGCGCGCATGCCACAACTTAGAGGTGCTGACTCGATTAGGAATTAAACTGTTCTCTCCACTGCTCCGCTCCTGCAGGCCACAGCAATGGTGGAGGATTATTTTGAAAATTTACTTCAGCAGCAAACTCCAGGGAAGGAAAATAAGTAGGAGAGAGTGGCAGCATCTGAAGTCTGCACAATCAGTAAGGAAAGAGGGAGGAAGAGGCTGGGTGGGTGTCAGGAAATGCACAGTTAAAGAGCATGGAAGTAGACCAGGAACTGTTCCATCTCTGATTCGATTTCAGGACAAACAACCAAAAAGTAAGAAGGAAATTAGAGATTTTGGTGAGGTGGGCCATAGGAAATGGCTGGGGACCCTTCTCAAATAAGACCTACAGGACAGTCACACCTGTGACCCAAATGTCTCTTGAGATCTTCAATTATAAGAAACCAAAGGCATGTACATATACACAGAACTCAAATTTTAAAACTACGTAAAGCATAGTATAATGGGAAAAACAAGAGCTTTTGGCATTAAGACAGGCCTGAGTTCAGATCTGTCCTCCAAACTTTTGCAAACCCAAGAAAGTCTCCTTAGCTCTCTGGGCCTCTGTTTCCTTTTCATAACACGATGGTCATGATTCCTGCGTTTCATGTCTAATGGGCATTGGAAGATAATGCACATTCAGGGCTTAGAGTCAGCTCTCGGTGAAGACCAGTGACTTATTTTATTGCTACAATCACCAGAGGACTGTGAAGGCTTAGGAAGGATGGCAGCATTGGCCTCAGCAGAAGCTCTGTGGTCACATGAGCTAGGCTTTCAAATTTAAAGGATGTCACCAGGAGCCTGGCAGACATCCAAACCATTCCCAAGGCCAATAGGTCTGGCAAACTCTCTCCCCTCTCACCCATTCACAATGTTGTTTTGCCCTCTTCCTGACAACCCACAACCCTATATCAGTTTCCTGGAAGGTGAGTCATGATAACATGAGCGCACAGAGAAAGGAGCACATGACAGGAATTATGTAAACTACACTTCCTTCTCCCGAACAGATGAGGAGTGGGAGTGGTGTGGACCTGTTCACACTGCCCGCTCGTGCTCAGCATCACCGAGATCTGCGGAGGCCGGGGGTGCTGAGCACGGGGATCTGGCCCCGCCCTGGCCTCATTCACCCACTGACCCGCCAAGCCTCTGGAGCGGGACCATGCCTGCGGGGGTTATTCTTGTGGGGACCCCATTGTTTTTCTGTCAAGCCAGGGCCTGCTGTTCTGAGGCTTTCTCCTGCTTATCTCTCTCTGGTCTCTCAGGGCTCTAGTCTCTGTCGACGTGTGTGTGAAACTTGCCGTAATGGGAATCAGAGTCAGCGTCAGGCTGACTGACAAGCCTTCCTGAAAAGCTGCCAACCTGGCGGGCTTTGATAACAGAATAGGAGGCTGGAGACAGAGCCTGAGAGCCAGGCTCAGGCCCCTCCACCAAGATGGGCCTCTGTCCAGTTGACACCAATCTGAGAACAGTGTCCATTCAGCCACGGTCATTCACTTCCAAATAATCATTCCCACGCCCTCGGCAGAGTCCCCAAGCGCCAGCCCTGCAGGGCACCTTCCAGAGGCCGAGGGCCCCCACCCTGGGCTGAAAGCCCCCAGCCACTGGCTGTGCTTCCTGCCACCCTCCTCCTGAGGCGGGACTTCAGGGGGAGCAAGCCAGGGAGGAGAACTGTACTGTCCCCCAGTGCCCTTGGCTGGCCAACAGACAACCATCTGCTTTCACAGGAAGGTTTTGTCACAATAGCCCACAGCCTGCCCAGCCCCTTCACAGAAGGGACTTTCGATGGCCATCTCTTGCTGCTGTGGCAACTCTCCACTTTTAGGGGGTTCGCTCCACCTTCCCCTGCACTGCCATCCCCAGACTGAAGGTCTTCCCTAGAGGACCTTTCCGGATCTGCCCTCCCTCAAGGCTCTCACATCCCTGCCCATCGCCTGCCCTGCCAGACAGTGTGCTCCTAATGCCGAGGTCTGAGCTATTTTCTTCTCTGAATCTTTGCACCCAGCGTCGTTCCTGAATTAAAACTTAAAATTCATCACACATCTAATATGTAGCTGACATTTTACACATGTAAAGCATTTAATCCTCACAATGATCATTTAAGTATTATCGTCACTGTTTTACAACTTGGGGAGACCCAGAGCAGTTAAGTAATTTGTGTAAGAGGTGCCAGTAACCTGTGACTGATTTCAGGGTGGAATGTTCCAATTAGCACCTACAATTACACACAGTAGGCACTCAATAAATGGCTGATAAATTAATAAATAGATGCATAAATGTGTTTAAATGTTATCTACCTACCGCACTGCATTTCATTTAATATAAATTTTCCTAATTTTAGAGAAAAATGCAAAGAGAATGGAATTGCTCAGATATGGTTACATAACGACTTTGTGTGTGTGTGTGTGTGTGTGTGTGAGGAAGGTTGGCCCTGAGCTAACATCATGCCAATCTTCCTCTTTTTGCGTGAGGAAGACTGACCCTAAGCTAACATCTGTGCGAATCTTTCCTCTATTTTGTACGTAGGATGCCGCCACAGCATGGCTTGATGAGCCGTGCGTAGGTCCGAGCCCAGGATCCGGGCCTGGGAACCCGGGCCGCTGAAGCAAAGCACGTCAAACTCAACCACCACACCCCCGGGCAGGCCCCATAATGACTTTTTAATAATGTCAAATACGAATGTTTTTCTTAAGACAATGCTGATGAATAATTCCCTTTCTCACAGAGGAACAAATAAGGGGGAACAATTGTCCATCGAAGCAGGAAAAAATTTCTCTGCTATCAGAGTGCTCAGTTACTGGAAAGAGATATTGGCATCTCCATCTCCAGAGATTTTCACAGAAGAGAATGGAAAAACCAGCTGTCCTGGATGGATTAGCCACGCAGCAGGCCTTGGTGTCCACTGGGCTTCCACGTTGTTCTGATAGCTCCTTCAAGAGTTGTTGTTCAAAAAAAAAAAAAAAAAAAAAAGGGCCGGCCCTGTGGCTTGGTGGTTAAGTGCGCGCGCTGCGATGCTGGTGGCCCGGGTTCGGATCCCGGGTGCGCATCGAGGCACCACTTCTCTGTCCATCCTGAGGCCGAGTCCCACATACAGCAACTAGAAGGGTGTGCAGCTGCGACATACAACTATCTACTGGGGCTTTGGGGGCAAAAAAATAAATAAAATCTTAAAAAAAAAAAAAAAAAAAAAGAGTTGTTGTTCATCATTCATCATCGGTACCTGAGGCCTGAGGGTGCTCCTTTAGAGACAATGGGGCTTCCTGTAAAAGAGGAATTTTGGAGCTGGAGTTTCACACTTAACCGTAGACAATTCCTAGCTGCCATTATACAGGTTGGTTCTGGACAAAATTAAGATATAGGATTTTGAATTTGTTTTAAAATGTTGGCCTTCTCTTTCCTCACAAGCCTGTTGCTGTGCCCTCCTCTTCTCACTCACCCTTTCTCTCATTCTTTCCTTCAACCAAATTCTTCCCCATAAACACTTTTTGCTGTTTACATGCTTACAGTGCCCATAATACACCACAGTGTCTGCCTTTTAAATGCTACCCTTCCTGAGCCCCTTTGGCCTGTGGTCACCTATGACATCTTTTAGCACAACCAGCCTTATCTGTGACTTAGGATTCCTACCACGGACACGTCTTCTAGGCATTTGACAGTCGGCCCCCGTGTGATGACAGCAACACAAGCAGGCTTACCCCTGCTTTCCACCTCACATGACACACCTACATCCCCGTCACACTCGAGAAAAACGCAACACACACTCTTCCTCTCTATCATAATAATTTCACTTTCAAGGCAATTGTTATTCATTTAATCTTTACTTTTATGAATAGTACCTTACATGAATTCTCGTGTGGACTCAGTAATCAAATTTATAAGAGAATACACAAAGGCTTCGTCAGAAGCTTTTATGCTGAGCTGAGATCACAATTAAGTGCTGACACAGAAGTGAATAGTTTGAGACTGATCTGGTAACAACCGTGCTCCCATTTTGAAGTGAATTTATCTAATGATGAATGGTTACGCTTTTAAAGGAGCAAAGATAAGAGACGCACATGCTGCTGCAATCAGGAGCCACGCTGGCACAAGAGGCCCACTTTCCCTGTTGGTACAATTGTGGCTTTCTGTTACTGATGCTGGATTGACACATTCACTCTCATTGTGTAGGACCTTATTGAAACAGGAATCGGAGTTAGCTGTGAAAAGTCTCACGTCCCCCGCACATTTCTAGGACCCGTTACGATAAATCATGCAAGTATTTCTCTGGCCTCTTGTATCTCTCTGTTCCCGGCCAGGGGCCTCTGTGGCCACAAATGACCTCAGGACTCAGCCACAAGCTGAGCAGACAAGTAGAAACACAGACCCAGAAGCCGGTAGTTGTTAGGCTTAGTGATGATAAATCACTTGTTCTACTGTCCCTGTTATGGCTTTGAATTTGTAACATCTTTATACTGGCAAGTCCCAGCTAGGATAAACTTAATTATTTATAGCTGCTGCTAGATTCAATTTTTATAAGACTTGAGCATACATGTAAGTCTTCTATAGTCAATGAAGAGAATAAGTTAATATCAGGTTGAATATAATGCAAAGAGGCTTTATTACAGGATCGAGAGAAAAGCTTTCTCCATATTTAACCAAAGTCCACTGTCTGCTATCAACTACCGAGTCTCTCAATGTTCATCCTCCCGGTACAGCTACAGAACAGCACGAAACAGAGTGAAAATGAGCATCTGGTAGCATCACTGAGACGAAGCCCATAGACCTACAGCAAAGCAAAGTACAGAATTTTAACTATAGCAAGACTGGGAATACCCTCCTGTGCCACAGTTACTGCCTGAAATGATGAAACCATTCTTTCAAACAAGTTGATCTGCACAGTCCAATGTCTAAATGATGGTTTCTTGCTTTTTGTTCATTTATTACTGTGCTGCAAAACATTGCTATTCAAATCTTTGGCATTGTTTTCAATGGTTATTGAACACTTCTGATTAAACACTCTACCTATCCTACTATTTCTAAAACCAAATTGTTAAAAAGAGTGAGCATCATTTGGTTTAGAAGTTCTACTTTGAAAATGAGAGGGGAAAAATGATGACATACTCACACAGCATCACTGATTCTTGGGAGTCAAATTAGGTAGATATCTAATTCTAAAATGTCATTTAAGTTGCTATCATTTCATTTTATTTGTTTACTATTCACTTTTTTAAATTGTTTACTATCTATTTTACTATTGTGTATTATCTTATTTAAATCGTTTGCTATTTAATAAGTTTACTGTCTCTTCAATCTGTGACTAGACCCAAGACCCGAAAAAAAGATAAACACTCTGGTCATTGATTCATTCACTTTTTCCTTCAACAAATATTCACTATGTGCATCTCCTACATACAGGACACTCTGCTAGACACCGACAGTTCAACAATGAGTCAGGGCTTGTCCTTGCCCCCAGAGGAGGGTGAGACACATAAATAAGCTGAGAAATCATTGTACACATTGTCTTAGAAGCATTGGACAAGGCACCATGAGGGCCCAAAATAGAAAGTAGTTGCTCCATCCAGGATATTAATGGGAGCATCCCACTGGAGGTAACCCACCAGATAGACCCTGATGTATGAGTAGGAGGTCACCGGGCAGACAAGGGTGGGGTAAGTCATTCCAGTGGAAGGAGACACATGAGAACACGCACTGAAGGCTGGAGGTTGGAGCACTCGCTCAGGGGCTGAAAGGTGTGTCCCCTGAAGTGTCAAGTGCCGACAGCGAGGTAGCAAAAGGTGAGGGGAGCAGAGTCAGCCATGCAGGGCATTACATGCTGTGCCAGACATTTGGGCCTTAACTCTGAACATGTAGGGGAGCCTTTGCCACACTGTAAGCAAAGCAGTATGACACTTCCATTTGCGTTCTAGGAAGGAGGGGCTGACAGTAGTGTGCAAGGTCGACTCGAGTAAGCGAGACCAGAGAGGGAGACAGGTGGGATGCATCACAATGACCTGAGTGGGAACTGAAAAGGGCTTAATCCAGGGCCAAAATAGAGGTGATGGCACGAAGGGTGGAACCAAGGGACTCATAATTACTCAACCATGCCAAGAAAGTGTAGCTCCCTTACTTTTTCTATAACTCTTGAGTTACAACCTGGGTGGGAGGGAAAACAAACTTTCTAATTTAAAAAAGCAGTTTCTTATAGTTTAAATATTGTCTTTAAGGTAAATAATCAATTCAAGATTCAACTCGCTATCAGCACTGATGTAGATAGTCTCTTATATAACTCCATCCCTTTGGGTAAATGTCCAGTCTTTTAACGCTCCAAGGTGGCGTCTGGGTGGATGAGAGGGACTTCTTCATGGAGAAGACAGAGGTCTTCAGAGCCATACATTGGCTGCCCCCTCACAGCCTGTGCTGCAGCGTTGCTCATCAGGTCTCATCCTCTGGTTCCATCTGGTTTTTCAAGACATCTTACTGCCTCCTGCCTCTGGAGTCCTGGACAATTGCTTTTTGCAGCAGAAGGAAAGACATGGTATACTGATCCAGATGCAAAAGGTGGGCAGACAAAATGAAGAGACGAGGAAGTTCTCTTCTGATTACCTCTGCTTCCTCAGTTAAACAGGAAGCAAGATCATCAGTTGAGTGAAGAAGGTGTGAGAGGGAAGAGAGGAAGAAGAGTCATGGACAAGGGCCAGGAGGACTGAATGGACCAGAGTCTCACTGCCACACGCACTGATGGCTCCCTGGAGGCTCGTGGTGGTAGATTAGAGTTAGATGGTCAGCCTGGGTGTGTGTTTTCCTCTGGCCACATTGGTGGTCACATTGGTGCAGGCACAGAGTAGGTGGAAATTGGATTTAATCAGTGTTCAGGTTTTGCAAGGTAAGTCTGATTAGGAGGGATGGAAAAGGAACAGAGGGTGATACAAGGGAATGATTACGATGATGAAGCTGGAGTCTAAGGTGTGTACGGAGGGAAGGAAGACATGAAGGGGATGAGGGACAATGAAAGGGTAATAGGACAAATGAGCTGTTGGGTCAAAGTATTGTTGAGGACAGGATAGTAAAGGAAGTGAAAGGAGGATGTGGCCGGAGACTGGGATGCTTGAAATGAAGGTTGTAGAGTTTGTAGTTACTGTAGGGTGTGGCTGTCAAATAACATACTGAGGTGATGCCTAGAATGAGATCTTTGGAGAAGAGGTCAAGGAACTGAGAGACCAGAATCCTGAAAGGATCATGTCCATAGATATTTAAATCTTCAAGAATTAGGTAATAGTTGTGTTGGAAAGACCAATGATGAGCCAGGGGAGCCACATGGGGCTGTAGATGACTGCAACTGTGGTAGGCAGTAGACGCAACATTCAAATCCAGGGGTTCTAGAGAAGAGGAAGGGAGACAGGAGAGAGTCTGGAAGTTGTGATGCAAAGAGGAGCAGGGTGACCAGCGACCCCAACCACAGGCTCAACATTAGGAGGAGTGTGGGGGAGAAAAAGCTGCTTTGTTTGTGTGTGTGAGGAAGACTGGCCCTGAGCTAACATCTTCCTCTTTTTGCTTGAGGAAGATTGTCCCTGAGCTAACATCTGTGCCCATCTTTCTCTATTTTGTATGTGGGATGCCACCACAGCATGGCTTGATGAGTGGTGTGTAGGTCCGCACTTGGGAACTGAACCTGTGAATCTGGGCCACCAAATCGGAGCACGTGAACTTAACCACTACGCCACTGGGGCAGCCCCAGAAAAAGCTGCTTTTTGAAAAGGCATCAGGGAAATGAAGCCTTACCTTCCAAGCTATGATATGAAGCATTAATCCCAAGAAATTTGCTATTTATCTGAGATATTTCTTCCCTCTCCGCAGACTGCCTTCTTCACTATTTGTAAAGATTTTAAAAGGAGTGATGATTCTGAGGCTAAAAGACAAAACGCGTTAAATGTTGGCTTTGTGAAGAAGGGCGTTATCCCAACTCATAGCAAATGAGAGAGTCTGTTACTGCTGAACTCTGCCTACTGCATTCGGCTTCAGAGGCAAGAAATCTAGAGCGACAGATTTGAGCTTGCCATTACCACTCACTTTAGTCTTTGTCTTGAGGAAATATAATAGGCAGCCTGGAACAGTGTACTATTGTTCACATGATGTGAGTGGGAAGATTAAGCTCTTAATTAATCAGGGAATGGGTAATTGATAATTGTAAGTCCCTGAAAGTAGTCATGATCACATATGAGTCCATGAAATTGATAATTGTCTTTTTCCCTGAAAATGGTCATGATTGCTTATGAGTCATTTTGTAACGAATGCTGAATCATTGTTCACTCGCCTGGGAATGGTGATTAGTGGTTTCGTGGAGCTCAGGATTTTCCCCATGTGGAAGCCTTCCCACTGTTCATATCAGCCTTTTGAGAAGGAGATCTCCAGATTTAAATATACCTTGAAGAATAAAGGAGCAATATGGGGAAAAAATTAACAGAAAGAAAACCAAACTTTTCAAGCAAAAGTGATTTGAATTCAACTCCTAAGGAAAGCTGGTGGTAAAGATGGTTTAAGGATAAGAATTCAGAATCCCAATATTAAACCTTGTTCTCAATTCTTCCCCGACTGGCACCATCTTTGTGGGAAGAAAGGAAAGGATGGAGAGGAAGGGAAGTAATTACAAGTATGAATACAGAATAACTGCCAGCGAGATTTTTAAATTCACCTACATTTCCTGGCTTTAATGGTCTCAAGTTAAGGATTAACTTGATGCATGTTCTTCAAGTTATTGTTTTCCCAAAAACCTCCTTTCTTAGCTCTGTTGAGTCAAAGAAAGAATCAAAGGCATTCTTTCAAGTCATGGCATCTGTGGTGTGTCTTCAGCAGAAGAGTTCCTCTCCTCCTGCCAGACCTGCTGTTACCTGGTGTTAAGAGCATTCATATAAATAAACATGAGTGGATGCGAGCAGTTAGCTGTATTTTGCAAACACAGACAATATTTCCTGGCGATGTCATAGCGTGAATTACAAAAATGAAAGCTTCACCAGGAGAATCTTCCTGAAGAGGTTCTATAAATTGTCAGTGCTAGACATGGTAGTTAACCCACAGTGCCTTGATCAGCCATTGTACAAATGTTTATGAAGACAGACTTAGAGGGGAATTATTTATTCAGCCAACTGCACTTGCCCGTTTGGTCGGGCAGCCTTGATCGTGAGGGAAACTGGAGAGCTGTTCAGGTTACCCTGACCTGCTGCACTGGGACTCCAGCTAAGCGCACACGGCATGTTCACAGAGCTGGTGGAATCAAGGTGGGTGCACCAGCAAACCCGATACACGGCAATAAAGATTTATGGAGCCACTGCAGTAAACTGATTATTCACCTAATAATACAATGACAAAAGATCGTTGGCTTTATCAAAAACAAAGTCAGCACAACATTTTCTTTGAATACCAACTTCTCCTAAAGCAATTAAAAAATTAGCTTTTATTAAGAAGATTTTATTGACAATTGTGGGAAATGAAGCATCCCTGTAACTAAGGGGTAGTTGGCCTTAACACCCCCAGTCCCACCTCCCACCACAGGGATCAGAAGAAGTGAGTTGAGACAAAGGCTGAATCCTGGTCTCCTCTGTCTCTGAACACAGAAGAATTCCTCATTCATGCAAGTACTTACCCAGTAAGACCATATAATCTTTTCACACAGGGTTTGTTCAAGCGTTTTTAAAAAGGAAGCATTTGGTTTGGTGTCCCTTCTGCCCCGCTTCTTTGGCTCTCCTTCTTTCGTCGCTCTTCCTTCAGCTCTCACAGCTCCCCCAACTACCCCCTACCAACCGACGGGGACTCCCATGCAGGTCTTCCCCCCACCCCCCACCAGGACCCATGCTGCTCCTTCAAAACTTACCAGTGCTCTGTCGCATTCTTCCAGCCCCAGAGTCTATAAGTCTAATTTTGGAAACAATCCATGCCTAGGCATCAGTGGATGATACATTTTCATAGTATTACCCCTTTTTATGTAATATATTTGCATTTAAATGCAAATTTGACTTCAAGACGAAGGACTGGAAACCCAAATCCCCCCACACACGTGTTGCCTTCACTTTCTGCTCCCAGGAGAGATGAAGACTCTCCCATCGGTAACCCAGGAGGACACTCTTTGTGGAAGCTCCAAGGAAGATTCTGGACCTTCCAGGCACATGTCCTGCCATGTTTTCGTGGCTCCTGCACTCACTGATGCCCACTAAACAGTGATAGAATAAAGATTGACGTGTTTTCTTTATCAGACTTGTGACCCTAGCCCAGATGAACCAAGGTTAATTCTGTAGGAAGCGGCCACTCCAAGACCTCTCTCCCCAGAACAGATTCTCATATCTGACACTAGGATGGAGCATTAAGGGTTAGAAGTTCAGAACAATTCCAGAGAGAGATGTTAAAAAAAATGCTTTGTGAGGAGAAGTTGAATGAAAGGCTGTTAAGAGTAGTATAGAGGGATCTGATCAAGGTGGTTCTACGTGGAAGAAGGAGACGTTGGAGGACTGAGGAGGCCAAGTGGAAGTCAGAATGGAACACCCCTGAGAAGTCATTCACTGGAGGACTTCTGACACCAGAAACAGGAGACTGAGTTCAAACCACGTAATCCAGAAAAGAGACTAGGTGGTCAATGGGAACTCAGATGCAGAGCCAAAACAGGGGAAGATGAGGAGTCAGGAAACCTAAGAAGAAAGAATACAAAAGCTTGGGGCCGCCCCATGGCGCAAGCAGTTAAGTGCACGCGCTCTGCTTCGGCAGCCTGGGGTTCACAGGTTCGGATCCCAGGCGCACACGGAGGCACCGCTTGTCCGCCAGTGCTGAGGGGGCATCCCACATACAGCAACTAGAAGGATCTACAACTATGACATACAGCTATCTACTGGGGCTTTGGGGAGAAAAAGGGGGGAAAAAAAAGGAGGAGGATTGGCAATAGATGTTAGCTCAGGGCTGATCTTCCTCACAAAAAAAAAAAAACAAGCAAGAACCATAAAGGCAACTTAGGGACACTCCATGAACACACAAAGCAAGAGCACCTAACCCTCCACAGTGGGGAGGAGGTGAGTCAGGTGGGGTGGGAAGGAAGGCCTCCTGGAGGAAGAAACACATAAGCTCAGAGACTTAGATCAGTGGTTCTCAATTCAATCAGACTCAAAGCCCTCTTTGCTACAAATAGCTATAGCATACTCTTTATTATCCTGCAATGAAATTCATAGGTAATATAACCTTCCTATAGACACAATTTAATCAGTATGATTCCTTAACTGTAATAAAGAAATGAGCAAAGTAAAAATCATTTATAATAATGTGTGTTTCAGTATGCAAATGTATTGCTATGTAATCAGGGAGTCATAAAAGCACCATGAAAGGGACAGCCCCCAATATGATGTCAGGATCAGTAACCCAAAGACCAGGAGGGCATTGCCATTAGTGAAGTGATTTTCATAGAGGAGGAACAACTCTCGGTAAAGTTCAAAATACAAACAAAACTCTATCTACCCTTGTTTTACACAGTAGTTGTATTCCTGGAAAATTCAATTTTCCTGACATACGAAATGGTGAAAAGTAGACCTTGTATTCATATATAAACTGGAGGCTCATCAAAGAGAAGGGTTTTCACCTATAAGAATATCAAGAGGGACCGTTGAAAGTCATGCACTGCTCTGTTCTTCACCATGCAGGCCTGCCCTACGTGTTGCACAGTCTGGACTCCCTGCACCTGCTCACTACAGCTTAGCTGTGCCTCCTGGTCACTGACAAGCAAAAATATGCCCACACTTTTCCAAAATGCTTCCCACCTCAATTAAAATCACTGCTCTGAAATACTGTAATTCCCAAATGGGATTGTATACCGTGTGGCAAGTTTGTCTGTAGCCCAAAGACAGACTTCATGGGCTGGCTGTTCTATGAAATCCAGCCTCATTGGTTCAGGTGGGCCAAGCCCTGCCCAATTCTACACCTGCGGGAGAGTGCACAACCCAGGCCTGATCAGTATCCCATCTGCCACACCACAGCACTCGCCAAGGCACGGGCTGTGATTGCCCAAGCAAGGCCCTTTAGAAGCCCCTCCTGGCCGTGTACTGGGCTTGTCAGGAGAACATTGCTCTCTTTTCTCTAGGAATATCAGTTGCAAGCAAAATGCAAAGCATTTCCACACAAAATAAAACATACTTCATGGAGAGTTCTCAAAAAATTAAAAATAGAAATACCACATGACCCACCTATCCCACTACTGGGTATTTATCCAAAGAATTTGAAATCAACAATTCAAAGAGACTTATGCACCCCTATGTTCACTGCAGCATTATTCACTATCACCAAGACGTGGAAGCAACCCAAGTGCCTATCAACTGATGACTGGATAAAGAAGATGTGGTATATACATACAATGGAATACTACTTAGCCATAAAAAAAGACAAAATCATCCCATTCACAACAACATGGATGGACCTTGAGGGTATTATGTTAAATGAAATAAGCAAGACAGAGAAAGACAAACACCATATGATTTCACTCACATGTGGAAGATAAACTAACACATAGGTAAGGAGAACAGATTAGTGGTTACTAGAGGGGAAGGGAGTTGGGGGTTGGGCACAAGGGGTGAAAGGGTGCATTTATACGGTGACATTACAAATAATAATGTACAACTGAAATTTTACAATGTTACAAACTATTATGACCTCAATAAAATAAAATTAATTAATTAAAAAATGCAAAATAATTTCCACAATGAACAAAATATCAACATTTTAATTAAAGACAGGCTGCAACTCGAAGAAAAATTACTTTAATTTTAATAAATAAAATCTGAGCTATTTGCTCACTTGCAAAAAAAAAGAAGAAGAAAAAGAAAACGTACTTCTTAATTTCATGACAATTGTAATGCCTTGAAAATGGGCTCTTATCAACATTTGTTAAATTGAATGTTTGGCAATACTAAAATGGGGAAGGGGCGGTGTGCTGCCTCTTCCCTCCTGATTGTTCCTTCAGGAGGCAGAACTCCACTGGTTGACTCTTCTCACTTCTCTCTGAGTCTTTGCTTACTTTGTTCCTGGGGAAGGTGATGCTATTTAACAGACAGTTCAATATGAGGCAAAGCTGGGCATCGTGGCTCTTCCTCTTGGGGAGAAAAACCTGTGCTAAGAGAGCCAGCGTTCTCTGTGTTCAGCACCATAAGTTTTACTGAGACCCACTGTTAAAGGTTCAATTGTGTCCTCCCAAAAAGATATGTTGCATTCCTAACCATCAGAATGTGACCTTATTTGGAAACAGAGTCTTTGCAGATATAACCAAGTTCAGGTGAAGTCATTAGAATGGGCTTTTAGTCTAAGATGACTAGTATCCTTGTAAGAGGGAAATTGGACAAATGACAGATGAGTGGGGAGAAGGTCACGTGACAACAGGGAGTGGAGAGATGCAGCTGTCAGCCACGGACTGATAGCCCCCACCAGCAGCTGGGAAGAGACAAGGAAGGATTCTCCCCTGCAGGTTTCAGAGAGATCTTCAGCTCTGACATCTTGGTCTCTGACTTCTAGCCTCTAGACCTGTGAGACAATCAATTTCTGTTGTTCTAAGCTGTCTCATTTGTGACACCTTATACCGTAGCCCTAGCAAACTCATGCACTCGCCCTCGGGGAGGCCTGCCCGCTCTATGCCGCCCGGAGTGGGGGAGCAGTCAGCCCGCCTCTGGGTCAGGACCAACGCGCCCACTCGGCTACCACACCCAAGGCCACATGCTCCAACTCTGTTCTTTTTAGCTTAATATTTTGGTCCCCATCTGCACCTCTTACTTAAAGATTTCAAATTCTTGATCCCTGCAGCGTTGAGGGGTGACATTGATCAGCAACCCCAATCTCACATGGCTGACTAAGGTATACCACAAGTCTCCCTCTGTGGAAAGTTTCTTTAGGGACAAAAATTATCTTTCCAAGAACCTGTCTCTTGTCGTCATCTAACTTCCCTAGGTATTCCGTGCATTTTTTCAACAACACCGCTAAATGAGAAGTCCTTGAAAGACCTAAAGTTATTGAAATCAAAGAGCTGTTGAAATCAAGAATGCCGACCACGACTAGCAGTAGTGTGACGTATAACCTAACCTTTAGGCTAAATATATTATTATAACTGGCCTTAGGATAAGAGAACTGGGCATTTCAAAGTGAGTGAACCGTGAGGCCGGTGTTCCTTGCCCTGCGAAGACCACGGAGGCGGCAGCACTAGAGGGGCAGTGGGGACCCCTGCGGTCCTATCTGACACCTGCAGTTAGGGATGAGGATGTGGGGTCCCTAAAGTAGCAAAGAGCAGAGCTCATTTTCTGATTCTGAGTTCAATTACCCGAAGCTGTCACAGTGAAAATGCTTAAATAACTTCCACCGAAGGCGTTTCCACTGTATACGGCGTGGGACTTGTTTGCAAGTGGTTGCCTCCCAGATTGTCCCGCAGCCTCAGGAAACATGAGACGTGGGACTGCTCAGGCCCCTGAGCAGGCAAAGCATCAGGAGAGGGCCTAGGTGGGGTATCAGGAACGGGCAGCCTCGCTTCCACACTGACCACACAGAAAGAAATCAGTGGGGAAATGTGAGTCTATCTTCTGCCCATTTTTAAGTCAATATCTACCCCTGCTTCAGAAGCATCTTCCTCAGCAAACTGGGGGAAATCACAGCTCATTGCTCTGCCCACAAAGGCCCACGGTGTCTCCACACCTGCAACTTTGGAAACAGAGCTCTCTAGCACTTCACATCTGGCTGCAGAGTGGGCGAAGTGTGGGCAGCTGGAGAACAACTCTATCCATCTCCAGAAGCTGCTCTTCTACCAGCAGAGTGACCCTGCAGCTCCTGGGGGTGCAGAGCACAGGCATCTCCCTCCTCTTCCATTTCCATCATGAAGAATTCTTTGCAGCACAGCATACACACTTACATCTCACTTTCAGAGCTGTATATAGTTCACAAATACACACTTTTTGGATTTTGTATACTTCAGCTTCTAAGAGCAGATATCCATCCAAGAAAACAATTATTTGTTCAACTGTTCAACTGTACCTAATCTTTTGAAAAGAAAAAAAATGCACCTGTAATTAAAGTTAAAAATGCATTTTGCATCCTTCTCACTACTCCCATCATTCCCTAAAACCAGCAGAGATCTGAGAGAACCCAATGCTTCCTCTAACAAGCCCGTGGCCACGGCACCTTAACTGTCAGCTGGTTCCATAGAGAGCTCACAATAACCACAGGCTCATCTTCGGATGGATCTTGGCTGGGAGGCCCCAGAGATTGTGAATTTAGACATTTCTTGGTTTGAATCTGGCCTCCACCAGTTGTGAACTGTTTGATGTGATATTTAAGCTTTCCTATTTTCAAATGTTTTATCCTAAAATTCAAATAATAATATGTATTTCGAGAGATTATTATAAAATTAAATAAAATGTATGAAAAGCACCTACCCCCCATGAGTGAGTTTGCCAAATGTAACACTTGTGTGCCTGCTCCCTAGCATCCTTAGAGATTAATCAAGCGCAGGTATTATGACGGCGAAGACGATGACAACGATGACGACAGTAAATGGTTAGGTAGCATTTACAACACACGAGGCTCTGTTCTAAACTCTCAAGTATATTAGTTTACTTAATTCTCACAACAGTCCTACAAGGTGTTCTACAGATAATGAAACCAAGAGCCGGGGAGGTGAAGTCGCTTGTCCAAGGTCACACAGCTAGTCAGCGGTAGAGCCAGGATTCCCTGCAGACAGTCCCTGGGGTTCCGCTGCGGGCAGTGTCTCCGGTCTGTGCCCTTACTCACTGCACTACGTTGCCTCTTGCAGTGTGGTGATAATCACAGTGGTCTGACTCCCAGTTCCCCTTCTAAATGAGGTTCTTTAGGCTGCCTCTTCCTGTTGGAGCGGAGAAGCTGCTGCTGCAGTTGTCTGTGTCTCCTGCAGTCACTGCCCTTTCTCCGACTGTCCGAATGGCCTCTCTTCTCTCCTTTTCCTCCTCATCTGACAGCACCCCTCCCTCTCTGTGCTCCAACCACTGGCTTCCTTTTGGTTCTTCAAACACAGCGTTCTCCCTCCACTGCATGGAGCACTCTTCCCTCCTCTTTCCTCAAATACTCATTCACCCCTCAGCTCTGAGCCCAGTTGTGATCTCCCCAAGGAAGCCTTCCTGGGCCTCGTCAACAGCATATGCATCGCTCTGTGAACCTCTCCCGAACAGCACCTGTCCATGAGAGTAGGGGCCACGTGCCTTTTTTGTTCACCTTGTGCCCATAAAATCTGGTCAAGGGCCACACACATAGTAGGAGCTCAATAAATATTTGCTGAATAAACGAATGAACCTTGCTCTGTGGTTGGAAGTGGCCAATGATGTCATCCCTCCCACAGCTTCTCCTAACTCTAACTTCCCTCTGCTGCTTCCGCTGGGCTCAGAAACCTTCAGAAAGTCTTTGGAGATATAGAAAGTGTCTTTCTATCATAGTAGAGGACTCAGGGGTCACTTCTCTTTCACTGTTCAAAATGTAACTCAAAGGACCTGCAGCTAGGATATACAACTATGTACTGGGGCTTTGGGGAGAAAAAAGAAAAAGAAGAAGATTGGCAACAGATGTTAGCTCAGGGTCAATCTTCCTAAAAAAAAAAAAAGTAACTCAAAATACTATTAATTGCAACCTTTAAAGCATTATAATAATAAATATTTAAAAGGCAATATATACATACACATGAGGCTGTACCATGCTTACCTGTGGCCACACTGCAATCAACAAATCCTTGACCAATATTCAATAACAATTGTCCTGATTCAAAATTAGTTGAATATTTGTAAATTCTTTACAAGAGAATTCCCTGGAGGGTTATATTTTTCCCCCAACTGGTACTGGAACACTACTGGATTTCAAATCTCCTGGGTATGGTTTAGTTTGTACCAGGCAGCAGCTTTCTGTTCTGGTCCAATTTGTCACACACATGGCAGGAGGGAGATGGAATTCCAGTTAAGGAAGTACTATGAACTTTTTTGCCTACTTATATTTACCATTCTCTTAACTTGGGTATCTTCAACTTCAAATACTTAGTAAGCAGTTTATTCTTAAAGGTTATTTGTATTTTTTATTTTACTCTTTTTGTGACTATCCTATTTCTGACCCTGGGGTAAGTTATTCTCTTATTCAATCACAGAGAATGTGGCATATAAATATTTTAATATTTTAATTAATTTTATTTTCATTATGCTTGTCTTGAGGCTTCCTAGGCTAAGAGTAAAATGTATTAAATCTAAAATAGAAAAACCATGACTTCAATTAGTTCATAAGTGGGATCAGTTTCAGTTTTAGACCGAAGAAGCTACTTTATTGTGACCTGTGACCAAAGTGGTACAGGTAGCCTCTATAAGGCTTATTCTAATGGCAGTCAAGTCTCCTGGCCCCAAATTAGCAATATCTCCCCCACACACAAACACACACACACACAGACACACACACACAGAGCTAATGCCTGTCATTACTCCATTATTTCTTTAGCTCTTGAAGGCTTCCTGGCCTTTTAAAATACTACTTGAAGGTATTAAGCCTTATCAGTTCATAGCTTTGTTATCAGCCAACACCTTAGCTGACAACCAGCTGAGAATGAGAGCTTGCCAGGAATGTGACCTGGGTAGGTGCTGGGCTTGGGGGAGAGGAGGAGGGTGTCAGGAGGGAGTAGGAAAGTGCTGTGGGGGCAGGGGGAGAGTCTAGTGACAGCTTGGGCAGGAGGCAGCTGGCCCTGCTGCCATTAGGCACATTTTGCTCAGTGCTAGACTTCAGCTTCCCGGAGAGAAACATCCTGGCCTGTGGAAGTAAGGGGCTGAGGGAGGGAGGCGTGGCAGAGGCAGACTTGGTTGGAGAAAAGTCACTCCACAGGTGGAGGGGATCCAGACCCCTCTGCAGACCGCAGACAGATAGCTCCACACACTTCTCAGACTATTGATAACACCCTCATCCTATTGACAATGCAACCACCTATATCATCAACAGAAACTAGCTGACAGTTGTATAATATTTACTGCATCTCAGGCACCATTCTGATGTTCTACGGGCTAGGTGACAGCTATGTGACTGGCCGTCTTCTACATATCAGAACTAAGGTTCAGAAAACAAAAGTAACTCTCCAAGAGCACACAGCTAAGAAATGGGAAATGTGGGATTCAAACCCAAATTTGCCCAACTCCAAAGCCTAGGATTTAACCACTATGCCTTTGAACTTCTTTATGTTTATAAAGTACTCTTTAAAAACCTATTATTTTACTTACTATCAAAACATCCTGGGAAATACAGAGGCTGTGCACGCTCTATTATTTCCATTTTAGAAATTAAAAAGCAAAGACTCCGGGGGACATAAGTTAATGGCCCTGGGTCTGCAGTCAATTGCACAGCGTGGATAGAAACATGTCCCCCAGGTGCCACCCAAGACTTCTTATAAGAGGCAGCAGAGTTTCCTTTAACTTTCTCAATAATGCACATTGTGTTTTTACTTGTTTTGCTATTGTTTTAGCATTTCTTTTGTATCTACCATTGAGACTATGTCTTTGCCAGAGACAAACCTCCATTTCAAAATTTGATCTGCTCAATTTGTTCGTGGGCCCAACTCTGTGCTTTTGAAGATCATTTAGGTAAAAATCATTGCATTAGGAAGTCTAATCAACCATGATGCTGGTAAGCGTTCCTGAGAAAGCCCTCTCATGATCGTTTAGACTCAGAGAAGTCCCCTGGAGAAGTGGAATAGAGGGCCCACGAAGTGGCTGCCAGCAAAGCCTTCTAGAAGTTTTAACAAGCAGCCCTAGTTTTTTATTGACTTAAAGGGAAATGGAGTCAGGAGGGAAATTCCAATAAAATTGTAGGTAAGTCAAAGGTTTGTTTTTGTTTCTACGGATTAGTTCTCACACATATCCTGCTAACTAGTTTTTCTTCTGGTAATGTGTAATTTTAACCACAAACCAAGCATTAAACAATGAGTTCTAACATCTATTTCCTGATGAACTTGAGAAAAGTCAGAGGTTAATTGGGCCATGCCTGGTTAAAATGTCATAAGCTTGAAGGTACAGCCTCTGGCCTCAGCATAGTACATTACAGCATGATCAGAACCTGGGACGGTTCAGAGGCTTAGTAACAAGCAGACACAGGGGTGTCTGAGCTTTAGAGAAACCAATCTAATTTTGTCCTAACTGTGCTACACTAAATAAACGACTCAAACTTCCTGAAACCTTAAGAAAACCCAAAAGGCTCTTAGTCTGAGAGTCTGGGTCTCACTGATATGACCTTCCATCCTTGCCCCTGCTGCAGAGAACAGAAGCAACTGAAATTTATACTCATCGTCGATTATACAGAATCAGATCTGTCACCAGCCTCCAGACTTGAATTTTCCTGCGGACAATGAATAACATACATTAACAAAAAGTCTAAAGGGGACTAAGAAGGGGGAAGAGGGGACTCCAGAAAAATGCGACAAGAAGCTTTTTGTGTGTGACCACAGAATCCACTGAAAAATGAGTTCAAATCAGACTCAGCTTTGCTCCCTGGAATTCAATCAATGTGTCCACAGAGTTTAAAAGAACAGTTTTTCTGAAACACAATTACTGATTTCCATTCAGAATTTCAGTGTGATGATAGTCAGTAGCTGAGGTAAGATGGAGAGAACAACTCAACATTTAGATGTTCTTTCCAAAATATTCTGTCTTGAATCAGCAAAACCAATTGGGGAATGGCAGCAAAGAGTCACGTGGAAGCAATACTGAAGTCCCAAATCACAAGAGGCAAATCCCTGTGGGATGAGGTATTTACGGATAATTCACGAACGTGTAAACAAGGACAACTGCTATGCAGACTTCAAATCATATTTCTATTTTCAATTAATTGCTTAAGTTCTTTGTTTCAGCCATAATTTTTAAAAAATAAAAAAAAATTAATAATTAAAAACTTGTCCTAGAAGCGTTGGGCTGTGGAGAGCTTTCAAACCTCTCTAGAATCAGCTCAGCATATTCCCGAAACCCACATTCCTGGGACAAGAGAAGAATGTGTCAACAGAATCGACTTGTGAACTAACTTCTCACAGGGACAAGCTAACGATAGAAGAGAGCTACAGCTGAAGGGACACGCTCTGACGCCATCCTGGTCTGCTCATTCAGAGCTTTGGGGACAATCTTTCAAACAGAATAATATCTTGCTTTTCTTAATGAAAGAGAGTCTGAGACTTTAAATTATTTGAATTATTAGTCAAAAAAAATTCCATTTTAACTAAACAAGTTCAAGAATGCTTGATTTGGGAGGGGGACAGGTGGGAGGTGGGGAGGTAGGCAGTGAGTTTTTCGTATTCCGGAGGATAAACCAAAAGGTCCAAAACAAATTTTTTCTTGGCTTACACATTTACATATTTTTACTCTTAGGATATAAATTTCTCAATTTGAAGGGAAGTATAGTATTTAAAATGCTGCCTTTGTGTTTTGGATGCTAGAGTGAATTTTTCTAAGAAGGAATTGTTTTTAAGCCAGATTCTCTTAGTTAGTGAATTACTCAAAGAGGACATTTGGGAGGCTCTAGTCATACTTTCTGGAGTAACATTCTGAGTTTTAGTTATATACAGTCAAACTGAGAAAGATCAGTCACACTGCCCAGGACATCTGAACACACTGCTCAGGACGACCCCACCCCTGTGGCAGGGCCACACACAATAAATGAGCTAACCAAGACAAACCACGCATCCTGCTGTGTGTTTGCCTTCCAAAAAGAAGCTTTCTCTCCCTGATAAAATCTATTTAAATAGGAATTTAGTAAAACAAAAAGACAAAACATGTCCATTAGGCTCAGCCAATAAAAAGAACACAAAAATGTGTCTTAAATAAAAAAAATACGTTGAACAAAAATAGACAAGAATATGCCCAAACATTACCAGTGATCACCCCAGGGATGGGCAATATTTTTCCTGACGCTTTTCTTAAATTCTCAAATTCATACAGTGAATTTGAAAGTCGTTAAAAACATAAACTAGAGAACAAATCCAGAACTTCTAGTCAAGATGGCATTATAAGGCCATGATTTGAAAAACCCCCTCTGTCCCATATATATATATATATCAATCACATAAAATTTTAAAAAAGGGAAAATTAGAAAGACAGAGCAATACTCCAAAGCAATAAAAGATTTAGTCATAATGTAGAAAGAACCTCACATAATAGAAAAGTGGATAAAGAATGCAAACAGGAAATTCACAAAAAGATACTCATACCCTCTAATAATGACGTCATTGTAAATTGAAATAAGATATCATTTCATATCCATAATATTGGCAAAATTTTAAAGTGCTAAAATTCCAAGTATTGGCAAGAATGCGAGGAACTGGAAACTCCCATACTGCTAATGATTGCATAGATTGATACACCACTTTGGAGAATAAGTTGGTGAGGTCTAGTAGAAGTGAAGACAGGCGTACTGGATGACTTGTGAATAGTGTTACAGAGTGCAACTTTACCACTCCTGCACAGGGAGACATGTGCCAGAATGTTTTTTGCAGCATTGCTAGAATATTGAACAATTGGAAACAACCTTAATGTCAATAGAAGAAAGAATAAATAAATTGCAATATGTTCATAAAATAGAGCACTTTAGAGAAATTAAAATAGACAAGATATAATTGTATCAATGTAGGTAAATATTGAACACATTAATCTGAATGAGAAAAGCATTTCACAGAATGATATATATCATTGTATATGCCATGTATACATATCATATATATCATGTATATATATCATGTGTACATCTTATATATATCATGTATACATATCATTGTATACCATTTACAGTATATACATGTCATTGTATATATCATGTATATATATCATTGTATATATCATGTATACATATCATTGTATATATCATGATACTGTACATATTATTTGGTGACTTGCTTTTGGTATGCAATGTATTACCATTTGTGTGAATTTTTAAAACATAAAATAACACTTCATATTGAATAAATGCCAACTTCATGATATAAATTAACTGACAGGGAGGGAAGGAAATGGATGAAAAATGAATAAAAAGTTTTTCAAATGTACATTTGTAACATTTTATTGCTAAACAAACAAACAAACAACTTGAAGTATAGCGTTTGTTATATCTGGGTGCTGAGCACAACCGAGTGTATCCTATTATTATCTGTCCTTTTCAAAATGTTTGATATACTTCGTAAATTAAAAAATTGTGTATGCAGGATTTGTCAATTAAGAGGTCATTGTTGATTTTAGCCAGAATAAATTTTGGGAGTGGCAGGGGAAATGTCCGCATTTCAGAGGCTAGAGACGGAGACAGAGCTGAGATAAAGGCTTGTTATCACCATGGAGCAACCTGAGCTTGTGTGTAGACACGATGTGGCAGGAAGCCACTGTGGAGATGGGATAGTAGGAGGGGGCAGGCAATGATTGACCCCTGAGCTTGTGAAGGAGAACTGGACCCAGAGGCTGAAGGGGAAGAGATGAGGTTCTGAAAGTATTTGGAGTGAAAGAACGTGGAGTCTCGGGTGCACAGTGGGAAAGACAGCGGTCATGGCAGAGCTGCTGGAAGTGAGCAGCTGAAGGCCTTGAGAGCGTGGAATGTCCCACAGCGTGAAAGAGCAGGGGTCGTGGGACTCAGGCAGGGGCAGAGTGGGAAGGGAGGAAATTGTGCTCGGGGAGCAGCAATGGGAAGCAGAGCAGTCGCGGATGCTGGCCAGGTCTTGGCAAACACTAAGTAACCGCGGTGGAGTGAAGAGGCTACTGCTGCGAAGGCTGGGCTGAGTGGCCCGGGAAGGGAGGGACTAGCCTGGACGCCGAGGTCATCAGGATTGAGCCAGGATCTCGGGGAGGGAAGCAAGCAGAGAAAGGAAGACCGTGAGCTAAAATGCCAGAATCCTCAGTGGAGCTGAGAGGCGCTGGGAGAAGGGGGACATGGAAGAGGACATAGATGACCTTCCAAAAGAAGGCTGTCTGACATTACTTTTGCCAAGACAATTGTGATTAGGAGAAGTAAACACGATTAGCAGAGGTGGCTTTACCACTGTTTGGACCCCTCACTGGCAGAGGCCCTTCCAAGGCTCTGGGAGGAGTCCTAGAAGTTCGTTCACAATGGTACATGCTTTTGTGTGACTTGCAGAGGTCAGATATTTTAACTGAAATTTGTTGAGGTTTCTGTCTCTTTCTACTCCAGCTTCCTCTTTGTCATCCTTACAAAAGTGCCAGGCAGATTTGCAGGAGCCGGGGCATTCTGGGACTCTGGTTAAGGAGGTGAGCTGAGGGTACATTTAATTTGGACCTAGAGGGACACGTTTATATAGATTACAGTCGCTTCCAGGTAGTCATTGCTAGCCAGCACAGGGCAGGAGTAGCTTCGAGCAATAATCCCGCCGTCCACCCCGCCCACTCACTTGGCATCACGATATAAGGGTTCAGGGCCAGAAGTTCGTCGTTATAAGAAAGAGCTTCAGGACGCTCAGGGACAGACGATGAGAAACAATGCTTGAAGCAGATGGAGGAGAAGGTAGTCTGTGGGAAATCCTTCAAACCATCCAATGTATAAAATTATAAATTAAGGAAATGTAGGAAAAAAGTACTTTAGCAGCATGTCGTGGATTAGTCTGATAACTATATCGTTGTTTTCTGCATTTGTGATGTTTGTGGTATTTGTCAGCTTGCATAAATTTGTGATTTGTTGTGGAGTTTTTTTAATTCTAAATAAACATTCAATTTCATACCTAACTTTATATTCATAATTTTAAAAGCGCCCTCCAAAATTGTATAAGCTTCAAAATTTGGATCCATTTCTGGTGGTTAAAAATTGGATTCAAAACAATACTAAAGAGTAATTAATTAAGTTTGCTTCTCCATCTTCAGTTCACAAGATTTTGTCTTTTCCCCAAAGAAATACAAGTTAAGATTCAGCCAAACATCATTTATTGTATTAAAATTTATGTAATCACTGTTTTCTTAAAATGTGATCCAAAGACTAAGGAATGAGACCAAAATTTTGAATATAGCAATTCTTGCCAAGTTTAATGACCTTTTAATGGTATGAGAGTTTCCATAATTTTATATTTCTAATTGCTTTTTATTATTGTTTGGATGAACTCTGTAACACAAAAAAATAGTGTTAATAATAATCATAGCTTTTTTCATAATGAGGATGCCAGAATTCTACTCATTATATAAGGACTCAAACAATCCTGTAAGGCACTCAGTCCTTCTGGAAACAATCCAGAAGTAGGAGCACAGGATCCCATGAATGCACCTCCAGTAGAGGGAGAAGAACTTAATTCTATCCCTACAAAAAGGGAGAAAAGGGCTGCAAAAGCCACAAGAAACAGAAACCCACTCGACTCTGTACTTTCTTCAACAGAAAACAGAAACAGCCTCAGTAAATGAAGGTCATCTGACTTATAGAAACATTCTTTCCCAGGCTTTTCAACCACCTAGGCATTCAAACTGTAAATTTGTATTAGCAGACTCCATTTAACAACATCTTCAGATGATTTCCTCACCCTAGACCATAAAATGGCTGCTCTCCTCATCTTTCCAACAGACATCCCTGCACATTTTAGAGATAGATGGGCCTTTCTTCTTAAAATGTCTTTAAATTTGCTTTGTTTTTTAAGAGAAAGTAAAGACTTGCCTACTCAAGAAAGGTGTTGCCGCTCCTCATGTTCATTCTCAAGTTCTCCAGTGCCTTTCCTGCAAAGCACCCTGGAACATACAGCTTGCCCAGGCTTGCCCTGACCTCCCCTGTCTGCTCTCTGCTCTCAGGGCCCTTGGCGAAGCTCCCTGTGCTGCCATGCGTGCTGCAGTCTGACCACCTCCCAACAAAACCTGCTCCGAGACAGGGAGCATTTGGGGAACAGAAAGACTTCTCTGATCTTTACCAGCATTGAGGGGGTGGGGTGGGGTGTCGATTTTGTCAGAATTTACTAATAACCAGGAGAATGTTTATTAAATGGATTTTTATTTTCTCCTGGATTACTGCCTTTCTTTCTTTCTCTCTCTCTCTCTCCCTCTCCCCCTCTCCCTCTCCCTCCCCTCCTCCTCTCCCTCCTCCTCCTCTCCCTCCTCCTCCCCCTCCCTCTCCCTCCCTCCCTTCCTTCCTTCTTTCTTTCTTTCTTTCTTTCTTTCTTTCTTTTTCTCTCTTTTCTTTCTTTCCTTATTTCTCTCTTTCTTTCCTTCTTTCTCTCTTTCTTTCTCTTTCTTTCTTTCTTGTACAGGAATAAAAGCAGAAATCAGTGACCCTCTGATTTCTCCCCACTATGAATCATTTGCTCTCCAAAAATGATCCACTTGTGGGATAGCAAGCCATATCACCCAAGACACTCGGCAGTGAGCAAGGAGGAAAAAGCCCTTAGGATTGGGCAGGCCCTAAGAGTCCGTCTCTTCCTGCACCTGCATTTTACCTGAGAGCTAGGGGACTGCCAATAGCAGTGGGCTCCAACACCTCTCATTTCCAGTTTATGTGGCTTTCCCATTACACTATATCCCTGCAAGTAAAGATCAGAGTTAATTATATAGTTTAAAGAAAACCTTACTTCTACTTTTTTGAACTGTGGGCCCTTCCAGAGATAGGTAGTCTAATCATATCTCTCCAGTCTGGCCCCAGAGTGTCTCCCATTCTCACCTCCCACCCCCGCCCCTCTGCAAACCCTGTGCAGCAGCTCCACCGGCCTACTCAGCACCCCGGAGCTCCCTCAGCACTGTCTGGGCTTTGGGCTTTCGCTCAGGCTGTGAATCCTCGGGCACTTCCCCTCCTCCCTCACAGACGAGGCAAACTCCACGAACCCTCTGAAGCGGTAACTCCCTTCTGCGGCCCCAGCCCTGGGTGGTCATTGTGGTGTGCAGATCCCTGCTCCCCTGAGGCCCTGTGGCACCATTCCTTTAACACTGGACCTATAACACCTGGGGAAACTCTTTCACTGCCACTTTGAGCTATTCTTGCCACTTGTATTTTTATTTAACTTTTTGTATACTTATGTCTTAATTTCTCAACCAGATGGAAGACTCTTAAAGGCAGAGCTCTTTTTGACATAATTCTCTGTACTCCCCAGAAAAGTATTTAGTACAATTCCTTAGTTATAGCAGGTATTCAGTAAACATTAATTCAACCTAATTTGTAGGGTGGATGGATGGTAAGTAAATGAATACATATCCATGTGTAACTCAGTGGGTTAGGTCTACGCATTCCAAAACAACGTTGTAACCTGTCGTGTATTCAGACAGAATTCTACTTAGCTGGTTTTTCTCACACCTGGCACAGATTCTAATTGTCAGGTAGATTCCACTCACTCATGATATATGTATTTAACAATGTCTAGAAGAATTCTTTAACTCAGAACATTATGAAGATGATAAAAGAATTGTTGAGAATGACTGAGCACACAGTCTGCCATGAGAATGCTGACAATTTACTAGGCATACTTTTATATAATAAACCCTAAAGGAAATACAGGTGTTCTGATACCAGTCCCCAGTTCCTCCTGATTAAGAAACTGCTGATCATCCTCTCCAGCGAGGCTGAAGACACCACCCCGTCTGCCTGGATCTTCTGAAGGCCCCACCTTTCACCTCCGCCACAGCTGTTGTACTGAGATACTCATTTCCTGCAGGGACCTTTGTAATTAAGTGTTAGTCTCTGCTTATGCACTTACTTTAAAAACAGTGGTAAGTACTGAATCCTTACCAACTATACCCACTACAGAAGACTACACATGCCGCTCACAGCCGACTGTGGCTGGTCGAGACTGCGCCGTGCTTCCTGCTGGGCGCTCTGGCCTGTGACCTCCCACGTGGCTACACTGTGTCCATGGATCAGAATTCCCTCCCGCCTGGTAAGCATGGGAGACAGGCCTTCACACCCCTGTGGAGGAGGCGCTGGTGCGCAGGCGCGCGCACTGTTCCTCCTCTGCAATTGCCCTGGGAGCCGTGCCTTCAGCTCTTCTCCGTCACTTTGTACCCAAACGTGTGTGGACTTCACGTCAATTCAAAGGAAACAAAGGGCCGGCGATTGTCATTAGGCAGATGACAAAAACTCAAAATGCTTACATAAAATTGTCTCTTTCGTTGTGAAAACTTGGTGAAGATGTCAAGAAAAGGAAAACTTCTTGGACTTTGTCAGAGCATCTTCATATCCAAGGAGTCCCTTAAAGACTTTTTTAAAGCTTCCAAGATAAATGAGCTCCAAAAGTAATTCAAGATCAGTTTAAATTATGAATTAAAAGTCTCCAAATGGGCCCTTGAAAATACCAGAAATATATACTTCTATATTTGAAAAATGAAAAGGTACCTCTCGTAAATGAGTACTTCAAAATTGCCTCCTTCTCATCTCCTCACACTGAAGCATTGACTGTGCTCCAAGGTTCTATTGAAATACCTCGGGCACATGTCTTTTGTGGTACCCAACACTTTGTACCTAGTTTGGGGTTCTTTGTGACATCACTTTACTCTGCTGGGTCTCCCTTGAGGACTGTATTGTGTCAGATTCATCTTTTGTCTTATGTAGTGACCAGCTTTGCACATTGCAGATACTCAATAAATATTGCTGGTATGGGCAAGTGAATCAGTGCTTTCTCATATTTGGCAAGTCCAGAAACAAAAACAAATATTTTGATACCAGAAGTAGGATGTCTAGAGCCAACAACTATCTAAAAGGTAACATCTGATTCTCATTGTATAATTCCTGCAAAGGAGAATCACACATCTAAACAAGTAAATGTGCTCAGGATGCAACAGCAGGCTAAGAACCCCCAAGCAATGAGTCTCCCTTTCACTCCAGGGGAGAGTATTCTGCGAGTAACCTTCATCTGTTCATTCAGTCATTCAGTCATTCAATAAACATTTGCCGAGGACATAACAGGTGCCAGGCACTGTGTGAGATTCTGAACGTACAGAGACAAGTAAAGCCCAGACTTTGTCTTCGAGAAGCTCATAGTTTGTTGGAAAAGACAGGCATGATGAAAATAATTCCAATTCAAGTGACAGAGCAAAAAAGACCAAGTGCTAAGGGATCCCAATAGAGAGAGCATAAAAAATGGAGTCTTTCTTCACATACAGAGCCAGGACCAGATTCCAAGGGGAGATGGTGTTTGAGCAAAATTTTGCAGAAGTAAAAGTGTGCCAGAGTGACAAGCAGGAGAAGCGTATTCTAGGATAAGAAATAGCCCGGGCACTGGCAGGAAAGTTGGGGTGGGAATGACAGGTTCAGGAGGAAAATCTATTTATTGTGTCTGGAGTAGGAGTAGAGCAGGGCGAGGGCTGATGACGAAGCCAAAAGAAACAAGTTGGGGCCACACTGGGATGAACACATGTCAGCAACATTTAAAAATTTGGGAAGCTTCAAAAAAAATTTATTGAAATGCAAGACAAAGTCAATGAAAGAAAGATAAAGACATGAAAATAAGAAAATAAACAGGAAGGACAGAGCAAAGAGACATATCCTGTGCGAAAGTATATCAGCTATGTTCCTTTGTTTGCTTGTGTTTCCAAGAACCAGCTCTGGTTAACTTAAGCCCAAAGGGAAGCTACTGGCAAGATCTGGGGAATTCACTGTGTCGTCCACGCAAGGCTAGAGATCTGGGCTGGACGGAAGTGGAATGCTTGCCCGGGTCAGGGGAGCAGGGACTGCTCCACAGTCTCATCCTCACACAACCACTGCAGAAAAGGAACTCTAGCCCAGGCCGGTCTTTTTATCACTCTGTTCAAAATTCGAATTCAGGGGGGAGGACTCACATTCCTTAGCTGAGGGAGGGCAGGCCTCCCAGATAAACAGTCCCACAGACTGCATCCAGTGAAGGAACTACAATTCCCCAAAAAGAAATCAGGCTAAGGTCAACGACAGACAGCCAAAAACACAAAGACAAAAAGTCCACTGCACTAAGCAATACTCCAGAAGGGAAACCAGCACGAGAAGACAGGAAGTACTTAAAGAGGTGGGAAGAAGAAATCCCTAAACTGAAGAGATCCTGGACTCTGCACATCTGCAGTTCACAACAAGCAGCTCGTAGCCTTAATGAAAAGAGTGAACATCCAGACACATCCTGGTGAGCTGCTCTAACTTCTCCAGGTGTAACCTGGAGCACCCCTCCCCCACGCCCCTGGATCTTGCTCTACACTAGGGAAGAAAGAAAGGCGTCTGTTGTTCCCATTACACTTAGAGAGATGGATGGGGAGGGAGGGAGCCATGCCCACAATTTGAACTGATCTTAAACGAAGAAAAATTCATTCTTGGCTGCCTAGAGGTCATGGTCAGAGCAGACAGCAGCCAAATTGATAAGGCACGGTGGGGGCACTGCTTCTGTGTTCAGGGTGCTCTGGGCATGAGGGAGGGCAGGAGGATGAGGGTGGGGTCCTGATAACAGCTTTAGAAAGCAATATGAAACACTATCTTCACCAGGAGCAAGGAAATGCTGCGCATATTGCCTTTAGCAAAACAGTTCTCTGAGTGCATTTTAAAAGATTTGAAAAGATCCCCTCTCTGCAAATTATTATTTGCCCTTGGAAAAGGGTGGGTGTCTACTGCCCAAAACTCACTCACAGATCAAAAAGCCCTGTAGACAGGGAGGAAGCACATCTTCACCCCACACTGATGGAGACCTCAGGAAGGACTCTCCAGTGCAGTACAAATACACCTGGATCATTTTGCCTGACTCCAAAGCCCAAGCCCACCAGGGTCCACTGTGCTTAAGCGCCATGTGTTAGACCTCATAAGCCGCGCTTTGAGAAATGTGTGGCTGTGCATTAGTGGGTCCTCCAAAATGCCCTGGGGGAGATGAGCAACACATGTAAAATTTCATGGAGCTGTACCCCTGAGATTTGTTTACTGTATGCAAATTGTACCTCAATTAAAAACATAACTGCTGGGGGCCGGGGATAGGATGCTCCTAAGTGTGGGATGTACACTGTGAATAACTGCAGGAAGGGCTCTTCAGGAGGTCAGAAGGGAGGGTGACACTCAAGCAGAAAAGGACCCCCCAGTCAGGGTGAAGCCATGAGGGGACTCCAGGGAAATATTTACCTTGTTTTGATTCTTTTTCCCTTAGCCTCTATGGAATACTATACTTAACATCCTGTTTAAGAATTTTTCCTATTTTATAATATCCTGTAGTTACCCTTGAATTTTGAGTTAAAAAAAAAGTTCTATGGTGGGGAATTAAGAAATGAGCAGCAAGGAGAAGTTGGCCTTCCCCCTTCGTTGCCCTGCAGAGGCATGAAGGGGAGGCAGGAGCCTCACAAGGGCATTCAGGGACTATGTAGGCACTGAAAGAAGTGGGATCACTCAACTGAAGAGAGAGGGGAGACAGCGTAGTGGGACACACAGAGCGGAAGTCCATGTACCTGACATCTGCACAGAGGGATCCCTGTGGTGGTCGGCCAGGGGCTGACGCAAAGATCTACTGGGCCATTCAAAGATACAGAATGAAACTTACAAGTATCCAGGCAGAAAGAGCAGGTTACTTATTTTAAAATGCACATAAAGCTTGCCTCAGACTTCTTCTCTGCAACTCTAAATATCACAAGATAATGGGCCCAAGAAACTTATACTCATTCAAGTTATTATTCAAATGCAAGGACAATAGAAATGTAATCACACACATACTCTCACACACACACACACACACGGTCTGGGAAGGTACTACCTACCCCCTGAAAGAAGAAATTACTGAAAGATGTCATCTAAAGAGATGAATAAAATTAAGTAACTCAGTATTGGGAAATTTGTGGTAAAAATTATGGGTAAAAACAAGTACCTCAAGAATAGAAAAGAGACAGTGAAAATTATGACTAATAAGACACAAAACCAGTTCTGAATCACTACTTACATGGTCATATAACAGAAACAAGTGTCAAAAAATATTATCATATAATTATATGACATAAAAAGTAATTAAATAATAATAATCTGGATCTAGAATTCCAGTTTTATCCAAAAGAACTAGAAAATGAAGTGAGGAGTAAGGAGGAATTATCTCATTCTAAATGTGTTCTCTTCTTATAAGGAAGGAATAGGTGGTTACTATTTCATTTATTGTATTGATTATTAGAGAAAAATAAGTTTAAATATATTTTTTTAACTTAGTGACAAAAAAGGGGAATAAAAATAACATATAAAGCCACTAAATCATTTGAGAGAAAAAACAACTGCAAGAAAACATAATCCTCATAGTAAAAGACCTAAGTTTTTTAAAATAATAGCAAATCTCTATAATTTTTGTTTAATGTTTTTCACCCAAAGTGTTTTCACTCACATTATCTTACCAGAGTACCATCTGATGCTTGGAATCAAATGCATTTTGTTTATCTTAACAAGCTTTGATCTTTGCCTCTTGGCCATAAAGTTGTGGGGAAAAAAATAACAAGATTTTCAAGATGGAAACATTAAATTCCATAGAATTCTCTTCCTACCTAGCAAGCTTGTGAATTGAAATTTTGGCCATAGAATGAAAACTTCATCATCAAGAACAGAAGACAGGATACTTTTCTATTCTTTTTTTCTTTTTTTTTTTCAGCTTTATTGAGGTATGATTTACAAATAATCTTTGTATATATTCAAAGTGTACATATCTTTTGATCTTTTGATGTATTTCCCAATCAAGCTAATTAACTTATCTATCACCTCACATATTTACCTTTTTTGTGCATATGGTGAGAACATTTAAGATCTACTCTTAGCAAATTTCAAGTGTACAACACGTTATTATTAACTATAGTCACCACGGTGTACGTTAGATGCCCAGAACTTATTCATCTTATAACTGAAAGTTTGTACCCTTTGACCAATATCTCCCGATCTCCCCCACCTCCTAGCCACTCGCAACCACTGTTCTACTCTCTGTTTCTATGAGTTCGACTTTTTTAGATTCCACATATAAGTGATATCATGCAGTATTTGTCTGTGTCTGACTAACTTCACCTAGCATAATGTACTCTACATTCATCCATGTTGTCAAAAATGGCAGGATTTCCTTCTTTTTTATGGGCGAATAACATTGCATGTATCTACCACATTTTCTTTACACATTCTTCTATCAATGGATACTTAGGTTGTTCATATATCTTGGCTATTGTGGATAATGCTGCAATGAACATGGGAGGGCAGATATCTCTTCGAGATGCTGATTTCATTTCCTTTGGATATATACCCAGAAGTGGGATTGCTGGATCATATGGTAGTTCTAGTTTTAGTTTTTTGAGGAAACTCAACACTATTCCATAATGGCTGCACCAATTTGCAATCCCTCTAACAATGCACAAGAGTTCCCTTTTCTCCACATTCTTGCCAAGTCTTGTTATTTTTTGACTTCTTGATAGTAGCCATTCCAACAGGTGTGAGTTGATATCTCAGTGTGGTTTTGATTTGCATTTCCCTGAGGATTAGTGATGTTGAGCACCTTTTCATGTACCTCTTGACCATTTACATGTCTTCTCTGGAAAAATATCTATTCAGGTCCTTTGCCCATTTTTTAATTGGTTTATTTTATTTTATTGCTATTGAGTCAGATGTGTTCCTTATATATTTTGGATATTAGGCCCCTATCAGATATATAGCCAGCCCTAGTGGTCTAGTTGTTAAGATTCAATCCTATCACCACTGGGACCTGGGTTCTTTTCGTGGTCAGGGAACCACACCACTCATCTGTCAGTTGTCATACAGCAGCAGCTGTGTGTGGCTGTGATGCTGAAAGCTCTGCCACCAGGATTTCAAATGCCAGCAGAGTCACCCATGGTGGACAGGTGTCAGCACAGCTTCCAGACTAAGACAGACTAAGAAGAAGGACCTGGCCACCCACTTTCAACAAATTAGCCATGAAAACCCTGTGAAGAGCAGCAAAGCATTGTCGATACAGCGCCAGAGGGTGAGAGGATGGAGCAAGAAGACGGGGCAGGGCTCCACTCTGCTGCACACAGGGTGGCTAGGAGTCGGAATCCACTCAAAGGCACCAACAACAAAAAAATCAGATATATGGCTTGCAAATATTTTCTCCCATTCTGTAAGTTGCCTTTTCATTTTGTTCATTGTTTCCTTTACTGTGCAGAAACATTTTTAGTTTGATATAGTCCCACTCACTTATTTTTGCTTTTGTTGCCTCTGCTTTTGGTATTATATATAAAAATTCATTGCCAAGACCAATGTCAAGGAACTTTTTCCATGTGTTTGCTTCTAGAGTTTTTATGGTTTTATGTCTTACATTTAAATCTTTAATCCACTTTGAGTTGACTTTTGTATATAGTGTAAGATAAGTGCCCAATTTCATTCTTTTGCATGTTGATATCCACTTTTTCCAACACTTTATTGAAAAGACTGTCCTTTCCCTATTGAGTATTCTTGGCACCTTTGGAGAAGATTAGTTAACTGTATATGTGTGGGTTTATTTCTGGGCTCTCTGTTATGTTATATTGGTCTATATGTCTGTTTTTACGCCAGTACCATACTATTTTTTTTTTACTATAACTTTGTCATATAATTTGAAACCAGGTTTGTATTTTTTCTCAAGATTGCTTTGGCTATTCAGAGTCATTTTTGATTCCATATGAATTTTAGGATTGTTTTTTCTATTTGAGTGAAAAATGCCATTGGAATTGTGGTAGGGATTGCATTGAATCTATAGAGTGCTTTAGGCAGTATGGACATTTTAACAATATTAATTCTTCCATGAACATGAGATACATTTTAATTTATGTCTTCAATTTTTTCATCAATGTCTTATAGTTTTCAGTGTACAGGTCTTTTACCTCCTTGGTTTAATTTATTCCAAAGTATTTTATTCTTTTTAATGCTATTGTAAATGGGATATTTTGAATTTATCTTTCTGATAGTTTGTTAGTGTATGTAAACACAACTGATTTTCATATGTTGATTTTGTATCCTGCAACTTTACTGAATTTTGTTTATTAGTTCCAACAGTTTTTTTGGTGGAGTCTTTAGGGTTTTCTATATATAGGATTATATCATCTGCAAACAGATACAAATTTACTTCTTCCTTTCTGATTTGGATGTCTTTTACCTCTTTTTCTTGCCTGATTGCTCTGGCTAGGACTTCCAGCATTCTGTTGAATAGAAGCGGCAAGAGCAGGAGTCCTTGTCTTGTTCCTGATCTTAGAGGAAGAGCTTCCAGCTTTCCACTGTTGAGCAGATGTTAGCTGTGGCCTTGTCATATTTGGCCTTTATTATGATAAACTATGTTCCTTCTATACCTATTTTATTGAAAGTTTTTATCTTGAATGAATGTTGAATTTTGTCAAATGCTTTTTCTGTATCTATTTAAATGATCACATGATTTTTATCATTCACTCCGTTAATGTGGTGTATCACGTTTATTGCTTTGCGTATGTTGAACCATCCTTGTAGCTCAGAGATAAATCCCACGTGAGCATGGTGTATGATTCTTCTAATGTGCTGTTGAATTCAGTTTGCTAGTATTTTGTTAAGGATTTTTGCATCTATATACATTGGGGTATTGGCCTGTAGTTTTCTTTTCTATAATGCTCTTGTCTGGGTTTGTTACCTTGTTTCCCCAATACTAAGAAGTTTGGCACTTGCATTTTCCTGTTGTGAATACTTTGTGTATTTCCCCTTTCCAACTCCTTACTGAGAGTTGGAATTATAAGGGTTTTCTTGATGCTTAAAATGAATCATGGTTTTTGCCTATGATTTCTGTGCTGTGAAATATGACTACGTATGATTTATATAAAAATTCTTAACATCAGCTATCACAAAAAATATTTTTTTGTAGTTATAAAATCATAATCTCATCCCAACGGCATGACTGTCAGCTATGACTTTTATAGTATCTGACTATGGTATTTCTACAATACCAATTAAATACAAAAAGTTAGGTAGATGTGTTCTCATTTTTTCTGTTTGCAAGTTTAATCCTGGGCTAAATCATTTACCTTCTGGATTTTGATGATTAAAAGAATTGTTCCTAAATTTCTATCATCACTCTCAGTGGGAAAAAATAAAAAATCTTTGCAAAAGTTTTAGATCATTCTTAATATTCTATAGACATATTAGACAAGAAAACTTTCCACACTAGCCAAAAAAAATCATTGTGAATTAAGGTTAAGTTGGCTTTTAATCAGTGGTTGCTCTAAGTCTGAAAAAAATTTGATCTAATGATGCTTTCATTTGTTAAGTGGATTTAAGTTTGAGGATAATTCTTGAAAATTAAGCAAAAATCCTGCTTTATGTTACATTATCCAAGAAAGAGCAATTCCAGTTTTCATTTAAGCCCCAGCCTATATCAACATAGTTTTATGTTGCTATCTTAGAGCTAAAAGAACAGAAGGTCTGCAAAATTCATTCTCCCCCAAGCATTTAGAAAACTTATTCTCTTATATTTCTGGATTTCAATTACTCAATTGCTTCAGTTGAGGTCAGTCATAACTTAATAACGTGAATTACAACTTGCCATTTCCTGAATTATCTTTCCTGTGTATTCAGGTCCAGATCATGTAGTGCATCAGACACACAGATAGCCATATGACCCACTCGCATTTATTGGGACTATTGGCACAAATAGCAGAATTAGGAGGCACAGTTACATAGTCGCATAGATACGATTATTGGCTTATAGATAGAAAAAGTAACCGAAGTTCACCAGTTAGCTGTATGCTATGCTACCTGGAACTCTTCTAACTGTTGCCTCAAAACATCGAGAGTTAAATGATGTGGGCAAGCCTTGGAAGAGTGTGGAAACAACATAATATTTATTTCACAAGAAACACCTTTTTAATACCCAATCTCCTGGCTTTATTGATTAATATTGATAGTGATTCCTCATTTTCTTATGTTCATTTCTCCTTGCTGGTAAGACTGCTGTATCAGTCCCTAGCACTAATGGAGCATATACTGTACAACAGGCACTATGCTGAGCACTTGACTTTTATGATCTCATTCGATATGCCATAGGTCCAGGGCTCTTTATTTCTTAAAATATTGTCATTTCCTGGGGTTTCCCTTTAGTTTCACATGCCTTGGTCACTTTTGTTGTTGTAGAAATGTTGTCCAAATGTAGGTATGGAAATAGGTAAAGATAGATGCAAATATATCTTTAAAAAACATTTCAACTCAAAATTAAGTTTATTGTTCACTTATCAACAACTAAAATGTCAAGAAAAGCATGCCATGACATGTTCTAGTCCAATTGTCATCATCCAACAAGTCGGGCAAACTTGATTGAATTTAGCACTCATTTCAGCATAGCCAGTTGTTCATCAACGGTAAGGGGAGCTTGAATCAAGGTGGGGAGAGGGAATCATTCTCAGTTAGAACTAGATTCCATGCATTTTAAGCAGTGATGCTCAGATTCAGACTCTGCCAAAGAATAATCAGACATTTGTCACTCAGGAGTCACTGAACACTTAGAGGAGTAGCCTGGGAATACCCCTTAGTGACTTTCCATCAGGAAGTGTGGCTTACCTTGGTTTCTGAAAATGGAACCACACTACCTGTGCCAGCCCCTATGGCATCTGCGTATGATTGAGAAGCCCCTGTCTCTTCCAATCATTTTGAATTAAGTGAAGTTAAATTCACTTTTATTCTAGCTGTGATTACTACAAGTCTGAAAAGAATAGAAGCAATAGGTCTGCCAAGTTCATTGTAGAGATGAATGCAGCCCTGCACCAGAGTCCACAGCTTGCTGAGCACTGAGCAGCATGGATTTTAGCCCCAAGTCACCTGCTTGGCCTGGTGGCCTGTGCCTGCACAGCCCTTATCTTATCCGGTTCACTGGGGCCTGTGACAGTCAGAAAATGCCGGAGCACAAGGGAGTACACCAGGAACTCTTGGTAATCATTTTACTAATATTTCATGCTAAACCTTCATGCACACTCTCTCTCCGGACACGCTGAAAGTCAAATTATACTTAAAAGTCTACATCTAAGTAAAAAATGTCACCTATGTTTCTATATTCTTCAAAAAAACTATAACAAACCACTAAAATGAAAAGTGTTACCACCACCACCACCACATACACACACACTCCCCACACTAAGCCTTTGTCAAATTTCTAACTGTAGTTGAATTTGGCAGACACAATTACGGAATCTGATGATGAGCGAATGACGATTTTGTACAGAAAGGCTCCAATGAATCCTGAGGAGATGGGAAAGGCAGGGGTATCAGTCAGGAAGACAGAAACACACCAGGAATTTTGAACAAAAAGGAGTGGATACAGTGAACTGACTATGAAATTATTGGAAGCGTTGAGCAAACAAAAAAGAGAAGGTAAGTTAACCCAGAAATTTTAGGAAGCCTATTGGTAGGTCAGAGACCAAGGCTGTCGGTTTTTCCATCCTTCTAATAGAACCTTATGCTTGTTGGCAGAGAGGGTCACTTTGAGGAATGTCAACCCCTCTCACTCACTGATAGAAGCTCAGAGCGGTTGTGACCCACATGCCATAGTCACCCTCGTCCTGGGATGAGTTGAGTAAAGCACAACAGATGTGGCAGAAGGAGGGGCCAACATGAGAGGAGTGTGGTCAGCCGGTGTGAGATGAGGATCGCGTGAGGAAGAGCGAGATACCCAAGGGAGCAGGCAGTTGAAAACTGGATTGACTGTTTGTTGAGAAGAAAAGACAGGAAACAAATGTAGAGCATTATCAAGACAGTAACACTTTTCATTTGGACAGCCATCTATTCTACTAAGTGTCATCACAACATCACCTCATTTAATCCTCACAAGTTAGAGGGCACTAGACGGGAGACGGCTCACAAAGAAATAGCAAAGGATGATGGAATCGCTCAGAAATATAACAAGACAGGTGCCCCAGCAGTGTGGGGAGGAATGAGCTTCAGCAAGGAGGCAGCGGTGAAACGCTGAGAGACGCTAAGAAGAACGAGGCTGTGGAAAGGCAAAAAGGAGCCACTGAAAACCCTGAGTAGTTCACTCAAGAGACCAGGGGGACAGAAGCTGGGTCGCAAAAGCAAGAAGAGGGTCAGAACAAACGCAGGGGATGGATCTCACTCGCTTTGTCATGGAAACAGCAGAACATGAGACAACATTTCACTTTGTGCACACGCGGGTGTGTGTCTGGTTGGGGCTCTTTTTAGTGAAAGCTGCACTTACTGCCTCCAGTTATAGTGACATCTACAGTTTGGTGTTTTGAAGAGTGAGATTGGAATTCTCCCTCTCTCTCTCTCCCTCCCACAGCCCTCCTGCTCTCCCTCCATCCCCAGCCTCAGAGGGAAAGTTGCCAGGGTGCGGAGAGGACGTGTTTGATCCACCTGGGCCCCATGTTTTTGTGCTCTCCTTTTGACTTTTTAGACTTTTTACATACAAAGAGAATTTGTCAGCACAACCTAACCTTTTAATTACCAAAGGAATTCAAACCTTAATACATAAATATCCTTCTCGATGATCATTGTTTCATTCTTTTCAGAGTGCTGAAGTCCTCCGTGTCCCCTATCAGCAGCTCACAGACCCTACTAAAAGAGTCTACCACAGAAAGTCATTCTAAACGGCACCACTGTCTCTGGTGAAAAAAAGTTTAAATCAAAGGGGGCATTTAAATGGCATTTCAGTTTTCTTTTCTGTTTTAAAAAGTGGGCTTGCAGCTGGAGGATTAGGTATCTCAGCTTGGCGGGACGGGAGGCCTGTATCACTCTGTTGGAGCCTGCACGCATTTCCCCGTCACTGAGGACTCGCGGTTTGGCTTCATCTAGTCACCAGGTGACAGGCTCTTCCGCTTTGGCAGCGTCACCTAACTTCAGATAGAGGGACTTCCCGCCAGAGCGACATTATTTCACTGGAATCCGCTCCTCCTCCCACTAGGGCATTTTCTTTTTAGTTTCGGCAGACAGTGCGGTCTAAGGTAAGGTTTCCATTCTCACCGAGGAATTCTTTCCAAACAGACCAATGAACTGGCCCTGTTGATTGCTTGAGAAATAAAGTTACTGCTATACAGAGGTTCCTTTTTCACGACTTGAGTAGTATTAACATCTTCCACAAACCGTGTCGGAAGTTTGCCTGCCTAACTCTGTGTTTGCTAAGACATTTTTAAAGCTGCTTTAATCCTCGTTTTTCACAATAGACCAAACATGACTGAATCAGTCATGGACTTATAGAGCCCCTGGGAGATAAATCACACAACACCTGCCTGCTGGTATTATCTGGAATCTATCGAGTTTCAGCCTCGCCAAGTATTACCAGCCACGTTAGCCTGTATCACACCTTGTTAGCCATTGTCATAAAAAGGGGAACCCACAAATTACTGCAGACAGGAAAGGGGCTGAGGCTGGTGCTCCTGAATTCTGATTCTCCCTCAGAGATCGCCCTCCCACGATTCTCTAGAGCCTATGTCTTCTGCATCGTTAAATTATACTCTCACCTCAAGAATCTATTTCAAATGCCACCTTTCCAGTGACACCTTGACCAATTGTACTAAGTCAGAGTATGTCCCCCCTTGGAATTCTGGGAGCTTTTAGTCTGTCCTGCCCAGGTGGGATTAAGTATTGGTACCCCATATGGTCGGTTATATTTTCATGTACTGCTTCCTCAGACACTGCTCATAAACACTCTGAGGATGAGGACTGCCCCCTTTGTGCCCACCATGAGTGCATGAGCTGCACAGAGTGGTTACTCAACAATATGGTGATGTCTCCACATTTGCCACAAGCTGCCCTGGTCTGTTCCTCAAGTCCCCATGCACACGTGTTAGGTATTTTACCAAATCATAACTTTCCTGAGGACAAGACTTTTGTCCTCCACTCCTTGGTTATACCCACAAGGCTTAAGACACACTTGAGGATCTCCATAAAAATGTATTGCTTGACTGATTGATTAACCAATATAGCCATCTTCATTCTTCTATGAATTTTAGTTGTCCTAAGGATGTTCTGGTTCATAGCAGAACTGGATCTGAGCACACTCGCCCCTCTCATCTCTTATTTTGGACCTCCAGATGGTCTAAGATGTGTAAATCAAACACACTGATCATAAAACCAGTTGGCCGCGGTCTGACGCAGGGCCTGAGGAGACACGAAGTTGCAGGCTTCTGTGCTGGAAACAGCATCAGACTGTCCAATTACAAATAACTCAAGTCTGTGCCTTTTATACTTCACCTACCACTTTAAGCCAAGGAGAAAACCTAAATATACTAATTCTAACCAGTATTTGGGGAAAAAAAGAAGATGCAAATATTTGAAGTGAATAACTTTAAACTTCAACTATAGATACTGTGAAATCAATTCCCTAATTACATATATAATAAATCATTTTCCCCTCAGCAAGAAAACTAATTAATGAGCAAAACACAGGCAGAGAATCACCATTCCTTAACAGATGCTTATTTATAATTGTCAGGTTACCAGAGAAGATCGTGTTCAGAAGGAACAAACTTCAATTCCTTCTATTTCCGGTCTTCCTGCTCTGGCTAACAATTGCTGTACTGAAAGCCAGAACTCCCCTGAAGGAGAATAATCAGGGCTCTGGCAGGTTAGAAGCCCGGGTACCAGTTAATAATCCAAGAGCAGTAAGCTGTCAAGTTGTTCTCATGTGCTTTCCCTGAAGAAATGTCATTTGGGGCAAAAGATCTCTTGCAGAGGTTTCCTTCTCTTTCCACCAGAGAGACCAGTCTGGGAGGAAACGTCAAATGCAGACCATGGAGTGAATTGGGAGACACACTGCAGACCTCACAAAACAGAGGCTATATTTTTAAGGATTTTACTTCTCTTTTATTGACTAGCCAGCCTCGAAAAAAAGTCATGTTCCCCCCTCGTAAATACATCCTTTAATTTGAATGATAAATACTCTTGCACCTGCCCAGACTCTTAAATGTTTGCAAGAGAGTTACAGTGACTAACGGATTCCTTCTAGCCTTCCAGGCCTCCCTGCCTGCGGGTGATCTCATCTCTCTCTGACCCCCACCCCCAGCACTCGCTGCCGCTCAGCATGGCTCATCCACAAGGGCTTGCTGGTGCTCCCCTTCGGATTGTTCTGTTAGTGAACTCTGCAGTCTCAGTTAGCTCTCTGTGCAAGTTACGTCTTGGCTCCTTAACTGGACTGAAGACTCCCAGCGGACAAGTCAGCAGCTGTCTCTTCAGACTAGTTGCTAAGAAATTAACCCCTCTTTTCCAGTGGTCGGGCTCCAGCCTGTCCTTGATAATTCATAGCAAAACGATTCCGTGCAAGTAAGAAGAGTGTGGAGATGCGTGCGGGGTGTTCTAGGGATGGAGAGGAGCTGGAATCTCAGGAATGTAAAGGGAACTTGACTTCTAAAAATAAGAATTGTGAAGTTTAGAGCCCTAGAAGTTCCCTGCCTAATTCTGTGTTCCAGCCAACATTCATGGCACTCGGCTAGTAGGAAACAGAAGTGGCCCTCAATCTACTCGTTAACAACTCATAAAACAGCGCCTCGACTGCACACCGCCACGTGCGGTTCTCAGCGCCTCCCAGGCAGCCCCTGACCGCGTTCCGGGCGGCCGGGGGAACAGGGGCTACCGCCACCCCGCTTCCCACACCGCGGGCCGGGAGAGCCAGGACGCAGCCCCGCGGTCAGCCCTGCGCCGCGCCGCCTTTCCTCGCCCGCTTCCAGCGCTACGGGCGCCTCTCCTTGTCTTCGTGTATCTTCCGCCACAATAATGCACCACGGGACTGATGGAACTTCCCAAAATTCTCTGAGTGAAAGAAAGTGGAATTTTTTTAACGGTTCACCCTTTCTATCCTAATAATTCCTGGTTGTGCGGCTGCACAATTACAGGGGTGCCATTCACACCGTCTTCTATATAATAGAGCCCTCTGGATTTGTGCAAGGCAGCCCAAAGTCCGGGCCTGCCTCTTTCCTCCTTCTTGCTTGAGAATTAATATGGATTATTCATTTGAACATTGTAGATGCACAAAATCACTCGGATTCTTGTGGTCCCCTGGCGCTATATAACTTAGGGTCCTTCATGTTGTAAGTAGTGGAGACCAACTCCATCTGACCTCCACACGAAGAGAGGAGTCACTGGTTCCTGTAACCAGAGGGACATCTGGAGCTCCACCTGACTTCAGGCACAGTGGAATCCAGACGTTCAAACAATGTCATCAAGTGCGGTCTTTGGTTTGCTCTGATTTCTTCTCTATTGGCTTCACTCTTTTAAGACAATCATCAGCAGTTTTAGGCTTGAAACTAGCAACTCTAGAGGATAGAGAGTATCGCTTTGATGTAGCTCTACCAACAGGCCAGGGAGGGCTCTGATTGACCAGTCTAGGTTATCTACCCACTCCTGAACGCATCTTGTGGCCTGAGGAACCCAGAACTCCCAGGGGCCAAGCCAACATCTTTTGGCCACCTGTGGGGAGGTCACCCCCACCTGAACCCACATGAAATGGGTTCTTCATAAGAAAGAGAAAAAGATGGTGAACAGATAAAAACAACAAATTCTCATAGCGAAACTATCAACGCACATATAAGAGTACATTTTAAAAACATTCCCAATTACATTCTCTGCATGTACTTTATTCTCTGCAGAATCCAATAGGCTAGGCAAGCTTGTTACTGTGGATAAGTCAAATGCTCTGAGCCTCAGTTTCATGTGAGTAAACTGGTCCAAATGATCATTAAGAACCTTTTTTCTCCTAAAAAAAAGTACATAATTTAAGTAGTTTTCTCCATTAGAAACATACCAACTCAAAAAAATTATATTATATTAACAATCAAAACTGCATTCTGCCCCAGCTGCTAGGTCACAGAATTATGTAAATTCTTTAATTCCTTCAATTATCTGAATTACAAGTTAACACAATAACTTTCTAAGAAAAACACTTCAGTTGCTCTTGTTTATAGAAAAGTTTTATCTAGAGAAGATCACACACAGTGGCTGTATTTGCAGTTTAAAATTTTGAAATATGTCTGGAAAACTACTTACATTTGGAGGTATGATAATTTTGCTTTGTAGATCCATTCATCAAGTGACACCATCTTTTTTAGAAAGTTATTTTCTGGGAAGAAAAATAATGATATACACCACCCTAGGTGTGTTGTTCAGATTACGTCTTAGTCCATTCAGACTGCTATAACAATATGCCACAGACTGGGTAGCTTATACACAACAGACGTTTATTCCTCACAGCTCTGGAGGCTGGGAAGTTCATGATCAAGGCACCAGCATGGTCGAGTTCTGGTGAGAGCCCTCCTCCTCGTGCATAGCTGGCACCTTCTTGCTGTATCCTCACGTGGTGGAAGGGGCTAGGGAGCTCTGTGGGGTCTCTTTTATAAGAACACTGATCCCATTCATGAGGCTCCATCCTCATGACCTAACACCTCCCAAAGGCCCCACCTCCTAACACTATCACCTTTGAGGGTTAGGATTTCAACACGAATTTGGGGGAAACACAAATATTCAGACCATAGCAGACTACATTTCCAGTCTGCAGCTCTGTGAATTCCAACAAGATGGACCAACTCATATCATGACAGAAAGGACGTTATGTGCACCAGTGAAGCAAATGCAAGGATGAACCATGAATATCTAGGAATGTCACATCTTTGATTTTGACCTAAATCATTGAAAAGTTGCTTTTAAGAAATTAAGTGGGTTGATTTTTTTTCCTATAAATAGTCATTCTAATGTGAAAACCTTTACTATAAGCTGAAAACTGTTTGAAGAATAAACTATAAAGCTCTCATCTGGCCTCTAAGCTCTCTTTTTACCATTTTAAAAACGACTTCCATCATTGCTAAAAGTCATGGATTCCAGACGTATGTTTGATAAATCCAGCAAGAACACACAACAATATCTGAATAAGATGTAAGAATATTAGGCAGGCAGCCAGATGATCTCTTTCCTCTACAATGACTAATGACTATATGTGGAAACCTTCAGAAGTTCAGGGCTATGTAGCCAGAGCATAAATTCAATCAATCTTGCTTCCTCTCCTTGGCTTATAAACCCCTTCAAGTCTTCCATTTTCCTGAGATTTCACATTCCACACCAGTTACCATCTCATCATGTAACACTTTAATTTTGACTTTAACTCTGTATTCCATTGTCTAGAACAACCTTTTAATATTTGTAAATGAAAAATGTTTGGGGAAGCATAATCCACATCCTAGGACTACATGTTTTTTATCTTCTTGAAATATCCAGACTGGTAGTATTCAGCTCTTATAATCATTCCCAAGCATGTTAATATCTGACTGCATTGTTCTGTGGTCAAAAGAAAATGTGAGACTTCCCGTTGGCCGACAGCTGAGAGCTGTGCTGGCATTTCCAATGACAGCTCGGAAGCAGCAGCCTTGAGGAAGGTAAGCCCCTGCTCTCTCAAACCTAGAGGTTCAAGCTCAATCTTCTTTACCTGCGTTAGCCCAAAGGACGTCATGACACCCACCGTTACTTCCAGTATGGAGTCTGAGGGTGAATAAACTGGTCCAAATAAGAACAGTTTTGTTACGTGAAACTGATTGTGAATTTTATAATAGCATTTAAGTTCTTTCTAACATATTAATTGATATGTGCTCCTTCAAGCCCAAATTCCTGAAAAGGAAGATTGTTCTCACAATGTTTCCAGCTCAGTTTTCACAATATCTGAAACCCCTATCTAGCCTATCCTATTTAAAAATGCCAGACAGCTCTTAGACGCCTATAATTTGAGGCTGGCTTCTACCCATTTCTTCTGCTCCTATTTGAAATATGTAAACGCAGATATTTCCCTAACACTGAAAGAGGTTTTGAATTTTTTAACTAATCAAAATCTAACAGTAAAATAAAATTGAGAGCATTCCTAGGTCTATGACTGTCACCAAACCCTATTCATTCCAACTCCTAATCATTGTTTGAATTCTACTTCTACTCCTTAACCATGATTGCCACTGCCCTAGTTAAGAACAATTTCTCCCTTGATTCCTGCATCAGTGGGTTAACTAGTCTACCTGCCCATAGTCTCACCCATCTATAATCCATCCTCCTCACCATCAACTGGAAAAGCTCTTTAAAAATCCCTTTTGAGGAGTCCATATCTATAAAATAGTTGTTAGGGGTTGGACACACTGCAATTTCCCTCCCCATTATTGATTTCCCCTTCATCCTTATTAATAAAACTCTTCATTTTTAAGAATGGCAATGTGCCTACTTAAAAATATGTATTTCCTAGACCCACTGTGACCAGTTCTGGCCAATGATATCTAAGTAGAAGTCTCTGGGTGGCACTTCTGGGAAGCTTTCTTATCCTGATCAAATGAAAGAGTTGACATGGGCCTTTCACCCTTTTCCCTTCCCTTTCATTCCTACCTGGAATGCATCAACAATGGCAGGAAGTATGGCAGCCATTTTGATACTATAAGGAAGGAATGCACTCACCAGGTGGAGAAGCAGTTCAGTAGGAGAAGTGGGGTCCCTGTCGGCAACTTTGAGCTGCCGTACCAACCCTGGCTGCACTGCACGCCTCTGGTCTCACTTCCCACTTCTTATGAGAGAGAAATAGCCCTTATTTTCTTAAAAAAATGTTTTTTGAGTTTCTGTTCCTAGCAGCCAAAGACAATATTACTGAGAGAGGGGATCAGGATAAAAGCCTTTTAAATTCCTTCTAGATCAAATGCTACCTGGTTCCAGGATTCAGTGCAAATTCATGTCCTCAATAGGATTTGATCAAAGAAAACTCATGCCAGGTTATCTTACCTCTAACACCAAAATGCCCTTCTAGAGGCTATACCTGATCAAATGGTTTCCCAAATAGAGCTCACTGATGTGTGCCTTTTATGTGGAATAATCAATGCTACAGAAACAGAGAGAGCATTTATTCCACTGAAAGCTTTACTTATTTATTTACTTTATTTATGCACTGAAGAGTAAAAAAGGAATGAAATATAGAGCCCTTACACTTAAGAAACCCACAATCTAGTTGGAAAGATAAGAAATAAACATGAAAAAATTATTGTAATGAAAATAGCAGATTAAGACAAGACTAGAAAAGACTTTATAAGACAGAATGCAGATTTATCTTTTCTTAAAAAACTGTAGAGACAATGAGAGTGTTAGAGAAATGTAAATCAGGAAGAGTGCCCTTTAACTGAATATTGAAAGGAATAATAGGCATTAGAAGATTTTTTTTAAGTCTCTGGCCACAATAGCATGGTGGATTCACACTTAGGAGTATCCTCCCTCTTTCAAACACATAGCAATTATAAATAAAATATAGAAATTAAAAAGAAAAAGACAGAACCAGTTTCAAAAACAAGAGACGGATATCCACAGAAGACAGAAATAAAACAGCCAGTCTGATTAAAGCCACCAGCCTGCTGGTGATAGCAGCCAGAGATTGGCTCCTGTGGGTTAGAAAAAACCAGATGTTCCTGATATCACATGGCCAGCGGGCTGGAGCCTGAGCCAGAGGCTGGGATGGTGCTCCACGCTGGCAGATAAGGAAACAGCACTGGACACTCCCTAATAGAACAGACTGAGCAAGCAGCAAGCTGGAGAGATGGGAAAGCTCAGACACGGCCTCGTGACCAAAGTCAAACAAGCCACCTGCTGACCAGGGGCTGAGTCTGTCGTATCCTGCCTGCGACTGGGGATGGGCATTGCCAAAATAATGTTATAAAACCTGGGCTGGACCGGGGCCTAGAGATCCTGGCAGAAAAAACTGGAAAACTGACAGACAAGGAGGAGTGAGACCAGAGAAGGAATAGAAAAAAAAAATAAACAAACAAACAAACCTAAAACTTACTGTGTAAAATGAGCCTGAAAATCTGAATTCCAAAAACTATGGAAAAATCTAATATAAATAAGATGGCCATAACATTTTTAAATGGAGAAAAATATATTCCAGGTAAAAATAATGGGATGAAACAGTACAATTTAGACTTTACATAAGTAAATTTAGATGCTTAAAGAGATAAATGAATTAAGTTCTATTAAAAGAAAGCAAGAGATTATTGGGGAAGGAAGGAAGATGGACAAAATTAAAGCAGAAACAGGAATAAATTATTGAAAACCATTCAAAAATATTGGAAATAAATATATAGTCAAGTAAATTTTGAAAAGAAAACCCAACAGGATAGATGTCAAAATGGAAACAGTCAGAAACTAAATAAGAGAGTCGGACATAATACTGATGAAGTCACCTGAAATAGAATTTTTTAAAAAATATGCAAAACCCCATTTAAGATTTGAGAGTATATTTTAGGTGTCCTCAGCCAGGCACTGGTGACATTTTGTGCAGGGTAATTCTTTGTTGTGGGGGGCTGTCCTAGGCTGTGTAGGACGTTTAGCAGTATTCCCGGACTCTACCCAGTAGAAGTCAGTAGCATCCCCTACTGTGAGAACAAAAGTGTCTCTAGACACTGCCAAACGTCCCCTGGGGAGGTGGGGCAAAACTGCCTCCTCCTGAGAATCGCGGCTCTAACACGGATCTAAAGTGAGGTGCACAAAAGACAACAGGAGGAAGAGGAGACAGCAAGAGAGGGAGAGATGACAGCTGAGAGCTTTTCAGTAACAGGTGCTCAAATCAAAAATGCATCCCGAGTATGCTACAGGAAAAAAGAAGAAACTCTAAACATAGGCACACTATTTTCTCCTTTTTGTATTGAGATACAATTGACATGTAAAATATTAATATCAGGTGTACAACATAATGTTGCAAAATGATATACATATTGCAAAATGATCACCACAACAAGTCTAGTTAACAACCATCACAACACATAGTTACAAATTGTTTTTCTTGTGATAAGAATTTTGACGAATTACTGTCTAAGCAACTTTCAAATATACAATGCAATACTATTAACTATAGTCACTATGCTGCACATTACATCCCCATGAATTATTTATTTTATAACTAGAAGTTTTGACCACATTTACCCACTTCACACACAACCCACCCCTTGCCTCTAGCAATCAATCTGCTTTCTGTATCTCTGAGTTCATTTTTTTTTCCACATGTAAGTGAGATCATGCAGTATTTGTCTTTCTCTGTCTGACTTATTTCACTCAGCATAATGCTCCCAAGGTCCATCCATTAATAAACATTAATGATAAAGAGAAATCTAAAGAGCCACTAGAGAGAAAAGACAAATTACCTACAAGGAAAAATAATTAGACTGACCTCAAAACAATAGATTTCAAAAAACGATGATGTAAAAGAGATGAAGTAAAGCAACTCTTAATTTAGAATTTTATACCAATCACTCAAAATTAAGAGCAAAATACAGGTACTTTTAGACACGCAAAAACTAAGAGTTATCTAGCTAAATCCTAACAATGAAGTTTTAAGGTATATAAGAAATAATATTAAGCACAGCAAATGATAAAAACATATTGGCTAATTTAATTAAAATTTAGTGGGAAAACTTTAACTCTTTTTGCATTAAAAGAGCACATCAAAACAAAATTCTAGATTGCAATCATAGAAGGAGGGTTAGGGAGTGATGTTTAATGGGAAAGTATGCTAAGATTTATGTCATGTTTGAAAGGAAGAAAGAAATACTGAATGACTTTAAGTCTTATTATAAAAGTATATGATTTGTTTTTATGTTTTTATTTATTTTTTTATTGCAGCAACATTGGTTTATAACATTATATAAATTTCAGGTGTACATCATCATATTTCAATTTCAGTGTAGAGTACATCATGTTCAGCACCCAAAGACTAATTACAATCTACCACCACACACATGTGCCTAATCGCCCCTTTCAAAGGGTGTGTTTTTAAAAAGTAAGATGATAGGGCCGGCCCGGTGGCTCAAGTGGTTAAGTGCACGTGCTCCACTTTGGCAGCCTGGGGTTCATGGGTTCATATCCCAGGCACACACGGACACACCACTTGTCATGCCACGCTGTGGTGGCATCCCATATAAAGTAGAGGAAGATGGGCGCAGACGTTAGCTCAGGGCCAATCTTCCTTGGCAAAAAAAGAGGAGGATTGGCATCGGATGTTAGCTCAGGGCTGATCTTCCTCACAAAAAAAATGAATAAATAAATAAATAAATGAAAAGTAAGATAATAAATATAGCCATAAAATCTATGCCTTCTAAACCAGCAGACAAAAAAGAAATAATTTTTGATCAAGAGGCTCTGCATTTTCATTTTACACCAGGACCTGCAAATTATATAGCCAAACCTAGTGAACAGAGAGGGATAGTGGCTCTACTTACCTGAGGACACAGTCATGGTAGAAGCAAGCAATTAACCAGAAGAATATTCAAGGACTTATTATCAGGGAGTTCCAGGAGGTGGGAGAGGCATGGGGGCTTGATAAGGTCTCCACATATTCCAAGTTGATTCAAGGCTGTCTGCATTTGCAGCAGACATCAGAGCTGGTCCAAGCCACTCATGTATCCCTAGCTGACAGAGCCCATGCACATGAGCAGGGGAGATGCAAGAGGTCTAGCCTAAAATAAAAGCTGAGGCAGACTTGAAAATGGGCTGAATCTGAATGTGCTCCTTGGCCCACATATAAATCCATTAGCAGAGAGTACAAGCCTTACTGGCTTACATGTTTGGGAACAACCTCTCTAATCTTTGGCTGATTGCTAAGCTATGCAGACATTGAGATAAACCCAGGAAACAAGGCTTAAAAATTAAAAATTAACTAAGAAAAACCATCAGCAGTCACGCATTATGGGGAGATAGACTTTTCAGATTTAGTCTAGGCAAGTTATTAAACAACAGACTGACAACCCTCAGGGAGAAACCCAGAATGTTGCTACAACATATTACCAAAAATGTCTATAATTCAACAACAAAAAAATTAGTGGGCACACAAAGAAACAAGGAAGTGTGACCAGTAATCAAGAAAAAAAAGCAGTCAATAGAACCTATAGGAATGTCCCCAGATGATGAATTTAGTAGACAAAGACTTCACAGCAACTACAAATATGTTCAAAAATTTAAAGGAACCATGTTTAAAGAATTAAAGGAAAGTATGACAAGAATGGCTCAATGACTAATCTGAATAAGGAGAGAAAAAATATTTTTTAAAAGAATCAAATGGAAATTCTGAAGTAGAAAAGTACAATAACTGAAATAAAAAATTTACTAGGGGAGCTCAATGGCAGATTTGAGCTACAGAAGAAAAAAATCAGTGATCCTGAAGATAGGTCAATAGAAATTATCCAAGCTGAAAAAACAAGATTGAAGAAAAGTCATCAGAGCATTAGAGAACTACAGGAACAACATCAAGCGTACCAAAATATTTGTAATGGTAGTCCCGGAAGAAAGGGAGAGAGAAACATGCAGAAAAAGTATTTTAAGTAATAATGGTCTGAAAGGTTCTAAACTTGATGAAAAACATTAATATATAGATCCAAGAAGCTCAACACATCCCTAGTAGGATAAACACAAAGACATCCATGTCTAGGCACATCACATTTAAACTGTTGGTCTATAGATTCAATGTAATCCCTGCTAAAAGCCTAATTGTCCTTTCTGTAGAAATTGACAGGCTAATCTCAAAATGTAGATGCAAATGCAAAGGGTCTACAAAGCCAAAAGAATTTTGAAAAAGAAGAACCAGTTGGAGGACATATACTACTCAATTTCCAAACCTACTATAAAGCTACAGTCACTAAGATTGTGCAATGTTGGTAAAAATAAGCATAGATCCGTGGAACAGAATTGAGAGTTCAGAAATAAACCCTTGCATTTATGGTCAATTAATTTTTGACAAAGATGCCAAGACAATTCAACTGAGAAATGATAGTCTTTGCAACAAATGATGTTAGGATGATAGGATATTGATATGCAAAAAGACAAAAGAAAAAAAACTTAGACTCTTACGTGACGCTATACACAAAATAACTCAAATTGGATCCTAGACCTAAATTAAGTTTTAAACTATAAAACTTTTTAAAGAAAAGATAAGGGAGAATCTTTGTGGTCTTGGGTTAGGCAAAGAGATCTTAGACACAACACTATGAACATGGTCATCAAAAATGTTAAATTGGACTTCATTAATATTAAAAATGTTTTGCTTCAAAAGACACAATTAAGTAAATGAAAAGACAAGCCACAGACTGGGAGAAGATATTTGCAAATCATATATCTAATAAAGGACTTGTATTTAGAATATATAAAGAATGCTTACAACCCAATATAAGAAGAAAAACAACTCATTTTTTTTTTATGGGAAAAAGACTTGAATGGACATTTCACCAAAGAAGACTAATAAGCACATGAAAAGGTGTTCAACATCATTAAACATCAGAAAAATGCACATTAAAACCAAAATGAGAATACCACTGCACATCCACTAGAATGACAATATTCAAAAAGACAGACGATGCCAAGTGTTGGTAAGGATGTAGAGAAACTGAAACCCTAATTCATTGCTGACAGGAATGTAAAATAGTACAGACACTTTGGAAAACTGTTTGGCAGCTTTTTAAAAAGCTAAATAGAACATTACCATGTATTCAGCATTTCCACTCTTAAGAATATACCCAATAGAAATGGAAATATGTCTACACAAAGACTTGTGCGCCAATGTTCACAGCAGCAGTAGTCATAAGAGCTACAGACTGGAAATAATTCAAATAATCATCATCCAGTGAAGGGATAAACAAAGTATTATATATCCATACTATCCAGCAACGAAAAAGAACAAAATACTGATACGTGGTACAACATCGAAGAACCTTAAAAACATTAAGTGAAAGAAGCCAGACACAAAAGACTACATATTGTGTAATTCAATTTATAGGCAATGTCCAGAAAAGGCAAATTTATTAGAGACAGAAAGCAGATCAGTGGTTGTCTAGGGCGGGGGACATAGAGTGGGAGTAAGGATTGACTGCAAACTGGTTTGAGGGAAATTTTGGGGGTGATGGAAGAGTTATAAAACTAGATTGTGGTGATGACTGCACAACTCTATAAATTTGCTAAAAAAATCTTTGAATTATATACTTAAAATGGATGAATTTCATGGTATGTAAATTACACCTTAATAATGCCATAAAAATGTTTTTGTGAATAACCACAACCAGAAAAAAAGACTAGAGACAAATCTAAAGAAAGTAGAAGGAGGGAAATAATAAAGATACATATATATACATATAGAAATCAATTTTTAAAAAATCAATAAAGGGAAACCACACAGGAAAATTGGTTCTCAGGGAAAAAATTCAAAATGGATAAACCACGGGTAAAACTGATCAAGTAAAAGGGAAAAAACACAAAATTAACACTATTAGGAATAACAAAATAACACAGATATAATAGAAATAGATTAAAGGAGGATGAAGACATACAGACTGGGGAAAAGTATGAGCAAAATTATACCAGAGTGTTGTTAGCAGAGCAAGTAAATCAATTTGACTCCTCTAGAAAGAGTAGTGAGAAATAAGGTTGTGAACACAGGTAAGAAATTATATACTTAAGGATATCAAATTGAAGACATGAGGAAAAAATACAAAAGCTAAAATATATCTTAAAATATGGTTAATACAGTGTCTTCAGACCATGTGTATTCTGCCTATAAGATACTCTATAAACAGAACTGACCCAACTCTGAAATCCTGGGAAATTTTATGTGGCATCTGCCATATATGAGTTCTGTAGATGGAAAGTGATATTCAGTCAGAACAACAACTCATATTGAATCAGCATGCAGAAATTATATCAGAATCCATGCCCCATCTTGAAGTGTGACTATAAGAGTTTCCCACCACATACCCAACTGGATCAAGATTTCCCAAACAAGCCATTGCTTTTGAGAGAGCTCTAATTCTACTTTGTTGTGATTACTGATGTTAACACTCATCTATCAAAACCACCAGCGCAATAAGGGAGTCATATCAGCCATTCATTCATTACCATAATTAGTAACAAGCTGAGCAGCCTAAACTGGAAATCCACTCTGAGAAGCAAGTTAGCCTTTCAACGCCTCCCTGGCTCACTCACATCCCAGTTCACTTTGTCTGGTTACAGCTTCAGACTCCACGGCATCCCAAGCCTTTACAGATGGTGTCAATTGTCATGATTTATGGTGAGAGATGGTTCCTTTCATTCAGTTCAGCTAATATTTGTTAAGGGTGTCCTCTGTACAAAGCACTTTTGGGTCTCTATTGGGGAACAAATGACCTTGAATGAGACATAGCCCTACCCTTTTAGGTCTTAGTCTAGCAAGGAAAACTGACACATAAGTGAATGCTCAGATACAAGTTAGACGGAGAGATAGACGGCAGTTAATGGAGTTCCATCCTTTTGAGGTGACCTAGAAAGGCTTCTGGGGGAGGAGCAGAAATTGGAATTGAAGAAAGGGATCTGACAGGTTACAAGGCAGAAAGGAGGGTATTCAAAGAATAGAAGACTACTTAAACAGAGGCCCAGAGGAAAGGAATTAGAAAAGGTGTGGAAGAAACAGTGAGCAGATCTATAGGGCTGGATCTCAGCGCTCACAGGTGAGGAGGGTACGACCTGGAGGGGACATTCTGAGAGCAGAGGAATTTGAACACCAAGCAGAGAAGATGAACTTAAGTCTCTAAGGAATGAGGAGTCATTCCAAGGTTTCTACGAGGAGTCGGGGGAATGGTGTGATCAGAGCTCTCTGCGGGCTAGATGAGTAGGCAGAGAGACTAGGGCTTCAGCAGTGATAGAGGCGGGAGGGACACAAGCCAGAGCTTAGGACAGTGAAGACAGGTGCAGAAAGTTACAGTGGATGTACTCAGAGATAGAAACTCCTCTTCTTAGGTCCAACCAAATCATTGCTTCACAAAGAGGCATTTTTGTCAATTTAGATCAATATGTAAATATCGATATATATATATATTTATCAATATATGTATTTATCAATATAATTTGACAGCATCTTTTTCTTTCTAGGACATAAATAAAGTAATACCTCTAAATTTTCTTCCTCTCGTGCAGAGAATTCTCCCAACGTAGATTATACATCTTCCCCAAGTTGGGAGGCATCACTTGCTTTGAACAAACCCCACACTATACAATTGAATACAGATATTTTACATGAAAGTCCTCAACTACACAATTCAAGTACAAGACTAGAAACCCCATTCTCCAAAGTTCAAACATTGATATTGAACATAAGCTCCCAAGTTTCTGAAGGCAGAAAGCGGCAGGCATAAAAACTCAAAGCTCAAATTTCTAATAAATTCAAAAACCTAATGAGTGTAGAATCCCTTACTTCGGGTCCCTCAGGTCAACTTTCTATACTCCTTGGATGCAGAAAGTGCTTGGGGAGCTCCCAACTTTGTCACAAATGTGCTCGTGGCAGGGGCAATAATGCGATAGAGTCATAATTCAGACTTGCCAGTGTGAAAAATTTATTTAAAGATTTTTATCAAAGGATCTCACAGCACATTGAGTATCTCTGGATCACTTCCCAATACTGGGTGTTTTATAATCCTTTCTGTGGGTCACTTGCACAGTGACTTGGTAAAAAAGGGTGGGAGACTTTAATCCCGTTTTACAAGTAAGAACAGTCTAATATAATAAGGCAGATCAGCAGCACTCTGCCAAGATATGAAGGTAGTGGTGATTCTTTTCAACAAACACAAAATTTATATCTATATATCGTTATGGGCTGAATTGTGTCCCCAAAAATTCATGTGTTGAAGTCCTAACTCCCAGTACCTCAGAATATGACTGCATTTGGATATAGGATCTTTAAAGAGGTAATTAAGTTAAAGATGAGGTCATTAGGTTGGGCCATAACCCAATATGACTGATGTCCCTTTATGAAGAAGAAATTTGGACACAGACAGGTAGAGAGGGAAGACCATGTGAAGACACAGGGAGAAGACAGTCATTTGAAAGCCAAGGAGAGGGGCCTTGGAAGAAACTGCAGCAGCCCTAGCAAATTTATGTATCATTTTATGATCTGTTTTAATAGACCATGCATATAGTTTGGTGAATTTTTTTAAAAAACAATAATAAGTGGTTTGTTTGTCTACTCTGTTTTGAAAGAGAATTGAGTTAGAAGTCCCTGGTCTGTTACCAGCCAGCTGCGTGATCCTAGGAAAACAACTTGATCTCTCTAACCTTCCATTTTCTTATAGGTTGACTGAGGAACTGTTAAACTAGGTGAATGCTTTTCCAACTGTGTTGAGCAGAAGCCTAGGATTTCAGAAAGATGCCCCAGGAACTGCCTGGAAAAGCAAAAGCATTTCCCCTCTCCCTATTTCTCTTTGGGATTTGGCATAAGAAGGTAAGAATTCATCTCAAATGAGGGAGGTTACAAAAGAAAACCCCCACTAGATGATCTTCAAAGTTCTTTCTAGCCATCCTGTTCTGTGTCATTCCATTAGCCTGCAGAAGTGTCTCCACTTGTTAATTCTGTATTTGGATAATACCTAAGTATTCAAAACAAAAGTGCAAGTTAGTCAACTGACAAACCTTAGGAATCCTTATCATGATGTTGCACAGGGTTTCTCATCCCCTTTTCTCATCAGACCCTTTTTTTAAGCTACAAACCTAAAGTACCACACACATCCTGTAAATGTTCACCTCAGTGTGTATAAAACTGAGCTCCTCACCCAGCTGCCTCCCTATCTCCTGAGTCAGAGGCTCTGCCCTTCCCCCTCCCCACCTCCCATCCTCTCTAATCAGGCCTCCTGGGCTCTCTGGCCTCCTCTTCACACTGGCCTCTAGTCAGTCACCTTTGCACTTAGTTTTAATGCCTGAACATCTCACCTGAACTCCTGCCATGTTTCCCTGCCTCTAATCCCATCCTCCAATCTCTCCTCCATTTCAGAGATGTGTCTTTCCAAAGGCGATTGGATCTCTTTGCTATGTACAACCCTTCTTTGCTTCCCCATCCCATTTGGGGGAACCATTCCTAGTTCCTTTCCTTACATATAAGCCCTTTTATGATCTGGACCTGCCTACTTTTCCAACCCAAATTTCACCACTCCTCAACACAGACCTTCCTTCACCAATATCTTCAGTACTAAGTTCTGGAATTCCCCAGAACGTGTCATACTCTCTCATGGCTCTCTGTGCTTGCTCATGTTATTTCTTCTGCCTAAAGGATCTTTCCCCCAGCTAATGCCTGTTCATCTTCAAGACTGACTCAAACATTCTTTTCTGCAGAAAATCTTCTCGTGCCACCCACTGAGGCTGAGTCAGCTGGCCCGCTGGCCCACGTTTACGATTCTCTTGCTCTTCTGCTACTTCCTTCAACTGTAGCTCTCCTCATAAAGCATTATAATTACTAGTTCCCTTGGCAGTTTTCCATCTAAACTGTGACGGTCCCTAGTGCAAGGGCTGTGTCTGGGGCACCTGTGCGTCCCCAGCAGACAGCACAGTGCCTGGCACGTGCCAGTTGCTCGATCCTTCTTGTTGAGTCAGTGATGTGATGAGAATAGATAAATCACAGATTATCTGATTGGCTCCAGCTGACTATTCCACTTTTAACTGGATTGCTTTGTAACCTTTTTCCCTAGGTTACTTCTAGCTGATTAATTAATTTTCTTTTGTTTTCCTGGGAACCACAGTTAATTAGGCTAATATTTTCAGAGACACTCCTTTCCCTGTAAGTACCGACTAAATGTTCCATGGGCCCATGCTTGCTTTTGCTCACCTGTGTCCCCTGGAACCTAGCAGACTGTCTGGAATAGAATAGGTCCTCAATAAATATTTATTGAATGAATGAATGAATGAGCCCCACCCTCCACTGCCCAATTTTTCTCTTCAGGAAATTCCTTAGACTTCATTAGTATCCTGTGGAAAAAAAGCAGGTAAGACTAAAACATAGAATTATTCTTATACTTGGCTCAAGAAAAGTATCAATGGCAAAGCCAGAAATAATAAGCACTTATTTAATTCCCACACACTGCAGAAGGGAAAAAAAAAAAAAGACTGTAAAAATAAATCCTGTGAATGCTTTAACTTTCTGCCAAAGTCAGAAGATGCACCAATGAGCTGGAAGACCCCAGGATAAAGAATGCACTCAGCTCTAGGATCATAGCAACACCTGCCTCATGTTAGAACTTGCATCCCGGGGTTGGAGCAATGGACTAAACTAAACTGTTGCCACTGAGATTAATTGAACATTTTCTCTAACAAAGTGCTGTAAGTGCTACTAAAACCCATACAAAAAGGCCACATGGTTGGACTTCCACAAGGAAATTCTTACCGCAGAAGGGCAGAATGGTAATCAAGTTCTCAACTGAAATAAACTTCATCATAACATTCTGCACAATTTCTAAATGGTAAAAGGGTCATTTTATAGGTTAATAATAAGCACTGTATTTCCTTACCCGGGGAATTTTCCAAATGGCTATTAATGAACACAAAGCATTTTTCCATTATCATTAAATTGACTCTTGTGGGTCATGCAGCAAGAGATCAATACTGAATTAATTCCGAAAGCAAACTTTTCACTGGGGAGTAAGGGAAACCATGCAACCACTGGTCACCTTATGTCCTTTACTAAAGAAAGACAACAAAAGCGGTAGAGCTTCCTACCGCCCAAGTTTACCAATGATGGGACCAAGAAGACTACGTAGCGTCAGTTTGAATTCTGTACTGGAATTCTCACAGGTAAACGTGCGCTTCTACGATATGCTCACTTCTTTTAAAGACACAGTAACTGCTGGTCACTGACTCTGACAGATCGGCTCCTAGCATAGTAAGGAAGGAGAAAAAATGGAATTGTATCAAATTTACCTTCAAAGACGTTTCTTTACAGCAAAAAAAAAGTGAATGCAAATAAACCATTTCAGTTTAGCGGCTACTTCAACAGACAATGAAGTGTCTCCTCACTCAGTGGACGTGCAGTCTGTTGTGAGCTTGTAAATAGCAAACACATTTTTTGCATGCAAATATCAAAATATTCCTGGTAAATGATATTTTGAAATTGAAAAAAGTCCCTGGACTCATTTCAGCTCCATTTCTAGTACGTATTTTCTTATAACTGCAAATAGATAAATCTTAGTAATAACCCAAAAGCATAAATTTGAATACAGAGATCAGAATGTACAAAACAGTTGTTCACAGGAAATAGTGCCAGAGGGCTGTTGAAAACACAAGTATTCTCAAGAACTTTTCATCCCATATTGCTCATCTAACATGTGCTGGAAATCTATTAACAACAAAAACTTCTGCCCCTCTCATAATTACACCACCATCCAGAGCCCAGCCCAGTGCCTTGCACGCAGTGACTGAAAACAAAAATTATTTAATCAAATTTTACTTCTGTTCATCACCATGAAAAAGAATCTCCTATATAAGGGTTCCTTTGCTGGGAAATACTAGAAACCTGATACAAAGTAGCTACAACAGTTAAGATTTTTGGCTAACTCGTACATTTAAAAAAAGGACTTCAGAAGTAAGAGGTTCTGGGTGGCCTCAGCAGCCTGACCACATGTCGGGTGTCTGGTGGCTCCACATTCCTTCATCTTTCCGCTCCTAGGGTTGGCTTCACCCTAACGGGCAGGAGCCACTGGCGCCATATCCAGGCACAATGGCCTAGAGAAAGAAAGGAAGAGAAAACAACTCTCTTCTGGCTCTTTCTTAGGGGAAAGAAAACGTTACCAGAGGTCCCCCAACCAACTCACTTTCAGGTGTCATTTTCTATATTGGTTCACCTCCTGCTGTGATCTGAATATTTGTGCCCCCTGAAATTCAGATATTAAATCCTAACGCCCAATGTGATGGTATCGGGGCCTTTGGGAGGTGATTAGGTCATGAGGGCTGCACCCTCTTGAGTGGGATCAGTGGCTTATAAAAGAGGCCCCAGAGAGCTTGCTTCCCCTCCCGCACATGAGGATGCAACGAGAAGTCTGTGACCAGAAAGAGGGCCCTCACCCCACCATGCTGGCACCCTGATCTCAGACTTCTAGCCTCTAGAACTGTGAGAAATAAATTTCTATTGTTTAGAGGTCACCCAATCTGTAGTATTTTGTCATGACAGTTCAGCCTAAGACATAGGCCTTCCCTGAACCAGGCACTAGGCAAATAATTCTGATTAGCTCAGAGTTATTTTCTCAGGCTGTCTCGGGCAATGAAGAGTCACTCACAATGACCAATACTGGTAAAACATTGCTTCCCCATCTGACATTTGAATGCAGAGAGCTTGAAACCCTGGTACAGGACATACCCACAGATAGAAGGAGTTGAGTCCCCTAATGTCCCTACTGGCCAGGAACGCCTACATGGAACCATTATATGAGTGAGAAACTTCTAGTATGTTATGACACGTGTGTTGTGGTTTGTTGCAGCCACTAATGCTAGGGTGTTTATGAGCGATTTTCGAGGCAACACAAATTTGCTGAGAATGACTGAACTCATACTCAGGAACTGCAGTAACAGAAAATGCACTCTACGTCACTTACAGTCACTGTGCCCTAAAGAGTTTACAGCAGGTGTTGACATCTGTCTCCAGTTCTCTCAGAAAAAGCCTGTGACATCTCTCCAGGGTGGCAAGGACTGATTCCATGTCCATGGTCTCTGGAATATCTACCTGATTCAGGGAGCCTGGTACTGGCCGTGGGCTTTGCGTGTGTCCGTGCTCTCTGCACTCTGGACTACTGCATTGCATGTGTGGATTTTTATAGAAGTCTGCCCTCCTCTGATGCCCTTGTGAACTTGGAGCATGAGCCTGTATTGCCACAGCTCACTGTCTCTCTAACAGGAGACTGTAATGTTGATGTGTCTATGTTCCCTCCATCAAATCAGACTCTACCCTGTGGTAATTGGCAGGGGACAGAGAGGGTAGCAGAGCTGGTGGGGACCGTGACGGGGTGGTTAACATCATCTCATAGAGAAGACTTGCTTCTTGCTTAAAGCTGGAAACTAAAACTGGCCCTCCAATTTCCGCAGCACTGACCCGTCGAGGGCTCCCAAGCGCCCTTCCTGCAGCAGCTCACTTGAGGTGGTGATTATTTAGTCACATCCCCCCGGCGCTCTCTAGTCTATGGTTGCATAAAAAATGAATTTTTTATACTCTAGGATATACATAGATTAAAACCAACTAAGGCAAAAATGGGAAGTTAGAGGAATTCATTTTGGAGAACACACATTTTGAAAATGGAATTAAAACATTGAAGGACATTTTCCTCAGCTTTAGCGAGACTATATTCCAAGCAGCATAGGCAAAAGAATGGTTTGTAACCTTCCAGAAGCATTGGGGTGAATGAAAATTCCTCAAAGCAAAATAAGTATACTATTCCTTCTTTTATTCTATTCCTGTATCAAAACTGAGGGTTGAAGGGGAGTAGAAGGGGAGAGAGTATTGAAAGCACCAATTTTTATCCAGTTGGATGAGAAAGGTTTTGTGAAATAAGTGAAGTTTTGTGAGTTTAGGTAATGACGCAGAGAAAAAATTAGCACACTGAGGTTCAAGGCGGTAACTCAAGAGTAAGATGTCCTGACCCAGGCAAAGCTCAGAGATGGAACAGAATGAACAAATAAAAAAGTCATTTTCATTTTCCCTCATCCATTCAACCGAAGTTTAGATTCAGAGCTAAACACAAACACCTTTTTTCTGAGTCTACAAAATCTGTCTTATGCCAAAATCCTGACTCTCACCACAATTTGCCACAAACTGTTTATCTCTTCAGCAACAAAATGTAGCAACAAGATATATCAACAAGACAGAGATTTTCTACAAAACTGTCATTATTCAACTAGTTCATGCTTCTCTCGTAAGGTTGAATTAGAAGATGATAGTCATAACGATTTCTGAAAAATTCAAGGATGAGGAGAATTTGGAGGAAAAGAACAGAGCATTTTGCTTTGCTTTGGTTCTGAAAGGAACCTTGACAGAAGAAGGAATTAATTTGTAGCAAAAATATAAATTCACCAAAAGAACAAAGCTCTAAAGCAAAAACATGTACATGTTTTTGGTCTAAGATTTAGACCAAAAGATCTAAAGCAACTCACCGCCCTCGGAAGTTCCCTTAATTTGCTATAATCACCCCACTTAAAGACTTACAGAGTGGGTCAGCATGACATGCCAGCAGGGACCATGGAGGGTTGCTGTTTCAACCACCTTATTTCGTAGGTAAGGAACTGAAGGTGTAATGACTTTCCTAAACATAAATTGGGGATTCTGCACCTTGGCAAGAGCTGCCATTCAGAATTTTCCCTCTACAGCAAAACCTGCGCGCCTGCCAAGACGGCCTCCAGTCAGAGAAAATGACCAGTTGTCATCTCTGGAACATTTTTAAACTAGTGGATTTTAACTGAGGGAAAGAATAAGCAAGGTCGTAGGAGTTTGACCAAGTTGATTGAACAATGTTTACTTTTTTCTGGGTAAAGTCTTGCCCTTGGTCCATATATTAAAAATTTGATTTGTAGAACAGATTCTCAATCTGCCTTTGAAAACACAGTTCAGTTCTCTTAAGCAAAATAAATGCAAATGTGCACCAAGGTTCATTTTTATCTCATGAACTGAAATATATTCTCCTCGTCTTTCACAGAATTTGTAAAGTCTAGACCACTTCCTTCAGAAATCATCAGGGTGTAGTAAATGAGGCTGTTACACTAATTTCATTGTGTTTCAGCAGCTTTATATGTACAAAAGCTATGGTTCACAGCATAAAACCTTGCCTTTAATTTTCTACTTCTACATAATTATTAAATATGTAGCCTCACAACATGCAAATTTATAATACTGAATGGAGAGGGAAAAAATGTAGTTAGAAATTCTGTAAAACTCCTGGGGAAGAAAAAAAGAAGAAAAGGTTTATTTTAATAGTTTTTGCATATTGGAATTTGCTGCCTCTTCAGAACAAATATTTATGGAAACATAATTAAGACTTTTTCAAACTTCCTGCTTCCTTTCTAACATTCCCTTCCAATGTTGTCATAATAAATTCAGCATTACATTCATTTTTCCACCTTGCCTCTTATCTAAAAACCATCTGAATGTACATAAAGCAAAAGATTGATATTGTTGAATTTTGATATTTCTGAGTTCAAATAAACATAATCACTCTTTCAACAAAAACTGCAAAGTACAAGCATTTGATGGATTTTAATTATAGGAAATACGGTAAAACAAGGCACAGAGACCCTGGACAAATCGAACCATTATTCAGATTGCTTTAGCAGTTAGTCTAAGCACATGAAAAAAATCTATAATAAGACCACAGGCTGACAAATATGAGATTTACAAAAGATGAATATTAAGAGCAGTATAAAATCATCATCTCTTTCTAATCCATAAAGAATCCATTCATAATAGACCAATGATTATATGGAGGCTTCAGGGTTTTATTTGTTTAAAACACTATGATTCCTTCCCAACTTCTGTCAAAAATAAATTGCCCTCTCCCCATATTAACTACTCTACCCCTTGCCTTTTTCTCTGAAGCCATCAAAAGAATATTATTATTTAAAAAGGGAAAAGAAATTAATGGAGGTTGAGAATGCGAGAGATAGGGAAAGAAGGAAGACGAGAGGAAACCCCAAATCTAAGTGACTCTGATAATTAACCTTCAACCCTCAATTTAATTTGCTCGGCTATTATGACAGTAAGTGACCATCGGATCCTGCACAGCAGACCTACAATGACCATTTTGTGACAGATGCAGTAATAGCTGATCTGATTGACCAGGTTGGTTGGCCCTAGAGAAATGTCTATGGAGCTAAAAAGAGTCCTTGGCTTATGTATTTATGAGTCCATAAGGAACATTCAGTTTCACTTGGCAACATTACATGGAAAAAGAACATTATTAAGAAGGTCAACAATCAAGCAAATGAACATCTAGAATTTTGACTTCTCTTGCCAACCACTCAACTCATTCCCTCCCTTCATAAATATAGAAATTTTATACAAAATAAGGCAAGACCCCTTTGGGGACCTTCTATTGCTCCTTAAAGGGTGCTTTGGTACCAACTATACACAAAATATTTCTTTGCAGTCAGAAGATTAACAATCCTACCTCAAGATCCTCTTGTTTCTCTAGATTTAATGTTCTTCACGTTTAACTTGTAAATTGACCCAATTTCCTGAGTACTCACACCATGTTTTCCTCCTTCTCTCTGGGGGTTATTTCTAGCCTTCCTCTCTCATTATCTACACCAGTGGTTCTCAACCAGGGTGATTTTGAACCCCAGGGGACATCTGGCAATGTCTGGAGACATTTCTGATTGTCACAACTTGGGCGGGGAGTTTGGGGGGGAGGGGGTTGTTACTGATATCGAATGGGTAGAGGACAAGGATGCTGCTAAACATCTTACACTGCAAGGAAAACCCCCACAACAAAGAATTATCTGGCCCCAAATCTCAATAGTGCCAATGCTGAAAAACCCTCACCTGTATGATGCCTTTCATCCAGCCTTTGAGACCCATAAATGTGCTGGGAAGCCCTGCCTGGGCTTCCCCAGCAGCTGCTCAAATGCTGAGCAAATTTCTATCTTCCTTTTCAACAGCCTATAAATGGGATTTGAAGTCATGAGACTGAATGAGAAGAGTACAGATAGTAATTTTTTTAATTGTTTTAAGAAGTCCAAGGACTGAGTCCTGGGCCACTCCAACAAGTAGAGGTTGAAGAGATGAGGAGGAACCAGCAAAGGAGGCTGAGCAAGGGAGGCCAGAGGGGTGGGAGGAGGCCAGGGCAGTGGTGTCCTGGAAGGCAAGAGCAGTAAGTCAGTGTCGGTGACACCACTCCGTGGAACCTAGGAATGACTTTGCTAACAGTGGCTCGATGAGGCAGCAGGGACAGAAGCCCGACTGGAAAGTGTTCACGAGAGAGCTGAGGGGGGAGTTGGGAAGGGCATAGACAACTCTTTCTAGGAGAGTGGCCCCTAGCTTCCGTCCCCCACAGCTCTCCTGCTTACACTTTAGTTACCTTTAGAGGACACTTTCTCCCCATCCATTGTTTCAGAAGTGTCTCCCACAGACATCATCTTTGATTTGGCCTTATACTTCAAACAGCTCTTTCCCAGTCACAGCAAAAAGCAAAAGGTATTTTTTAAAAATCCTGCTATGATCCAATGGTTTGGTAAATCTTTCCAGATTCCACATCATAACCTACATGCTGAATCCCCTCACGCTTGTCAAATGACCCCCACACCTGTCCAGTTGACTTGTATCTGCATCCTGCCTCAGTGTCCAGCTTCCTAGAACAACACTTTGTTTGGGCTCTGCCTACGTTTCTGACTTAATTTCTTTTCTTTTCTTTTTTTTTTTTTTTTGAGGAAGATTGGCCCTGAGCTAACATCTGTTGCTGATCCTCCTCTTTTCCTTTTTCCTCCCCAAAGCCCCAGTACATAGTTGTATATCCTGGTTGTAGATCCTTCTAGTTCTTCTATGTGGGATGCCACCTCAGCACGGCTTGACTAGCAGTGCGTAGGTCCACTCCCAGGATCCGAACTGGTGAACCCCAGGCGGCCAAAGTGGAACGAGCAAACTTAACCACTACGCCACCAGGCTGGCCCCTAGGATAATTTCTTATCCTAGCTTTTTATCTCTTGGGTTACCACCAACTCCTTACTCTACAACATGTGGGCACCCCACCCCTGTGCCCAACTCCTTACTCTACAGCATGTGGGCACCCCACCCCTGTGCCCAACTCCTTACTCTACAGCATGTGGGCACCCCACCCCTGTGCCCAACTCCTTACTCTACAGCATGTGGGCACCCCACCCCTGTGCCCAACTCCTTACTCTACAGCATGTGGGCACCCCACCCCTGTGCCCAACTCCTTACTCTACAGCATGTGGGCACCCCACCCCTGTGCCCAACTCAGGCTCAGGACACCCAGCCCAATGCAGCATTTCAAGTGCTTCTACTGCCAGGCTTTTTAAAGCCAGTACGATTAAATAGAGTCTTTAACTGAACTCCAGACCACAAATCTTTTAATAAGTATACCTCATTTTGGATTTCTTGTGACTGTTTGATATGATCTCATTTATATCCTCTTACTTTATACTTTTAAAATGTTTCTTAGGGTTTTTTGTTTGTTGTGTGCGTGTGTGTGTTTGTAGACTGTATAGTTTGCTTTTCTTCTGCAATGATTCAGAAGGTAGACATTCTGTTTTTAATTCTTATGATGGCAATCAAGTTTTCCAAAATAATTCTTAAACATGTATTTAATTATCAATAACAATAAGTAATATTTTTTTGTCTTTATAAAAGATAAGAAACTTGGAACTTTTGCACCACTCCACCATCCATCACTATCTTTATAAATTTTACTTGGTATATAAATGCCGTATTTTAGGAACAGTAGATTGACTAAAATATCTTTGTATATAAAACTCTTACTGGTAATTAGCTATAATTCCTCAGCTTAATTTTAGTCCTTTCCAACTAAAATTCTTAGCTTTGTTTTATTTTTCATTGTTCTAGAAAATATTTTTGACTAGTCATTTAGGGAAGGAGGTTGGAAATTTCCTGGGTTATTGCACTTTTTAATCGAAATTTTATTGAGATAATTGTGAAGTCACATGCAGGTGTAAGAAATAATACAGAGTAATTCTGTGCACCATTTACCCAGTTTCCTCAATAGTAATATTTTGCAAAATGGTAGTACAATATCACAACCAGGATTTTTACTTGGATAGGATACACCAATCTTATTCAAATTTCACCAGTTTTACTTGTGCTCCTGTGTGTGAGTGCATGTGTGCACACTCTGTACAATTTGTTTATCCAACACCACAATCAAAATATTGAACAGTTCCATCATGGCAAGAATCCCTAGTGTCTCCGTTTTATAATCATACCCATCTCCCTCCCACGCCCTGCCCCTAACCCCTGGCAACCACTAGTCTGCTCTCATTTCTAAAATTTTCACATTTCAAAAATGTTATATAGGGGCTGGCCCCTGGCATAGTGGTTAAGTGCAGCGTGTTCCGCTTCTGCAGCCTGGGTTCGCGGGTTCGGATCCCGGGCACAGACCTATAGCACTTGTCAGCCATGTTGTGGCGATGACCCACATATAAAGTAGAGGAAGACTGGCACAGATGTTAGCTCAGGACTAATCTTCCTCACACACAAAAAAAAATGTTATATAAATGGAATCCTATAACCTTTGCAGATTGGCTCTTCACTCAGCATAATTCCCTGAAGATTCATCCAGGTTGTCGTACGTATTAACAGTTTGTTCCTTTTTATTGCTGAGTAATATTCTGTGTATAGACAGACCACCATTGTTTAACCATTCACCTGTTGAAGGACATCACGGCTGTTTGTAGTTTTTGGCTACTACAAGTAAAGCTGCTATGAATATTGGTGTACAGGTTTTTGTGCAATCATTAGTTTTCATTTATCTGAGATAACTGCCTAACAGTGCAATTGCTGGGTCATAGGTAATAACATCTTTAGTTCTTTAAGAGACTGCCTTGCTGTTTCCCAGAGTGACTGCACCATTTCACATTCCCACCAACAGTGTATGATTGATCCGGTATTTTCACATCCTCGCCAACATTTGGCATTGTCTTTTTTTTTATTTTATCTGTTCTGATAAACATGTAGTGATACTCATTGTGGTTTTAATTTGCATTTCCCTGATGGCTAATGATGTTGAATATTTTTTCCTGGGCTTATTCTCCCTCTGTAGATTGACTTGGGTAAAATGTCTCTTCATTGTATTTTGCCTATTTTCTGAATAGATTGTTTTGCTTTTTACCATTGGGTTTTAATAATTCTTTATATATTTTAGATGCTACCCCTTTGTCGGATATGTGGTTTGTAAATACTTTCTGCTAGTATGTAACTGGACTTTTCCCTCTCTTCACATGAGTTTCCCACACCCAAAGAGATTTTAGTTTTGATGATGTCCAGTTTAGCAATTTTTCCTTTTACGGATTGCACTTTTGGTGTTATGTCTATAAACTCTTTGCCTAGTTCTAGATCCCAAAGATTTTCTTTTGTTTTCTCTAAAAGTTTTATAGTTTTACATTTTACATTTAAGTCTGTGATCCATTTTGAGTTCATTTTTGTATAAGGTGTAAGGTTTAGGTGGAGATTTCTATTTTGACTATAGATACCCAGTCACTACAGAACCATTTGTTGAAAGGCGATTGGGTTACTCCATGTTACAGGAAAGTCTTTCTTTGACATCATTTGTGACCGACAATTTGTCTGTGTGCACAAGGTTTTGACCTTTCAGTTAGTGCCTGGGCTTCAGTGTCATAACGAGGTATTCTGTGTTCAGACAAGGTAGGAGTCTATTTCTCTTACATGTAACAGTCCAAAGGGAGCAATAAGAACTTGCTAGGAAGCTCCATGGCACAGGGTCACTCAGAGACCCAGGCCCCTTTAGCGTACAGCCTAGCCATCTCCTCAGGTACTGACCTTCCAGTCTGAGGGAAGGAACAAAAGAGCCCAACCCAAGCTGCCTCATCTTTAGGGGATGACTTGACACATCATTCTGATCTCATCCCACTGGCCTGCACTGTCATACGGCCACACTCAAGGATGAACAAGTGAAATGTAGTGTCTAGCTGGGAGGCCAGGTGTCCCACTAAAACTGAGGGTTTCTGTTTCCAAAAGGAAGAAGGGGAGAGACCCACCAGTTCTGCACATTTCCCGTCAGAGTTCTCCACATGGGACCAAAATCTCTTCTGGTGTTTACTGGTTTAAAGGTGTGTCTGTGTGATTATCCTCCTGGCCTCATGGCTTTCTTTCCTAAACACTTACAGGATCTTTTTTTCTTTGTCTTCAGTGTTTAAGGCCACTCTAGGAGTGGGCTTTCATTAATTTCACCTAGATCATTTTACACATTTTCATTGAAGTCTTCCTTTAGGTCAAGAAAATTTTCTTCAGTGTTTTCTTATTATTTATATTAAATTTGTTCTGTTCTATCAGCAAGCCTATTGTCCTTATATCGACAAGATCTCTAATAAATGTCCTCCATGGCTATTATTTTCTCTCTTATATTTTCATCCCTTTATCTTTTCCCTTTTTGTTTTCTAAAAATTCTCCAAGTTTATCTTCTGTTTCACTGATTTGATTTTCTTCACTTAGCAGTCTGTTCACCACGTTCATTGAGTGTCTTATTTCTTGTAATAACTCTTCTTCAGAAAAATGCAACCACTTCAAAAATTAATCAAAAAAGAATGGCTGACTCCTTTTTCTATGTTCCTTCCATTCATAGGGAGATCTATGCATGCCAGTTATTGAGTATTGCCAAATAGAAGTCAAGCTTGGTTGCGTTCCAAATTCACAAAGCAAACTCTAGTCCAAAGGAAAAGAAAAGAAAAAAAAAATTGACTCAATACAAACTGGTTTTGTTTGGGGTGAGGGGTGGGAGGAGGAGGTTCTGTTTTTTCTTTCTGTCGTATCTTGCACTGTGATTTGAAAGGTAGATACTCTGCTGTTAATCCTGGCAGAATGGCCACCTTACAGACCATGGCATAGCATAACCACTGCTGGAAACCACATCTCTTCATGAAATAGATGGACCCCCAAAGGAAGGCCTCCCTGTGTCCAGGTGTCCGTTTTGTGCAGCAGCCATGTTGGGATCAAATATGGGGCCTTAAAAACTGTTGGGGTTCTAAGGACATTGGTTCACAGAGATCAGGAGAAACCTCAGAATTGGACATCAAGAAGCCCTGTCGATCCCTTTCCATTTACTACCTGCCATCCTTTCAGTGGCAGGAGTCACTGGTAAGTTGTGGTGGTCTCTCCTCTGACTCACAGCTGTGCCATTGTTCTCAGGAGGAATGTCGTTATGTTGTTGTCTGGGGGTTTTTTTCCCTTCATTCTAAGCCCATTGGCAGGTATTTAGCAGAAATTTCTCTAGATTTCTAGAATGTGTACATATCAGAGAGATTGAGAGAAAGGGGTGGTCAGAGAGGAAGGGAGAAAGAGGAAAACTGGTTATTTTAAAGGGCATGTATGGGTGGAGGAGTTATGTCTCTAGGCTGACAATTTACCCAAATGTCTACTGCCCTACTACTTAAAAAGTCCAAGTGTCCCCAAACTGCAGTATTTCAATAGTCACCTACAGCTGAATCCAGCGCTGATCTATTCAACTGCACCCGGCTCTGCACCCCCGCCCCCAGACCCCCGCCCGGTTTTGTAGTTTCCAGTCCCAGTGCTGGCGTGTTGCCCCGGGGAGACTCACCCTGTGTGGCTTACCCGTCAGCCATCAGTGATCCTCGGTTCCGGACTCGGGGCTTGAGGTGGCCCCGGCACTCACTAAGACCAGACTGCACAAACGCCTCGTCTGCCTCTTTACTGAGCAGATGTGGGGTGTTTTTCCCCCTAATGTTAAAACCAGGTTCAAAATGGTCCAAAATAAGCAATTTTCTGTCATTAGATATTTCCCTTATACCATAGACAGAATTCACACACCATACCTATACCATCAGGAATCCAGAAATATCTCACGTTCAACCCAAACAGCCAGTTGCTATTCATAAAGGCTGCTCAGCACCTTCAGGTCACTCATGAATTTCTTTAGTTATTCAGGAATTGAACAGCTCTGAGACCTTCGGGTCCTTGTTATAGTACAGAGCCAAGTATTGTGTTACAAGTGCAAAAATTAATCACAGCAATTAGGCAGGGAAGGGAGGTGTGAGGCCAGCTCACAGTTCCTGGAGCAGAGTTAGGTTACCACACGTGGATTACACAGAATATTGTTGGAGTCAGTCATATTGGGACCTCGGATGCCTACATTTTAATTTCCTTCATAGTTTTTAAATCCTGAGCTTCGATTCTCTCGACAACGACAACAAAAAATGCTATTTTAAGCTGCATTTGGGTCACCTTGATCCCCTCTATGTTGCATTTCTTAGTGAAAGTAATCTTACATCGGTCATCTTTAATCATGCAAAATATACACTGGGCTGAAAATCTGTCAATGCAAAATGTTTTTTAATCCCTTTACAGTGTGGACAATGCTTTACCTAAGCATATTCTCTTCTTTCACTTCTCGAAAAGCGCAAGCTGTGCAACCAGGTGCTAAACTATTCAGGAAGTGCAACAGAAGTTCAGCGAAGAAAGAGGTCCCAGGGGCGCAGCAGTGGAAACACGTTATGAAGAATTCAGGCCTTGAGTGAGACTCTGAAAGATAAGCTGGCTGTGCAGAGCTGGTTGGGAAGGAGAAGATATTGTGGTTGGAAGAACAGCATAGATGAAGGCACGGGAATCAAGTAATTACATAAAATAGATGCAAGATGCTGCTCCAGACTCTGTGGAATAAACAAAGAGGATAAAATCTGTCCTTAAGGAGTATGGAAACTGATTGGAAAAATACACACAGAGTTAGCAATGCATTTCAGAATTAGAGGTGGCTGTAAAAAGCATGTCAGCGACAGGGTTGCTATGAGCACAGGTGTGGATGTGAGGATGATTGAGGACTGAGAGATCAGCACATGGGAGTCTGGTGGGAAAAGGGGTGGACGGGGATGGAACTGAGTTAAAGAGAGCCTCAAAGTCAGTCAGGGCTTGCATTTGATAAATTTGGGGAGTCTGTGTACGTTCTTGGTCCAAGAATTGACACAAAGGAAGCAGAGCTTCCTTACCATAGCATAACACTTAAAAGTTTACACAATTCTTTCAATCCCATTACTTCTTCTGGTGCCCACAACCTCACTGTAAGTAAGGTAGAGCGAATATTAAACCAATTTAAGGAAGGAAATCAGGACTCAGATTTATCAAAACCACAATCACTAGTTGTCTTTCTGCTCTTGCTTATTTTTGTGAGGCAGAAAATTGGGTTCACTTATTTTGTGTGTGTGAGGAAGATTAGCCCTGAGCTAACATCTGTTGCCAATCCTCCTCTTTTTGCTGAGGAAGGTTGGCCCTGGGCTAACATCCGTGCTCATCTTCCTCTACTTTATATGGGACGCCACCACATCATGGCCTGACGAGCTGTGCATTGGTGGGTGACTGGAATCCAAACCAGCAAACCCCGGGCAGCTGAAGCAGAGCATGCGCACTTAACTGCTATGCCACCGGGCCAGTCCCTGGGTTCACTTATCTTCTTTGGAGGATCTGCATTCTGCCCTACCCATTCATCCCAATGCGATGCCCGATATATCATCCTAGAGCTCCAACAGCACATGCAGGTGTTACTCAGAAGTGAGGTTATGATGGTCTAGATTAAGCTGATCAAAATGAAGAAATATAAAGAGGAAAGTGATCAATGCCACGAGAGAATCAATAAGACTCAAGGACTAATCAGTCACTCAGGGCTAGGCACTTTTGCCTTCATGGGCCCCTTCTTCCATAAATATATATATATAAAATCCATTATACAAAATAAATACATTATATATATAATGACATCATTGGTATAAAGATGAATATATAAGTGTTATATATTAGAACAGGTTTTTTTACCTAAGTTTTCTTCTTCGTATTTTAAAAGAAATTAAAACATTGTCATGGGCCCCTACAACCATTATAGGCCCTAGGCATTGTGCTTACTGTGCCTAATGGATAAATCCATCCTAGCTGAGGGGATAGAGGGAAGACAAGAGTTTTAAAGGATTGCAAAATTTCTAACAAGAGAACCCAGAATGATGGTAGGTAGCATCCCTAAAAGAAGTGAGGAAGTTAAGAAGAGAAATTAATTTGAAGAGGAAGATAATTTTGATTTTGTACTTGTGGAACTTGAAGTGACTAAAGAAATCCAGATGAAGATGGCCAGAAAGTAATTTGCAACGTAACATCTAGGTTCACGCATATTTGAAAATCGATAGCATAAAGTTGTTATTGAAAATCATGAACTTGAATGATCTCCTCAAGGGAGTGGATTGTAGAGGGAGGTGCTGGAAACCAATACAAAAGGCTTACGAGGTGTGCCATAGGTAAGGAGATCAAAGAGAAAGAGGAACCAGCAGTACCTATAGAAATGGTGGATTCTTGTGCTCCTGAGAGAAGTTGTTGGTGCTGTAATTGGAATTATGGCTATATTTTATTTTCAAAATGGAATCCTAATTAGAAGTGGCATAATTATAAAAGTGAAGATGAAGACAGCAACTGTATCTTTTTCATTCTTTCTTCCTGTGTCCTTCACTGCCCCTGAATACCCACCACACACACACACACACACACACACACACACTCTTGAACATAAGCTCCCACATTATGGAACATTTCTAAATATCTCCACCTAAAGGCATCTTCTGAATGAAAACACACAGATTCAACTGAAGGAAACAATGGGGCAAGTGTAACCTGAGGCAAGCATACTAACTCAGCAAAGCAAACGTTACAACAGCACATTTATGGTCAAGACGTGAGCAGATGGGAAATATGGAGCTCTTTTGTTCATCTCAAGGAAAATTTTCCTTATTGGGTAAACTACCAGTTCCACTGTGTGCAGTCCAAATCATCATAATCATTGTCCTGGCTGTTGTTGAAGTAGGTACAAATAATGGCAGTCATACTTACAATCTATTATGAAAGGCTTGTTTTCTGTACTAACATTTCCTTAAAGAAAATTACCACTGATGAGGATTGCAACACATTTCCCCTGAGACTGTAGATGCTAGGTATTTCAGTGCAATTGCAGTAACCTACTCAGAAACAGATGGATTTGTGAATGATTGATGGATGAACAGGGAGGTGGTTGTTTAAGGTCAGTCATCTGAATCATGTCTTGGGAGAGTTCCCATTAAGTTACATAGGATGAAGATCTGGGCCAGTACTCACATGCTTGATTATTGAAGTAAGAACAGCTGCATTTATTTCAACATTCTCAGCCACACACATACATACATGCTAGTGAAGCTTAGAGGTTAAAATGCAAGAGGGGGGCCGGCCCCGTGACTTGGAGGTTAAGTGCACGCGCTCCGCTGCTGGTGGCCCGGGTTCAGATCCCAGGCGCGCACAAACGCACGGCTTCTCCAGCCATGCTGAGGCCGCATCCCACATACAGCAACTAGAAGCTTGTGCAACCATGACATACAACTATCTACTGGGGCTTTGGGGAAAAAAAGGAGGAGGATTGGCAATGGATGTTAGCTCAGAGCTGGTCTTCCTCAGCAAAAAGAGCAGGATTAGCATGGATGTTAGCTCAGGGCTGATCTTCCTCACAAAAAAAAAAAAATGTAGAGGAAAATCACAAGTAGGATAATAAGAAAATAGAATGGAAAAAAATACCCTGGAAAACTCAACACATGTCTTGGCTCGGCTGGCATATAAAACTGAATAAGCTACTAAGAAATAGCACAGAGGAGAAAAAGAAGGAAAAATGTGAGTGGTTACGAGATGTGGAGGCAAGAAGGAGAAGGAGAAGCTCTAACATGCATGTAATTGGAATCTTAGCAAAAGAGAGTAAAGGTATAGAGTACAGGAAACATGTAAGGAGTTAATAGCTGAAATTTCCAGAATCAATTAAAATCATGAGTCCACAAATAAAGGAAACACAAAGGATACCAAGCAAGTAAACAAAAACAAAACACTAATTCTCCAAAACATAGTCAAGTTGAGGAACAATTTTAAGGAGAGAGAGAAGAGAAAAGATTTTAGAAGCATCCAAAGAGAAAACTTAGATCACCAGCCAAAGAACAGCTAGACAGACAGCAGAATTCTCAGCAGCAAGTAGAAGGTAAGCAAGAGTGGAGTGTCTTCACAATGGCAAGGCGTTTCCTGACAGCATAGAATGGGGTATTAAGGGAAACTCGCTCTCAAGAACAAAATAATAATCAGAACATTTTCAGATTTTAGAAAACCTGAAAAACTTCTAAAGGAAATACTTTGGGAAGAAGGAAATGATTCCAGAATGAAAATCTATGATATAAAAAGAAATAGCCAACAAAGAAATTGGTAAAGATGTGGATAAAGCTAAACATAAGAAATCTAAATAATTAAAAAAAATACATGGGTAACATCTAATTTGTGAGGTTTACAAAATAGAAGATGAATCTCAAAGACTGGGCAGCAGGAGCGTATGGCCGTGCGGCGGGGGATTGGAGTTCAGTTATAAGTCCTTGTGTTTCTCCAGAGGAGCGAGAAAGTTACTGATTTACTGTACATTTAACAAGTGTAACTTCAGAGGAAACCAATAAATAATAGAAATAAAATTTAATTTCCATGCAGTAGGAGATGAAACAAAATGGAGGGGGAGGGGAGATACAAAAAACAGCAAGAAGGAAGGGGATGGATGAAGAGTAATAAAAGCAGGACGAGCAAGAACTAAATAAAATGGTAGAAAAAATCCAAAGATAGGTAGTCCAACTCACCAGTTAAGAGATGTGGGACAATCACAATCTCTTTGAACAAATGGGATCTAGTCACAGGAAACAAAGAAAGTGGGGTCCAGAGAGCGAATAGCCTCTTACTAAAAATTAGAATATGCATTACTAATATAGATGCTAAAATTGTGCAGAAAGGAGAGACATCAGGGCAGTGTGATGTGGCCACAGCAGACATAACACGGTTTGGCCCCAATCTTCTGCTCCATGTCTGTGTGATCTTGGGTGAATATTTAACCTAAATTTTATTTTCTAAAGCAGTGACTTGAGATGATAATGGCACCTACCTCATAGAGTTCTGGTGACAATCATATGAGACAAAATATGTAAGGTGCTTATGACAGTGCCCGGTGCAGGGGATGGAAACAGAGAAATTATTATTCGTGTGGACGGGGGAGCTGCAGCAGGTTTTATGCTGTGAAAACCCGTGAACTTGAGGAATGGCTGGGGGGACTTAGGGAAGGTAAAATGGTAGGAAGGATAGAAAATAGGAAAAAAAGTGAGCAAAGCCAAAGAGAGAAAACTACAAAGATGCGTCACAACTGGCCCGGGGTGGAACACAGACGGGCTGGCTGGGGAATGCTTCTTGTTTCCTTAGTATTCCATTTCCTCGTTGCCTCTCTCATCCCTCCAGGATGTCCCACTGGAAGTCAATGGTCACCATGAGAAAACATCTGTATCTGAAAACAGCTGTATGTGCATTTGTCTCATTAAAAATATTTATATACTTTTTCAGAGTTTGGACATTAATGCTGTGTGTCACCAGCAATGTCACGAGAAATCCAGAGAGAAAAATGTGGTCTGTGCAATTAGCAGCCCTCAGGCAATAGAGCTTCTGCTTCAGACAGTGTCAAAACCTGACAAGATCCGAGACGGCAGAGCCAACTGCCAGAGCAGATGCCTAGACTCACACTGTTTCTGGCTTCACACACACACTTACACGCACAAGCATGCACACACATGGCCACACACACACCGCATGCACACACTGGCACAATGCATGCACACACCACATAGGCACATGCCCAGCACACAAACACACACACTGGCACAACATATGCAGACACCACACATGCACACACGCATGCACACGCCACACATGCACACATGTACATCACATGTGTGCACATGTGTACGTGCCATGTGCACACAAACACTACACATACACAGTGCACGCGTGTGTGCACATGTTGACATCATGCATACACCCACCACATGGACACACCATACCTATGTGTATGCATGCTGTGCATGCACATACATGCATGATCACGTGTGTGCATGTCATCTGCATGCACACACCACACACACGCATGCACACACCACACATGTGTGCGTGTGTGCCACATATGCACATGCATGCATGATCACACACATCACACAGCCCCCCACGTGTCATACACACGTACACATACACATATACCACATACATGTGCATGCATGCACACACATACCACATATACATACACATACCACACATGTAAAAACACACCTACTAGCAAAATAATTATTTGAACGTAGCAATTAACAACAACCAAATGTTCTTATATCTAGCTTTATTTTAATTCTATATTTATATTCCTTGCACTCCACCTAATTTTTGAATCATGAAAACAAGCCCAATGTTAAATTTATTTTAGGAATAATTAAGCGTATTCTTAAGGGCTTACATTATTCAAATGGTATTCTATGCTTGAATCTGTCCTGAGTAATGAATTCATTTATATATCCTGAGAATACAATGATTGTAATTTTATAACTATAAAATTTTCTTTCTTTAAACAGACAGTGAAATGTTTTATTACATTATTTTATTACACTTATGGTCAAATTATAGCTATATAATAAAAAACATATTTCTGGGTAGGCCATTGAATATTATTAAATTTGAATAGGAAATGTTTGGCACAAAGAATCCAACACTTGTAGAACATCCCACAACAACTTTTTGAATTATCTGCTTGTCTTTGTGCCAATATACAGCAATCCTCTGTCTTTTCCAGTATTTTCCTAACTCAGTCATGAGCCTAAAATAGCTGCACTTTTCACCACTTTCCTGGTAGCACAGTAGAAAACAAAGCTGCACATCAATTTTGCTAGAATTTACCCTGGGCGTTGTGAGGGGAAACTTTCTTAAATATTTGTGCATGTGTGCGTGTGTGTGTGTATGTGAGAGAGAGAGATCCAACAGATCTCAAGAAAGTGTTATAGTTTTGGCAACTTGTGTTTAGCTTTCTACACTAAATAACATAATTTATCAAGTGTATATGGGATTGCCTCTTTTATCAAAAGCCTTTCTTCAATGAAAGGAGGTTTATATTGAACGAATCAATTTAAAATGTTACATGGAAAGAGAAATGGCCCATCAAAAACAGAATGAAGTCCGGGAGCCTACCGGAAGCCGCCACTGCTACTGAAGGTGGCCTGGAGCTGGAGTGACGACAAGAGAGGGGCAGGCAAGAGCCGGAATAGGCCCAGCTCTAATCAGCTTAGGTTAATTGACTAGGAAAAGCATCGTGTCCAACTTTTGTCTCCACATTTTAAGAGGGATGTGAAGACATGAATGAAGATCCAGGAAAAACTACAGACTGGCCAAAACGCAGACAAGAGGCCTAAGGGACAAAAAATGGGATGATGATGTTTTGAATCAATGTAGAAAGCAGAGGGGAACCTGGGTTCTGTCTTCAGGTCTAGAAAAAATGATTCCTCTGTGCACTTCCCTCAAGGCGGAAAGGACGGACGTGTGCACTGACCGCGGAGGTGTTTGTCATGGGGGGTGGTGGCTGGAGACACAACCTAACAGGAGCTTCTAACCAAGTCAGGACCCCCTCAGAAAGCCTTAACCTCGGGTGTTAGTTTCCTGGTAAGAGTGGGTTCAGGGAGGCCTCTGCGGCTGCGGCCCGCCCTCCACCGCACCACAGTAGGGGAAAGCTGAGGCCTCCTGACTTAGAGCATAGGTTCTCCAGACACATGGCTTAGGGCTGCATCCCAACTCTGCCACGTATTAACTGAGGAAACGTGGGCAAGTTACCTCACGCTTCTGTGCCTCCGTTTCCTCGTCTGTACCGTGAGGATAATGCCTGTATGTACGTCCCTGGGTTGTCGCAAGAATACAGAAGTCCAAGTGCAGAAAACACTCGCCCCAGATTATGGCACGTGGTGGCCCTCAGTCAGCTCCCGTGATTTCACTGCATAGTCCATGGGGATGGTTGCCAAAATGGGAAGAGGAGACGCAGGGGCTCTCCGGGAATATGCTGCACGCTTGTTGGAGCGGCGTCTGGCTCCATCACGCTTCCCTGAGGCCGTGAGCAGAGCGTTCCCTCTCTCCGGGCCTGGGTTTCCTCATCTCTGCCTGTTTATCTCCGAGCGATTGTGAGGATCAAATGAAGACATGCGTTCCCCATCTACCCCCGGCACCACAGCCTGAGGCTGCTCTGGAGGGGCCGGTCTGGGGGTGGGGGAGGACCCTCGGCCAGGCCTGCTGAAGCGGCCTCCAGGCGCCGCAGGCAGCATGGACCACCTCTCCATTCACGTAGAGCCGCCCAGAGCGCGGCGCGAGCGGCAGCTGTCGATGCGCACGCGACTGTTCCCAGGGCGGGACCGGAAAGGAACAGGCAAAGACGAGACTCGGAAAAGTGCTTTCAAGTTCCGAGTGGTGTCTATCTAATGTCAGCAGGCTAAGTGTTTAATCAACGAGCTCAAATTCACTTGTGAAACCGATGAGATCAGGGTACACAGACAGGAAATAATGGAGACCCTGCGACTCTTACAGCCCCCTGAAGTTGAAGCTCACTGCCGACGCTGCAGGCTGCTCCAGTATCTAAGCTAACATTTTTTCCTAAATTTGTTTTGGTGCTGTCCGGTTAGTCCTTCCAGTTTTGTCCCCACCCTTCCAATCACCGGCCAGTCAGGTCACACTGAATGAGTCGTGCATCCTCAGACGGAGCCTGGCATTGGACCTACGTGAATGGAGAGGTGGTCCATGCGTGTTCCAAACACACAGAGAATATAGTGGACATCAATGAGACAACAACATGTTTCTCCCTCAGAAGGGAATTAATACATCCATAAGAAAAGAACTTTAAAAACTGCGTTGTTACTATTAAGATATTTATTTCAGTCTTGCTCCAAAATTATTTAGGTCATTTACTGCAATTGATAGAATTGTTCATTAGTGTGAGGACGCTTGTATGCCAAGAGCCAAGGAGACTTGCTTTACGCCTTTGGAATATTAAGAAGCCTCACACAGGTCTACTCCTAGAAACTTATTTACTGTGATAGTATATAAATGTTTTAAAACAGCTGGTCGCCAAATCTCAGTCAACATATGGACAACTTAAACAAAAAATGTCACAAGTGCTGGGTTTCACCAGTTTCTACTCTGACATGGAGAGGAGTGGAAAGGGGGAAAAAAATCAGAGCATGCCAGCTCAAAAAAAAGCCTTTCCACTGCCAGTGACTGGCTGCCCTCCCAATTATTAATGAGCAAAGACTCCTTTTTTCCATTTCCTAATGATGTCCACAGTTGACGTGCAAACTGTGGACATCTACAGCTGAGTATTTAAGTGGAACATTTCAGGGACATTCATCATAAGTGGATACAGAGAGACCAGACTCCTGTTTCAGCTTCAAGGTTTAGATGTCAAACACCTGGAGACATAATTACTCAACCTTAAAATCGTTCTATGAGTTCATTGCTCTGGCTCAGGGAAAATCAAACTAGTAACTTCAGTTCAAGATCCTGTTTGGGCTGGGGGAAGAGAGGGTGCAGAGGGTGTGCAAGGGCATGAGGGAGGGGTCCACGATGGTGGTCTTAACCCAAGAGCACGCTGGCCCCGTTACACTATAGCAAGGAGTTGCACGTACTGAAAAGCTATGTTTGTATATAACTAAGATGGGAAGAATGAAGGATTCCTTCATTCTTGTGCTTGAGAAACCAGGCACAAGCAATTGAAAATGATCTTACTGAAAGTAAAATCATCTAAAATTTTGCCATGAACGATTTTCTGTTAGGATAAGGATTCTCATATTAAAATAGCACCTTCCTTGATTCAAATTTAAGTCAGCTACTATTTCTAACTTCTTAGCCCTAATTGCTTAGATCTTCAGGACAAATTCAACAAATTTCCAGAACAGAACAGACATTTGTCCTTTATTTCAAGCGCACATGAAGATTAGTAAGTACATGCTCCTCCTGATTTCTTTACCCTCTGCACCTAATTTCCTTATAAGTGAAAAAACAAAATACCATGCAGATTAAGGATGGTCTGGTTAATCCACATATTTTCAGAAACCCCTGACAAAGACATTTCAGAATTCTGAAGGGCAGGACTCACACACCCCTGAACACACTCTTCCCAACTGACCAAATTCCATAGTGTCTTCTTACTCTAGAAGTACACGTTTCCATGTCTGTTGAGCATGTGGAAAGAATCCCTGCTGTCCTTGTGCAAACATCCTAGCTGGAAACCAGAGCTCTAGCTGCCCCAGCAGCACAGAGCAGCCAGAAACCAAGCCGGCTACTAACACTCACTGTCATGCACCTTGGCACACAATGTGGAAATGACAACAAGAGTGGCTGAATAAAGAAGAAGAAAAAAAGGTCCAAACCTGAAGCTAGGCCACACAGAAACGGTGAGTGATAGTCAAACTGGAAGTGTTCATAAACTTAGGATTTTACCCAAGACCGTGAAAATGTTGAATTCTGGTATATTGTCATACATATTGAGAATATTTATAATTTCTATTGCTCACGCTTACACACACAAAGAAAACTAACCAAACATTTCTCTTCTTTTCCTGAACACAAGTGGAAGCCTGACTTGAGATTATCCCCAGGAAGAAAGAACCCAATTCACTCATCCTTACTCAACACTAAACAAAGTAAAACAATTTAATTTTTTAGCCTAATAAAATCTCCATATTTGCTTTAAGAATTTAGTCAATGCCACATCCTCAATTAATCAGGATTACAAGTAAGAATGTGAGGAGAAAGGAAATGCAAATTCCAGCTGTGTTAGAAAGCAAGGAGTCACTTCCAATCTTGAAGTTAAAGACCCAGTTGGAAGCTACAATCAGTTTGTCTAAAATACAAAGTCGATCTTAGGTTCATCTTTCTACTTGTTAAAGTTCTGGCTTTTGTGACTTTCTCCCTTTTAGAAAAGGCTTCCTCCTGCTGACTGCTGAAGACCATAAACTCCATTGCAATCTATTTGCACCAAAACTGCATGTGGTCATTTCAACTAGACTAACAGTCATCCTGGGGATGTGTGTGACATCAGTGTAAGAAGTGTTCAATACCAAGCAACCTAATTGCAAAGTCACAGACTGCTTTCACGTAAGAGAAAAGCTCAAGGGCCAGAAGATTAGCTATAACTTATTCTGTATAAAGTCTATGGTCAATTTACCAAAGTGGGAAATTTCTACAAAATTTTTGTTTCACTTCCAAAAGTAAGAGCTCAAAAATTCACGTTCCTATAGGGAAAGTCAAAGGAAAACCATTGTCCTTTTACAGCTCTACTCAGTTACTTGGAAATGACTGGTCCTAACCCTTTCTGCATGATCATTCATTCAAAAAAAAAAACTGGTCCAAGGGCATTTCTGCTAGGTGTTGGAAATATGACGATAATTGGATGTGGCCTCTTCCATCAAGGAGTTTACTATCCGAGAAGAAAGACAAAAAAACTAATTTTAGGACAATGTGATATAAGTTGTAATATAGGTAAGAACCACATGCTGTATGGTAAGCACCATTATATGAGAATCCCCTAGTGGAAATTACTTGGTAAGAGCTCAATGAATACCTGCGGACTGAATGAATGAATGGATTTTGCAGGTGAAAAAGCAAGGCTCAGAGAGGCAAAGCAATTTTCCAGAGTCACACAGCTAGTCAGCAGCAGGGAAGGACTAGAACTTGTATCCCCTGACTTGTAGTCAATTATCCACTCTCCAGAGGCGTGACCTGTGAAATCTTCCTGTCAATGAGACAGCCTCCATTTAGTCTCTCACACAGGACCCTGTCTTGCCAGAGGCACAAGGCTGCACAAGTTGGGATGAGTGTTCTTTCCCAGGGCTGAGTTAAAATCCTTGCTCAGGAGCACCAATATCTGGAAAAGGAAAAGATGAAGCAAGATGCAGAGCCTAAGATAGAACCCAAGAAAGGAAAAATCATCTTAAAGGACAATTTTAATGATAAAATTAGTTTTGAAATAAATCATAAACCTGACTGATACAAAACTGAATTATGAACACCTTTGACATATGACACAGTCCTGGGCCTTGAGAACTTCAATTGTAGAGATAAGAAATGCATGTGGAAAAGGCACACGCCAACAGTAGGCATTGTACGTTGAGTCCTGACTGAGTGATCAGACCAGGGTGATAGGGTGTTCAGATAGGAACTTCGCTATGGCTTCCACAGTCAGGGAAGCTTCCCTGATGAAGGGAAACCAGGACAGGGCTTTAGAGGATGGCTAGATTTCCGTGAAAGAAGACAGGTGGGCACGCAGGCCGGGAGGCTTCAAGGAATCAGAATGTGCAAAATTTGTCTGAAAGCGGAGTGTCTAGCTGAAGCATATTTACACACAGGACCTACTGGGATGAAATTATGGAGGATTCTGAACATCAAGTGAAGGAGTTTGGGCTTTGGACTTTAAGCAAGGGGTCCATTGGACATTTTTGAGCCAGGAAATGACACGATACAAAGTAGTTCATAAGAAAGATGAATATGAACAGAGGAAGCAATAGAGAATCCAATTCCTGATAGCAGAAAAATCCTTGAGGAGGCTCAGAGAATTGTCCAAACGAGGGCTTACATCGGGTAATGGCAGATGGGATGGGAAAAACAGAGAGACATTATTCACGGAATACTGGATATGACTTAGAAAATGATTGGAATTGGAGGAAACAAAGATAACCAATAGATTTCCAGACTCCGTGGCTGATAAAATGGTACTTTCATGAACCGAAATAGAGACTTTGAGGAAGAAAATCAATTCTATTCTAGAGAACTTTGTAGGTATTTGAGAGGAAAGTAATGGATCTGGACTGAAGTAGCCAACAGAGAGTTGGGAGTATGAGACAGAAGTGGAAATCAAGTTATGACGTCATCAACCTTTGTGCCCTGAAGGTGGTAGCCGAGGGCCCAGGCAGTGGGGGAGAGCTCTCCAAGGCGCAGGTGCAGCACCTGGGCAGAAGCTGAGGCGGGCTGAAAGCTATGGAAGAGTCAGGAGAAAACAGTTGCAGAAACCCAGGAGCAGAGAGTTTCCAGGGGGAAGGGTGACCGCCCCTGAGGGGCACTTCGAGCAGGTCAACTGTGAGGCCTACACAGGCCCTCACCTCAAGTGTCAGGCCAGTCTCGCCCCACTCTGCTCCTCACAAGAAGCCAGGTTAGTGTTTGAAAAGAAAAGGTTAGTACCCACCAGCCGGCTAAATTCGATTTCCATTCAGTTCATGTAATTATTTACTAAGCACCCATGGGGATGCTGTGCTGTTGGAGGGTCCTCTTTAAAGTATGTCACAGCGTTCTTGGCATCTGCCGATATTCTAAGAATTACTAGAATATTCATGTTTGTTAAAATTATTTTCTCATAATGTAAGCCTTAGAAGTTAAAAAATATGTTTCCAAGTTAGGGAGAAAGAGCCTACTGTGTGTATAAGTTTTACGTGGTGTCTAAAACGATTTAAAGGCCTATGAAATGGATCCACCGAGCTGCTGCTCAGCCACACAACTGCGAGCCTGCAAACTAGAGCTGACTTCCAAGTGCCCTCGCTCGGAGACGGCAGAGATCATCTCAGGCTGCACAGGGATCTTGCTGGAAGTGTTCCCCCTCTCATTTCGAGTTCAATGTTTTTAAACATTCCTTTTCCAGGGAAAGTAAGAAAAAAAGTTCCCCGAGTTAAAAATGTCAGCACTTGATTGATGAGAGTAGTTTTCCGGCTTAACCAGTAAGTTGATTTGAGCGGTTCATCTGTCCATCCAGTAAAACACATGTTAAAGATTACAAATTGTTTAACAAGTTTTGACAAACAAGTCCCCTGGTGGTCCCGAAATTTCTGAGAAGCAGATGGAAGAGGTACAATTTTATAGATTCCTCTTCCTCTCTGTACAAAGCCACAGAGGTCTAAAACAGGTATTAGTACAAATAAGGGACATTGTCAAACAATAAAGAGACACAATTGCCTCTGTTAGCACAACAATTAATTTTGTTTGCAGAGTACCAGTCAGTCTATTTGTTACCAGGAATGTGCTAATTATTCTTGCTAATTACATGCAAAACATTCATTATCACCTATAAGTGAAGCTGGACCCCTCAGATTTCAGTGACAAATTAATTACTGTGTTTTCCTTCTGAATGTATTTCTAGCCAGTTCCTGGTATTATCTGAAAAATAAATGGTTTAGCAGCCGCTTGTCTCTCGGAGCCACTCATTAAAATGAGAAGTAGTCATGCAGAGCGCTATTAGCTCTCCTTGCCTGCTATTCAAGTGGCAGTTCCTGACAGTCCTCACCTCCAGTCACTGATTTACAGATCCTGAAGCCTGGGAGACGTATGCAGCTGAGTTTCGTTAGGTCCCGGGGCCATATTTGCACCGGTAGCCACTCACTGAACCTCAGGAAGAAGGCCAACTGCCAGACCTGAGAGGAGAAAAGGATCCTACACCTGATACACACACCCACGCCATTCCGCCTTGCCTTTCAAAAGGATTGGGCGACATTTTGTTAATCTAGTCCAAATGTGGGATAATTGAGTTTTAGCCCTCCCCTCCACCCCCAATTTGGAATCTAGTCGATCACAAAACAAACCTTGAATTGCCAACTTACTTCTATGGCCCTTCCACCTTGGAACAAACCCAACATTATAGATCCATACATTTTTATTCTGAATGTGGATTACATTAGAAAGACCAGGGTCTGCACATTTGGAACTCTACCTTGACTCTGTATTGCCTGGAGTTATTCTCTAGCTGTCTTGACTGTTCCTAACAGGCAAGCAGCCAGTCTTCCTCTTGACTCTCTCCCCACCTTGCATTTGCTCCCCACAGTGGCAGCCCACTAAAAGCTTATGGAGTGAACAGATGGATCTGCAGGGCTTTGGGTCCACTCTGATGTCCATCCTGAATCAATAATTCAGGGTTAGCCGTCACTCACTCCTCTTCTCACCATTTAAACTCACTTTCTGGAAAGTCTTTAAATAGAAAGCATTTCAGGTGAAAAGTTATCGCCACACCCCTAGAAACCCATCTAAGACTCTAGCCAGGCTCATGGTTCCCTGGAAAGCCAGCATCTCCTTTAACCCCTAATGGGTCTGGATTGGACCAGAGCCTGCATCATGCACAGGAGAGCCCAGCTCCAACTGAATCAGTCATGTTCATTAACCTACTACGTGCCCAGCCCTCTAGTGGCACATTTTGCAAAGCCCCAGGCGCACATGGTCCCACAAGTCTATATCCCTTGTTCCTTCTAAAGCTTCTTCTCATGGGCTATGCAGATTTACTCTGGCTCTTCTCGGGGGCATGGGCCTTACTTACATCTGTCAACATTCGGTCTATTTCTATAGTAGCTCTGCAGCAGTTGCAAACAGTAGTTCTTGACCATAAATAAAATAGGAAGGATGTTTTCATGGTCATGTAATTTACCCTTCCCATCATTTTTGATTTAAATCAGTATTTGGAAACAGGAAATACAGGAAGCTAAATAATCCTCTGCTTGAGGTGCACATACATTCCTCACTGTCAGAATAACGCACTGTAGTTGCTTTTAACAGAATTTGGGTTTATGGGCTTATGGCTTTCAAGTTTTACAAAGGATAAGGTTTAGAATTTTTGCTTGTTTTTAGCATCACATTTATTTCTTTCTCTAGTTTCCTTCAGTTTGTGGTCATCTTGTCTGAAATGTGTAAGTTTAAATGGCTGAAGTAGAACTCTGTGTCCTAGACCGTATCCTGAGACCTAAGACCAAGCGCCTCTAAGAGTCAGCTCATGGGCATGCTTCTGCTGACTTCTGCCGTGATAGCAGAGAGAGGGCACACAGCTGAATCTGGTCTCCGTGGCAGGTCATACCTGTCTCGTCCTCCCTTTCCGCCTCCCGCCCCTTCCTGATGTCCTAGTCCCTGTCAGGTCACCACCATGTCTGCACTTTGCCTCTGGTTCCTCACCTTTCCAAGGTCTCATCCCTTGTTTTCACTCGTTTAATGGTGGTTAGCTGTTTACTATTTACTAGGCACTGTTTAATACTTTCATATACCTTCCTTTTTTTTTTTTTATTTATTTTTCCCCCAAAGCCCCAGTTGTATGTCATAGTTGCACATCCTTCTAGTTACTGTATGTGGGACGTGGCCTCAGCATGGCCGGAGAAGCGGTGCGTCGGTGCGCGCCCAGGATCCGAACCCGGGCCGACAGTAGCGGAGCGCTCGCACTTAACTGCTAAGCCACGGGGCCGGCCCTCATATGCCTTCTAATTTATATTTTTCTTGTTTCAAGGTTTTGCTAATACTATCAAATCATTCAGGCCAAAGTTTTCATGTGTTTCAGCCAGTCTCCTACCACTCGTAGATGATCAACAGAGTTCCACAGACCATTTTAACCCAAAGGGATGAATTTCTAACAGTGGGAATGGCTAACAATGTGGTGGTTTAGTGATGGAATTATTTTGAAAGTGGCAGGAAGTCCTTGGCAACCCAACTAAACCATGCGCAGTATGTGACACTGGTCAACAGAAGCGGTAAATCCCGCCCTGCATGCTTTCTTTTCTTAAAGACGTCCAGAGAAAAAGACCACCCTCAGGAATACACTGAAGGAATTCTCTACACTTACGCTGAGGTGATTCAACCAAATATTTAACCAAATTTTAATTTCTTAAAATTATAGTTCTTTTAAAATAGAAAATGACTGCGTTGCCCTGAAGGTAATTGTCCAGCGTGGAATCCTGGAACGTCAGGCTAGAGCACCTTCAAGATCATGGCCCAGACCCCTTTGCAGGGAAGGTTAAGAGCACATAAGTTGGAGTCAAGGAGACCTTGAGCTTGCACCCGGCTCTTACCAATTCTCTGACCAGTCTTGGTTTCTACATGAGTAAAATAGAAGATGTTTTACTTTACTCGTTTACAAGGTGATGTGAGGGTTAAAGGCAAAAGAATATCTGACCTTTAACTGCCCCATCGGCCCAGGCAGTCCAGGTGTGGTGAAAGAACATCTTGACCATCTCTGCCTGCGGTATGATCAGTGCACACTGTTGTCTCAACCAACTCCTCAGAATTAAAGAAATAAGCAGACCAATTCGATGAATCTAAAAACTGAAGATCTTTATCTCATTTAGCTTATCCTTTCAAAACAAAAAACTCCTCATACAGGAACTGAAAAAAAATTGCATGAATTTCTGGTTTTCATCAATACCACCATCTTGGGGGCCCAGGGCCCACAAAGGTTTTTAGGACAAGCGAAGGAGTGGAAAAGAGGCACAGTGGGGCAGAAGAGGGGAGGGGGCCGGACTCCAGGCCACTTTTGAGGATGGTGATCACAAGCTACAGCAACCATCTCCTGGCACCAGGTACAGATCCAGCTTTCACAGCCCCTACACAGCACACAAATGTGTAACCTCCACCACCACATTCCAGCCTGAAACACACACGTGCTACTGGGGGCAGATAAGAGGAAAAGTCGGGGCAAGGCCTGATGTATCTTTGCCTAGGACTGAATATCACCTGGCAAGACCATGCTTCCAAAACCCATCAGTTCCTCTCTTCCCCTGGAGCTAAATTAACCCTGAAATTCTCCTTCCATGACCCATTTCAGAGCTCCAGATTTCACATTTTCTTCCTACACAAATTAAATTGAGCAGTGTATCCTTCAACAGCACTTCCCTTTTTGTCAATTCTTGCAGATAATGTAGGGCTTCACTCCAGTAGGAGCATCTGACATAACACTAGTATGAACCACCAGCCCAGAACGAGGGCTCTAATCCACAGCTTTGTCCTTCTCCAGATGCCTCTGGTGTAACTCCCCTGCCCTCTTTGGTGATCAAGCAACATTCTGGTCACAAAGGCATCTTCTCTCAGACATATAATTCATTTCGACTTGGTAAGTTTCAAGTCAGTTCATTGAGAATATTATAGAAAGAGTAAACCTAATGAATGACCTTTCTGAGAAATAATGTCAGAGCTGAATATCTGCCTCCTCTCCCCAACCAAAATCTCACAGCAGAAAGATCTTAATACAGTGTTCCTTTAAGGTTTTTTTACCAAAAATAGGTAATAATGATATTTGCATGCCCTGTTTTCTCTAGGACTCACAAGGAAACAGAAGATTTTGATCATTGTACCTATATCCAAATAATGGATTATTGAAAGAAAAAAGCTACTCAAATTCATTTCAAAAGAGTTAAAAGAATATTTCGCAGACACAATTTTCAGGTCTAGTTGGCTTCTCTTTAGCGGTTCCATGAATCAGGAAGCATGCAGTCTGGAAGACAGAGGGAGCTCCAAAGAGCTGTACAAAGCAACGGGGTCTTGTAGCCCAAGGTAAGCAGGAACGAGGACGTCACACCAGGCCATCACAGATTGGTGAGTGCAGGGCTGCCTTCCTTGTCAGGATTAACGGGGACTCTCAGGCTGGGTCAGGTAACCGGAGCCGAGCAGACAAGCTCTGACTGGCTGGCTCAGGTTTTGATTTGCTTCTATAGGCTGCTAAGGTACTAGGAACACCTCAGTCTAATGGCCTCGTTGTTCAATTTATTGAACGAGAGACACTTTCTTAGTCAGTTTGGGCTACTATAAGAAAGTACCACAGACTGGGCGGCTTATAAACAGCAGAAATTTATTTCTCACATATATGGAGGCTGTAAGTCCAAGATCAGAGTGCCAGCATGGTCTGGTTCTGATAAGAGCCCTCTTCCAGCTTGCAGACTGCTGGCTTCTCCTTGTATCTTCAAGGTGGAAAGAAGACAACAGAGCTCTCTTGGGTCCCTTTTTTTTTTTTTTTTTTCCTGAAGAAAGTTGCCCTGAGCTAACATCTGTGCCAATCCTTCTCTGTTTTGTATGTGGGTCACCGCCACAGCTCGGCCACTGATGAGTGGTGTGGTTCGGCGCCCAGGAACCAAACCTGGGCTGCCAAAGTAGAGAGCACTGAACTTAACCAGTAGGCCATCAGGCCAGCCCCCTTGGGGTTCTTTTTATAAGGAACTAATCCCATTCAGGAGGGCTCCACTCTCACAACCTAATTACCTCCCAAAGGCCCCACCTCCTAACACCATCACATTGGGGGTTAAGATTTCAATATATGAATCTGGAGGGACACAAACATTCAGTCCATTGCAGACCCCTATGAAATTGAATAAGTCTTTCCCACATCCTGGACATTTCCCACATCTCTCAGCACGTAACAGGCATTTAGTAAGTTCTAGGAGAATTGAGTTGCTAGGCGTCATTGGGAGGGGGCGGGGGACATGTCTCTAAAATTAAACCAGCTGTCATCTGCTCTGGTGTTTACCATGACGTCAGGTATCCACGATAGGATATTCACAGGGAAGGCGAAGTCCTCTGAAATATAGGAGACAGCATGTTCCCTCCAGAGTGGAGTGTTCAAATTTCTTCACAACAATTCAATGAACTTGGTTTATTTAATCGGTAAAGCAGATCTAAATGTCTCCTGAGCATCTGAAACTTGAAGATCACTAGATAACTCAGCTTCCCCATCGACTCCTTAACAGAAGGAAACAGTCCCAGCCCCTGCTGTCGCCTGGTGCCAAAGTGACCAGCTGGCAGCCCAATGACTGATCTGGACATAGATGTAACTTATTTGGCCAGGACAGTGTGTAGATTTTTATGAACTAGTATTTAAAAATTGAGAGAGTTCACATAAAATCTGCATTTCTAACTTCTTTTTAAAACTCAGGGTCTCTGGCCATCTCCAGCTGCACGCCCATATGGCAATAATTGGCTGGACTGAGTACAGGCCTCCCTCTTCAGCAGAGGCTACACTCTTGAGGGCTCCACCACTTACCAGCACCTTCTGGCCAGTTTCCTATCTGGCTCACTTGACTCCTGACTTACCTGCCTGGCCCATGTTGGCATAAGAGTTTCTGACTCTGAGCTATAAATAAGTAGTAAATATATTTATCATTTACTGATTTTTCCTGTGTTCTTTAAAGGTCATACTGATCGTAAAGAAAATCTTGGCAGAAAAAAATGGAAAGACTTTTTTTGCCCAGTGCAATCTAATGAGAAGAAAGGATCCCTAAAAATGTGAAAGTTTGTTCAAGACATGGGGGAAGGGGAGTGGTCCTTAGGGCTGAGCAGAGTTGACCATAGGGCTGAGCAGGACCAGGAATTCCAGCCAGGAGCGGGTATGGCTGCCCTGTGTGTGAACAACTCTGCTCATGAATGGAACAGAGGTTTAGGTGAAACCAAACCATCCCTGATGAGAAACTTGACATGTTCATGGTTCTGAGATGTATTCCATAACAGATCGTGTTACAGAGCAACGTGCCACCAAAAAATCCTCTCAGTCTTCAGAGGGTCTTGAAGTCAACTTGTTGCTGGTTTATGATACACTGTATTAAACACTAGCCCAGCAGAGACCCCTCACAGATACAAGTAGGCAGACATGCTACGGAAAAGACCAAGGCAATTAAAACAATCTCCAGAAAATGAAGGAGTCTTAGTCACTAGGAAACAAGGTGGGTTTTTGGCAATTAGGCAAATCAAAACAATGAGGAAAAAATGATCAGAGAGCAAGCCCTTCCACAAGTAATATCAGCCTTTAAGATGCCATAGCCCACAGCAGCAGAGGCAGCAGCAGCAAACCCAAATCATGCTTTCCACAGCTTGTAAATCCTGTTTAAACACAAATAACACTGACAGAGTTTCACCGTTATTCCAAAAGAGTCAAAAAGAGCACAGTTGGAAGGAACTTTGGCAATCATCTAGATTAGAAATCCTCATTTCACAGACGAGGAAACTGAGGCTCAGAGCAGCAGTCCGTGTGGAGCTGAGGCCAGCCTTGCCCCCCCGCCCCCCCCGCCCCCGCTGCAGTCCTGCAGCTCCTGGAACAATGCATGGCATGTCATTCAAGGGAAGAGGAGATTTGGTGAGGTTTGAATAAAAAATAATATTTCTTTAGAGAAGAAAATCTAAACAAGAGAAAAAGGAGGTAGAATGGGCTTACTCCTCCTCATTAATTGATAAGGATTCTTCTGAAAAATGCATATCATTTGTAACTTTCGCCTTCCACTATGCTATTCTTTACCTCAGAGGGGAAAATGTTTCAAATATTTAACAAATGAAGCTAATTATTCAAAAATAGCTGAATCTCTAACATAACGCCTAAGAGAATTCATTTTCTGAACATTTCTTTGTTTCCAATGTGAATCCCAAGAAGATAAAACAGCAGACAGGTTTGGAGAAAGAAAGAAAATCCTACCTTTATTTTCAGGCCTGCACTTGACTCAGGAAATAAGTTAATTATTAAGCTAGTTTCATTTTTAAAAAGCAAATGTAATCATTCCTTCTCTATTCCAAATGTATGCTTTACTTAGGACTAGAGATGTCATTCTATTTGAAGAACTGTTTGCTTGAGCCCAGAATTACCCCAGGGCAATGAATTATTGATAAATCCATTTTCTTATGTAATCATCACTTCACATTTACAACATTTCACAGGATTCCATCTGGAACCTTCACATGGTTTTCCTAGGCAAGTGTACTACAGTCCATGATGCCCAGAAAAAGCAACCTTATTCTTAAGGGTTAACTTTTGTATTCAAAATCCCAAAGTAATTTGACAAGACTTTCTCACAGAAAACACACAATTGAGGTTACTTGTAGCTAAAAGGCCTGCTACATTTTAAGACTCATATGCGTATCTGCTTACATTTACATGTAGTTAAAGCACCTCCATTCAGACACATAGAGGTCCACTTTATAGAGCTGAATATGGAGGATATGACTGAGTGACAACACAAAGGCTTATTTAAACGTTATTGGTCTCTGCATTCATTTATTTTCTGATGACAGAGGGGTCAGCTAAGGACCTTTATCTCAAATACGCTTCACTAAAGCGGTATTGTGCTTTTTTTCTTCCTTCTTTATTGTCGAGGGCTGGTTGGTTGGTTTTTGGCTTGTTTTTGCTTTTTTGTGGTGTGCATATTTGAGGTTTATTTGCGCAGTGGGAAAAAAAAAAGCCTATGCCAGCTAACACGAGGTGAGAAAAATGCAGGGTGTACTATAGCAGGATACTCAGGAATCTCTCAAGTGTTTGAATAAACACATACCACACCAATTAAAAAAGAAAAAAAAAGAGCTGGTTTAGCAAAAAGACAAACATAGTGCTCTGAGCCCGTCCAATGGACAGGCCCGTCGGCGTGCATTCCGGGAGCCTGGGACGCACTAACACTTCCTTTCAGCCTAATGGGCCCTGAGCCCCATCCTTTGTCTGCTGATTAACTGCTCTGTTCATTGACCAAACCACTAATTGCATGTTCCTTGTAGTTACCCTCCATTACTGTAAGAATTAATGAGACACAATTACAGCTCCCAGAAATCTCAGGCCTAGCCAACTGCACAGCACTCCAAGTGAATTAGAACTCTTGAAGAGAAAAGAGGAAAAAAACTAGTCAGTTGTTCACAGGAAGCAGAATGTTTTTTTGTTTAAAAATTTTGTATTTATTTGAAGTTGTTTCATAATTAGGCCGAGGGGGTGAAGGTAAGAGGAAAGAGAGCAAGAATGGATGAAAGACTTGGGAACTCAGCTTTCAGTGAGAAATCATGGTGGATGCAAAAAAACAGATATCATTCAGAAGTAAGAAAAACTTAAGAAACAGAATGAACACACAGTCAAGGCTGTGAATAGTACATAAAACCAATAATGAATCAGCTGTTTAAATAGAGCATGTATTACACAGAAATACACTATAAGAACCTCCTTTTAGTCTGATCCCCCCAAGTAAATGGCATTTTGCCCAGCATAAGCACAATTCTGAGCAGAGGGAGAGGAGTAATTTTCCCTCTACCAAATCTTTTCAAATAAAAAAAAAAAATTGATTTTGAGTGTGGAAATAATTCCAGGACACTTTAAATTGCAATTATTCCAAAACTCTTTGTTGATTTGGCTGATCTTGGTTTTCTTAGTACATAGTGACTTGTTCTCATACATTTCTGTTAAGGCCACTTTATCACCAGGCTGATAAAGAGTACTATTTTAATCCAATTTTCCTTAAAACTAAAGATATAGTCTTTATATATTTACATACATGTATATGCATGGATAAAGGATAGATAGAGTGGTGGGAGAGAGACAGAGAGAGGAAAGAAGGAGAGAAAGATGGGAGAGAGAAAGACACAGAGTGAGAGATGATAACTAAGTAGATAGATAGACAAACCTCAACTAACTACAAGAACCATACTTGGTATATTAATGTGGCATGGAGGCAGATGTGAAAAAGAATCTCATCTTTTCAGGTACAAGTCTGGAGACATCATATACATATAAATGAGACATTTCCAGGTGTGTGAGAGAGTAACTGGACGCAGGACCGTGACAAACCTACAAGATGCTTTTCAAAGCAGAGAAGCCTCCATGGAGGGGACAGGATATTTGTGTAGGCTTAAACAACTCTTCAGAGCAACAGAAAATCACAGATGTATATACATGTTAAATTTCTTAACGTTTATCAGAAGGCAGAAGAGAAAGTCTCTATCTCTGTGGTTCAATTAAAAATCTTGCTATAGAAAATAAAAGAAGGGTGCGAATGAGTGATGCCCAGGCTCCTCAAACAAATGATAGCTGGGGCTCTCAGAGGAGCACTGTGTCTCCACACATCCTGCCCATTCGCTCAAGGCTGTGTCTACCTGCCATATCTCCTTTCTTCCTGTGGAATTCTCTCACTCTCCCCTGCCTCTCAAATCTTATCCGTGCTTCAAGGCCGGCTCCTTTACACACCTACCTCCCTACCCCATCCTCCCACCAAAGGAAATTTTTCTCTCTTCTGACACCCCCAGGCACCATTGCTTGTACCAACTTGTACCGAACATTTGTCACTTAATCATATGCAGTATCAACTTTTCTGCAAATAAATGCCTAAGTCTCTGTCTAAACTGCAAATTCCTTGAAGAAAGATGAGATAACTTCTCCCCCTCTCTCTACTACTGCCCTCCACCCCCAGGGCACTTAGGAGGGCTTTATGTACCTTGTTGGAGCTTAATAAATATCTTAGGAATAAATGAATCCATGAACAAATGAATTAATACAGAAGAAGCCACTTAGAGTGAAAAAGTAGATAATAAGAAACAGGAATGATTTAACATGCTAAGTGGTTTGTGAACAGATATTGAGGTTTGGCTCAAGGTTAGCGGGTAGACATAGGATGGGACCCAACGTCTTCTTGGATCCCCTTTATTTGAATATGCTTCAGTGGGGGAGGAGGGGGGCTTTTGAATGACTTTGAGGGAGGAGAGGGCTCTCTCTGGAGCTCTAGAAGTACAAGGACCTGTCACAGGAGAAAAGGACCAAGTGAATGGATTAGCTATACAATTGGAAGTGATGTAAGATGAGATGTAAGAACTGAGGAAGAGAATTAGAGCAGAGTTTGGATATTGATGATGGCAACAGAGGGAGTGGCCAAGGCAAACATTCAAGGACGATGTTTATCTTAGTACCTAAGTTAAGAACGAATGAGGTGGAGGCAGTGAAGTGGAGACAGGAAGGTGAGCCCAAAGTATGATGTTTCCTTGCTCCTTAAGTATGCACGGCCTGGGGGAAGATGCTATTGGGAACACAGACAAGAAGGAAGTACACAGTTGCAAGTGAACTTGAACATGAGCACAGAAGGAGAGGTAGAACAAGCTGTCTTAGCTCTTTTGGGCAAGAGAAGACAGACCCGTACATACACTGAGACTTTTACCTGATTCAATTAGCTTTCAAACGATTGTAGATAATGGTTCTCTGTGCTGCAGCCATATTAAGAAACCAAAGGACAGGCTAGCTAAGAGGACAGCCTACCTCAGTTTTCTCTCAAAACACTAACGTGTCAACAGTTATTCAATCTGGACAGGAAATAGTCATCTCAAAGAAACATGAAACTTAAAGGAATTTCAATGAGGAGGGGGAAAACACAATACACATATTATTTCCTGTCAAGCACATAGAAAAATGCAGCATTTAGGGACAAGTAGTTACAGAAAGAGGATAAAGAATTTTGAAGAGACAAGTGACACAACAACATAAAGCCCAACATCCAGATTTTTTTGGAAGTGTATAGATTGTCAAACTGAATTTTCACTTTTCATCCAGATGTTTAACATATTGTCAACACCATCGGAATTAAGATTTTATAACTTTGAGGATGTTACATTGGTATCATGTAAATTATCAGATAAATTACACTTTACCAAGTTATGATTTTCAGCTAGACTCACCATCTACAGAACAGCGTCAACCAAAACCCAGAACACGTCCAATTACATCACTTTGTCTAGTTAATTTAAGAGATCAACTAACTTTAGCTCTTTAATTTTTTATTTAAGAAAAAAACAAGTTAACTATAAAATCACATTTAAACTAGCAAGTTAGTAAAGTACTTAACTAACTAGAAATTGCATTCATTAAAACATTGCTTTAATTACAAACAAGCATATCAAAAAATGCTCAACCCCACTAATGGTAATATTATATTATATTTATATAATGTATATTATTATCATTATGATGATGTAAGAAGTTTAAAAAACAACAAGAAAATTTTTTTATCCATCAAATTGAATTTAGAAGATGGACAAGAAGTGGGGCTGACTAACAAACTGGTAAACAGCAGTCTAAATTGGGATAAGCCTGTGGTCCAGCCCCGTGGCTTAGCGGTTAAGTGCGCATGCTCCGCTACTGGCGGCCCCGCTTTGGATCCCGGGCGCCACTCCAATGCGGCTTGTGCGGCCATGCTGAGGTGGCGTCCCACATACAGCAACTAGAAGGATGTGCAACTATGACATACAACTATCTACTGGAGCTCTGGAGAGAAAAAGGGGGAAAAAAAAGGAGGAGGATTGGCAATAGATGTTAGCTCAGGGCTGATCTTCCTCACAAAAAATAAATAAATAAGGGGCTGGCCTGGTGGCACAAGAGGTTAAGTGCGTGCGCTCTGCTGCAGCGGCCCGGGGTTCACCGGTTCGGATCCTGGGTGCGCACCAACGTACCGCTTGTCAAGCCATGCTGTGGCGGTGTCCCACGTAAAGTGGAGGAAGATGGGCACAGATGTTAGCCCAGGGCCAGTCTTCCTCAGCAAAAAGAGGAGGATTGGCAGATGTTAGCTCAGGGCTGATCTTCCTCACTAAATAAATAAATATATAAATAAATAAATAAATTGGGATAAGCCTTTTGGAGGGTAATTTGTCACTAGCTATTAAAATGGAAAACATGCACATCTTTTAACTCAGCAACTCTACTTACAGAATTTTTCTACTATAGGAAACATGGATTCTTCCCTCCTGAACAGCATACTAAATGACATTACAAGCACACCCACATGACTTAGGCAACTTCTCACACTTTCCAGGTTTTAATTCATTTATTTTCACATCTATCATTAGTCAATTCCATCATGTTTTGTATTCAAAAAAGTTCCAGAAGAGATTTGTAGCTATACTGAAAGAAAATGGAAGTAATTTTAGAATTTTTACTTTAACATTACTCTTGAAGTCACTCAGACTCTTTTCAGGTAACATACTCATTGGATTTTAAAGTATTTCAGTGGCACATGTCTGTTTTTATATTTTTAAAAATATATAATGAACCCATTTTATTTGTGAAACTAATTGAAATATACATATAAATATCAATGCATGAACATGATGTGACTAGCCAAAGCTCTTGCAATCCCAAAACATATCACATAAAATGAGAATGCTTTGTTTCACCTATAAGCAAATCTACAGCTGACTGAACTCTGCATAGTGGAATCAAACGTCAGCTTTAACACACGTTGTTACAAGTTCCCAAAGCAGTCCCTTGGCTTCCTCCCCACCACAGCAATGTGGAGCTTCAGGCAGGTTTATAGCTTGTATGTTTGTTCTTATATACAGATATGTCGACAATGTATGTTGTCTGATTTTTAAAATAAACTCTCCAAGGATGAAATCATAGGGGTGACTTCCAGTTTCCCGCCCAGCAAGCAAAGAGCTTAGAAGTTGCCACTCCATCCTAACAACAAGTTAAAAACTGAAGAAATTGAAAAATCAACAACGCTTCTTAGATACTTCAGAGAAGTGAGGTCACAGGACAAATTGCTGCCCCAAAAATTGAAGAGACAGACAAGTGGATACGGGGAATCACAATTTACCAGAGAGAGACCCACAAGAAGAAATCCCCCCGGAACCAGTGCCAGGGCAGGAAAAGCTGAACTGTAACTCACAAATGGCTGGAGACTCAGTGTGGACAAGTATGAGAGTTAAAAATTCCAGAGGGACCTACTCCCAGGGGGACCCCATGCTTTTGTGTGTGGCACCTCCACGAGCTCTACCAGGTCTTTCCAGCGAATATTGGAGAAAAATCCCCTTAGGCTTCTGGCAGGGGGAGGGGAAAAGGAATAATTTTGAGATATGCCAGAGCATTCTGTTCTAAACAAGGAAAAATTAGTTAGCCAGAGCCTAACCTACCTGGAAGAAGGGAAATACCCAATTCCAGCCTACTCTAGCTATCCTGTCCTACCTAAGAGGAATTAAAAATCAAAACAAAACACTGAGAAGCACTGGTGAGGCTCACAGTCCAGGGCCACAGGCCCACCGCAAGACTGAGATCTCATTACAAGACTACTGCAAAGGGCTTCCCCGCCCCTCACGCCTTACCACTCCATCGCTAAAGGACTGCTACTATAGTTCCTTTTACCCAGTACTTCATGTCTTTTCAACAAAAAGTTACAAGGCATGTTAAATGCAAAACACAGTATGAAGAGCTAGACCAAGCATCAGAACCAGAGTCAGACATGGTGGGAATGTTGGAAATATCAAACCAGTAATTTGTAAAACTATGATTACTATGCTAAGAGCTTTAATGGAAAAAGTAGACAATATGTAGGGACAGATAGATAATGTAAGCAGAAAGATGGAAATTCTAAGAAAAAAATCAAAAAGAAATGTTAGAGATCTAAAACACTGTTACAGAAATGAAGAATGCCGGGCCGGCCCCGTGGCTTAGCGGTTAAGTGCGCGCGCTCCGCTGCTGGCGGCCTGGGTTCGGATCCCGGGCGTGCACCGCCGCACCGCTTCTCCGGCCATGCTGAGGCCGCGTCCCACATACAGCAACTGGAAGGTTGTGCAGCTGTGACATACAACTATCTACTGGGGCTTTGGGGGGAAAAAATAAATAAATAAAATCTTTAAAAAAAAAAAAAAAAAGAAATGAAGAATGCCTTCGATGGACTCGTTAGTAGTTTAGACACAGATGAGGAAAGAATCTCTGAGCTTGAGGATATGACAATAAAAACTTCCAGAATGGAAAAGCAAAGAGAAAAAAGACTGGAAAAAACAGAACAGAATATCCAGGAAGAGTGGAGCAACTACAAAAGATGTAACATATGCATAAGGGGAATACCAAAAGGAAATGAGAAAGGAACAGAATAAATATCTGAAGCAATAATGACTGAGAATTTCCCCAAATTAATGTCAGATACAAAACTATAGATCCAGGAAACTCAGGAAACACCCAGCAGGATAAATGCCAAAAAAACCAACACCAAGGCCTACCATATTCAAACTTCAGAAGAGCAGAGATGAAGAAAAAATTTTGAAAGAAGTCAGGGGAAAAAAACACCTTACTATAGAGTAGCAAAGATAAGAATTAAATCGATTTCTCCTCAGAAAGCTTGCAAGAAAGAGAAGAGTGGAGTAAAATATTTCAAGTCTTGAGAGAAGAAAACCATCAACCTCGAATTCTGTAACATAAGACATTATCCTTCAAAAGTGAAAGGGAAATAAAAATTTTCTCAGAAAGACAAATAATGAGGGAATTTGTTGCAAATAGATCTACCTTGCAAGAAGTGCTAAAAGAAGTTCTTCATAGAGAAGGAAAATGATATAGGTCAGAACTTTGGATCTACATAAAGAAAGGAAGACCATCGAAGACTGAATGAGTGAAGGTAAAATAAAAACTTTTATTTCTCTTATTATTAATTGATCTAACAGATAACAGTTTTTTCAACATAATAATAGCAATAATGTATTTGATTATATGTATGCTTATGTTTAAGTGAAATGAATGACAGCGATGACACAAGGGCTGGGAGGAGGAATTAGGTATATTTCATTATTATAAGTTACTTTACTACCCATGAAGTGTTATAGTGTTATTTGAAAGTGGACTTGGATTAGTTGTAAATGTATATTGCAAACTCTAGGATAACTACTTTAAAAAGTAAAAAAGGAAATATAATTGATAATCTAAGAAAGGAGAGAAAATGGAATCATATAAAATGCTCAATTAAAACCACAAAACATAGGGGGCTGGCCCCATAGCCAAGTGGTTAAAGTTCTGTGTGCAGCCAGGGTTCATGGGTTCAGTTCCCGGGCATGGACCTACTGCACTCATCAGCCATGCTGTGGAGACATCACACATACAAAAAAATAGAGGAAGATTGGCACAGACATTAACTCAGGACTAATCTTCCTCAAGCAAAAAAAGAGGAAGATTGCCAACAGATGTTAGCTCAGGGTGAATCTTCCTCACCAAAGGGAAAAAAACCCACAAAAGATAGAAAAAGTGTAGAAGACAAAAATACAAACAAAGAACAAGGGTAAGAAATAGAAAAGAGTAATAAATATGGTGGATATTAACCCAAAAATATCAATAATCTTTTTAAACATCAATGATCTAAATACATCAATTAAAAGACAGAAATTGTCAGAGTGGATCAAAAAGCAATATCCAACTATATGTTGTTCATAAGAAATCCACTTTAAATATAAAGACACATACAGATTAAAAGTAAAGGGATGGAGAAAGATATACCAGGCTAACACTAATCGAAAGAAAGTGGGAGTAGCTATATTAATTTCAGAGCAGACTTCAGAGCACAAAAAGTTATCAGGGATAAAGGGGACATTATGTAATGATAAACGGGCCAATACTTCAATACTTCCAACACTTAATTGTATATAACTATCCTTAACTGTATATACCTAACAACAGAGCATCAAACTATGTGAGGCTTTTGCCTTGCAGATAGAACTGAAAAGAGAAACAGGTGACTCCACTATTATAGTTGGAGATTTCAACAGTCCTCTATCACAAGTTTTCCAGCAAGCAGAAAATCAATAAGGACGTAGCTGAACTCAACAGCAACATAAATCAACTGGATATAATTGGCATCTATAGATTACTTCACCCAACAAGAGCAGATTACATATTCTTCTCAAACTCACGTGGATAATTCACCAAGATAGACTACATTCTGGGCCATAAAACACACTTTCACAAATTTAAAAGAACAGAAATCATACAATGTCTGCTCTCAGATCACAGTGGAATTAAACTAGAAATCAATAACATAAAGACAGGAAAATCCCAAAGTACTTAGAGATTAAGCAAAACACTTTCAATAACACATGGGTCAGAGAAGAAATCTCAAGAGAAATTTTATAACATTTTGAACTAAATTAAAATGAAATTTTAACATCAAAATTTGTGGAATGCAGCAAAAGCAGTGCTTGGAGGAAAATTTACAGCATTGGATGTATACAATAGAAAAGAAGAATGGTCTAAAATCAATAATCTAAGCCTTCATCTTAAAAAACTAGAAAAAGAAGAGCAAATTAAATCCAAAGTGAGCAGAAGAAAAGAAATAATAAAAATTAGAACAGAAATCAAAGAAATTGAAAACAGGAAAGCAATAGAGAAAATTAACAAAACCAAAGCTGGTTCTTTGAAAAGATCAATAAAATTGATAAGCCTCTAGCCAGGCTAAGAAAAACAGAAAAAAGACACAAACTACTAGCATCGAAATGAAAGAGGGAACATCACTACAGATCCCATGGATATTAAAAGGACTGTTATGAACAACTCTATGCCCACAAATTTGATAACCTAGATGAAATGAACCAATCCCTTGATAAGCACAATCTGCCAACTCACACAAGAAGAAAGAGACAATCTGAATAAGTCTTTATCTATTAAAGAAATTGAATCAACAATTAATAACTTTCCAAAACAGAAAACACTAGGTCCAGATGGGTTCACCCAGTGAATTCTACCAAACACTTAAGGAAGAAATGATACCAATTCTCTACCATCTCCTTCAGAGAATAGAAGCAGAAGGAATACATTCTAACTCATTCTTTGAGGCCAGCGTTATCCTAATACCAAAACCAAAGACACTACGAGAAAAGAAAACTACAGACCAATATCTCTCACGAGCATAGAGGCAAAACCCTCAACAAAATATTAGCAAATAGAATCCAACAATGTATAAAAAGAATTATACACCATGACCAAGTAGGAATTGTCCCAGGTTTGCAGGGCTGGTTCAGCATTGCAAAATTAACTAATGTAATCCATCATATCAACGGGCTAAAGAAGAAAAATATATGATCAATACCAACAGATGCAGAAAAAGCATTTCACAAAATCCAATGCCCATTAATGATAAAAACTCGCAGCAAACTAGGAATAACAGAGAACATCTTCAACTTGATGAAGAACATTTACAAAAAATCTGCATCATACTTAGTTTCCTAGTAAGATCAGGAACAAGGCAAGGATGTCTCCTCTCACCACTGCTTTTCAACATTGTGTTGAAGTTGCTAGCTAATGCAAGATAAGAAAAGAAAATAAAAGGCATACATATTGGGAAGGAAGAAATAAAACTATCTTCTTTCACAGATGACATGATTGTCTATGTAGAAAATCCAAAAGAATCAACAGAAAAATTCCTGGGACTAACTATGATTATAGCAAAGTTGTAGGATACAAGGTTAATATACAAAAGTCAATCACTTTCCTAATGCTAGCAATGAAAAAATGGACCTTGAAATTAACACACATTATCATTTCTATTAGCACCTTAAAAATGAAATATTTAGATATAAATTTTACAAAATATGTACAAGATCTATATAAGGAAAACTATAATACTCTGATGAAAGATATCAAAGAAGAACTAAATAAATGGAGAGATATTCCATGTTCATGGATAGGAAGACTCAATATTGTCAAAATGTTAGTTCTTCCCAACTTGATCTATAGATTCAACACCATCCCAATCAAAATCTCAGCAAGTTATTTTGTGGATATCAGACACTGAGTCTAAATTTATATGGAGAGGCAAAAGATGCAGAATGGCTAACTCAATATTGAAAGACAAGAACAAAGTTGGCAGACTGACACTCCTCGACTTCAAGACTTCCCATGAGCTACTATAATCAAGACAGGGTGGTACTGGCCAAAGAATGGTTAAACAGATCAATGAAACAGAATACAGAGCCCAGAAATAAACCCACAAAGTCAACTGATCTTTGACATTGGAGCAAAAGTATTACAATGGAGCAAAGATAGTCTCTTCAACAAATGGTACAGGAAAAACTGGACATCCATCTGCCAAAAAATGAATCTAGACACACACTTACACTCTCACAAAAATTAACTCAAATGGATTATAGACCTAAATGTAGAATGCAAAACTATAAAACCCTAGAAGATAACATAGGAGAAAACATAGGTGACCTTGGGTATGGCAATGACTTTTTAGACACAACACCAAAGGTACTATCCATGAAAGAAATCATTGATAAGCTAGACTTCATTAAAATTAAAAACTGCTCTGTGAAAGACACTATCAAGAGACTGAGAAGACAAACCACAGACTGGGAGAAAATATTTTCAAAAGACACATCTGATAAAGGACTGTTATCCAAAACATACAAAGAACTCTTAGAACTCAACAATAAGAAATAACCTGACTAAAATAAGGGCCGAAGATGTGAATAGGCACCTCACCAAATATATAGAGAGAGATGGTAAGTAAACATATGAAAAGATGTTCAATATTGCATGTCATTAGGAAATTGCAAATTAAAACAACAATAAGATAAGACTACACACCTGTTAAAATGGCGAAAACCCAAAACACTGACAACACCAAATTCTGGTGAAAGATGTGGGGTAACAGAGACTCTCATTCATTGCTGGTGGGAATGCAAAATTATATAGCCACTTTGGAAGACAGTTTGGCAGGTTCTTAGAAAACTAAATACATTCTTACCATACAATCCAGCAATCAGACTCCTTGGTATTTAACCAAATGAATTGAAAATTTATGTCCACTAAAAATCTATACATGGATGTTTATAGTAGCTTTATGCATAACTGTTAAAACTTGGAAGCAACCAAGATGTCCTTCAGTAGGTGAACGGATAAACTGCGGCACATCCAGACAATGGAATATTAATCAGAATGAAAAAGACATGAACTATCAACCCTTGAAAAGACATGGAGAAAACTTAATGCATGTTGCTAAATGGAAGAAGCCTATGTAAAAGGTCTGCATACTGTATGGTTTCAACTATACGATATTTGAGAAAAGGCAAAACTATAGAGACAGTAAAAAGGTTGGTAGTTGCCAGATGTCCGGCAAGGGGAGGGATGAACAGGAGGAGGACAGAGGATTTTTAGGGTAATGAAAATACTCTGTATGACACTATAGTGGTGGAGATATGTCATTATATATGTGTCCAAACCCACAGAACACACAACACCAAGAACGAACCCTAATGTGAACTTTGGACTTTGGAAGATAATGATTTGTCGGTGTAGGTTCACCAGATGTAGCAGATGTACCACTCTGAATAAGAATGTGAAGAATATAAAGTCAGCCTTTTTCACAAAGCCTTATGTTTGTGAGAGTCTAGGAGCCCTGAAGATGCAGGAGACCCAGTCCCCCAACAACAATGTGTGCAACTAAACAACATGCTGTACCCACCTCAAAGCTAAAATAGAACTATTTATTAACAAACAAGGATACCTATTCTCCCCACAGATTTGCTTTTAATAGCAGAGGTGTTGTTGTTGTTGCTGTTGCTACTGCTGCTGCTGAACAGGTACAATTTAAAATTAAGGTACAATCTGGAGGCACATCCTTCTTTAAACCTAGTTTAAAGAAGGGCTGGGCTCAATTCGCTCCATTGTGGACACAGGTTAAGTGTGGCTCATAGCTTCTCTCTCTCCTACACTTTAAGTCTACACACGCAAAGGAAAGGGAAGGACTGCTACCTCAGTAACAAAATTAAAACCCACCTCCTTTTTTCAGTGTGCTATTTCAGGCAAATGTGGTTTGGGTCCAATTTATTGTACTAACTGCCTAATTTTTCGTATCAGGTTATGTTTGTACAAACAAAGAGTTGGCACGTACAGCCCTACTGTTTGAGAGAGTCCAGCAAATAGTGCTGTTTTTCCAGTGGCAATATTTACAAAGTTCAAAGTAAAACATTTATTTGATAATGCAGACTAAGGTGAAAGCAAGAATTTTTTTTGAATCTAATCTATAATATATAGCCATGATCTTCAAGTGGTAATGAATGCCAAAACTGGACAATAAATTCATGAGATAAAAATTTTAATCTTAGAAAAAATTCATCTATTCTAATATTTTCTGCCAGTGTTGAAAATGACCATGGTTATTTAACTTTGTTGGTGAAATACATCAATTCCATTTAGGGAAAAGTGATACTTTCTAAGGCTTAGACTAAGGACAATTTATGTACATTGTCTTTCTAAACTAATGGTAATGTGTATATAATTCTAAGGCTTGAAAGTTTAAGGTATACTTTAAATATCTGCCATAATGTATGGGATTAAGAAAAGAATTTGCATTCAGTTTATATTACCTGCAGTTGTTGAGCACCAACAATATGCCAGGTGCAGTGCTAAGCAATAGGACTAATAAAGCCACTATCTTCATGGAGTTCCTGATTTGAATGGATTATTTCCTAAACCTGAGCTCTTTGGAAAATCCTAATCAACACAAAGTCTTTTTTTTTTTTTTTTATTGGTGAGAAAGATTCACTCTGAGCTAACATCTGTTGCCAATTGTCCTCTTTTTTTTTTGCTCAAGGAAGAGTAGCCCTGAGCTAACATCTGTGCCCATCTTCCCCTATTTTACATGTGGGTCGCTGCCACAGCCTGGCTTGACAAGTGGTGTAGGTCCAAGCCCAGGATCTGAACCCACGAACCTGGGCCAACAAAGCACAGCACGCCAGGCTTAACCACTACACCACAGGGCTGGCACCCAAAATCCCTTTTTTTTTTTATTCACTTTTCTTCAACAAAACTCTCTCTTACCTATGAAAAGTCACATGAATTAGCAATGGAGATAAAACTTGCTACGTTTTTCCAAAAGATGATTTTGGTAAAAATTTTAAGTGTTACTGAATTCTGCCATATTGACAAATCTCTTCAAACATATGAAGATGACTTTGTTGACCCACTATTAATAACACTTGATCCACCTGTGAATTGCTCTCATATTAGCAATGAGGTCCTACACTGGCCACACCTGCTCCAGCTGTTTTCCTGTTAACAAAGCTTCTACTCACAAAACAGCTGGTCATATTTAGGAACCTCTGGGGTAGCAACTTTCTCTACACAAGGTTTTCAAAGAGGAGTTAGAACCATGACCTACGAATCATTACCCCTGTGCGTTAAGCCAGGTAAGAGACTGGTAAAGATGGGTTTCTCTCATCTCCACTGGCAGGTAACTAGTTTCTCTCTTGTAGTCTAAGTGTGACATGAAACATGAGTTTGAAATGAATTGTTACTATTTCTACCTCTTCCCGGGACTTCTCACCTCTATGGCTCTAGTACTCCAGAAAAGTCTGTTTACCTTTCACTCATTTAAAGAGAAAGTGCTTAGAGTAAAAGGACGGTAATTGTAAATTTTTTATATATTTAAATTTCAAGACAGTCTATGTCTCGATTAAAAGTCTTTTCTGAACACTATCTGTATGCATACACAAAACAAAAATGAAATCTAAGAGAACTGAATAAGGCCGGGAAAGACAAAAACGAAGAAATCATTTTGCAATGTTACTATTTGCCAAGCAAATGTCCACAATTACTATGTTATTTAATGCCCTTTATAAATCTATATGATTTTTAGTCCCATTTTACAGTCTTTTTTTTTATTGAGGCCAAGAGAAAGTACTTAATAAGCCAAAAGTCACACAGCTAAGAAATATTGGAGCTGGGATTCAAACCCATGTCTTTTGAGTCAAAATCTAGTCATCAAGTCATCAGTCTATTCTATCAATTATTCATGTATTTCTAACCTAGATTATTTATATATTTATATATATATATTTATATTATTTTATACCTAGATGATTGCTTTCATCTCAACCTACATTTTACAAGCAATGGGAAACCTTCAATTGCTAGTAGAGTCACCAGCTCTAGCAACCTTTCCATGAAACATTAAGAGACCATGTTAAAGTGACACATACTGTGAGGTCAAGACTAGTGTCTTCATACATCCAGCCCCAGCACAACACTCAACAAATGTTATTGATGGCCTTGAAATTGAAAGGATGTCAGAACATAGTTTAGTATGTTCTCCAAGCAATCCTTGGCCTCTCCAGCTCCACCCTCCATATCTCTGAGCCTCTCTCTCTTAAGAGAACTGCCAGCAGTGAAGACCACAAATAATCTGGGTCCTAATGATCTGGGAAGAGAAAATCTCTTCAAAAACCACTAGTGGAGGTTCTCGATGTTGAAGAAAAAAAGACTGCAGTCTACCAGCCTGAAAAGGCCTCTAACAATGCTGGAAACTCACTCTGCACAGGTGTCTTACTTCATGGAGCCCTCCCTCCAACCAGACCCCGTATCACCATCCTTGACCACTCGCCAAAATGCGAGAAACTCTGGTCAACCATTTTCTCATGTATTAGCATCTCCAAGCTATGTTTCTTCCCACCTACCCCTACCTTCCACCTTCTGCTGATCTCCATTCCCATTGTTCCCACAGTACTCTCTGGACCCTTTATTTCATTGTAAATAAACTATCTTTTACCCTCAACCTGCTGTGTCTTGGTCTCTTCCTCTTCTGTGTTGATGGATTCTGGCTACCTCTCACCATTCTCTTTCTTTATAGTCGTGTACTAACCCAACAATCAAAACCATCACAATCTACCTCCTGCACACACACACATGCACATACACTCACACTCATTCACTTATTAATGACTTTGGCAGTGGTCCAATTTCTTATTTCCATCCCAGTGTCTACCATCATGGTTGCATGGTTGCATCAATGTCCATATGGAGGAGTTCCACTTTCAGTTACGATGTAGAAAGTCATGAAAGACCTTCACTCCTGTTATAAAAAAGAAAACATTACACAAACTAAAAGCTTAAATTAGATAAACATATCATCAATGATCGGTGGCTCCAAAGTAGCCTAAATGAACTAAATATAAGACAGGAACAAGCCCTTTGGAGATAAGCAAAGCTCAGCATCTTCCTCCATCCTTGGAACTGGGTATTGCCTCATCTGGGCATGTGTGGACAGAGACCAGGGCCTGCCGTGTAGAAAGACTCTGCCAGGATGAGGAGAAGCAAGCCAAACTTTTAAGAACAATTGGAGCTGGCATGACAGATTGAATTCTGGAAGAGTCCCAAATACAAAATAAGTCTCTTGGCCTAACAATTCCACCCTGCAGGAATACTGCTGAACAAGTAGTCCTAGGAGTGGAACTGGAAAGTAGAAAGTGGTTTTATAGCCTTTGTTAGTGCTTAAGCTCCAGGGTCCTGCTGCTATTGAATTTAGAGGTAAAGTGAAACTAACTAAAGCTGGAAATCAACTTCCTGCCAGTCCAAATCCTGATAACATCAGCAAGAGAAGTCTCTCTATGGTGGCAGGAGAAATTGTGAGTTAAGCTGAAGGGCAAAGAGAGAGCTCTATAATCTCATTTGAAACCACAGGATAACTGAAACTGAGTAAAGCTGTGGCTAATACCCAGCTCAGCTTGGTGCAGGGTGGGATTTGAACATGCCTTTACCCTGCCTCACAGAGGAGATGGACTAAACACCCTATCTGGAAAAAATAAAGCAAAACAAAAAATATCTAGTTCAGTCTCCACTGTTCTTTTACTTAAAAAAAAAGTTGCCAACATACATTTAAAAATTAAAGTCTGGGAAGAAGCAGGAAATTGACCAATAATCCCCAGAAAAAAGTCAATAGAGGCAAACTCACACCTGACCCTGCTGTTGGAATTAGTGGAGAAGGATTTTAGAAAATAATTATCATAAATATATTAAATAATTTAGAGGAAAATATGGATAGAATGAGTGAAAAGATAGGGAATTTCACAACAGAATTAAAAGCTCTAAAAAATCAAATAAAAATTCTCTACTGAAAGATGTAATATCTGAGACGAAGAATTCAGTGGATGAGCTAACAACAGATTGACATAGGAGAAGAAAAGATCTGTGAACTCAAAGATAGGTGCATTGAAAATATCTAAATTGAGAGTAATGTCAGCATCATGGCAGAGTGAGCTTCCCCCATTGAACTCTCCCCCTCTCAGACACAACAAAAAAGACATTCATATTCTGAAAGAAGCTATTCACACAACACAGGGGACGTCCTAGGCACCCAGGCAGCCATACACCTGAGGACTGAGGTGCTTGAATCTCTAGAGTAAGCAGAAGGAGGTAAGAGGAACTCCCGTCCTTCCCCAAGGACTGCGACCCAGAGACTGCCACCACAAGGCTCTCAGAGCAGGGGAGGGGAGGCTTGCCACGTGAAAAACGGCGCTCTCCAAGACCCCTCACAGCCAAAGGGAATCCCCCTACGGAGGGTGCAGAACTGTTGCCAGCGTAGTGTCAACAAGCTAGTCCCTCAGGAGAGCAGAGAGCAACAGCAAGGCAAGAAACCTCTGAGATCCGGGAGGGGAAAGTAAGCACCCCTCCCCGACCTGGCCCACCTGACTGGTGCTTCAGCTCAGCAGTGCTTCAGCTCAGCCCCGTCCCCAGAGGCGGCAGCCCGCAGGCGCCCAGCCTGACCAGCAGCACGGCGAGCCTGCACCCCTGCACCAGAGGCAGCAGCAGCTTAGTCCCCACCACGCCACAGCCCCAGCTGCTCCAGCTGGACCGTGCCCCACCCCAGCTTCCCTGACTCCACCACGCCACAGCCCCAGCTCTTTCGGCTGGAATGTGCCCCACCCCCAGCTCCTTCAGCTTGACCGCCCCCCTCTCCCCGGCTCCAGCTGTCTCGGCTTGGCCTGTGCACAGGCTCCAGCTGGCTTGGTGCCAGCAACTTTGACCCACCGCACTCCAGTTCCAGCTTCTTTGGCCCAGCACACCCCAGTTCCAGCTTCTTTGGCCCAGCGCACCCCAGTTCCAGCTTCTTCAGCCCAGCGGTGCTCCAGCTCTTCCTTCTTCAGCCCAGCACACTCCAGTTCCAGCTTCTTTGGCCCAGTGGCACCTCAGCTGCAGCTGCTTCAACCCACCCACACCCAAGCCCCAGCTGCTTCAGCCTAGCTGCGCTCCAGCTGTTTCCACACTTCCCCCCCCCAGCAGCCTCCACTCAGCCACACCACAGATCAGCCAGGGGCCACTGGCTGAGTGCCCACGGATTGAGGCGGGCCAGCATACACAGCCTTTGACCCCCACTCAGCAGCAGCAAGAGGAAGCTGTAACCATATATTTTCACTATGAGGAAAGGTAAGCCAACACCAACAGGCACCATGCAAAAATATATTAAATCTCCAGACCAAAAGGAAAATGACAGGCACCCAGAAGTCAACCCAGAAACCACATAAAAGTATAACCTTAATGACAGAGAATTCAAAATAGCCATCATAAAAAAGCTTAATGAAATACAAGAAAACACAGACAGACAATTCAGTGAAATCAGGAGTTTCTTCACAAAAGAGATTGAAACTATTTAAAAAAACCAATCAGAAATCTTAGAGATGAACAACACAATAGAGGAGATAAAGACAAATCTGGAAGCCTTAAGCACCAGAGCTGACAATATGGAGGAAAGAATTAGCAATATTGAGGACAGCAATGCAGAAATGCTCCAGATGGAGGAGGAAAGAGAACTAAGACTAAAAAGAAATGAAGAAACTCTCCGAAAAATATCACACTCAATTAGGAAATCCAACATAAGGATTATAGGTATTCCAGAGGGAGAAGAGAGGGAAAAAGGAGCAGAGAACTTGTTCAAAGAAATAATATCTGAGAACTTCCCAAACCTGGGGAAGGAGCTGGAAATACCAGTGAATGAAATAAATAGATCTCCTAAATATATCAACACGAAAAGACCCTCTCCAAGGCATATAGTAGTAAAGCTGGCAAAAGTCAATGACAAAGAAAAAATATTAAGGGAGCTAGACAAAAAAAAAATAACATACAAAAGATTTCCTATCAGGCTCTCAGCCAATTTCTCGACAAAAACTTTACAGGCTAGGAGAGAGTGGAACGATATATTCAAAATTCTAAAGGACAAAAACTTTCAGCCAAGAATACTCTATCCAGCAAAAATATCCTTCAGATATGATGGAAAAATAGTAACTATCTCACATAAACAAAAGCTAAGAGAGTTCATTGCCACAAGACCCCCACTACAAGAAGTGCTCGAGAAGGCCCTCATCCCTGAGGAAAAAAGGAGAAAGGGGATTCAAGGTTTTGAACGAGAAGGAAAGTAGGTCGACAAAACCAGAAAAATTGCAGTCCTCTGTCAAAATAGATTAGCAAACACTTAATTATAAAACCAAAGATCAAGGTAAGGTAAGCACCAAGCATAAATATAACCGCATCATGTTAAACACGAACTCACAACACAAGAAGGAATAAGATGTGACAACAATAACACAGAAGGGGAAGAGGAAAGGGATCGAATCGACTTAGTCTAAGGGAATAAGAGGCCATAAAAAAATGGACTAAGACATCCACGAGATTTTTTATACAAACCTCACGGTAACCACTAACCAAATAATCAGAACAGAATCACACACAATAAAGAAAGAGAAAACTAAGAGAACCCCCATACAGAACTACCAAACTGCATTGGTAGTCCGAAACACATGGGACGAGAAACAAAAGAAATGCAAAAGAACCGGAAAAAGAGTGATAAAATAACAACAGCAAGCCTCCATATATAAATAATTACCCTAAATGTAAATGGACTGAACTCTCCAATCAAAATACACAGAGTGGTGGGTTGGATTAAAAAACAAGACCCAACAATATGCTGCCTCCAGGAAACACATCTCAGCTCTGAAGACAAACACAGGCTCAGAGTGAAAGGATGGAAGACAATACTCCAAGCTAATGGCAAGCAAAAGAAAGCAGGTGCTGCCATACTTATATCAGACAAAGTTGATTTCAAGATAAAACAGGTAATGAGAGACAAAGAGGGGCATTATATAATGATAAAAGGGACACTCCACCAAGAAGACATATCAATTATAAATATATATGAGCCCAATACACGAGCACCAAGGTACATAAAGCAACTATTAACAAACCTAAAAGGAGATATTAACAATGACATAATAACAGTAGGATATCTTAACACCCCACTCTCATCAATGGGCAGATCATACAGACAGAAAATAAATAAGGAAACAATGGACCTAAATGAAAAACTAGATGAGATGGACTTAATAGACATATACAGAGCACTCCATCCAAACACAGCAGATTACACGTTCTTCTCAAGCAAAAGAAGAACAAGGCTGGAGGCATCACAGCCCTGACTTCAAAACATACTACAAAGCTATAGTAATTAAAACAATATGGTACTGGTACAAAAACAGACACACAGATCAATGGAACAGAATTGAAAGTCCAGAAATAAAACCTCATATCTACGGGCAGCTAATCTTTGACAAAGGAGCTAAGGACATACAGTGGAGAAAGGAAAGTCTCTTCAAATGGTGCTGGGAAAACTGAACAGCCACTTGCAAAAGAATGAAAGTAGACGACCTTCTTTCACCATACACAAAAATTAACTCAAAATGGATCAAAGACCTGAAGGTGAGACCTGAAACTATAAAACTCCTGGAGGAAAATATAGGTAGTACACTATTTGCCATCAGCCATAAAGGGATCATCTTGAATTCCATGTCTACTCAGACAAGGGAAACAAAAGAAAAAATAAACAACTGGGACTTCATCAGATTAAAGAGCTTCTACAAGGCAAATGAAACCAGGATCAAAAGGAATATGGAACCCACCAGCTGGGAAAAAATATTTGCAAACCGTATATCTGACAAGGGATTCTTGGAATTTCCATAGTACATAAAGAACTCACACAACTGAATAACAAAAAAACAAACAACCCAACCAACAAATGGGCAGAGGGAATGAACAGACACTTCTCCAAAGAAGATATACAGATGGCCAATAGGCACATGAAAAGATGCTCAACATCACTCGTCATCAGGGAAATGCAAATCAAAACCACACTAAGATATCACCTTACACCCGTTGGAATGGCTATAATCACCAAGAAAAAAAGCAACAAATGCTGGAGAGGCTGTGGATAAATGGGAACTCTAATCCACTGCTGGTGGGAATGCAAACTGGTGCAGGCTCTATGGAAAACAGTATGGAGATTCCTCAAAAAATTAAAAATAGAAATACCGTATGATCTAGCTATCCCACTACTGGGTATCTACCCAACGAACTTGAAATCAACAATCCAAAGAGGCTTATGCACCCCTGTGTTCATCGCAGCATTATTCACTGTAGCCAAGACATGGAAGCAACGCAAATGTCCCTCGACTGATGAATGGATAAAGAAGATGTGGTACATATATACCATGGAATACTACTCAGCCATAAAGAAAGACAAAATCATCCCATTTGCAACAACATGGATGGGCCTGGAGGGTATTATGTTAAGTGAAATAAGCCAGAAAGAGAAAGACAAACAATGCATGATTTCATTCATATGTGGAAGATAAACCAACACATGCACAGATAGAACTGTTTGGTGGTTACCAGTGGCTAGGGGGGTGGGGGATGGGCACAAAGGGTGGAGGGATGCACTTATATGGTGAATGATAAACAATAATGAACAACGAAAATTTCACAATAAAAAAAAGAAAATATCTAAATTGAAATGATTTAAAAAATGAAAAAACTGAACAGAGCATAGAGACCTCTGGGATAATACTGTAATACACGTAATTAGAGTCCCAGAGAAAGAGGAGAGAGGGAATAGGACAGAAAAAATACCATGAAAAAGTTTTTCAAAACTCACGAGTGACCCCTCAAATCGAAAAAGATTAGCAAACCTCAAGCAGGGTTTAAATAAAAGAAGAAGAAAACAAAAAGCACCTAGGCACATCATAATCAAATTGCTGCAAGTCAAACAAAAAAATTTATAAGACGTGGAATGACATCTTTAATGTGCTTAAAGAAAAATATTGTCAACGTATAGTTCTATATCCAGGGAAAATATTCTTCAACATCTATGTGGAAAACCCAGCTAACACCCTCCAAAGACCCTAAATCTCTGTCAGCACCCCCTCCTACGATCACGTTCTGACCTCAACCTCCCATAACTGAATCATTTCTAAAATCTTAAATTCCACTAAATCACTCTCTACCCACAGCAGTCTTTTCTTTGAACATGCTCATTTCCTTATTCTTACTGTGCTTGTCTCTCTCTACTGATTCCCTCACCATCAATTTTAAATATTCTTAAGGTATTTCCATCATAAAAAAGAAAAGAAAAACATGGTTGATCCTGTATCTCCTTCTAGATAGGACCCCTTCTTACTATTTCTTAGAACCAAGTTCTTCAAAGGGATAATCTACATGAACTGCATTTATCACCTGCAACTTGTCCATCCAACTCATAGAAAAGTGACACCTCCTCACACCACACCATTTAAACTACTCTGGGTAAGATCACTAATGGCATATTGTCAAATTTAATTGATATTTTCCAGTATCATCCTAACCTTTCAACAGCATTTAACCCTGTTGACCACTCTTTCCTAGGAATTTTCTCCTCCTTTGGCTGTCTCTTCTGGCTTTCCTCTGTATCTCTGATCATTCTTTTTCAGTTTCCTTTATAATATTTGCTTTCCCTTATATCTTCTTTTTTCCTGTCTTAAGTGTTGTGGGCCTGGGAGTATGCTGCCTGCTCTAAGATTCTAAGATTTTAACAGGGTTGGTAATACAAGTTCATGCATCATTTGCCTACACAGGAGTGTTTGAAAATGGTAATGACTTTACTGTTAGAAAATAAAAACGACTGTTTCTGCTGCTCTGAATACCAGTGATGAAGCAAATTGCAGGGGATAGTGACTTAGCTCACTTTGAAAATGATGATTCTCTAAATTTTGAGAATAAAGAGAAGTAAAAAAATATTTTTCTCCTTCAGTAGCTATAATAATAACAAAAATTCTAGTTTTTATTTAAATTAAATTATTTTTTCCTACTGCTACTTAGATACTATTATTCAATTACTATGTTTTAGGGCATCTATGAGAAACACATTGGAATTTCTTCAAATTAATTTTTTTATTGTTGTTTGCTTGTACCAACTTACATTAAAATAGTGGTCTCCATACCCTGTGGTTACCTATAAAGAAATTCATTCCATTTTACTGTGTTTTGCACTTGTTTTATACCAATTTTACTGTTATATCTGAACCTGTTACATAGGAATGTGTTTTTCCAGTTATCTGTTGCTACAAAAATGCTGCCTAACAAACAATCACAAAACAGGAGTGACTTACAACCATAAACATGTATTTTTTGCCCACAAGTCTATAGGTTGGCTGGGTGATCCTGCTAGGTCACTCTAGAGTCTGTATTCCATGGGTGGGGTGACTGGGGGCTGGCTACTCTAGGAGGGTCTCAGTGGGGAAACTCAGGTCTCCTCCATGTGCTTTCTCATCCTCCACTGAATTGGCCTAGGCTTGTTCTCTTTGCAGTGGCAGGGTGCCAGGAAACCTAGCAAAAATGGACAAAACTTCTTGAGGCCTAGGCTCCAGAGTGGCACATGGTCACTCCCACCACACTCTGTTGGCCAGAATGAGTCACAAAGCAGACCAGATTCAAGGATGGGAAGATAGAGCCCATCCCTCACTGGGAGTAGCTACAAGATCATATTGCCAAGGGTATGGATAGATGGAGGAGTGAAAAATTGGGGTCATTTATGCAATCAACCTATCACAGGGTCCAAATTAATTTTATACTGTGACTTGCTTTATAGTTACAGATATCTGCTGAATATTGTTACCAGCAAATTTGTTCTGTTATATTGTTTGCTACACAAACACATACATCATACATATATGTATGCAAATGAGGATAGATATAGGTCTATCTATGTGTGCATGTGTGTGTGCTGTGTACAAAGCTCACACACATACATACGAACATATATATTAGCCACATAAAGTTTCACATTTTTACACAAGTGGTAGAATATTACTGCATTCTAGGTACAGTATTTTCTACTGGACTCAGTATACTATATTTACTTAACCAAATGTTTTCCCTATATAATCACTTTTAAATCATTTTCAATACGTCTGACAAAAAATATTTAATTTTTCTGAAAAAAATCAGAATGTAATTTTAAATGTATTCAGAAATGTATTCAGAAAAAAAATTAGCATGCATCTTCTGTAACTGAAGTCATATACAGAAGTGAATATGATTTCTTCTTTCCCCTTTACCTAGCCTCTGTTTGATATTATGGTTGACGTAAGCTTGCTGCTATTTCTATGACCTGGTGTTGGATGTTAAGAAAAACACAAGATAGACCATTAAAATCATGATATTAGAATCGCCCAGGCCCAGCTGTAAAATTTCCCTGTGTCTATTGTCAGATACTGTGTACTTCAACTGCCAAAGGAATAGGATTACTGGATGAGAACTTTAAGAAAAACATCTCTGAAATGGGCACAAAAGTCGCATTTGTAAGCTCACTCTTTGCACCTCTTCACCTGTTATGGATAACCCCCCGTCCCCTTTTATGCAGAAGAACAACACCCTACCACCTGTTATGTAGAAGGACAACACCCCACCATCTGTTATGTAGGACAACACCCCATCACCTGTTATGTAGGACCACACCCCATAACCTGTTGTGCAGAATGATAATATCCCACCACCTGTTATGTAGAAGGACAATACCCCATCACCTGTTATGTAGGACAACACCCCATCACCTGTTATGTAGGACAACACCCCATCACCTGTTATGTAGAAGGACAACACCCCACCACCTGTTGTGTAGGACGACATCCCATCACCTGTTATGTAGAAGGATAACCCCCCATCACCTGTTACATAAATGGACAATACCCCATCACCTGCTGTGTAGAAGGATAACATCCTACCACCTGTTATGTAGATGGACAACACCCCATCACCTGTTAAGTAGAAGACAATACCCCATCACCTGTTATGTAAAAGGACAACACCCCACCACCTGTTGTGTAGGACGACATCCCCATCACCTGTTATGTAGAAGGACAACACCCCATCACCTGTTATGTATGTAGATGGGGGGAGAGTGTAGGGTGCTAACCTGGGAACAGGTAATCAAACATGAACAAGGACATAATTGATATAAAAATCTGTGAAATGTTTTATAGATGAGCTGGTGGTCTCACATCACCATTCTGGGGGCAAATGCCCATTAGGGAATTGTTAGACCAATAAATTCTCTTAAGACTCAGCAAGCAGACTGACTCTGCTCCCGACCAACTGGGAGGCCCTAATTACTAACATTTCTCCCACGCAAGCCTTTCTCTCCATTTCCTCCAAAGAAGTCTCGACTCCGCTCTTCAGTTCCTGTCACTTTGATTACTGCAAATCTTGAAATTCATGTTCCTGCCTCTGTTCTCACTCACATTAAGCTGCATTGCTGGTCACGTCGTCCTCCTGCCTAATGCTCTTCAGTGGCTCCGAGTGTCTACATAATAAAATCATCACCCACCACCTCCCTCAATACTGTGCCCAGGCACCAAGGCACCTCATGCTTCTGTGCCTTGTTCACACTGTCCCCTCATCCTGGATCACCCTTCCCTACTCACCATCCCTGGCAGTACTTATTTCTCTTCTAAGAAGAGACCCAAATGTTCATTTCCTAGAGTTTTCGTGAATAACCCCCAGACACACTCCCTACTCCCAGTAAAATCGGCCACTCCCTGTGGTCCTCAGTGCCCTGCTCTGACACAGTACCTGCAGGACTCTAACGCACTTGTTTATTACAAGGACATCTCTCTTCCACCTGGCAGCACCTTGAGAGCAGGAGCCATGTCTCACTGCTATTGTAACCTGAGTATCTGGTACAGTGCCTGCTGTAAGTAAGAATTTACGGTGGTGAATGGAGGGATAAATCCTTAGCTGTACCTAGACAATTAACCATTCTGAAAATTTTGAATAAACTGATTAATATTTCTTCTTTAATCAAAAGATTTCAATTAGGATCAATCAATATATTCAACATAAGACTTTCCTAAAAGAAACATCCAAAAAAATGGATGCTACTTACCACAAGTATAATAGCATCAACACATGCTTGTCTGATAAAACCAAGTGGAGACATCAACAACTGAATCTGTTAGTAACCAAATCTATAAAGCATATAAGTGCTTTCTCAGAGGCTAGAAAAGTAATTCTTATTTTCTGTAGGCATTATTAAAAATCCATAAATTCAAGGTCTTCAAAAAGGGAGATATAAATACATTACAACCAAGCTCTTTTCCATATTCTTTAAGAATCTCATTCTTATTGAAAACTGTAGTTTTCCAGAATGTTAAGAGTGTGAGACCTGCCTATGGTTTCAAACCTGAAGCGGTGGTAGCCCTTGTTAGCCTGGATGTCCCGGAGAGCAGAGCCTGAGACAAAGGCTTGTGTGCAGGCAGTTTAATTGGGAGGTGACCCCCGGGCGCAGAAGAGAAGGATTAGGGAGGACGGAACAGGGCCACAGGGACGGAAGCTGTAGGGATGTGTAATTGAATTGGCCACTGCTGCAGGCAACGAGTGCCGGTTCCCGCCAGAACCTTCTGAGGAGCCTCATTGAGATGCGTGTCAGAACTGTCTGCCTGGGGAGGTAAAGCGGAAACATTTATTCATTGGCTTTTGCCCCTGTTAGTCAAGGGTGGCCCCTCAGGCAGCACTCCCCACTCACTCTCCCCTCCAACCAGGCTCATACTTCCTGGTTGCTTTCACTTGAGCGGTGAGCTGGTCCCCAAGGTTGGGTATCCCACTCAGGAAGCTCCGAGACTGGTAGGGACAGGAGCTGGTCATGTGCTGGGATGATGACACCATCAGTTACACCTACACAAGGCTGGTTGGAGCCTGCACAGAACTGTCACAGCAGCAGCAGCTGGAATAAGACAGGGTTGAGATGACGGTGCACAAGCTATACCTGACACTCTCGGGAGCTGTGTCCCCACCCCATCCCTGGTATCTAACACAGTCAACACTCATGCTTGGACAACACGTTATAATGCTAATGTTTGTTATTTAACAAACTTCCTAATATAATATTCTATCCACATACCCAGAGATCTACTGTAAGATTTCCTATTATTTCTGTTTCTCTCCCAAGTATAATCCTCTCCTTCATTGACCCAATGGTGCCTAACCCACACAAGAAGTGTAATGGAATATTCATTCATTTATTCATTCAACCATGTTTACTGTGCACCAAATATGTGCCTATCAGTATGTTACCTGCTGGAAAAACAGAGATAGACAAGGCATAATCCCCACCCTCGCAATCCAGGATGGGAAGGAGACAGGAAGCTCTGCCATTTTGATGGAGCATAAGTGTTGGACTAGAAGATGAATGGAATCATAGCGGCCAAGGACATAGGAGGCACTGCTCAACAATGCGTGTGGGAGAAATGGGGCTCAGGACACAATCCCAAAAGGAAACGATGCATGAGCTTAAACTTGGAGAATAAATTTAAATTAGCCAGGTTGATGAGATGAAATGAATTCCAGCCAGGAGGCCCTTTATGAACAAAGGCACAGAAGCAGGAGAGAGATTGATTGATCTGTTCCAGAAACTATAGGTGTGTCTGTGCAACAGATGCCAGGGGCCTGGGAGCTGCTGACATGGATGAACACGAAGGGGCAAATTATGAGGGGTTTTGTATATCAGACCGTGACCTGATCTGAGGGGCAAAAGGGCTGGATTTTAAAAGGAGTGTCATGACCAGCTTTGCAGTCTTCTGGAGAATGGTTGGGAATGAGAGACTAGAGGTTGGGAGCATCACTTAGGAGGCAATTGCCAATGGGTTAAGTCCTCCCATTCAGCAAACATTCGTTGTCTAGTATGTGCTAGGCATTGTTATGGGCACCAGGGATATATTAGTGGGAGGAAGTGGATGGCCATGGTGGTGATGGTGATGTGGCAGTGATAGAAGTGATGGGGGTGCTGGCAGTGGTGATGGTTTGGTAGAGGTGGTAGTGGTTGTAGTGGTGGTCGCAGTGGTACTGGTGGAGATGGTAGTGGTGGCAGTGATGATGTTTATGCTTGTGATGTTAATGGAGGTGGTAGTAGTACCTAATTTTACATAGCACTGTCTCTGTGCCAGGCAGTTTCTAAGTACTTGACATATATTTGACTTATTTGATGCTCACAACAACCCATTAGGTAGACACTATCTTATCCTCCATTTTACATATGAGGAAACTGACAATAGACCAATAAAGATTAAAACAGGGTAAGGTTATAGGGGGCAATTTTAGATGGGGGAGCTAGGGAAGGCCTTTCTGAGAAGGTAATTTTTAAGCTAAGGACAGAATGACAAGAAAGTGCCTAATAAGCAAAGTTGAGGTTAGGCGGGAGAAGGGTCCCCGGGGTAGGGGAAGCATTCCAGGCAGAGATAAGCAGGGCAAAGGTCCTACAAAGGGCAGGAGCCTGGTGAACCCGAGGACCAGAAGGCCAGTGGTGCCTGAGTGAGGTTATGACAATGCCTGGGTCCAAGGGAGAAACGGCCAGGCAGTGGGAATGGGACTGTGGAAAGGGTGTGGATCTGAGAGATTTTGGAAGTGGAATCCACAGGTTTGGTTCATACTTGAATCAGGAAAGCGAATGAGACTGACTAGCTCTCATAGACCATCACACAGCAAATCACTGGCCGAGGCCGCCCCACCGTCACCTCTGTTCCTCACACAAATAATATCTCACTCAATCCTCCAAACAGCCTCTCAAGTTAGGGATTCTGTGCCCATTTTCTCATGCGGATATTGAACTTTAAAGAAAATGAATAACTTAGTGAGGCAAGCATAATATTCATTACATCTGATTCCAAAATCTTTCTTCTATAGCAGAAATTTAGAAAAAAAAATTCAGAAACATAAGCCATTTTTGTATCTGGCCATTATAGATAACTATGTCCTAATTTCTTTCACTTCTACCACTAACTCATAATTCCTAGGGCCAAATAGATTTTTCAGCAATTGATATAAATAGTTGAATAATTTATATTTTTAAACAGATCTAAAATATTATAATTTTAAAATAACAAAAATAGTCAGAAATCAAAGTTTTACCAAAAATATCTTTTTTAAAATGCCAGAAGCATTTATCAATGATGAGATATATACACACTCCTTTAAAATACATTATCACAATCCATTTAAATCAGACTAAGCAAATAATCATAGATGTTGCTAAGGATATAATGCATGGAGATGTTCCCTGCAGCATTGTGTACAAGGATTATCAAAAATTAAACAAACCAAATGCCCAATAATATGGTCCTGGTGCAATAAATTATGGGTTGTTTTTCAAAAAAAATTATTATCATGATATGGAAGAGTATCTAATAATGTGAAAAGATAGTCATAATGTAGTAACTGAATATAGAAAGTCATAAAAAATAGCTACTGTGTGATCTAATATTTGCTAATGGATGGTTAGATGCATGCACGCAGGTGTGCACAGATGGATGGCTAGGAATCTAACCAAAATTGAATAGAGTTACATCTGAGTAATTGGATTGTGGATAGTACTGTGTGTGTGTGTGTGTGTGTGTGTGTGTGTGTCTGTGCAAATATATATATGTTTATCCATATTTTATAAATGTTATATGTGAATGTTTACAAATACTCTATAAAAAACATATATTTTATTCTATAAGAATAAATAAAAATAAAAGTTTTACTCCAGATTACACATAAAGAAACTGAGGTATTGTGAGGCTCCATAATGCCTACAAAGTTACATAACAAGACGAGTCAGTCAGGATTGATCCCCTTGGTCTCTAAACCCCTCTTAAGGCCTTTAGCCACAATTCAAAATGCTGATCTCTTTAATTATCTGGAAAATTAAAAATTAATCAAATCTATCTAAACAGTGTTGAACGCTACTTCAGTTAAGGCTCTTTCCCTTCATTTGTACTTATTAAACACAACTTCAATTCAAATGAAACAGAAAAAATGTTAAAAGCTTTTCTTACTCTGAGAGTCATAGAAATGTAAACAATGTGAAAGAACCATTCAGTTGATTTAATCTAAACAAACAAAAAAAATTAAGAATTCAGCCTTGTTTCACTTTTTCCCCAGAAGATTGGCTCATAATTAAACTCTTCACCTTTCCAAATTACTAACTCTGTACCCTGCACAGTGGGTGGTTTTCTTTCCAGACGTTCTGACTTGGAACAATGTATAAAGCAAGAGTCCCTGAATGGAATTTATAGCTAAATTTAACCAGGCATATTTTAATAAGATTAGCATATCTTTGTCTTTCAACACTAAGTACCTTACAATTAACTGAATTTAGACAGCATATTGTTTCATCAGAAGTGAGATTTGAAGACTTAATTTCCATATTTATTGATGTTGTACGTGGGAGGAAGTCTGAGTAAAAACTCCTGCGTCTGCCCTAAAGAGATTTCAAGAAGGAAAGTGTGTTAACCTTTCCAGGAAGCCGTGTAGACACAGAATCTCACCTAGTCTAGTCGATGCTGACTTCTGGAAAAATTCACCATGGCTTTTGTTGGGAGGAGTGGGGAGGGGGCTAATTAAATAGGAATGCCTAGATGTTACAGCTATGGGTACTCTGTGTAGACAGAAGGGAATTCAAAAGGTGTGAATGAGAACATGGCGCCAGGTAAGGCTGCCCCCTCCGGAAACACCTATGAAAGAACATTTTCAAAACCTATTGTCCTCCTCATTACAATCAGGTGACCAGGTGAAAACTCTCAAGTGTGAACAATATATCTTGCTTTCAGTAGATTCAAAATTGGCCAAAGTTCTTAAAAAATATTTCCACGATGTAACCACAAGAACTCAATTTTCAATAAACTATAAAAATCAGTCATGAGGGGCAGGGAACATGGCCCTTTTTCATCTTCAACTTTTCCATCTTGGAAAGCATACTTTAAAGAAGTCATCCAGTTAAGAGTTCATATACATAGGCACTACCCACCGAGAATTACCTTGAAGGGGAGAAAATTAATTTGGCAAATTGCTCACTTCTTCACCGGAAGCTGTGAACGCAGCAGTTAGTCACTGAAGGGACAGGGTCTGTTTACTGAAGGTAATGAGTGAGAGATGGAGCTCTTCCCAGGTATGAGGACCAGCTCTTCCTGGGGCCACAGCCAGGAGGATGTATAGAAATCTCCCTCCTCCCTCCCGGAAGCTAATTAGCAGCAGTGCCACATGTAAATAAACCCAGGAGGAGGTAAATAGAAGTGAGGGGAATTAGAGAGAGCTGCAAGTGATCACACAAATAGCTGTGTGTCAATAATACAGTATACAAGATAATGAAAGGACTTCAGAGAAGAGTATCAGAATCAATATGTCCTACGTGCATAAATCTATACGTTTTTAACATTATATTAATAGATGAAATATGCTTCTCAATATGACACCATTGTCTACCAAAATCGAGCAGATAAATCATCTTCGCTGAATGAAAATTTGGACCTCTTTAGAATAAACACCCTCTCAGAAACTAACATGTCAGTATTAACTGAAACTTTTAGTGATAGAATTGACATAAACATTAAACTGCATTCATTTATTTGGACTTAAAATGTGGCAACAGAATAATCTCATTCACTTTTACAAAAACTGAGTGAACGCAAAGCTAAATATTTACAGAACTTTCACTGTAACAACCAAATATTTAATAACAAATGAATTTATTAATAAGGAAAACTTTATGTATATATTAATATTTCACTGACATACGGAAAACATTTTGACAAATTACACTTTCTTGACTTGACTTGTCTAGAATGTTCTTTGCCAGACCAATTGCTTTGCTTTCAATTGCTGCCAATAAGTAATAGTCATCTCATAATTAGTTTGTGAAACACTTTAATAGTTTTCTGATTTTTAACCAACTATTTTACCTAATTCACTGCATTGTTCACTAAATTTGAAGAAACTTTTAAATGCTAACAGCAAAATATTTTATACCTGCATTGGATGCAACATGATTTCACCCAATAAGAACTACAGCACTTAGAAAGGACACATGATGCTTGAAAAATTATAATCTAAATAGGAACCCCCACACACCTCTTGATTCAAGAAGCTTTGTGGAGGTTACCTACATGCCACATCTCATAATTCATATTGCATGTGTGAATGTATACTATGTATGAATGTATGTATGTATGTACACTAATGTATCCAGTTAGTATCATTGCTTCTGTGATGCCAAACCAAAAAAATCTAGGAGGCTAACATTTCCTCAGAGGCTGGACAGTCCCCCAAATGCAGAATGATGCCATGAGTCACCAATATAGATGAGCAGTGCGTACCTGTCTTATCCGTGTGGGAAACTGGTCTGATCTAGAGATCTAATGAATAACGTTTAGAGTGTGTGTGTGTGTGTGTTGTGTACTACAACACTACTGTACATAGAGAGACACAAGAAACACAGAGTAAGAGGGAAGAGCACAGAATTTTAAAACCTGTGAGTTGACGCAAGTGCAAAACTATATTTTTAAAACTTTGTTTTGTCATTGTAGTTTTAAATTTTCTCTTTGAGATAATAAATCAATAATATAAACATATTATTAGGCACAGATACAAAGAATCAATAAGAAAATACTATATAATTATCATCACTAATATGCAGTGGTTTCTGAAACAAATAGTCATAACTGTTGTGAGTTTTTATTCTTAGTTGCTATTTGTTTCTATTCTAATTGGTCAATAAAAATGAAGCATTTCTTGCCCAGCTTTCTGTAAGTTATATGGGCATGCCAAAGAGATAACTTTGGTATTTTGTCTGGCATTACTCCTTTCCCACATAACCACAAAGGGGTAGTATAGACAGATAGAGAATAATGAAATGGTTAGTCAGTCCCTGCAGACAGGGGACTAACTTAATATGCTACACTGCAGAAACATCATAAATTTTAGGAGACAAAGATTTCAACTGGAATGAAGAGGAAATGGCAAAAATTTAATCTCCATTTGTGTCAGCCTCAAAATTATAATTCACTAGATTCTGAATGTTTCACAAAAGAGTAATTATCAACTAACTTCAGACTATGTTGAAATTATTTGGGAAATGTGATACCATTACATTTTGCACGGTATTTGCAGACAGAATCCCAGAACTACGCAAAGAGGAATTACGCCAGCTGGCTCTCTGGGCACCATAATGACTAGGCTGAATGCTGTATTTTCAAGAGGATAAGTCCCAGAAGTTTTCTCTTACTTGGCTGTGGTTTACTAACTTGGACCGCTCCAACCAAGCAGCTCGAGTAACTGCAGGCAAGCGAGTAGAGGAGAAGCAACTCTGCGCACGCGCTGCCATGTCCACAGCTACTCGCACGACAGACTGTAGCCCGAGGCACGAGAATCATACTGTGTTCTTCCCTTTTCTGAGTTTAAATTTAAATTGTATTCATTTTAAAATAAACAATACATAAGTGCATTAATTTTGTAAAAAATACAAATGATGCCCAAAAAGTGAAGTGAAAGTTCCTATTGACCACCACTCAACCCCACCCCCTCCACAGAGGTGATCACTACTATCGATCTAGTGTGAATACGTCTGGACATTTTGTTACACTGTGCGTGACGTGATGTAGATGTGCCTGCAGGAATTTAGTTTTTGTGTGCATGTCGGGAGGTATGAAGCGTGTATGGTTCAGCAACTGGCTTTTTCATTTAAAAATACGTCTTTTCAGAGTCACATACATGAATCTATCACATTCTCTTTAACTGCTTTATGGTAGTCAATAGCACAGAATTTTTTGTTAGCACTCCTCAACTAATGTGCATTTCAGCAGTTTCCAACTTTCTTCTTTATAAAAACAGACATTGAGGGCCAGCCCGGTGGCTTAGTGGCTAAGTGCACATGCTCCACTTCTGCAGGCCAAGGTTTGCAGGTTCAAACCCCAGGCGCGGACATATGCCCCACTCATCAAGCCATGCTGTGGCAGCGTCCCATATACAAAGTAGAGGAACATGGGCACGGATGTTAGCCCAGGGCCAATCTTCCTCCACAAAAAGAAGAGGATTGGCAACAGACATTAGCTCAGGGTTAATCTACCTCACCAAAAAAGACATTGAGATAAACATCCTTGTATACGTCTACTATATACTATGTCACATTTGCAAGTGCTCCTCTAGCGGAGACACCCAAAAGGGTGTATTTATTTTATATTATGGTAGATGACAACAATGGCCAAAAAATTATCTCCATCCTTACACGTCCACTCTTGCACAATGTGACTTTCATCTCCTCCCATAATATGACTTGCTCTGGCCCACAGGACATTAACAAACATAATGGAAATAGGGATTTGAAAGGTGCTTGTGCCGTGAGCTTGCCTTCTCTTGCTGCTCTTTGGAAGGCTGCGACCACCCTGTGAAGAATCCTGGGCTAGCCTTCTGGAGGACGAGAGCACATGTGGAGCAGAGGCAAGATGCTCCAGCTGAGATCCCCCAGACCAACCAGCCCGCCAACCCCCAAACAAGTGACTGAAGCCATTCTACACCACCCAGCCTCAGCTGAGTGGAAAAACCAGAAGAACTGCACAGACAACTTCACACGAAAGTGTGAGAAGTAATAAATGTTGGTTGTTTCTAAACTACTGAGTTTGGAATGGTCTGTCACACAGCAAAAGCTGACTGAAAGAGATAGAGTCAGATTGGTTCCACCTTTTGACGCTCGTACCAGCAAGCTACGAGAGTTTTCATTTCCTTAACATCACGTCATAGAAAAATGATGAGGTAATTCCCTCTTACGTGAAAGAAAAAGAAATACAGCCAGCCAATAATCATACAAAAACATCTTCTCTCTTCATTCTACATAATGGGTAACTACTCTGCCTCTCCTGGACCACTTTTGCTTAGCTAAAGCCACAAATCAGTAGCTTGGAGAAGTGCACTGGCGAGTAACTTTCCGTAACCACAGGCGTGTATCTGCCGTAGGCCTGGAAACCTCGAGGGAGACCTCCTGCCTGTTCTCTCCACTGTCGACCTGGGCTCTCATGCCTGGACAGTCACTTAACTGTGGATTTCAAAGCCAGACAATAGAGCAGTCGTTTAAAGGCCATATTTGTAGAAATCCAAGGTTCCATGAAATCAGAAGTTGAACTAAAAACTGAAATTTCCCTTTTTAATATAGTCTTAACTACTTTAAATATTTTAAAAAATACATTATGAAAAGAAAATGCATTATTCGCAGAGGGTCCACAGAAAAGCAGACTGGACCAATGCAAAACAGTCCTGCCACAAAACATCTAGAAAGGCAAGACGACATGTAACGCAGACCTGAACTCAGAAGATGGACAGAGAAATTTCCAGCGGCCAGCAATAAGGAGGGTCTGAAAGCTGGCTGGGTGACGGGGCAGAAGGCAAGAAAGTGGGCCCACCCACAGGACGAGTGGGGCTAACACATGGATGAAGCCGGAACCACGGAGAGGCGTCTATCTCAGAGAAAAGGGAAGGAGAAAAGCCCACAAACCTAAACAGGAGGCAACAGCGAGGAACTTAGTTTTAAAACTGAGGACATGGGCAGGTTTAGAACCCAATTTACACTACACACCTGGCCTAGAAACCACACAACCCTCCCCCACAAAAATTCTATATCTGTTTAGGCTGTCATTTAAGAGTGAGGGCACATTACAGACATTTTCAGGCTAAAAGATGTATCTCAGGAAGAGGGAAACTGAATTCAAAAGGAAGAAGCAGTATGGATTTTTGGGGTTTTGTTTTGTTTTTTCTTTGGTGAGGAAGAGTAGCCCTGAGCTAACATCTGTTGCCAATCCACCTCTTTTTGCTGAGGAAGATTGGCCCTGAGCTAACATCCATGCCCATCTTCCTCTGCTTTATCTATGCGATGCCTGCCACAGCATGGCTTGTTAAGTGGTGCATAGGTCCGCTCTCAGGATCCGAACCTACGAACCCCAGGCCGCTGAAGCAGAGCATGCGAACTTAACCACTACGCCACGGGGCCAGCCCCAGCAGTATGTTTTGAAGAGCAGATATGAGAAGTAAAAGGAAGGAAGGACACTGCTAGAGGTAGGGGTAAATCTGGGTAAATATCGATCATAAAAAATCATAATAATGATGATGATGATGGCCAACTTGGATGATTAAAAGGAAGTTGGACCTGTAATACTAGAAAATGACAACATATGAGATGAGGAGGGAGCAGAGTCAATCAATGTAGTGAATTATTAAAGAGGTAAATAGAGATAGTGATTAGACTTTGTCAAGTCAGATATAGATGTTAAAAACTTAAACTTTACTGGAAAAGAATAAAAATTAAAATGTGTAACTTCCAGTCCAGTAAAGAAAACTAAGCAAAACTTGATCCAATAGAAGGCAAGGAGGGGAAAATATTCCGGAAAAAAAACTATGTCAAAGAGAAAGCAGAATAAAGCATGAAAATAATTTTTATGTCTTTATATAAAAAGTGTAAAATGTGTCAGCAATCTTAAGGTGCATGTGTTCACATTTTAACATCTCTGAGGTCAGAATGCACATTTCAGTTGATGGTGTTTTACAGTCACTGTTGGCCACACAATGATCATAACACGGATGTCAATGATGATGCACACATGACATCAAAAGTGCCAGCACCAAAACCCACATAACGGGTGTCAGCGTCGCAGAAGACAATGCTGGAAACAACAGTGAAGCAGGATTGTAACTCAAAAATCAAACAGTGGTGGGGAGTGAGAAGATGATGAATCAAACAGGTTGAACAACATTCCCAAAGCTAGACTGAAAAAGAGTTTGTTCTACATAATTGCAAAGCCAGCTTAAGAGCCGATTCTAATGGCTTTCAGTTCTTTTGAGAAATGCTGTTCTTGATAGCATGGAGGGCGACAGGGCTTGGGAAAGCACAAACACTGGTGATCCTGAGTCAAACACTAACTGAGAAGACTTAGACTCTGAATGTGACAGTTTTTAGAAATAACTTTATTAATTTATTTCACTTATATTTATGCATAAGATCAAAATATGATTTTTAAAATGTTTATAATTAATATAAAAGAGCTCTTTTAATAAGTTCAAAATAAGCATTGTATCACTGTTTAATTGCAATATTTTTTGGTTTCTTAGTAGTAACTAAAATAATGTTTCTTACAATCAATGGCAGCTTAGATTGGATGAAATACAGTATAATGGTAATCATAATAAAAGTAAAAAAAAAAACTAGACTTTCCAAATAAAATACAGAGACTTGCAGATTATATTTTGAAAATCTAGTTACAAGTTGTTAACAAGAGACTCACCTTAAACATAACCACACAAAAAGTTGAAAGGAAAGAATTAGGCAGGGGGAGGGGCAGGAAGTATCTGAAAAATACTAACAATAGCAACAGCAAAACCTCATATAAACATACAGCCTGAATTGACATTCAGGGGGAGGGAGGATTAGGGATAAAGAGGGTTATTGTCAAATAGTGAAAGGAACAATTCACCAGAAAATACAGCAATTTTGAACTTTTGTGTATCTAGCAACATAGCCTCAAAACAAATAAACCAGCAAACCAACTAGATTTACTGGAAAGCACCTAGAAATTTACAATTTTAGTAGGGGATTTTAACTTACTTTTCTCAATAACTGATTAAATGGTCATTTCAGACCCTGAAGACAAGAGAGAAATCATATTATTTCCAACCACACATGGAACATACACAAAAGTTGATAATGGACTGAGCCACAAACAAGTCTCAAAAAAAATCCACTTCATACAGAATGTATTCTCTGACCAAAATGTGATAAAAATTAGAATTAAAAAACATTTCTGAATAATTCTTGGTTCAAAAAAGAATTTATAATAAAAATTGGAAAGATTCAACAAAACCAAAACCATATTCCTTTAAAAGACTAAAAAAATGACAAACTTCAGGCAAGATCATTTAGGGAAAATATTCAAATTGTACAAATTAGGCATAATTAAGAAACAAAAACATAAACACAACAGAATTTTCACAGACCTTTTAACAAAGTGATCCTGAAATTCTTGGAAGAAAATGGATATGAATAACCAGAATAATTTTGAAGAAGAAGATCAAGGTATCTTCACCTACCAGAAACTAAGGCTTATAAAACCATAATAATTAAAATATATCTTATTAGTGCAGAGATAGAAAATAGATCAATGTAGCTGGATAGAACCTAGAAACAAACCTAGGTACATATAAGATCGGGCTATATAAAGAGGTGACATGACAAATGAAGAGAAAGAATGGACTACTCAACAACTGTGCCACCTTAAATGGCAATATATATGGGAAGAAATAAAATTAGGTACCTGCTTTACACAAATCTCAAAAATAAATTCCATATGGATTAGAAGCTAAACATGACAAGAAAACCTCAAAACTTTTAGAAAAAATATAGCATAATAACTTTACATGCTAAAGCAGAATTTATTAGACAAAAAATATAAAAAAAGATAAAGGAAAAGACTGATAAATTTGAGTAGACTGAAAATTTTAAGATTCTGTATTACCAAAGATATAATAAACAAAACAGAAAGATAAGCCACAGACTAAAAGAAAAGCACAAAGCATGACCATCCAAGATACATTCAGGACTTCCCCAAATCAAAACAAAAGAGGCAAAACAACACAGGAGAAATAAATGAACAAACAATAAGAAGAGGTGACTTGTGGAAAAGGTAATCCAAATGGTCAGAAAACATACAAATATGTGTTTAATCTCATTAGTGATGAAAACAATGAGTTTCCTTTGTAAACTCATCAGACTCATAGAGTCTGATCTCCCCAGTGTGGTGAGGTGGTGGGAAATCAGAAACTTCTGTACATTTTCTATGGGCACGTAGATTGGTTCAACCACTTGGAAGAGCAATTTGACAATATTCAGTCAATTTGAAATTAAGCATACTCTACAAGCCAGCCACTCAATTTCTACTTTAGAAATTTGATATCTACTTTAGACAAACTCCTGAACCTATGCACCAGGGGATGCAGGCAGAGATATTCCGTGTAACACTAAGCATGCAGGTGAAATTGCAGAAGCCCCCAAACTGCTCCTCAGGAGTGGGGTAGGTAATCAAGTGTGGCTCATTCATACAACGGAATACTACTATCAGTTTAAAGTTTTTAACCAGATCAATATTAAGCAATATTATATAAAGCTATTTATTAAAGGATAGATACAATACTAACCGTAAAATATGTTAAAATTCATTCAAAACAATACTAGTTTATGTATACATACGTATGCATAAAAAGTGCAAAAACATTCAAGGGTTCAATTCACCGCATCTTTAGGATAGCGTTTACTTCTGGGGAGAGAGAGGGATAGGGTGTGGGATTTTAGCCATATTTGTAAAGTTTTATCTATTTAAAATAAAAGAGATCTGGGACAAATATGTCAAAATATTAACACATTAAATATGGCTTGTGTATTTATTGCATTTTCTGTATTTTCTATATGTTTGAAATATCCCATAATATAAATTGTTTTCATTTTTATAAAAGAAAACAAACCAAATTATTATGGCGGAGGTAGAGGTGTACTCCCTGAGTTACCAAACAGTTGAAAAATAAGATATGAGGCAGCTGATGGAAGATAAAATACATCTTTATAACCAACAAAGCTGATATTAGAAAATGTTGCTTTTGTTTATGGACTGTTTCCTAATACTAAACCTAGCAAAGACCCTACCCTAGGTGGCTGGCAGTCCTGGAGAGAGGCAGGCCCCTCTGCAGAAACAGAGCTGGCCAGAGGGGCAGCAGAGTGGAGAAGGGAGGGAGGACAGGGCAGTGCATACCCAAGGCCTCCAGAGTCACTCCAAATAAGAGGGAGGAGTGAGCGAGGGGGGCGGCCGGGGGCCCAGGGCACAGCCAGGAGCACTGTGCCAGTGGAGATACTTCACATAGAAGGAAATATCAGAAGGGAGAAAAGATACTCCCCAAAATTATGTATATAATTGTAACACATTGAAAACCCCCAACACAATAATTGTGCTGTGAGATCAGCATTTATGTGAAGCACTCAGAATAGGGCTACTGTTGTCATGTCTGTGCATATATCCAAACTTTATGAGACAGTGGTTAAGAAAGGTACAGGTCAGCACTGATCTTTTTTCTGAACTTAAGTGTGCATATGATGCCACAAATATCCATAATTGATATCTTCAAATGTTTGTGTTCATCAAAATAGCTTCATCGAGTTTTTCTAAAACCGACGTTCTTGTCCATTGCACCATTTGAACTCACTTATATATATTTTTATCTGTTTATATGTCGTAGTTTGGTGCAAGATTTGCTTGGAAGAAAGGATTCTGCTGTTTAAAAACAATGTGTTGGGCGGGCCGGGTGGCGCGAACGGTTGAGTGCGCGCGCTCCGCTCCGCGGCCGGGTTCGGCTGCCAGGGTTCGGATCCCGGGCGCGCACCGATGCACCACTTGTCGGGCCATGCTGTGGCGGTGTCCCATGTGGGATAGAAGAAGGTGGGCACGGATGTTGGCCCGGGCCCGTCTTCCTCGGCAGAAAGAGGAGGATTGGCAGATGTTGGCTCGGGGCCCAACTTCCTCACAAAAAGAACAATGTGCTTTAGTGCTTGGTACTGGAATGAGCCTCATCTGTGAAACATGACTTTTAATCTCTATCTTGCAGATTTCCCATGAGGCTTAGACATTATAAAAGAGCGGAAGATAAAGACAGAGATGGATACAGTCACGTAGCTGAATGCTGGTTGCCTAGCCAACATCCATCTCTACTTCCGTTCTTTCTTTCTTTCCTATAAACCCTCATTTTATTCAGATATTCACCTCCCTCCACATGGCCAGGTACTTCAGAGAAAGGTGAACTAATTCTCAGCTCCAGGAGATGGGGGAACCTGATTTCTTTAAGCCAATTGTGGTAATCGCACTCCTTTTAGCAACTGTTGGTTTAGCAATGGGGATTCAGCCCAATACAGCCAACGAAGTCTTCCAGGGGACTTCTGGGAAAGGTGTCCTTCTCCCAAGAAAGAGAAAAGAATGAAGTAGCCCCACTGTTGTTTGTTTGTTTGTTGTACCTCATTAAGATGTTGTCTCTGGATGTGAAGCCCAGAACTGCTGCAGCCATCTTCTGACCCTGAGGTCACCACTGCCAACACCTCAAGGGAGGCAGGATACAGACATAGAAAGGACCTGAATCCTTGATGCTATTTTTGAAAATCGTTATCAACCAACCTGGGAATCTACCCTACGTCTGTACTTCTTGTCATGTGAGGTAATAAATTTCCATCTTGCATGAGCCAGTTTGAGTAGGGTTAACTGTTACTAGTTGCCAAAACATCCTAAATAATAAAAAAGTTCAAGCCTGGAGCCTGGCACATAAAAGGCATGCTGTAAATGGCAGCTAACATTATTATCCTACTCCAACCTGCCCATCCAGGCTCCTCTCACTAGCCTCAATACATCACCAATGTACCACAGATCAGACTACTCTCCATCCTTATTCTGGTCACTCCTAGTCTTAAGTGAGTATTCCCGGTAGTAACTATTAGCATAGAATCTAAACTTCATTTTCTAAGCACAGTTTTTATTGCTCACGTGGGGGATTTAGGAACAAGGCTCCCATTCATCACTCTGCAATTATGAATTATAGGTTAGGATTCATTCTATTTAGTTATACCTACATTTTTTACTCTAATCAAAAAAATTCAGATGTATAATTTCAATGGATTACCTTCCAGCAGAAACCTTGGTATTTTATTACCACAAGGCAAGCAAACTCCAATAGAATCCTAATAGAAAATGAATACTTTCACATTTTTGACAGATAAAACATAAAGCGAATCTTTCTGTCTTATTTAAGACTGGAGGACAAGACCAAAGACATCACAAAATGAAGAGACAACGCCACCATAGATGTGGAGATAGACATATTTTTTTGAAATAGGAATCCAGAGACCACATGGATCCCACTGGAAAACATAACGATTTAATAATCAACAGAGTAATAGACCAACAAATAAAAATAGGAGTCCCCCCTTTTCAGCCCCTAAAAGTAGCAGAACATGATAAGGGCAACATATCTGAAGACAAGATTCTCCCCCAAGACTGACAGTTGCTTACTGAGGCACAGACTTGCACATGGGAGTGGGAGCACATGTGTAATGTAAAAAGCCACCTGGGGGGGTCTGGCTCACCTTGGGGAGGACAGGGGAATCTCCTGGAAGAATAATCCTGTCCTAACAAGTCCAGCAATCACATTAGACTAAATTCAGGTGTGTAGGCAAGATTTCGTGAGCCAGGGGCCTCTTGGACTAGCAACTACAGAAGAAAACCAATTACCAAGATCAGTACAGAAGCAGCGCTCCGTCATTAGGCCACAAATATTTTCCTGAGAACTATGAATGGTGTAAATAGGAATAATGTACAGAAAGTGAAACTGAGTAAAGACACAAAATGCTAGAGGAAAGGTAGAGAACAACTCAAGTTGAGTACTTTCATGCAGGCGTAGTTCTCTAGAAACTGGTTTGTTTGGGGCGCTAGCTACAGGCGGTTGGCATAGGCACAGCCTAAAACACCCAGACGGTCTCAGCAGGTGATTGGAAGCTGTTCTTTGCTCAGCCCTATCAGGCTCTGGAAACCACACAGGTGAGAAATAAATTTTCATCTCAGGCAGTCCTCATTAGTCAAGCTTCCCAGCTGTTTGGAAAGGCATTCCTTCAAGTAATCACCCCGCAGGGAGTCTGTAAGAGACAGGGACAGGAGCAAATACTACAAACCACCCAGCTCATTCTGCCAGACGGAGTCATTCTCCAGCCCAGCCTGGCCAAGAGGCCCTAAAGGCAACTGGATTTCTGAAAGCAGGAATATACTACACTCTTAAGTAAAATATATTGCTCTAGTGAAATAAATAACTGGAACCCTATTAACAGATCCCACCTGCATGTGGTTATAGGGCAAAGAAGAAGAGAAAGGACTTCAGCTCTGCTGATAACACACCAAGAGCACAAAATTCTTCTTCGAAGGCCACCATACAGACTACAGTATCTGACCTTGGACAGCAGCAGTAAGACCCCAAGAGACACTGGCCTCTCATCACGTAGTGTGACAGGCCTTGGGATTCAAGCAGACACCCTTGGTTACCTACCCAAGGCTATTCCCACCCTTCTTCTTGCTGGCAAAGCCCAGATTTTGTTCAAGTGATCCCTCCTTGCAAGGCCGGGTAACGGCCTCAGTGACGTGGCCTGTCGCCCAATTCTGAGCCATGAGAAATAAGAGGAAGTCACTTCCAGGAACGTCTTCTTGGGTCTTAGAAAGATACACAGGGAGAAGAATGTCACTTTCTTCCTCTGGATATTGAGGTATGAGAACATGAGACTCGATCTGTAACCATTTTGGAACCACAAAGGGAACTGACCAACACAAGGAGGCTGCAGAGAAAGGAGATGGAAAGGACTGGGTCTTGAGGAGATGGAAAGGACCTGGGTCTTGATGGCGTCATGGAGTCACAGAATTAACCAACTTTGCAGTCATCCCACATCCAGATCCCGGGTAATGTGAGATCGTGTGTCCTCTGAGCCACTGTAGGTGAGCATGCTGTTACGGGAAGCTGAAAACAGATTCTGAACTCTGTAGACCCAAATGTAACCTCATCAAAGGTGCAAATTGTATCAACTGATTGATACAAATAAAAATGTTTCTGTTCAAGAAAAGTTCTTGCTGTTACATGAACAAATGTAACAAATGCAAAGGCAATTTCCTCTTCATGATTTGTAAATGCTTTGTCGCTTGCCTAGAATATTCCACCTCTCCTCAAATAGGCAACCTCCTGATCCTTCTTCAGAAGCTCTGTGAAGGCCTTTCCTAGCTCTTCTTCTAGGCACGTTTAGTTTTCCCTAATATTACTTCTGTGTAGTATGTCAATACAGGCATTGTAGTTGTGTATCTGTAGCTGCCCCATGTGAGTTCCCTGTAAAAGAGATAACGTCTGTGATGGCTAATTCTATGTGTCAACTTGATCACGGGGTGCCCAGATATTTGGCTAAACGTTATTTGTGATGGTGTTTCTGGATGAGATTAGCATTTGAATCCGTGAACTCGATAAAGCAGATTGCCCTCCCCGATGTGAGTGGGCATCAGCCAATCCATGAGGAGACTGAACACAACAAAAGGCAGAGGAAGGGAGAATTTGCCACTTCTCTGCCTGACTGTTTGAGCTGAGACATCAGTCTCCTCCTGTCCTCAGACTAAGAATTACACCACCGGCTCCCCTGGTTCTCAGGCCTTCAGACTTGGACTCGGCTACACCACTGGCCTTCCTGAGTCTCCAGCCTGCTGATGGCAGATCATGGGACTTCTCAGCCTCCATAATCACATGAACCAATTCCTCATAATAAATCTTATATATCCCACTCGTTCTGTTTCTCTGGATAAGCCTAATACAATGTCTTATCCATCTTTATAGCCCTAACACATAACATAAGACCTGGCATTTAGTTGGTGTGACAGTTTTAAAACATGGCCCCCAAAATGTTTGACATTCCTTCCATTTTGAGGAAGGTCCATGCCCCTGTCCTTGAACCTGAGCAGGCTTTTACAGCTGCAACCAATAGAATACAACAGAAGCTATGCTGTGTGAATCTGCAGCTAAGGCATAAAAAAACACCATGCGGTTTTCACCTGGTCCTCTTGAGATGCTCACTCTAGGGAATGCTCCATCATGTAATAAACCCAACTACTCTGATGCTGCCATGCTAGAAAGAACACGGGAGACGCTCCAGTTGACAGCCAGCATCCTGTGAGTCTGCTAGCTTAGTTGTTTAACCCCACCAAGCCTTCAGACGACTACAATCCCACAGACATCTGACTGCGACTAGAGGACAGATCCTAAGCAAGATCCACCCAAACAAGCCCTTCCTAAAGTCCTGACCCTCAAAGTTGTGAGCAGAACATAATGGTTGTTTTTAGCCACCAAGTTTTGGGGTCACTGTTATGCAGCAATAGTAACCAGACCAATTGGTACTAGATAAATATTTACTGAATTTATGAATGAGATGTTAAAGAGAACTTCCTACCATTAAAAAATATATTTTTTTTTTAAAAGTGAAAAATTGGGATAACTTCATTCTGTGGTAATTTTTGTGGTCATAGACACATTTCCTATCACTCTGTACATTAAGAGTAAAGTCTTATGAAGCTCAATTCATGCGTCAAAGTCCAGGCATTGTGCATGGCACTTTTTCACACTTTTAGCTCTTCTAACCCTCAAAGCATATGAGGGACTCTCATATTTGTCATTCCGCACTTTAAGCTGGAAGAAGTGAAGCTCAGAGAGGCTGTAGGTTACCTGACCACATGGGGAGCAAATAACTGAGCTGGAATTCCCCCAGGACTGCTTGACCCAAAGACCATTTTCCTCTCCATCACTGCCACCGTCTTCTTCAGTAACTTTTACTTCACCTATAACCAGTAAAAAGAAATGCTCAAATAGTTTGTATGTCAATCTGTAATGCCATGGAGATGACCTAATGTCATGGGCAATGGGCTGGGTCAGCCTCGGGGAAACCTGGGAATTGTGCCAAGGACAGGCAAGGCTGGCACCACCAGAAGTCTGGCCTCTAATGCCAATTCTGTGCCCTCCAGCAACAAACTTCCTCCCTCCTTTCCTCCCCTCGTCCCATCCAAAACCACAGTTCCTCACTCAGCAGAACAGCTCTGGAGCACTGGGATTCAACGACCCAACCAAAGGTGAGGACAAGAAGTCAGTCTGTGAATCAGCTCAAACTATTTGACAGCATATGGTTGCACATGGTACAGAATCCATACGGGTGAAAAAGAGCTAGCTAAGACATGGTCCTTGCTCTTTGGTCATTTTGATCCAGTAAGGAGAAAAGATAAAATACATAAAAACAAAGAACAGCACAATACATAATAAGTGCTCAGCCCAAGGCCGTTTCAAGATGATTTTTTCTAAGTATAAAATTCAGATCATTATAAAAAAAGAAAAAAGTTTCTCCTAGTTAATTCAATTCAAGCACAACTTTAAGTAACATTTTGATGACCTTCCTTCTAGTATTTTTTCCTATGCATATATAATCATATAATTGGGCTCATACCATATAGTTCTATATCCTGCTCATTTCACTGACCAGTATATTTTGAACACATTCTAGACTAGGTATTTTTCAAACTGAACCCTACTGGACTGTGTTTTGAGAAAGCATACCAGGAATTTATATTAATGTTATGATATTATCTCAATAAATTCAATACATTAATGCACCAATTTTTTATTTTATCTTTATAAATTATTATACTACAAATTATACTTCTTATAAACAATAAAGTTATTCCTATAGAAGTACATCTGCTTCTAAGAGCAAGCAAGACTCAGTCCAGAAAAAAAATCAAGTGCCGTCACCTCTCGAATAAAAATTCAATGTGTTTACCTGAATCTGGTCAAAAAGAAACATAAAATAGAGAGAAATGCCATTGTCATCTCTACCACCCCCATGCCCTTAGTGCCCTCATAATTACTATTCACATTACTAATCCATGTAATGTACTACCATTTTAAATGGATCATTGTTAAAGAAGTAAACTCTTGCCTACACCAAAATTTTTTTGATATAAAGGTTCTTTCACACCTATAAGCCCTTCAGAGATGGGATTCAATAGTTTCTCCTACATTATATTTAATTTTGTCAATATAAAAAAAGTCACTTGGTATGACTTAAAGGAAAAAAAACTAAAATTCCGGAATTGTGTCAATGTTTTTAGTGAAGTCTCCAAAAGGGAGGGGAGGGACTTAATAAAAAGGAACTTAGGAGTTACACTACACAGTTCATACATATTATAAATAAAACAAGCAGTAAACCATTTGACATTTACTTCACACTGCCTGTACAGAGAACTGTATTGTGTGAACTTCAAAAGGAAAAAAATGTAGATCATCAAGGTTTTCTTGGAGCTAGATCATACTTAATTCACAGCCCTGAACAAAATACTCGGGAAGACCAGGCATATTGGCTAAATGATATTGCTTGAAAGTTCATTTCAAATAGTAACATGTGGCCGACTGTTGTTTGTCTGCTTAACAGCCATTCTCCCCTCGCCAGCTTCCCTGCAGACCCTCACTGTCACAGCCTGTCCTGCAGCTGGTTCAGACCAGTGCCACCTAAGGGGAAGTCGGTCAAAGACCTTGAAGGAAGGATCTTCTTTTCTCAGAGCAGAGCCGCATAGAGGAGGTCCTGCCACTCTTCCTGCCTTGGCTGTTGTCCTGTGAAATGTGATGACTCAGCAGTGGGTCCCCTGTAACCAAAGGGGAAGCCAAGAGACTAGAAGCCCACCTGCAGGCCTAACATGGTTGAGCCACAGAACGAACCAATGGTGGAACTTCCTGCTTCCAAATTTATTGACATATGAGATTAATTAAGTGTCCTTCTTGGCCAAGCCAGTTTCACTTCGGAGGTCTTTATTGCCTCTGAAAGTTCCCAAACTAATGTACAAGAGAGATGCATCCTACATGATAAGAGTTTCAGCATCTGGACAATATTCCAGTGTGATGAGGAAAACAATCAATTGTTGATTTTTAAAACATATTTTAGAATAATCATAAAATTAAATAATGACAGCACAGGTGCTATTTTCCAAAATGGCAGCCACATGTCAATCTGATTCCTTGGCCAGTGGCACATATTTGCCTCAGTCATCTCCGTCCATGAAACTTGGCCTTGTTACAGCAGACACAGCAACAACTACGTCCTTCTGACAGGATCCTTTTCCCAGTGGTGAACAAAATAGAAGAGGAAGACCTTTAACAGAGTTTAACGTTAATATGGAAGAGTATAAAAATAATCTCACCCATTTTAATTCTAGTAGAGACTGAAGCAAGACCAGTTAACCTCTACCTTCCTTCTTCCATCTATGGAGGGGGTGACTCAAGACATAATCTTTTGAAAGACAGATTTAAAAACACCAAGAAACCCTAATATTACCCAATAGAATTTTATATTCTCTAAAAATGTAGTACTTGATGGTTTCCCTGAAAGAAAATAAGCTTTTAGGAGAAATAACTGTTGTTTTATATATGCCTGAGAAATTTTTTTAGTTACTGAAGAGTTCTCTGTTTAATCTCTGGAACATATCATTTTATTGGTATATGTTAGACCCATTCTTGTTTTAAGAGTTTTACGTTGGATTTTTAAACTAAAATCCACTGAAACATAATTTTTCCAAAGTTTCTTAAATTGGAGACATACAATACGTTGATAGTCTCCTATCTCACTTGGTATCCAATGTTTGGTAAAACATCCCCTCCTCTGAGTTAATTCGTGCCTTCAACTGTTTATATTATTATGCTGTGGGCTATTCAGTAACAAGACATCTGTTCAGAAATCCCCCTAGAAAGTTTCCTACATTATTTATGTCACTACTAAAGCTATTTCCCCTCCCTTAAAAAACAGCTGCTTTACATACAAAAGAAAAAAATCATTATTTAGCTGGCCATGTTGATAGATGATTCTCGTTTGCTTTTAGCTAACCAGTCATTGTCTTTTATACACTAACTGGTTTCCTAAATCTCTTCTGCTCTCAAAGATTGTCAAGTAGCCATTTAATTTAATAGTAAATTTTAAATGCTATTCTTATATTCTCTCAATTAAAAGTAAATTTTTAATGATTTTTGGGTAAACAGTTTTAATCTCACAAATCAGATTCCCCAAATACCTTATAACACGATTTTTGAAAGCTCTGAAGTTTTGTCTGCTTATTTTCTCCCGCAAGCTTAATATACTTACCCAAAATTTCCACATTCCACATCATTAAAGATTTCATCTTGTCTCAAAAGAAAAAGAAAATTTAAATGCCAATTAAAAGCCAAAATCAACTATTTTCAGCCTCAATTTTCAAATGTCAGCTTGTTTTTACCTAATTCTACTAAATTTATACGGTGTAATTCTAAACTTCACAATTTGACATTTCCCTGCTGAAGAAAAGCAGTAGAAACTTTTCACCATCTGTGTTGCTTTTGGAAACCAGCCCCTCCCATCTGCGTCCGAGCAAAGCAGCAGCGCCAGGCGGGTCTCCACTGCGCTCAGCACTGGAGCCCCAGAAATTACCTGTCGTTACTGTGAAGTTGAGCGTTCTGGACAAGGGCCCTCTACGAACAAGGGACCCCCAAAAGAGAGAGGTGACTTTCTGCATTCGACCAACCATCAAAGGGAGTTCCGATTAGGAGGAGAGGGGAAAGGAATGGACAAAAAGACCAAGTATTAAGGGCGTCTTTGCATTTTTGAATACAGACCATTTTCTGCTGAATCAGCTAATATTTCTGAAGCCTTTGAATTTCTGATTCCTATCGAGTTTAGTTTTTCCAAAACAAAATTGAGAAGGAAGTTTTATTTTTCAGTATAAAGAGGTTCTAACTAGACTTCAGTTTTAAAAAAAGAAGAAAAAGACGATGGCGGTATAACTACAGCCTGGTGGATATACCTAGAATTCTTGGCCCAAATGCAGACCTTGACAAAAACCGGGGGTGGAGGGGGGGGGAAGGTCCTGCCTGTCTATTTAGAGTGTGGTGCCTAATGAGGTGCTAACTAAGCTAGAGAAAACAGGAGGAGGAAGACATAGATTCCATTAGCTCAAGCAACATACAAATGCTGCTCGTTATGTTTGTTTCATGACAGGAATTGTTCTTAAATAGATAACCACCAACTACCATCACCCCCACCCCCAAAAAACGGAACTGGCTTCAAATGTACCTATGCTTCTGCTTCTCTGTCCCCACACCCTCGACAACTTTGGTTTCCTAGTCCTATTCGTTCCTGCTATGAAACCTGACAAACGGCAAAAATCTCGAACCTGAGAGAGAGAGAGAGAAGCGAGGGAGGAGGGAGAGATGGAGAGAGAGAGAGAACGCATTTTGCCACCCTCCTGGCTAACTGAAATGCTTGTTCCCGAGATTACAGTAATTACAGCCCCAGCATGAGTTCCATACAAGCGCTAAATGAAACAGCACATCAATTAAAAAATAAACACTCCATTCTAGGAGAAAGACAACCCCCTGGGACGTCCTAACAGGCGTAAATGAACCTGCCAGGCCGCCGGCCCCTCGGCCCCCCCTCCCGGTTTTAAGGTGGTTGCGGAGCGGCGGGGGCAGCGCCGTTGGCCGCGTCCCAAGCGGCTGCTAAAAGCAGCTCGTGTCCCACTCCGCTCGGTACAGAGCACGGATACGTGTCCGCGCGTCCGCGCCAGGGCGCAGCCCCGCCTTCCCCGGCAGAAAAGGAGGCTCTGGCAGAAACATGTGAACTTTGGATAAACGTACATATGTTCCAAAAGTACGAGGGAAAGAGAGAGAATCCAGCCGCAGAGTTTCCAGTCTGTCCTATTTATAAGGTTTTTTTCTTTTCTTTTTAAGGAAAAAGGGAATTATTTTTCATAAGGAAGCACTGTGTCCCGCATGCTTTATGTATTTTATCTCACCTAATTATCAAAACTCCCTTTGAGAGCTGTACAATTACCCCAGGTAGGGAAACTGAGGCTCCCCCAGCCACTCAGCGGAGGCGGGAGGAGAATCGAGGCCCGTCCTTGTGCCCCGCGCCCCTCGCGCGCCCGCGACTGGGGTCCCGGACCCCTGCTCCCTGGCCACCCCTGGTCCAGCCCCACCATCCGAAATGAACTGCCGTCGTTCCACTCTCCCATATTCCAAGCCTCGAAGACCATCATTCTGAGAACCCCAAGAAGGGCACCCCTTCCCGGGTTCCCCGTGGAAGGGCGCGGGCCCCCCTGGCCAGCGCGGCACCCACATTCGGGGAAAGGAGTAGGCAGAGCTTTACTTGTTCGAAACGGACCTAGGAAAGCGCGCGCTGCCTAAAACCCCGTCCCCAGTGCCCAAGTGCAGACTCAGGGAAATGGAACCGAGACTTCAGATGCACTGGGCGCCCTGGGAACAGCCGTGGCAAACCTCGGTCTCTGCGGTCAATCCCAAGGTTACCAAAACTCTCCATCCGCAGAAAGCGCGCATGGCCGTGCGGACACTCGGGACCGCCTTAAGGAAGGCTGAGCCTTGGGAGCGTGTAGACCCCGCCCCGCCGCCCGGCGATTGGCGCGTCCGGCCTGGGGCGGAGACCGGGTCCGCGCCGTATAAATATTCATGAGCCGGCCGGGCGGTGCGAGCGGGGCCGGAGCCGGGAAGTTGGGTGAAGGGCGCTGCTCCCGCCGAGGAGGAGGCGGCGGCTGGGTGCGGGCCGCGCCGCTCAGGTGTCCGCTCCGCCCTCTGGTCTGGATTTGGTTCTGCGTATCTGGCGAGAAGGGGCCTCCCACACCTCACCCGATTGCTTGGCCGCAGCGCGGCGCGGACTTTTACCGGAGGCGGGTCCGTCAGTCCCGGCGGCGGACCGACGGGCCGACACCGGGGGAAGAGGGCGGCGGCCTCGGCGGAGGCGGGTCCCGAACTCCGGAGGCAGCGGCGCGGCTTTGGGGGCGAGCATGAGCCCCCGGGGGCCGAGAGGGGGCCGCAGGGGCTGACCTGGCAGGGGAACGGCCTGGCCCAGCCATCTTGACTGCGCACCGCGGCCCGAAAGGAAACTTGCTGCGCCGCCGCCCTCTGTGCCCGGCAAAGTCACCGGCGCCGGCGCCGCGCGGAGAAGTGGCCCGGCGCGCGGGAGAGAAAGCGAACGAGGGACGGACGATGAGCCGGGGCCAGCCTCGCTGCTCCGCGAGGGCTGAGCTCGACCGGGAGTGAGCAGGGAGACCCTCGGGGACTGGCGTGCACTCCTGCAGCCGCCCGCGTCTCCCCGGAGCGGCGGAAAGGAGGTGCGGACCGCGCCGTGTGGACGCGTCCCGCGAAGGGACTAGGTTACCGGCAGATCCCGTCCCGTGAGAGGCAGAAGAGAGAGCAGCAGGACACCCGCCCTCCTCTTCTCCGGCCTTCTCGCCGGATCCCCCGGCGCCCCTCCGCGCGCCGCCTGGAGGGCGAGGGCTCAGGGCTGAGGCGCGCAGCATGGAGTGGGGTTACCTGTTGGAAGTGACCTCGTTGCTGGCCGCCTTGGCGCTGCTGCAGCGCTCGAGCGGCGCGGCGGCCGCCTCGGCCAAGGAGCTGGCGTGCCAGGAGATCACCGTGCCACTGTGCAAGGGCATCGGCTACAACTATACCTACATGCCCAACCAGTTCAACCACGACACGCAGGACGAGGCGGGCCTGGAGGTGCACCAGTTCTGGCCGCTGGTGGAGATCCAGTGCTCGCCCGACCTCAAGTTCTTCTTGTGCAGCATGTACACGCCCATCTGCCTGGAGGACTACAAGAAGCCCCTGCCTCCCTGTCGCTCCGTGTGCGAGCGCGCCAAGGCCGGCTGCGCGCCCCTCATGCGCCAGTACGGCTTCGCCTGGCCCGACCGCATGCGCTGCGACCGGCTACCCGAGCAGGGCAACCCCGACACGCTGTGCATGGACTACAACCGCACCGACCTCACCACGGCCGCGCCCAGCCCACCGCGCCGCCTGCCGCCGCCACCTCCCGGCGAGCAGCCGCCCTCCGGCAGCGGCCACGGCCGCCCTCCAGGGGCCAGACCCCCTTCCCGCGGCAGGGGCGGCGGCGGTGGGGAAGCGGCGGCGCCCCACGCGCGGCGGCGGCGGCGGCGGGAAGGCGCGGCCCCCTGGCGGCGGCGCAGCGCCGTGCGAGCCGGGCTGCCAGTGCCGCGCGCCCATGGTGAGCGTGTCCAGCGAGCGGCACCCGCTCTACAACCGCGTCAAGACCGGTCAGATCGCCAACTGCGCGCTGCCCTGCCACAACCCTTTCTTCAGCCAGGACGAGCGCGCCTTCACCGTCTTCTGGATCGGCCTGTGGTCTGTGCTCTGCTTCGTGTCCACCTTCGCCACGGTCTCCACCTTTCTCATCGACATGGAGCGCTTCAAGTACCCCGAGCGGCCCATCATCTTCCTCTCGGCCTGCTACCTCTTCGTGTCTGTCGGCTACCTGGTCCGCCTGGTGGCGGGCCACGAGAAGGTGGCGTGCAGCGGCGGCGCGCCGGGCGCGGGCGGCGCGGGGGGCGCGGGGGGCGCGGCGGCGGCCGCCGCCGCGGGCGCGGGCGCGGCGGGCGCGGGCGCGGGCGGCGCGGGCGGGCGCGGGGAGTATGAGGAGCTGGGCGCCGTGGAGCAGCACGTGCGCTACGAGACCACCGGCCCGGCGCTGTGCACAGTGGTCTTCCTGCTCGTCTACTTCTTCGGCATGGCCAGCTCCATCTGGTGGGTGATCCTGTCGCTCACGTGGTTCCTGGCGGCGGGCATGAAGTGGGGCAACGAGGCCATTGCGGGCTACTCTCAGTACTTCCACCTGGCCGCGTGGCTCGTGCCCAGCGTCAAGTCGATCGCCGTGCTGGCGCTCAGCTCCGTGGACGGCGACCCGGTGGCCGGCATCTGCTACGTGGGCAACCAGAGCCTCGACAACCTGCGCGGCTTCGTGCTGGCGCCGCTCGTCATCTACCTCTTCATCGGCACCATGTTCCTGCTGGCCGGCTTCGTGTCGCTCTTCCGCATCCGCTCGGTCATCAAGCAGCAGGGCGGCCCCACCAAAACGCACAAGCTGGAGAAGCTCATGATCCGCCTGGGTCTGTTCACCGTGCTCTACACTGTGCCCGCCGCCGTCGTGGTCGCCTGCCTCTTCTACGAGCAGCACAACCGCCCGCGCTGGGAGGCCACGCACAACTGCCCGTGCCTGCGGGACCTGCAGCCGGACCAGGCGCGCCGGCCCGACTACGCCGTCTTCATGCTCAAGTACTTCATGTGCCTCGTCGTGGGCATCACCTCGGGCGTGTGGGTCTGGTCGGGCAAGACGCTCGAGTCGTGGCGCGCCCTGTGCACCCGCTGCTGCTGGGCCAGCAAGGGCGCCGCGGGGGGCGGGAGCGCGGGCGCCGCGGCCGCGGGGGGCGCCGGCGGGCCGGGGGGCGGCGGGGGCGCAGGGCCCGGCGGGGGCGGGGGGCAGGGCGGCGGGGCGGGCTCTCTCTACAGCGACGTCAGCACGGGTCTGACGTGGCGCTCTGGCACGGCCAGCTCCGTGTCCTATCCAAAGCAGATGCCGTTGTCCCAGGTCTGAACGGAGGGGAGGGGGCACCGGGGAGGAACGGGGAGGGGGCGAGGAGACCAAGTGCTGCGAAGGGACACTCGACGGGCTGAGGTTCCCACCCCTTCACCGTGTTGATTGCTATTAGCATGATAATGAACTCTTAATGGTATCCATTAGCTGGGACTTAAATGACTCGCTTAGAACAAAGTACCTGGCATTGAAGGCTCCCAGCCCAGCCCTCTCTCCTCCATTGATTTGCGAGGAGCTCCTCCCGCCAGGCGTTAATTTCTGCTGGCAGAGGAGGGTGGACTCTGCTGCGTCTCCGGAGCCCAAGGTTTGGAGCCCTTGCTGGTTGCCGCTTGCTGAGCTTGAAGCCAGACCTACAGATTTCCCCTGAGGAAGCTGTCTTTCTCCCCGCACTCTCCTGCGCGAGCTCTTACTCCTAACATACCCTAGACGAGGGAGGACCGCGACCTAACCGGATTGCACGGTTTGGGTATTCTTAATGACCAGGCACATGCCTTAAATAAACAAGAAATGTCTTAATTATACACCCCAAGTAAATACGGGTTTCTTACATTAGAGGATGTATTTATATAATTATTTGTCAAATTGTAAAAATGTGTAAAATATGTACATATCCAAAGATATACAGTCTGTACATTTTTTGTAAAAAGTTTAGAGTCCACCCCTGTAAGAACAAATATAAGTATTCTATTTTGTCAATAAAATGACTTTTGATAAATGATTTCAACATTGCCCTCTCCCCCGCCTCTTCTGAACTGTTACGTTTAAAGTGCTTGCTAAGGACTCGTTGGAAAAATGGACGTTTTTCTGGTTTCTCATACTGTACACTGACCTTAGGCATGGAGAAAATGACCTGTTAAACTCGAGTTCTTAAGTTGTTAGCAAAGTAAATATCACTGTTGAACTGAAATCAAAGCTGAGTTGCTGCACCTTCCAAAAAGATGGTGTTTTTCCTGGCAGCCCTTTTCTGATCCATGGATGACAACGCTCACCTCAGTGTGTGTAAATGAGCTTTTGCAAGGCAGTGATTCCACACAGGCCTTGTTATTTATCTTGTATCATATCACTAAAGGCTTCAAAACCCCACGTTCATTTCTCGCGTGCGTGATTTTGGACACCTGCTTGTGCAGGGACTGGGCACACTGCTGAGTGTAGAGGGTAACAGTGGAAACCACAGATCACACCTGACAGTACAAGTCACTTGACAATCTGGTACTGGAGCACGGCAGTCTTTAAGGGATTAAACTAACGGGTTAACGTCTTAATAACCTTCCAGGCTTGTGTATATCAAATGTGCTTCTTTTCCTGGAGAAAAAAGCTATTGTTCCTCTGTCAGGACTAAACTAATTTATTTGAGCAGAAGGCTGTTGAATTAGCAGAAGAATGCTTTGGCAATTGTCGAACTTTTTACCTGTCTGCCCAGCGGCTCAGCACATCATTCCTTTAAGAGGAGCCAAATGAATAGGGTTAATCTGTAGGGAACTTGGTCTTTTGAGTTTGAAAAACTTTGATCTTTTCTCCTCTCCAAATGTGTTGTATAGTCTGAAGTTTCTTTCCCTGCTGCCTGGCTCCTCTTGGTGCAGACCAATTGGCCACCGCGGAGCCTTCAAGTTCTTCCATTAAAGGGATGTGGGACTTTTACTTTAAAAAGGAGAGAGAGCAAGGGAGAGGAAGACGTGTAACAGTTAGTGAAGACCAGAGGCACAAGTGCACACAGCCTTTTAAACAGCTTTTCCGGCATTGTTAGCCAGCCTGCAGGCAGCTAGGCATGGGTTGAAGCCTTATAGAACAGGGCTCTGAATGCCCTACAGGTGGTCTGTGCACATAATCCCCCAATTTAAAGCGTTTTCCTTTGCTGGACAATTGCATTACAAAACTCCCTTCTTTTTCGCTCCTAATTGAACCAATGAACTATTATAAACTACAAGTTTTTCTTAAAAAAAAAAAAAAAAAACAGAAAAAAACCTCAGTGCCTAAATTCTATTGACTAAATTCTGGCAAGTTTTCTGAACTGAACCTTTTAAAGCAGAGGAAGTACAAGCTTCTTCAGCAGACATTTCTCTTTTTCAGATATTTTTATTCCTCATGCTTGTTATTTTCTGACAGATTAGCAATAATTTAAAAGTAATTGGTAAGGTTGTGTGTTCATACTGAAAAGATAGCCCCAGGTCCCTTATTAACCTGTCAATCAAGATAAGAAATGGGCAGCTACCCTGCTAATGATGGGGCATCAGACATTTGGGGCGGGAGGGGCTTGTTCTCTGCATCCTGCCAAGATGTTTGTTCTCTTTACTTCTCCTAATAGGAATATTTAGTAGTTTAAAATTTTTTTTTAATTAGTAGGATAGAAACTACTGCCTTCACTGATCTTTCTCACGTAAGAGGCTTTTAAGAAGAATTTCTTGGTAGAAACATTTTGCAAATCCCTTCCAGAGTCGTTCCTGGTGTTAATTGGATTTTTAAAATTAGATCTGCAATAAGAACTCCTGCTTTAGCTATCAGGCCGATTTTATTTTTTAAAGTCAGGAGCATTGTAAAAACTTCACCTCCCGGCAGTTTCATTCGTGAAGGAATTACTCTTTTGTAATGTAGGTACCAATAGGTGGCCTGCATTGAGCCCATGTGGTGACTCTCATGGACTGTAGTGTACATAAACCAGCTATAAACGTGTCATTTTCAGTTAGAAAGTAGAATTTTGAGGGCAGTTCCCATAGTCTTTGCCACATATGTGGGATGGAGACAGAAGGGATGGAAAAGTCACTAGTTACCATACTGGTTTTCTAATGTCTCATCATGACACATTTTCAACTATGTGACACAGTGGGAAATGCTCAACTTTGAAGATTTTTTCTTTTTTAATTCTTCAATACATCCTGTAAAATGCCCTATTTGATAACTTTTACTAAATGGCTGTAAGTGTGCTTGATATAAGCAAGCTTAATAAACAACCAACCCACCCCGTTGACTTTCTGAGGACAGCTCTCAGTAGAAGATCCGCACCCATTAAAACACAGGTGCTAGTTCTTTGCCTTTAAACCTAAAACTTGAGTTGCAAAATTGCCAATACCCAAATGGTATTCCATCTATTAATGGAATAAAAGACCCAAAATTGATTTAGGGGTGGGAAAAGGGAGGAAGAATATTTGGCCATTTGCGTGAGACAAATGAATGGGCCCCTTGCCAGAACACCCCCTTAGTGCTATACAAGTGTGTCCTTAATTGCTATATGGCACAAGTATTCATTTTTGAAAATCTTGTCAAATATGGGGGTACCGGGAGGGGATGTGTGGCTAGAAGATCAATGTAAAGTCTAATATATGGCGAAAACCACTAGCAAAGCCGAAGCTCATTAAAATTACTTGTAGGAGAAGTTAGGTGAGACACTTTCGCTTTGCTACCATAAAACAGAAGGGGGAAAGGCATATAAGAAGTTTAAGGAGCAAACTTTGTTGCCTGTACAGTTTCTTACGCTGCGCTCCTGGTGTTGCAGGTTCCTGTAATCCTTCCAGGTATGGGGGAAGGAAATCAGATTGTCCTGCCGGAAGAAAAATCCCACACAGAGACTCAAGCCGTTGCAGAGCACAGGATGCAACTGAAAGTGTAGGTGCGGACATTCCCTGAGCCTCCAAACAAATCACGCGGATCTGTCAGTATCCACGCTTGAAGCTACACTGCCACCTTGTGGTACTGCCAAGGCTCAGAACCAAGAGGCTGGACAGGTTCCTTCCTTCAATGCATTCACTCAAAACTCCTGAGCCCGGCATTGCTGGCCTGGCCCCATGCACAGACCCCGCCCAGGGGGCCCGCAAGCATTTCGTAGTCATAATTTTGAATTCTTTCTCTTAAGAAAAGGATCCCAAAATTGCATCAGTTTGAGGCCCCACAAGATCTCAATTGAATTAAATCCTCAATATAATGGTTATGCTAAAAATATGATTAAACTGTGTTGAAATGCAAAGTCTCTCTTTTTAAAAATCATCTTCTGAGTTACTTTCATTGAAATAATCAGCTGCTCACCAAAGATCCACCACAGAAAACCTTAATGGGAGAAAGAGTGACTCGAGTCTCCTGAGGTGGCACGGAGTTGGTTTGCTTACTTAAAGGTACTACTCTCCAATTTCCCACGTGGAAGTTGATCTGCTGCGTCCAGCGCCCTTTCCACTGCTGCACATGAATGCTGTCGGGTGGGGGTGGACAAGGGCTGTCCCCCATTATTCAGCCAGGTGTTCGGGGAAACACACCAAGGGATAGAAACTGGGCTGGGAACAGGGTGAGCCAAAGGGAAGCAAGGGGGAAGCATCTGCTCTGGAATGCTTGAGTCCTGCGGGAGGAAGATGTCCACAGCACAGCAGTGTGGGAGGACCAGGCCTTCAAGGGGGATGCAGCCTCACGAAGCCCAGGTCTACAGACTTGTTCCTGAGGATCAGAATGGCTGGGGGGATGGGAGAGAAGGAGGAGGCACTGGTCAAGGGGATGCAGAATGAAGATCTCAGGGGTCACCTACCACCATTGTGGAATTTTAAAGACAGAGATCCCAGGGGTCGTTGAGAATCTTGCTACTCTGTGGATGAGTAGCTGAGGCAAGACCTACGAAGACGATGGAAATGTGGCATCTCAGGTCTTGCTCACTGAGTCAGAAGCTGTATTGCAACAAGAACCCCAGGCGGATCCCCTGAAGGGCCGCATTCTCCAGGCCAGGAAACTGAAGCCCGCAGAGGGCTGGCCTTGTAGAAGCTCACACAGGCAGGAGCAGAGCTGGCCTGGAAGCCACGATCCTACTTGTCACTCCCATTTCTATCGGCCTTTCCCAGCTGCCCTGCTGTCTGTGTAAAGCCCTATGACCACCACTGCGTGCGTTCCTGCTTGAACATCCGCTCACAGGGCTGTGTTCTCCTGGTCACAGAGTCGGACCAGAGCACGGGTCTCCCCGTGGTTTGCTGCTGACCCACACAGGAACATAGGAACGCACAGCCTGAGAGGCTGCCAGGACAGCTTCAGAAAAGTTCGACCCTTGGGCCGCTGGCCGACTTGGGCCAGCCCGCCTGGTCTTTGCTGCCTGCACGCACAGTAATACAATAATTGGCACAGTTAACGTTTTCCTGGTTGATACAAAAGGCCCGTGGACACAGAGTCTGTCCACTAGCTTAGTGAGGGGCTGAAGCGGCCTGGTAGAAGGAGAGGAGTCAGCAACAGGTGGAGTTCACGCTGGGGAGAGGGACCAGAGGTGGAAACATCTGGCCTGGTCAGCAGAGGCCTGGGGGCGGTCAGAGAGGCAGGCGAACAGCAGAGCCACTGGGCAGTGAGGGCCAGGGCAGGGAGCAGGAAGCAGAGAGCACAGGGCCTACGGAGTCCAAGGGGAGAATCGTGGAAATCTCTAGAAAGACACAACAAACCAAAAAGGAGATTAGCTCAGCTGATGAAACCACAGGCCCTGGGAGGTGACCTGAGAGGATGGGTGGGCCTGAAAAGGGCAAATGGTGGCCGGGAAGGATGGAAGTAAAGGAGAACTGGCCAGGCAAGGGGAAGATGAGGCTACATTTTAACTAAACAACCAAGTTTTAACGGCTTTCCCGGCCTTGGGGGGAACCGCTCTTCACAGAGGACACAGGTACCTGTTTCTATGGCCTCACTTAACACTCGGGGGAACCACACACTAATTTAAATTAGAAAAACAATTTCCAATGTTTGTCCCCTAAAATCAAACCCCTAATTAATGGACACCACCTCTGCCTACACATGAGAAGCACTGGGGGGGTGCTTCTTAGAAATACCGATGCCCTGGCAGCACCCTAGGCCAAGAGTCCAAATTTCTGGGCAATCAAAGTTTCTTCAGCTACCCCAGGTGAGTCTCGTGTAGCCAGAACTGAAAACCAGTGGTGTCACTGAAGACGGCGTGATGATCTAAGATGAAACAACAGAACACAGAAGTCAACCAAGGAAACTAGCTATTGTCATCCAACTTGACTAATTCAAATGGAAGAGGTTCTTTTCTGTTTGTCTCCTTGAGAAAGTCAGTACTTGGGAGAGGACAGGAGCGCCCTCACCTGGTCCAAAGGGGAACTTCATGCTTTGTTGTTGAACCGAAGATCTCACTGTACAGAGCAGTTTTGATAACCCTGTTTTTTCCTTCTCTTGTAAAGAAAGAGAAAGGAACCGTGTACACAGGGTATGATTCTATTAAACTAGAAACCCAACCTGTGAACCTAGGTGGAACCACTAACGTCAATGTATTAATTAGCAAAGATATTAAATGTGTTCCCTTGTTCAATAAGTGTTTATTTAGTGAAACCAACTCATCTTGAAATGAAATCGCGGCCTGTGGTGACCTAAGATGGGTGTGACTTTCCCAGGCGGTCTGTCAGCTGTAGTCCAGGGGCAGGGGCTGAACCAGTAGTCGGCCGGCTGGGATCCTGAATGTGTCAATGTGCGTATCTTTAAAATGAGACTGATACTGTCTTCCCTAATGCTGGAAACTGCTCACATTTTAGAATTTTAGGATAACGTTTATTCAGTGCAGAAATCTACTCTTTCTCTGGATACCCTGAAAGAAGTGACGAATCCGAAACCAAAGACCCAGAAAGTGAGATTCACTCCTGCAAGTAAACGCCAAGATTTTCCTGACTCTACATAACAAGTATGACTTTAGATCTTAACTGTTACACTCATTCTAATTCTATAAGAAAAGGTCCAGGCAGAGGGTCCTAGATCAAACCCAAGAAAGGGATACAAACTTTGCATAATACCATTGAAGAGCATCTCTGGGCTATACTTAATGGGAACTGAAAAGAAGCTAATAACGCAATTTTATTCTGGAAAATATAATGAATACTATTTTTACTTGATCATCTTAGAGAATCGCCAGTAAGCTGCAGAAAGCCAGTAAAATGGAGAGGTTAAAAACAGACTCCAGAGCCCACTGCCTACGAAAGTTACTCAGTCTCTGTCTGCCTCAGTTCCCTCCTCTGTAAAATGGGAATAAGAACAGTGCCTACTTCATGTGGTCCTTGTGAGGATCCAATTCTAGTACAGATAAAATGCGTTGAGTAGCGGCTGCCTGGAGCAGTGCGAGTCAGCCACCGTCACTAAAAAGCCCGTTTTATTGTAGAGATGTTTCCATGTGTATTTTTTGTTTTGTTTATTTTTTTATTGTGGTAAAAAACTCATAACGGACTTTACCATCTTAACCCCTTTTAAGTGTACATGTTTATAATGTTAAATATATTCACATTGTCGTGAAACAGATCCCCATAACTTTTTCATTTTGTAAAACTGCAACTCTACAGATTAAACTCCACTTTTTCCCCTCCCCAAAGTCCTTAGTAAGCACCAGTCTTTCTGTTTCTATGAGTTTGACTACACTAGATACCTCATATAAGTGGAATCATACAGTATTTGTCTTTTTCTGACTGGCTTATTTCATGTAGCATAATGTCCTCAAGGTTCCTCCATGTTGTAGCATGTGTCAGGATTTCCTTCCTTTTTAAGGCTGAATCATATTTCTATTTTATGTATAGACCGCATTTTGTTTATCCTTCGATGGACACTGGGGTTGCTGGCACCTGTTGGCTGTTGTGAATAATGCTGCTATGAACATGGGTGTGCAAATATCCCTTCGAGACCCTGCTCTCAATTATTTTGGATATATACCCAGACATGGGATTGCTGCATTATATGTAGTTCTAATTGTAATTTTTTGAGGAATCTCCATACTGCTTTCTATAGCAGTGGCACCGTTTTACAATCTCACCAACAGTGCACAAGGCTTCCAGTTTCTCCACATTCTCGCCAACACTGGTTATTTTCCAGTTTTTTGGTAGTAGCCATCCTAATGGGTGTGAGGTGGTATCTCACTGAGGTTTTGATTCACATTTCTCTGATGATTAGTGACGTCAAGCATCTTTCGCATGCTTGTTGGGCATTTGTATATCATCTTTGGAGAACCGTCTATTCAAGTCCTTTGCCCATTTTCAAATCAGGTGATGTGATTTTTTGTTGTCAAGTTGTAAGAGTTGTTTGTATGTTCTTGACATTAACCCCTTATCAGATATATGATTTGCAAATGTTTTCTCCCATTCCCTAGGTTGTCTTTTCACTCTGTTGATTGTGTTCTGTGATGTACAAAAGGCTTTAATTTTGATGTAGTCCCACGTATCCATATTTGCCTCTATTGCCTGTGCTTTTAGTGTCATAGCCAAGAAATCATTCCCAAATCCAATGTCATGAAGGTTTTCACCTATGTTTTCTTCTCTGTGTGCATTTTTAAAGTAAAACGGGCAAGCTGGAAGTTTGTTAGTGCCCTTGAGTCATCCTCTCACCTTCTGGTGCTGTATCAGACAAGGCTCCACTGCTATTCACAGGGTTTTCATGGCCAATTTTTTCAGAAGTGGGTGGCCAGGTCCTTCTTCCTAGCCTGTCTCAGTTTGGAAGCTCCGCTGAAACCTGTCCATCATGAGTGACCCTGCTGGTATTGGAAATAGTGGTGGCAGAGCTCTCAGCATCACAGCCACACACAGCCACCACAGTATGACAGCCACAGAGGGGTGGTGTGGTTCTCTGACCACGACACGAACCCAGACCAGAGAGGGAAGAGCATTGAATCTTAACCACTAGACCACCAGGGCTGGCCAAAAGGTTTAATTACTTAGCTAATTACCGGCTAAGCTGGACGTGGCAATAAATAAAGTGCACAGATCATTTTAACAAGGAGTAGATAGCAGAGACCTTGCATACCGGCGGATTGGGGTAAAGATTTTGAAGAGTTTGCTGGCCCTTTCTAATAACACTCCTCCTTCATATGGGACGCCTGCCTATAGAGGAAACAAGCTCAGTATTGGTCCTGCACAGAGTTGGGGCGAAGCCCAGTGTTTCACTGGGAAAACAGCTCTCTGAGGGAGAGTAAACCCCGCCCGAGTTTGGAGGTTGACTGTACTCTCACCCCAGGGACAGAGCGGTTCACCACTCTACAGCCAGTTTCAGAGAGGCCATGTTATCTCATTTCCTGACTAATAAATACTAACTTATACAGATAATTAATTTTCTCTTAGAAACCATAATTATTATCTTAAAATCTATCTACTCTTAAGAAGCATAAAATATTTATTTAATCGTTAAGGTACACAGACTTTATTCAAATTAGGTTAGTAAAAATTCTATCTTTAGAAATAATATTCTTAAACTAGAAGTCGATGTTAAAAGGGGTTTGTTAGAACCAAACAAAAGGTGTCAGTTCATAGGATCATGTCATTTCTGTCTGGGAGGAACTTGTGAGCCCATCCAGGGCTTACTTCCCTTAAAACACTGTTAGTGCCTACAGAGAGACGCCAAGTGACATAGGACAAAGTAAAGTGTCGCTTACACATGTCCAAGGAGCTTCAGGACTAGTGGGTGACACAAGACCTGGCCCAGCGTCAAAAGATTCACAGACACAGAATTCTCTCTCAATTCTATGATGTTGCTAAGTGACAATTCTCAGGTGGTGCAATGGGCAACTGGTTTATTCTAGTAACAAACAAAACTCTGGTTCTGCAGTGCCAGCTTCCTTGAGAACCATAAGGCAGGAGAGGCACGTGCCATAAGAGTGTTCCCATCAATAATGACGTCAGGAACCTGCAGTACGGCCCAGGGATGGATGGTCAGAGAAGACTTCCCACCTGAGCCGGGCTCTGCTCACACATTCTGCAGCCTGTTTCCCAGAAGTGGTGATGGCTTTGCATTGAGTGTCCCGTATTCTTCTGCTATGTCCCACTTGAGATCAAATATCAACAACAATAGGTAATTGGGTGCATTCATTTCTGATTGCCCCATAACAAATTACCACAAACTTAGTGGCTTAAACAACACAGATGTATTATCTTGTAGTTTGGAGGTCAGGCATCCAAAATGGGTTTTAATGGCCTAAAATCAAGGTGTCAGCAGAGCTACATTCCTTCTGGAGGCTCTAGGGGAAAATCTGCTTCTGTGCCTTTTCCAGCTTCTAGAGGCACCCACACTCCTTGGTTCGTGGCCCCTTCCAGGAATCACATCACTCCAGCCTCTGCTTTCATGTCAAATCTCCTTCTCTGACTCGTCTGCCTCCCTCTTTTACTCATAAGGACCCTTGTGATAATTGAGTTCTCACACACTGTACTTGGATTAGAAGTACACTTTGCTTGCGACAATGAACATATAAGTGTGTCCTCATTAAAAATACCTTTCTAGAACCTAGTGGTTTGCACTCTTCTTCAATCTATGCATTTAGGACATTGGTACAAAGAGAAGAGGTTTATCCCTTGGACCTCATCCAGTCACCATTTATTATGTTGGTCCATCGATTCATTCATCTAACCATCCATCCACACATTCACCCATTGATCCACACATTCTTTACCCATTTATGCTCCTTAACATCTGCATCAATCAAAATATGTTAGGTTTTGCTGCAGTAACAAACAACTCCAAAATCTCAGTGGCTTACCACAACAAAAAATAAAGTATCGCTTACACATGTCCAATATGTGTCAGCAAAGAGATTCTCTTCACTAGGTGTTCAGAGATCCAGCGTGGCAAAAGCTTTATCTTGGTGTGTGCACCCATGATCTCTGCATAGGTTGGGAAGGAATGTATCAACTGATTCTTAACGTTTCTGCCTGGAAATGACAGGTGTCACATCTATATGTGTCATTGGCCAAAGCAAGTCAAACAGCCATAGGGCACCCCAAAGGGGGCAGGGACGTAATCCTACCATGTGCCCAGACACAGAAAAACTGGAAATACTTATCAAATGGTGTTAATGACGACCACAGCTCCCACATTAATATATTCACACATCTTCTCTCTCTCCACCACAGTTAAGTCTGGCTTCTACTGAAAGTAGTGAAGTAAAACACAAAAAGAACTTGACTAAGATCAGAATTTCTATGTTCTTGCCCTAGCTTTCATTAGCCTATAAACTCGTTAACTTTTCTGGACTTGATTTTCCAGCCATGAAATGAGGATAATAATTATTGCTCTCCTCCCCGCCTTTTTTAATTGAGGTATAATTGACATACTATTGTTCTGCCCTTCTCACACAATTCTTGTGAGAAACAAATGACATGATCTAGACAAAAATAGTATATTTTAAATCTCCATTTACAAAAAAGGAAGAAGAAAATTCAAGATATACCTCTGGGTGAGACGTTTGTGACTCCCAATGTACTTACCCTGGTCAAATATCAGTACTTTAACCCACTCAAAAGAGAGAATTTCTGTTATTTTAAAAAATTTATGCTGTTTTAAAAATCCATTCATCCAACACATATTTGTTGAGCACCTATGTGCACAGAGCAATGGGAATTACATTCAGTGTCTCCATTAACCACCATGATTTGGGAGGGGATTCGAACACCATATTCAGCTGTAAACACTTTCTTCATGAGAAACTGACTGGCCCACAGGAAAAATGAACTTACAGTAAAGCTAAATAGCAAGAAGATAAAGAAATGAGAAAGAATGAGAAGAAAAGTTCAGATGAAGCAAAAAAAAATGTTTAAATCAGAGTTGCAACAAAACACTGCTGTCACATTAGCAATATTACATCCATACACAGTTTCTGTATTTTAGACTTGTAATTCTATGTGCTGGAAAACTTTATCCTTCATAATTTTTATGCTGGAAAGTTGGATTTCATATGAAGGAAATGACTAAGTCTGAAATACTCTAGGTTTAAAATGATTCACATACTCTTAAGATTAACAGAACTGAACACTGTATTATGATTTGTATATTTGCACTTCAAAATTCTAAAAGGATTTAGCAGTCTGAGACTAAAGACTGGATTTTTCCAAATCACACAGAAGCTTTTAAATCCAAGTTTAGTCTAATTAAAGGATGAATGTGGTGAATTCCATGACTTTCCAGCACAATCATGTTGTGCCAACTCAAGAAGGATTAGTGCAAGACTAACCAATGCTTCCAAGTTCAATAAAGTAAGAGTGGGTCTGAAGTAAGTCGATAACTCCTTTCTAGGCCCTCACGGTCCTGATTTAGTTTTACTGTAAGCTGTTCATTAATCCATGTGAGAAGTGTCAAGTTAACAACAAAAGATGTGAATTCCATTTGGATTACCAGCGGTGTAATTTCCCTAGCACAATCAAGACTTTACGGAAACAATTGGCATGCCCTTCTACCTCCTATTTTATGTGATGCTCCAGACCTATATTTTGCCTCTAAATCTCCCATAATATCCCCCACTGGACCAGAGCCCATCCAGAGCCTAGCCTGCTGGGCTTGGGGTGAGGACCAATTTGAGAATTAGGTGAAATGTGTCTTTGGGGTTCCTCCAGCCCTCATTCTGTGTCCCCCTCTTTGATGACTTCCATATTCCCTTCTCAGGTACCAACTTCTGTCCTGCATCCTTTTATTTACAATGAAATTCATTAGTAGTCTCTTTGCTAACCAAAGCCACCAAGAGTCCAAGGAAAAGAATACAGAACAGAGTATAGGCCCTGGCCATACCAGAATTTCTGTGAGGTCTAAAAAATATATAATATGCAAAGTATGCTTGTGACCCAACAGTACCTAACGAATATCAGTTTATTAGGAAACATCAGTGTTAGAAATACATTTAGGGTTATTGGCAAGGTGCACTGGGGAGATGTGCTTGGGCAGTTTTCCACCACCCCAGCCATCCTACCACAAGGGGAGCTACAGACACTCCTTCGCCTGGGACTGACCCAAAGGAGTGTCTGTTGAACCTTTGATGGCTCCATTTAGAGCTATGGAGTTACTAACATACCAGCCAGCCCTTTAGACCTCTTTGATCTATATACACACAAAGGCAGGCCACCATTCCACCACTTCCCCAAAGGTTCAAAGCCACCAGGTTCCACCTGCACCCTACCCCACGTGTTCTTTACCCAGTCTCTCTCTGATTCCAAACTCAGGCCCTAAACTCAGCCTCTTGCCTTCTGGTCCTGGTGTTTGCCCTTGATCTCCTCAAGCACGAGGAGCTGCCTGTCCCGGTGCTCCCTCCCTGGGCACCCTTCTCAGTCTCTTGGCATCTCTTACACAAAATTGGTCTTTGTGACTCCAGTCTCTCCTCCTTTTCTCCTTCTTCCCTCTCTGGTGCCAACCACTTCTCCCTTCCCTCCCCAAGAAGTCCTGGGCTCTCCTTAATCTTATCTTCCTCCTCCTCTCTTGTCACAATCATTTCTCTGATCTGTCATGTTCACCAAAGTGTAATTGACCAATACAGGGCGATATGGGGAGCCGGTCTTCCCAAGGTGTTTTAAAATTTATCCAAGCTTGAATATGTAATTCAAGTTGAATCTTTCATGGTTAATTTCAAAAATAAGCCATAGGTGGACTCCAGCCAACTAGAAAAAATTTTCCCAGAGTTATAGAAATATCATTTCACACTTCTGTTTTAAAGACTTGTTGGATTCAGTTGTACATCACTTTTGAAATTTAAGTTGTGTAAAAAGGCATGGTTGAAGTTACTTATATCCAGAGCAGACAGATTCTGTGCATGTTGGGTATCTGATAAAATGATCAAGTGCCAACCAACTTCTACATACCCATTTGAGAGAGACACAGAATGAGTTAATCAAGCAGCTGAGAAATCCTCTTCTGATTAAAAAACCAGCAGTTGGCAAAGGTAGTGCCTCCATGACCAAGGAGTCCTCTCTATTCCTGGCCCAGAAAGGAGTGATTAAAGAGCCTTGAGCGGGCCAAGAGTGGATTAAGGTGTGGGGAGGACTTTTCTCGACAAGGAGCCAAAACCTCAAAGAGGCAGTGGTTGGTGGGGAGAGAACACAGGTTTTGGAGTCAGATGTAAATTCCTGCCTCAGTCCTTCACTCTGTGACCTTGAGACAGTTACCCGTGAGCCTGGGTTTCCTTGTCTGCAGAAGAGTACTCACAGGGCTACTGAGAGGGTCAAATGACACCACCTGTGCTCTGGGCATGCAGTAGACACTCAATAAATACCCTCCTCCTCCAGCTCCGGGACGCCAGGTGATCTCTTCTGTGTGTCCTTGGTCAGCTTCCTCCCCCTTCCTTACAGCAGGTCTTCCAGACTTAACTCTTCTTCTCAGGACACCATCCTTAGTGCCTCAGCTCGCTCTCCAAACACACGTGCCTTATGGAAACGCCCTCACCCTCCCATGCACATCCTCTCTCGCTCCCACACCTCCCCCTTTCCTCTGGTCTCCAAAGAAGACTTCTCTCTTCCACTCAAAGCCAATGCCCTCACCTGTGTTCTTTGTCTATCCCCTATCAACTTTAGTAACTATTCTGTTACTGACTCCCTCTCTATCTCATGTCATCAAACCTTCCCTACATGTGCCTTTGCCCCACAAGCTTTAAGTTTCTCCCATATTAAAATTAATTTTAAAAGTTGTTTATTGAATATCTACTCCCAGAAGTAGTCCCAGACACTGTACCGTATCCTGGGGCTATGGTGGAGACTGTGGAGTTTATGGAACTTTCTCTAACCACGGTTTCTTCGTCTGCGCATTGAGTACCACTACTGTATTCTACCTACCTCATGGGGGTCATGACAGATTAAATTAGAAGATCCAGACAGGGCACACAAACCTTGCCCGGCACACAGTAAGTCTCAGAGAGCGTTAGAATCCAGTGAGAAATACAGCCATGCAAACCGGAAGTCAGGGAGGGCGTAAAAAGTGCTGGCAGTTGAGACGTGCCCTGGGGTGACTTCTCTGTACAGTAGGAAGCAAGGTCACCAGCTGAGGTGTGATGAGAGTAGAAGGGTCTGAAATGGTTGATGGGAAGCAGAGGAGAGTGAGCTAAGCAGGACAACACGGAGTTGGGGACAGCATTAAGGACCCGACTGGAGAGGGTGAATCTCTAATGGCACCAGTGTGGGTGCTCGGGCCATTTTCTCCAGAAGGCCAGCCACCAGGCAGCCCCTCCAGGTGACCTCCCCAGCATCTTCTCTTCCCAGCACTCCCCACATTGTCCCTGGGGCGTCCTGTCCCTTTGTGTCTGGAAAGTAAAATTGGCAATAAAACATTAGCATATTGAAATTTAAATACTATTTCCCAAAAAAGGTAAATTTAATCTGAGGAAAAGACAATCTGGCAACAAGAACAAAAAATGGAAACAACAGTATAAGGATAGTTTAAAAAAAATAAAAGATCAGGTTTAACACCAACTCATGCCTATAAAAATAATGTTAAGTAAATAAGTAACTCTCTGCTCTATCCACCAAATAAGGCAGTGAGGGTGCCCGAGCCCTCCCCTCCTGCAATGCCACGGGAACACCAGGGGAGGGGGGGATGGCCCATGTGGCCAGGGAAGGTGGCAGCACTGTACAGACCATCCTCCCCTTCAGAGGTTTGGGGTGGAAACCTGGGTAGTGTCAGAAGAGAGAACACAGAAGGAAAGAGTTTAGAGTCTTAAAGAGATATGTAAACTCAAGCATGGATATTTGAGAACTTCTGGAATCCTGCAGATCTGCTGTTTGTCCCGCTGACCCAGTCACAGCCCAGGGCAAATACACCAGGGATGCTTTGTTATAAGGTCTGGTTCCCAAACTGGAAAACAAGGGACTTACTCCCTTAGAAGTGATTGCAGGGCTCCTGAAGCTGGCTGACACCATTTGCTGTTCCCGTCCCCTAGGGTCACCAAGGAGGTATGGGGTTGCCTGGAGCAGAGGGTACAGTCTGTGGGCAAAAAAGCCTCAAGATTCGATAGCACCTCTGTATTGATTATTCCCAAGTCTATCTCCTGCCAAACTCCAATCTGAGCTCTGGTCCCATAAGTCCAACTTCCCACTAGGCACCTCCTCCTAAATGCTCCACAGACAGTCTCAGCACTTCTCAACCAGAAACTGTCAGCATCCATCTCCTCCACCAGGATTTCCTTTTAGGGTGAATGCAACGAAGTAAACCAAGCCAGGATTTCCTCCTCTTGGAATTCATTCTCCCAAACCAACCAGTCACAGAGTCGTGTAAATTCCGCCTCCTGTACACCTGTCCCCTCTAGACAACTTCTTCTCAGCATCCCTATTGCCAGGGTGTGGATGGGGCTGGGGGCTCGCCAATTCAAATAAAGTAGATCAGGCAGAGGAACCAGGGACATGCCAAGACCAGCTCTTAACCAGGGCAGCTGGGAGCCACAGGCTGGAAAAGATAGAATTGAGTTTTTTAGTTTAATCTAGACCAAAATTTATTCCAGAGAGGCAATTGCCTCAAGCATGGAGGACAATCATGATTTAAATAATTACAACATAAACGGCATTTAAACACACTTAGTTGATCAAGTTCTTTTAAAAGTTGGCCCAATTTGTAAATCTTATTGAATTCAAATTCTCTAATATGTAATTATAACTATTTTAATAACTGGTTAATTACTAAAACATAATTAATGTGCTTCATCTATGACTCAGTTACATGCCCATGGGAAACTTCACGGACAGGCCTAGTGGGGAGAGCTCAGGTACCATCCACCTGGAGGGAGGTCACCCATATTCTAGACAAAGGACCAGAGAGAAACGGCATCTTCAAGGTTAGCATTTTAAATTCAACCCATGAAATTATGGCAGCATCACAAATAGTAGTCCGCCTGTGGTTGAAACTAGCTTAATAGCCAGTTGAGAATGTATGCAAACTCAAAAAATTTCTGGAAATCCATCCTAAGAAAATTAGCCAAATAACAGAAAAGGCCTGTGTACCCATGCTATTTTATTTTCCAATATAAAAAAGCTAGAAGCATTTTGTTCAACAACAACCTAAATGTTCAACAACAGAGGCTGGGGGGGGATGATCGGAGTACTGTCACTTGATGGACTATTCTGCAGCCATTCAAATTCATAAGTTAGGAAGATAGGAGAACCATGAGAAATGTATATGATTTATTAGCAAGCGAAAAAAGCAGAACATGAGCATTACAAATACAATTATAAATTGCACAACCTAAGAAGCTGAGAATACAGACTATGAAGTTGTGTTACAGAGGGAGGATGGGGCATTCTTTCAAAACTTTTATGCTCTTATATTCCTATTATAATTTCTTTAACTTCAAGAAAGCTTTGCAAACTTAATTTGTAACCAAACACCAATTTCATTCTTCTTCTGTAGGTCTACTGTTGTTTTCGTTAGTGCTATAGAGTTGATTCCGACTCCCAGTGACCTTATGTAATACAGCAGAGTCGAACCCCAGCCTCTCACATCTCACCTTCTGGAGCTGTCAGACAAGGCTCCACTGCTATTCACAGGGTTTTCACGGCCAGTGTTTTCAGAAGTGGGTGACCTGGTCCTTCTTAGTCTGTCCACCATGGGTGACCCTGCTGGTATTGGAAATAGCGGTGGCATAGCTTTCAGCATCACAGCCACACACAGCCACCACAGTATGACAACCACAGACGGATGGTGTGGTTCCCTGACCGGGAAACGACCCCAGGCCGTGGCGGTGAGAGCATGGAATCTTAACCCCTAGACTACCAGGACTGGCTAGGTCTCCTGTAGGCCTCTCATATTGCCTCAACTACCACTATTAAAGATTCCTTCTCTTGGTTCCCTGAACCCTCTGGTGTTTTGTTGACGCTCCTAGAAAGCTTACACCAGTGTGAACAGCAAGCTTTGTGAACAATAACCCTTTCTAGCTGACTCCCTTCAAGAAGCAACCCTGGAGGAGTGGAAGGAGGCAAAACAGCTGGGAGGGAGAAGGCTTGGCCACCAACTGGCCAGATTATCTTAGATGAGTTACCTCAACTTCCTGGACCTTCATTTCCCCAGGTGGAAAATAAGCTGGTTAAATTCAAGTCACTAAGGTCCCTGGCAGATGGAAGATTCCATGATGCTGAGATTGGTACTGGGGGGAATGGGCTGGGGAGGCCACCTGAGGGGTGAAGTCTGGGTTATCAGCCAGGGTCAGACAGGGCAGTGAGGGGGTGGGTGCCCAAGGGGGAGGCACCCGGGAGAGCCAAGGGTCACAGGAAGGTGAGGTAGGAGAACACAGAAGGCCCAGCATCTTCCATTCCCCAAGTGAGTCATGGAGGTGGCCCAATTCCTTTACTCTATGCAACAAGTTTTGCTATTTAGCTCAACGGTGGTTTACCAATAAAAAATAGAAATTTTATGGTGAAATATTCAAGTCTGAATCATGAAATTTAATTTTTGAGTATATGTTGCCATCATTTATTCCCCAATTGTCTCATCAAAAGAGATCTTCAAACACAAGGATAGTCTTTCCTGATTTTTCTCTTGTAACTCGTCCCGTGCCTTACACAAGTACCAGACATATAAAAGATGTTCAATAAATACACGGACAGAAGGAGTCATCTTCAATATTTACATTTATCTTTCTTCCAAAAGGGTAAAAACCCCTCAATCCACACTCTGGCAATAAATATCACATTTCTAGGTAGAAGGGTGACACCTTTTTTTCAGATGAGGAAATAAAGACACACAAAGAAAGACTAATGTTCTCAGAGCCCTTAGCTAGTGAGAGAATAGAAATATTTCCTTGTCCCTGGAATATGTCTTAACCATTCTCTTAACTTCTCTCTAAAGAACCAGTTTGGGCACACAACAAAATTTGATGAACTTGCTTTAAAACCATAAGACTTTATTTTCTTCTAATGGCCAATGCCACAATCCACCTCTATAAAGTTACTGAAGTTTCATTTCTGAAGGAAACAGCACCAGATTCGCTTAGCGTACACTTTAATAATGCCTGAGGCTCTTCTCCGATCAAATATCCCAGGTTGAGGAAGACTAATTTATAGACATTTAATTGCTTCTCAAGTACTATTTCTGAGATCAAAAGCACTTTAACTTTCTAAAGCACAAGGAGAAAAAAATTCTTAAACGTAAAATAATACATCATTCCATAAACCAAGGGGGAAAACCTCACACACATTTTCAGACACCTTATTTGACAAGTTACAGCCATAAGGGAATTTTTGTAGCTATTTAGTAAACACTGGAAGGAGGAATCTTAAATGAATGAAGAAGATCTGCGTTCTGTTGGCACCCACTAAACAGCTTCCTGAGCAGTCACACCAAAGAGTGCGATACCTACCCAGTTCCGCCATTGTCTGTCTTGGCTGTCATCTGATTACAAATCCGCTTCTCAAGCCAAACATTTGCAGTTTGCAGCCTGATCATTCAAAAAGCCAGGGACAAGGGTAACCAGACACTTGTGGGGAAAAATAAAGAAAATAAATTAGAAACAAATGGCTGCATCTCAACCCCAAGAGGATTAATCATTGTCTTCTTTTTTTATTGAAGTATAATTGACACACAACATTACATTAGTTTCAGGCATACAACATAGTGATCCAGCATTTATATACACTACGAAATGATCACCGTGACAAGTCTAGTAACCATCTGTCACCATACAATGTTATTACAATATTATTGACTATACTTCCCATGCTGTACATTACATCCCCATGACTTATTCATTTTATAACTGGAAGTTTGAACCTCTTAATACCCTTCACCTATTTCGCCCGTCCCCTACCCCCCTCCCTTCTGGTGACCACCAGTTTGTTCTCTGTATCTATGAGTCTGTTTCTGTTTTGTTTTGTTGGTCGTTTGTTTTGGTTTTTAGATTCCACATATGAGTGAAATCATATGGTATTTGTCTTTGTCTGACACGTCTTTAGCATAATACCTTCTAGGTCCCTCCATGTTGTCGCAAATGGCAAGATTTCATTCTTTTTTGTGGCTGATGCAAAAGAATGAAACTGTACCACTTTCTTACACCATATACAAAAATAAACTAACAATAGATTAAAGACTTAAATGTAAGACCTGAAACCATAAAACTCCTAGAAGAAAACATAGGCAGTAAACTCTTTGACACCAGTCTTGGCAATACTTTTTTGGATCTGCATCCTCAGGCAAAGGCAACAAAAGCAAAAATAAACAAATGGGACTACATCAAACTAAAAAACTTCACAGCAAAAGAAACCATCAACAAAACAAAAAGGCAACCTACTGAATGGGAGAAGATATTTGCAAACAATATATCCAATAAGGAGTTAATATCCGAAATGTATAAATAGCTCACACAACTCAATATCAAAAAAACCCAAACAATCCAATTAAAAAGTGGGCAGAGAACCTGAATAGACATTTTTTCCAAAGAAGATGTACATACAGATGGCCAACAGGCACAGGAAAAGACGTTCAACATCACTAACCATCAGGGAAATGCAAATGAAAACCACAATGAGATATCATATCACACCTGTGAGAATGGCTATCATCAAAAAGACAAGAAATAACAAGTGTTGGAGAGGATGTGGAGAAAAGGGAACCCTAATACAGTGTTGGTGGGAATGTAAATGGGTGCAGCCACTATGGAAAACAGTAGGGAGATTCCTCAAAAAATTAAAAATAGAACTACCATACGATCCAGCTATCCCACTGCTGGGTATTTATCCAAAGAATACAAAAACACTAATTCAAAAAGATACATGTATCCTGTGTTCACTGCAGCATTATTTACAATAGCCAAGACTTGGAAACAACCTAAGTGTCCATCGATGGACGAATGGATAAAGAAGATGTGGTATACACAATGAATCACTGTCTTTCTAAATTATCTACTTCCCCCAAGGCCAGATTGCCCACAATTTCTCCATTACCCCTAATTTCTCACTCCTTCTGTTATCCAAAGTAACCTAATACAATTCCCAGATCTGCTGCTGAGAGTTCTTAAATCCTGCTTTTTCTGGGTAGAGATAAGCAAGAAAGGAGGAGAGTGAAATGGTCAAGAGGTACCAACAGAAATAAACATATCGGTGCTTATAGATATTGCATACTAAATATGGTCCAGGAGAGGCCTCTGCTGGCTAGAAAGGATGTGGGAAGAAGGCTGGGAGCATTCCTAAGTCTGTGGACATCTTCTGCCTCATGCAAATGTCATATCATCCCAAATTCCTGGAAACACCTTACGGTGACACATGGCTATGTCCCTCTCAGGGGACTTCCACATCCGCTGTCTCATCTGAACTTCCCAACAAGCCCAGCAAGTAAGGCAGTCCTTATATGCCTGGTTAAGCACTGGGAAAATGAGCGTTCACAGGCACTGGAGGAGTTGTGTGACCAGTGGCACTGGAGCGTGACCTTTGCCGGAACTCTGCCCACCAGTTTGCTGGCCTCTCATGTGATAAGTTGATTTTTTTAGCTTCATAGAAAGAAACAGAAGCAAGAGATTAAATGCTAGGTGCAGAACTGATACTCAATAAGTATTGGTGTATCACTGTCGCTCCATTGATTTGAAATCTTATTTCTCAGCCCACTGGTAAAACACATACAGGGGCCATGTGAGGAACAAGAAGCATCGCTAGAGCACGGAGCGTGGGGTTGGAGGGAGAAGAACCCGCCCAGTGACACACGGGTGATTAAATGGGGGGTCTTTCAGCTGTAAGATGGCCGAGGAAGTGGATGGCACCCCACGGCACGGCCAGGCGGGCACTCTTTACAACCACTCCATATTTTAAACGCATCATGCCTCCTCTGCTCCACCTGTCTGGGGAGGGAGGAAACTCTTTTTACTAAAATCTAGTATTTGCATGACTTAATTTCCTGAATTCTCCACGAAACTCATTTCATCGGAGCACAGCTTATGAGAAAATTTAGTCACTTCTTTCAGCTCTATTTTCTGCCACTCATGTCTCCCTCTCAGGTCACAGCACAGAGGAGAAAGCACCCCGAGGAAGAGATTCACTCCATGATTGACAGGAGGGAGGAAAAAGATAAATTTCAAATGGCGAGAAAAAGACACCTGGTTCATTCCTAGGAAACACTGATCCCGTAGCACAACCGAAATACAGCTGGCAGGATTTGCAGCCTCGGCCGCTAACCCCGCCCCTGGAGCTGGAATGCGGGAGTCAGGGTGGAGGGGGCGCCGCTGGCGGAGCCCCTCAGCAAGTCTGTGCCTAAGAGGCCCGACGCTCCCTCTCCTCAGCTGCAAAGCATCATCTTCCTCTTCATTTCTTGCCTGAAACCAAATTTACACTCAGAAATAGGTTCTCACAGTAGATTGCAACATCCTACAAAAAAAGAGTCGCATTTATTAATTCTGTAAATAATACTTTTCTTGGCTAAACACAAGCATAATCTCACTGATCCTCAAGCTTTCGTTGGTGTCTGTCTCAGCAGGCAGCCAGCGGCAGGACAGGATGGTTTCGCGTTTGGATTCCACCGGTGGGTTCCCGCCACTGCTGGACCACCTGGGAGTCCGCCTGGACACTACCCTGGGAGGAGTTACCAATTAAAGCTCCTGGAAAGTTCAGCTTAGACGATGTCTAATGAGCCTTCCATACTGTGCAAAAACCACAGAGCTAAACTAAAACACGCACACGTGCGCGCACACACACTTAAACCACCTAAGACCCTCTCTCATTTAACATGCTCGTCATTAAGAGGACAGTCCTGAAATACAGAGACTTGGGTTCTAGGCCCAGCTCAGGCAGCTCTCTTCATCCTTGTCACCTCCTTCCTCTTCTCTCCAGCCGCAGTGTATCCAAGGACCTGACCTACCGTCCTTGCTGAGCTTCCCTCCTCTGAGACCAGCCTGTGCTGTTCTTACCATTTTCGTCTCATCAAAACCTGTGCTTAGGCAATTAGCAGGATGGAAGGGCCAATAAATTAACTCCTATGAAAGCTAAAATGACTGACAGCTGCACACGGGGCACGGGGCATTGCCAAATTCCTAAACTTGAAGAGCAGTAGTCTAGACTAGCAGCATCTAGTCTGGGCCTCTCGGAGAAGAAAACTGAGGCCCAGCGGCGTGAAGTGACCCACCGGGTAATGGGGTGGGATGAGAACCCAGATGTCCTGTCCTTGACGCCTCACCTCTCCCATTCTCCCTGGGCGCCCTTTGTGCTGGATGGTAGTTACAGTTTTCCACAGAACAAACCTCAAGGCTCTGCTTCTCTGACAGTGGCATTTGGGACATCGTCAGAGAGGCCAAAGCAGCCTTCCCAGCGCCATCCAAAAAAAATCACACTTGTTTGTAAACCCAAACTTGAGCACGGACTCCAGTAGAAGAAGGACACAGACATGCTCTGCCCAGTTCTCTCTGCGGACATGGCCAGGAGGGAAGGCCCGCTCAGCCCTCGCCACCTTCCCTTCCCAGCTACGATCCGGGTGCCCTGCATAGGCACCCACCACCAATATGGGTCGAGTTGACTTCATCACTCCACATTATCAAGGCTAATACTGGCGCGCTTGAGGGACCTGTGGGGCTGAGTTTTAAAATAGTAAGGAAGCCCTAGAGAATTGTCATATCTCTAAGACTATGCGCTTGGGGCTATGAACCTCAGGAAGTCCATCAGACTTGCACGCTGCAAAAGACAAGAACAGGATTTGCCCCTGAAGACTTCAGTAACATCAGACTCAAAAGTCACATTCATTGAGTACCTGCTGTGTGGCAGACACCGATCCAAGTATCAGAGAAAGAAAGGGCCCTGAGTCACGGCTTGCAGCTTCCAATGGACTGAGACGGGGGGGGGGGGGGGGGGGGGGGGCACAGAGATTTACTGCATATGTTAAAAATAGGTACCTGAAAATAGCAATGAATGAAAAACATTCATTCAAATATCTTTCTGCCAAAACCAATTTTGGATGATTCTTTTAAACTTTAACCAATTGCGTTGAAATCTTGCAGACGCATCAAGTGGGATGTTCTTCTCTGTCCTGGCACATATTTCATTCTCAGAGTCTTCCTTTGAACAGTTGGAAGTGTCCCTTGGTCTCCTGAGCGCACTGGGTGGCCTTCTCTACTGCTTGCTGGAGTGAAGGGCAACTCCTCTTCGTCAGCCGTTTTGTGTTTGGGGACCGGAGGGCAGTCGTCAGTTCTGGAAGTACACCCAGATGGCCGCCCTGGGTGAAGGTGAGCAGGTGTATCCTGCCCCGGGAGCTCTTTCCGCTGCCCTGCGTCCTCCCACGCGGCAGTCAGAGGCGGCACTCGGGCTCTCGCGCAGCCCCCTCTAGCTCGGCGGCACCGAGACCAGCGCGAGCAGGGCGGACAGGCGCTCATGCCCAGCTCTTCCCAAGGCCCGAGGCAGCTGTGTTTCCAGTGTTCACACAAAAAGCGTGAACAGACCGTGCAGCGGCCACACTCTCGGTGTCTCTCACCCGCGCGGCCGGAACATGGAGACTCGCAGGGCCCCTGAGCTGAGCGCTCTCTGCAGGACACGGGCAGGTGTCCGCTCAACGGCGGAAGTGCGCCCTGTCCTGGGTGCGGGCGGCCCCTCAGCAGACGTACACAGGGGCGGCTAAGGAAGCCGGGGGTCCATCCCACATCCTGTGCACCGTACACCCACGTGCAAGAACAATCTAACATGCCCCCCAAAGCCCAGCTGTTTATTAGCCGTAATTTCTGCATTTGTCATTTCTCCTATGACACAACGAAGTGTGACATCACAATGCATTAACTTTATTAAAGAGGTTTGGAGAAGTTAAACTGATGTCTCTCTATTGATGACATGCATAACAGATGCCTCTTTTATCCAAGCAGAAAAACAAAACCAAAAACCCTCATAACAATTCACGAGAAAACACTAAAACGTGAGTGAGCTCTGCCAATGTGAGAGAACACATGGCTTGCCCCCAAGCACACACTCTGGTGAGGAGACCCTGGAGGCCGAGGGAGAGCCATAGGTCACCTCCTCTGCACTAGGTCCGGGAGCTCCGTGCGCGTGCACGCCAGGCGCGGCTCCAGCGGCGAGCCCGGGACCTGAGCCAACTCCGTCTCCCGCAGTCGGGGGTCCAGGGGCGGCTCCCGCGGCCCACCCGTCCCCTGCCGGCTCGCCGCGCCACCTGCGGGCGCCCCCGGAAGCATCGTCGGGCGGGCGATGCGCTGTCACACGGGCCGGAGAGAGTCTGCCCCCGGTCGCCGCCGTCCCCTTGGGCCCTCCTCACACCCACTCGGACCTCCTGGTTCTCACGGAGGGGACACTGCCCGCGGGGTGGGGCCGGGCGGGGGGCGGCAGCGGGCTGGACGGGGGGCGCCGGGCCAGCCGGCTGCGGGGCGATGCGGGAGGCTCCTCTGACCCCGCGCGGCCCTCGCTGCCTGGGTCCTGGGGGGCCTCTCCGTGGGGCCTGTCCCCCGGCTCCAGGCCTGGCCTGGCCGGCTTGTCGCTGGCTGAGGATATCGCCTCACTCTCGTCCTCGTCCGGAAGCTCCATCGGCCCCGACAGGGCCGACCTCCCGGTGGGGCTGCGGGCACCTTCCCCTCCCGCCCACCCGCCCGCCGCGGCCGTCGGCCCCGGGCTCCTGCCCCCCGCGCGGCCCCATCCCCGGGGGGCCCGCGCCGCCCCGCCCTCCCGGGCCGGCCCCCCGCGCATCCGCCGCCGCGCGCTGCAGGCCAGGTCGGCGACGCTGAGCAGCAGCGAGAGCGCGCTGACGGCCCAGAGGAAGAGCATCATGATGGACTTCTCCGTGGGCCGGGACACGTAGCAGTCCACCACACTGCTGCACGGAGGGCGGGTGCACGAGAATCTCTTTGGGACCAGGAATCCAAAGAGGAGGTAATGCAAGGCACCGAAGGCCGCCTCCGTCAGGGTCCGAAGAAAGAGGTGGACCATGTAGCCGGAGGAGAAGTCTGGCACGTTCAGGTTGCGCGCCTTCCTGCAGGGCGGTGGGCAGCGCCTATCCGCAGCGATCGGGTCGGAGGGGTCATGACCCCTGGGACGGACCTCTGGCGCGCAGGGTCCACGGGCGGCGAGCACGGCTCCTTTGTGGAGCACATAGACACTGAAAACGGCAGAAGGGAGGAGAACAGACACGCTCTGGATGAGCCAGAACCGCAGGTGGGACACAGGCGAGAAGATGTCGAAGCAAACATTGGCGCATCCCGGCTGCAGAGTGTTACACACGAACCTCTCCTGCTCATCCTGGTAGACGGGGGCCCCGGCCAGGACAACCACCACCATCCGCAGCAGTATCGTAAAGATCAGCCAGATCTTCCCTGGAAAAGAGGAAGCGGGAAGGGCACCGTCACCACCCACAAACATACTAACTCCCAGCCACAATTTTTAAGTGTGTCTTGGGGCTGAGGCTGGAGAACCGAGAAGTCAATGAGTCTGTATTTCAGTCACAGCCACAGTATCAGCCAGTTAGCGCCTTCGACAATGTTTATCAAACACTCACAGTGTGTCAGACGCTGTGCGGAACTACTTATCTGTAAAATGCTTTGAGATTGGCAGATTTTAAAGAAGCATTAGATACTAAAAGTGTTTCATCCGATGCGGCTAGTTCAGACTTTTGGTAATGTCTCCTAGACTGAAAGGTCTAGAAAGAAAGTTGGGCTGAGCTAATTAATGATGTGAGTAAGATCTCACTCTTCTTGGGAGAATAAGCTTTTTAAAGGATGTTAGCACATTCCTGTAACTAGCAAAAAATATAAGCTGCCAATGTCAGTAAATCTTTATATATGATGATGGTCCACAAGATATTTAATCAGAGGGCTTGTATTTGATGTTGCTTTATGGTCCTTGACATAAAATTTCTTTAAGAACATTAAATTTTTCAGATTTTTCAGTAATTAAGAATTCGTTTCCTGCTATTCCACTTATTGTGAATTGAGGTTTATTTTTCTTTAATTTATCATGAATAAATGAGACTAACCTAGAAATCAGAATAACTTCAAAGTCCTATTTTCATGTCATGAGTCAATTATTTTGGGGGCATGTTTAAGACTCAGTCAGAATAATTTGTAAATCTTTTGTTTTGTGAGGAGATACAGAAAACATCACCTGGTATTGGAAAACCAGAACTCTGTTGTAAAGGAAGGCAGTTAAACTCAAAGACCGTCATTACACGATCAAGTCATTGACTCAAACTTTTAAGACCCAGTTGATTTTGTTTAAATTCTACGAAATAATGAGTAAGAAAAATATCAGCCACTTCATGGGCATATTTTAATGCTTTTCTCAATTCCTTTTTCTTAACTCACTAAAAATTTGACTTGTCTGCATCAAACTCAAAAATCTTTTTTACTTTCTTTGTTAAAAAAATAGCCAAACTAGAATTGGGATTTGATTTAAAGTGCACAAGAGAAATTACTAATCTTTACAAATGAAGCTTCAAGGATAAACCCTAGAAAGATGAACAAGAAGAAAGCATAATCGAGGCACTATTTCTCTTTGACTTTTGTTGTATTGTTCCTTTTCCTGGTCGTGTAGCCAGAGAAAAGGGACACGAAAATACCCTTCCACCTGCTTCAGTCTTCAGACTCAGCCCAGCATGTCAGTGAGGAGAGGCCCCGGGAGAGAAATGACACTCACACCCAAGACGTCCTGAAACCATGGCGGAACAGAGGAGCAGTTGGGAGAAAGCTTGAAGCCACAGCTCCCTTCCCTCCAGCAATGCACAGGCCTTTCTCTTGGGCGTGGGCCAGGCAACTGGAGGAAAACACACAGCACAGGAGCTCAGGAGGTGTTGCGGCACTCACCCACAATGGTCACGTTGCAGTTCAGTGTGACGATGAGGAATCCCAACAAGTCCAGACGCTCCATGCTCCCAGGGTGTCACAGACTCAAGGCCGCTCGAGACGGAAGCCTGTGTTCTCTGAGGAGGTGGGAAATCTTTGCAGGAATAAATATATCTTAGCTACAAAAGACTTAACGGTGAGAGCGGGAGATAGGAAAGGACAGATGCGGGTCCAGGAGCAGGAGGGTGGTTTCTCTGTCTCCGAGTTGAGACGGCCCTGAGCTGTCTGCCGCTGAGCAAAGTGCTCCTAACAACTGCAGTGACCAGGAGACACAGGAGTCATCTCTCATTGTGGGCTATTCTTACCCCTGGGGACATTCCAGGCCTGTGGCAGGCTCACATGTCTCCACCAGGAGAGCCAGACGCTTAAGGATGTAAGAGAAAAGACTACATTTAACCCAAGAAAGAAAATTCTGTTAACTAGCTGAGTAAACTCCTCTATTAAAAAGGCTGAAAACATTTCCACAACCACTTCACTTGTTAAAGTAGCGCTAAGATGTCCGTGTTTTGCCTCCTGTATGAGCATAACCCACCCTAACTCTAGCCGGAAGGGTCTTGCTCTCATTCTGAATTCCTATACCATTGACACAAGCGTCAGTTTGCACAGGGACTGAGCCCCAACGTTAGGCTGTGACACAGCTGTTCTCTAGCTGTTTCCTGTTAGACAGGAGCTCTTCACCTGGAGAAGAAAGGCCTGGGTGAAAAACCAGGGGCAGCCACCTGGTCGCCGGAGAGGTCCCTGACTCTGCCCAGATAGCCCGTCTTGCAGTAGGGAGAATAACGCCGCTCCACTCAGGGTTCATGGCAGGCAGACACCAAGGGAGGGCATGGAGGGCACCCAGCATGCAGGGGGGTAACAACTCGCATCAGTAGAATTTCCATCCCCAACGGGCCCAAAAACCCTCATACTCTGTGTCTTCCTTTTGTATCTCCCAGCCCCATCCAGCCCCGGGCTGCTCCCATTGAATCAGATTAATAAATGTCCCTTAAATTTGTAATAAAGTATCACTGTCTGGACCTGCTGACATCAATCACAGTTGCATCAAAATCCTATCGTGACTGTCACCTTTATATCTGGGAAGAACCCATCCTGCAAGGCTGCGGATCTATCATCCACCCATCGGGGTGGAAATTGTGAACTTTAAAAGGAACGATTTCAATTTTCCATGAAAGCTATTCTTTATGTTCCTATCTTTTCTTCGTTTCTGATCTATTCTTGACTTCAGTAACATCCATAGAAAGATTCCCAGAAGAGGAATACAGCGAAGCTGCTTCCATCCTCATTCACATGACACACGTCCATCCACAGAAAACACTTTGACCCCTTGAAAGGAATGGTAGTTTTGCTATATTTTAGTCAAATGCTTCCACATGAGCCATGAAATTTAGAGACGTTGGTAGTCATGTTAAAATATTGAAATAGTTATTTCGAGGATTCAAGTATAAAATAAAGGAAAATATCTTTGCTTCTTTATAGACCGTTCATGATATTGGCTTAAAAATTGAAATACCAGGAAAGCAATCACTGAGTTTTGCTGTGTGATATAAATAGCCTATTCCAAATGTGGAGTAAATTAGAATTTTGTGACCTTGAGCAAATCACTGGAGCTTTTCACGCCTCAGTTTTCTCATCAATAAAGTAGAAAAAAGAATGTGCCCTTCACCTACACAGAAGGGTTGTGATATGCAAATGAGATCGTAGACATGAAAGTGATTTAAGAACATAAAGAATTACACGTGTCAGTGATGGTGCATCTCAGGGTCTGCTCTTCTGGATTCCCACCTTTGCTCTTTCCCTTCACTCCTTCAGTGTCTTCTGAACAGTCACAGCTGCCTGTTCCCTCTCCATCCTATCGCTTTAGCTCTTTTTCCTCTAAGTCCCCCCATCCCCATTCTTTGTCTTTTTTCCTCTCTCTCCTGCTAGGAGACATTTTTGCTTGACTTGGAAATCCTAACGCCACTGGCTGCCAGAAGCAAGGTGAGGACAGGGGAGGAGGAGGAGGATGTGGCTGGAGCATCAAACGCATGGCGCCCTCTCTGTAAAATCATCCCAGAATAGACAGGGAAGTTTCCATTTGTGTGTCTGTGGAGTGCAGAGATTTGGGGGAGTATTGTGCTCAACACAATGGCAAAGAAACCTAGTGGGAGTCAGGGATGTGGAGATGACAGAGTTGTACCAAGTTCACAAAACGAATTTAGCAAAAAGGAAAGAGAACAATAGAGTCATATGTTATTCACCCATGGCTTCACCTACCTGTAGCTTAGAGACATTGGCAAAGTACTTAGGCCTCGCTTTTACCAACTATAAATTGGAGATAATGATAGCTCATTTATAGAGTTATTGAGAATTAGGGTTAATTTAAATAAGGTTCTAGCACATTATTTGGCCTATAAGAAGCTCTCAGTAAATGATAACTACAGTCAACTCTCATTATTCATGGTAGTTACGTTCTATAAAGTTGCCACAGTGAATTAGCAAATTCTAGGGGCTCCTGGGGAAAGACAGAGTTGGGTTCCTGTGAGCCTCTGGTCACGACATTTGTCTACCAATTGATACATAATGTTGTTTCATGTGTGTTTCTAGTTAAAGACGCTTTATTTAACATACTATATAATATAGATCTAATACAGTTGCCTCATTAACATGGAACTCACACCAATAGCACTATAACTCACACCGGAGTAAAACTTGTCTAACACACATATTTCTCTGTAAGGCGCATGACAGCCCTCTTGAGCTGAGAAACCCTAGATAGCATTTCAGCACTATGCTTGGGGGCATTTTTAACAGTGAAATCACCAACAAAAAGCACAAAATTTTGAAAAACATGGCACCAAAGAGACCCCCCTCCCCCAAAAAAAGCTTGTTAACAGTATGAAAACTGAGATGAGAAGGCAGAGAGTCCCCTTGTGCTGCTCAGAGGGCAACGTGTGCTTTGGGTGAATTTCAGTCCTCTGTGCTTGTCCACAAATGACCACAAAGCCCAGGAATGTTGATTTGTGGTTACAAATAAATTTGAGCAAGTAGGCGAGTTCACAAATACAGAATCCATGAGTAATGAGGATGGACAATTTAATAACTCGGATCTACTAGAGAGAAGAGAAGCCAAGGCCGAGGAAGGGCCGGTTCAGAAGAGGAACGCGTCCCTAGGTGCCCCAGGACTGGAGAGCTGTGAAATGTGGAGGGAGGGGTGGAGGCACAGAACCAACCCCTGCCCACTCCTGCTCCTGCCACAGCCCCTCCCTTCTCTTTGGCGTTATTTTTCTGCTTTGGCCAAGACTCCCTTTGGATAAAGGGGTCTGTCTCTAAGAAGAAGTGTTGGAAGTCATCTGGCCGCATGAAGATAATCTCGGGAGGCAGCCTGCCACATCAAGGTGAACAGCACAGGCTCTGGGATCTGGATTAGAAGGTGAGCTTCTTGACCTGGGGAGAGTTAGTTTACTCAGCTTCCTTGTAAAATCACAATCTCTAACCCCACCCTACAATGATTGTGAGGGAAACAGGAGACAATGCCTAAAGCACATGGAGCAGTGCCCAGCCAACGACGTGTCCTCGGTAACTGTTGGTTCTCATCCCCATCACCAGCCAAGGACAAGGCAGCAGCGAAGATGGGGTCTCGAGTGGCCTTTCCTCCAGAGGACAGCTGCTCCAGGACCCGATCCTCCAGCCCAGAAACCTGGCAGGAGAAGGTATTTTTCCTCCCAGAAGGTCAAAGTGACAAATGGCTCCTCGAGAAATAGAATTTGGCTTCTGGAGGGCTGGGAACTGACGGTGTCTGTTTTGTTTTGCTGTGTGTGTGTAAGGAAGAGCTTAATTATCTAATTTGAGAAATGAATGTTTTACTTGTTCTCAAGATTTAAATGAGTTTTTCAGGACTGTGGGTAAAAAACAAAGATTCAGCAGCTGCACCAGCACAGCCGACTAATCATGCCTACAGTCGCATCTCATCCGCATGTGTGAATCTAGTAACAAAACGGATTCTCACCCGTGACTTTCTGACAGTACACTTTACCACAGGCATAGGGAGTCCAGGGTGAACCAGCTCTGCAGACCCTCTCCCACCCACCCCGCAGGCTCCCCACACTAGACTGCCAGCTAAAAGTTAACAACCTGGGCAACAGGAGACCACGGAGGACTGGTGTGAGGAGAAGGAAAAAAAAATTTTTTTTTCTACTGAGACATTTCCTGCTCCTATGGCCCCAAAACTATTGTTCTTAGATTGTATTTTCAACTCCAGCTCAACTCGACTTCACAGCTTCCAGGAACAGAGGCAAATATCTTCTCTCTACCAAGACAGCATCGACAGCGTCCCCTGGAATTTGTTTTTGCAGCAGTTGGGCTGGTTCTTACAAGCAGAGAGGGGTGACTTCTCTCCCAAAGGAGGAAAAGAACTTCCAGGGGCTGATCTCACCTCAGATAAGCTCAGCGAAGATCTTTTAAGAGACATTGTAGCAACACAAATCCATCTTCTCAACCATAATAAAATAATGTGTCCTTCCCAAGTCACAGGAGGGCACGCTTGCCAAAGAAGACCTTGCTGGGATCTTGAAGGAAAGTGATGAACTGAACAGGATGTAGGCATTTCAGGTGAAGGATGCAGATCAACTAACACCCTTCTTCTGAGGCTGTTCACCTATCCACCAAACCACATCACCCACAAGCAGCATGGACTGGTCCCAGTGGGGAACCCAAAGACCCCAAAAGTCCCTTTTGCACAGGCTTGTTGACTCAGGCATATTTGGAAATGGAAGTCAACTTGAAATCTATTTAGTCCACCTTCCTAATCTTACACGTGAAGTTAAAGATGTGGCCCACACCCTCCAGCCTCAGTACAGAGCTTGAGTGATATTTGGTGTCCCTGATATGGCCAGAGATTTTTTGATCCATAACACATCAAAAGTACAAAAGAATCTCAACTGTCCAGAATGTTAGACATCCAATTATCTGCATAGCACAGTGTTAGCACTTTAAGTATGTGAAATTGTATTATTTTAGCTTTTTCATGGAAATCTTTCTAAGGTGTACTTTGGAAACTAAGCAGATGAGCAGGACAGACTGTACAGGTGGGAGGGATTTATGGATACCCAAGAGTCACTCAGAATCGGGTTGTCTTTGGGAAGAAAGCAAAAGTCTCCACCAACAGCTGGCTTTTGTTCGGGGGTCTCGGACAGTCTGTCGGAACAGCCTTCCGGAGTGCTGTGGTTTGAACGTTTGTGCCCCCATACAATTCACATGTTGAAATCCCAACCCCCACGTGAGCAGGTAGAACTCTGGAAAGTGATTGATGGAATTAGTGCCCTTTTAAAAGACTCCAGAGAAAGCTCCCTTGCCCCCTTCCTGCCGGTGAGGAACAACAAAAAGACGGCCTTCTCTGAACCAGAAGCTTTCCCCCAATAGACACAGATTCTGCCGGCGCCCTGATCTCAGACCCCCAGCCTCCAGAACTGTGAGAAATCAATGTCTGTCGTTTATAAGCCAACCAGTCTGTGGTATTTTGTTTTAGCAGCCCAAATGGACTGAGACACTCTGGTCTCAGTTGAAATCAAATACAACAGATTTTCTCACCCTCCAGGCAGGACGGAATCATCCTCTTACTCGTTACTGTTACTATCAATGCCCTTTGACTTATTAATCCCTTTCAAAATATTACTGATAATGTGCTGAACACAGGTCATTCCATAGATACTCCCTGAGCTCCTGCTGCATCTCAGCACTGCTCTAGGCCCCGGGGAGATGGCAGAGAATGAAACAGATGGATATCTCTGCCCCCCTTGAACTTACATCCTAGTGGAAAAGACTGGCAACACACAAGATAAATATTTTCAGCAAAATGAATGCTTAATGAGGCAATGATAAGTGCTGAGGAGAAGAACAAAGCAGAGAAGGGAGTAGTGGATGCCAAGGTAGTGGGCGGCCAGGGCCAGCCTCTCTAAGAAGGGCACGTTGAACAAGCATTGAGGCAGGCGAGGGAGGGAGCCACACAGACATCCTGAGCCACAGCTGTTCCTGGTTAATTCTTCCTCTCTTTTCTAATTCACCTGGACCCAGGGCCACATAGCATCATTTAAGAGTTACTAAATGCCCCCAATCCTTTCCAGGGCATGCGAATGCACCATATTACCCAGTGCAACCTCCAGTCACATCATTTAACATCTTGATCACAGGTTGAAGCAGTAGAGCCACACTGCAGGGCAGGGACCAGGGACTCCGTGTAACTATTCCCAGGTGTCCACACCATTTTCTCATGTGACCACCATAGGTGTCCAGCGGGGGTCACTGCACTTGGCACAAATACACCAATTCCTTTCTCTGGTGGGACTTTTTGTTTAAGATGGAGTCCAATCAGTTAAGATTACTCATCAAAGCAGTCCCTTGTAGTCAAGGAGGTAATGAGGAGGGAAATAGCACAGACTTCCAGGTTAGAGGGGCTGGAGTTAGCGCTGGCTCCAACCACTTACCAGTGCCTGACCTTGAGCACATCTTAACCTCTCCGTGCTTGCTTTCTCGTCTTCAAAATGGAGACGATGATACCTGCTTCATGGAGCTGTTCATTCCAAATGTTTTAGGCACCTACTAAGAATTTTGCCAAGTCTGGGGGATGCAATCAAGAAAAAGCTAGTGGGTTCCTGCCCTTAGCTGAAAGATAAATTTAAAATGCAACAAACCAGCAGTACAAAGTGTGCTGGACGCACCATAGGGAAAGTAGGGGGTGTGCTTTATGGAGACCTGTGAAAGAGCACCCAACCATGGGTGCTTTGGGACAGACGTCCCAGAGGACCTGAAGGCAGTCAGGAGGCAGTCACCAAATTCCTGCCCCACTGCAGGAGCTGCTTTATTATTTTGGAAAAGTTAGTGAAAATTTGGAGAATAAAAGTGATACTATTCGTGACCAGGAGTGAAGATCTCATCAGCTTCATTGAGTTGAGCCGTAGGCGGGAACCACTGAGCAGACCCAAAGGGGCAGATCACTGGCCTCAACAAAGCGTTAATTAGACTTCAGCTAGTTAACGCTGTGTTCGGTCTAGAAGGAAACTAACAAAATTAGAATGGCATCTTACACACAAAATATGTTTAGAGATTTCTCACATATTTAATTTAATGAGAAGTTTCGGAAAGGCATTGTGTGGAAACTTACAGGAGACTGTAAGTTGCACTCCATTCTGGACACACCTGGAGAGCCTGCCCCCCAGACTCACACGTCCAGACAGCCTGCATTTTCCCTGTGTTCTCTCTCTAGGTGAGTGACCCCAAGATCCAGCTCACCCAAGCCAAAATCCCAGTGCTCAACCTGACAGTTTTAGAAATATTCACTGCGTAAGGCTCTTTGGTGGCTCCCACCGCCTCGGGACAGTCTCAGGCAGAGCTCACCCGCCGGGGAGGCCTGGTTCCTCTCCCCAAGCCTGCGTCTGCCCCCCAGCAGAACCAAACTTCTTGCAGCCCCTGTGACCTCTGTTGCCTCTGAGACCTGCCCCAGCTGCTCCTCCATTTGGGGCAACTTAACTTCTCTCAGGCTGCCTTCCAGAGACTTCCTTCTCCTTCACCCGAGGTCAAGTTAGGTGCCCTCATTCACACTTACATAGCATCCTGCGCTTATGCCCATGATGCGCAACACGGGGTGTTAGCAGTTGTTTAGTCTCCACCCGACCTCGGCCCCAGGGGACCACAGCTAGCCTCCAGTTCTCACTTCCAGCCGTCTTCCCTTAACCTCACTGCTTCTCAGCTGCAAGTCATTCAACTTAACAGTCCAGAGTCGAGAGAACACACTAGAAAGATGTGGACTTGAGTCCTCATCCCATCACTTACTCCAGGTCATATTCCCTCAGCTGTAAAACAGGGAGGACAACCTCTCAGGTTGTTAAGAGTATTAAATGAGATAAGACACCGCAACTGCCTGGCACAGTGGACACACTCAATAAAAGGAAGCTGTAAGTTCACTTTTCCTTGACTCTCCTGCTCCTTTCACATTACCCATTTTTTGCATAAAGCTTGGCCTTTTGGGGCCTGGCCAACCAGCTGGAGTGGTTCTCCTCCTTTGCTCAGTGAATGGGGCAGTCACAGCCCACCAGACGCGGTTCCTGTACCCTGAGCCCTTCCTGACTCCGTTCTCCTGGGATTGGACATTTGGCATCAATCATTTTGTCCCAACTTTTCTGTGTTCAGCCCAGAAGCTTAGGGATCCTGAAGGCAGGCACTCTGTCCAAATCTTAATTACCCGAAACCGTCGTGTGTTGCATTTTTTCTCTGAGAAAACAGATCCCACGTGCCCCTGAGTTTCTGCAGACATCACTGGAAGCACCCCTGAGTGGAGGGGACGTGTCCCGTCGGGAGCCCCGATGGGCCCTCTGCACGGGGAACCCACGTCGAGTGCATTGCGAGCTGGAATCTGACGAGACTCGGCCATGAGATGTCTCCAGAATGACAGTGCAGAGTGTGGGAGGAGACGCCCTCGGTGTGGATCAGAGCAGGCTTTGTTTTTGAAAACATTTTAAGTTACAAATGTTTAATTAAGCTTTATTTTTACATTTGCTTTTTTCCAAAAAGTTAGATGAAAAAAAGAACAAGGAGATGATTGTTTTCATTATTTCCCTCTCTGGATAATTGAGAGGCCGTTTCAGGGGCTTGGGTAGGACCCTACCTCCTGTCTAACGTGAAACGTCAAATGCTCGAGGTCTTGGGCTTTTAAAAGTGATGACAATGAAAATACCTCTGGGAGAGGCAAGAACACACTAATTCTCATCAGCCGTCTTCACTGTGTGTGAGTTTAGAACCCCATTCCTGGAAGCAGGCTTTTAAAGGAAGGTAAGGACCCAGTTAGGGAAAAGGAGCCCACGCAGCGTCATAAACACGTTCCCATTCCACCGAACTCCAGCCACCCAACAAAGTCCGAAGGCCAAAGTCGCGTTTGTTATTCCTCATGTTTTCTTCTTATTCATTTTTTGTTTTAGGCAATAGCACAGAGAAGGAAGGGAGAGAGAGAGAATGGGAAAAATGGAAGGAAAGGAGGAACAAAGGAAGGGAGGGAGGGAGAGTGGGAGGGAGGGAAGGAAGGGAGCGAGGCAGAACCTGGGTGGCTGTGACTGTTACGTGAGTTCAGCGTTAGCTCAGTGAGTCTTGTTAAGAGGAACAAACCAGTTCGCGTTCCCCTCTGTGTCTCCCTGCCTCTTCTCTACCACGAAATACTAGAAGGGGGAATGAAAGAATTCGATCTATTTTAAAACTCACAACTGTTAAATGCTAACCATCCGAACATCCCCAACCACTTTGATCTGGGACAGGTGATTAGCCTGTTTGCTACAAATAAAGGATATATCCAGAAGCCCCAGACAGTGCGTCTCAAAGGGCAGGTGACAGCAATTCATCTCTGAGCCAATGTCCTACCCTGTACCCCAGCAACTTAAGAAACAGGGCGGGCAGGCCCGGTGGCTTAGCGGTTGGGTACGTGGGCTCCGCTGCTGGCGGCCCGGGTTCGGATCCCGGGCGCGCACTGATGTACTGCTTCTCCGGCCATGCTGAGGCCACGTCCCACATACAGCAGCTGGAAGGATGTGCAGCTATGACATACAACTGTCTACTGGGGCTTTGGGGGAAAAAATAAATAAAATTAAAAAATTAAAAAAAAAAAAAAAAGAAACAGGGCATGTCCTCAGGCAGTCCTGTTGATTCCAGTTTTCTCTTAAGGAGCAAAAATGAAAGGAAGGTGGGGAACACCCCACTGCATCTGCTGCAACAAGGCTGGTGCAGCCGGACATCACAGACATGGCCGTGCAACGACCGAGCTCTGGTTCCATATGACAGCAAAGACAAACAACAGGCAGAAAAACGAAGAGTGAGGAGAAGGGACAAGAGTTTAAACTAGAGCGACAGGGGGATGGAGCAGAGTGGGATCGGGCAGTGGAGGATCACTTTTATGTGTAAGGCGTGATCTGGTAGGAGCAGGCTACAGCACAGAGACAAGATGTGCTGTGTTCTTCCCTCGAGCCAGGCCCACCAGGCCAGTGTACACATATTTCCATATTCGATGGCACGAGGTGACCCAGCTAGTAAGCGGAGGGCTGGAACTTGAGCACAGGGCCTGGCATCACAGCTCTTCACTCTGGACCCCCATAAGCGTGCTATGGCCTCGGCTCAAGAGAAGCGATTCTGTGAGGGGGCCAAAGAGAAACCCAAAGGGGTTGTTGTTGTGTTGTTTTGTTTCCAGTTTTTTCTTCTCTAAAGAAGGTGAGCTTGGTTACTTCTGAAAAAGAGTGAGGGCTTTATTCAACAATAATATATTGACATCTACTCCATGCCAGACACTGTGCCAGGACTAAGGATATAGGTGAGTAAGACACAGCCCTTCCCTTCAAGGAGAGGGGGGCAGACACATTTCTACTTGTAAGAACAGTGACCAACTTTCCAGATCCCCAAAGATCTAAGACATGGTCACGTAACAGTAATGAATGATAAGGCCTATAATAGAGGTATAAAGAGAGCATTAAGGAGAGAACTAATATTTATATTATATATATATATATAATATATATGCACCTAGACACCTGTGAGTGAGGTATGTTATAGATGAAGAAAATGAGGTTCCACGCTGTTTCCTGACAGCCGAAGACCACACAAGTTGTAGGTGGCAAGTCTAGGATTCTATCCCAATTCATTTGATACCAAAGTCCATAGTCTTTCCACGTTACACAGAGATGGGAACAACTGGGAAAGCTTCAGAGAGAAGCTATCACTCTCCGGCAGACTAGAGGAAACACACCTTTTGGGTGGCTACTTTTCCTCTCTGGAACCAGCTAAGACCTATAGGTTTGTTGGTAAGCTACTTTAATCTTTCCCAGAAAGAATTGGTGTAAATAAATTCAATCATTTATTAGAAGGCAACAAAGAGCCCTCCCTTCCTGTTAGCTGAGTTTAGTGTTATGGAAAGACTCTTTTAGGGGTAATCCATTCTAATCCCAACACTACCTCCAGGCAGTTTCCTTGGGAAATATGACTGAATTTGAAAAGATTAAATTGTGTGTATAAAGTGGATATTTAAGAATGACTTTTCCCAAGGAGTGGCTCCTTTCTCATCATAAGTGGGGCTTTACTGGTTTAATTAACCATAATGAGTGTGAATCACCCTGAGAAACAATCTTTTTTCTTTTTTCAAAAATAACCTCCTAATGCGAGTGCACTGAGGGCTCACTGCTTGCTTGGAGAATGGGTGGGAAGCGGGAGGCCTGCAGCAGCTCATCGCAAGGCTCATTGGGACCCCAGAGCAGATCTCTGGTCTTATGTAATGTCAACAATGCTAGCCCATCAGGTACCAATTCTGTAGCTTCTAGCTGAACCTGTGGAAGGACGGGGCGGGGGCAAGTAGCCACTTGGGCATAGCAGGGATGACCGAGCAGCTATTACGATGTTTGCAAGGCCAAGCACCGATAATTCAGGATGTAAAAGAGCCAACAAGAGCTTAATGATTTATTTGATTCAAAAATTGAAAGGCAGAAGTTTAAGGAAAAATACGAGACACATCTTTCATCTTTTAATCTGTGTGTGTGTGTTCTGTACTTCAACTCTATTTTGAGCTCCTTGAGGTCAAAGCCAAATCTGTTAAACTGTTTTCCTGTCACCCCAACAATGCCCTAGGCTGGTATACTTGATAAATTATGGTGATAAAGATGACTTTGCAAATAGCTGTGTAGTAGTTTCCTTTTTTAATTTAAAATAGCAGCTATAGATGTTGTTTCCTGACTGGCTTTTCATGTCATTTGAAGTTTTGTCATCAGGGGCATACACATAAAGATTTTCATGTCTTCTTGATGAATTGATCATTATGAAATGTCCATCTTCGTCTCTAGTAATATTCCTCGTCCTGAAGTATATTTTTCTGATGTTAATATAGGCACTCTCCTCATTATATTTGTTTTTTGTTTTTTGTTTTTTAATTCTTGAGCATATTTAGAGTAACTGGGCTTCATCTGTAAAGTCCTCATCTGCTGGTTCTATCATCTGGATCTATTATTTCTGAGTCTGTTGTTATTGACTGTTTTTTTTCCTCATTATAGGTCACGTTTACCTGTTTCTTCACACATCTAGTTATTTTTATTGAATGCTGGACATTGTGTATGTTACATTGTTGAATGGCTGAATTTTATATTCCTTCAAAAAGTGTTGGATTTTGACTCGATAGGCAGTTAAGTTTGAGTATTAGCTTGTTTTTTCTGAGGCTTATTTTAACTTTGTTATAGTGACCTAATTTGATCCTACTACTAGGGTTTTATATTTCTGGAGTCTTTACTGAATTTCTAGAATCTTTACTGAATTCACTCAGTACAATAGCACGTACTGAGATACAAGGCATCTCCACCCTGACTGGTCAGAAGGTCAGCGTCTCCCCGCCCTGTGTGAGACCCAGCAATTGTTCAGCTTAAAGCTTCCTTGAAAGCTTCCTTTCTCCCTTTGCGTAACATCCTAGTATTTGGCAAGAGACTCAAGGCAGCTTCTGTGCACATTTCTGGAGTTCTACATAGTTCCTTCTTCTCTGGTATCTTGCCCTATACCCTCCGGCTATGTCGATCTCCTCAAACTCTGCTCCTTGTCTTCTCAACTTGGTGAGACCTCCATGCTCTGCGTGGGCTTCCCCTGGGTGCAGTCCAAAAACTGCCTCCAGATACAAAGCAGAAACAGTAGTAGGGTTCATTCCATTTGTTTCACTTATGTCAGGGATCACAGTCCTTTGATGTTTATTTTCCATAACCAAAAACTTTTGCTTCACATATTTCTTCCAGTTTTTTTACTATTTACAATGGGAGGTCTAGGCCAGTATCATTTATTCTGTGATGACTATGGGCAGAAACCCTACTTAATGATTTGTGTCAACCCTGACACCAATTCCCCTTTACCCTGGGGACAAAGAGAAAGAGCAAGATTTTTCCTCCCGTTAATCTTTCATCTATTCTTGCTATGTTGAGATGTGTATTTGCTGCCAGGACTGTGCAAGCAACTTGATCTGAAGTATTCTAACCAGGCCATGAAAATGATAGGTAAATCTGGGTATTATCACGCATGGAGCAGACTATGTGCCCTTAGAAAAGAAAGAGAAATGGAAAACAAGAGAATGGAGAAGGGGGAAGAACAAAGGAAAGAGAGGAGAGGAGAAAAATCACAAAGAACAAATAAGGAAAAGAACAAGAATTTTAACTCTCCATGAATTAAATTTTTCAAAAGGATAAGAATACCTCTGCCTCCAGCCTTGTGGCTCACCAGGAGTGCTGTGAGCAATGAAGCAGGGATTAGAAAAGGGGCCACAATATTTCTTCTTTGATTTATTGCATTTTCTCCCATTTGCAAGGAAGGGCATATTTATGATGAGAAATCCTTACAACAAGACAGTGAAAGTGATAGTGACAGTGAAAATATTTTAACTTAAGAATTTAAAAATGGACCGCTATCAAATGCAGACAGTGGATTCCGGCGCTGGAGTGGAGGTGGGTGTTGCGTGCTGGAGCCGTCGCTGCGCCGAGCTGTCTCTCAGTCAGTGTTCCAGCTGCTGGACGACACGGCCAACACGCACAGCTCCTTCCAGCTTCCGTAGCGAAAGGGCCCACTCCGTGTAGTTTACGACATCAGTAAATAATCCATCCTAAACGGCAGTGGGTGCTGAGGCCTTATTTCTTCCTTGTATCTCTAATTTCTTACTTGTGCTCCAGACTTCGCTCTTTAGAAACAAAACCTACACTGTTCGTAGAGTTATTGAAACTAAGGGTATTTTTTCTGACAAGAGACAGATGGCTTGAAATTAAATGTGCTTTTGTTGTTGATGTTGTTGTTTTGTTCTTTGGCTCAGTGAAAAAAAATCCCCTTATTCAATAAAAAGCCTCAGCAATGGGCGGAACAGGCCGGCATTGCAGAGGATGTCCCGGGAGTGTTTTCCCCCATTTCTCGGGGATAACCATAATCTAAAACTAGGTGTTTCCTGTTTCTCCCTCTTTTCTGTTAAATTGGAACAATGAGGCAGACCAGGAGCTGAGGACGTGAGAAGATGTCTCAAAGTACAGCTGTTTCAACATGGCCGTTGGGAGCAATTTAAGTGACCAAGGATACGATGTTCACGAGCTTCCGACATAGCTGTGTGGATGCTTCCTCTCTTTGGAGCTGAGAGGAGAATCTTCTTCCCCTGAAGGATGATTTCAAGCAAGAATTTCTTTCAGCCATCTACAAGAGTATGTGCTGGGTCGGGTCTTCCTGCTCGGTCCACCACTCTCCTCCCTGTAAGTGGGGGTAGCTCAGGAGGTAACACTCATTGATTCTAAAGCAAGGATGGGACTGTTAGCAGAGGTGGGAGCCAGTCAGGACCTGTGGGATGGGCGTGCATTTCCTGATCCACACCCTCAAAACAAGGATCTAAAGAGAGCAGGGGCGTGCCTGTGGCTCCCATAGAGTGGTGCCCTAACTAGGAATGACATCTGGGACCTAAGGAAGCCAGAGCACACAGCGGCCACACTGTGGCTGGGCTCATCCTCCCATGAGCGCCCTTCTGTTCCTTGACTGCCATTCTGAAGTCCAAGCTAGATAGGGGGCCAGCTCAGATGAACTTGGCAATGGCAACATCAGCAACTGACAATGTGATAGGAGGGGCGGGGTGTTCTCTTCAGGTGGGGAAATGGATGAGGAAAGAAAACAACATGGCCAGTGCTACGTATTTATAATCTCATACGAGAGAGAGAGAGGGAAGCACACACTCTCAGACAGCATTGGTAAGCCTAGAAAGGACCTGAGAAGTCACTGGCTCAACTCCTTCAGACAGCAAAAAGCAAAAATGAAGTTAAGAAAAGTGTTAAGGGCTGAATTGTGTTCCCCCAAAATTCACATATTGAAGCCCTAACCCTCTAGTACCTAGTAGAATGTGACTGAAATTGGAGATAGGGCCTTTAAAAAGGCATTTAAGTTAAAATGAGGCCATCGAGATTGGCCCTAATCCAATCTGACTGGTGTCCTTACAAGAAAGGAGATTAGGACACACAGAGAGACGCCAGGGGTATGCAAACACAGAGGGCCAACCACATGAGGACACAGAGAGCAGACGGCCGTCTGCAAGCCAAGGAGAGGCCTCAGGAGAAACCAACTCTACCCACACCGTGATCTTGGACTTCCAGGCTGCAGAGCTGTGAGAGAATCAACTTCTGTTGCGTAAGCCCCCCATGCTGTGGTATACTGTTACAGCAGCCATCAAGACTCATATAAAAAGTGAAGGAATTTGCCCCAGATCACGTAAGAATATGAGGTCAGAGCTCTGAATCTTCCGGGACTGCAATCTTTCCATTTAACCACAGAGCTGTCCACACACATACACACATATGTATGTATGTGATAGGGGACTCACTCAGCCTTTAAGAGAGGTTTTTCTGTATAGTCCTGTGAAGACACAGCAGCCTATGAAGGGGAATGTGCGCCATTCAGACGCTACTTATGGTGGTCATAGACAGCCTAACTGGAGACTGAACAGAGACAGGACCGGTGGTGCAGCAACACTAATCTGATCTCCCAGGGCACAGGCACTTCACAGAGGGGCGTGTCTGTCTCAGAGCCAGAGAGGGCACCGCGAAAGGGGCGCCTGCGGCCATGGGGGCTGAGTTAAGCTGCAGGCCCTCCTTTGCCTTCTCAGCTGGTCCCAGCGTGTTCTAGGTGGTAGGTGCCTCTGCTCCCACCACCAGACACACCCAGCTGAAGGGCAAATGCTTGTGTGTTCCCATGGTGCCTACGAGCTTAGGTTGGGGCTATTTTTGAACAGCTTCACACAAAGAAATAATAAATAACTTGCTTAACTGCAAGCCTCTTTGAGGCCAACTCCCTAAACCTTTGGAAGCTCTTCTAAGCTAGAATGTCCATGGGGCTTTCGTTCTGTCGCTGTACATTTGGTCAGAGTTCCCCACATCTCACTCTTTTCTCTGGGCTTTCCACCCAGGATCAGGTCAGCAGCTTAACCTGCCTTACAGTGTTTTCAGCCTTGCTTCACGGGACAGTCATTTTGAGTTGGGTAAGCTAATGTATCTTCACTCTGTAACTATCCTCCATAAATGCCTCCTCTCCGTTTATGACACCATTCATAGTCCTTTATATTGACACGGCGTGTTGCTTGGTGCGGTGCTTTCCACTCCCGAGTGATGGGTGAGGGGTGGGTGTGTGTTGGGGTGGGGCAGTGCCTGAGGAGACTGGGCAGATGGGGCCACCATGCACTGAGATGGGCCATCAGAGAAGGAGCAGGGGTAGCGCAGGGGCCGGGGAGGGAGGAAGAGCAGCCTCAGTCAAGCAGAGACAGCTTTGACAGTTGGATGTGAGGACATCCTGGGCTAGAGACAAAGACTTGGAAAATCTCAAGTGGAAGGCCTACTGGTGAACGGCCTGCTCACTGGAGGCATTTCCTCGACTTCTCAACAAGCTTCCATCTTCACTGCCTGTACCACAGGTCCCAACAAATGCAACTTCCCTTCTTGCAGATTTACAGGGAGACCTCTATTTTGATACATGAGGTATCAGCCTCTCTCCAGGAGGACGTGCTGAAGCAGAGATAGGACGAGTCCACCAGCCCAACCCACCGTGCAATGCCCTCTCCCTAACTCGGCCTCTCTGCTGCCACCTGCTCCTCTCATTCCTCTTTCATCCTCCCAACTCCAAATGCAGCCACCCGTTGGCACCCAAGCTACTCGTTCAAGCCTCCTTTGCTAAGGCCAAATGAGGTTATGTGCCAGCCATCAGCGCTTTTATAAAGTCTTTTCCTGCTAGAATCAAGGTGGGGAAGCTGGAGCAATCTTGTCTTCAGATGCCGATTGGTTAGACCTCCTGGGCCTGGTGAGGAACAATCCTCAGTGGGTGGCAACTGGCATGCCTCGGATGGCTTCCTCCCAGAAAAGCCAGGAGGATGTGACCATAAAGACCTCTTGATTCACCAGGGAGTTGATTGTCACAAAGGAGTCAGCTCTCATAAAGCTGGTACCTCTAAATCCAGCCCTTATCCTGCCATTCTAGAACCTCCCCTGCCCCCAGGCCCTGAGTGCCAGCCTTGAGCTTGGGCTGGGACCTACATAAATAAGCTGCACTGTAGGGACATCCTGTGCTGTGCCCAGCGGTTCCAGTTATTTCAGGACAATTTCCTGCTGACAGCTGTCCCTGATTGCCATAAACTCTCTGTAGGAGCACCAGGTTCTCAATCCAGTTCAGCTGAAGCTGACAAACTCTTCCACCTGAGGGCTTGAGAATGGAAGTTGTTTGCTCTGACGTGTATCATATGCAGGCAGAGTCTGGATGGGGAAAGTGTCTTAATGTAATTTAATATGAAAATTCTTCTTTATAATAGATTACATAAGCAAGATCCACAAGTACGTGAAAATACTTATTCACAAAATTAAAGAAGTTTCAACAGCTAGGGACATTCACATTTCCCCAGTATTTGGTTCCAAGAGATCTGCTCACAGATCCAGGGGAAGTTGTAAAAAGCCCATGCGCCCTGATCGGGGAAGAGAGCAGGACAAGTTTGCTCTGACACCACGTCAGGCTGGTGGGTACCATGGACGTAGACTCCCTGCGGGGCAAACCTGCGATCTCTGTAAAGTCACAAGAGCAGGCCTCGGAAGGTGAGCAGCTGCAGGGAGGATTCAGAGAGGGTCTTGCCTGGTCAGAATTAACTTCTTCTCTTGTACCAGTGTCCCTAGAGCTTATGTTTGTAACACAAGTGGAGCTTCAAAAAGGTTCTAGAAAGGGATAAATCAAACAATTTGCACAGTAAAGGTCCTCTAGTGGAAGCAACAGAACACAGGATCTGCGTGGGCTTTGCCGTGAGCAATTTCTGCTTCTGACCAGTGAGTGACAAGATAAAATGCTGTAATTGGAGCTAAACCCTCAAGCGCCCACAAATGTGCAATTTCACACTCAAAATGCTTTGTCTGGTACCAGCTAGTGGGCCTTTCAAAGCCCCCATTTATCAGAGCAGGAAGGCAGTGACGGAAGAGAGTGCTGTGGGTGCTGTGCTGGAATGTATCGGGGCGATGGACAGGGGCACGTCGTTGGTGCCCAGCACAGGCTCTTCAGTAAACAGACCATTGACTAGTGGGAAAATCCTCTTCTATTTGCTCAATTCATTTCAAGCAGTGAATCTGCACTCGCAAGACTTTTCAAATCAATATTTTCTTGATTCATCTCTGTCGTTAATAAATGTGTCACTAGGATTTCTAGGGAAGCAGTATTAACAGATAGGATCTGAAAATCCAAGAAATCACATGGAACTTCTTCTTCCTGGTGACTTCTTTTTGACAATGGATCCGTTCATTTCATCCCATTGGGAGGCTGTAGGGTAGAGCGATTGTGAGCATGATGTAAGAATCAGACCAGCGTGAGTTCGAATCCTTGCTCTGCCACCTTCAAGTTAACTAACCTCTCTTCACCTAAATTTTCTCAAATGGAAAGTGGGAAAAATAATACCACTGCAAAGGATAATAGGGGAATTTAAAAAATAACGTAAGAAGTGATTCTCAAACTTGTTTCTTAGAACCTTAAGGTTTGCTCGCAGTTTCCAGGATTGCTAAGCAGGTGGAAAGCAGCCCCCCGTGATTTCTTCCACTAAAGCAGATCCATGTGTCTCTGTCCTGTCTATGCTGGGGTCCAGAGAGGAGTTCACTGTGTGAAAGGGCTGTGCTCCGGAAGTGGGCAGTGAAAACCACTGATGCACGCACCCCTGGTGTGAGCACAGGGACACGGTAGCTGCTGCGATCATTTAAACATGGATGGCCCCATGACACCAGACAGGAGCCGCCAGACAGGGAGAAATGCCTCAGCTGTCAGTGCCATGGACACCAAAGGGACACCCCTATTCTTTCGCACAGCCGTGTGTGCAAATTGAAGATGATTATGGCATAGTGGGAGAAAGCATTGCATGGGGACAGGGGGCATGTCAAACACCATTTAAATCCTAGTTTTCTTCCAGATCGTTGTGTGATCTCAGTTTTCTCATCTGGTAAGTGAGTAGGTTGGACTATACGATCTCTAATTCTTTTCCCTAAGAGTTCTATTTTATGATCACAAACACGGAACAGTAGTTAATGAAGACACTGGTCAAATCAAGCTCGGAACTGGACGGAGTCAGGTGTGGCTTCTCTCCCTAGCCAGGAATTCAATGGGTCCCTCTGCCATCAGCATCAGTGTATCTCTGCCATCTGGCCTGCCCAAGACCCGGCTTAGTGACCGGGTGAGTGCTCCACAGTGGCAAGAGTGCCTTTGCCTGAAAGACTGAGGGAGAACATCCTGCGCTTAATCATTCACTTAATCCTTCACTTCTTCAAGACTGTGTCTTGGCCAGTTCCGGCCTCGTGAGTGACAGTGACAGAGTCTATCAGCTCAGGATGGCTGGCAGTATGAGGGGAGCCACCCCAGCTTGGACTCAGCTCAGGCAGCCAGCTGCCCCCCAATACATGTATGCTTGTCCCCCACCTCTTTATACAGATCAAACTCTGGACTCTGAGTCCACTCACCAATTCTTACTCCTCCCCTCTGCATCCAAAGATGTCCCAGACATGGTGAGCACAGTTCTCCACCTAAACAGAGCAACTGCATCTGCTCAGATGCTCTGGGTGGGAGAACTGAGCTACAGCGGCATCAGGCAGGGAGCATTCAGGCAGGGGATCTTTTCTAAAATTCCAGGGGAGAATCCATTTGTTAGTGCCGTGGAGTGGATTCTGACTCCTAGCGCCCTGTGTACAGCAGACGGAACCCTGCCTGGTCTGTCCGTGCCGTCCTCTCCCCTTCCAGCACTGTACCAGCAATGCTCCGCTGCTATTCACAGGATTTTCATGGTCAATGTTTTCAGAAGTAGGTGACCAGGTCCTTCTTCTTAGTCTGTCTAGTCTGGAAGCTCTGCTGAAACCTGTCCACCTTGGGTGACCCTGCTGGTATTGGAAATGGCAGTGGCAAAGCTTTCAGCATCATAGCCACAGTGGTGAGAGTGCCGGATCTTAATCGCTGGACCACCAGGGTGGGCTGGAGAATCAAAGGGGAGGAAAAACAGGTCATTTATAAATGAATGGCAGGGAAGCTGCTTGGCTATATCCCTTCAAATTCCCTCCTTCTAAATGGCTCAGTCTACATATGTGGTCAATTGTCTCCAGAACTTTTAATGTTGGAAATGAGGCCTGCTACAAGGAGATGTCTGCAAATACCGAATAGGAGCTGGTGCCAAAGACCTGGATTCTACCACCCCAAAAACAGCAGCGGGAAAGAGACGCGCTACGGAAAAGGTATCCTTCTCGGAAGAGAAAGCCACCACTGTCTTTGACCACATCTCCAACCCACAGGATTTCTGAGAGCGTCAGTCCTGCTGCTTACTTAGTGACGGGTCAGCCCTGGAGTGTCTTCTCAATCAACCCCACGACAAGGCTGCCTTTCCCTCTCCGGACGGCGGCCTTCCTTGCACTGAGCAGGAATCCACGTCTCTGTGAGCTTGTGCGGATCACTGGCTCCAGTTTGCCCTCTGGAGCGCAGGGTAACATGTATGCCATCTTTCGCCTTCTTCCTTCAGGCTTTCCGAGCGCAGCTCCTGCAGGCGCTCCCAGCACGGGAATCTGAGGCCCGTTCTCCGCCAGGTGACTGCACCCACTCAGCAACAGTGTTGACTCAGTCCCTAGAAGGAGCGTGTTTTCAGCTCTGGGGATACAGTGGTGAACAGAATGGAATATCCTTGATTTCGGAGAGCGTATGGAGTGTGGGGATACAAGTTTCCACCTCTGAGGGAGCACTGGTGGATATTTGGCCACAGCAACAAGTAACCGTCAGACCCGGGTTAAAACCCGTCCTCGTGGATCAGCGAGAACTTCCTGTCAGCAGCCAGGGCCAGGCAACAGTGTCACTTAGGTCACCAGGCTTCCTCAGGTAAGGTCACCGTGCCCGACACACTCCGGGCACTGAGGTCCCTGAGCCCATGCTCTCCAGCCCCGAGAGGAGAGGAGCGCTCCCTGTGCTGGGCTGGTGCCGACGTATGAACTCCAGTTTCCAGGTTCTCTCAAGCACGTGGACTGAGGCCGGTGGGAAGGGGACCGCACGGAGGGCCAAGCAGCAATGTGGAAACAGCAGCTCCTAGATCTCTGCCAAATGCCTGGAACAGGTCAGAACCACCATCTGCATTGTACCTATATTTAGCAGCCATAAAAATAACAGTCCCCATATACCATTCCCACTTATAGATATCACTCAGCTTTTTTAAAGGAGCTGCAATATTGCAGCTGTCTCTTCTCCGAGGATGACGCGATTGGAGACTCGTGTGACAGGTGAGGCCTGCGTCCTCGGCAGTCTTAGGGGCGGCTGTCGATGAACTTACTAACTGGAAGCCCCACTGGCTGCTGACTCTGCGACCTTTGCCAAGTTACGTAGCCTTTCTGGACTTCTGATCTGTCTGGAAAACAATGGGGCAACATCTACTCCACCTACATCAGGGAGTTGCTGAGGAGATGAATAAGAAGCAACCTCTATAAACTGAGGTGCCCAAAATATAAGGGATCAATTGGTATTATGTTTCTGAAAAAAAAACTATGTTTAAGGCAAATATTTATAGATTGAACAACACTGTTCAGACTTCCCTGGTTGACTTCCTAAGGCTGCTTTCATATTTACACGTGCATGTACATCTCCCCTGAGAGTAACCTCGCCCTGACACGGTCCCTCGGCAATGTAGGGGGGGCGGGTGCGGGGAGAGAGAGAGAGGAGGAAGGGATGGAATTCCTGAGTGGAATTCCTTTCCTTCCCAACTTTCCAGATTCCACACACACCCAATTCAAGCTCTGCTTCTTTCCTTAAGCCTGCCTCGGGCTGTCTTCGGGTTCTGTTCTCTGAACTTCTCAAGGGCGTGGCCCCCGGTGCTCGTGGAGACGGACAAGGGCCCCCTCCCCTGGGGAGCAGCCACCGCAGGGGCGGGAGGATGGTGAAGAATGAACAGGGGAGAGCGGGGTGATGAGCGCACGAGGATCCCTCCAGAGCAACAGGGAGGCCTCCTTCTGTGGGGGGGCCACAGGCGGCGTCTTGGGCAATGCGACATTTCAGCAGACGTCTGAACAAGATGGAGCGATGCAAATTTCTGGGGGAAACATGCCTGACAGAAATGACAGGTCAGAGAAAGGTCTTCCATTGGGACAGGACTTGCTGTACTTACGAGCGCACTGCACAAAGGGGAGGGCGGTGGAAAGAGAAAGTGGAGACGTGACAGGTCTGCAGTGCTGAGACTTCCTCTCAGGAACGTGGTACGTCTCTCAGGTCTCTCCAGTGACTGCCTGCAAGGTCTGGCCTTTCCTTTATTTAGGAACTGCACAGGTATTAGTTCCTGGGGCTGCCATACTAATTTGCACATACTGGATGTCTCACAACAACAGAAACGGATTCCCTCACTGTCCTGGAGGCTAGAAGTCTGAAATCAAGGCACCAGCAGGGCCCTCCTCTCTGAAGTCTCCAGGGGAGACTCCCTCCTTGCCTCTTCCAGCTTCTGGGGGGGTCCTGGCAATCCTTAGCTTGCAGCTGCCTCACAAGTCCTTGCCCCTGCGTCTCCCAATCTCCCCTTCCTTATAAGGACACCAGTCATTGGATCTACGGCCCACCTCGACCCAGTACAACCTCATCTTAACTGATTATGTCTGCAAAGAGCCCATCTCCAAATAAGGTCACATTTGCAGGTTTGGGATTGGCATGAATTTTGGGGGAACACTATGCGACCCACTATAGCATGTTTCTTGACAGGTTTTTTTCCCTAATGAGTGGCAGCGAAAGGCCATACAGCATGGTGGCCTTATTAAAGCTTATTAAAGCTTATTAAAAATAAGCTCTGGAGTTGGGTTTCCTGGATCTACAACTTTCTGACCGTGGGCCCAGGGCTAGGCTTTAACCTCTCAAGCCTACGCATCCTCATCTGGGAATAATAAAAGCAGCTACCTCATGAGACTGTGATGAGGATTAAATGAATTAACACATGCCAAGTGCTCAAACTGTGCCGGGCACACTGTGAGCACTTAATAAATGCTTTTGTTTTGGGATATATTTATTGCAATTTTGGATGACATCTTTTCTCCATTATATTCTCTAATCTGTTACTGCTGCTGACTTGGAAAACTATCAGTTTTTGTATAGCGATCTTGTAACTGCCATCTTACTGAATTCTTATCATTTTCCAGTTGAATATGCTCGATTTTCTTGGTAGCAATCACATTAGCTTCAAGGTACTCAAAAAACACTGGTATGTAACATTGAATGATTGTAGAACCACATGAATGCCTGCAGGAGGGAATGATGTTCAACAAGCATCTTGTATACATTTCTATTACCAGAGATGGGGTCAGATACTCTGCTTCATGCCCATGACGTGATGAAAATGTCTCGGTCCTTTATTGTCATGTTAGTACCATTGATCCAGACAAACCAGTACAGCCTCATGAGGGCGGGATTTGAGTCCCGATACATTCCCACTGTGCAGAGTGCCGGGTGGACGCAGGTGCTTGCAACTTCCCATCAACGTGATTGACACAGGGATGCCTCCTCCCAGTCATAGTAAGGCGAGGACGCTAGCTCATGAATTTGCTCCTTGTTCTTTTCCCAGGTCTAACTGATGAAGGACACACAGCTCTTCCCTCCCTTTGGCTTGTGGGCACAAAGGCAGGAACCACACTTGCCATGTCACATTTATTCCCTGAGCACCAGCGCCACATTTGGCACAGTGCCAAATGGTACCATCCAATTAAACTCCTCAGCGGTTTCCCCCTGGCTTTAAAATCTGTGCTCCTCACCAGCAAGGCCTGCAAGGTCTGATGTGAGCTGGCTCTTCTCCAGCCCATCTCCACCCATCTTCCTGTCCCTCCACCTCTGCCTCTGACAAGCAGCTCTCCCCATAGCTCTTCCACAGAGACCCCTACTCAAAAGGTCACCTCCACCGAGCGGCTCCCTCCTAGTTACTATCATATCCCCCGACTGCCTGCGTGACACCGACCACCATCCAAAGTAAGCCATTGGTATGCTTACTTACTGACCGTCTGCCCCACCACAACCTCCCCAGGAAGGCAAGGGCCTCATCTGTCTTTTCTCCCCCGTGTCAGTGCCCACCACTCAGACACAGCGTCTCGCACAGGCCATGCTCAATGACTGTGTGGTGACTGAAATCACTATGCAAGCTAAAGCCTTCACTGAAGTCTACTCATTAGAAAACAAATACACGTTTTCTAGATAATGTTCTAGAATAGAAATTTGTTTCCAGTTTTGCTCACATGTAAGCAGCCACCACACTGTGCAGGATGCTGCGAGAACTATCAAAGGGAGCTAAAACACTTAAGCCTCTGGAACGCTTCATTTAGGTTTTTCCAAATTCTGTATTTGTTTTTTTTGAAGATCACAGAGGTGAATAAAGTTCTTGTTGTAAGTCCTCAGACTGCTCCTGGAGACCCCAGAAGACCTAAGTTGTTCATAGGACTGAATATTAGAAGTGGAGAGGCTGTTAGGCTATCTGGAAGGGACACATTTCTCTGCTTTAAAGACGAAGCACTGGGAACCCAGCCAAGCCAGGAGACTTGCAGACCAGCATCCAAGGTGTCCTGACCTCACAGTCAGTCTACCAGACGCTGGCCCCCAAATGCTGCTCTCCTCTTTGAAGTAGATCCCAACTCGTCTGGTCCCCCAAAATGCTAGTCCTTTAAAACAGCCCCTGAAGGCTGGGGGGCAGGGGCACATCTGGGGAGCCAGCAAGTGGCCGTGTTCTCCATCCTGCATCCCTGGGAGGAGTCACACGGAAGGGGGAGCAAAGCCCTTCTCCTCCAAGGCTGGGCTCCCCGGCTTCTGGCCCGCAGGCCTGAGAAGGATAAGCATCGGTGGGGGTCAGGGTGGATCCCTGCCCCAACTTCACTGTATGGAGACCTTCAGTGTCCATCAGCGTGGACAAGAAGTCACAAACTGGGTCCACTAAAACCCAACTGCAGGACAAGCTGAACATTCAGGCACATCAGGAAAGACCAGGGGGAGGATGGGCAGTAGCTGAAATCTGGGTCCCCAGGCCCTTCACATAAGAGCAGCTGCCCCTGCCATGGCCACTGTCTTTAGCAGAGGGCCCTGCAAGAGACAACCCATCTCTGCCAGGGAAACTCAGCTAGGCTTGTCCTTGTCTGTCCAGACGCAGCCCTCCTGCATCCACACTGGGGGTGTCCAAGAAGACTGTGTTCAGAAACAGTGAGACGGGTGGCGAAAAGATCTAGCAAGAGTATCTCTGCCAGCCAAGTTCATGGAGTGATCCAGAGAGGTGGAGTCATTTGTTCAAGGTCACAAAGCAAGTGAATTTTGGACTGAGACTAAAACCCAAGGTTTCATTACAATACAGATCAATACCAACATGAACATAATGTTATACCTAAGTTCTTGTTACATTTAATATCTTTGTCCAAAATGGCATTTACTTTGGAATGCCATTCTTTTATCCTGCATTTGAAATAACTTATTTAGATAAACAAAAGTTCTTAAAAGGTATAAAGCCCTATATCCAAACCAAGTCACTGAAGGACACAGAAAAGCTACTTAAGACCTGTAAAATCTGAACCATTCGACACCTAGTCTGAGCTCATTTCTTACTGTAACAGGTTCTTCCAGAATGCTTTCCACAAAGACCCACAGTCGACAGTATGCTGCCAGGACAAACCTTACAGGTTGACTTAGTTGACTTGCAGCAACACAGACAGACAGCGGCCTCCAGTGACTCCTTCATTTGAGAGTTGAGTACAGGCAGACCATTCCAGTGCTGATCACTGAACTTTTGAAGGTTTCCAACGGAAAGTGACCCAGGAGACCTTTGGCAGCTTCACATATACAAACCTAGTAAGAACGTCTAAGGAAAAGCTGGAGGATGTGGGCGGACCTGGTCACGTCAACTCCATCACGGATCTGTGACTGCAAGTGCTCCCACACCCCTCCCTACCTCTTGACGCCTGTGGCACCGCGGGGGCCCCGTGCTCCCGTGCAATAGCTCTAGTGAGGCTCTGCGTTCAGGAACAGCAAATGGTGATCTTAATGAAGTTGCTTATAGGGCTCTTCCTGCAATCCATGCAGCTTAAATCATAAATCCCAAATTAGTTCTTAAGGGTCCTTTGCCTGTCTCAGGTCGACAGCATGTTTCCTGTTTCCTTCTCTTTTTCAACGAGGGTAAGGCTCCCTGTGGCTGGCTTTCCAGAAGATGACCCACGCCTCTCAGACCCACCCAACGTGAGTCTTGAGACACTGACTCCAACGCAGTCAAGGGGGTAAAGGGATTAAGGATTAAATAGGGTATCGATATAAAAGTGATGTGTTCTACGAGCTCTCTGTCTGCTGGGGGTTTCAAGGAGGTCTCGGACTTCCTTCCGTGACTCACTCAGGACTGGCAGGACCACCAACATTCCTTCCATCGCTCTTGCAAAGACTGGTTCACTCAGCATCTATAAAACCTGTTGAGTTTTCTCATATAATATTCAAAAAAACAGAGCAGGAAGGCAGGCAGTTTGTTCTACGTATTTATTTATTCAACACTTATTAAGTACCTACAATGAACCAGAATTATATTTTATTGTTTAAAAAATTCAAGCTGTAAAATATGGCCCCCTGGTGAGAGGTTACCAAAAGCAGCTGGAAATGACAGAAATCACTCCCAAAATTCGGCTTTTAGCTCAGCTGAGGATCAAAATCCCCAGGACCAAGGGAAACCCCAGGATGGGGAGACCTCTGCCCAAGACCAAGAGAGGGAGGTCAGGAGAGCCAGCCCAGGAGCAGAGCCAGATGACGGGGCGAGGCTGGGACACCGGCCTCAGCTAGTGTGTACGGCACAGGCCACGTCTCAGATCTTGGTAGGATCTCCCACCTTGCCCTCCAATTTGATTTTAAGTCCTTGACTTCTTTCCCTTTTCCCAGTTAAAAAAAAAAGTAAAACAAACCCCCCAAAACTGGTTGGGATATATATTTATTCTCCCAATGCCTTTATTTGTTGTTTAAGTCAAATCTAAAATTAAAGTTAACAAATTGTGTGGTTTTCTTCATCTTGTATTAAAAATGAAAACTGTCCGTTCAAAAACTACACTACGACGATGTATTCCTAAATAGCAATACAGCTTTAATTGCAGGGCATCGAATCACCTCGCAAACACATTACAGTCACTATGAGTTATCAATAGGTGCTGTACTGGTTGTTGTACTGTACGTTTTTTTTTTGGCAAACTTAGAACAAACCAGAGAACAAAATCTAAGTCTTCATCATCATGTAGAAAAATAAAACAAACCTAAAGTATCCACCTGTGTGTAGAGTAACTCATACTGCAAAAGCAAAACTGTCTACACCCTCAGCCGAGTCCAGAATTCCTTAGTGCAAGAAACATAACCCATTAATACAGATCAGTACTTATAATGAATATGGAAAATTCTCCTATACAGAGGTAGAGTCCAGTGCACAAGGCTAAAACAATATTCAATAGTCTAAACAAGACTGAGCCGGGTTTTATGGAATCCACTTTAAATTTTAAGTTATTGGACTGTATGTACATACATACAATAAATAGACTATACAATTTTTTAAAGTAGTTTAATAAACTCCACAAAATAATAGCAGATGCATTGAAATATTTACATAATTCAATTTTCAAATCTTTCTCATTCAAATAAAAGGGATAAAAATAAGATTTCTGCTTTAAAGGCAGCAGAACCTCTTTCCTGAAATGATCGGTAAAATAAGATACTTTACATGAGAGGAACTAATTTACGCTTGAGAGGTATTCGTATTCAGCTAAGAAAATACGTCCCTTTTTAAGCTATATAGACTAGGGAATATAAAATGATATTTTCAGATCTCTAAAGTTCTAAATCCAACTCTTACTTGAAGAGAGAAGCTGATTTTGGTACCCACACAGAGTATATCAACACAATTACAATGGAAAGATAATCAACTTTTCATATTCTATTTGTTTGCTTTTGAAAGTTTAGGCCAGAAAGAACTTGACAATATTTCTGGCCCTAACAGTTATGTTCACACGATACCAAGTTCACTGAAACCTGACTAGCACTTTCTGCCTGGTGTTTTTGGGATTTCAACTTTCGAGCCCCTTCCTTTTCCAAAGCACGTTTCATAGGGCGCAGGCACACTTGGGGATCAGGTGCATGATTTTAGGATACTCACGACTAGTAACAGGAGATTCCAGAGTTTTCCAAGCTCACATAGGAGGAGGGTGAAACACAGATCGTCTGCTGCCATTTGCCTCACAGATACTTGAAAAAGGAAAAAACTTAGAAACTTCTGTCATTGTGACCCAAGCAAATATGCAAACACCCAAAGCATTATGTGCTTCATTGACTCAGATTCTATCATTAAACTTACTTTTATTTTACTTGATATAAAAGATTTTCATTAGCCCATAAGGAAATTGGGGTTAGTCAAAAAACGAAAAAGTGTGGCCATAATTAATGAAGCGTACACCTTCACAGTTTGAATTTGTGTAACTTCTCTAAGCACCCACAATGAAAATGCAAGCTGAGTTTTTTATTCAATCATTCTGTGAACTCAGTAAATGGTAACATTTTGCCCTTCCATGATCTTCCCACTGGAATCTCCCCCCTTGTTTTTTTTTATTTTAGATTTTTAAAAAATTTTATACAAATAGACCAACTTTGATTTAAAGTAAACATATAAAATTGAGAAGAATATTGCTTGCAACAATGGATGCGGAACTGGAGCAGTGAGTGGGGCAGGGAGCACAAAGACACGGCTCCTCATCAACGTCCGCGGGCAGACACCAGCAGTCTGGAGAGCCCGGCTGCAGGCCGCCCTTCGCCGCACACTGTTCCTTCAGCCACCAAGTCTGACTGACTTGTAACTACGACTTCCGGTCAGAGCAAAAACAACAACTGCAAGAAGATCGGAAGGCACAAGCACCCATGTGATCTAGAATTTTCTTGGGGTGAGGAATAGGAGGGAAATGGACACTTTTGGTTCAGCACTACAGTCAAGTTAATTTTGCCATTGTTGAAGAAAAACCGTATAAAATAAGGGTGTAGAGAAACGTAGGAAGCGCATCCCACTGTGAGGAAGAAAGCTCAGAAGACAGCTCGCAGGAGGAGTGCGGAGAGAACAACCAGCACTATTTATTTGGATGTCTGCGCCATGGTGGGTACAAACTATATTCTCTGCTCTGTGGGACCAAAACCAAAACAGAATAAAAACAAAAATCCCCCAAATCCCAAAAAAGCAGCAAGAAGGAATGCAAGAAGTCTTACACACTGATCCCAGTGGAGGGACAAACGTGGCGCTTGTCTCTAACGCACATCCCACTGTTAGCCCGGCTGTGTCTCCGGCGTACCCTCTGCCAATGGCGAGGCACCCAGGAAATGGCCAGGCCGCGTCGCCACCTTCCCCACCTCCACACGACTCCCCCGCCCCTCGTTTACTCCTCCGGGAGGAGAGTCTTCTTCCTCCAGGAAGACGTGCTGTTCACGACGTGGGGAAGGTGGGCGAGGACTTCCAGAATACCGATTCTCTTCCCCGCAGCCTTGCTGTGTGTGGGCCACTCAAGAGGCGGTCACCCAGGCAGCCTGGCGGAGCTATGCATTTAAAAAGGAAAGGAAAGGAAAAACAAAAACAAAACCACCCCAAGTCTGTCTTTTCTCAAACTGAAGGAGAAACTGGGGGATGGTACGGCCTCCTGTGGGGACGCCGGTTAGGAGATGATGGCCGGTGACCACCTCGGCAGAGTCAGATTGTCAGCACTTGCTGACCGCTTCCTCGCGGGTCTTCTCAGGTCCTTGTACTTGTCCTCGCAGAGGCGAGAGATGGCCTGTGGGGCAGGAGAGAGACAATTGAGGTCAGGGCCGGACTCGGGGGCGAGTGCCACCGCCCTCGAAGCTGCCCTGTCCACCCACTCATCAGACGCCGACCACCACCGTGTGCCCACATCGCTCTAGGCACTGAGGACGCGCGTAAACAGAAGCAGCAGGAGTCCCTGCCCGTGGAGTCGACCTCCCAGGCCCAGACCTGTGCTGGCTGCAGTGGGGGGCAAAGGAGGCGGAGAAGCAGTCCCTGTTTCCACGGTGCTCACAGTCTAGCTGAGGAAAGATCTCAGAGTGCGAACAATGAGAAGACAGTGTGGCCTGGGGGTCAGCCAGGCCCGGCTTCAGGGCTGGCTCCCCACTTAGGGGTATGGGACCCTGGGCATGGGCACTGTGTCAGGTCCTTAGCATCCCCGTTGCAAATGGGGTAATGACAGCCCTCCTCGCAGGGCTGCTGTGAAGCAGTGGAGCTCCGTGTTGGGCCGCAGGGAGGAGAGCCCTGCGCTTGGCAGCCAGCACCAACTAGAGACCGAGTCAGAGCACGTGACCCAGTGTCTGAGTCAGCTTGAGATGACGGCTGTAGACGGGAACCAAGAGGGGACTACAGAAACACGGGATGTGGAGATCATCAACATCGTCCTCATGCTGTCAGTGAGGACAGTGAGCCCCCAGGCGGAGTGCCTTGGCCATGAGCAAGGCCAGGCCTTCCCTGGGGGTCTGGGCCCAGCCACGGCTCTCCCACGGCTGCCATCAGGCGAGGGCTGAGAGCATGTGGACGACAGAGGGGGGCCGGCTCCCATCACCGCCATCGCAGATGGCCTGTCCCAGTCACGTTCACCTTGCCATCTGACAAGATAACCGGGGTGGGGGTACTTCGCCCACGATGAGGCAAAGGGGGGGGGTCTTTCGCTTTCTATACAATTCAAGCGACAAGCCGCGGACCACGCTGGGCTAGGGAGACAGGCACAGCGCCCACGCGCCAAGAAGCCACAGTCGAGGGCCAAAGGCACTGCCCTCTGCCCGTGCCACATGGCCTGGTCAGACCACCGTCGGCTCTTGCTGGTCTCCCTGCCTCCCCCTCACTCTTGGATGTCCTCCCTATACTTCTGCCCCTGTCACGCACCCCGCTCTGTGGCCCCCCACTGGCCCATCCCCACGGGCTTTGCAGCAGCTCTGCCCTCAGCGCCCCGCGCTCTCCAGTCTTCACGCCCAGGCCACAAGGCTCCTGACACAGCCACACCCTGCTCACTTCTTCCTTTTCACTCACCATCTAACACAGGGGCAAGTTCACTGATTATGTTTATTGCTGACTGTCTGTCTCCTTCTAGCAGAACGTGAACTCCACAAGAGCAGGGCCTACTGGTTTTGTTCAGGATGGTGTCCAGGGCTTGCCTGTAACCAGCACCTGGTCTCAGAGTCCCCCGAGTAAACATGTGTAAATAGGTGTCGAACAGACGTGTCAGTTCCAACCAAGATCCGCACATCACAGAGGCACGGACATACAGGGGATGTTCAAAGAACCCAGAACAGAGGGGACAGAGCAACTGCTTCTACTCTAGGGAGTCCCTGAAGGGACGCATGACTGAGGATGGACATCAGAATGAGCCTCCGAGGGGTTTGCTTGAAGGAGGAAGAGGAAATTATCAGGAGGGGTGGGCGTTCTCCGCAGGGACAGGAAATCACAGTCCGTGGTGCAGCATGGCGGAGTGGGCGACACTGCGGGGGACGGCCACTGGACGGCAGCAAGGCGTGGAGGGAGCAGAGCGGCCAGGGATAGGCTGACATGGTGGCCTACGTGCAGGCTGGCTCAGGCTCATTCTCTAGGCCACGCAACACTGCCAAAAATTAGGTGAGTTCTGTCTTCCTCCCCCTCAGACAGCCTAACGAGATGACAGCAGGCACTGACGCCCAGTCTCAGCCAGCCTGCGCTCAACATCTGGCTGCCCTGAGACACTAGATACCGCCCTGAGAGAGCCATAGGCCAGCGTTCCTGCAGGGCCAAGTGGCTGCCAGGAGCTCCACGCTCCTCTCCTCAGCACCAGAGGAGCGGCTGGCGCCCACTTCAGCAGACTAGGGGTGCCGGGGACAGCTGCACAGGCTGGAGTGGGGCTCACGCTCACCGTGAAGCCTAATTCTGTCTCATGTGTGTACTTGTGAAGGTCTGACCACATCTGCCTCGGAGCAAGCCCTGCAGAGGAGGGCTTCCATTCTACTCTCAGATAGAAGCGGGAGGCTTAGAGGAGCATTGTCATCTAAGGGCTGGTACACAATGACAACAAAGTGGCTGAGTTCTGAAAAGCTCGCTGGACTTTTATTTTAAACCCAGAGCTGTGCATCCAGTCTTGTGCATAGTTTCACTAAGTTTCCTTCTTGCGATTAAAGTTTTTACTTCTACAAATGTTATTTAATGTTTTTGCTTTCTTAAGCTTGTAATCCACGATAACCCTCCTCCCCCACCTCGAGACGTTGTGTTGTTCTCAGCTATTAACCCTGTTAGATCACACTCTGGCCATCCTGACCCTGCACTCGACAGGGGATGACAATGGGGCACCACAGACTCCTGGGTCGCCAAGCTTGGGACATGACTGTGCCATCTACTGCTTTGGTCAAAGGTTCTACCGGATGAGACCAAGACGGTACCTGGGGATAAAGGTGCAGAGGGCCTGGAGAAGGGGTCTCACCAGTGAGCCTTCCTACCACTCGCCACTTTTCTTCCTGTCAGAAAGTCAGACAGGAAGAGCCAGGTGCAAATAGGAAGCTGAGCTACATACAGTAGGAGACACAAAGGCCATACAGCTTAACAGTGAAGGCCCTACACCCAGACCAAGGGTTCAGGCTCACAATCTGGCTGACCTGAAACAAGACCAAGACCATCGGAGCTGGCCCTGCTCTCACTGGGCTGTGGAGAAAATATTCTGAAAGAATAAAAAGCAGAATCAGATTTTTTGATTCCTAATCATTAGGGTCACCTTCTATCCTTTTCCTTACAAAAAGTGCATGCTGGGAAATATTTTTTTGGTGGGCTTATAATTTTTTTAAAAATAGGGGTTTAAAAGAATCTTTGATTTAAAAAATAGAATCAATGCACATTGAGTAAAAACTGATATTAAGGTTATTAAAAATATGAGGCTACACAAATTAGAATTAACTAAATTAATTGACTAGCTATTAAGGTACCTTGTCCTTATCTTCCGACGCCACATTGTGGGAGAAGGTATTGTGTGGCCACTCACTTCTGTGGTACCCAGACGCTGCACCTGCAGCAGTGCACCAAGACTGACATGTTACAGCATCGTACCTCAAGCTTGTGAGCCCTCTCCCTGCTCAGGGGCTCCAAGGGAAAGCTCAGGTTGTTTGCTTCTGCCAGAGAACGAAGATCAAAATAATACTTGGCATAAACACTGGAAGGAACGTTGATGTTGAACTGGAGCAATTCAAGAAACTGTCGCTCTAGCTCGTTCCTGCAAAGCAAAGACAAAAACAGCACAGGCTGAGCTGCTGCACCAGGCTGCGTGGCGTGCCAAGGCAAGCTGCTAGAGACCAGACTCCAGAAAATCGCATCCTCCAGGGGGAAAAGCCATGTAATTAATTGCCTGTTTGGACACCAGAGTTGCAGTTTAACCACCAAATTGGTAATAAAAGCTGAATCCACTTGATTAGGTGCCCAGAAGGATGAGGCCTGATTAATGCAGATGATCACCAGGAAGTGCCTCAGGGTGATTCACTTCACTGAGACCGAGAACACACACAGATCTCAGCACGAGCCCTCGGCTCAGACAGGGGGCAGATGAAGCCGTCAAGAGCTGTCGAGTGGCGTCAGTGAGGGCCCAGACGGCCGCCCGGAGGAGAGGACCCGGCTCTGTTAGACCTAGAGGACTGCCCTTCCCCACCTCCTGGTAGAAGAGGAGAGGAGCTGCTGGGGGGACTTCCTGAGACACAGGGGAGGGGGCAAATCCAGCACCACCCTCTTACAAAGGGAACTCAGCAATTCTGAAGGATAAAAGCAGTGTTGCCAAACCTGAGCGTGATCCAGCCTCCGGGAGGGCCGGTGAAGACACAGCCCCGTCTCTGACTCAGCAGGTCTGGGGTGGAGTCAGAGAAAGTCATTTCTAACAAGCTCCCACCAGATGCCGGGCGTCGATGCTGCTGGGCCCGGCCCACACTTTGAGAACCACTCAACTGTGGAGACTGGTCAGTAAAGGGGCCGACGCAGGTGCTAAGATCCACCTGGCCAACCCACTTACATGTGATGATAACAAATGACGGGGAGCCAGCATAAATTTTACAACTTCTACTCTGAGAACTTGCCCGTGTCCATCATCTTGTTAATTAGGTTTATTTCTTGACAGTTACTAGCTGGGGGAGAAAGTCCTCAGTGACGACCTGCTCGTTGAGCATCATGGGTGCTGGCCCGGACTCTGAATCGGCACCACCTCCCCTGGAAGCACCTGTGCTCCCACCGCACACAACACGGCCTCCATCTCTGTCCTTCATCACACTCTACTATTCCTGTTGCCTTGCCTCAGTCTCCCCTACTTGTCTCCTCATAGCCACCTGATTTCACACACCCGGCCCCTAGCACAGTCCCTAACATACAGTTGGTGCTCAATAATTACTGCTACTGAATGGAGCGGCCCAAGCTCAGCCTGGGCGGCAGGATCAGGCAAGGCTTCCCCCAGAAGGGAGAGCTGACTGAGTGTGGGAGCGTGGCGCTCTGGTGGAGAGGAACAAGGGCTGGGGCGGGGTGTTCCCCGCAGGGGGCCACTCAAACCACCCACAAACCTGCAGGAGACAGGACACACTGGTCACTGTCTCCTGCAGGTGGGGCTGACCACTGACAAGCCCTGTCCTGAGTGCCCGGCCTCAGCCCTCCTGACCCTGGCCTCAGCCTCCGCCGACTCCGCCGACACTGAGCCCCCAGCTCGGCCGCTGTGTGCTGGCACCTCATCTTCCCAGGCCTCCGACGAACGCAGCACCATCCTGTCCCACGCTGTCCCTGAGCCCCAGGCCGCCCCTGGAGCACGAGCAGACTAGGCCACTGAGCCCCAGGAGGACTTGCCCCAGTCTCGTGCTGCTGTCACAACAGGGACAGGGAGGCCGGGATGTGAGCAAGGGTGGGTGGCTCCAGAGAGACAGAAGCTACTGGGCAAGTAACAATTCAGAAACATCAGCAAGCTGCTCTCGAAGGCCTGAGTGCTTGAGATGGAAAGACCAAGAAGTCACATTCAAGTCTTTTAGCTGGAGAAACAGCGTTAACTTCCATGCTATTTCTACACAGCCTCGTGAAAGGAGTTACCAGGCCCCAAAAAAGAATAAATTATCCTAAATTTTACACCTTTAAGTAACTTACTTTTATTTATTTGGTATGATTTTTATTTTAAATGACTTTTAGTTATGGCTCATTTAAATGAGATTTAATACAAGATCATCCTGTGAAATACTGAAACCCAGATATGACTTTAATAAAACAAGAGTGTCAAAATACTGCTAAGGCCAGAAAGTGTCAAAGCAAACGGGCTAGAGGAGCTCTCCTGGGTGAGGGGAAGCTGCCTGGGGACAGACTGCCGCCTGCTGGCCAAAAGGAGGCACTGCAGGTCTTATTCTCCCAGCACTAAGATCTTGCCTTCTTAATTACCATGAGAGAGCTAGTTTGTTAATCCTGCCCCAAATGGCACAGACACCAATGCCTCTTCTGGAGGGGATACACTACGATTAAAGCCAAGAGGAGTCTGTTTCTGAACAAGGTGGCATTTTCCCAGGGTTCCTTGGAAAATGGAACAGCCTTCTCCCAGCTTTTCTTAAATGTTCCTGAATGTTTTCTTAAATGTTTCTGTTTAAACTCTGGGGAAAATAGGATTTTAGAGCTGCTGTGTTTTCAAACTAAGACAAGATTTGAAAATAAAAATAATTCTTAAAATTTGAATTTCTAAACTGTAGCAGTACATCTTAAAGGGACACATGACAGCTTGTTATGTGACAAATCACCAGAAATCTAACAGTGACGCAGAGAGAATGGGCTTGATGGAGTTAATGTCCTCAACCGCGTAATTATGAGGAAATAGTTCTGGTGTAAAACTTTATAAGAAATAAATTTAACTCAAGAAACAAAGAAATATTTGTTACATTAGATCAATATTGTGAAGAAACCCAACTGAAGTGGTGCAATTTAGAACTTGCAAATGGGCCTCTAAAACAGAGTGAAGAGAGCTGCTCTCATCATCTGACAACCTGCCCGCTTTCCCAGGACAAGAGGCTCACTTCCACAACCAGACACCAGTCCAGCAACTCCACCTCTGGTACACACCCGAAAGAACCGAAGGCAGGGGCTCGAAGAGACATTTGTATACCATGCTCAGGGCAGCATTACTCACAACAGCTAAAGGGGGAAGCAACCCAAGTGCCCAAGTGTCTATCAGTGGATAAATGTACACGTTAAAGTGAAGGTGTCCAATTTTTGTTTTAACACACTGAAGGAGGAGTGGCAGGCTCATTTAAATAATTTTTACTGATAGATGACTATGTGATTTTAGCATATAATTCTAAAAGTGTTTCAAGACTCAAGTAACACTGTTATAACAAAATTTGTAATTTCATCTACTTACATGAGTATGTTCTCTCAGCTCTCATGTTAAAGAAAAGAAAAATGGGACTAAAACTGATGCTGAATTTCATTTCACTATATCAGTAAGTACTAATCATACACAAAAATATAACAGAGAAAAAAAGCTACTTATTTCATTAAGAGATTATTTCCCATAAGATTTTACTTTTTATATTTTACCAAGTTGATAATGTTTATCTTGTTTTGATCAATTGTGTACTAATGATAACTCACCTGAAGATTAGAATCTTATAGTCCAGAAAACAACATTCTAGTTTTAACTTACATATACATTTTTGTTACAGAGTTTTGAGGAATAAACTTCTGTAAGAGGAAACAAGAAAGAAAATGAATTCAAGGAGAAATGAGAACAATATAAGACTTCCAACTGTAAGAAAATGCATGACGGTGGGTGTATCACATTACTACAGAATTCAGTCTCCAATGGATACTTTCAACTTAAAAATACACAATTTAAAAAATACTGTAGGGCTGGCCCCATGGCTTAGCGGTTCTGGCGGCCTGGGTTCGGATCCTGGGCGTGCACCGACGCACCACTTCTCCGGCCATGCTGAAGCCGCATCCCACATACAGCAACTAGAAGGACGTGCAGCTATGACATACAATTATCTACTGGGGCTTCAGGGGGGAAAAAAATAAAGGAGGAGGATTGGCAATAAATGTTAGCTCAGAGCCGGTCTTCCTCAGCAAAAAGAGGAGGATTACCACGGATGTTAGCTCAGGGCTGATCTTCCTCACAAAAAAAATAAATAAAAAAATAAAAAAAAATAAAAAATACTGTAAATGACATCCTTTGCAATTATCGAAACTTATGATGAAAATTTTTTAGATGTCAATGTAAAAATGAAGTGAGGATACAACATTTTCCAAAATTCTTCCAGGAGTGGACAGCTCAAATGCATGAAGACCTCTGCTGTCATGGTCACCTGGCTTGTCCCTACAAAGAGATACGGAGACACAGGTGCGCTGGAGTCAGGAATAGTCAACATGCAGCACAAGAGCACCCTCTGGGCGAACATCCCCGCAGGCGAGAACCCTCTGCTTCCTCCTGTCCTTGGCGGGGGGAATCTGCATACTCCTTCCCAAATCTGCACAGATGCAATTGTTTGATCAGCTTTTCTTACAATATATAGGCTCTGACAGCATGTTAATACACATCAACGGATTAACAGCACATGATAAATGGATCACAGTGGCTCTTGAACAAACGGTAGAACAAACACTTTGAACAGGAAGGACTTCAGTGTGGCTCAGGCCTCAGTCCCCAGAGCTCTGCAGGACAGGGGAGGCACCCAGGCAGCTGCTGGCTGGGTCCCCTGAGCTGGGTCCACTGATGACCTTTCTCAAGCCTGGCAGACGGGGATGGAGCAGGGCGTTACGCTGGAGTTTCTTCAGAAAAACTGCTTACAATCTGACCTTTTAAAAACAAAAGCGCTTCCTCTATGCCCAGCCACAGGCTTTTGGAGGATTCATGGAATGCCAGAGGAACTGCCAGGGCTCAGCCAGTGGCTGGCATGATGACAGGAGCCTGGCCATCAATGGCTTCCAAGAAAGGGACAAAAAAATGGTCAGGCTCAAAACCTGGCTCAAAACATGGTCAATCTTCTTCGGATAGATTATGGGATAGAACTTTCACATGTATGCTGACTACTATTACACTGATCACAGTGCTGGTTCTTTTGAAATAGTAATGCATAAAGCAGCAGCTTCACTCAACAAAACATTCACTATTTGCAGCTGACAAAAAAATCTAACTTCATTATAAATGAAAACTGCTTAAGGTATAGATTTGTCTACCGAAAGAACAAAAATTAAAAATATCATAATTAAAGAAATTCTTAATATTAAGTTTAATTTTAGCTGAATCAACTTTTTCTAATTTCAACATTTTCTAATGTCGCTGTGTGGAAAAGGATTTGACTTTCAAAAAATAGTTGTCATTTTTTATTAAGATAAAAAATTAGATAAATGAACACAGTTTTAGCTTCAATTGCTTAGAAGAGAAGAAATATAAATTGTGGCTTTGTAACTAGCCAAGTCACCTGCCGTCTTTCTTAACTTCTCAGGGCCTCATTTTCATCTGTAAAACGGGGAGAGTAACAGTACTACCTCATGGGTAACTGTGAGAAATGAAGTAACACACAAAAATTATCCCTTTTGGGCTAGAAACTGCTCCATAAAGGATGGCTGCCATTATTAGCATCATGATGGTGATGAGGACGATGACTATTATTATTGCTATTTAAAAATATTTATAAATATATAACATTATATATTAAATATTATAATATTTAAAACATATAATATATATTAATATTATATAATATTAAATATAATGTTTACATATTCTTGGCAATTGTTTGGTTTTTCCTAACTTGGTAATAACTTCAATGAACAGAACCTAAGTATCTAGAATTCCAAATTACCTGTTATTTTTACCCTCTTACTTTTTTATTCAAGGAGAGAATGACAAATTAAAAACTGACTATTGCAGGCATTTAGTTAAAACACCTTCCCAGGGAGCCTGGGGACAGGTGTGCGTCGTCTCCACTGCTGTCACCTCTGACCACTGTGTAATGGTCTCTGGGGCTAAGGATGCTGGGGATGAACTTCCCTGCCTGCTAGTTCCACCGGGGCATCATCTAACCTCTCCAGGCCTGTGTCCAGTGGAGACATAAGCACATGTATTACAGGGTTACTGACAGGATCAAATCGAGGTATGATGAACTGGACAATGAGGGCCTCCTCATATATAATTTATAAACATTTCTTCAAGGTTTTAAATAAAATAAAAGGATTCTCCATAATCCCTAAATCTACATGAAAATTCAGTTTTGCCGGCATTTTGGTGAATGAAACCTGGTGGATTAAGGACAAGAACACAAAAGGAGTCTCCCCCCACCCCACGCTCTTCATTCTTCATGTTCTCTGTTCTCTTTTGTTCTAATGCTTCTGCGGTATCTCTAATTTACATCTGTATCTCACTTCCTTTCGGAAATAGCTGGGACATAAATGACTTCAGCAGGCACTTTCTGGGGAAGCCCTCTGCCTGCTCTTGCAGAACACGAGCGCCACCACTCACACGGTGTCACCAGCCCTGCATCGGCTACTCCACACAAACAAGAAGGGACAGCTGTGACGGCACTCCTGGGCTCGCAACTCAGTGTGCACTGCTATCAGGGAAGGATGGGAGAGTAACCCAATAAAGGAGACTAGTCAGCACTTCTTGCCATCTTCACTCAAATGTCCGTCTCCTGTACTGTGTGAATGACAATTATTTTAGTAGCTGTTTTCACCTTGAAATAGAATCAAGAATTTTATTTTTCTTAGTATCAAACACTTCTTTATGCTTCCCTTACTGTTCACAGTAAGGAAGTCCAGACACAAGCAGGGGTGTCGTAGGTCTGCAGCAGGAATAGGCTCTGCAGCAGAGCCCTAAGAGCGTCAACAAGTGTGCCTCAAAGCGCACCACAAAACGGGGTGCCCGGCAAACCCACAACCAGAGGCGAGGAGGGCCCTGGTGAGGGATCCGGAACCAGCACACCCACGTGACACCCACAGGCTGCAGTCACAGGCACCGTGAGATCCTACACCCCAGGTCAAAGGTGTGGACTGGGACACAGCTGGGAACCTCCTCCAGCCTAAAGCTTCCTCGAGGATGCCAAACAAACAAGAGGAGACACATTTTAGCAAGTCTAGTGTCAGAAGTGCATATAAACTATAAGGAACTCCACGTAGTTCATCCTGACTGGGTGCTTTCTCCCAGCTCCTCCCTCCTAAGAGGCTCTGCACCCGCTCCCAGTGTTCCAGACCCCAGGGAGCCAGAGGACAGGCCTGCAGGCCTCCTGCTTACGCCCCACCTGGACCTGAGGACCGAACCCTCCACCTGAGGAGTCCTGTGGGTGCGGACAGGCCCCCAGGCCTTACGGCACTTTCACTGCGCTGTGGGGGCTCCAGCCCAGCTGGGGGAGAACACGCAGCCTAATAAGGAGGAGAGAAGAGAGGCCTCAGGGGCAGAATGCTGATTTTAAGCAAGTGAACTTGCAAAAACATGCCAACAGCAGGGAAACTCTTCCCTCTGAAACTAAACAGACAAAGACACTATTTTAGCTCCTCCACTTTTTGGGCAGGCTGTTGCCCACAAGAGACAGGTGCGACGCAGGGACTCTCCATTATCAGCCTGCAGCGAGACCCAGAGCTGGAATGTCCAGCCCCGGTCTACACCTCTCTAATGAAGGTAAAAGACTCTGCCTATAACATAATTTCAGTAATGCAGCCTCACAAAACCAGAAAGTGTTACTAGCACCTATTCATGATCCACAATGAAATACAGGTTTTTGCATATAATATGCCACAACCGTGTCCTTGGTTTGTCAGCCACAAGAGACACTCGGTCAAATTCATTTATTCTATACTATACAAGTCATTGAAAAACGGATGCGCTGTCCTTCCCACATAGGCCCCCTGAGATACTGAGTACACCCCCCACACACAACACACACACTCACATGTCCTCCACCGTGATGTCCTTCAGGATCTGGCAGTAATCCACATTCCACACAGCCTGGTCGTCCCACACCTTGGAGGCCAGCAGGATCGCCCCCAGAACGATTCGCTTCCAGTTGGCTGGACAGATGTCTATCTCTGCATAGGTTAAAAGTCTTTCAAGGTATACCTGGGAAGACAGGAAAACGCCAGAGCTAAAGGACTCGAGGTGCTTTCTCTCACACACTAGCCCACATAAAATTCTAAAACTGTTTACCATTTCACCAGCCTTTAGCCAGGGATGTAGTACTTGATCATACTCATTTTCAACAAGTCACAGGGCTCAGCGAGTCTGACGTCAACGGGCACACTCTGCACCTGGACAGTGTGGACGCAGCTGCAGCGTAAGAGACTCCCGGCAGGAACACGCTCCAGGAGCCACACTTTCTACCTCACTCTATCAACTAGATATCAACACAAATTCAACAGACAACAAATGTGCCAACAAAGAGAGCCATGAATGTGAAGGAAATGAACCTATCTTTTTTTCTATCTGTAGTTTTTCTTAATTAAACTTTTTATTTTGAGGTAATTGTAGATTTACATGCAATGTTGATAAATCCATTTCTTCATTGTGGAAAAATATATATAATATAAAATTTACCATTTAACCATTTTTAAGCGTACACTTCTGTGGCATTAAGTACATTCACATTGTTGTGAAATTATCACCATCCATCTCTATTTCCAGAAGTTTTTCATCATCCAAAACTGCAACTCTGTACCTATGAAACAACAACTTGCCATTCTCCCTCCTCCCACCCTGGCAAACAACATTCTACTTCTTGTCTCTATGAATCTGACTATTCTAGGTACCGTATACAGGTAGAATCAAAACTATTTGTCCTTTCGTGACTGGCTTATTTCACTTAGCATAATGTCCTAGAGGTTCATCCATGTTGTAGCATGTATCAGAATTTCCTTCCTTTTTAAGGCTGAATAATATTCCATTATATGTATATATCACATTTTGTTTATCCATTCATCCACTGATGGACATCTGCGTTGTTTCTTCCCTTTGGCTACTGTGAATGTTGCTATAGTGAACACTGGTGTACAAATATCTGTTCAAGACCCTGCTTTTGATTCTTTTGGGTATGTACCCAGAAGTAGAATTGCTGGATCATACGGTAATTCTATGTTTAATTTTTTAAGGAACCACCATACTATTTTCCACAGTGGCTACACCATTTACATTCCCACCAGCAATGCATAAGAGTTCCAGTTTTTCTACATCCTTGCCAACGTTTGTTATTTTCTGTTTTTTTGATAGCAGTCATCCTAACAGGTGTGAAGTGGTACCCCATTGTGGTTTTGGTTTGATAAACCCATTTTAAATAGTTACAATGAAATAGTTTCTGCTGAAGTTGGAAAATGAAACCAAAATAACATAGGATTTCTAAATTGGCATGATTTAGTTTGAAGATAGACATCAGAAATGCCCACAAAACCCATCAATTAAGTTAGGTCACAAGGTAAGAATGTCTCCTACAGTTTCCTTTAGCAAGCGTGTTTGTTAGTATGTTTCACACTTCTTTGAGCCATGGAATTATTATATCTACAGTTTTTTATCAAATACATTTACAAAGTAGAACTACTGCATCAGAAAGAAACAAACGAAATTAATCACCCATTCTTTTTAAAGAACTTGCTTTCTAAGGCAGATGAAATCTACGTAGTGTCAGAATTATTCACAGCTTATAATGTCTGTAAAGTCTTAAATATTACAACATGCAAAAAAAGGCATGTGTGGAAAAGGGAATGTTAAATACACAAATAAAATATAGGTTATTTTTGGCTAAACAATATCAATGTTCACAAATAGCACGGGAAAAGTTAAAAAAAAAAAAAGGAAGAATCCACAACTGTTCTATCATTAGGGCTTTGGGGAGGAGGCTGCACTTCAGAAAGTTCTTGAGAAAGAGGGTAATTAACAGATTGATTGGGAGAAGTTTATTAAATGACGTGAATACATCAGAAGAGGATGACGCCAGAAGCAGACTAACAATTACACAACAACAAGGTCCCAGGATGAGAACAGACAAATGAGAGGTGTGGTCGAACAAGTGGACTTAATCCATTATTTACTGTCTAAGCACGGAGCACTCACTCTCTGCAGGCACTATGCTGAACACTGCGGACAGGAGGGGTGGTGCTGACCGCCTCGGCTGGAAAGGAGCAGAGCTGACGGGAAGAGGCCCTCCGGTTACTGAAGTGGTCCTAACAGAGAGGACCAGTGCTTGAACAGGGAACATGACAGAGAAGACGAGAGGCCTAGTCCAGAGATTCCAGTAAGCCCAGCAACCTCAGAAGGTGGACTGCTGTGGGAGACTTGCAGCCTCTGCAGCTGGATGGGTGATGCCCCTAAGACTGGGTGCACAGGGCAGCAAGAAGTTGGTGAAGGATGATTCCGAGTCTGACTTGGGACATTTTATGTCTGAGCCATCCCAGAGGATGCCACGCAGGAAGGGCACATGCTGGGCTGGAGCTCAAAGGCAACAGCAATGAGATAGAAATCTGGGAGTCCGAGACATACAAACAGAATTAAGCCTGGGCGTGGATCTGATGACCTGGGAGAGGGGCAGAGAGAGACAAGAAAGGGCCAGGCCTGAGCCTTGAGAGCCCCTCCTGTGTTAACGTCTGGAGGGAGGAATAAAATCTGGTATGTTCTGCTTTTCAGTCTTGTAATAGTTTGGAGAAGAATCTACAAGGCAAAGCTAGGTGACTGTAAGTGCCTGAATTGGGCTTATAATATTATACAGGGCATAGGAGAAGGAAATTGAAGTGGTCTCTCTCTCAGTAAAAAGTGAAACAAGCGCAGCAAGCACACTCCACACAGTGACTGTGTGGGTGGAGAAGGGCAGAGGAGGCAGCAGGGATGGGGTATTGAGAAGAGAGAGTGGAGGGAGAGGGAGAAGAGGGAGAGACGGGGAGAGGGGAGGGAGCAGAGAGAAGAAGGGAGGAAGGAAGGGAGGGAGGGAGGGAAGGAGAAATGACCCTTAATGGAAGCAAAATGCTGGGCGGATTAAGAAAAGTCCACCAGCTAGCAGCTCCTCCGCAGAGCCTCCCCTGGTTCCCTTCATCCCTAAATCAGCGGCTCACATGCTCCCTGCAAAGCAGCAGGAGATTCCTATGGCTTCTTTAGCCAGTCTGCACCAGTCTGCTGTCCACGAAGCAGCGGCAACGGTGAACGCCAGCTGGAGAGGGGGCTCGGAACCTTGTCTGCCTCTTCCCCTGAAATAGGGGCTTGGCCAAGATCGGGGGGTTGGTATTCAACTGTTTGCTGAACAATAGATGAATAAGGGTTCTTTTGCTTAGACAGGTTATTGTTCTATTTTCCAAGCTTCATTAATGAAAAAGCATTCTTGTTTTTAATCCTAAAAGCCTAGATTCTTACACTAATCTCAGATAGCAGGTGTTCCCCAGAATGGATCAGGGGCACTGTACTAAAGGACAAAGTCTAACTCACGAGAAGAAATCACTAACACATTTCAAAGACAAAACAGCCAACAAACTGAGACAAGGCCCTACATTTACCGAAAAGTAATGAAACAGAAACCATTACACGGCGGGCCTGCCTTGACTTCCCCTGGTTAATGTGGGTGACCCTCCCACGTGCCCCCCTGGTCTGCGTATCTCAGGACAGGTAGCTGCCTTCTTACTGGTCTCTCCCCTAGTGACCAAAAGTTCCCTGAAGACAAGGTCCATGTCTCTCTCCCACTATGTGCCCAGCGTCTGGCATCATGCTAGGGCAGGGCGTGGGCCCTGACTGCTGGCTCAATGGACACACGTTCCTGCAGAAGGAACAAGGGACAGCATCTCCAGAGGAGCTCTGGCTCTGGAACACAGCTACAGGAGGTGGATTTCTTGTGTAAGGGACTTAGCTAACAAATAATGGCATTCAGGAAAAGGAAGTGAATTTACAAAGACAGAGTGGATTCAAAGGTAACACCGAGTCCCTGGTTTGTGAGCCAGGTGCCGTGGTGAACAATGAAGTCAGAGGAGACAGCTCCCGAGGAAGGAGTCCACTCAGCTGTGCTGAGCCCAGGCCGTAGGGAGGACCTTCAGATGAGCCCAGGCAGTTCCGAAGCATGGCTCTAACTGCACTATATGGACCTCTGTGCGAGTTTCCACACATCTGCCGTTGAACAGTAACAGCATTTGGTGGTGACAATCAGTGGTGGAAAAAACTAGGGCACTGAATAGAGCCCACGAATCTTTTCAATTTTTAATGGCATGCATTACACTAAATGAGCAGAAAAGGTGAGCTAATGTTCTAGACCATGATTTTTATTTGTGGGAAAATCGTAATTCTTCAGGTAAAGATCCAGGCCAGACCGCTTGAGACTCCAGACTGCATTATTTTATAAAGGTGGACAACTAACTCTTCTCATTCTCTACCAAGGAGAGAGTCAGAAAAAAGTGTAACAAAACTGTACTAAGAGCATAAGATTGAGACTGGATCTAACTAAGCCTCCAGATTTTTAAAGCAATAGAAAAAAGAGGCTGTGAAACAATCTTGGCCCGAATCCCTAAGACTCTAGTCCTTTATATTATAGACACGAGCTATGCAAATCTCTCCAAGCTCTCCCCTGAAATAGATTCTCACCCGCTTGGTGCAAAAAAGTGGCTACTCAATCTTCTTCTTACTTACTTTACACCTTAGTTGATAGATATTAATAAATACACTAGATGATATTTAAGATAATATTTAATGTTTGAAAAAAACCAACAGGCATCTATCATATCTGATATCCCATTAGGGCTAACTAAAGGAATTAAAAATAATAGTACTCTCCATTACCCAGCAAAGGCAGCTGTCATGCTGGGAGATAACACATTCACAATAAGCTCCACTTAATAGCATGTAATTTAGCAGAACTTGCCAGTAAAGCTATATTCAAGGATCAGCTACAATTTCTTTAGTAAACTCCCACTTGGGTATGTGAATTTCCTGCCAAGTAAAATAATATACAATTGATTTTTTTTCTAAACAATATCCCTAGACCATTGCTAATAGGACACTCTTGCTCAATTAAATTTTCAGATTTAAATTTATGAGAAGGACTATCCTAAGGAGTCTCTAGAGAATACAGGTTAGTGAGCAATTATAGAGCATTCAGTTGACTGCACAAAACAAAACTGTTCAAAGGCTTGGGGGGAAATAAAATGCAAATTCATGGAATCAAGGATATGTGTAACCAAAACCCCGATGACGCTGAAATTATTCCAATCCAATTTTAAAGAGTAACGCTAGGCCAGTTAATCTTAGAGTCTCTATCACCCAGAGTTTAGCCAGCTGACAACTTCACCACTGCTTCTTATTTGCTAGCAATTGGAGAAATACATGCATGAGATATTTGGACTTGTCACTGAATAGGTACCATGTGAATAACAGTTTTTGACTTCCTTAGAAACTATTAAAGTGACCCAAAAAGGGAGTCTTGGGCTCAGAACTGAAGATTCCACAGGTCACTTCATCATCAGAGAACCAGCCTCCAAAAGGCACTTTTGGGGCTGCTACCAAGGGGCACGGTGGCAGAGGCACCGGTGGCCGTGCAGCAATGACTGGACCCTGCCCAGGCCATCCAAGCCGGGACCCGTGACTGGTGTTCCTGACACACTGAGCTAACACTCTTTCCAGTCACAAGTAACACGTCACCTAAGGAGGCAGAGCCTAACGTCCCTCCTCAAGGGTGGGCTGCACACAGCCGCTTACTTCCAAAGAGGACAGCTGGAAAGTGGACAAACAGTAACTTCACACTGGACGACCCTGACCACCGCCACCCCAGCCAGGAGATCGAGGCTACTGTCAACAGTGATCAGTCACGCAGACAGCATGGCCCTCCCACAGGATGGGATTAAATGGAAACCTCCGCAGTTCTTCTCCCCACAACACACAATCTCAGTGTCCTCACGAGAAAAACAGCAGATAAATCCCAATTGAGGGACATTCTACAAAATACCTGATCAGTACTCCTCAAAACTGTCAAGATCATCAAAAACAGGGAAAGTCTGAGAAACCAGTACAGCCAGGAGGAGCCTAAGTAGGCAGGACAACTAAATGCTAAGGAGTGTCCTGGAGGGGATCCTGGAAAAGAAAGGGACAACAGGCAAGAAGAAGGAAATCTGAATAAAGCATGAACTTCGTTAATAATAACATATCCATATCAGCTCATTAACTGTAACAAATATATTACACTAATATAACATGTTAATAAGATATATTATATGATATAATATTATAGATGTTAATAAACTGGGTGTGAGGTATATGGGAACTCTCTGAACCAGCTTCACAATTTTTCTGTAAATCTAAAATAAAAAGTTTATTTTAAAAAATACATCTATGAAAATGAATACGAAATATACCAAAACTTACACAACACAGCTGAAGCTTAGAGGAAATTTATTACTGTAAGTTCCTGTATTAAAAAGGGAGGATCTCAAACATCAATAACCTAACTTCTTACCTTAAGCAACTAGAAGAAGAGCAAGCTAAACCTAAAGCAAGCAGAAGGATGCAATTAATAAAGATTACAGTGAAAATAAATGAAATAAATAGAAAAACAGAGAAAACCAACAACACTGAAAGTTGGTTCTTCGGAAAGACCAACAAAATTGAGCCTTTAGTTAGACCAATCAAGAAAAAAGGGAGAAGACTCAAATTAGTAAAATCAGAAACAAAAGGGGGCATTACACAGACTTTCAGAAATAAAAAGGATTATAAGGGAATTCTATGAACAACGGTATGCCAATAAACTAGATAACAGAAGAAATGGACAAATTCCTAGAAAGCCACAAACTGACTCAGGAAGAAACAGACGATCTGACTAGACCTGTAACAAGCAAAGAGATTGAATTGCTAATGTAAAAACCTCCAACAGGGCTGCCGGGTGGCACAGTGGTTAAGTTCACGCTCTTTGGCGGCCTGGGGTTCGCAGGTATGGACCTACGCACCGCTCATCAAGCCATCCTGTGGTGGCGTCCCACATACAAAAGAGAGGAAGATGGGCACAGATGTTAGCTCAGGGCCAATCTTCCTCAGCAAAAAGAGGAAGATTGGCAATGGATGTTAGCTCAGGTCAAATCTTCCTCACCAAAAAAAAAAAAAAAAAAAAACCACTTCCAACAAAGAAAAATCCTGGCCAAGATGGCTTCAGTGATGAATTCTACCAATATTTAAATAAGAATTAATACCAATCCTTTTCAAACCCTTCAGAAAAACAGAAGGAGAAGGAACACTTCCCAATTCATTCTATGAGGCCAGTATTATGCTGATTGAAAAACCATAGATATCACAGGAAAACCAAAGACCGATACCCCTTACAAATATAGACCCCAAAATCCTTAACATACTACTAGCAAACCAAGTTCAGCAACATACAGAAAGAATTATCTACCATGACCAAGTGGGATTTATCCCAGGAATGCAAAGTTGATTTAACAGACCAATAGAATAGAGGACAAAAACCACATGATCAACCTCAAAAGACGCAGAACTACCATTTAACAGAATCCAGTACTCTTTAAAGAGATAAAAATACACTCCACAAATTAGGAACAGAAGGGAATTTCCTCAATCTGATAAAGGACAGCTACAAAATACCCATAGCTAACACCACATTCTATGGAGAAAGTCTGAAAGCCTTCCTCCTAAGATCAAGAACAAGACAAGGATGTGTATTCTCCATTTCTCTTCAACACTGTGCCGGAGGTTATAGCCAGAGCAATCAGGCCAGAAAAAGAAAGAAAAGGCAGCCAGATTGGAAAGGAAGAAGTAAAACTATCTCCATTTGCAGATGACATGATCTTACATATATAAAATTCTAAGGAATCTAGTAAAAAACTATTAGAACTAAAAATGAGTTCCGCAGTATGGAAGAATACAAGATCAATCTACAAAAATAAACTGTATTCCCATACATTGGCAATGAACAATCTGAAAATGAAACTAAGAAAACAACTGCACTTACAATAGCATGAAATAGAATTAAACACCTAACAAAAGAAGTGTAAGATCTGTACACTGAAAACTACCAACACTGTGGAAAAGACATTGAAGGAAATCTAAATAAATGGAAAGACACCTCGTGTTCGTGGATCGGAGGACTTAGTATTGTTAAGACTACAATATTCCACAAAATGATCCCAGCTAGTTTTGTTTTTTTGTTTGTTTTACAGAAACTGACCAGCTGATTTTAAAATTCATTCGGAAATGCAAGGGTAACAGAATAGCCAAAATAACCTTGAAAGAGAAGAACAAAGTTGGGAGAGTCATATTTTCTGATTTCAACTACTCAGCTATGGTAATCAAGACAGTGTGTGGTATTGACATAAGGATATTCATATTGATCAATGGAATAAAATTGGAAGTCCAGAAATAAACTTTCACATTTACTGTCAACTGATTTTTGACAAGAGTGACAGACAATTCAATGAGGAAAGGACAGTCCCTTCAACAAATGGTGCTGGGACGACTGGATATCCACACGCAAAACAATGAATGTGAACCCCTACCTCAAAAAAAACCCCAGCTCAAAATGGATCATAGACCTAAATGTAAGAGGTAAAATTATGTAACTCCTAAAAGAAAACACAGGAGTAAATCACACGACCTCGGGCTATGCAATGGTTTCTTAGATACAACAACAAAAGCACAAGTGACAAAAGAAAAAAATATATAAATTGGGTTTCACAAAAATGAAAACTACGTTACAAATGATACCACTAAGAAAGTGAAATGACAACCCAGAGAATAGGAGGAAATACTTGTGAATCATATATCTGACAAGGGGCTTGATCCATATCCAGAACATACAAAGAACTCTTTACAACTCTTAATATTCTTACAATAAAAAGACAACCCAATTCAAAAATGGGCAAAGAATTTGAAGAGACATTTCTCCAAAGAAGATATACAAATGGCCAAAAAATACATGAAAAGATCTTCATCAATCATTAGGGAAATGAAATCAAAACTATAATGCGAGAATACTTCACACCCACTAGAATGGCTAAAATCGAAAAGACAGACAATAACAAGGTTGAAGGATGTGATGTGGAGAAACTGGAACCCTCATAACATTGCCAATGGGAATGTAAAATGGTGCAGCCATATTGCCAGGTTGTTCCTCAAAAAGTTAAGACACAGAGTTACCATATGACCCAGCAATTCCACTCCTAGGTATATACCAAGAGAAATGAAAATATATACCCACTCAAAAACTTGTATACAAATGTTCACAGCAATATTATTCACAACAGCTAAAAAACAGAAACAACTCAAATGTCTATCAATTGATGAATGAATAAACAAAGCACGGTATATCCATAAATGGAATATTATTTGGCAATAAAAAAGAATAAAATACTATACTTGTCACAACGTGGATGAACTCTGAAAACATTAAGGCAAGTTAAAAAAAGCCAGTCACAAAAGACCACACATTATATGAATCCATTTATATGAAACGTCCAGAATAGGCAAATACATAGAGACAGAAAATAGCCTAGTGGTTACCTATGCCTGGGTAGGGGTTGGGAATGGGGAGTGACTGCTAAATGGTAAGGGGTTTCTTTATGGGGTCATGAAAATATCCTGAAACTAGGTGGTGGTGATGGTTGCACAAGATACTAAAAAAGACTGAAGTGCTAACTTTAAGTGGGTGGATTTTCTGGTGTGTGAACCATAGCTCAATAAAACTATAAAACATAAGGAATTACTAAGAAGGCAGTGTACCTCCTCTTGTCCGGTTAGTGCTCACTGTGCCACCTCCATTTCTTGTCGTTGCCCTTTTCTCGACGCCCGACTCCTCTCCATCAATCACGGACGCCTTCTCCCTCCCACTGCCCATCGGCGCAGCTCTCCAGACAGAACCCACCTTGCAGGCAACCCTCAATCGGGCTGGGTGGAGCGACGTCCCCCCAGCTGAAGACCAGGCCGCCCTCCCTTCAGGATGCTCACTCTAAGAGCGTAAGCAGGGGAAGACAGGCCCGAGGCTAAGGGTATTAAACCACTGGGGAGGGCTGCATGCGAGCAAGAAGCTCCGGAACGCCCCTACCTTTCGGGCAGAGTGTGAGGAACAGCAGCTCTACTAACTTCAGCCGGCAGGCAGCTACTCCTGCGCTTGCTTTACACATGTAACAACTACTTATTGAGCATTTATCATGTACCAGGCTGTGTTCCAGGTGCTGGTCACATCGCAGTGAACCAAACAGACAAAAAAATTTAAAAAATCCTTTTCATGGAGCTTCTATTATAAACAAAATAGAATAAATGAGTTAAACCTAAAGAATGTTCATTGGTGGTAAGTGCTGAGGAGAAGCACAAAGCAGGACCTGATGAGAAGGGAATGTAGGGAGAGGCTGCAAATTCAAAGGCTGCGAGCCCTTTGAGCAAAGGCTTGAAGGGGGGCAGGGAGGCGCCCCGCACACATACAGAGGAGCCGAGCGCCACCCTCCTGAGGCAGGCACATGTCTGGTGTGTTCAGGAACAGCAAGAGGGCGAGCGGCTGGAGCAGAGTGACGGGGGGAGGGGAGCTGAGATGAAGAGGAGGCCTAATCCTGCTGGGGCCTGTAGGCCACTTGAGGGCTTTCCTATGTTTTCCTCTGAGGAAGGTAGGGGACCACTTGGAGGTTTTGAGCTGAGGAGAGTACAGAGTGAGAAAAATAATGGCTCAGGACAAAGCCCTGGGCCCCTTTCTCCTGTCACCTCTGCGTCATGACCAATTGTTCTAAGGGTGAACATCTGAGCCCAAAGGAACTGAGCCAATCAAAATTCATCCCCTCTTCAAAATCTGGACTAAACACAAGGGGCTGAGTTAGCCGGCCTTGGGCCCTAAAGGAAAAAGCGGTGCCGAGTCAGGGTTGGGACAGCTACTTCTCGGCCACGCCCGACCAGCAGCCGGCCTGAAGGTTAATGTTGCAGACCCACAGCGGGGAGCAGAGGCGAGATGAGGCAGCCCCAGGGAGACAGAGGGAGAGAGGACCCTGGTGTTGATCTCACTGTACGCCTGATGCGCTCCCGGTCCTAGAGGACAAGGGGTACATGGGCCTCCCGACCTTCCAGCACACCTCCCTCTGCCTTGGCCTCTTTGTGTGGGTTTCTCAGCCCTATAACCGAAGATCCCTGGCTTAGACAGGCAGTGAGCTATATCTGTCATCCAAGCACCACATGGGACTAAAATGGGTGTCTGTTCACAGCTCTAAGTATAACCCAGCTCAAAGAACCCCTGAGAGAAGGAATGGGATGCATGGAGGGGCAGCTGGACCTGAAGGCCTTCTGCCCACCTCACCACAGTGACTCTGGCTCCCCACAGCTCTCCCTGGGGTGCCCCATCATAAATCAGTAAGATGTAATTCAATTACCTCACCCTCTTTTTAATTTCCTCACGAGTCAGTAGCAATAGGAGAATAGGATTTTAGCACATCCTGCAAGGCTAAAAAAATATACTTAGTGATATTAAGTTACTGTAACTCTTTTAAAACGAAGTTAACTAAGCTGTGCAATATTTGCTTTGGGTTAACCAGGTTCGAGGTGTCTGAGGTACTGGCCGCTCTCTCACCACAGGCAGGCTGCAGTCTTGCTCCTTGTGGGCAGCAGCGCCAGAGCTAACGGCTGTCCTTCCCTCCCCCACCCCTGCCTCCTCCTGGGCCGCAGGCCAAGACGCCTAGGATGCCCAGGAGAAAAGCAGAGATTAATGCATCTCTGTCAACTCTAGCCCGGACCTGTTCTGAATGGCTGTTTCTAACTCTAGGGGCCCCAAGAGAAGGAAGAAGAATTACACAAGGGTCTTGCTCAGAGCACACATCTGTCTGCCTTCTGCTCACAGGCACGCAGGCTGACTTGTGGCCAACACAAGCGGTGGCAGCCAGAGGATCGTCTGCAGTGCTGTACCCACTGCACGGGACCCCGGAGCTGCTCATCTGTAGGCTGTAACCAACAAGACCCCCAAACAAGCTAATCTCCTGCTAAGCCACTGGTGTATCTAACAGGACAGTGAAGATTTCAGGAGTTATAATTACTGACACATACGCACCCTCCACTAGTGCCACAAAGACACAAACTACCCAACCTTCCCGTGCCCAGGGGGCAGGGGCGTGCACTGTGGAAGTTCTCTCCACGTCTCTGCAGAAGCCGGGAGGCTGCAGGATCAGAAGTCAGGCCCGAGTCCTCCACAGGACACTGACCTTCCCCTCCACGGATGAATCTAAACAATAAGGCGCTATTTGGGTCACAGTCGGGTCATCATTTTCTCAGGAATTCAAGGTAAAACAATCCCCACCACATTCCACTTGCAGTAGCTTCAAAATGCACCTCTCTTCTGGGCAGGAATTTAAGTATTACTCTCTCCCATGGTTTCACCTGATTTTCACACCTCCTTTTCCCTTCGTCGCAATTTCCCCACATAAAAACTTCAACCCTGTTGCGTGTTATTGTAAGAACTGGAAATCCTATGGGGGAACAAAGCTGGGCAATAAATATACTTCTCCATGATGACATAATAACCTATAATCATTCCAAATCACCTAATGACTACTTGTTGAATGTCTGTTTTACCCTTAGGCGGCAAGTTTAATGAGAGAAGGAATGAACAAACAAATGATGAATTGACTAATTAATAAACAAGCACACAGGTTTACTGTTGACAGCTGGGAGCACAAAGCTCTGAGTGTGGCAGAGGTACAAAGGTCCTCAGGGGGCCTGTAAACTTCTATTAGACAATAATCTCTTCTCAGAAACTACAGGGAACGGCTCTCTGGTCTCCCCCCGGGACAGCGCATTCACAAGCAGAGCACACTTCCTACCTGACTGGACACAATGTCAGAGAGCAGTGACAACGGGCTCCATGGTCAAATCTACTTCCCAAATGAGACCTGACCTAAAGAGTCCCTAAAGTTTTAAGAATCTAAATAAGATTATAGATTTTTATCTCTTACTTGAGTCTTAAAGTGCAGATTACCTCCATGTGTGGTCTCTGAAGATCTTACAGATACATATTTACACAGAAATCACAAAAGAGAGGCTAGCAATATACAGCAGTGCTTCCTACATAGGTCTTAATGTAGGACGTGTGTGGCTCATATCTTATTAATGTTATTAAAACCTTTGTGGGGAATCAACCACAGGAACCCAGAGGGTAACAGGGAGGGGTGGCCCGAGTCCTTCTTAAAGACCTCCTTTAGCTGATGTTTTCCTTACTTGCATTTAATATTCCAGCATTTATTGGTTTTGAATGTGAGCTGACAAATGAACTTTAGGTGGGGACTGTGGAACAGACTTGATGGCCTCCTCTGGGAGATGCATACGCTATTCTCCCAGCAAAACAGACAACCCTGAGGCCGAAGCCACAGTCCCCGAGGGCACCTGGTGAGGATCCCTGGTTCGAATCCCACTCCCCTGACCAGCAGGGTGGCCACAGCCATCCGGAAGACACTCACCAGGGTGACAATGGCACATTCAGCCGTCAGCTGAGCAGCACTGAACAGCGTCCGAACAAACCGGTAAATCTGCTTCTGCTCGGGGGTATGTTTGTCGTAATCTGGCGGCACTTCGGATTTCTGGGAAGGAAATACGTTCAGATGACCAGCCCCCCAATAAGAGCAAACAAGAATAAAACAATACCATGAAATGCGAGGAGGAGGAGATTACCGAAAGAGGGTGAAGGTTTTCATCAAAAATATCTAAGAGCATCCTTCCATCTGGGTCCCTAGTGGGGAAAATAAGAGAAAACAGAGTTTATGTTCTGCAAGAATGAGTGTCATTCACAATAAAACAAAAATATATCTTGATTCAACTGTATTTCAAGAAACAGAAGGCAGTGCTAAATGTAAGAGATGCTGTTGGTTATTCATGAATAACAATTTGTTTTTCTTGGGTATAATATTTAATCATTTTTGTTTGAATAGTCCATGAAATAAAGGTTATGAACTATATTCAGTTGAATTAACTTAAGTAAAAAATCTAGATTTTCATTTTCTGAGTTTTCAAATGAATCTGATCTAAACAAGTGACTTAAATTTCTTTAACATCTTGTTTCTGAGCAAAAGCTGATGGATCTGATTAAACCATCACAACATTGTGGTTGACGAAAAAGAAGTCCAAGAGTAAGAACGAACATTCAGCGTTTCCTCGAGATTAATCTGAAGTTTTCACAACTTAACCACTGCATTAAGAGTTTCACAATTTTATACTGAAAAACAAGACGCGACACGTAGAAAAGCTTAACTCAATAACCTACAAACCTATAAAAGAACGGCTGGTTGTTACCAGGCTGGTAAACTCAGAGAACCATGTAAAGGGGAGGCTTTCATGGTAAGCACAGAGCTCGGGCAGCAGGGTCCTGTGGGACCATCCATACCTCACCAGTGACAGCTCTACTTCCATCTGTTTTATGTCATTTGAGTTTTGCCAAAAAATTTTTCTTTAAAAACCCAATTTGGAAACCATCGCTTCTCATAACAGCATATAATTTCCACAGTCTGTGCTTCCAATGTCAACTTGGCTCATGAATATCAGAAGGCTGCAGACCTATCCCTAACACATCCATCACAGCAAACGCAAACACTACAATTCCCGCTCTATAAATTTACTGTCTGCATAAAAGATAAAGGAAAAGCGTAACAAAACAGCTCAATTTTCATCACTATATTTGCACAATAAGAACTGTTTTCAAAGCTTTGGGCATTCGTACCTGTGCTCATTTCACTAGCCTACAGGACACAGGCAGCCTGGTTAGATAAACCCAAGTAAAAGAAAGGTTCACCCTGGCAGGACCCGACAGCGGGGTCTGAAAACATAAAGACACCTCCTTCTGGGTGCACCTGGTCACACTCCCTTGTATGATGACCCCAGCTGTGAGGAATCAGCTGACCCCTCATCTCACGAACAGCCTACAAGACACTCAAGGAGCTGTGTGGGAGACAAAGCCTGGACCAGCACCCCATGTCCTGGGGCAATTCAGCCCTGTTCAATTTTCCTGACGAATAAGAAACCCCAAAAAGCCATCGAGTCCTCTAGAGAAACATTTATCAGAAGTAATTTTAAAAATGAAATTGTAGGTTCAAAAATATAAATGAGGATTAAGAATTTAAGCTAAAACAACTCTGGAAAAAACTGACTCCTCTGAGAAGTGAGTTTTCCTCTCACTTCCATTAAAGCCATGTACCCCAGCTGAAAAGTGCTGTCTCTATCACACTCACAGGCCTTTCAGCAGCTCCAGAAGTGTGGCCAGCACAATTTATCAAGGAGAAACGCTGCACAGTCATGCCACCTCTTCCCGAGAGATCTCCAGGCTACATCTGTAAATTTATCATGCATGTTTACAAATGCTCACTTTCTCAGCTGGACTTTCTCCACTTCCACTCAGTTAGTTTTGGCCCAATTTATCACCATTTAGCCGGGTAGAGCATATGATTAAAAGTCTTGGTGGTATATTGCTTGGGTTCAATTCCCCATTTCCCAATTTACTAGTTGAGTAATCTTAGGCAAATTATTTAATCTCTCTGTGCCTCAGTTTCTTTATCTGTAAAATGGAGATAATATCAGTATCACCTCATGCAGTTGTTATAAAAATTAAATGAGATAATGCATGTAAAGAGCTCGGTAAGTGCTTAATTGGGCTCTTATTATTATCAGCTATGGCTATAAATTAACTTTGGGATCCATAATAGCCTAAGAACTGAGAAATCACTTAGAGATGCTAATGCAAAACTCATTTGAGAACACATCTGAGTTTTACTAATGGCATTACATTGTTATTTAAGACTTGTGTGTTTAAAAGTTTGAACTACTATCACAGAAATAAGTAGCAAGACCAATCACTTTCATTGATGTTATTCTGGTTCAGGTTCAAAGTTCCAATGTCCTACATTTTGTAAATTCCTAAATCCAAAGTTCTCAAGCACCATAAAGAACTACGAATCACAATTACAATATGGAAAAAGGTCATTACAGAGAACACCCTTCCAGGTGTTTGCTTTCAGATATTTCTGTTTTCCCACAACACTGTGCATTAGAAGCTCTGTCATCCAACCTCCATGTCCCTGACTTTCCAGAACCCTCCCGTCTCCTTTGTAGAAGAGACTGAAGGCCTGTGGCCCCCACCGCACACCGCGAGATCCATGCTCACCATGAGGGCATGCTTGCTCCTAGACCTGGTTCACACCAGCTGTACTCGTTAACTATACTCATATAACATACATAAATGTCACAGTCATCAGTGAAATACAAGTGCAATGAGAGTGGCTTCGTTCTTACGAAAACCAAGAAGGATGCTCTGGAACAATCCAATAAAAGGAAATCACTAAAAATAAACCTGCTGTAGATGAGGTGTGGTCAAAACCGAAAAGATTCTACATTCAGATTGTTCAGCAAATGTCTCACGTTTTCTCATTACTGACAAAAAAAAATATGGAAAGGATGAATTAAGGTGTGGCTTATAAAAGCAAGACACTGATCCTCTAATCAGTGCCTCATGCTCGAAGCAGAAATCTGATGCCACATAAGAAAATTGTACTTTTACATGTTTTATGTTGAAATAAAATGTTAAAGGTAAATTTTTTAAATGAATTCTTATGACTCCCTGACTTTTTTACTTAACTGAACTACCTCCAGACTCACTTATCTCAGAGAGAGGGTTTCTACCACATTAAAATAGGTTATGTCTAAATTTATACCAAAATTTCCTCTACTGAATTAAAACTATGAATTAAACATTTTTTTCATGATAAAGTTGCACACAGTAAATTTTTAAAATAATATTTTATAAAAGAAAGAAAGTTCAAACAAATTACATGGAAAATAAAGAGTGAAGAGGAGGCCGCACATCATCAAGAAGCGTTGTCCTGTTTGCTGGCCTCAGACACAAACACCGTTTGGTTTCCTCGATTCAGAAGCAGGTCAGCACTCACCTGGACAGCATCGGGAAATCACACCAACCTCAGAAAGCCCATGAAAATACGAGCCAACCAGAACATAATAGGAACAGCTCGATAAAAGAGAACGTGTGACATCTTCAGCACAAACTCCCCAGCCACATACCTGTTTTTAATGTGGTAATATATGGCGAGAGCTACACTGCAAAAGAAAACGCAGGAGTTCAGTGTTTCATACGCACAGTCAAGATGCTACACAGTATCTGACATCAGTCTGACCGTAAATATTTAAATTTAAGTAAAAATCAAACGATACACCTTAACAGTCCCATTTAATTCAGGATGCTGACCAGGAAAATGCACTCTTCAAAGTAAATCAATCTGGCACTCATTTTCAGCAATTATTAAAACTTTTCCAGAAACACCAAAACTTCAAGTGATGTTTAGAAACAAATGTCTCTTTCTATCTGAAATTTAAGCTTTCCTCACTTGTAAAATACAGGCACCAAATAAAAAACAGGTGGTGCAAATTCAACACCTTTCGAAATTGCCAACTCAGTACCTACTATTTTAGATATTTCTACCATAAAATGTGAATATTAGCCACAGTGGTTTGCTTTTCTTCTCTTAAATCAGTAACCTCTTGGCAATCTGCCTAGCTTATTCATTCACTTGCTGAAGTGGTACATAACTCGTATTTGTAACACTACCTTAAAATGTTATTTGACATTTTAAAAGATCTGAATTTAATGAAGACATTCTCGTCCCCCAAATTTTTTTCCAATAATGTTTTTCTGATTATAAAATGTATTATATTCATATTTTAGAAATTTTGGAAAGTACAGAAAATATAAAGAAAAATAATCCCTCTACCCAAAGATGACTACTATTAGCTTGAGATATATAGATATCTACCTATATCTATACATTAGTGTAAACAAACAAGCTTGCAGCCTACTTTTATCCTCATTAACGTTTTTCTTACCATTAAAATATTCTTCAAAAACATGATGTTAAATGGCTGACTATATTCCATTATATAGTTGGATAATTTACTAACCACTCCTCTACAACTGAACATTTAAGTTGTTTCTAATACTTTGCAATTATAATCAACACTATAATGAATATCCTCACAGATAAATATTTGTGCAACCTATGACAATATTATTTCCATAAGAAAATATCCTGTAATTGGAATTACCTGACCTAAACTCACTAATACTTGTAAGGCTCCCCACATATATTGCCAAACACCTTTGTAGAGAAACCGTACCAGTACACTTCCCAGCAGAGTCTGTTTCACCTCACCCTTGCTGACACTCACCTTGAATGTTTTGAAAACATGTTCACTGGAAGAAAGCGTACCTGTTTTCAATTTGAGTTTCTTTAACCACCTATCAAGTTGACGGTTATTCGTGTTGACTGGCCAACTTTTCATTTCCTCTTTTGTCAACTGTCTAGATCCTTTCCCTATTTTTGTTTTACTTTAAAACTACTTAGAAGAGGCCAAAATTTACTTTTTAAGCTGCTAAGAACACAGCTAACTGGGTGTATCAGATTGTGTTCGGGGTCTCAGAGTGCAGAGACTGCCAGCCGGGCACCAACACGGAGGTGGAGGCTCAGTCCAGACATCTCAGCTCACGCGGCGGCACCCAAGCAGAGACTGGGCAGGCAGCCTGGACTCCAAATGGCTGAGACGGTTACCTGTGACTTAACATGACAACAGCTAATCTCACGCTATCAGACAAACACTTACACGCTTCCAAATCTCTCTCTCTCTCCAGCTCTACTCATTCGAATGAGTTCGGCTAAGTATCAAAAGCACTCAGGAGCAAATGGTAATTTATTCTTTTTCTCCTAACATCTTGAAAAGCATCTAAGCTGAAGGAACTGTCATTTGGGGTGAAACGGCTTCAGAATTTAAAATAATAATAACATGGTTTTCAAAGTGCTTTCACATACATTAACGGCCCTGCAATGGAAAACAGTAGACGTTACTGATTCTATTTTATAAATGAGGAAGTTCAGGTTCAGACACCAGGTGCCAGGACTTCTGACTTGTACAATGGTCTTGTGCCCTTTCATTCTACTGTGTTGCCTCTGGAAAACAGGAAGCAATTACTGTTTTATTCATTTAATAGTTATGTGTGATGACTGCTTTCCTAATCTTATGTCAGATTTGAACTGAACGTTTCATAGGATCAGGTGTGATGTAGCGATCAGTTTAATCGCTTTGACTGATTGAGAAAAAACGGTTCCTGCTTCCCCTCTGAGGGAGTGTGACCCAGGAAAATGTCCCTGGGCTGAAGTCAGGCCAACCTGGGTTCAAAACCTGGCTCCTTCCTTTATTCGAGTCATTCACCTCTCAGAGCCTGCGTGTCCTCATCTATAAAATCAGGACATTTTCAACCTACATCACAGAGTTGTTGCTATCACCAAATGACATACATAAAAGCATTATGTCAAATATGTAAGTTCTAAAACAGAAGTTATTATTGTTGTTATTCTCTTATCAATAATTCCATTTCAAGAGGTCTTCCAGCTTCTGTAGACTGAGTGAAAGTCTTCAGGGCCCCAAGGTCACTATCTCTCAAATCTCCTGAGCCAAAAGCAAGACTGAACATCATTGTGCCTTAGACCTCCATGAAAAATAGAGCCACTCTGTAGGACAATTTCCACTCAAGGTTACACCCTGGAAAGGGAGAAAACCAAGCTGAGGATTCAGGTACAGCCCAGCTCCCCAGGCCAGTTTAGCTGGTCATATTGAAAGATGTGACTGCTGGGGGCAAAGGGCAGTCAGCTGAAAACTGAATCAGTCTCAGGCTTCAGATTTCACTCCAAATGCCCAGCTTCAGCGCCTGGTCAGTTCTGCCACATCCTCAGGAAATGGTGAGGTCTCACCAAGGATGGGCTGCAGCCAAACCAGAAGTACATTTGGACCAAAGGGTTTGCTCGACTGCTTTTCCCACATAGCTGGGAAGGAAAAAATTCTATTTTCCTGACCAAGAAAACAAAGCAGATTTGTGATTGTTGGCACTGCACTTGTTTTACTTCTTAGCTAGAAATAAATCAGCAAAGCATGTGGCAATCCTCAGACCTCTGAAGATGACGAGGTGGTGGTTCTGGCCGTGCAAAGGAGCTGAGCCACGGAGCTGGAGGCGGGGGGAAGCAGCTGCTCCCTGAGCCTCAGAGGCCCAGACAGTGAACGACCTGGCCAGCTGTGTGAGGGGGCTCCCCCTACTCTCCACTCTCTCCTTGATCATTACCACATGCTCCTTACAGGACGTGGGGAAGGGTCTGGTTGTAGAGGCATGGGCAGTGGTGGGCAAACGCTAAATTCACACCACAGCTGCCGACATTTAGGGGAAAGATGGGAAAACCAAGGTCTCAAAAAAGAAATTATGCCGAACAGCAAGTGCCCCAACTTTTCATACTTAAACTCTTCTTTTACTCTAGAGTAGCACTCAACCCTCACCCACCCTCAGCTAGAACTTGTAAATATGCTGGTTCACTGCGGCAATCCCCAACTGGCAGAAGATTTTCTTCTAAAAATTAGCTCAGAAATCGGTTGTTTAGAACTCAGAGCATTTTCGCAAAGAAACAAGGTCATACTTGGTTTTCAGGAATCAAGTTCAGCCTACAAATGCTCACGAGGCCCACAGTGAAGCCAAACTACTGTAGTAATGAGCTTGGTATCAATTTTAACATCTGGGGGCAGAGGCCAAGACGGCCTTGGATTTAGGGAAGGCAGAGAAAGCCAAAAAAGGAAAACAGGAGTTTCCTTCTGATAGGTTTAGGCAAAGTTTTAGAACAGGAGGGCATGTGGATTCAGCATCTTCCTCGCCTCTTCCCGACACTCCTCTCCCTTCTGAACACCCCTTTCCCCTTACGCGGTCCAGGCCCCCGGCTGAAGCCCACCCGGGCCTGCTGACACCTCAAAACCTCACTCTTCAGCTCCTTGATCATAACCAAGCCAAGGGTGGGACGTGGGTATTTACAGGGAAGGATTCTGATGGACAACTTCAGTCAGGGTCCATGCTACCCAGCTCCCAGGTCCAAAATAGACATTTTAAAAAAGAGGGTACTTTTTAAAACAACTGAACCACCGACTGAAGGAATCTCAAATTTGGGTGGTGCAGAGAAAATGTCTTGTAGACCAGGGAAGCCACAGTATCTGCTCTGTCTTGACAGTCACCTACCTTAAGTGGCCCAGCTTTTCAGCTTCTTTTCCTCCATGTACTAACCTATACTTCACTTAAAACTTTCAGGGAAACTTGAAGGGGAGAGGAGAGCAACTGCCCACTGAAATCAGGGGTCCTCAACCTTGGCTGCCTATTAGAATCTCCTAGAGGGGTTTAAAAATCCAGATTCCAGGTCTGGAGGGCAAGACCTCAAACAGCAGTGTGTTTTTAAACTACCAGGGGCAGCCAGGGCTGGAACCACTAATTTACACAGACGCACAGTCATAACCTAGGGGCTTGCACCTCCCAGGCTCGACAAGGAAATATCAAATTGTCACTCATTTTTCCCACTGGGCTCCTAAGTGTCTATGTCACACCAGTGGCAATTTTAAGTCACCCAAGGATGAAGTGCTGAGCAACTGAGTCAGATCCACTTGTAAATCCCAGAGCTCCTGCTGGCCCTGAAAGTGAAGTGCCCTCGGCTCCCCTCTGCCTCGCTTCCCGTGAAGAGCATGCCAGGACTAAAGGGAAGTTCACTGCTTTCGTTCTGGGCTCTTTAGATCTTGAGCAGATGCCAGGTCACAAAGTGCCACAGATCTTCAGGGCGCTCCGCTCCTCTCCACAGCTGCTAACCACTTACTCCACATGGTACTTCCAAGAGCTACTGCACTTCCCACTTCCCAGCAGTAAACCCTGGCCCAAGGAGAGGAAGTGGCTCAGCCAAAGCCACGCATTGTGGTGCTGTGATATACATGCCTTTACCCAGCTGTGATCACTGCCTGTCTGGGTGTATGCCCTCTAGTCCTTCACCATGCCCTTAAATGCCAAGGTAATGAGGGAAGAAGCCACATCTCCATTTAGATCTTAGAAACGTGCAACCCCACAGGAGATTAGGCAGCCTCCCCCGAGTGGTCCCATCCCCGGGACAGTCCCACTGCCTGACTGAGGCTGTGATTGACTGTCACATGCAGTCACACTCAGAACAGGGCTTCTAAGCCTGAAAACCCAGCCCACTGAATAGAAGAATACTTATTTAGACATGTGAACACTTGTTTCATATGCTAGCATAGGTTGTTGTTAAGTGTGTACATTCTCAAACAAATACAGAGATAAAATATCGCAGCTTTTTCACAGTTGACCTGAAGACCACAGACCCCAGCACATCAAGGGTTGTCATCATCACAGTGCTAGAGGAACACTACAGGAAAAACCAGTCTTCCTTCCCTCGTACCTCCCACTTTAAAATAAGAAAACTAACTGAAGCCCAAAAGGAAAAGGATTTTATTCAAACACTCCCCTTCCTCTCTAAACCCCATTTTAAATAAAGGCCCCAAAGAGAAGGGTCTTACCCAAACCCTCCCTGTTGGCGAGAGAGCCGAGGTTAGAACTCAGCCGTCCCAACTCCGGGCAAGTACTCTTCCCCTGTGTCAGGCCTGCCCTCTACTGGAGCCCCAAGTCTGGAACCATAGAAGCCACGCCTTATTTGAAGGTAAAATATTGGCACAGTTATGCCAGGATGCCACTTTAATAAAAAGTGGGAAGGTAGAAAGTACACGCAAAAATCAAAAATATACTTTAATCTACATTTAAAATAATTTTTAAAATCGGTATTTTTATGTAAATGATAATATGCACAAATATTGTGAACACCCCACATTTTAACTACCAAAATCACTTTTTAAAAAGATTTCCTGAATAGTCAATGGCCTCTCCCTGCCCAATCTTACTCCTCCCAAACCCCACAACCAACGAGTTAGCTGTCAGGTTAAGAAATAGAAAAAGCATTCAGTTAAGCAAAAATCCATATACCCACCATTTAATTGTATACTTGAGGTTTGGTTGACTGACTGTGCTATCATCTAGGAAAATAGTGGAGCAGGAGCTGTATTTCCTTGCTATTTGTCCTGGAGGATGCTAGAAAACAATGGCAACAAAACAATGACAATTAAACAGGGCTCAAAATTCTTCCAAGGAACATCATCCCCTTCACCTTGAGACTAGACAGAGGAAAAATGTCTTAGCAAGAAATGTTAACACCACCAGCAAGAGCAGTACAAAAACGCTTTCTTCATACAATGAAATTCCTTGTTCTTCCACATACAGAAGTCACTGCCACCACTCCTGGCCCCAAACCTCCTTCATCAGGAGAACAGGACACGCTTGCAATCAAGCATCCAAGAGCACGTTGCAGGTCCACAGAAATCACCTGCCGGGGCCTGCATGAGACAAGAGGTATGCTGTTCATCATGCTAATGAAGGCCCGGAATTAAGGCGGAGTCCTGGTTTTTCGCACCGAGATCCAGACAAGAGTCCACTGTACCCATTTTCTCTGTTCTTGGGGCCATAGAAAATACAGCCAATGTTAATTTAGAATCTCCTGGTTAATCTGCTTGAATTTCAGGAGGCAAAGTTATAAAGAAAAGGAAAAAGTATTTCTTCGTTAGGGGCAAAATACATTTTAAAGGGGAAGATTACCTGATGCTTTTGAAAACACAACCAATGGATGACCTTCAGGTGGTGCGCCTGTGCGGTCTTATGACTGGTTCTTTCACAATTGTATAAATTTTGATCTCTTTGGAGAACTTTAGAACTGAGAACTACTTCTGAAAGGTCCAGTAAGGAAAACAGAATTTCAATCACACAATGATGACACCGAATTGAATACTAAGCAGACTTTTGACAACCATGTGGGCAATATGATTAGCAGACACTGATCTGGATAATTTGTGTTCAAAAGCAAGTTAGAAAAAAAAAAATCAAATCACCCAAACAAGTTTCCACCTGCCTGGTGCTATGTTGACAGTCTAAGTGTCATTTTCAGCAGCAAAAAAAATAATCCCTTGGGGATAATAAAATTGCCCGCCTCACCTGCCCACCTCCCACCAAACCCTCGGGATCCACGGTTTACGAACGTAAAGGAAGACTTAAAGCTAATCAGAGACCAAATGCCCTCTTCGATACTTTAAAATTTACTTATTTAATAAGGTTTCCTTTGTAATAAAATTATGAAAATCTGCAACAGCTTGAGAAACATAAAAAAGATGCTATAATCAATCTCCCCTCAAAACTAAATAATACATCGTAATACTGTAGTGACCACTGGGGTATCCAGTTCCTCAAATCACAGGTAGAGGGCGCTACACTACTGAAACACTAGGACCCTCCCAGCACTGCTTTTACATAAATAGGACGTGGAGCAGGGGAAATTAACCCAAGTCAGGAAATTCAAAAGATAAGGCTTGTTCCTGGGCCTTTCTTCTTAAGCTCACACTGTTCTGTGCCTATGTACAGAAAGGGCACGAAGAAACGTTGTAAACAAAGTTACAATGTCAATTTTAACATGGCATTTTCATATCTATCAAATTAATCCAACATTCTCATTAAGACAATCCAAAGGCATTAAAAACATCTCTTTTTAAGCTCTTGTAGCAATCACATTTAAGTCAGACAAGGTACATTAAAAACTCATTATCTAATAATGGCTATTAATATGTGCTGCAAGATTCAAAAATCCTATGAAATTTACCCCACCACTGTAAAATTTACTACAAACAAAAACCTCAACAAACATGTTCAACACAAAAACTCAGTAATTAATTGACATGTTAATGAATTTTTCAAGATACAAGGTAACTTGAGGAATAACCCCAGCAATGGAGCAAAACGACAATGATTCACTTCTATTTCTTGTACGGCTTCAATAATTTCCTTTGACACAAATTTCCTCAAGATTGAAATGTACCAGGAACTGCAAAGAATAAACGGTTTCCTCGAGAAAATGTAAGCATGCGAGTCCAGGAGGGGAGATGAGGGATGCACTCGGTGAGCACCGTCTACACCCTCACCATCGAAGAACCACCGTCGTGAGTTCACGGGCAGGAATACCCTCGGTCCGCACATCCTAAGGGTCAGGGGGTTAACTCGAGACCAGGAGAGGATCTCCCTAGCCGTGAGTTGGCGCCTCCCAGCACTAAGGGCTGCTGTGCCAAAGCACTCAATTTGCCAGGGGGATGCCAACTCAGCTTTCAAACTATTTAATAATTTCTAAAATGAATAAAAATCCCAAGTATTAAGTTATAAAGGTTTTTAGTTCTAGGGTGTCCCATCATTCTACAATACCATTTGGTCATCACGTCATTTGTTGAGTGTCAGGACCACAAGATTCATAGCACATAAACTTCTCTTGATCTGAAATCCCCATCACTAAAAGCTGAAATAACGAGAATCCCTCTACCGGAAAAGCTCTTGACCCCAGGGCTGCTTTCCTGTTTTGGTTTCTGTTTTGAACTGTTCTGCGTGACACAGGGAAGGCAGAGCCGGCTCAGGCACCAACACCTCCCAACAACTGACGTGCGTCCTGGGATGAGGACAGCTTCAAACCTCTGTGATGCCTCTGAAGCATCAAAGAAACACACGTTCACAGAAAAGTATACTCTAATTTAGTAAATATTCTTAATAAGGACATAATGTGCCAGATAGTTTTGTTTTAATTGAAATATTGTATTAATTTAGTTGTCCCATGATTCTGAAAAATCAGTATTTTTACAAGTGTGTGTGTCTGACACACAGAGAATCTCCCACCTAGGCCCCAATCTTTGCTAATAAAGAACACAGCCACATGATACACTGGAGAAAATCGGTTAGGAAGACAGGTGCTGGAAGTCGCAGGTGTGGCTGTGAATCTGACTCGGCCATAACTGGCTCTGCACCCCGGCCAAGTGGCCTGGCCTCCCTCTCTGCCCCTCAGTCCCCTTATCTATAAAACAGAGATGAAAAGAACAGACTCTACCTCACAGGGTTGTTATAAGGAGTAGAAGAGTTGTTATTTTTAAGTGCTTAGAGCAGGGCCAGCACATAGAAAGCATTACATCAGTACTTGTTAAATAAAAGGCTTGAAACATGTCAAAAAAGGGATAGGAATGCTTCTTACGCCTAATGTCTATAACATTGTAGACGTATATAAAAGAAAAGACTAAGACAATGTTTTACCTGAAAAGGATGGGTATAACACTCTAGTTAGCTTAGGCAAACGTTCCCAAGGATGACAACTGTCTTGGTGAGAGAGCAGATTGTATAGTGTCAACCATAAACTGCTTAGAAGGGGAGCAGAGAACAGTCTAATTAGCGAGAGGCCCAATTATGGATTATTTTTAAGGAAACAGAAGTTTATATCTTTGAAATAATATGTATTTTACAAATTAAGTTATAAATATGTGGAGTGATAAAATTTTAGAACTAGATTAAAGCCAAGAAGATCTAGTCCACCTATTCACATAATGTCTACAGTATAAAATCATCTATTATTTACATCAAGACCCACTAATACGCAAGAATTGTTGGACTGTAACTTAAGAGGATTTTATTGAAGAGTTATTATGTGTCCCAAATAATGAGATTATCCCTTTAGACAATTCCAATCAGATGTCTGTCAGATACAAAGACACATGGATAGACGTATGCATGCTCTATGCGCACACACACAATCCAAGTGCAGGACAAAGAGAAGGGGGGTGGGCATAGGGATAAGACCGGCACTGGACCCCCTCAACGACCAGGTATCCTTCTCCCAACTACTCCACCGCCCTCACCTTCTCCAATCCTCTGTCCACAGCTCGCCCTGAGCTCCCGGGGACAGCGCGCATCTCAGAGAACCGAGAGGCCCTGAGGCAGCAGCATCCACTCACCCTCATGCTTCTTCCTCCCTAGTAAAGGAATCTGAAGAACCTCCCCCTCATCTGCAGGGGAAGACCTAACCTTCTCCAGGCAGGGCTAGTCAGGACCTCCACTTCCTCAAACTTTCTAAAAGCTGGCTCACACTCCACACTCCCTTCCTGGTCACAAAGAACTCTAAGCGCTGGACCAATGAGCACTTTTCAGGCCTAATTCTCTTCTAGCCTTCTCCCATCTTTCTGGCTACTCAGTCACAGCCCCTTTGTAGACTCCATTTCTCTGAACTCCCTGCAACGTGATGGTCTTTCCTTCGCCCTCTACATCTCTCCCCAGGGGATTCTCATCCCTTCCCATTAATTCAACTTCCTTCTGCTCTCTGAGGAGTCCCAAATCTTTCCTCTGGCCCAACCTCTCTTCTGAGCTCACCACTGCCTGTGGACCTCTCCACCTGAATGTTCCTCATGGGCACCCCAAATGGCAAACTAATCCGTTCTTCCACTCACTAGTAAGGCTTAAAACCAGAAATCTGCAAAATAGTCTTGAATCTTCCATCTCTCTTTCTCTTGGTCTCCTTGCATCAAGTACTATTGACTCTACCTCCTAAATACGTTTCAAAATCATCTTTCCTCTACATTCCTCCAGCCACTCTCTGGTATATGAATGGCCTCCATCACTTCTCACCTGTATTATTGTGATAATCGCCCTGTCTCTAGCCTCTAAGCTCATTCCCTTCCAAACCACTCTGATGCTACTGTGATCTTTCTACAAAGCAAATCAGATCATGTCACCTCCCCACTTAAATGATTCAGAGGTTCTCCATTGGGGGCAGGGGACACACCATCTCTCCATCTCTCCAGGTCACCACTCATTTCTTCCTGCCATGTACACTACCACTTAGACATAATTAAATGATGATAGTAACAAGAATAACCTTTATTTAATGGCCATCAGATATGAGTTAACAGTGTTCTGGATACTTTACGTGTATTCATTTACAGCTCACAAATATTTAGCAAGGCAGGTAGAATTCCCATCTTACAGGTAAGTCAAAGGAGGTCAGAGAAATGAAGTAACATTCCCTAAGTCAACTCTAAGACATTGGAGCTCAAAGCCACACCTGTCTGACTCCAAAGTCCGTGCCTTTCTACCTATAGTGCTTCACTTGTGCCATGTTCTCCCAAATCTTTTCAAACACCCCAAAGGCCCTTTTCCTTCTCTGACCCCACTCATCCTTCAGAACCCTGCTGACAGCCCTTCCTCAGGACTCTTTCCCCCACCACGTGTTCCCACGTGCCCTGTGCCCTCCGTGGCACTGACCACTCTCCGTGGTAGTTTTCCACTCACTCGTCTGTGTTCTCTCGGGGTCTACACTGTAAGTGTCCAGGAGGTAGAATGGATACTTTTCTTGAATCAGCAAACGAGGAAGAGCTTTATCCAAGGGACCAGCCTGCCTTGCTGGCTGATTCAAGTGCCACCACAAAAGAAGTTTGCCTCTACAATGGCAGCTGGGTCCTCTGTGAGCTCGGTGCAGCCTCAGCAGAAATGGGGCACCATGTGTCAACAAGCTGGCAAACAGGAGCTCATCGCAAGGGCCTGTGCCACTGGGCAGTGAAATGCTGACCTGCTCACTGCAGTGGGCCAGGGGCCATGGGCCAGGCTCTCTAGTGGCCCTGCGGGGAATGAGCTCACGTGGACAAGACACTGCAGTACAGGCCAGGCAGGCGTACAGTGGAGTCTGGGAGCCTAGGACGCAGCTCTGCCACTGATGAGCTGTGTAAACTTGGGCAAGTTACTTCAGTAGGGTGGTCATGCGTCCTAGCTTACTGGGGACAGTCCTGGTTTGCCCCTATCATCCTGGAGTAACCAATAACAGCACCCTCTTTCACACTCAGTAGTGTCCTGATTTGGGCTTACTTCCCCAAGATTCAATGTCTTCATCTATAAAATATGGAGAGCAGAACCGACCCTCATCGTGGGGCTGTGAGGACTACATGGGATAAACGTGGAGGCTCAGCACACAGATGTGCTCAATGAATACTATTAAGTCACTTAACAACACAGTCTCTGTGCTTTAACTTCCTACTTCCAATGGTTGGACAAAACTGTCCTACCACTTCTTAGGGTTTGTCAGAACAAATAAAAATAAAGCATTAAAAATATGAGGTAACATTATTGGAGGAAAAGCAGTTGTACAAATTTGTAAAAAATGATATAAATGAAATCTCCAGAAATGAACGCTCCAAAATTTTTTTTTTAAATCCTAATTCTAAGGAGAGCAAACTATGACCTTGACAGAAGGCAGGGCTCTGTGTGCACAGAGAATGAAATGTGCACCAGCATCCCTTTATTAAGAATTAACTGAAGGCCTGATGTATGCAGAGCATGAGTGGGACAGAACCCAGGAGAAGCGGCAAGAGGGGCTGGGGTGACCATCACGAGCACCTGAACGCTCACGGGGTGCGACCGTCTGACAAAACCACAACGGCGGGGTGGTGCAGGGGTATTTTCCTCATTTGTAAAATTAAAATTTGCAGAAAACGCTTAAGAAAGTGTCTTTACCCAAGTCACACGGCTAACAGGGAGTGGATACCAGGACATTCTGTGGGATGCCACACCCTGTGCAAACCCAGAGCACCTATCCGAGCAGGCAGACGCTGAGGCTGGGAGAAGGACACGCATAGATGCCCCCGGGGCTGGGAGAGAGGAAGCCCTACCATCTTCCTCCACTACCACCATGGTCTCAGAGACACGATGATAAAAAGAACAAAGGAAAAGTCCTTCACCTTTGACCTCAAGGTGTTAATGAACAAACATTCCGTGGAAAGAAAAAGGAAGACTGAACAGCTTTTAGCAGGATCAGTTTTTTACAGCAAGGAAAGACAAGAGGTAGAAAAAGCAAATAGCCATGGAATTAAGAACAGAAGTGGACCAAGTCATTACTCTATTAAAGCAGAAAAATAAACCAACATTGAATCTCAAGAACAAAAACTGGGAAGTGTCAATTTTGAGGTACAAGTTTTGCTCTATTGTGAGTCACACAGGCTGTCACCACAAAATAATTATTCATAATTCACTGCAATCCCAGGTCAAATCTCGGCTGCATTATGGCTCTGTGCACGACCCTATAACGAGAAGGACTTTTCTCATTACAGTTCTGGCTCTGAGGCAAAATCCAGAAATGCACCCCTTTAGGACTGGCATCATCTGAGGGAGAGGGGTTTTCCTGATGGCACTGAGGGCACCGCGCACTCCCTCAGGGGGCTGCCCCTGCACAGCCACCAGCACAGAGCTCCTTGCTGCCCGAGTTCTTTCTGCAGCTATAAAAGAAACAGAGGTTAATTTCCCCAAGTGACATTTTTCTACTATTACTTCACGTCTTGAATGCAATGGTCATATATACTCCAGGCTGCAGTTCTGGGGGTAGGGTGGGGTGGGAAATAAGCTGATTCCAGAATGCTGGGGGTAAGGTAGGGCGGATGCTTATCCAAGTGTAGGTCTCAAAAATTTTACTTTACAGAAAGACTCAAAAATGGGTTAGACTTGCCTCAGAGTGTAAGAAACTGAAGTTTTTTTCCTACTCTGTTAGAGCTCTCTCTCCTACATAATTAGTAAACTGTCATAGAAATTCAAATATGCCATGTGTTTGCACAATGCAAATGGTTAAGGGCCTACACAGCCCATCTCCATGGCCACTCATAACTACCTGTGAGATGGGAGGACGTGCACCATTCCTCTCTGCAGATGATCTAATGACAGCACTTTACCAGGTGACACAGTAACATGACACCACAAAGCAGACAAGTATCAGAAGAATCATGATTCAGGCCACTTGACTCCTAATCAAGCGTTCTTGCTACAGTAAGTTGTTCTTAAGCTACATCCCTTCAAAATTCTCTACAAACACAGTTATATTGGTCAAAACTTGACTGGTTCCAGAAGGTCATTTCTTCTCTTGGGAAAAGTTTAAAAATTAAAAAAGCCAGGGCCGGCCCGGTGGCGCAAGCAGTTAAGTGCGCGCGCTCCACTGCAGCAGCCCGGGGTTTGCCGGTTCGGATCCTGGGCGTGCACCACCACACCGGTTGTTAAGCCATGCTGTGGCGGCGTCCCATATAAAGTAGAGGAAGACGGGCACGGATGTTAACCCAGGGCCAGTCTTCCTCAGCAAAAAAGAAGAGGATTGGCATCGGATGTTAGCTCAGGGCTGGTCTTCCTCACAAAAAAAAATTAAAAAAGCCAAAGGAAGTGAAAAAAAAAAAATAAGAGTTGTGCTTTGAAGAAACAAGTATCTTATTGCTGATCAGAGTTAAAAATTGAATTCACAGGACTGCAAACAAAATATTAAAAACCAAGACCAGCTACTTTTGAAAACCGATAATTTCTCAAAATGTTAAATATAGAGTGACCATATGACCCAACAATTCTACTCCTAGGTATATACCCAAGAGAAATGAAAACGTATGTCCACACAAAAACATGTACAAGAATACTAATAGCAGCATTATTCATAATAGCTAAAAGGTGGAAACAACCCAAAAGTCCATCAACTGATGAATGATAAACAAAATGTGCATACCCATACAATGGAATATTTGGCCATAAAAAGGAATGAAGTTGTAACATACTAAAACACGGACGAACCCTGAAAACGTTATGCTAAGTAAAAGAAGCCAGTCACAAAAGACCATATATTATATGATTACATTTATATGAAATGTCCAGAATAGACAAATCCATAGAGATAGAAGGTAGAGCAGTGGTTGCCAGGGGCTTGGGGGAGATGGGGAATAGGGAGTGACTGCTAATGGGTACCGGGTTTCTTTCTGGGGTGATATGATCTAAAATTGACTGTGGTGATGGTTGCACAACTCTATGAATATATTAAAAACCATTCAAAAGGGTGAATTTTATGGTATGTAAGTTCTATCTCAATAAAGCTGTTTTTAAAAAATGAATTTTTCATAGAAAGAAAAAAAATAAAGACCAAAGGCAAGAAAAAACCCTATGGGAAGGACTGGTATTGCAAATTAAGATTTAAGTATGAATTCATGATTTCTAAAACATGTATTTCCTAGCTATGTCTGCTGAACGGGCCTAGAAGCAGTGACACCCCAGGAGCAATGAGTACAGATGGCATCCAGCTCTGGGTTTCTAATACTGTTCGCCACTAAAAGGAATCAAGGTTCCCTGGAGAAATGGCTGATTCCAGGGCTGACCCAGGGAGGTACACGATGAGCATAGAATATTTTATTGTGCCAAAAAGCAAGAGAGTGCTCAAAAAAAAAAAATTATGACGGAGGCATGTCACAAGAACAGAGAGCCAGTTTGAAAAGTCTGCCATAGCCAAATCTAGGACAATGTGAGCACCAAAATAATTAAGGACATGAATGAACTGGAAATCATTGAAAACACAGAAATCCGTGAGTCCATACTAACAATGGATGGATGAGGGAGGGAGGGAGGGAGGGAGGGAAGAGAAGGCTCCCCCTGAGAGCAGAATCATGCCAGTGACATGTGGAGGGGGTGATGGGGCTGGATAATTACCATTTTGCAAGCCAAATAATAAAGATTGGTTCAGGCAAGAATGATCAACAGATGCTAAATCTAGGGGTGGGGATAGGAGCAGGCTATTTACATGGCCCACAGACTGCTTATCAGTTGTATGGAGAAAATCAGTCAATATTCAGTGGAGAATCTGGACAGCACGCTGCAGGGCGATCAAGACCAACACCACCAATGACGTCAGACGGACATGGTGTGTCTCCAGATCTGATACACCAAGAGGGGCCAGGGAGCACTCCAGCATTCTGGCCGGAAACACTTACCTGAATCCTCAGACAAATCCAAAATGAGAAGCATTCTGTTAAAAAAACACCTGGCCCTGCATTCTTCAATAGTGTCAATGTCACAAAAGACAGAGAGAGGCTGAGGATCTCTCCAGATTAAAGGAGACAGAGGGGCACCCCAACTAAATGCCACGTGTGATCCTGGACTGAAACTGGTACCAGAGAAAACATGCTACTCAGGATATTATGGGGCCACCTAACAACTGGAATATGAACAATTCATAAAGAAGACGTGGATCAATGTTAAATTCTTGAGTTTGATAACAATACTGTGGTTACACAGAAGATATTCTGTTCTTAGGAAAAGCACAGTGGAGTATTAGGGGGTAAAGGGCACAATGTAGGTAACCTACTCCCAAACAATTCAGAAAAAATAATATAGGACAATGATCAGAGGATGAGTTGAAAGTGATAGAACACTTAAAATTGGTGAATCTGGGTAAAAGGAACTGGGAATTTTTTGTATTATTATTACAACTGTTCTATAAGTTTGAAACTTTTTAAAATAAAAGTTTAAAACATATACACATAAGTCAAAGAACAGACCATAACACACAGATGCTGGAGTGGGAACCTCTGCCTAATGGGTAAGGGAAAAAGAATCTGCTTCTTAAAAGGCTTTTTATGACAAGTCCCTGCTCCTTCTCAGACTTCATGTTTTTTCTTTCCTCTCTCTACTCTAGAAGTCCCTGAGCAAACTGACCAAGCTGAAAACTCAGGAGGTTAAGAGAGCAACGAAGCGAAAAATGAAATGGCACAGTGACGAGGTGAGGCAGCACAGGGGGCCTTGAGCGCCTGACCAGCTCCTGTCTACCCTCAGCACATGCTGACACAGGAACCGGAAGTCACAGGCTCAGGTCAAATAGGAACAGCTCCTCCCCCACAGCAGTGTGTGAGCAACGTGAAAACCAGGCAGCCGCGCTCAAGCCTCTGTGGTGTCTTATTCAGAGATGAGATCCTAACACCACACACAAGAGATCAGGGCTTCCAACACAGCAATGCCCACTGAGGACATGCCTCGAGTTTTCTGGGACAGATCCCAACATCAGGTCAGTGATCTTGCACTTGTGTGTCTTAACAAGGACAATGTCATTTCCAAAATGAGGCACTAGGGAAGCAATGCCACCAGTCAGCCACGCTGTATTTGTACAGACCATCACAGCTGACAAGTGTCACTTTATCTGTGCCTCACACCAGGGTGACAGAATGAAGGAAGGGAAGGCTGGGTGAAGGAGGAAACCGGAAAGGGTAGGAAAAGAGACAGTCTTTTAGAGACCTTACCAAACACGCAGGGAGCGACACCCTGCACACATTTCTCATCCACGTCTATAGTTTTGTGTGCATAGCATTATCATTTCTAGACGTCCTAACAAAAAGAAAGAAAGAAAATAACAAAGCGTCTCCCCACGCCAACATTCCATGTCAAGCAGCACGTGTGGTGTAAGAACCCGAGTTTCTAAGGCTCCTCCAGTGAGGTGTGAAGACTCTGTACTCTGCATTATTGCTGCAACTTTCCTGTAAATTGAAATTATTTCAAAATATAACTTGGAATCCTTTATCTAACTGGATTTTTAAAATCTTACTGAGATTAAAACCGTACTGAGGCTTCTTTCACACCATGCAAGCATATTGTATTGATGCTAACACAGCAGTTGCTCAATAAATTTGTGTTCTATTAAGAGCAAATCTCGCCAAGAGGCAAAAGCAAGGTTTAGAATTTTTAAATTCTAAGTTCTTGGATCAGCTCACTTCATTCCTGACTTTTGTGGATTAACAGGTGAAGAGTATAACCAGAACAGACACCATTTTACAAGGAATCTCCTCCTAACCCATTCAAAGCCAGAAGCAGAAATCAATGTGGAACTGAACTATTTAGAAGACCACAGAGCGGGGTGGAGGGAAGGGTGAAATAGGCAAAACGGCATGGTATGATATACAAACTTCCAGCCACAAAATAACCAAGTCATGGGGATGTAATGTCCAGCACAGGCAATACAGTCAACAATACTGTAATAACTCTGTTGATGACAGACGGTCACTAGTCTTTTCAGTGATCATTTTGTAATGTAAAAAAACATACACCTGAAAACCAAAAAAAAGACGAAGACAACCATCAACTCTCTAATACAGTAGTCCCAAATGGAGTTGAACAGAATATACTCCATTCAGGGAATCCTGGTATTCATAACTATGAAAAAACTATATCCATACTCAAAATACCAGAGACACTTTCATCAGTTTTGATACTGAACTTAGAAAATTCAACCATTTACCTATACTCCAATGGGCAATAACAATAATAACATCAGCATATTTATACAGTGCTATAATTAGTTTGCAAATCACCTTCCTTTCCATTATATCATTTGAGGCAGGTAGGCCAGGAATTACGACCCATTCTATGAGATAGCAGAACTGAGACTTCAAGACTTTTCCATGGTTCCCCAATTAGCAGGTGGCAGATCTAGGACTTGAACAAAATTCTTTTGGCTCCAAGACCAGTTAACAATATGACTCTTGCTTAACTGATAAATAATACTCTGGTTACTTTATTCCCTCACAAAGTTTCTAGAACTATCACCTGTCTCAATATTAAGACAAATACTGTGACTGTTTTGCATGAGAGTAAGGGAGGCTGGCCATTCAACTCTTGCTTCATTCTGTTTTAATATCTTTTAACTTCTTAGAATGATCAATTCACTTTAGGTATGCTGTCACCAAGTGGCAGGAGGATGTCATACAAAAATTAGCCTAAAGTAAAAGGCATGAGTTTTCCCTAAGTTTCAGGAGAGTGATTCCAGACAGACTCCAGCCACCTACAATGCCACTCACAATTTATAATCAGAGATTTTCACATTTTAATTAAAAGGTTCATTTAAAGTACAAACTTTAAATAAAGCCCTTTACAGACACCAGTTAAAAATACCTAGTATTTCTTTCATAATGTATTCAATTTTCCTATAACTGTTAATTCTAATTACATCTAAAACATAGGTGCTGATTAGAATATTCATCTTTATAATTCACCCTGATTTAACTTACTGTCAAAACTCCCAGAGGGGTTCATCCTCAAATGGTTTCAAGCTTTAAAACCTATCATAATTCTCGTAGAAGCAGCCTCCTTTTATTTAATCCTTTACGTCTCACTTGGCTGTTCTAAGCCAGCTAACAGCCCTTCTCTTCTCCAGCCTGGGGTTCCATTCTCTGCTGCCCCTCTCCCTGGAGAATGTTCCCAGTCAGTCTCCTCCTTTCAATGTTAGCTGGGAGCCAGACAAATGGTACTTCTCTCCGCCTGGTAGAGGTCACTTCCCCTGCAGTTACCGTCCTCCCACTCCCACCTCTCTTACATGGCTTACTTATATCCATTGCTTTCACTTTTCTTAAATAATAGCCTCTTTGTAGATTTCCTCAGCAACATGTACTAAGCAGATTCTTCAGAAAATTGAAGGAGAAATTAAAGAAACAACATCCCTCACAATAAAGCTAAAAAGACAAAAGGTTTTATAAACAAGGGCAATGAATAACTGTCATTCCAGAGTCCAACAACAAATTAAATTACAAATTTTAGTTGGGGCCCATATTCAGGAATGAGTTCTACCGACTACCCTACAAAAATTGAATTATAAACGTTATCTCTAACTCCAGACAAACAAGTGAACCACCTCTGCCCACGTGGAACCGGTGTCACCATCTGAGCGGCACACAGATGGTGTGAGGGCCAGACCACCTGGTCTCAACCCTGCTCCACCACTTATTCGGCAAACTTCTGTGTGTCTCTCTCTCCTCCTCTAAACAGGAAGGATAAACGGTACCTACCCAGCGTGGTTACTGAGTAAGCTCATTAGACCAATCAGACAGAGCCTGGCACAAACACAGTAAAGCACTCCACAGACTATACTGATTACTATGGTTACGTATCCTTTTTCTACTGCTCTAGCTCATTGCGCCAAAGTGTCTCAAAACCTGCAACACACAGTTGGTTTGTTAGCCTAACTGAATCTGCAGGTAACTGTACTCAAATCCTATCGCAGGGGTTGCCACAGCACATTCCAGCGGCTCTTCCCAGCATGGACAGAACTGATGTGCTGCTCTGCACCCAGGTCTGCTCCCGGGCTAGACAGGCACGCTGCTAGATGGCCATCTGCTGTGTAAGACACTGGGCACAGAGACTTCTTTTATATAGGAACAAGTGTGCTTGTGTGATTTCACTGTCTGTGTCAGGGAGTGGGGTATTACGGAGCTTGTCTGAGGGCTGGGCTGGGTTACAGAGGATGCATGGAGCTGGAATGCACAAGCTACCATTCTAATCCGTATGCTGGGTCCAACAGATATTCACCCAGTGTGTGGCAGGTGCCAGGACTGTGTGCAACACAAGGTGTAAGGGTAAGCAGGAAGGAATATAAAAAGAGAGGGGCAGATGAGATCAGGGAGAGCACACCTCTGTCTCATCGGCCAGGATCAGAACAGTGGACAAACTCTCGCCCTCCTCTCCCTTCACCCCATTGTAAAGAGCGCAGTGCCCAGTCTCAGCTCATCTCCTTCCCTCTCAAGCTCCTTTGCAGACGTGCTGAGTGTAAAGTGTTCAAGTGCACCCAGCAGGCATGCAAAGAAATGGAAGCAGGATTCACAGATTTAGGTCATATCTCTCAAATTTCTATGTCCAGCTATATGCTGCTTTCAAAAAAGAAAAAAGGCCTAGCAATTTTCAGCATATTTTCCTCATGACATATATTATGATTTCACAGATGCTTCACATTGATGCTTCAAAATTTGAGAGAGCCAGGCAAGAGGTCACGAATTGCTTTAAGAATCTGATGAAAGCTACAGACCCTCTCTCCGACCCTTAGCAAACTGTATACACACGTACCCACTGATGCTGCCTACACCCTCCTAAGGGCCGAGCAGGGAGGCCCTGGCTGCACAGGCCCAGCATGTGAATCTCCTTTCAACTGCATTTTGTCCAGATTTTTCCAAGGGCAGGGAAGGCAATATTAAAGCTCTTTAACACACAGCTTCAGTGCCAAGTACTTCAAGATCTGCAAATACTTAAATGCAGTCTAGAAATCCTGAAAAAAAAACCCTGTAAGGTCGAATACATCATTTTTGTTTTCAATATGAAAATTCTGGTAATTTACCTACTTTATCATTCCCTTCCTCATGGAGATAGTGTCCTTTCCTAAAGAAAGGGGCATATATGTAGAGGGAGAGGAAGGGCTGGCTGTAGTTGCCTGGTGGCAGGGCTCCACACTCCAGAGGGGTGCAAGGTGGGGCGCCACAGCAGGGGGCTGGGTGGAAGAAGGGGGGAGATGGGGCCGGCCAGCTGCATCTGCTGCTCAAGGAAGGACGGAGAACCTCAAAGGGACACTTTACGCCTGGCCAACAGTGGAGGGAGATACCGCTCAGAATGGACAAAAGACTAGAGTCGATTTTTAAAAAGTCCTTTTAAAATTAAAGTATTATCAAGTTTATCCTTTCTTTGAGCATCAGAAGAACATGCAGACTCTATTGGACCTACAGATGACAATCAGGAGGGGAAAGAGTGTGGGGAGGGAGACAGCCTCACGGAAAATAATTACGTGTTTATTCACATGGAACTGAGTTAGAGAGAGAAGAAGAGTGATCTGGGGGCAGGGGCAGAAGAAGGCAAGGATTAGAAATTGAAAAGCCGTGGCTTCGGGGCCAGCCCGGTGGCATAGCGGTTAAGTTCACACACGCCATTTTGGTAGCCCAGGGTTCGTCGGTTCAGATCCTGGGCGTGGACATACGCACCGCACATCAAGCCATGCTGAGGTGGCATCCCACATAGAGCAACTAGAAGGATGTACAACTATGACATACAACTACATACTGGGGCTTTGTGGAGAAAAGGGAAAAAAAAAAAAAAAAAAAAAAGGAAGATTGGCAACAGATATTAGCTCAGGGCCAATCTTCCTCAAAAAGAAAAAACAAAAAAAACCCAAAAGCCGTGGCTTCCATTTGGACCTGTGCGGTGTTGCTGTGGTATTGTTCACACACATCTTCCCAGGAACAGCAGCAGTCTGGGGCTTCTAGAAAAATACCTGGGACGGTGGATGAAGACCAAGCCACGCCTGTCCAGTCAGAAGCCAAACTGAGCGTAAATACACTGCGACATGCTCCACATTCTTCAAATTGCAACAAAATACATGAACCATTTTCACCCATCACATCACAGTTATTACAGACAGCTCTTTACACTGTACAGTCATCATGAAGAACACGGGGAGACAGCGTCACTTACATGGTTAATGAAGAGACTCTTGCGTTTTTCTCTCACTGTGAAAACAAAAAATGCAACAGAAACGTTACACGCTGCATGCCAACCCCTTGCAGGTTGCTGAGGACTGGGCCTCTGTGTCACGGGCCCATCCTTCCACCAACCAACGCACCCAATTGCTCAATTACCAAATATAAGAAGATGTGACCTGCACAAATGCAGAGCTGAACTTGGCTAACAGAGCGTTACACATACCCAACTTAAACCACAGCACCCGAACAAAATTACCACAGCTATGATTAACTGAGGGGGACAGCTTTCCAATAACGAAATAAAATATTAATAAGTAAACCTCATAAAACTTGTATGCATCTGTTTGTTTAAGATGATTAACAAATAATAGGACTATTTATCTCCAACTGGACCAGATGCATAAAGGTCTGTGCTATACGGGCGAAATATAAATAACAAGAATCCCCACGACAGCAGTAAGATACAGGACAGATAATGTATGTCCAAGTGTTATTTACCATGGAAACCCAATCACTCTGCACACTGGGTGTGGTGAAAAACACCAGGCTTCTGTCTGGGAGGCCTCCTGGAACCTCCTGCAGCACCCTCTCCCTCAGGGAGGCTGACAAAACTCATGAAAATACCGTCCCGTCTAGAAGATGGCTTCTCACGCTGCTGTCTGCGCAGCGTGGCTCAGCCTCGGGCCCCAGCCCCCAGCGTTTCTCAGAACAGGGGCCCTCAGCCCCAGAGATGTACCAGGGTGACAGGGAACCCTGCGGAGCTTTTTAATAAACTAGTATCATTGAATTTTGTACTTTCTTTCCTGAAGACTTACTTTTGAGGGTACATACGAATCAAGCAACACCTTTATTGAGCAGGCCTACTACAGGCAGAGGACATAAAGAATAGGTGTCCTTCAAGGAGACGACAGCCTGGGTCCCTGGGCATCAACAGGGCTATCTCAGGCCTCCTAAAACAACAGCATACAAAACCACTTCTCAGCTGCGGAGGAGCCCCCGCCCCACAGCCGCCCCCAAAGGCAGGTGTACTTGTTCCCACAAGCCCTCCAGCTGACCGGGTCTGTTTTCCTTCTGTGATGGACTCACAAGGACACAGCTCTCTTTTCCTTAGAAGTCCTACCCTCTCTAGAATGACAATGCCCCTCTTCCCATCTCAAAGATATCCAGGGCAGAAAAGCAGAAACCAGCCTGAGGACACCACTGGGAGAGGAGCCCGCCCAGGCCGTCAGACCAGCACACGGAGCGCGAGCACACAAACCTCAGTGGCGGCCTGGGTCTGCTGGGCACAGCGTGGAGGCCACAGGACCCCCTCCACCCCAGCTCCAAATGAGCATCCACATGTGCACCATAACAAGAGGAAAGTGAGGGCTGGCAGGAAGCACTGGACTTTAACTTGCCGGCATATATACTTTGTGTGCACATGCACCCGTGTGTACATGTGCGTGTGTGGGCACACGCGTGTTTTCTCTAAATTAATTTAATACTCAATTATTGTGCATCTGGTCAGGGCTGCTCCACCACATGGGGGTACGACGACATTTCCATGCTGACTTCTCACTGGCTGGAGGGATCTGGGAACACCTTCAGTGGGGAGACCTGCCAGGCTTTCCAGCAAATTCCACACATGACACTGAGCCCTGCCTAGGGCATCCCAGCAATAGGTTTGTACAGGGGCTTTGTCTCTCAATTATGGGAACCACCTCTGAGGTCACCTCAGCACCCTCCATCACCCCCTGCCTCCAGCAGATAAAAGACATCCATGCCTCAAGAATTATTAGAGCTTCCTACGTCGCTACTAGTGAAAAGATTAAGAATTATTCAAAAATAGGACAGAGGGCTGAAATACAGAATCTTCAATAGTTTTGGCTGCAAGTTTTAACAAGAAAGCTTTAAAACCGACAAATAAAAACAAAACCACAGTAGACAAGAGTAATATTGTAACAGTGCACGCTATTCTCGTACATCTCCTACAAGGAGAAAACGCAGGAGGAATCAGGCCACGTCCATGAACCCCGCTGGTTCCAGTGAGAGCAGTAACAGAGGATGAGGTACCAAATCCATTACAGAAGCTCTGTTTTACACAAATGAACGCCTACACACCACCTACTTCCCTCAGAGCAACTGGGCCTGCTGAGTCTGGTCTCACTCTGGGTTCCTGGGCCTGAGTCCGGCGCCACCTTCCTGTACTGTTTTGTAATGCTGCTCCTAGGAAGGCCTTTGCAAAATCAGGTCTGCAGTGTCTCAGACGCTTTTCCACACAGGCATCCCCATGACTGACTTCCTCTTGGAGTGTCTCCTGAGTCCCCAGACCAACTGCCTGTCCCTATACAAGCAGGAAGCATTCCCAACATGCACGCTTGTCCCAGGCGGCCCTGACCAGAAATGCCCAGACCCGGGCAGATACCCACTCCCAGCTGGGCTAACTCTCTCTCCCGGGAATCGGGAGAGGCTAGTCCATCACTGCTGGCGCCTGACCTGAAGCTATGGGGTGGGGAGGTGAGCTGCGTCTCCTGCTGTGCAGAGAAGAGTTACCCCAGCACGTCTGACTGCCATCCCTGAAAGGCCTGCTTGCAAGGGAGGCCCTTAGCTGGCACCTGGGAACATGGCTTATGGGGGTTCTCACCTTCCCTAACTGATAAGAGGGGCTCACTGTGCCTAAACTGTACAAACGACATGGTTTATGCGGAACATCTGCTTTCCTCCTGGGAGTCTGGAACTGGGGTACACACCAGGCAGAGGCTGCCTACGTAACCAGTCCTCAATAAAAATCCTGGGCACTGAGTCTCAAGGAGCCTCCCCGGCTGCAAAGTCACAAGTCGTTCCTGGGGAAACCTAGTGCATCCTGTGTGACTCTACTTGGAGAGGATTCTCGGAAGCCTGGACTTCGCTTCCTCTGGACTTCACCTGGGCACATTTTCCTGATTTTGCTTCGTATATTTTCTTTGTAAAAAGTCATAGTCATGAGTATGACTATATTTTGAGGCTATGATTTCACCTACTGAATCACCAAAACTGGGGGTGGCCTTGAGGACCCCCAACACAGCTGCCATACAGAGCAGAATGGAGGGCAGAGGGATGGGGAGAAGGCAGGTTCTCCTGTAGATCCTAATGGCTCTTAGCCCCTAGTTCCAATAACTCATAAGGGTTCTGAGCTATCCTGGTGCAGTTACAACTAATTACTCCTTTTTCCCTAAGCTATTTGGAGCAGGACTAAGACACCACCATGGGCCGGGGGAGAGGGGTGGTGGTCAGATAATAAAATAAGTAGGATCTCTTACACTGGTATCACCAAAAGAGATGGATAAAATTACCCAAATCTAAATCTGTCTTTAAAATAAATTTGAAACACTGAGGCCATTAATCAGCTATGAAGTTCAAAGTGCTTCAGCCTTTGGTTTTATGAAGTGGTGTAAGCAATATGCCAACTCATTTCTGGTGTTGGCTTTCATCATTTTAAACTTGAATATTTTTGGTTACTAATAACATATCAATCAAAATCTCTGGAGTTCTCAGGGTTCCTACATAATTGAGAGCACTAACAGTTATATTTTGCTTTGTTGGGAAAACAGGCAATAAATTGATGTGGATCATAAATCTCACTTTCCTGGGAGAAGAATAATAGCTGTCTCCTTTGATCCCATCTATGACGGTTTGTTGAGAGGATTTTTAATTGGTTATTGCAATAGTCCTAACAACTTAAATAGAAAATGCACTAGAGGCTTTAAAAATAAGCCATCTAAAATAAGCAAAAACACTACCACTGGCATTAAAAGTCTTCTCCAGATAAAACGAGGAGTGAGGAATAAATGGCAGTGTTTGCAACCTGAGGGATAAACAAAACTTAAGTCATTCAGGTTGCTACAGGACACTCCCTTGCCACAATGTCACAAAAGTAAAATTTCTTTACTCTCTCTCTCTCTCTTTTTTTTTTTTTTTTTGGTGAGGAAGATTAGCTCTGAGCTAACATCCATTGCCAATCCTCCTCTTTTTGCTGAGGAAGACTGGCCCTGGGCTAACATGCGTGCCCATCTTCCTCCACTTTATATGTGGGACACCTGCCACAGCCTGGCTTGATAAGCGGTGCGTAGGTCCACACCCGGGATCTGAACCTGCGAACCCTGAGCCGCCAAAGCAGAGCACACAAACTTAACCACTATGCCACCGGGCTGGCCCCCAAATTTCTTTACTCTTAAAAATACAACTTTCTGAAAAAAACCTAGTACCTAATTATTAAGAATTTGTTAATAATCTAAATGCAATTTCAGCTAACCTCTTTTGCAGACAGGCATTAAAAAAATTACCTTGGTTTCCCCTGCTCCATTTCTAAAACAGACCCTCCAATGTCAAGTGTCAGCCACCAGTAATTAGCCATAGGACGTTAGGACTGAAGAGGTCTTGAAATATGTAATCCAACATCCTTCCTTCGACAGTGAGGAAGCAGCCCACAGAGGCCGACAAGAGGGACTGGAAGGGGCTGGCAGGAGGCGGTTTGCCGGGTTCCTCAGGCCCTCCCTCTGCACTACCCTCCCTCCAAGCCCAGCATCACTGTGCCTGGAATCCGCATGCAGTGAGCTCCACTGGACAACAGACAGTCAGGTTCTGGTATGAACAGAGCTCAGCTATATCACAAAGAGAAGCTCCTTAGCTTATTAATTCCTCTGGCTGTTAAGGACTGGCAGGCCACACAAGTGGGAGGCCTCAACAGGAAGGTCAAGAATTACAGAATTTTGTTTTGAAATGTAAAACTGATCGCTGAGATAGGAGAACCAATGTAAACCACAAAATCTGGTTCAAAAGAAAGGGTTTTATTTTCCTTTCTTGTTTCCTGTGGGCAGCAAAGATCAGGCTTTGAACAATCAAAAGTTCAATATTAATTTTTCTTACAATAAGTTTGAGATTACCATACAATCCCCACCATTTTCAATAATTCAGTGAATTTAGTCATTCACTTAATTCAAAACACAACTGTATGAGCCCCTGTGAGGAGCACAGCATGGAGGCAGAAACTCGGAGGTTCCGCTTTGCTGAGCTCACAGCCTGACAGGAGGTAAGTCATGAGCACCAACACCTAGACACAGATTGCACCATGCTGGGAACACTGACCCACGCTCACGGGCCCTGCACTGGGCATCCTGATGAGGTCATTTCCCCACAAGGTGCATCTCTGCACAGCAGGAGGGCAGTTTCTCCAGAACTCTGGCCTACTCTGAATTGTCCTGGACCTGCACTGATTCCTAAACTCAGCACAGAGGAACAGGACATTCTGCACATTCAAAGTGAAATCTAAAGAAGAAAGGCAGATGAAACAAAAATGCAAAGATAAGAAAAATTTCAAAGATGTCTAGGGCAGACCAGTGGTGGAGGGCAGAAAACTCCAGGGGAGAGAAGAGGAGCAGAAGTAGGTAAGCGCATAAGGAGAAAACCATTCGAAGACCACGTGTCCATCTAACACACTGCCAACTCACTTTACACGCTGTCTGCCCACCCTGGAGAACACCTAGGGCCAAGAGACTCCCTCAGAAGCACAGAAACCTAGATAAAGTGGATTTCTCTAAAAATTTTTTCTGATTATAGAAGGAATGCATGCTTACTGTAGAAAATTGGAAAATACAGAGCAGTGTAAAGAAGAAAATACTAATAAAAATAAAAATTTAAATTTGGAAAATACAGAGAAACATCAGGAGAAAATACATAATCCAACAACCCAGAGATAACCACTACTAATATTTCGGTGTGTATCCTCTCAAAGAAAGTCTTTTCTCCATGCATACTTACACAGATGTGTTACGTGCATTTGTACAAACTAAGACATTTATGTATAAACGTGCAAATATGCATGTGCACACACACGCCTACAGAAATACTGCCCATTTTTCTGTTGGTGTGTTAGCACGTTCACTGGTTGTAGAACAATTCTTTAATACATGAAGGTATTGATCCTTTTTCATATGTATTATAATATTTTTCTCATTTCATAATTTAATTTTTAGGATGCATTTTGACCCAAGTTTCGTTAGGTGACTTCTTCCATTGCTGTTATAAACTTACATGCTTCCTTCCCCATCCTGAGATCAACAGTCACTTATATCGTTTCTAGATGTTTATGATTGTATTCATCACAGTTAACCTACAACTAGTCGGCCCACAGAGGTCTATTCTGGCACACGGTGGCGAGGTTGTCATTTCGTTTTTTAGATGAGATTCAAAGTTCCCTGCAAGCTGGGGCTGCCCACAGCCTGAGACCATCACAGACAGCCCAACCCTACGGACTGACCTTCCATTACTCTCAACCTCTGATACTTCTTGGCATCTACTCCCCCAGACTAGAGGGGAAAGATAAGGTAAGGCAATACTAGTCTTTGTAATTCTTTCCCTGAAATGATCTTGTCAAAGGATAAGTCCGGGCAGGACTACAGCAGCAGTCTTGAGACCAGGTGTCCAAATCGGTCTTGAGGATGGCTCAGGCGTGAAGCAGGGGTTCGCCCCCCACCTCCTCCTTCACAACTACTTCTCCCTCTTCACAAAGAAAGGCACACCAACCCACCCTGGACATGCACCAACCTGGCAGGAAAGATCCCCAGACACCAGAGGCACGAGCTGACTCTGGGGTTGAGGCAGCCGCCTTTAATCCAGGTTCCACGAGCTGCAGCGGCACATGGACATCTCTATAGGGGCACGGGGAGGACTTCTGGTTCTGCATCTGCAGATCTCACACAGCGAGGATAGTTTCCTCTAGGACAGTGTCTCTTCAGTGGTTAGACTCCCTCAAACACAGGCTTCAAGGGAGACGCTCAGGGAGCAGAGCAAGGAAAGCACAGGACGAGCAGGAAGGTGCAGCAGCAGGCTGGTGGCAAGGTCCAGGCTTCATCATACCCGCCTGGCCAGTCACCATGATCAGAACAGCGATCACCATCACGGCATGTGCACTAACACATTACATGAATTGGAAAAAAATGAAATCCGACCTTTTCTGACAGAAAGTAAGACTGGCTCGTTTGACAGTGATGCCTAGCTTTGCCAACAAGGTCATACGAAGGACATGTAATATTTCAATAAATTTAAAGCAAAAGAAAAGCTAAAACATTTGTTCAGAGGAAAAGGGCAGGTGGGGATCCTTCATTCAACATTCTATTTGAGGTCCTCCCCGTACATGGCATAGAGATGTACACACAGGCAAGATGTGCAAAACCGTAACAACACGATGAAGATCGCGGCTTCTTCAGAGGGTGTGCAGACTGCAATGGGTCACAGGAGTCAGGGGAGGGGTCTCAAATGAAGTATACGCTTATTTTCCCAAGGCTCCTGAGTGTATCCGGTTAAACCAGGTGACACCAAATGAAAAGAACAGCAGATGTAATTCAAAGTCATTTTCGTGTCTGGTAAAGCCTTTTTGGTATACTTCTCAGACACGGCAGAAGTGGACAGCTCCTGTGAATGGGGGAGAAACTCTTCTGGGAATCAAGTAGATGCCAAGCCCTTACTGTCAACAAAATGGAAGGAGAACAAGATTGATCTGTAGCTGATTACTGGGAATTATTTCAGATGATAAATCCCTTGGAGATTTCTTTATATATAAATCAGATGAGAATTTAGTGACATTACTACAACAAAACTCCTTCTATCCCCATCTACTTACACAGGTGAACAAAGTTCCTCAGCACTTATATCTATAAAAACAAAGGACTTGAAAATGACTAGCGCCTCATTCCAGTAATAAATAATATTCATCCACAGAAGCATCTCAGGAGGAAAGGTTTTTCCAAAAATTCACTTTTCTGTTTAATAATTATTCATTAAAATTTTAATACGTTTGTGTTGTTTTGATCAAGTGAGGGCTAAGGATAATTATGACACCTCAATCCAGAACTTATTTTTAACATTTAGAGACTTATAAGAAATAAAAATTAAATTTAGGTCCATATTTTCATAGAAGAGAAGTATGATAGTGTGATAAATGACTTTTAGAAATCAAAATACATTACATAGGATAAAATTCTATGGATTAAATGGCATGGAAATACAAGTTCAGGATGAAAAAAGATGATGGGAAAGAAGACTGCTAAGAAAGAGCACATTCGTCCATTTTTAAATGACTGTTTATCAAATCACTATGGTACTAAGATTTTATTTCAAACACTTTTTAAGAGACGGATAGTTTTATTTTAAAATATCAATGTTTACAATACATCGGCAATTACATCTTTGCTAGCATAAAAATTTTTACAATCAACATAAAAATGTTTAAGGGAGTTCACAGTTTTTCAAAATTATTTTCCATGGCATGTAAACAAAGGAAAAAAAAGTACGACAATCACTGGTGTAAGAGCTTCGGGCTCCTGTGGATTCTTTCACATCTAACTGTGGAAGCATTCCCTGTGGAACTGGATAAGCCAGGACAGACACAGGGTGACTGACAGAGAGCTGGAGAAAGGGGCCTCCTAGGACACAGCCACCGGAAGGTGATCGAGAGACGGGGAAATGCAGGCGAGTGATGACAGGAAGGGCATGGGACCGCTCATGAAGAGCTCCCGACAGGGCACAGGGGTCACCACTTCTAAGTGCCAGATAAAAGGGAACAGAAAGGCCGGTCCTCTCATGACACAGGAGTTCAACACTGTCCAGGAACAGAAACATGACCCCAAACAAGGGAAGGCCACAAAACATTTTCAATTTCAGTATTTCTGAAAGAATGTGCAAAGAAAACCACGGCTCCTATTTTTATTTCTGAATTTTAATGTTTCTACTTTGGCTTCAAGTCACTCAAGGGACAAGAAGTTTTTATTCCTTTAATTATTTCAAGGAACTTCGAGAAACACAGATTACACACACACACACACAGGTTTTTTATTTTTGTCCAAATTCTTTTTTAAGGCAAAGAACTTCTAAAAACCACACTATTTAAAACAAAAAAGATGTGGCCAAAGCAGTTTGGCCGCTTTCTCCTAATACTTAAGAGTAGGCTCTCATGTCTTTGAAACAATGAATTAGAATAGGATAGGGCCGGCTCCGTGGCTTGGTGGTTAAGTGCGCGCGCTCTGATGCTGGCGGCCCGGGTTCGGATCCCGGGAGCGCCCCGAGGCACCACTTCTCCGTCCAACGTGAGGCCGAGTCCCACGTACAGCAACTAGAAGGATGTGAACCTATGACATACAACTATCTACTGGGGCTTTGGGGGGAAAAAACTGAATAAATAAAATCTTTAAAAAAAAAAAAAATTTAAAAAAAAAAAAAAGAATAGGATAGAAAACGAAAAGACAGTAGAAACTACAATTCTCCTCCATAAGTAAAAATGAGAGCATGAAAGCCAGGGCAGGCCAAGAGAACTAACCACCCCCTGCCCGGCCCCCTGAGGAGCCCTTGGTCCCTTCTGTGTGGAAGGGCTCTCATACCAAGTTCTGCATGACATCCCATTTGTGTGAAGAAAGGAGGGAGAGAGCAGTCAGCCTGGCTTTCACAGAATACCCCTACCTTCAGCCAGCCGGGGGAGGCACTCCACTCTCATTCTGTTATGGTCAGGTTCCCAGTCTCCTTTTGAACACTGAGGGAAAGTTTCCAAGTCCAGCCTAAATCTCTTTGCTACCCGAGGGAAAAGGAATTTAACAGTCAAGAAATTCCTGATGACTTAATGCAGGTATGCTCTAACTCAGAATAACGAACAGTTGGCAGATAGGGAGCATGGCAGAGAGAGCTGGTTAGTCAGACCATCGAGTGCTGGGTAAGGAAAGAGGGTGCGGGGTCTGGAAAGCAGAGAGCTGCGAAGGCGCGAGAGCACATGGCTGTGGTCCCAGGCAGTAGTTGCCCTAACATAACTGTCATCACCCCAACAATGGCCTCCTACCCACAAACCCATCCCTAAACTAGTGAAGGAGTACGTCAATCTGAAGAAAAAAAGAGAACACCAGATCCAAAAGAAAGGAATCTAAAAGGTGCTGTGGGTCTTATCTCACACTACAACATTTCCTCCAATTAAAAAACAGGGGTAGGTAGGAGCCACAATTTTGAACTGTTCTAGTACTCTTAGAAGTGTGGGGGTCTTGCAATGGAAATGTAAGTTTATCCAAGTGAAGAATGATCACAATTGAATTAAGAATGTTTCCTGGCCTTGTCATTTTCCTTCTTGGAACCGTCTAGGTTGAACACATCCTCTGTACCGGGCAGAGCAAGGCAGAGAGAGTACTCAGATCCAATATCACACGTTCCTCTCCCTCTCATTGCCGACACCGACAAGGAAATAGTTTTAAACGCCCCTCAGTGGTTCAGACTGTGAAGAAAGCACTCACAGCTACCGCGGGAGCTCACCCAAGGCCCACTTAACCTCACCTGAGGGCTCAAGCACACCCTCAAGGAGGATGTGATAGCAGAAATGAGCCTGGAAGACTGAAGAAACGAGCTGTGTGGAAGATGGAAGGGGAAATCCAAGTAAATGCAAAGGAACATCAGGGCAAATGGCACATTGGAGGAACCCAAGCGATTCAGGGTGGCTGAAGCAAAGAGGTATAAAAGAAGAAAGCAGGCTGGGAAGGCAGGCAGCGGGTAGATCACAAAGGGCCTTGTACATCTTGCTAAGGCATTTGGAATTTAATTCCAAGGCAACTGGGAAGCTATTAAAAAAGTTTAAGGGTACAGTAGTATAGTGGTTAAGTTCCTGTGCTCTACTTTGGCGGCCCAGGGTTCACAGGTTCGAATCCCAGGTGCAGACCAACATGCTGCTCATCAAGCCATGCTGTGGTGATGTCCCACACATAAAACAGAGGCAGACTGGCACAGATGCCCATCTTCCTCAGCAAAAAGAGAGGAAGAATGGCAACAGATGCTAGCTCAGGGCCAATCTTCCTCACCAAAAGAAAAAAAGGTTTAAGGGGACGGCCCGGTGGTGTAGTGGTTAAGTTTGCATGCCCCACTTGGGTGGCCTGGGGTTCGCAGGTTCAGATCCTGGGCACAGACCTACACACCACTCATCAAGCCACACTGTGGCAGGCGTCCCACATACAAAATAGAGGAAGATGGGACTAGATGTTAGCACAGGGACAATCTTCCTCACCAAAAAAAAAAGTTTAGGGGCTGGCCCAGTGGCACAGTGGTTAACTTCGTGCGCTCTGCTTTGGCGGCCCAGGGTTCACAGGTTCGCATCCTGGGCGTGGACCTACACACAGCTTATCAAGCCATGCTGTGGCAGGCGTCCCATATAAAGTAGAGGAAGACGCGCACGGATGTTAGCCCAGGGCCACTCTTCCTCACCAAAAAGAGGAGGATTGGCAACAGATGTTAGCTCAGGGCTAGTCTTCCTCACACACACACACAAAAGTTTAAGTAAGCAAGTGACACGATCAGACGTGATTTACAGAAAGTCTCTTCACCTATCAACAGTATAGACAGACAGAGCACTGGGAAGGGATAAGGTCAAAGGCCAGCCCAGAGGCTGCTACAGTAATCCAAGGGAGCAAGTATGAGTCTGAACTAGGTGGCAGCATGGGAATGGGAAAGAGCAGTCAGATTCAAGGGGTATTTCAGAGGTAAAAATTAACACATCTCTGACTACCTGGATGCAATGGTGTGCTGATAAATGTTTAGCAGCTGCCTTAAAAAAAAAAAGAAGAAAGAAAAGAATGTCCTGATTTGTAGCATTTACCAATTTCCATGGTGTAAAAACTCCCATCATGGCTACTTCAAGCTCCCACCACGGTGTCACACTGCCCTTGGAGCGGGGCAGACATGTGCCCCATCAGCTCCTGAGAGCCAGTCAGCCAGCTCCAGCACCAGCGCCAGTCAGTGCCAGCCCGTGGGAACTGGGAGGAGGAAAGAGTCTGGGCCAATTCAAGGCCTTCCCTGGCATGGGCACCTAGGCAGGGTAGAAAATGCAGGAGGTTAACTGCAGTTACCACGTTCTGTTTGGGACAGGCTAAGTTAGAGGAACCTACAGCCTTCATCGTCAAGGTGTCCAGCAGGCAGGTGGATATACAGGTTTTGAACACTGTGAAGAAAAATCTGGCTAGATATTACAGTTGGCATGGAAGCCATGAGGAACTGTGTGAAGACAAAAAGATATGAGGATAAAGCATAGAACCCTAGAAAATACTAACATTAAAGGGACGAATGGAGAGGAAGTTCAGATGATTCAGATGTCTGAGAAGGACCTTAAAGAAAGGGAGGATTTCTCAGGACCAATTCCCCAAATAGACAATTCCCTGATAATCAATTCACTGAAGTTACCAAATTTATCTATTTTTAAACCTATTTCTTTTAATTATTTATAAAGAAAATTGTTCATTAGATGGACTTCTTTTCAGCAAATTGGCCTGTTTGAAGATAGGAAGCCAAAAGAGAAAGAGTTTTAAGGAGCAAAGAATTGTCAAAGGCAGCAAGAACCACATGAGAGGTCAAGAGCTAACCGAGGAGGCAAAATGGCCTTGGCCACCTTCCTAGCACACTCCATGGAATGGTGGTGGGGGAGGAAGCTTCCATGGAAGAGTGAATGGGGAGAAGTAGAGACGGTATGGAAGCTTTCACTGAACAGAGTAGTAGAGAGGAGCACCTACGGGAGAGGGTGTTAGTTATTTTTCCTTTTCTTGTTTTTAACCCATGAGATTCAAGTATGTTTACATGCTGAATGGAAAGACCCAGCATTTAAGGAGAAACTGAAGCAATAAACAGAAGGGTCAGAGTAATTGGCACCCTGATCTTCCAGAAGAGGAAGGGGGAATGAGATCTGGAGTAAAGGTGAAGGGGAAAAATACACCTCCCTAACTCATTTCTGGAGCAATCCCTCCATTAGGTCAGACAATCATTGAGTTTCCTTTCACCATGACCATCAAGGTCTGTGTCATCTACTTAGAGGCCCTAATGCAATTTCATGCGAATCTTGTGAGAACATTTTCTGAGTGATGTTGGTCTGAGGCTGAATTCACAGGAAGCAAGAACCAAACCTGAAAGTATGCCGACCTTGTAACTTGTGTTCACAGGACAGTCATTAAGTGCAAAAAATTGCTTTTGATTCTCATTTTTCATTGTCCCAAAGCCCCATCCCCCACCACCACCACCACTTTCCTTCCCTTGCAATATCCTACCACCCAATGGCTTCCCACTTTACCAGGCCAGAAAAAAATGGTTTTTGTCGGTTTTTTTACCCAACACATTCAAAATTTACTTCACAAGTATTTGATGCCTACAATGACTTATTCTTACTCTTGGAAAGACTGATTTTTTTAATAAATGCACCAAATTCTTTCCAATCAAGTCAGTGGCCTGCTTAACATCACATCAGCATTCTAACAGGTGAAAACTGGTACCTAACCATTACTGAGCAGTTATCAGTTCTGACGAACGAACTTACTATCTTAAATATGTCTGATTACTTTCTAGCCAGTTTAGGATCTTCTCTCAACTAGAGCTTAGCAATTTGCCAAAAGAGTCAGGGACAGAATCACGCAAGACTCCAGCTGTGGACTACAACACTGTGGTTACTACATCGTCATTTAACAAGTTTCTCCTGGTACACTTTTCTACAGGAATCCAAGTAATAAGACCCCTGTTCACTGTATTGTACAAGTTTCATCTCTCTTTTGTAGCCCAAGACCAGGGAACAGCGAGACCAGCCAGGGGCTAAAAAGAGAGCAAACTCCTAGGAGAAATTCCACACACAACCAGGACAAATTACAAAGACTGCAGAATGAACCGGTGATTAGAAGTTTGGCAAAAAGGAAATGACTACCCCAAGTGCACAGGTTCAATTCAGCTCTGAAATGACACAATAGGGATAATAGTGCTTTTATTTAAGGATTATATTTTGCTTTCTTTTACACACTGTCTAAAAAAACAAATACTTCTGATCTTTTGAGAATTTATGCAAATCTCAATTCTTAAAGGAAAATTTCTGACTCTCAGGGTAGAAACTACTGCTCCAGCATGTACGGAGAAATAATCCAGCTGACCGGCAAAATGAGGAGAGTTGCTTCAAATAGGAAATTCCAAAAACATAACTTACTACAAAAGAAAGAAACTCCAAGAACCACCATCAGCAATATACTTGGGGGTCACTGAAGGGGATTCTAGTGTTACTCTGAGAATCACATCTAGTAGAAAATAAGACTCACGATAGCTACCAACATGAGCATTTTTTTTTTTTAAAGAAACATAAATAAATTAGTAACCTACCGTCTGTCTGAGATTTACTGAGGAATATTGTGCTGGCCCGAGGATGGTCTGAAGGATTGAATTCCATGTTCAAATCTTTAAAGAAAGCAAAAGAAAATACATCAGTATCCATCTGATAACTAAGGGGAATCAAGATTAAGCTTCAATTTTTTCAACCTTAAATTGCTAACACATTTAAGGATTCTGGCAAAACCCCACAGTTACTGTGTTAATAGTTCTTTTAGGTTCAATTGAGAACACTGCTATTTAGAAATCTGAAAAAGTCATACATAAAAATTAGCCACCTGGCTGGAGATCTATTAGCCTAAAACTCCATTTTCTTTTTAAAACCTTGCTCTGCACGCAGGATACTACAAAATAGGAGGACAGAGTTCTAACATGTAGCTAAGGAGAGTTATGTGCTGCCACTGACTCATCTGAATCCCACAGTTAAGTGAGTGGATTTCCCTGTTATAGGTGATTAAAATAGGCTGTCTCAGCTGTTTGGCTGAATTCTCATGCACATACTCTGCTTAATTAAGATTATTATTTTCTGAAAAGGCAAAATCTATTCTTAGAGCAAAGGCTGCAAATTGGCCATCTGTGGGCATAATCTGGGCCACTGGATGTGTTTTCTTTGATCCATGCATTTTCTTTCCTTTTTTTTTTTAAATTTGAGCCCACATATAATGATTTTTATATTTCAAACACATACCACAAAGAAAAACACCCATATTTCCAGCTTCTCTTGAGCAATCAGATCATTTGGCCACACCAGGCCCCCATGAAGGTCACAGCCAGCCAGAGCGTTGCACCCACCAACCCCTGCAGGTGGGACTAAGACTCTGTCCCAGCGTCCCCCACACTTCCCTGTCTCTGTCAGGGTAGCTCCTCACTCTCCCCTCCCTCCCCTGCGGGCGTCCCGAGCTGTAATCCCTGCCCTGGCACAGGCTCCAAGGGAGAGGCGTGTCAGTAAGGTACAGACAACTCAGAATCCCATCAGGAAAGAGTTTCTCCAGTTAAAAAAAATTGATTCCATAGGGAAAGAATGGTTAAACAAAACAAAAAAATTAGGTTCGGGAAGGGAAGAGAGAAGACCAATATTATTGGAAAGTCACAATGGTCTTCAAGTCAGCTTCCAGCATCAGGATGAAAACTATTTTGAATTCAATTATTTTAATAAATTTCCAAAGAAACCTAGTCAACACCAATAAAAACCAATGGTATCTATCCTTAGCTTTAATAGCTAATCAAGTCAGAGAAGAAAGAAAGAAAAAACAAGGATGCTCACATATACACTGGAGGCAACACACAGTCACTTATCCACAGAGACTCATCCTCAGCCAACCTGTGAAGCGAGGCCATTTCTCCTACCTCAGCCAATGGCTCACTGGACTACAGCTCCTGACTTTTCACTGGCTGCTGGATTCAAGAAACGCCTATTCAATCTTAAATGCTGTTTCAGTTAGCTGGTCCTTCTTCTGTGACAACTATTAAAGTTATATATAGTAGTTTCCCAGCTGAAGGCATTAAGGAAGGAGAAAGAGAAGCAAAAGAGACAATTCTTCAAACTTGCTTCTATTTGAACTAGATAAAGTTAGGCCAGAAATTTCCTGGTGAGGGAGTTTTATGAAGGGTTTTCCTGCTCAACTAGGACCTTGTTATAAAAAAGGTAAATAACAAATGTTCTACTAAGTAATTTTTTTTTTTTGGAGGACTTCAGCATATAAAAAATGAGGGCAAGTATGTAATCCCAGCCATGATGGATATGGTTAACTTCGAAAAACCTTAACCCATGGTCCCCATAGAAAAGCATCAATTGAAATACAATGTGCTCACACCTAGGGGCAACACCACAAACTCAATCCCCTAGCCTCGGCCATGTCAGCGCTTCAACTTCCTTCTCTGTTCCCTTAAAATCCAACTCGGACTCCTCGACCAGGCAGTTTTTTTTAAGACCTGCTATATTATTAAAATTATCAGTAGGGGTTTGTAGAACACCACAAGCAAGATGTGTAAAGCTTTTCTGTTTGAAGCCAACAGTGGAGCCAAAATAACACGAGACTGCCGTTTCTTAAGGAATTGAGATTCTGCTTTTAGGTCCAAGAATGTCTTGGAAGACAACCCCTGACTACCTGAGATTAGGATTCTGTGCTATAATGTTTACAAGCCCTCAAACTTGCTGAGAATAGGAACGTCACGGATTCTGAGAGATGGCTTCCAATAACAGGGCGTTTGTTTTAGTAAATACCAGTACATCTAGATGGTGCGATGCTATGCCACCAGTAAAAACCATGCGAAGAATATTTTATTCACATGGAAATAGGTATATCATATGTCATTAGGTGAAGAAAGCAGCATGATATCACTTTGGGCGGAAAATATGCATAGGCACAGAAAACATTTTAGAAATATACACCAATATTTGGTTACCTAGGAATATTGTAAGCGAGTAATTTTTTTTTTTGCTTTTCTGTGTTTTAAGTTTCCTGCATTGAGCATATTTTTGTTAATTTGCTTTTTTAACTTTTGTAATTTAAAACACATCTTTAAAAACAACTTGTGAAAACGATTTGAGCCTTTATTATCCTCCAGGTGGGCTGGGTAGCTGGACAGGCACGTGCTGGTGTTCCCGGGTGAGGCCCGGGAGCCCTCTTGCTGTGGGGGTCAGACCCCCTCTCGGAAGTCAGAGGAGGCTCACACGCAGTCACCATGATGAGCCTCCCCACCAGCGCTGTCCACTTCCTGAAGGAACTCTTGACGAAAGTGCTCGGCGCAGAGGGACCCCTAAGCAGAGGTGCCCTGTCCCACTACACTAGTGTGTCTACACTACACACTTCCTGGTCTAACAGGGCACGAGGGAAGGGGAGGATAACTGCTCCATCTTCCATGTGGAACCCAAGGAGCAGGAATCACATGTCACACTCTCCCTACAAGTGTGACACGAGGAAAAGATCATCATGTGTCCTTTACAGCCAACTCATGATTCTAGGTCTGACCCGAATGCTCGCTCATGTCACAGGTGGCGTCCTGCATGGGTGAGAGTCCAGGTATCATCTCCACGCAGTTCACTGACACAGAGCAAGTCACAAAGAGTTCAGAGGGGCCTTCAAGACCAGGGTTTGACGTGACACTCATGGGTGAGGAGAGTGAGGCCGAGAGAGTACATGTCTAGCTGGGTGATAACAGAACTTGGACCAGAACTCTGGTCTCCAGCAGGAACTCCCAAGTCCAGAGCTTTTCCCACTATCCCTGCAGGACCAGGCCTCGCCTCAAATCCTGAACGCCCTAGAAGGACTGAAACCTGAAAGTGGAACTGAAGGAGGCAAAGACTGATGCAGAGGAAAATCCAGAAGCTCCTAAAGCTGGGTTCACAAAGCAATCTTTCTCAAGTTCTCCCTAGAACTTAAGTTTTAGGGTGAAGACCCCGGACAGAGATAACCAGGAAGTTTCCACATAAAGGAAAATCAAGGAATTCTTTGCTCTGGACACAAGGATATGCAGTGCTGCTGAGGAAAACCAAGGTCATCAGCGAATTTTTACTTGAAAACATGCTCAGATGTCTATATATATATAAGGGGTAACATTTTCACGAGCTGCCAGGAAACAGAAAAAAGCACTTAACAATATGCTGGGTGCATCTTCTCCAATCCTAACCCATAACCGTAGAGTGCAAAATAATATAACTCTACGGCAGGTGCAAGCCGACGGGCTAACTCTGCACAGGACAAGTCTGAAGGACAGATGTCTCTGAGTCACCCCTAGCGCGAAGGCGGGCCAGCCACAGAATCTGCTTACCTAGTACTGATCCAAATACGCACAGCGGCAGAGCACAAAGGTACAAGGAACTGCCGGGTGCTTCCTACAACTCAAGTTTAAGAGAGCAGCCCCAGACCTTGAAGAGAGATACCACAGTTACAATATGTGCTTTGGCAAGGGAGCTCCAACTTTTGGGGAAACAAAAAATGGGAGAAGGCAGCATTCTCACACACCAAGCAAAACAAACCTGCCGCATCTGTCAGACCTGCGCTCTGAAGTCAAGTGTGAGAGACTGCCACCTCAGCCCTACAGGGAAGAAGCCCACGCCGCAGAGGCGGGACAGGCACCTCACACGCATGCAGAGTCGGAACACACTCGGGCGAGGGTGGGGGTCTCAGGGCCGCTCAGCGATGTTTCTGAACAGCAAGAATTGAAAGCAAGAAATTCATGGAATATTAAGCTTAAAATTAGAGACTGCAGGGGCCGGCCCGGTGGCGAAAGCGGTTAAGTGCGCGCGCTCCGCTGCGGCGGCCCGGGGTTCGCTGGTTCGGATCCCGGGTGCGCACCGACGCACTGCTTGGCAAGCCATGCTGTGGCGGCGTCCCATATAAAGTGGAGGAAGATGGGCACAGATGTTAGCCCAGGGCCGTCTTCCTCAGCAAAAAAAGAGGAGGATTGGCGGATGTTAGCACAGGGCTGATCTCCTCACAAAAAAAAAAAAAAAATTAGAGACTGCAGATGAAACAAACTTCACCGCTAAAGAACAGTAACCACTCTGCTAGGGTCAGTTCCGAACGACAGGACACTACCTATTCTAAGTCACAAATGAAACACCAATTGTTCACACAATCTCCCTCAATCCACCGCCACGTCAATACTCCCCACCCTCCCCACAGCCCCCCAGAAACTCACGCAGCCCCAGCCCTCCACTCACACCTGCCTCCCCAGAGCCCACCTGGCTTTGACTTTTCCCACCTGCCCCATCACGCTCCTGAAGTACCTCATGTGCTAACTTACCCAGAAGTTGTAACTCATAAAAAATATTTACTTGGCTGGGTGCCATTTGGCTGTCATTTTTGCAGAGACCACTGCCCTTACTGAAAAGAGCAAAGCCCCCTGGGGTACTTCCATCCCAAGAAAAGATCGTGCAGAAATGAGTTGGCTGGGGACACCACACTGGGGCCAACAGCTCTGCGGCAAGGAAGTCAGCTCCTGGCCGGCCTCAGGGCGGGCGCAGGGTGGGGTGAGAGAGTTTATCCTACATGAACTTACAGTCAGCCAGCGAGACAAGACCAAGACACCACTAGAGCGCAGTGCCAGCTAGTGAGCAACGAAGAGCAGAACACCTGAACAAATCCTGTGAACTAGAGAAGAGATGCTTAAAACAAAAGCTTAAAGCTGTGGACTCTACGAGTCAACAAGTTATATTGCTTTTTTTCTGCCAAGGCTGTTCAATTGAATCCAGTTAAACAGAACAAACCTGCACTGAGTCCCTACCATACGCCAGGCACTGCACTCAGCCCTGTTGACATCAAGACTACTTTGAGGTGGTAACCGTATCTGAATCTTTACCTCTCCTGTTATCTACAGGAGCTACTCCAGGGTCATAAGGTTGCATTCTTAATTTTCAAAGTGCTATAGTCAATTAATGGTGAGACAAAACATGTATTTAGATGATTTCAAAACACATTATGTTATTTCTGTCACATAGTTACCTTCGTAATTACAGCGAGATGGGGTAAACTGGCATTTTATTAGAAACCACAAGTAGGAATACCTGGGAGGTTGTTAACACCAGTCCAACTGCCATGGTTTTCATTCATTCATTCAACAATTACTAAGCATCTTCTAGGTGCCAGGTACTGCTCAGTTCCACATACTGAGGATATAGAAGTGAACAAAACAGACCAAGTCCCTGCCCTAAGAGAGCATCCTTCGAAGTTGAAGGTGTGAAGTACCAGTGGAAAAAACAAAAATAATGAAAAACCTGTCAAGAACACTCTATAAATTCTATAACCCACATTCAGAAAGCTGAAAGTCGATTGTCCTGAGGTTCTAGAAATGACTTGTTCCCCAAAGAGAAGCTCAAATAGTGGAGCAGAAATATCATATAATGTGAAGAATCCAGCTTTGAATTCATCTCTGCTAGCTCTCTGGCCTTAGGCAAACTGCCTTAGTATTCTGGGTTTCATTTTCCTCAGCTATAAAGTAGGTGAATAACACGTAACCTAGAGGACTGCTGTGAAGATTAGAAACTATGTAGATAAATAAGCAGGATATCTGCCACACAACAGGTGCTCCATAAATAAGGGCTATTAAAATTCTAGGGTATTAAAAAACATTATGCCATAGCATCTAGTTCAGTCCTAAAGACAAAACTCTCAAAATATATCTGTTAAACTTAGAGACACTAAAGATGGTGTTGAACCAGCATGACACAATTTCCGTTCTCTAAGGAGTCCTGGCTGGAAACTGTTTAGAACTTCAGTGTTTCACACTGCCGACACAGGTTGTCCTATAATGACAAGATGAACTCGCCTCTGATGCACTGATACTTGAGAGAGAAAAGGCAGAATGTTACAGAATCTCTAAAGCCGACTTCAACCTAACACTTAGGAAGCAGAATTTTGAACAAGTGCTTCTTTATGAGGATGACACCTATTAAGACCCACTGTCAAATTAAACTATTAATAGAGCAGTCATTTTAAGAGTCTACTGTCAGACTTTCAGGTGATAACGGAAATACTCGGTCACACTGCTTTCAGTCTACGTTTTAGCTGAGTGCAAGGTGTAACAGGATCCCTTTATTCAAAATTAAAAATAAATCAAACAGCATGCTTGCAAATCAGTTTAATTTAGCAGTATTCTCCTATGCCAGGTAACCTAATTTTCTTCTGACCTTTCCACAGATGTTACAGAATCAATGATCCACAATTGTTCATCTCAGCTTTTAAACCAGCACCAGTGTTATACAGGATCCGTGTAATAAAACAATGTCTAACGTAAGCAGGAATGGGAGTCATTATCTATCACTGATGGTCTGGAAACCAGTAAAAGGAAACAGGAAAGTGCAGCGAGGCCTAAGACACGCTGGGTCTAATGCGGACAGAAGAGGAGACACAAGACAGTCTGCACAGAACAGAAACTTCCCACCTTCCACCTCCTTTCTCCGCACTGCCAGGCCCCAGGTTGATCAGTGTTCCAAAAATCATCCACAAGACAGGCCGTCTGTTTCGGTGTAGATAATGTCAGTGGGCAGAGCCCAAAGAATTCAAGGATTCTGTGATTCCTTGATAGTTTTTGGAACTTCATGATAGAAAGTCAACTTTGATTTGAAGGCCACTGTGGTCAGCTGACAATCCCAAGCTTAATCTTGGATGACACCATTAGGTCTGTTTCCTATCTTTAGACAAATATTTGACACAGTTAAAATATTTTAGGTAGTCATATCTTTAAATTTGGCTATGATCTGCAAGGCAATGAAGAAATCAACAAATAAAGCCTGTTAATTTTAAATCAGATTGGTTTATTTTTATTTTTTAGTTACTATTGTCCCACTGCCTGAAAATCAGTGATTATCTCCATTCATTAGAGCCAAAGAGGCCAAAATCAAGAGCTTGTCTCCACTGGTTTGCTCCATGCGGCTACCCCCAGGAAAGCCCCAATCCCAGTGGCCTGCATCAGCACCCCTCTTTGTAACAACAGCTATTGCTGTTACTGCAATTTTGGTTAATTCTAAAGCCATCTTTCCTACTCCCACTGATTTCAAGCATATTCCTTCCTGTTACTCTAACACACTTAGTCTGGGTTATTTTTATTTTCACTGTCTGCTTTGAGCTGCCTGCATCCCTGAGGGTGACCCACGTGTGCGGCTTTGTGAGCGCACGTCTCTGGGTCCACGCATCTGTGTGTGCTGGGCCTCCAGGTCTGAGTCTGTGCCTGGATGTGTGTGTCTCTGGGTGCATCTCTCAGTCCACACACGTCTGGCTCTTGTTCACGTGCTCTCTGACTTGTCTGTCTTTCTCTCCATCTCCCTACCTCTCTGTCTCTTTCCAACCTGTGTATCTCTCAATTTCCCTTCTACTCACTCTTTTTCTCTCCCCACATCTGTCTCCTCTTTCCCTCCCCCCTCCTTCCCTAGTTCCCCTCTCCAGGTTCTCCACTGTCTCTTTCTAATATTCTATCTTAAGATGAACCAAAGAAGACAGAGAAAGATCCTAATGTTAAGACTAAAGACAGATCGTTCTGCCAATACAGCAGACTAGGTAACCTAAAAGCTCCCACACTACAAGCACTTAGAAATGTGACATAAAATATCAGACATCCTTTCAAATACCTACAGAGTGTGGCAAGAAAGTAAGGGAAATGACCTGAGGCTCTGAGCAGAGTCACTGGAGTTTTGGGCAGGGCAGGGGCTATCCAAAACTGTGAGCTGGGTCTTGGGTTTCAGCCGTGATGACCACATGTACTGGTTCACACCTACTGTCCTGGCATAATTACTAATGCAAACCTGCTTTACTTGCAAGTGTCTTGGTTTGGAAGTCACCTAATTTTAATATCCTGTCGGACAGGATGTAAGCCCTTAGAGTGGAAAGAAGTTGGAACTGACACTTTCACATACATCTGGAACACTCAAAGGGCTACAATCTCAACAAAAATTGAATTAGATAAAAAAAGTTATCTAAGAATCCAGATAAAAAGGAGTCTGGGCCTTGGATGGGGAAAGTCTCCCAGCCCCCCAGTAACTAGAAACCACTGCTCTGTATCTCTATAGAGTAGTTCTGGAGTGCTAGTTGACTCCACACATGTAGTTCAGGAAATCCCTGGATAAGAAGTTTACACCAAATTGGTCCAGGCCAGTAATACGCCCGGGCACCTGGCAGAAGTCACCGTAAACCACTCTGGAGAAGCCTGCCTCCCAGAACTCCAGCTGATTACACCCCCTCTACAGACAGGCTCACCATCCAAGATGGCAGGACACAGAAGGAAATGATCCTGACAAGCAGGAGTTGGGAGACACAGCAAACAGCAAGGTCAGGCTCTCAAGAACTTGGATAGATACCATAAAATAAATATGTACACAATTTTATGTGCTAATTAAACACATAAAAGAAAAACATAAGGGAAAAAAGAAAGGGAGTTTTATAAGAAAGCCATGTCCATATGTGTGTTCATATATACATATATATGTATGTACACACACATAAAAACATGTATATTCTAGAAATAAAAAACACAGTCACTGAAATCCAAAATTCAATACATGGGTTAAATTGTAGATTAGATACACCTGAAAATAGAACTGGTGCCCTCAAAAACAGATCTGAGGAAATCACTTAGAATGAAGCAGAAAGAGTTACAACGCATAGAATAAAAACGTCCAACTAATAGTGGCTCTGCATTCCATAGCCATTTAAGATAAAAAAGACTCTTAGCAGGGGCCAGCCCGGTGGCGTAGTGGTTAAGTTCGCGCTCTCCGCTTCAAGCCCAGGGTTCACAGGTTTAGATCCCAGGCACAGACCCATGCACAGCTTGTCAAGCCATGCTGTGGCAGCATCCCATTTAAAGTAGAGGAAGACGGGCAGGGATGTTAGCCCAGGGCCAATCTTCCTCAGCAAAAAGAGGAGGATTGGCAACAGATGTTAGCTCAGGGCTAATCTTCTTCACCAAAAAAAAAAAAAAAAAAAAGCCTCTTAGCAAACCCCTAATCTGATAAAGGCTATCTTGTTTAAGGTTATCTGCCAAAACCCTACAGCAATCCTCATACCCAATGGGGAAACATGAGATGCATTCTCCTTCAGTAGGAACGAGGCTGGGATCCAGTTACCTTCAATTCAACATTGTACGGGATGTGACAAAAAAAATGAAAGGAATTTATTGGACTGGAAAGAAACAAAACTGTTGTCATTTGCATATAATCGTCTACTTAGAAAATACAAAGGGCTTTACAAATCTACTGGCACTAAATACAATACAAATTAACATTTAGAAACCAATTTCATTCCTTGACCTTAGTAACACTGCTCAACTAAAGAGCAGCACCATCCCCTGTACCCTAGGGGTGTTTAGAAATGTGTGGTGACATTTTGGCTGTCACGATGATAAGCGGCTGCTGCTTGTCTGTGACCACTGTCCCACACAATGAGGACTGTCCTCACAATGCCAACAGGGTATTCAGAGAGAAACCCTGTGGGCTAGAGCAATAAACATCAGCAAGCATAACAATGATAATATAAAAAAGACTCCATATACTAAGCAAAAAAACCCTGTCATTAAATTTAACTAAAGATGTGTAAGATCTCATACAGAAAATCATAAAATGTTATAGAAAAAGCTAACATGAATATATCTATACACGTACAGATAGTCTACACACATATTCATATGTACATACAATTATTCACATGCACACACGTCCCTTCGGCATCACGCCTACCCTGCGTCAGGCCCTGTGCTGCGTGCTGGGCCGGGGATACGGCAATGAACACGACAGGCAAGGTGCCTGCTCCTAGAATTATCAATCTGAGAGTTTGAAAGTTTAAAGGTGCTCACTTCGTGTGGTCACAGTTCGTATTACAAACTCATCTCTTTCATTTTAAAACTGAAAATTCAGGTGGCAGCTTTTCCAGGCCACCTGCTTCATCCTAACATTGCTCCCCTTTGAGCATTCTGCTGATTAGCACCACATCCACCAGAGGTCAGACAAACGGCTATGAAGTCACCGTGGGGTGGGGGCAACAGTAAGACAGCAGGATGGATGCTAGGACCTGCTCACCTCCACGTGCGATCTAATGGAAGCACAGGCCCCAGCAGCACACCAAGAGCATTTACAGTACTGGGGACACACACTCTCGCTGGCTTACATGTTTAGTCGTCACTCCTCCGCATGACTAGCTGGCCTTGTCGCCCACTTCTGCTTGCCTTACGCTTAGTGCTCCACCACATGACGTTCTTTCAGTTTTTCTCTGGCTTGACCAGACCATCCCCTCGGGCAGGAACTACCCTCTCTAGATTGGCCCACCCGGTCACTCCTGCTCCCACCTCAAGCCCAGGCTGAGGCTCACGGTCCCTGGAAGACCTCCTGACTCATAGGCTTGCTCACTTGCCCGTCTCTTCTCCCACCAAGCTTAGTACCTGCCTGTGTTCTATAGATTTTCTTATATCCCCATAGCCATTGGTTGGAATGTGTGTCCCCCAAAATGTGTACTGACTGCATAAAGGTCAGTGAATGAATTCAAATGTCTTCTATATGCCACCACGTATATATGGTACTGAACCAGACACACAGATTAACATTAAGATATTTCTGATACATTCCTCACTAGCAAGGAGCTTCTATCCACTGGCACACACACATTTTCACAAATAATCCTTGAGCAATGCAGAATGCAATAAGGATCATATGGGTGACCTGATGGGAAGTGCTCCAGCTTTATTGGTAGAGCAGAGATGACTTCCTAGAACAGATGAAATGTCGGTGGGCCTGCCAGTTGGATTTTTATGTGGAGGAAGCTGCTCAGAGGGGGGTGCATCTTACCCAGAAGGAAGAGTAAGGGCCAAGGCACATGGTGGACAGAAGAAACCTTCTTAGGGGATAGCCAGGAGACATGCATGGCAAGGATGGATAGTTCAGCAAGAAAAGGCAAGGAAAGGAAAGTAGGAAAGGTGGATTCAGGCCAGACTGTGGAAGGCCTTGAGTGCCAGAACAAGAAGCTGTATTTTTCCAGTGAACAAAGAAGGACAAGCCACTGACAATGTTTCAACAATTCAAAGTTGACTGCTGGTGTTTATGTTTAGAAAGATATTCATAGAGAAAAATTTGAAGGTGAAGTGACAAGTTTAAATTCAAAAAAAGGAGAACAGAAAAATCATGCATCAGATAAATTAATTGGACAATACTTGCTTTGCCCAGGGTACAAATTATTAAGCATACACTGCAGTGTTTAAGGCCCAGCAGAGAACAAGATAAAAAATGTGGAGCTGAAAGCTACAAGACTGAATTCTGGCACCTGCTTGGCCACTTAAGCAAATCATGTTACTTCTCTAAGTCTAAATAAAATAAAGATGATGGTAACACACTGACAGCCTCATTGAGTCCTATGAGGATCAGAGACAAGGCAGGTTCAAGCCAGTGGGATTCATGGGACCCACATAAAGGCTGAGTGCAGTTCTCAACCACTGGAATCAGTACCACCTTGGGGTAGGGACCATGTGTACAAAGTCCAAGTGCTCAACCATAATTAACAAACAAGCTGAATAATGGAAATAGCATAACACAATGATCAAGTGAACCAGCTCTTCTCAACAACTTAAGGAAAGGAATGAAAAGAAAAACTGGCAAGGACCAACCATTAACTCAAATGTAGATTCATTCAAAGAGAAAGAATCTCCTAGCAACCAGCCTCTCCTGGGAGGCATGAATTAACGCTATCACTGAAACAGGAAAAACACCACTTGGATCGCTGATATTTTAATATCAGGCAAATAACTAGGTCTCTTAAGTATGGGCAATCAAGATGAAATGTGCTATTGCAGACAATTAAAAAGTGTCCAAAATGGCACCCTGAAAGCCAGTAAGGAGACATTTGAGTCCTCTATCATTATTTAATTCAACAGTCAACAAATATTTATTGAGAATCAACTCGATGTAGACATTGTGTGCAAGAAATACAATCGTGGAAGACCCTGTGGCCCTCCAGAGTTTAAAGTCTGAGGTGGGGTATGAAGCAGACAAGTCAGCCGGCAGTAACAGGTGCTTTGCTAGGGGCAGGTGCTACAGGAGGGAGAACCAAGGGGAGAGCTGAGGCTTGCTGGAAGAACAGGGTAGCAGGCTAAAGGGGAGAGAAAGGGTATTTAAGGCAGAAGAACCAGTATATCAAAGACACAAAGTTAAAAAGAAAAGAAAAGAAAAGCATACCAGGCCTTTAAGTCACACCACAGGAAATGTAAGAGTATAGGGGAAGGGGCGAGAAAGGGCTCATGTGAGAGTTAGGATTTTATCTCAAGGCCACCAGCCAGTTCCTGAAGGAGTGGAGCAACATGATCAAATACACACTTCAGAAAAGTCATCATGGACGCACAGTAGTGGAAAAACGAACCAAAGGAGGACAAGACTGGTGCAGGATATCAAGAAGGAAGCTGTGGCCATAATCCAGGTGGGAAGGAAGGTAGTTGAAAGAAGTGGATGGACCTGCAGACATTCTATGAGTCATGAGAGGTGGAGAACGAGGACAGAGGCAGACAGGGTGCATAACCAGTGGCTGGCAATGGGGCCTGCACAGACTGGGCATAGAGCAGGGAGGGAGCAGGCAGCCCCACAGGGAGGATATGCTGGGTGAAACCCACCCGTAGGAAAACAACAGCCTGTGAATCCAGTTCAACCCCACACACTGAAAGCTGTGCCAAATGCCTTAAACTGCTCATCCTTCCCATCTCCTCGGACCTTTTCCCCTGGTCTAATATCGCCTGTTACCACCCAGCATCCTGGAGCACGCCCCATGAGAGCAGCAGTGTCCTGACCTTCTCCGCCTGGCAGGTACTCTGAAGCCTTCAGTGATGGCCAGTGTGTCACCACGACCTTCCATGATCTATTTTCTTTGTTGATGATCTGGGAGGCGGTCAATGCCATGAATTTACTGCCCAAATCAGGCTTACAACTACTCATTTTCCAGCAAAGGATGGTATAAATTTTAAGCTCTGGAAGTGTTTCTTTATCATTTGCTTACATCCATAAATTCCCAAAGCAGCTTTTGATTTTTCTGCCTTTTCTTTCTCTCCACATTAAGGATGTGCTGCCAAATTTAAGCCGTTTTTTACTATTTTAATAAATCTTTTTAAAAGTTCTGTCTGATACATACTTCCCAGGGTCTGGGTAGATGGTGTCATTTGTTTCACATTACAATCTCTCAGCTTCGTTGAGTCCCCTTCCTTTCTAAGCTTGGGTGCTGCCAGGGGTTCATTCTTCATTACCCTCCACTAGCTTATGCCTCCTCAGAATCCTAGCACCACAAAGCCATTAGTTCTTCTTCCTCTAAGATTCAATAATGCAAAACTCTAGCTTGAATTACTACAGTGAAAGAAGTCACTTAGAAGCCATGAAGATCAGGAACCTTCATCTGCCAAAAGACTGACAAACCTCGCTTTCAATGTACAGAAATCTGCAGCTTACGAATGGAACTGGCTTTTTTTGTATACATTTCCCCAAATGTTCCTAATTAAAGTATAACATGGCTGATACATAAAACAATCCTGAGGAATGCCAAAGAGACCACTCCTCTTTTCTTCTGCCCTCCCCACGGCAAAGCAGCGGACCACGGGGAGACACCTGCTGACACGAGCACAAAACCCTGCATCTTGGACACGACCGGCACGGTGGTCCCTGACTTGCAGGCGCTGGTGTAGGGGGAATGGCTAGCGTTCCTGATCTGGACTGGGGGTGGCTTTTCAATCCATCACTACCCCTCTATTCCAAAAAGATCCCCACTCCCACACCTTGAGAAGCTGCCATAGGGAGCGGCTGCAACAGACAGCAGTGTGCCAGATGTAGCACGCAGCACAGGCTGTGGCAGAAGGGACTTCCCCCTCTGCATTTCTGCAAGCTAATCTGCTGCCTGTTAGGTTCAGAACGAGGCTCAACCTGGTTCCCAGCTTCAGAATCTTCCGGTTTTCAGGGATTCTTGCAGAGTCCCTTCCTGAGGATCCTCTCCTATGACAGTGGCAGAGCAAGAGCAAACGGGCAGGGGTGGGATAAGGAGCTGAGTGGAGGGGTCTTCCGGGTGAAAGTGTGGGGGGAAGGCAGTGCACAGCACTACCCAGTCACCAGACGGGGATCCTTCTGTTGCTGCTAAACCAGCTCAATACCATTCCCAAGAAGGCATGCAAAAAAGCTCCACTTAACACAAATGCTTGGAAAAACACTGTCTCTTTGGATGTAAAAGTGCCATATTGTAGTTATTTTAGTGAAAAATATTAGCTTTATTACTCTATGGTAATATTCATATTCAATCATAAAAATTCCTCCTCAATCTACTTGTGGAGGCTTATGGCTAAGATGTAAACACTTGGTTTTCTAGAGCTAGAATCAAACTCCAGTACTCAGTTCCTTGGAGTGTGGCCACCAGTCAGGCAAATCTTTGAGTCTGGGGTACACCGTGAAGCAACTTACATTGTGTGTAAAGTGAGGGCTGGAGGGGGGTGGTGTGCTGGGGATAAAAACATAAAAGCACCAAGAAAATCCAGTCCACAAAGGTTTACTCACACATTTTAGAAGAGGCTAGTTGAATACCATCAGGGACAAACAAAGCTACTGAAGTTGAGCTATCGAAATAATAAATCAGACGTCATCTCCACTTTCAAACACAAAGCCACTGAAAGCCCATACTTGCCACAAAGAATATACAACACAAGAAAGAGGACAGCAAGAGATCTTCGGATCAAATTCTCCAGTGGTCCTAAGTAACCCCCAAAGGATCTCCAAGATGCTGGGGACAACCCTAACGAAAGTGCTTCTTGACGGTCACCATCAACCAAACCTCAAGCACATGACACGGAAGATGTCGTCCTTCAGATCACTTCCCCATTTCCATAACCAGAGACCAACAGCCAGGCCTCGAGTGGGCCATGGGGGTGTGCAGGTCTTAAGTCGGCGTTTCAGGCTGGCTCAGTCTGTAATCAGTCCACCCACCCCGTCCCCCTGTTCCTCACTCCTCATATTCCTTCCTCAGTTTATGATAACTGGATGACTGCACAACCTCCACGCACAGGTTCCTTTGATAACAAATGCTGTATCCTGTTCATCTCCATACACCATATAGCGCTTAGCACAGAGCTTTCTCTATCATGTATGCTCAATCAGTGATTAAATAACAAACAAAACAAGTGAAGCTGATCTGGTGAGATCTGGAAGTAACCACGTCATAGCGCTATGATGCCATATTCATGACACTGTAGAAAACTATGCAACAGAGTGGATAAAACATGCTGATTATTTCCTCTGTGCTTCTGCTAAAGGTATTCTCCTTTTTCTCTTGCATTTGCTCAGATCGTATGTATAATTACAGCTTGATACCTACTGAGTGTATGCTATGTTCCAGGCACTGTGCCAGGCGTCTCACCTACATGAAACTCAATTCCGCACAATAACCTTGAAAGTTGGTACAACTATCCTCACCATAATTCTTTTTTTATTGAGGCTCAGAGAAGTTAAAGAACATCCCCAAGCTTATAACGCTAGAAGTGGCAGGCAGATCAGGGAGGTCCGACTGAAGACAAAGGGCATTCTTTCTCACTGCACAACGCCGCCTCACCTGTGAAGCCATCTGCAGCCTCTGAAGATTCTCTGTTAATGTCTCCACTATTACACAAGCAGGCAGCGGGGACCTAAAGCTACCAGAGGTGTTATAGCTTCCGTGTCTTCATTTCCAGGCTGCCAGATGTTCTTTTAGGCTGAACCAATATACGGTTACCTCAGCCAATAAGCCCTCTTTTTTTTGTTCTTTCTTTCTTTCAATGAGTCAGGAACCAGGAGATTAGTTAACTAGACTTATTAGACCTGGTGGGAAGTATGCCCCCACCATATGCAACACCATGTGAGCACCAGTTAGGTGCTTACCCTGTATGCGTCCGATTAAGTGACGGGTCTGTTAATTATCTGCCCGTGGTTTGGCCTCCAGGTTAGTCATAGGGGCACACGGGCGCAGGCTCTCCAGGGGGCAGAGCTGGGGAGGAGCCAGAGAGCGCACAGCACCATTTTTCCAGGCCTCTGTCAGACTGGGAGCAGTCCCAACAAAACACTGATCTACCACATTACTTCCTACCAACCCTAGAAAACGTGGACCTGCCTTGCAGAAACACTCAGGGTCATGGGGCCTAGGAAGACACCGTCCACTTCACGCTGTCAGTCTTCAAAAGCAGAAGCCAGTTTTAGAGGAGAGGCAAAGCACTTATTTGGGATCAAAGAATTGCAATTCGGGGAGCACAGATTCAGGTTGAAACCCAAATAGTGTCCCAATGGAAAGTCAAAGTCAGGGACTTTTAAAGGCAAAGAATTTTAACTGGAGTTGGAGGCAGAAGCTAGTTTTGGCTAAACATTGATTGACTGTTGATTCTATCTTCAACAAGTCCACGATCCTCAGCCTCTGCGATCAGGATGTCCATTCTCCTGCTGACTTCTCAAATAATTGCTTGTAAAACAACTGCTGTTTTGGCCCAGTCCAAGGTTCAAGAAAGCACGGCAGTTCTCTGGAAAGGCAGCTCCGACTCCATGCTAAGTGGCCCCACTGCAGTCCATTCCACGGCTCCCCCATACCTCTGGAAGAGGGTCCACGGCCGCCTCTGCTGACCACTCTAGCCCTAGGAGCCTTCTGACTGTCAGCCTGCCCCTCACAGTGTGTTTGCATCTCTCTGGATTCAACTGAGGAATCTCATCTGAGCAAACTCCATCTAATTTTACCCTCTTCTACACTAAAACTTAATTTTAACAGTCAGTTAGAATAAAGCTTCCTTTTGTACAAATATGATGGACTTCCCCACATGTGCTAAAGAGAGTTCGTTCTCTTCTATGCGGCTCAGACTTGAGGGCGTGAGGGGATCTGAAGCAGTTTCTCTTCTTGGGTTTGATTCTTCTGTCTCCTCCCTCCCTGTGTGGAGGTCAACACTCTCTTCTCTCCATTTTCTGCTTTTAATCGACTATGGGCTGAGAAAACAAGTGATTTCACTTGTTTAGAACTGGATGCAAAGAGGGCGCGTGAGGGATTACCTCGGGAAGAGCCTCGGCAGTGGGCCCCTCACACCCAGGGCGAGAATTCCCTGAATGTGGAAACCCCTGTAAGAAAGATGCTTGGCCAGGCTTGGGGAGCAAGGGCTAAGAATTTCACTGTGGACTTGAGGACAGTCTTCGGTCACACTCCCCATGTGTCTCCTGCCTTCTATCCAGCTGAGGTGACAGACGTGGAAGAAAAGTAAGATTACAGCACTGACTTTGCTCTTCATCAGCCTTCGCCCCTCCCTCCAGCTAGAACATAAGCTCAGAGGGAAGGGACTGCCCCTGTCCTGTTCACCTCGGAATCACTGGAGCCTGGAGCACCAACACAGAGTAGGCGCTCAGCAAAGACCTGCTGGATGAGGGAGGAATGCATGCGTAGTACAGCCAGGTACAATTCCTCTTCCATAAGTAACACCCACAATTCGCAATCTTCTATAAACTCCGTATGAAACGGAACAAATAAATTCAGGAAAGAAAATTCCAACAAACTGTGACAGTAGGAGAAAGCTGAGATTCTTTTTACCCTTCAAAGAGAGAGGGAAAGCGCCATTCCATCAGTGACCAGCTGTTGGTATGCAGCCGCAGGGATCAACAAGTCCGAGGCGTGCTGGCTGGGGCCCTTCTGCACACTGACATCCCCCCAAAGCCCACTTCATCTAAAGCAGTCAAGGACAAGTACACAGAAACCACCCCCTTGGAAAACACAGAACTACTTTTTCCCTCGTAGGGAAGAAGGTACTGCTTCCAATTTTTTAAAAACACAGAACACATACATATCATGTCCTACTCTATATCTACCCCCACCAAAAAAAGGAAAAAGAGGAACCAAAATGTAAAATAGTAAAAATAACAAGTGGAAAAAATTTTAGAGAGAATCCAACTCATACTTTTGCATTTACGATTTCCCTATAAGAGAGTTATAAAATAAAGTCTGAATTTGGATTACAGTAAAATAAATGTGCAGGACCCAACATGAACGTGAAATATAGATCTGCTTTATGACCCAAATACTGCTGGTTTCTAGCAAGGTGTATCATCTGTCAGAAGAAACAGGGCACTAAGGAGCACAGCCTCCCAGGGCTGAGTTCTGCCTGTTCCCCAAGAAAGAACAGTTGGGGGGTACGTGCAATGGAGACCAGTGGACAACACGACCAAGAGACGCTAGACCCCGAGAGCCGAGCAGGAGCGCTGCTTACACAGCAGACTGAAGCACAGCAGTCCCCACCAGAGATTTCAGCGAGGGGCAACATCCAGAGCAGGCGGAGCAAACCCTAAAAACAGAAACCAGGGCTATGGAATCAGAAGGTATCTGAGAGCACATAAAGACACTAAATAAACCAAATAAAAAACTAAATAAATAAGATTATGAAAGGATATCACATCAAAGAAGGAAAAATAGAACATATAATTCAGGACAAATACTATGGAACTGACATGCAAGAAAACCTGGTGGGACAGCTACACCAGAATGTGAATACTTTAGTGTGTGAGTGTGTGTGTGTGTGTGTGTGTGTGTGTGTATACACACTATGTATATACCTTAGAGCACCCCCCCAGGATTGTCAGAGGGAGATTAAAGAGCTGGCTCGCTACTTGAATCAGATGGCATAAAACTGGCAGGTAATAGAGAAAGCAGAACACTCAACCTCTTTTTACAGCCATTTATATCCCACAGAATCTGAAGATTATTTTTTTGGTCCCTGTATGTCATTCTAGAGCACTTCTGTGATTCCTGGCAGTCAAATTCATAGTTATGTCTGCAAATGAGATCATCACCTATTGGTATTTTACTCACTTTCAGAACTGATATATAACATATTCTAAGAAGAAAAAGAAAGTTAATTCTAGAATATACTTCCTACCTCAACCTGTAACTACAACCTGCCTTTCAAACATTCTGATTGGGAGGAAAATAGAAAAAGGAGATATCATGGCCTCTGAGGGTCACCTCAGACACAAGAAAATGTAATGCATAACTAATGATAAAATTGGAGATGCAACCACCAAGGTAGAGCTTTCTGAATTAAATCAAGTCTGTCGAGCTTCAGACGGATGATAACAGGCAGCAGATGGACAAGATTTGCATTCAGAAAAGCTACACTGTAAGATCTAAACAAACGTGCCTCCGACTCCTGCCATCAAAGATCTGCTGCCCGGTTTAACAGAACCTGAATTAAAACAATCACAAAAACAAAAATGGTTAAACAATCCATTTCATTTCTGAAGCTGAATCAATAATAAGGCAATTATCCTAGCACAATAGAAGCCCAGTCCTAATTCTTTTTGGTTCCATTTGAGTGCTCAAGCATGGCTGCCACATCAGGCTCTGATCCAGGCTGCATTGAGAGACCAAGACGGAGAGAGAACTAGAACATGTGAACTCTCTCCGGGACTATCTGGTGAATGGTGAACCCAACACCACAATCATGAACACGTGTGAGTGCAATTATACACACACCAGTGCACACAACAACCAGTATCTTCTGCAAAACCTGAGGCACTGAGACATGGGGGGAGTATGAGAAGAAAAACTGGGCTGTAACACTGTAGCAAAGCACCTAAGTCTGGCATTTTAAGTCATCATGACTATAAAAGAAAAATAAGGCCAAATTTTACTGTGGCCTTTAAGGGTCACTCAGGTTTCCTGGTTTGTTAACCTAGTAAATAGTGTTCAATAAAATATGCCAAAATCTATGGGCTCAGCACTAGTCCTGGCTCACCTCCTCTCAAGACCCAGGGAGACAGGGAGAGCAGAGGAAGAGCAGCGGACCCACCACTGCCCGAGGAGCCCCAGGCATGCCAGGTCACGTGGGGCCCGAGCCGTCAAGGACCCAGAGCCCACCTGAGAGCTTCTGAGGCGCCCAGGGCTGGCTCAGCCTGCAGCGGCCCCACAGGGAGCACATTCTCCCACACATCTGACGAGAGTGGAGGCAGGGCCCCTGGGAGACTCCCTGTGCTGGGGAAGAGGGGGAAAATCCACATTTATTCCATTTTTTTTCCTCCTGCAATCTGCCAGGTTTGGTGAAATTTGATTTTTAAGGCAATATTTTTCTTAGCCTTCCAAGAAATCCAGGATCAACAATATATCCCTACTTCCTATTTTTAAAGTTCAGTCACTCAATGTGACTGTTGAAAATAGAAAATGCTACTTGTTTGCATGACATAAGGAACTGCCCTTTAAGAAGAGAACAATGTTACCAGTGATGCGCTTTGATTTCAGTAAAGCTTTCCCCCCATGTGCGAAAGAGGCATTTTCTCGCATAACTGGAATGTCCAGGCAAGTTCATTCAAACGTAGCCCTTTGATGGTTACGGAATCCAACAGAAGGGAAGGTTCATTCAGAGAAAGCTTTCAGTTACATCAGGCCCTTCTGAAAACCCTCCAGGTCAAGTGTTCCTTTCCACATGCTACTGTCAGCTGGTCACCCACATAGTTCTTCTGAGCAGTTAAATGGACGCAGGTTTTGTTGGAAGTTACTGCCAGCCTCCTCCACAAAGCGCTCACTGGCCTCACTCTTAGCCCGCCAGGATAATTCTGGTAAGGAGGATAAGTCAACAAGAAAGCCGGAAGGAAGGCTGCGTAGGGAGAGTGCCCACGTCTGGGCATGAAGACCTTTCATAAACGCGACTGGCACTCCGCACACACCAACCCCTCTGGATGCACTTACGCAGGGCCCTGTGGGCCAGTTAGGGAGAAGGGCAAGGGGAAACCACTGAGGTTGTGAAGGGACAAGGGAAGGGATCAGATTTGTATTTTCAATGGCTCCTTCCTTCAGGCTGCTGTGAAGATCTTCCTCCACTGGCCAAAACCTTGCTTTCTACTTCTAACCACCACCACCCCCACCCCCCCGCATTCATGATCAGGTTCGCCCAGTTTTTCAAGAAGCAAACTTCACAGTGAAAGGCTGTGTTTCACCCTGGTTTACATCTGCCACAGCTCCTGGGTTTCACAGTCCATTCAGGGTGAACAGCCTTTCGATAAACCTGTACTTAACCAGCTTGGCCAAGTCTTTCCTACAGACGTCGTGTGTTTCTCCTCTAGATACACAACATAAACTGGAATGGCTTCTGTGCTGAAGGAGTCAAGGCTCCAGATTACTGGGCTGTAAAACACGGTGCTAAGACCCTGGACCTGGGAACCACCTGAGTGGGCTCAGTCCTAGCTTGACCATTAACAGCTGCGTGTCCTTGGGCAGGATACTTAACCTCTCTCTGTCTCAGATTTCTCCAGGAAAAGAGGAGGCAGGATCCCACCCACACACAGAAAAAGAAAAGGCAGTCAGAAAAAAAAAATTCACGTGTCCCACTGAATTCACTATCTGTTGCATAATATAGTACAGTGTTTTTCAAACTGTGAGTTGGACCCTTTAGGAGGTTCTGAAATCAATTTAGAGGATCGTGACTCATCTTTTTTAAACAAAATGAAATAAAACTGAATACAAAAGTTCACAACATAATAAGCAATATGGAGTACATGAGGATAAACATTGTTTCATTTTTATGAATATAAAATACAGATTTGGATTCAGATGTAAAATGTATTTTCTTATTATAGGTCATAGTCAAAAAATTGGAGAGCCACAAGTATATTGGTAAAACACCAATACAGTTATTACTAGAGAGAATGCCCAACTGCAGAGCCTTAAATATACCAGATTTTCTTTCAACCTACTGATTAAAATCTTTTAAAAGGTCTAGTCACTTGAGAGAAGAAAGTAATTAAAAAGAATCCAAAATAAGCTACCAAATGCTGCTCGGTTTAGACATCCAAAAGGAGCTTTTACTAACTCAAATATCAGTATCATGTATTTTCTCACATAGTAATTTTGTAGATTGCATCTGAAACTTTAAGTCATTAACCCCACGCCCAGGATTCCACCCTAATGAGATGATCTGACATGCAGACAAGGCTTTAAGCCCAAAGATGTTCATTACTGCATTATTTATAACAGGAAAAAGAAAACAGTAAATAACCTAAATGTCCAGTAATAAGGGGCTGAATAGGTGGCAAATTTACCATATGGATAATTTTGTAGCTATTAAAAATAATAATTAAATGTTTATTAAAAGTTTAATGCATTTGTAATTGGGGAAATACTTCTATTTATCATGCCAAGTGAAAAGGAAGATACAAAATTTTATATGCAGTGTCACCACAATTATATAGGTTTTGGGGGTTTGGGTTTTATTGTTTTGGTGATAGTGGTTTTATTTTAAATAAATCCAGCTTTTAAAAGTACTAGAAAAAATCACACACAAATGTTCACAGTAGTTCTTTTATATACTGCAAGTTACGCTCTTATGGAGATTTTTCTCTTTTTTTTTTTCCACTTTTCTATATTTTTCTCTAATGGGCATACTGCACATTCAAAATGGAGAGAATGATGTCATAAACTTTCCTTTTTAAGCACACCAATGCCACAGTTTTTTTCAATCTTACCATTAAATTTCCAACCTCAAAGAACAAAGAAATTTATTCTAAAATGGTGGAAACTTCAGCAGTCACTTCACTAGAAAGGAAAAAGTAAGGTTAGTAGGAACTTCATACCATGAAATGGGGAGACCAACACTACAAATTGAACACAGAAAGGTGAGTTTACTTACTTCTGAATAGGAATATTGCTTCATTCTAAGATAAGCAGGGTTATGCTCGATTTAAGGCAGACCAACCCCAAAATTATTACTAATCTGATACGAACTAAAAAGCTATTCTGATGTCTGAGTAGGAGGCGAAAAGTCTGTATTTCATTTCTCATTTCTGCAGCATTTAACCTAAAGGTATATGTAGAGACGAACAAATAGTCTCAGACATAGAACGAACAAACAGTCACATAAGTGGCTTCAGTCATCCTGAGCCTCAAATGTGGAAGGCAGTACAGACCGTTATGGAACTTTTTCAGCATCACTGCCAACAGCTGTATCTTCAGTGTGTAAAGTCATCATTTACCATCTTTTCTCTGACACTCAACAGGACTGTTCTACCCTGTTCCTTCACTTGCCCCCATATAAGTAATTCATGTAGGAACACTGAGAAAATTATTAAACTAAGAAACAAGACAGAGGATTAGTCTGATCCTGGCTTACATTACTAATCCAACTATTAAAGAATAAAAAGGGAAAACAGTGTCTTATTAAATACTGCACTGTAACGCAAAGCTGAAATGAAATTATGAGTGAAAGAGATCGGCAGAGGGTACTGCCAGGCCTGATGTCACTGCCATTCAAGTCACCGTGGAGTGGACACAGGTGTACTAGAGGGAAGTGCCTGCTGGCTCGGGGTGAGAGTGGGGAGGAGGAGGTGTGCGCTGACCACTTCTCTCCGCCCAGGCCGTGCCTGGGGTGAGGCAGTAACTACACAGGCCCTCAGCACTCTCGCAGCTCTTGGGGGGGAAGACAAGAGCCCCAGGCCGGCCCCCAGGTAACAGGTCCAGCCTCCGGCTGACCCAAGAACTATGAGGGCCTGGCCTCAGGAAGCTCCTAGGTATTTCTGTGTCCATTCTCAACCCACACAAATATATTTCATTTCTTAAAACTAACCACCTCTGTTGAGTGTCACACAGAATTGATCCTCATGAGAGGGCCAAAAAAAGAGGAACCAAATCAAACAAAACTTGCTTGGGGGGCTGGCCCGGTGGCGCAAGCAGTTAAGTGCGCGCGCTCCACGGCGGCGGCCCGGGGTTCGTGGGTTCGGACCCCAGGCGCACACTGACACACTGCTTGGCAAGCCATGCTGTGGTGGCGTCCCATATGGAGTGGAGGAGGATGGGCACGGATGTTAGCCCAGAGCCAGTCTTCCTCAGCAAAAAGAGAGGAGGATTGGCAGTTGGCAGATGCTACCTCAGGGCTGATCTCCTCACCAAAAAAAAAAAAAACTTGCTTGGAAAAGTACTGTTTTCCAGAGCCTTTAGTCTGGCTGTACTCTAATATCAAAAAAATCTTGTGTTAATCACTGATTTAATAATCTAGTTATTTTAAGAAGAAATGGAAAATTACCAACTCATTCTGAGTTGGAGGCACTTGGTAACATTTTACAATTTCCCAAGTACACACACAAAAAGCTAAGAATATAGCCAGCTCTGAGCCTAGCAAGCAAAATAATAACACCTAGACAGCCAACCAATCTGTGACAGAGCAAATCATGTTTCTTCTTTCCTTCTCTCGACGCCTAATCCACTTTGGTGTGGGGAAGGAGAAGCTGGGGAGAAGGTGCTCTCACAATCTACATAAACACACCTGCTAATTCTGCACCTTGTTTAAGTCCTCATCAACAGTACCCATGTGCTGGGAAATACATGTTTATTCTGCATAACACTTAAAAAAAATACTAATCTGCATGAAGTATAACATTTGTTATTTGGTATAAATGTGCAACGAATAGGTAAACTTGAAAAAAACAAAGAAATTAGAGATCATAATTGCAAGAAGCATTTTTAATAAATGAATGGAATAGGGTTTAATTTTAAAAGCAGAGGATTTTACAGCCGAGCCCCTCCTGCCTTTCTTTAACAAAGAAATAGCAGCCCCAAGGCCATAATCCACAGGTGTGGGACTAGCACTCAGACCTGCTGGCTCCCAGCCCACTGCCCTATCACACCAGGCTCCCTTCATCAACACAATCCGATTTAGACAAGAACTTTGACCCCATGCATTCTCCAAAACAGAGGACACAGAGAAAATGACCAAATTAAGTAAAAAAAAAATCTCCTACTGTATTTAAACAGATATCTCTTATTAAGAAATACTGACTTACAAAATGTAGAAAACAGAAAGACCTCCTAGTAACACCACCCCTCCCCTGAGCGCTCCATCTCCAATACGCAGAATTTGAAGAGGCAGCTGTGGGCTATGTAACCCTGATGAGATACCCTTCCCAGTGCACCAACAGCCCAACACGCAATCTTCCAGAGAATGACCTCTTTATCCCTGTGTACCCCAGTCAACTCAAGAAGCCGAGGACTCCCAGGCTGTCCCTTATCACCCCGATTCTCAGCCCCACAAGGCCCCACACAACCTCTAATGTCATCTCCCAACTCCCAAAACCCTCCCTCCTCCTGAACCCACAGCCATCCTCTGCAGAATGCCCCATATCCTCACACTCGGGGCTCCCACCCCTCCCTGCTCTAACTGAGGACACCCCTTCCCAAACGGGCGGGGGTTTTTCTCTCACACCTCACGGCCACATTCACCCTGACTCCTCCTTTCCCTCCCAGACCTGCCCTCACCGCTGTCTCTCCCACGCCACTTTGTCATGATTCTCAGTGATTTAAACATGGAGGTAAGTGATCCTCTTCCTGCTCTGCCTTCTACTTCCTTGTCCTCGTGATCATGCCTCACCCTACTCTGGTCTCCTGTCCCCACGGCCACACACCCCAGACCTTGCAGTCCCCAATAAGGACACTCCCTGATCTCAAAGCCAAACAGGCTCCCTCCAACCATCATCTCCTCCCTTCCCAGCTCAGTCCCTCTGGGATCCCAACCCAATCAATCCTTCAACCCATCAAGACCACATACACTACTACCTTTTTGCTACCTCACTCCTTCTATGTCCTCACGTCCCTCCTCATCCGACTCAGAGTTGATGACTCATCACTATCAGGGCTCCCTGGTACACCTGCTTGCCAACGTGCTCCTCCATCCCTCTGTAGAACTCTGGTAAACCCCAGAGCACGTTAATTCAACTTGTCATCCAATACCTTAGCAAATCCTCTCAGCTCTCCCCAAGATCTACCACTCCTACCACCCACACTGCAACCACTGCCATCTCTCCCTGGTCTCATGCCTCTGCCCTCAACTCCTTTACAGCCCATTCTCTCCCCAGCAGCCAGAGGAATCTTGTCAAAACTAAACCTGGAGCATGCCTACTCAAACCTGCAATGGCACCCATCTCAGGGGACCACCGAGAAAGTCCTCATGATGGCCGCAGGTGGGAAACGCTCTGCCCCGGCTGCCTCTCCCAGCTCACCTCTCCAGGCTCCCCCTGGTTCCCTCTGCTCTCCCACAAGGCCGCCTGGCTGCTCCTCAAACCCACCAGGCACACCCAGCCTGCCTGGGAGGTTCTTCCCCCAGATATCCGCACAGCTCACTCCCTCACAACCTTCAGGTCTCTGCTCACATGTCACCTTACATAAGAATAACGTCACTTTATAAAAGCACCTAAGACAGAGTGGTTATGAGTCAGGCACTGTTCTAAGACCATTATGTATATTAACTTATTTAGTACAACTCATTGAATAATATTATTACCCTCATTTTACCAATAAGGAAACAGACACAGAGAAGTTAAAGAGCTTGCTCAAAGTCACACAGCCAGTAAGTGATGGAGGCCGCATTCCACTCAGGCGGTCTGGCTCCAAAGTTCGAGCCACACCCACCCTTCACACATCCCCACTCGTCATTTCCTGCTCTCTCACTTGGGTCTGGAGGTACTATGTCTCCTTGCCCTGTCTGCTTTCTCCCCTGTGATCCCGTGCACTCTGTGAAGGCAAGGACCTCGCCGGCTTTGTTCACGGCTCTCCCTGAGCCCTGGCCGTGTCTCACACGGGGCAGGTACTTAGTAACTGCTTGCTGAATGAAGAAAAGAATGATTCCATCACACTGCGCCTCCTGCTTCCCTTCCCACGCCTTCATCAGATCTGCTACTGTACATGATAACCACATCATAGGTAACATGAGGCTCACTGGTTCCCTGGTGCAAAGTGCTCTCCTTCACTGGCTGGAGGAGGGGACAACGCCCTGGCGAGCTGAGCAAGGAGCCAGGCTGGGAACCAGCGGCCTTTCTGGGCGCGGAACACAAATGAGTAGGTACGCCTCGGGCAGCCGAGTACAGCACACAGACACCTTTATCAGAGGGAACCTAGGAATCACCCTACACATTTTGGTTAAAGGCATATCGTTGGTTTTTGCTTATTATTTCCTTATCAGACTATCTGTGGTTACAGCCACATTTTCCAATCAAATTACAGACCAAGCACAAACAGCCAACCTTGCTAAAGAGACTGAGCAAACCAGAGAACAAAAATGGCACGAAGCCCGAAAACTCCCCAAAGTGTCAGACGTGCTCATTACTTCTGGCATTTCGTGGCAGAAACACTACACTCGCATTATTATTTATAAATCCTTCAAGCTAATGAAATGACACTGCTACTAAGTAACACCTCAAACCTCTTGAAACCTTCGAAATTAAGATTTTATTTATATTATTTTCAGTCTTGCCATATTTTTCTTGAGAAATGGAAATGTCTAAGTAAAAATGCAGAAGTGTTAGAAACCATCATCACCACCATCTTAGGACCAGAGTGATGTTTTCTAGCATCTGCTTTTAAATAAAAATAAAACTATCCCTCTGGCTTATCATGTTTTCACTAGTAAAGCTTCCTGTCTTTTTGTTGTGTTTTTTTTTTTTTTTTGTGAGGAAGATCAGCCCTGAGCTAACATCCATGCCAATCCTCCTCTTTTTGCTGAGGAAGACCGGCCCTGCACTAACATCTATTGCCAACCCTCCTCCTTTTTTTCCCCTTTTTCTCCCCAAAGCCCCAGTAGATAGTTGTACGTCATAGTTGCACATCCTTCTAGTTGCTGTATGTGGGACGCGGCCTCAGCATGGCCGGACAAGCGGTGCGTCGGTGCGCGCCCGGGATCCGAACCCAGGCCGCCAGGAGCGGAGCGCGCGCACTTAACCGCTTAACCACGGGGCCGGCCCCCTCTTTCCTGTCTTTTTGAAACATCATTACATTTTAAAGCCCTGATTACAAAGCCACATGTTATTTTCAACTACAGTTTTTCTAGAATCCAAACTAAACCACCTTTCTTTAACCTAGGTGGTAACCTGTATCAGTTTTTCCAAATCTGTATAATCAAATTTATGTAAGAATTGTATTAGAAATTAAAAGATACTGATTTTTAAGTTTAAAACTTATCTCATTTAAGATGTAATTTTGAAACTGTCAAGAAATGGAGAGACTGTTTACACACAGGCACCAATCCTCATCTCCGACCAGCAGAGCAGGGAACCGTGAGCAGCCCCGGGGTAACAGCCAGGGGCCGGCCGCCAGCCAGCTCCCAGCACCAGAGGCTTACAGACCCCACAGGGGCAGGGCAGGGCCAGAAGGACCAGCCCAGCACTGTCGCTCTCTCTCTCCTGCCCAGCAAGCTGGTGCCAAGGGGGTTAGACACAAAAGGACCACTATTCTCCCCCTACAGAGACCCGCAAAGAAGGGAAGCCACTCGTAAAGACAATTGGACACGATAGCTTACTATAATTCCTGTATATGAATTTTGTGTTCAAAATACACACTATATGAGGCAAATACACAGTACCACGCTTTTACTAAAAGCAGGGAAAGGACAAAGGAATGACTTCTTGCACACACCTGTGTTCTGGAGGTCAGTTAATTTAGGACAATTAAGTACTATTTAAATGAACTAAAACGTTCTATATTTAGGGGGAAAAAAAATCCACATTTTCCATAGAGCACGTTGTCCAGGGCCTAAATCAGAGATAACGTGAGGTATTTATTGATACGTAAGGATTCTGAAGAGAAGCCTTTGAACCTCACTAATCTGTTATCTCACTTCTCAGACAACAACAAATAACAAAATATTGTCCTGTGGAATCAAACATTTCCTAGTATTTGAAAAAGGTCAAAAGAGCCATTTCCGTCTACCTTTTCTGCTGATCATCTACCAACCGAGACCAATGTCCAAAAAAACTGTATTTGAGAAGTCTACAGTACAGTCCAAGCCCAAATTTTCTGTGTTTAAACCTCCTATGGGACAGATAACCACAAAATATTTTCAGAGGTGGAGGGGACTTCCTGATCATTTCTTAATAGGGCTTCCCAAAGACCTTTTCTTATGAGAGTAAAAGGTGTTAAACTCATAAAAGTATTTAGAAGTAAAAGCGCCTGCTGTCTGCCACTTATTCTCAAATGGTTCACAAAAAAAAAAAAAAGCATATAAGAGAAACAATAATAAAGCAAATGTGGCGAACGCTGACAACTGGTGCCTAGGGGTGACGTTAGTTCTATTCCAGCGTTTCTTTAAAAGGTGGAAACTGTTTACGAATAAAACATTAAAGAGCACGTATCAGCAAGTTTACTACACAAAAGGAAAGTTATTTAAGACATGAACTATTTCCAACACACACTCCACCTCTTCCTCCCTCTGGTTTCCACCCTACCTATCTCCTCTTCTAATCCAGCTTCTGGGAAAGGACTCTCTCACCCCCGACTCCCTGCTCCAAGGACCCTCAAAGCATGGCTTCTGTCTCCTCTCAATGGAAACTCTTCTCACCAAAGTTATCAATGACCCCTCATTCCCAAATCTGCCAACACATGTTAGCTCTAACCATACTCCATCTTTTCTGGTTGGGATGTGGATTCAACTGCTTCTATGCTTAGTATCTCCCTGCAATTTTCTTCCTCTGACTCTTATATTTTGCTGTTTCATATATGATTCACATTTTGCCCCAACTCCTGTCAATTCCTTGTGCACTGCCTTGAGAAGGATCTTGAGGATCCCACAGGCTCAGTGGGAAGGAGCGACAATTGTTTAGCGATGTCTGCTGTGGGTATGGGTAGAGAGTGGGAAGCAGGAGTGAAGGGCAGCAGCGTGCCTGCTGGAATCTGACATCCCTCCCTGCTCTACCTGGAATTTCACCTCCTGCTCTAGAAGCTCTCCTTAGGTCAACTCATTTCTTCCCACAATTTCAACTACTTATTTCCAATATCTGCCAAATCTTATCTTTTAAGGCACACTCCTCCACTGACTTCCAGACCTATACTGCCAACCATCCACGGGCAGTTCCCATTTACCGTCCCAAGGGCATGACCTCACTGGCCACCAAACTGCACTCTTTTTTCCATAACCCCAAATGAGTTAAATGGCACTGCTGGTCACTTTGTTGTCCAAAACACAAATTCTAAAAATTCCCCTGATCTCTACCATTCCCTTACCCATCATACATCCAAATTCTATCAATTATCCTATTTAACTGCATTTAGAAGCTCCTTTCTCATGTCCATCATTATTTCCACCACCTTAATTTAAGTGCTTATCATATGTCACCTGGATTACTGCAATAGCCTCCTAACTCACCTCTCTACCTCTTGTCTCCTCCACCCCCAAATCCATTCTCCACAATGCTTTATTAGGATTATCTTTTAAAAATATAAATCTAACTTAATTTGTAAAAAGTTTTGAAACAAAAACATAGGAAATGCAAGGGGAAAGTAACACAGAATCAGATCATGACCCCATCCCACAGTTCTCCAACAGTTTCTCACCACCCATCAGCAGCAGGGCTGACAGTCCTGTCTTTGGCCCCTCCCAACCTCATATTCCAAACATGACAATGTCTTTTGGTCCCAAAAACATTGTCTCACACCTCTGTACTTCGAATGGTTTTCCCTTGGCTAGAAAGCCCCTGTCCAGGCAAACTCCTATTTGTCTTTTAGAACTATGTTCAAATGTCCAGTCCCATAGGCAGACTTGCCTAAAGCATACCAAAGCACCTCCCACCCAGGCAAGTTATACATGCCTCTGGCCGCCTTTCACCATCTTTCAATTATAAAGCCATCTCATCTCGACTATGAGCATATAATTGATGGCTAATCAACTGTGAATTAATTTTATGTCCCTTTAATGACACACTGCTTTTGCTTCAAAGTTCTAAGCTTAACATTCAAGGCTACCTATAATTTGTCCTTATTTATTTCTACTACCTATATACCTATATCTTCCACTTCCACCAAACTAATGTACTTACTCATGAATCACCCCTAAGTGGTCAGCAAACTTTCTCCAAAGGGTTTAGATAGTAAATATTTTAGCTTTGTGGGCCATATGATCTCCATAGCAACTGCTCGACTCTGCACTGCAGAACAAAAGCAGACCAAAGAGTAGATGTAAATGATGGGTGTGGCTTTGTTCCAATAACATTTTATTTACAAAATAGGCATCCAGCAGCATAGCCTACACTTCTCTAGACTACTTTCCCCTCAGGTTTGTTCACCCTATTCCTCCAGCCTGGAGAGCCTTCCTTCCCTCTTCTGTCTACAGGCCTGAGTTCTATTCTGCTGACACCCAGCTCTGATCTTTTCCTTTACTCAGAGACCTTAGAGGATGCTCCTTCCTCTACACTTTCTCAGCACTTAACCTAAACAGCTCATCTGACAATTAGCCTCTGCCATCCAGAATTCTTAATCATCTTTGAACATAAGAGCCATTTCACGAGCTTACCACCACAAGCCCCTGAAGGACAAGCCGTGACTTCAAGGTCTGCACAGGCCCAACCCCAGCACATGACCCTACACATCAGGAGCGGTATCAGCGCCCTCTGCTAGTTGCACAGGCTAAGTGACGTTTCTGTTCCATGGTTATGTAACATCGCCTTATTCAGACTTTTAATCTATTATTCAAAATCTACTTTGTTTATAATTACTTCATCTTTTTCGGTTTTCTATCTAAAACTATACATGCAAACTTTCTCTTTCATGTATTCCTTTATAAGGGGTATTTTCTTAAGTATGATCATGTTAAATCTTAAAGCCAGGTTTGTTTTCCAGAGAAACACATTTTCTTTGATTTTACAATAAGTCAAAAGGTAATTAGTTTCACTAACTGAAATTAACTTTATTAAAGGCATCTATACTTTAATGTGATACACTAGTATTAGTTCTTATCAAGGTTATGTTAATAATCTACTGCTTTTTGCATTTAAAAGCCCAATTTCTGGGCCGGCCTGGTGGCAGAGCAGTTAAGTGTATGCGCTCCGCTTCGAGAGCCCACGGTTCACAGGTTCGGATCCCGGGTATGAACCGACACACCACTTGTCAGGCCATGCTGTGGTGGTGTCCCATATCAAGTAGAGGAAGGTGGGCACGGATGTTAGCCTGGGGCCAATCTTCCTCAGAAAAAAGAGGAGGATTGGCAACAGATGTTGGCTCAGGGCTAATCTTCCTCACACACACACACAAAAAAGCCCAATTTCTAGGCTAAAGTCCTATTAATAGAGCACTGAAATTAAGAAAACAAGAAGTAGATACACAGGAAAAGAAACTCCGTGTCACCAGCTAAAGCCACAAACACATAACATCTGGGAAAGCTCTTATTCTTCCTGTCACTGTCCCCTCCAAAGGGAAAGTAATTTCAAAAAAGACTGTTTCTGCTTCTTTGCTAACAATACTTTAAAAGCCAACTTGTTCTCTACTTACAATGGCTCCATTCTGCAGCATGGCAAAACAGGCTGCATTCAGAAGGAAGAGGCCAAAACACCTGCCAGTGCTGCAGAACCCCCCCCCCCCACGTTTCCCCACCCTCCACCACAACATTCCCTCCAGGAAAGGGTGTGCAAACAACAAAGGCATCTGTCAAAGCATGGGGTTTATGGAACAGTGCTTCTTCTCAGACTATTTTATAACTGGAGGACTTGGAAATCAGAATTAAGTTCCTATCTTAAATTTCTGCTGCTAGATTTTATGTCCCTTTAGCATAAGGAGAACTTTTATGGAATTGACATTTTCAGAAATTTTACATTTCAAGAATTTAAGTCAGTATAATTTTAACATATCCCTTTCTTTAATAAAGAAGAGGAAGGAAAAAAAGGAAAATTCCCCTTCCTGTCATAAACATTTATCATCTTTGATTTTCTATTACAGGCCTAGTCTCAAGTAAATAATCTATATGCATGTTCTTCATGTCATCCCGGCTGCTCAACAGACTCCGTTCCTGTATTTCCAGCACAAGGGGGCTTCTCAGGAAGGCTCTGCTAACAATATATAAGGAACTCTGCGTTGGCAACCACAATACTCTCGGCTGGAGAAAAACCACACCATTTCTCAACGCCTCTATCCCAAAGATATATAATAGAAATGAGACCCCATGCTTAAACAACTTCACGGGAATACAAAAACAAAACAAAATGATGTATAAAAAGAGAGGTCTTAAAATAGCGATGCTACATGCAAACCTAGACATATTTCATCTGAGTTACTTTGTAAGTTAGACAATCTCTCTAGGGGCAAAATTAACAACTGTATTAACAAATGTACATAAAGGTTATCAGAAGTAATGATAACTGGGGACTGGAGCCCCAATGTGCTCAATTATGTGTCATCCTACTTTGGAATCTGCCTCAGGCTCCATTATTTCTGCTGTCCAGGGTCTCTGTATTTCCACAGCTGGAAGTCTTCTTTTTTGAAGTCTTTTCTTTTTCTTCCCACAAGCAATTGCCACTACTGGAGATATTCCAAGCTTCAAATGTTCAAACCCTGGATGCCATGAACAAGGGTCTAAAACACTGGTATAAGCTGCACTCAGAAACCTCAAAGCTTATGCTGGGACATCTAGGAAAGAGTCACCTGGAGGAGGCGTGGGAAATAAGGGTCCAGAGCAGGGGCAAATCCAGCCCCAGGTTGTTTTTTAAGTACAGTTTCATTGGAACACAGCCTGGCCCGTTCATTTCCATCTTGTCTCTGGTTGCTTCTGCAGGGCTACAGCAGAGCTGAGGAGCTGAGAAAGAGACCATTTGGCCCTTTCCAGAAAACTACTGCTGACCCTGGTCTAGAGCTAAGGAGAAAGGCCAAGGCTGGACATACATGTTTAAGAATCATCTGGACACAGGGAGTGCAGATGTCACTCCCCAGGAAAAGAAGACTGTCAAAGGGAAACTAATTTTTAAGTAGTGTGTAGGAAAAGGGAGGGAGAGGCCATCCCAGGGGCTTCTGAAACAGTCCCACACTCTTTTCTTACTCCTGACTCCCAATATCGCCCTTCCACAGCCACTCTCTTCCAAGCAAAAAGTAAATATTTTAGTTCTAACAGCTGATAAAAACATCTCAAGAAACAGAATAATTACATTTAGCTTCTTGAAAACAGTTGTTTCTTTAAAAAAAAAAAAAAAAAAAAAAGGAGGGGCTGGCCCCGTTGCATAGTGGCTAAGTACGTGCACTCCACTTCGGCGGCCTGGGGTTCCCAGGTTCGGATCCCGGGCACAGACCTGCGCACCACTTGTCAAGCCATGCTGTGGCAGGCGTCCCACATATAAAGTAGAGGAAGATGGGCACAGATGTTAGCCCAGGGCCAATCTTCCTCAGCAAAAAGAGAAAGATGGGCAACAGATGTTAGCTCAGAGCTGATCTTCCTCACCACCCCCCCCCCCAAAAAAAAGAAAAGGCAATACTATTCCATCCTTTTTATCCATGTCTGGAAGAAATATAGGGACATACCATTTATTCAAGAGTCTTTTACCCTGCAATGCTAATTATCTTAAAAAAATTTCAAACACCCAAAAGTGTTTGAAAGGTATTTATATAACCCAAATATCTGCTTAAAAAAATCCATCCACAATTGAAGGTCAGAGCAAACAGTTCCACACATCTCAATCAAGGTTGCAGACCTCCATATTGTATCACAGTTAAATAACTGATGAATCACCAAGGAGAAGCTGGATCCTGTGTGTAAGAGAGTCTGCATTACAAAACAAGCAAGCTGTCATACACACCATACATAGGCTGAATTTCAGAAGTGGAATGGCCCTTAGAGCTCCCTGGGTCCAATCTGCTTTACAGATGGACAAACTGAGGCCTAAAAGCTTAAGTGCTTTCCCAAGAACCTGCTAATTAGTGTGCTTCTGACTACATCGTATTAGACAGATTTCTATCAAATAAAGTTAAAAGTTCTAAGCATTTTAAGTGGTAAGCTTCAATTCTTGAGAAAAGTCATATGTATACAATTCACTTCATTCCCCAATTATGCCAACAAATAAGACATCTCTCACTATTTCTAAGTGGTTACAAAAATAAATGGCAGCGACGACCTCTTTCTCACCGTTTTATAATTTCACTACATCTTACTCCACGCCTCTACTGCCAGACTGCCTCTCCTCCACGGCTAATTTCTGTATTTGTTGTTGGAGCTCAGAACAGCATCTGAGCTATTTTCCAAGCTAGATAAAGACAGATAATCATTTGTTTCAATGCTAGCTCACCCTTTCTTTTCCTTTCTTGGCAAAACCGGATCTGTGGATACTAATAGAGAGATCTGGATTTTGTAATTCTGTTCTACAGCCTTTAGTGGCAAGAAGAGTCCCACCCTACATCCCTTCTACACACACATACTTTTCCTGTTAATAGCGCATATATAACACGTGGAGACACACAGTGATCTGAGTTCACGGTGCAGCTATAGATGGGCATACTTGCCAAAGATTAAGCATCATGGTATTATCCCTGCAGAGATGTGAGGGCAGCCCGTGGTATTCTCAAACCTCTGAATTCTGAGCATCTATCTAAGGAGAAGCAGGAAATCCCACAGGGTTATTTTAAACAGTTCTTTCAAGAAATTCAGACAATATTCTATCACAGTGAACAGTTAGGAATTCCCGAGCCATTCTTTAGAGGCTTGAAAATGAACTCGAAATTTGCCCTAACCAAGGTAATACATCAAGCAAGGTTTTCATGAATACCCTTAAGAATTTAAAGAAAACTGGAATCACAAAACTAAGTTGAGTACGTGCGAATATTTTAAGATCATCCAGTTTAATTCCTTCAATTAGCAGATGCCCAGAAGGCACTTGACACCAGCCTCAGGTCACATAGCCAATGGGTGAAGGGTGGGAGCAGGGACCAAGGCTCCTGTACACCAGCCCAGCACTTTATCCTCCATGTGTGCAGCCTGGAGATTCCAGAAATCCAGCTTCCAAAAGGCAAGGACACAGAGTAGACTGCAGTAGGAAGACCACATCTTGACGGGAAGGGCGAGTACATGCTACCACACAGGTGCATTCAGCGAGCACCTTGCATCTCTCCCTGGAGGACTTCCTCTTCTTTCTGCTTCTGGCTGAGGGGAGGAGGGTGGGAATGCAGGAACCTTAGGCTCATGGAAAGTCAAATAAGGACCCTCAGAGAGTGACTGAGGCCTTTCCTGGTCACAGAAGACCCTTCAGAGAGCCTCTCTGATTCTCCCACCAGGGTGTTAGAACCAAAACAGGTCATAGGATTTTGACACCTAAGAACTTTCTACCTTTGAAAATTTCCCAACTGACCACCCAGGCACTGTAGTACACTGCTGGTGAGAAATGTAAACTTCGACGGAGGGCGATGTGGAAATACCCATCAAATTTAAATGCATATACCACGGCCACTTCTTCCACTCCCAGGAAGGTAGAGTAGATGTATTTTTCCCTATTCCTTCTGCTAAATACAAGTAAAATTCCTGGACAATAGAAAACAAACATAAGAGGACTGAATGGTGGAGAGAACAAAGCATACTGGCTGGGGACATCAGGATCAGAGGAACAACACGCTGGTGAGTTCCATGGGTTTTCTTTTTAACCTCATTTATCTCAGACTTGAAGATGAACAAGCAGGCAAATGGAAAGCATGCATGGATCCAGACCAAAAAAAGCCTGTTCTCTCTAGCCAAAAGAACAGAAAGGGGCAGTCCATCTAGCAAAATAGAAAACTTTTAGACAATAACCACTCTACTCCAGACAAACAGAAAAGACTGTGGCCCCAACTCCACCCACACCAACAAAAGCTAAGTGTTGAGCCTGAAGGTCTACCCTTGAGAAGAGATCAGGAGATGCCCCAACATTCCCACCAGGGTAGGGTCAGAGAAAGCCAAGCAGGGAACCAGCTGGGACTTTCACTCCCCATTGGCCAGTAATGAGACTGCCACGCCCCGACCCCCAGCAGTAATAAAGAGCCCCCACCCTACCCTCTAGGTAACAGAACCTGAACTTCTGCCTCCATCAGGCAGTAAGAACAAGGCAGTGCCCCTCCCATCCCTTGCCAGTGCAATGTCATAAGACAGTTATAAGAGAAGTTTAAATGAGAGCCAGCGTCTCATAACATAATAAGAAAATGTCCAGGTTTCAAGCAAAAAATCACTCATCATACCAAGAAGCTGGAAAATCTCAAACTGAATGAAAAAGAAAATCAATATATGCCAACACTAAGATGACAGAGATGTTAGAATTATCTGACAAAGATTTTAAAGCAGCCATGATGAAATTCTTTAATGAGCAATTACGAACACACTTGAAACAAATGGAAAACTAGATAGTCACAGCACAGAAAAAGAGAGTCTCAACAAAGAAATAGACAATATAAACAAGAATGAAATGGGAATTTTAGAACCGAAAAATATAGCAGCTAAAATAAAACGCTCTGTAGAGGGGCTCAGCAGCAGAATGGGGGGAACAGAGGAACCAGTAAACTAAAAAATGGAGCGAAAGAAATTATCTAACCTCAACAACAGAAAGAGAGAGAGACTGGAATAAAGAAAAACAAAACAAACAATTAGAATCACAGGGACTTGTGAGACTATGACAAAAGATCTAACATCCAATGTCATCGGAGTCCCAAGAGGAAAAGAGATCAAGGGCAGGACTTGAAAAGCACTGGAAGAAATAATAGCTAAAAAGTTCCCAAATTTGGCAAGAAACATAAACCTACAGACTCAGGCTAAGCAAATCCCACACAGAATAAACCAAAGAAATCCAGGTCAATATTCTAAACACTAAAAACAAAAAAATTCTTGAAAGCAGCCAGAGAAAAATGATCCTGTCTACAGGCAGAAAAACACGCAGATTTCTCCTCAGAAACTATAGAGGCCAGAAGAAAGTGGCGTGTTCTTTTCAGAACTTTACAGAACTGTCAACCCAGAATCTCATCCTCGCAAAAATATCCTTCAGGAATGAAGAGGAAATCAAGACATTCTCATGAAAACTAAGAATTTGTTGCCAGCACACCTCCCTGAAAGAATGGCTAAAGAAAGCTCTCTACACAGAAAGGAAATGAGGAAAGGAGGACCTAACCTTGGAATATCAGAAAGGAAAAAAAGACGAGGGTATGCAAAAATATGGGTAAATACAAAAGGCTTCTTTCTTCTCTTGAGTTTTCTAAATTACACTTGACAGTTGAAGCCAAAAGTATAACCCTGTCTGATGTGGTTCCAAATGTACGTAGGGGAAACATTTAAGCCAATTATATAGCTCCCACATGTACCAGATGACTTGTGATGTACAAGGATATTCACTGAATAACATTCAAGACTGGAAACAACTTCAATGTCCATTAACAGAGGACTGGTTCAATAAACGATGATATAATCATACAACAGAACATACTGGACACAAAAAGAACTCTCCAACATGCAGTCACAGAGAAGCAGCACGACCAGGGCAGCGCCTATCATACACTATCACTCGTGTGGAGATAAACATACATTTATCCTACATCTCTATAAATGCAAGACTGTCTGTGGAGAGCTACCCACAAACCGGTGAGAGTGCCTGCCTTGAGGCACAGAACTGGCATCTAGGGACCAGAGAGCTGTGGAAGAAAGAGGACAATTTCCTCTATTTATCATTTTCATTCTTTTCCATTTTTGTTATCTATTTTGTATTATCTAATTTTAAAACTTCTTAAGACAAAGTGAAAAATTCCCAACATGAAGACAAGACCTAGAAAGATTCGTCTAAAGCTCAGGGAACGGTAACTACAGCTGGGTATTTATACTTATGTAAACACTGCTACAGATTTTATGGCCAGCCCTGGTGGTCCAGTGGTTAAGATCCAAGGCTCTCACCACCACGGCCTGGGTTCATTTCCCAGTCAGGGAGCCACACCACCCATCTGTGGTTGTCATACTGTGGTGGCTGCTTGTTGCTGTGATGCTGAAAGCTACAACACCAGTATTTCACATACTAGCAGGGTCAGCCAAGGTGGACAGGTTTCAGCGGAGCTTCCAGACTAGACAGGAAGAAGGACCTGGCCATCCACTTCCGAAAACATTGGCCCTGAAAACCCAGTGGATAGCAGGCGGCATTGTCGGATACAGCATCAGAGGGAGAGAGGAGCTCAGCTGTCCACAGGGCCACTAGGAATCAACTCAACAGCACTAGAAACAACAAACAGATTTCGTAACACTCTTGAAATTGTGAAGCAAATTCTTGCTATATTCATACTTAGCTTCATATAACAGGATATTTTTAATAGTTAAATAATTGAATTGAAAAGCATACTATAATTGTTAAGAAGACTAAGGACATAGTGATGGAAAAAATATGATGTCATATGATCAGGTCTTTGCCTGAAGACACAGGGCAAAGAGGACATACAACCCTAACGTACTTTGGCAATCCAAACCCAGTTCCACCAGGTCGCACCAAATATAAGACTTTAAAAGTGGACATTTTAAATTATGAACCTGTAAACCAGGTCACTGATAGGGAAGAGGAGAAAAAAAAACTCATTTTAAGCTTTCTGAAAATGCCATTTTCATCAAATCAATAGAGATCAAAATTGGTGCAAGTTCCACAAAGGTACCATTTATCTAAGGATCTAAAAAACAAGGAGGAAAACAGCAACAGGTGGGTAAAAGCAAGGGCCCCTCCTTCAGCTGTCCTTCAGTGCCCGCTCCTGCCATGGTCCAGGACAAAGACAAAGTTGGGATTTCAAGGCCCACCTCAGAAACGTCCCGACCATCCCAACACATCTGTCCTTGGAGAAAGGCCCGAGCCCAGATGGGATACAGGCCGACAGGCAGCCCGCTCAGGTGAGGCCAATTCCCTCACAGTAGCCCCCACAGACCAACTGGAAACCTTTCAACCAAGTGCAGAGGTCAAGTGAGAAAGGGCAGCAGCGGGAAACCAGCGCTGACAAGGCCGTGGAGAACTGAGGCAGAAGCAGGAGCTGAGTGACGCCAGAGCGCGTAGTAACAAGGGAGGCGGGGGGGCACCAGACTCCTCAGAGTTGCCATGACTTTGCACACAAAGATAATCTTCCTGAAGAGTGGGGGGCCACGGGAGAACTGACTAATCTTGGAAAGAGTTACTTTGTGAGCACTACATCCCACCACCACACACACCTTTCAAAAACCCTGCCTCCCCCAAAAGACTAGGTCCAAATTCCCCACCTGGCTTCAAGGGCCTCCACTCTTGTTTTTTTTTTTTTTTTTTTGGTGAGGAAGATTGGTCCTGAGCTAACGTCTGTTGCCAATCTTCCTCTTTTTGCTGAGGAAGACTGTCCCTGAGCTAACATCTGTGCCCATCCCCCTCCTTCTGTACGTGGGATGCCACCACAGCGTGGCTTGAAGAGCGGGGTATAGCTCCACGCCCAGGATCCAAATCCGTGAACCCTAGACTGCCGAAGTGGAGGGTGCAAACTTAGCCACTACGCCACCAGGCCGGTCCCCAAGGCCCTCCACCCTTGACCCTACCCAAAACGTCCCAGGCTTCTGTCCCACTGCTTCCCTCCCCAAATGCTCCCTCACCCAGCTGACGCGCTGAAGCAGCTCCTGCCTACCTCTCCAGTTCCCATCTCTGTGTTTCTCTTTCCACCTGAAAAGGCCTCTCGTCCACTATCCAGGTTGCATCCGCTGTAATCCAACCTACAGCTCCCACACTTTTTGGAAGTTCTGCCAACCACTGCCACCTATAATGAACCTTCTGCTTCAGGACTCCGAGGAACTATGTCATCACTGTTACCACAGTGACAGGGAAAGGAACCCAGACATCTGAGCGGCCATTATGCGCCAGCTGTTACCTCACTCACTCCTCAGCACCACCTACTACATGACACCCCCACAGTATGGATGGGGCCCAGGGAGGGTCAGTGAAGGCATCTGAGTATAAGTCCACAACTCCTAAATACAAAAGCTTTTGGCTACACCAACAGTTTTCAAAGTCTGTCACCGAAATATTCTAATGACCAAAGTAAGTAAATAGGTAACCTGGGAAGGGCAGAGAGATATAACGGCAGCTTGACCTTGTCATGTTTTATCTCTAAAATACAGGCAAATGTGTTCCATAACACAAAGCATGTATGACTATTTTAGTATAAAAATCATCTTTCACGTTCCTTCCCCTCAGGCAGAACCAGTCCTCCACGCAGATGGGCCACATGGCCCACGACACAGCCAGTGTGAGACCCACTAGGCCACACCACTTCCCAAGGGTCCCGCAGGTTCACTCAGCACGATGGGTTTGACCCTTTACAAGGGGCCTTTATGTACCTTCTATCTTATTTCACCTTCACAATAAGCCTATGAACAGGTAGAGTGAGGAAATGAGGAAGCTAATTACCAGGCAGGTGAGCACTTTACCTAAGGGTCCTGCAGAATGCCCTGGCAGGGATGGTAACCGGGACGTCGGGCTCCTTGTACTAATATACTAGTACTCTCGTACTGTTTGTTTCCAAGCGTCCTCCTCCATTTCCTGGCCTTCAGCAGACACTCTCCCCTCCATCTCCAAGACCCAGGAACTCCACATATTGATGTCTCATTCCCCAAGCAGTTACAGCCTCTGTAAGGCAGGGGCTTTGGGCTGCCTCCTTTGACTCCAATCCCCCGGCTCTCCTTCACCAGCCCATCGTCCTGTAGTGTTGCTAGAGACAATTCTGTTCATTTGCATTCTAAAATTAAGTTAAAGGGGGCAAAACACAGAAGATAACACATTAAGAGGCAGAAAGGAAGAGTAAGGGGCACAAAGTGAAGAAAAGGCAGAAAATAGAACCAATAAATAAGTGACATAACAGAACACACTTTCTACCCAAGTAGCAGCCATAGTTGACAATGGCAAATTTGCCTGGACTTGGAGAAAGTCCAAGCATCCTAGGAGCTGTGATATGAAGAAAGGAAACAGGAAGAATCTTTCTGAAAACAGCTATGTATTGGTGTCATTCAAAGCATCCCTAGGATTAGAAAGTAATACTTCATAAGCGGAAAAGTGAATCTTGTTCTTAAATTTAAGGAAAAAAAAATGTTTGACAGATGGTCATATAAGGGCAAAGTATAAATATATCCCAAAAACTAAAGTTCAAAATTAATCAATTACTCTTTGATGACTTAAAACCATTTGCCGAACAGTGTAAGCCCCTAAAATTTTAAGCTCAAATGAGTAATTTTAAGCCCACAAATAAGGACGGGACAAAACTCTCCAGTCAACAGCCAGTCTCCTCCCACAGTGGACATGCTACTCAACAGTCTGCCCAGCTGGGCCTTCACTGAGGGCTGTGGCCTTATAACCAATTCATGAGGACAGAAAAATTACACAGCCATCGCTTTTCCCTGCACTTATCACACCCAAACCCCCTTTTCAGACAGAGAAAAACAACATCATAACTCACGGCATTGGGCCAATCTTTTCTAGACTTGCCTTTGTAGGGGAAAAAACCCAAACCCATAATGAGAACCCATTCAGAATCACATTCAACCTGGCTGCACCCTCCTTCTTCATGCTTCTTGTCACTTTTTTTAATACTCTAAAGAGAATGAATTAACAGAAGTTTACTTTCCAGCAGAGAAAATTCACAGGCAGGCTCCTGTTCCCCTTCCCTCTCTGTCACTCATAAGAGTGAACATGATGGATAACACTTTGCAGCACTCAAGTTTACTGTCAAGGAAATACTGCCAATACTAGTCAAATTCTTATAGTAAAAGGCATCACTTTCAAAAACAACTATTTAAGACAGTAGAGCCAGGATGAATATATATATTATACATTGGAAAATCTGTGTTTCTTTTTATCCATAACAATTAACATATCTGTTTAATTATTCTACTTTGAGACACAGAACATTATTCTTCTTTTCTTTCCTTTGACAATAAATGTGTTTCATTTTTGGCAAAACCTGTCAAATAATTACATTGATGTGAGATTTTCTTACAGTACTGAAGGTTAAAAAAAAAAGAGGGCCCGGCCCTGTGGCCTAGTGGTTAAGTTTGGCACACTCCGCTTCAGTGGCCTGGGTTCGGTTCCCAGGCACGGACCTATACCACTCCTCAGCAGCCATGCTGTGGCGGCGACCCACATACAAAATAGAGGAAGATTGGCACAGATGTTAGCTCAGGGTGAATCTTCTTCAGCTAAGGAAAAAAAAAAAAGGGTGTTTTCATTAACTAAATAAAAATAAGAAGGTTGAAAAGTGAATTTAAAAGCTGAGAAAAAAGTACAAAGGGAAAAATATTTTGTTTCACTCAAAAGGTCTTACAGTGGAAGGGGGCAGGAGATAATCGGGGAGACCCACCTCAGCTGACACATTACCTTAAAGAGAAGTTAATCTCATACCCATGTGCCAAACCGAATCCTCATTCAGTTGGTAAGACCAAGGTGTGCATGGTCCTGGCACATGAGTCCAGTTCTAAAGATTGAATAATGTTTTACCATATTCCAGATACATTAAGGATCAAATAAAAAGGCACTGGCAAAAATAAGAAGCAAATGAATACACTAAGCCCCAGAAAGTCCTCTGCCGAACAAGAAGGCCACTCAAGCAAGACTCCAGAGGCCAAAGTTGTATCTCAGCTCTGCCGCTAACCAGCTGTGACCCCTTCTGAGCACCAGTTTCCTCAGCTGTGAAACTAGAGGATTAAACTAGGCGTTCTCTTAAGGTTACCTTCTGGTTCTAAAATTCCACATGGGGAAGAAACTGCTGAAGAAAAAATTGAGGGAGATACCAGAAAATCTGTTGGGGTTCTGGCCCAAATTTCTTACACTACATAATAAAAGATTTGTTTTGTCTTGCACATTCTAATATTGGATTTTTCTTAGGGAGGACTGAAAAGTTACTTTCCAAAAAATGTTTTAATTTCTAAACTTAGGCATAATTAAATTTATAAAACCCAAAATATAAACTTGTTTTTGTCTTCATATTGAAGAGATTTTCATTTTGTGATCCTCAGGTTTCACTGGAAGGAACAGATTATTTCTCTTAATAAGATAAGTGATCAACATATATCCTCTAATAGATATCTTATTAGGAAAAACAGATGAGGAAGAAGTACTTAAATATTATGAAAACACTCAAACAAAACTACCATAATCTTATGCCCAAAGCACAGTGTAGTCTGTCCAGTTATTCTTAAATCAAGTGATACTAAAATTATATGAAAGACTGAAGTTCAAAGTTTCAGTCAAAGGTAAGCAGTTAGATAGAAATGTTAGTTATTTATTTCCAAAATTTAGAGAATTTCCATTTATTAGAGATTATTGCGCATCAGGCGCTCTTAGATCCTTTCTCATTTAATCATTCCAACAGTCTTCCGAGGTGGCTATTGTTATTCTCATTTTACGGATAAGGACGCTGAAGCTGAGAAAAATAAAAAGACTTATCCAAAGTAAAACAGCAAATAATAGAGCCAGAATTCCAACTTAGCTCTTCCAACTCAAATCTAACGCCTTCCCCTGCCCTCGGACAAGGAGTATTAACGTATACCAACGACACATGCCACATGACTCAAGTATTTAAATCACCGATATACCAAGAAGGTTCACACACTGACATTCTCTCCCCAACAGGACCTCCCATCTGTGCTGTTGCCATTCCTCCACAGGAGACACTGCATTAAATACCTTACACATCTCAGCACCAGCAAACCCATGGTATAGACATTACTTTCTCCACTTTACAGATATGAAAAGAAAGGATCATAATCTGAGGCTGCCTTCTCCACATCACAGGAACACCTTGTTAAGCGGGGGAGCCCAGGGCCTAGTCCAGCCTGTGGGTCCTAAGCCTGGGCCTGGGACCACGTGCTGAGGACACTTCTCCTTCCCCAGCAAAATGGGCCAGGCATTACTGGATTCTGCAAGAACACACACCAAAACTCAAAAGAATGTCAGTGAGGTCAATAAAAAATTTTTTTAAGTACAGCATTGGTTTCTAAAGCATTTGCCAGCTAGATCAGAGAGAATTCACAGGTTAGAGGAATGATGATTGTAGCCACAACCTCAGGGACTGTCTGTCTGTCTGTCCCCCTCTCTCTCTCTCACACACAGGGAGGGAGCGGGGAGAGAGAGAGAGAACTCCTAAATGTGAGCGATTTCACTTACAAGATCAAACACGGAAGGATAGGAAAAAAGCTATAACAAATTACAAAGGACAGTAATGGAACAATTCAAATTATGCCTCTCTGCAACTAGCAGGTTGAGTATACAAACATATTCATCAGAAAGGTTTATCTAAATGACCAAAGACTAATTTAAGTATTAAATTTTCAAAAATTTTATAGACATAACTTTTTTGGAAATATATCTACTGCATAAAATTATATCCACTTACACAGTTATGCTAGTGATACAAGTATGAGCAGAGAAATCCTTTTTCTTCTTAAATTGGGTTAAAACTTCAAGTAATCATTATCCTCAATTCTGATGGGCATTTAGATAAGTTATCTTTTGTGTGTGTGTCTGTAAGGAAGATTGGCCCTGAGCTAACATCTGTTGCCAATCTTCCTCTTTTTTTGCTTGAGGAAGATGGTTCCTGAGCTGACATCTATACCAATCTTCCCCTACTTTTTGTATGTGGGACACCGCCACAGCATGGCTTGATGAGTGGTGTGTAGGTCCACCCCTGGGATCCGAACCCGAGAACCCCAGGCTGCTGAAGCAGAGTGTGCGAACTTAACCACTGTGCCACTAGGCTGGCCCCCAATCTATCCTTAAAGTGAAAAATTCCTGTGCAATTCAAATGATTATCTCCTAATTTATCTATTTGATGATTTCTGATTTTCAATCACGAGATCATCCATGTTCTCCCGCTTTCCTTTCCCATTCCTTCCTTTCACCCATGTCTTTAAAAAAAACTACTATGAAATTCACTATGGCTGAAACTTGAAAGTCTATGGCAGGACTTCAGCATCTCATCACATTTGTTTTAAATGATGAAACCGTGAGAAGCAGGGACTTAGCTAAGATTACAGAGCTCATGTGCAGCAGCTCAAGGAGCAGGACAAGCGGGACAGTGTTCTCTGTTCCACAATTTTAATTTGGAATTTTAATTTTGTTCTTTAATTTTATGCTAAAACTGTTACTGTCACTATTGAACTGTGTGTCCAATACAGTTCAACACTCTCTAGGAGCGTTGCAATTCACTTGTTTACCAGGCATTTATTAAACACCTCCTCCAGCAATAACAGAGAGATTCTGTACATTCTCTCATAATACACAGACACACCTAAGAGAGCTTACAATGTGGTCGAAATGACCCAATAACAGTAACAGCAGATGGAGCTATCAATTTACTGGACAGTTACTAATACCAGGAACCAAGCTAGGGGCCTTAAAAGAGATTATCTCCACACGCAGAGCAACTCCATTTTCTCCCCATTCTGAAGATATGCAAACCGAGGTTAGGAGTTTACATAACTTGTCTAACATCACACACCCAGGGAGGACCTCCATCAACTATTTTCAAACTCTGTGGTCTCAGGACACCTTTATAACTCTTAAAATTACTGAAGACCACAAAGATCTGTGGTTTACATGATTTATATTAATTTGTCATATTAGGAATTAAAACTGAGAAATTTTAATATTTCTTTATTCACTTTAAATAAAAATAAATCCATTTATGTTATAATAAAAACTTATTTCTACGAAAAATAACTATATTCTCAAACCAAAAACTGGTAAGAGTGATACTGTTTTATATTTTTGTAAATCTCTAACCTCTGGCTTAAGAGAGGACAGCTAGGGTCTCCCATCTACTTCTTCATTTAATCTGTAGCAACACGTTGCTTTGGTTGCAGTGTACAGAAGAAAGTCTGGCATCACACATACATGAAGCTGGAAAAGGTAACAGTCTTTTTAATAGCCTTTCAGATAACTATATTATTCATTGATACTACGCCAAAACTTGACAAGTGTTAGTTTCTTAAAAGTTAGCTGCAAATGTGGAATCTGAAATCATGTCAGTGAACCTTTTGTACTCTGTTACATTAAAATCCACTGGTCTATCTTGTACTTTGAATAGATATTTTACTCATGTAAGATTTTGTAATATATGTTGGTCATTTGAAAAATATTTATTCACTGAGTTATAGAGATCTAAACGTTGACACATTTCATTATACAATATTTTTTTAAAAAATCACATTGGTATCAGCCCCATCTCATCAGAAAAGTCTTTAAGTAATACAAAGCTATTAAACTCAGGTAGCAGATACAAGTTTTCCAAAATGCTAATTTTTGCATGATAGCTTGGACTTTATCATTGATAAGAAATAGTGCCAATTGTTTTCCCTGAAGTGACAGAGTCATTTTATTTATTTTCAGATATATCTGCATGAATAACTTCAGTCAACTATTCTTTCAACTAAAAATGGTGTTCCATGGGGGGAAAAAAAAAAAGTTAGTTTAGCCTGCAACTCAAAAATCACACAGGTGCTTTTTACCTCGAGACAACCACTGTATTCTGGTATGGAGCAGAAGCACTTCATACACACTTTCCATTTCATCACACTGAATACCAAAAAGACATAGGCTCAAGAGGCAAGATGTAATAAAACAAATATTTGTTATTGCTTTGTTGAGGATACTTTGAAGTAAAGCTTCTTTTCTTTTTTACTGCCAGTGTGTGGCAGTCAAGCATGCTACTGCTAGTACAGTTTGCTGCCACTGCCTTAACACGTGCTAAGGAGCCAACAGTTTGCCCACCAGTGATGGCCTCCTGCAGCATTAGCGCAATGTCAACATAGCGAAAAACGGAAATAATGTGTTGGTGTTATTTTGAAAGGATTTCTGACCTCATGAACTATCCTCCTCAAAGGATGAAGAACCACATTTTGATCCACCTATCTGAAGCAGCTAGAATACAACATACTCTTATACTGAGTAATGAATAAGTTCTATAGCAATTATTGAGCACTTGCTACATACTAGGCACTGAGCTCATTTCTTAATGTGCATAATCTCATTTAATCCTCACATAGCATAATGCAATAATACTGTTAGCATATCTATTTTACTGATGATGAAACTGAGGCATGGAGAGATTTAAATAATTGGCCCAATGTCTCAAAGTTAGAAATCGGCAGACCTAATACTCAAACCTAGGTCACCTGACCCCACAATTTATTAACCATGTTAATCTCCTAGATCTAAATCCTCTGTGAACTCAACACCCTGGAGAAGCATAAAGGTACTTCTGGGCAGAGCTGCCTCTAGGGTATGGTGAGTAAGGACAACTGCCCAAGATTCTTTTTCTTAGTGGCCTCAGGGAAGTCACGACCTGGAATGCAGCAGTTAGAAGAGGAGCTGGCAATTCCGGGGTGCATTTAACCAATACCCAAATCTACTACCCCCAAAGCCAAGCAAATGGAGCTGCTTTATTCAAGCTTCTGGCCACACGCTGCGCTTTGGTAAATTATATTTCCCTCCAGGACAGTCATACGTTCATTTAAACAGTTAACTATCATTATCTTGACTGAAAAAAACAGAGAAGGTCTGGATGTGTTCTGGGCCCTGACACTACGACAGTGAACTCTGGGCTCAGGATGGGAGCTGCCTGAAGAACCCAAATTTCCCAACCCAAGACGACCCTTCCTACTAAACTCTGGTATTTCTCAATAAAAATACAAACAAACAAGGCTCTTCCCCACCAACTGACACTTGTTTAGTGAACCAAAGTGACGTCAAAGAGGAACTAAACCTGGACATTTCATCTCTTCTGTCATCTCAAGTTTTGTGTTTCACAATACCCAGTCTGATTTTTACTCAAACTATTAACCTGTGGCGTCATCCCTAGAAGATTAGAAACAAAAACAAACACAGTAAGAGCAACCGCCCTTACCTCCCACTGGACTCAGCTCCTGGCCCCTCACTGCCTTCACCCTACTTCTCTCACCTCAGCACAGCCAGGTGCTGCTTAGCAACTGGAGACATTCTGAGAAATGCATCGTTAGGCGATTGTGTTGTAGGAACATCACAGAGTGTACTTATACAGACCTAGATGGTAGAGCCACACCTAGGCTCTATGGCACTAATCCTATGAGACCACCATCGTATATGCGGTCCATCCCTGACCGAAACGTCATTACACGGCGCATGACGGTACTGGATGAAAACTCATGGACAGCCAGGACTGCACTGAGTTCAATGGTTGCATTTCAGTTCGCCCAGCATTTACTGAGTGCTTACTGCGTGCAGGACAACAGATCAGCTCTGGCGACGTGCCACTAAGTCCCAATCCTGCTCGGAAAGAGTTCACAGGACAGAACAAGTCAGCTTAAGACACAGGCAGACTGACAGATGTGGGAGTACACGTATCCCCCAATCCCTGCCAGGGCAATTTCCAATATCAATTTCAAGTTCTTGAACACAACCATTTCTACAGTCCTGATTTTAACAGATTTTCCCTTGGCCAAGCACACCTTTGAGAAATGTGCAGGATCAAGAAGGAACACCTGTTGCCTGGTTGAGTGCCACCTTCCTCCAAATTATTTTCTGTAACAAGAATACCCCAATATATCCCTTGTCAGTGTGTCAGACATAAAGGCAATCTAGTTGATTCACCATGCTTCTTTCAAGAGAGTATCAGCAAATCAAAGATTATGCCTCCCTGCCCACACTGGTTAGATCGCTAGCACCAGTGTGATTCTGGCTGAAGGTGACTAGAGACACATTATTTATGAGCTTACAGTATATCAAAAAAACCCAAACCAAAAGAAATAAAAGGGGAAAAATTATTATGACTAAACACAATGCGGTTGCTCCTCAAATTGTTTAGGTTAAAAACAAAGTATTTCTGCCTGGCCCTTACTCAGGGCCAGGGACTCTGCTGCCCTAGGGTGGGTAAAATTTTCCCTAAAGCTTACTCAGTTAGTAAACAAGAACCAAAAAAATTCACTCCATGTGAAAATTAAATTGTCAATTTAAATATGGAAATTGAGAAATGGCCTTTATTGCTATGTGTAGTGAATTCTTCTTACTCATGCATGTCAGCAATCTGTCACAGAGTGGGTGAGCCCTCGGACTCGGAATTCTGCAGGACAGATTAACTCTAGGTGGTTAGTTTTGCCCATCCTCGTTACCATTCATAGACACCAAAAATAAGATTTGACAAAATACATACCAGATTCGGCAGTAAAATTAAATTTGCCAAACATGCGATCTCTTTTATGTATGAACTAAATGTCATAGGCACTAATATTTGAACAAAACTGCAGACACATTGTCTTTTTTAAGAGTGAAGTCCATCAGATGAGAATTTTTTTTCATGTCAAGAATGTCAACGTTGTCCACCATTATGCCTCTGGAAACTTAACCAGACACAGCTGTTTACTGTGTTCTGACAGAGCCATCACCACGGTCAAGCAGACTACATGACTTCATGTAGCTTGACTATAAAACTAACCCAATTAATGTCCCAGCACAGCTGAGATGCATACTTCACTTGCACTGCGTATGGATATGCCACTCTCGGTGAATGATGTTCACTGTTATATGTCACCAATTAACGCTTAGTGATCTTTACATAAGGAAACTGATGTAAAATAAGATTATCAGTTAAAGTGCTGAGAAATGACCAACTTGAAGTTATAACTAACACTCAAATACAAAGATCCAAATTTTAAAGATGTTAAGGCCGTAAGGAGGGATTTTATCAATTATACTGCACTCTGGGAAAGGAACTCTCTTTATATTTACTTCTATCTACTCTTTGACTCTCAGACTCTCTTCAAGGAAACAACTATGTACAAATGAAGCAGTTTGTCCTTTGTAATTTACTGCCAAAGTCACTGGTACCAAATGATCACTGTGAAATGAAACAGTGCTTTGCTAAGATAAAGAGCCATATCAGCTTGGCTCCAAAATTGGTATTTTAAAAGAAAATGTAAGTTAAACCGTATAATATATAAGATAAGCCATAATTCAATATGTATTAGGAATAAGACACCATGCTCTACTACCCAAAATATTTCCATTCAGAAAACATCACTAATAGACTAATAGAAGGGAAATCAAACATGTTGTCAGAGTGTCTTAAAATTCCTTTTCTGGACTCTGGAACACACCCAAATAAGATATTGAATACCTCCCCTAAAATGCCCTGATTGAGGATTTCGAAAATTTGCTTAGATTTTTCTAAAGTTCTATTATAAATCAAACATACACAATCAAAATACTAAATGGAATTTAAAAATTGACAATCATGACATTTTCACTACCCAGTGTAGTAAAATGCACAGGTTTATAGTCAAATGATTCTTAAAAGATGCTCATATCTCTGAAATGTCTATTTTTTCACAATCTGTTTTCATCAAACTTCACATTATCCATTATAAAAATAAATATTGAGCAAAAAATAGAAACCAAAAATCTAGAAAATCAGAAAAAATCCTGTGAACATTCTGGTAAACTTTATTCCAGTACTTTTATTATGTATTTTTAAATACAATCATGCATCGCTAAACGACGGGGATACGTTCTGAGACACACATTGTTAGGCGATTTCATCGTTGTGAAAACATCATAGAATGTTGTTACACAAATCTACATGGTATAGCGTACTATTACACCTAGGCTCTATGGTACTAATATCTTATGGGACCACCATTGTATATGTGGTCCATTGTTGACCACAACGTTGTTATGTGGTGCATGACTGTATAATAGTGTATGGAATATACAAAATTTTGTACACTGACTTTTATTGCCTATTTTCTTCATTTTGAAAGTTATCATATGCACATTACAGAATATTTAGAAAATACAGAAAAAATAAAAATCCCAAATCCCTCCATTTTGTCAACACTTTGCAGTATTTCCTTCTTTTCTTTTTCTTTTATTAACACAAGGTTGTGCTCTGTGTTCATATGAAAAATAATTTATTTTAAGCATGGTTAGCACTGGAACATTCCTAGATGCCAGCTGGAATATAAAGAAGAACTTCTTGACAGAAAATATCTGCCTATGGGATTTTTTATTTTGTTTTGCTGTATAAAATCTAAAATACTTGCTCAAGTCATTCCACATAAATTTAAAGATAATAACAGTTACTTAACTTTCTTGGTAATGAAATCACCACTACATTAATTTGTACAAAATTCTATCTTAGTCAAAGGGGGGAAAATACTGAGTAATTTTCTTGGTGCATTATCTCAACCATGTAAATAGTTTAGTGTGAGTATAAGGTCCGTAAGTACTGAGGGAGATAGAAGCCTCTGCCCCAAAGAACTGGAAATGCAGGCCCTAACCCTGTGCCCTGAAACACTAGCACATCTACACAGAGTAGCTCTACATAAGGAGATCAGAATCTAGCTGTGTGAAGTCACCAGTACACCGAGTGCACCAGTTGCTGTAACAGCCCAGCCAGGCCTGAGCCCTCCTCTTACACCAGATTCTAGTTCCTCTGATCTTCTTAGAAACTTAACAGTATAAATTATCCCTTCCCTCTCCTGCATTGACATTTAATGTCTCCTTATCGAAATTTACACGTCTCTCTCATTTTTAAAGGGAGGAGGAGAAACCTTCCTTTCATCCAATGTCTCCACTCCAACCCCACCTAAGAAACGACCAACTGCGTCATCTCTTCCCAAACCTCTTGTCAGAGGCGCTATACATGCTGTCTCCACTTGCCTGCCTCCTCCTCACTGCTTAACCCACTCCACTCTGGCTCTCACACCATGCCGCCAAAACTTGCCTCCCCATGGTGGCCGCTGACTAACGCGTGGCTAAGTGCAGAGGCTGCAGAATCCTCTGGACGGCAGCATTTGTGCATGCTCACCATGCGACTCTTCCCTCCAGGCTTTCTTCCTTACTGTCTAGCCACTCCTTTTCAGCCTCCCTCAGACTCATCCTCCTCTTCCCTGCCCTTAAAATGTTAGAGATGCTCAAGGCACATCCCTGAAGGCTGCTTCTTGACTCAGTCTACATAGCCCCTCTCCTTTGGCAGGCTCATCTGTACAAGAGGACTGAGAATTATGCCTCGGTCCCAGACCTCTCCTCTAGGCTCAAGACCATTCTGCCCAAGCGCCTACAGTATGTGTCCAACTGGCTGTCTCAAAGGCAACTCATACTCAGACATATCCCTGCCCTCCCAAACTGATCTCTCCTCCAGTATTCCCTAAAGTTCATGGAACCATCATGCAGTTGCACAACCAGAACATAGTTCCCTCACCCCATGTATGCAACACATCCTGTCAATGTTACCACTTAAATCTCTCCCAAACACATCCACTTCTCTTCATTTCCATCATCTCTCACCTATACAACTCATCTCCCCATATCCAATCTAGATCATTCTAATCTATTCCCCAGAGCAGCCAGCTGATTCGGACTATGTCTGTCTGTCTCGCACACATCTCCCTCCAGCCCTCCCCTTTATCCCTCCCTCTCTTGCTTAAACCCCTTCTATGGCTTCTTACGGCTCTTAATAAAAATACCAGAAGTATTAATATAGTCATGTGCTGCGTAATGATATTTCGGTTGACAGACCGCATGTATGACAGTGGCCCCATAAAATAGCACCATAGAGTCTAGGTGTGTAGTAGGCTATACCCTCTAGGTTTGTGTAAGTACACTCTATGATGTTCACACAATGACATCGCCTGACAACGCATTTCTCAGAGCATCTCCCTGTTGTTAAGCAATGCATAACTGTACAGCCTACACGACCTTGCTTAATCTAGTCCCTGCCGATCTCTCAGGGCTCACCTACATCTCTCCATCTCACTCTCTTGTTACAGCCAGACTGGCTTCGTGAAGTTCCTAGATGGCAGCAAGTCACATGCTTTTCCCTCCACTCACAACACCCCACGCCACCATTACGTACCTAACCCATCCTTCAGATCTCAGTTCAGCCATCATGTCTTCAGCAAAATCTTCCCTGAGGCCCAGTCGATGTCATGTCCTCTTTGTTCTAGGCTCTCATGAAATGTACCCAACGCTAACCATTGGGGTCTGATCTGACTAACGCCCATCTCTCCCACCTGACTATAAACAAAAGAGCAGTAACAGCATTTGTCTTTGTCCAACTTTTAACCCAATGCATGGTATATAGTAAGTACATAATAAATAGCTATTAAATGAATGAAAGAATAATGTATAATCAGACAGAATGTATTTACATATGTATAGAAAGAATAAGTCAATCAAGAGAGGTGTCCAGGGCCGGCCCCATGGCTTAGCGGTTAAGTGCACGTGCTCCGCTGCTGGTGGCCCGGGTTCGGATCCCGGGCACGCACCGACACACCGCTTGTCCGGCCATGCTGAGGCCGCATCCCACATGCAGCAACTAGAAGGATGTGCAACTATGACATACAACTATCTACTGGGGCTTTGGGGAAAAAAAAAAGGAAGAGGATTGTCAACAGATGTTAGCTCAGAGCCGGTCTTCCTCAGCAAAAAGAGGAAGATCAGCACGGATGTTAGCTCAGGGCTGATCTTCCTCACAAAAAAAAAAAAAAGAGAGAGAGAGGTGGTCCAATTTATGCTCCCACAAACTGTAAAAGTGACTTTCCCCCACCTTCCTCCCTAGGTATTAACAGGTATTTTACCAAAAGGAAGGGAATTTTAGACCTCTTGGCTAAGTGGTTCCTGCCAAGAGCTGCTGCCAGGCTCAGGTGGGGCTGCAGGCCAGGACACAGCCTGTGAAGCTAGGTTCCCCTCAACAGTTGGCAACTGTCAGCACTCGGTTTGTTGCTCTTCCTTAAATCTCAGAGAAGGATATAATTGAGACTTGATTTCAGTCTGTCTTACCAGGACCTTCGACAGGCTCCCGCTGACATTATATCTTATTTTTGGCAAATCTTAGAAGTTAATTTCAACTCCTTCTGACCTATGTTACATTGGGTCATAACGAATTTTCCTCGTACAAATGTAGAGTGTGTGTGTGTGTACTATTAAATATTATCATATTTATACACATATTCATTAACATTTATGGGGCACTTCTTATGTGCCAGGCATAATACTAAAGGTTTGACATGCATTGTTTCAGTTAATTCTTACCACATGGCTTTTAGGAAGATTCTATTATCATTTCCTTTTTTTATTTTTTATTTTTGGTGAGGAAGATTAGCCCTGAGCTAACATCCGTTGCCAATCCTCCTCTTTTTGTTGAGGAAGACTGGCCCCGGGCTAACATCTGTGCCCATCTTCCTCTACTTTATATGTGGGATGCCACCACAGCATGGTTTGATGAACGGTGCATAGGTCCACACCCAGGATCCAAACCTGCGAGCCCTGGGCCACCAAAGTGGAGCGTACAAACTTAACCACTATGCCACCAGGCCGGCCCCCATTATCATTTCCATTTTTAAATCAGGAAACTGAGGGTCAGAAGGGACTGTAACTTGCCCAAGGGTACAAGCTAATCAGTGGCAGCGCTGGCGCTCGAAGCCCGTCAGTCTGCTCCAGACCCATGTCCCCTATCACACTGCCTCCATCGTCTCTTCTCTTCTCCCCAAGGGATCTCTAGTTAAATTTACTACACCTCTGCCAAACTATAGCCAACCACCAGGAGCTCATCAGGAGCTTGAAAAGAACAATGCTGTTTTGGCTTTTTTTAAGAGAAAAAAATACCAACTTTAGCTTAGTCTTTCCACGGCAAAGGCAGGCCTTGGCCACACAGTGAGCTAGTGCAATGGGTTTATTCTAAGATCCATCTCCATCATGGAGTGGATTTGCAGGCCAGACGGAACCAGATTCAATCATATGCATCAAAGAAAAAGAAAAAAAACTTAAGAGTAATACAATTTATCTTTTGAAAATAGCTTTTTTGATTGCACCCTTGCTGGCCTGGATGGAAAACTACAACATGCACTTAGGAAGCAAGTATTTTAAGCATACAGAGAACAACCACGTCCCTCCCTGGAAAATGCTCATGACGTACCATCCCTAGGCACACAGCAACACGAGCACCCTCTGCCCACACCATTACTCCTTGTCTACTTTTATTCCTTGTCCACTTTGTAAAAATCAGCTTTACTGAAGTAATAATTTACATAGAGTTAAATGTACCCATTTTGAGTGTGCATTTCAATGAGTTTTGACAAATTTATACACCCAAGAGAGCACCTTCACAATGAAGATGTAGAATATTTTCATAACCTCAAAAAATGCCCTTGTGCCCCTTCCCAATCAATGCACCCACCCTCACTCCCACCCACAGGCAAGTCCTGATCTGCTTCTATTATAAACGGGACTTATCTTTTCTAGACTTGCATATGAACGGAAGCATACAGTGTCTACTCTGTCCACTCTTTACTTATGCATCTTATCCGATGCACTCTGTTTTGTACATGTTCACATTTAATGCAGCTGTTGTACTGGATACAGGAACACTTTATTCCAGTGATTCACAAAGGCCGGTTCAAACCACACTTACATACATGCACGTGCACACACACACGCACACAGTGTGAAAACACCAAAGCCCGAGCTCAGGGCTCTACCCAGAGCACGCTGTCATCAGCCCTGGTACCCCAGGCAGACTGAAGTGGAACAAAGCCTGGGAACCACTGGTTCACCATGAAGCCGAGGAGATTTCCCTTTGACACTGGCTGTCATAAAACTGAGAACCAGTCATGACAGGCCCTTAGGGCCCTCTGGAGTTAGTTAAACCTCATTTTATGTTTTCAACCCCAGTTTTCTGTTCTCTTTCCTTCCATTTTTAATATTTGATATCTTACCAAGTGTGATGTATCAGACAGAAGAGGGTATGCTCGTTTCCTCAAATGGACTGAGGGCGGGAACGGGACTCAAACACTGTGCGCTCTTCCTCACCCGTCAGAGGGCTCTTCTCCACACAAGCTGAAATGCTCACTAACCCATCCTGAGTGCAGCCAGTCTCAATCCTGGCTGCACAGGAGACCGGCCTGGGGAGTTCAAGACATACTGTTGCCTGGGTCCACCCCAAAAGCTTCAAAGTCACCAGGTTTGGGGCGGGGCTCAGCCCTGGCAGATTTAAAGGCACTCGGGGGATTCCACCGGGCAGTCAGCTAAGTGGCACTGCCCTGGGGTCAGCCTCAGGCAGGGCCCCCCTCACATCCAGCCACACTACTACGAAAGACCCCACAGAGGCCACACTCTCTGAGACCTGCCACAGTTCTTCATCCCAGTATGTTAACGCCTCAGTCTCTCTGGTACCAGGTCCTCTGGCAGAGTTCACTCCACGTAGCATGCCCAAGTGCTGCAGCTTAAGCAGAAGACTTTTCAATGATGCTTCATAAATCTGTGATCGGTGTGCTGAGTTTAACCACTAACTTAAAGCCCCTAAATACTAACAGATCCTATTTCTGCTCTGCACAAGACACAAATATACTTTGGAAGAGTGCACCATGTATCTTAGAAACTGTTTCCAAGACTGTGGTTCCATCTGTCTGGGCCAAGACAGGAAACCCCGAGGTACGACGGCTTCTCCTCATGAGAATTCAATCCACTAATAATGAATGAACCGCAAAGCCTATTGCGATACACGGTCGGGTGGAAATCTGGCTCCTTCCTCAGAACAAACTGTGAAGTTGTTTCTGTGAGAGTGCTTGTCTATGCAGAAATGATCATTCAGAATACTGCGCCAGAGGGGAAGAGTTTCCAGAAAGATTTCTGGCCTCAAGTAAACATTTCATTTTTGAGATAGAGTTCCGGGAAAATGGATATTGGCTTTAAAGTCAGTGAAACCACTGGTTCAGCATCATAGAACTGATGCTTTAATATTCCAAACTGTTGAAGAAATTTTAAGGGTATTTTAAAAAATATACTGCACACAATCCTGACTTCCTAATCAGAGTATTTTAAACAGTATTTTGCTGTTCTTGATGCCTGTCCAAAGTCGTCTTCACAAACCCCAGCAACTATGTATCAATACGGTGAGCTGGTCACTGAGGTACGCTGGGCTATTTGTACCAACACTGTGGATTAGACATTTCTCTAGAATTGTCCCTAAGAGCAAACAGGTTCTCAGCAAAGGGACTTTCTAAAATCAATGAATGCATGAGTCTTAAACCATGAATTTCGTAACCTTTCTGTGCCAAGTCAGGCACGTTTGGGGACATACATCTTGGTCCTCAGCTGAACTCCTGAGAGCTTCAAGACTGGGCTCTGGTCACGTCACTTATGAGCTGGGTGACTGTGGGCCAGTGCTCAGTAATAACAGACATACCTCCCTGAGATGATTCTGCGAGTGTCAAATGAGATGAGTGAGAAAATGCTCTGTAAGCCACAAAGCACTGCAGAAATTCAAGGGATTATTTACTACAATCAAAATATAATACCTAAGATTTGAGAGCTTAAGGCTGGCAGGGTGCTGTTCCTAATGCTCTACGTGTATTAACTCATCCAATCCTCATGACCACTCTGAAGGAGGTATGATTACTACCCACTTTGGGCAGATGAGGAAACTAGGCCCTGAGAGTCAAGCAACTTCCCCAGGCCCCGGACCCTTCAGTAGCTGAGCCAGGCTGGGAAAGAAGCCCAGGCGCCTGAGGCAGAGCCAGGCTCTCGCCCTCTCTGCTCTGCCACTTTATTTCTGGCATGGCGATTACCTGCCCCAGCCTCAGTCTCATTTCCACACTGAAAGGCCGGCTCAGACGCCACCTGAAGGGCTCTTCTCTAACCCTGATGTTCTACTCTGTCATTTCTATTAGGTGAGTAGAAAAGTGACCTTTGGATAAGTGCAGCCTCACTGGAGTTCAGGAAGAGCAAATTAGAGAATTTTCAAAGGACTGTGTCTCTAAAAGAGTTCTGCTATTTTTAATCATTTACCTAATCTGGCTACGGCCAGTAACCCAGGAATGGAGGCAGGCCAAAGTTCTTGGACAAAAAGTTTCCTGCATGGTTCTCCAAAAAGACTCAGTCATCAAAACCAGACAGACATCTGCCTTCATTCAACAAACTCAGGAAAAAAAAATTCCTTAATAAAGTGTTAGTTTACAGTGTACCAAAATAACCTGCCGCTTTTAACTAACACCCTCGATGCACATGCCCCCTCTCCCAAAAAACCCCCTTTCAGTAGAAAGCTATGAAACAAATGAGAGAAGACTATCTATAGAAAGCAGAACTGAAGTAGAGGCAAACATCACGCAGATGAAACACCGCCTGAAGAGGACCAGTCTCATTTCAGGAGAGGGAGGGAGGCGGGAGCTCAGCACAGAGGACACACTCACAACAGAGGTTCACAAGTCAAGTGACATTTCAGCCCATTAACAGGCAGTAACTGCCGATGATTTAGCACCACCAAACACAGTCTGAAGTCGCCAAAGACTGCAATTAAATGAAAACCAATACTGTTCTATTGTGCTTGTAGAGAAAATGTTATAAGGGCCTTTCTCTAGCTTAGACAATGAAATGAGTCAATATTATTTAGAGATAAAGAAAACAGGAAAATAAAAAACATGTGCAAAAGATAAATCAATATCTTCATACTTAACTAGACGTTAAAAATATTTTGTTTTGAATGGCAAAATTCTGTCCTATCCCTTTAGCTCTTAAGGGACAAAAAAAAATCCTTGCTTTATCCCAAACCGAATGAAAATTAAGAGAAGTCTCTCTTCTTGGCCCTAACCATTATAAACCAGAATTGACTAACTGTAAACATAAAATAGCATATTTCTAAAGTTAATAACAGTTCTCAACTTTTTAAATAATAAACAGCATACCCGCCATTTTCTGAACATCTGTTATGTGCCAGGCATCTTGCTACTTAGGCAAGATTTAATCCTCTCAAACGCTTGTAAGTCAGACGGGGACACTGAGATCAGAGAAGTCAGGAAGCTGTCCCAAGTCACACGATTTGGCAAGCACTGAAACCAGGGCCCCGGATCCAATTCTAAGCCCAATGCTTTTTCCAAAACACCCCAGCTATCTATATAAAATTGTGGCTGACACCAAATGAATGGGCTAACCCATCCTGGAGGCCACAAGGCCAGATGGAAAGAAGATTCCAGAGAACAGAGGAACCAAGAACTAGCAAGCGATACAGAGAAGCGTTTAAGAGGACAGGCTCCGGAGCCAGGTTCAAATCCTAGTTCCCCTACTTAGCAACCTGACGACCTGGGGCGGTTACTTCCCCTCTCTGGACCTCTGTTTCCCCGTCTGCAAAATGGGGACGACATGAGTACCTACACCTCACAAGACTGTTATGAGGACTGACTTAAAATTCACCCAAGACTGAGAACACTATCTGGCATACAGGAATTACTGTATTCGTGCTTGCTATTATTAAGAAAAACATCTGAAGGGAATGTAGAATGACTTGATTCAAACCTAACAGGCTACTATATGAGCAAGGAAAGAAAAGAACAAAAATGTAACAGTAAACAAACAGGATGAGCTGCCAGAAATGGCATTGTGAATGAGAATGAGTGGCTGAGCTCAGGAAACGTGGAGGGGCTGCCCATAACTAGAGGAAGTTCATTTCAGACTCAGGTTCCTGGAGTCTAGCTTGGAGAACTCAGGAGCAATGGAGTAGGACTAGCAGGGCAGTCTGAAAAAAAGCCAAAGGGCATTGAACCGAGTCCCTGACAAAAACAACCTGCTGCTTTTAAATACCAAAGGCAGTTGGAAGACTACCACTTGGCCTTTGACTGGAGGAGACCAGCAAGCTCTGGCTCTGGGTCGTCAAGGCGGGCGGGGGGGGGGGGGCATCTAGAACAACACAAGAAAGGGCAGCACCTGGGGACGACTGGAAGGCGCTGGTGCGGTAAACCTGACAAGCTGAGCAATGGGAGACATTGGGATTTACTGCAATTAAAGAGAGCACAGCATGAAACACCAGGGTTGAGTTAAAGATTAACTGTGCCTTTGGTCTGTGCTACAGGATGAAGACAGTAACTTCAGAAATGAGAGAGTAACAAAAAGTCCATGAAAGCAGGATGCCATCCTAAAGAAGAAACTTCCTCTCCTTCCACACTTGGCCTCAGAAAGGTGACCCAGGAAACGCATGTAAGTGGGCTTCTCGGGAGGGGGCCAGCTGAACACCTGTGTGCTGCACCCCCTGACCTCAGCCAGGTCCTCCAGACTTCGTCCTACACTCAAGATCCAGCACCAAAGCAGACCAGGCACGGGACCAGGGCACGCAGCCTGACTTCAGTCAGACGACAGGCCTAGCAATTCAGCAGGCTGTGACATTAACAAAGAAGTGGAAATAAGCAAATTTACATTTGGCCATGACGTGCTCAAATTTGGTTAAAAACGCTACAGGGTACGATTCTGAATTAGTAAACAATGACACATTTTTCACCTCAGTCAGACAAAGAAAGAGTTCAAATAAGATTTCAAAATGAGAATTCAGGCTCATTTCCACGTAGACTTCAAATTAATAGTTAAGAATTATTCTCCATTCATATTCAGCTTAGATTTGACAAGCAAAACTGCCAAAAGAAAGCATCTGTTTTTGCAACTTGAGAGCGAATTTTTTTTTAAGTTTACTTAACATTCAGTTCCTACTTTTTAGGTGAGACTTTGTTTTTATATTCAAATGAGATTTTGAGGTAAGACAGTGATTTCCTCATGATTTGATTACCAGGGACTGGACAAGGTGATACTGGATCCCACATTCCTCTCTCCAGAAGCCCCATCGCAGGTGCGGGTTTTACATCATTCAAATCGCACTCTGGCCATTGTCATCTTTTTCTGGACCTCAAATTGAAGATATGCAGGAATAGTAGCTGTAAAGTCACCAAAAAGCCTCCTGTGCCAAGTCAGAGGCATAAAAATGTCATCACAGCAGCTTCACACCTTCAAGAGAAACAGGAGGAGACCAGTGAGAAAGACCCAGAATATCCGGGGGGCCTAGTTTCTCAAGCTAGCTCCATCCTGCCCATTAGGGGCATGCAGGCCAGATTCCACAACCTGGCCTCTGCTGCACACAAGGTAAACAATCCAGAACATTACCAAGCTCTCTTCCAGCCACAGAGGACAAGAACCACTCAGCATTGTTATATATACCCCTACACACAAGCAAAAGAGGAAGCATTATGTGGATTTCTCTAGAGAGCAAAGTGGTTTACATGAAAATTTCTGAATTTATACTGTGGGAGATCAGAATTGGCCACCTCAAAATATGTCTCTTTACCTTGATTATTTTCTCTGAAAGACACTTTTACCTCCTCCCCCACCCCCACTAACTGCCTAAAAGAATTTAACTCTGGGTATGGATAGACTGGGAGGGTCCTTGCTAAGCCCATTCCAAGTAAAAGTAGAAGTTATCCTTTGTAAGAGATATTTACATTTATAAGGGAAATCTCTATTTGTAAAGGCATCTCCCTCTCTGTACCGGGAAGAAGGGGAGATGACCTCATCTCTAGAAACTTGTTAATGAGGAAGGTGAGGCCTTAAATCTGCATAATAACCTTACTCTTATTTACTGTGCTTTCTGGTAATCTCCCATAACTGACGCCCCCCACCCCCAACATCCTCCTTTGTCTTTCTATTTAAGAGGCAAACCTCCCCATTTTGTCAAGAAATTCAGGTTTTCCGGGTCTCTCCCATGTATACATGTTATAAAGCTTTGTTTGATTTTCTCCTGCTATTCAGCCTCATGTCAATTTAATTGGTAGCCCAGCCAGAGAGGACCCAGAGTGGGTAGAGAATAGTCTTCCTCCCCTTCAATACACACGATGGTACTTCCACTATTTTATCTGAACAAGAGAGACAGCACAGGGTGAATCAGGAAAGCACAGGCACAGGACCCCATTTAAGAACAACAGAAAATTAAGAACAGGAGTCACCAAGACTTCTCACGTAGAGAAAAATAAAATTGGATAAGGAAGAAATCATTTGCAGGACCAAATTCAAACTGTCCTTTAATAAGATATGACACCCATATTTCTTTTTTAATTAGAAAGTTCATCTAGAAATTAGTAATCAGTCAACCTATTTCCTAATTTCAGCAGAGTGAAGACAGTCACAATGTTATATCAATGACCAAAAAGTGCTAAAACCTAAGAAGTATCACATGTATACATATATATATATACACACACACACATACTTTAAGTGTCTGAGATAAAGCATTCAAGATCAATTCATAAGACTAAGGATGAAACTCAAGTGAGTGGTGTGTCTATGGGGGTCTAGCTTTGGATAGTCTCCAAATGATCTACCCAATCATTCTCTCAGCCTATAATTAAGCACCTTCAACACACTCCACACTGCAGAGAAAGCAAAAGGTCCAATGGGACCCAGCTCTTCCTTTATGTTCCCACTGCTACCACCTGGCGCACACTCGGTGCACACCTGTATTAATGGTTCCAACAGGTTCCCGGTCGGTTTTCCTGCTATCTGTCACTTTCTAACCCAGACCAATCCTGACTACTCTGCCAGTGTTCCAGTATCTCCAAAACACTTTCTTCATGCCATCCTTTTGTCTAAAATTTTTAAAGCTTACAGGATAAAGTCCAAATTGCTTAGCATCATATCGTATTAGAGGTGTTTCACAATTAACCTCAACCTCTTCATTAACTTTTCTTTAAGAATTCCCAAATAATAGTACTAACACAAGTGAGCACTCACAGTATGTCAAGATAGTATCCTGAGTACTTTACATGCATTAACTCACAACTACTATATGATGTAAATATTATTACTACCCTGTTCGATAGAGGAGTTAACTGAGCACAATGAAATAAACTGCCTATGTTTGATCTCACCTGAGTAAGCAGTGGGCCAGGATTCACATCAGTTGGTCCCAGAGCTACACTGGGACCACTGTGCTATGCCCGTCTCTACCTTCCCATCCTCATACACGCCTCGCACGTACGCACGCTCTCTACTCTGAGCTCCAATGGCATATTCTCAGCTATTCCTTACCCCGTTTATCTTTTTTTTTTTTGGGGGGTAAGGGAGATTGGCCATGAGCTAACATCCGTTGCCCATCTTCCTCATTTTGCTGAGGAACATTGGCCTTGAGCAAACATCCATGTCCACCTTCCTCTATTTTATATATGAGATGCTGCCACAGCATGGCTTCATGAGCGGTGTGTAGGTCCACGCCCAGGATCCAAATCTGTGAACCCTGGGCTGCTGACGCTGACCGTGCGAACTTAACCACTACGCTACTGGGCCAGTGCCTCATTTGTTACCATTTTTATGTAGGACCATGACCACACCACACCTGAGTGCACAGTGAAATGTCCTGCAGACAAGATAGTTACCTTACATATCTTTCTGCCCATAGCACATGGCTCTCAGCACTTGAAATATGAAAACTGGTTGACCAGCTCCTCTGCAGGCTCAAACAAGGGCACGTTTCTGCCTTGTTCTCTCCAGTTTCTCCCTCCTAGGCAGAGAGAGCTTTGCGGCACAGGTTTCCTTGAGAAGACGCGGTGATGAAGCAAGGAGGGTTTCCAGGCCCTTCCATTCCTCCGTCCTGGACGGGAGGCAGACACAGGTATGTGTTAGGTGAGGGGCAAGCTCAGTACACATTCCACCCAGGCCACAGAACAAAGCTCCGTATTTCCCTGCTGCCAGCCATCAACGTCTGCAAGCCCTGATATAAAAGAGAGCACTTAGCTCTGTCACAGACACTCTCAGCCCTTCACTCAAAGTGAAGCTAAAAGATTCGGTTTCTACCTTGCAGCACAAAATCCATTTTATACTTAACAGCCTCAGCCTCAAGCTTTATTGATGATTTTTCCTAAAGGAGACGCACTCCAAATGGCCATGCGTGTAGAGCTTTTGTAGACTGACTGCAAATGGTATCGGCTGAATGTCACACAGCATCCTGCTGAAGGCTCTGTGGAAACAGCTGATGAGAAAAGAGGACAGACTGCTGGAGAGTGAACTACTCCCAGCAGCTCCCTCTTCACCTCCTAGCTCTGTCAACCCAGGGACGTGCTGAGAGACCCCTGGAGCATGCAGTGAAAGCTCTTACAATTCTCTGCAGCTAGCGAAGTCAACTCTGATGGCTGCCTCGTTCATTGTTACTGGAGGACGCAAGTTACAACAAATTAACACAATTAAAAGATGCAAATCTGATTCCCTCGAACACCTAAGAGAAGCCACAGAAGGCAGGCACCAGAGGATGAAAACCGTGCACGGCCAAATGCTCTACAAAGCATCCAGAGCTCACAACTGCATCGTGAGGAACTGGGTTTAACCTCCCCTTCATCAAGACAAAGAAAACGGGCTCAAACATGTCAATGAAACTGACCATCACAAACTTTTCTTTCCCCCACATAAAACTATAAATAGACATGAGGATAATTTATCAGTTCTAGACATATCCATGCACGTACAAAGGGCCAATGATCTTGCTGGCATAGGGTGAAAAGTGGACTGCTGTTAAAGGATGACAATGACAATGATGATGATGATGATGAGTACTGACTATGTACCAGGCAGTATTCTAAATTTGAGTCATTTAATAGTCATTTCACATTTACAACTGTCCTTATCAGTGATCCCATTTTACTGATGAATAAACTGAGGCAGAGAAGCTAAATAATTTGCCCACAGTCACACAGTAAGTGGTGGATCAAGAATTCAGACCCTGACGCCGGAGCCCACACTCTGAGCCACTATGCTCCACTGCCTATGGATCAGCTCTTTCTCTTACCCCTTGAAAGGCACTGCAGAATGAGGACACCTCTGTTATAACCCACAAAAATGAACGATTCCAACCTGCCTCTTTGACAGAAAGCTGTTATGAGAGGCCAAAGCGGTGCAGGAGGTGTGGCAAAGACAAGCATTCCATGCACTTCCCTACAACGCCTAGCCACCCATGCAGTTAGCTGGGACCAGGTGACTGGTTCAGGCCAACGGATGTAAGGAGAAGGGATGTTTCTCACTTCCAAAGTAAGGCAGTTAAGTGTACCTCTTCCATCTCTCTCCTTCTGCTGAAGTTACCCTGGAGAAGATGGAGACGGGTGACTTAGCCTGCATGCGTCTTTGTTCTTTGTTTAAGCAATAAACTTTTGCTGTATTAAACCCTGAGACTTAAAGGTTGATGAGCTGTGAAAGGTAACATCAGTGACTGTGACTAACATAAGGGGCGTAAGAACTTGTCGCTGGACTTGAATTTCCTTCCTGCTGTGCTTAAGCCGGTCTCTTCCTTCCCCAGTTTCCTCTAGGCTAGTCTGGTCCCATTGCTACCTGTCTGCACGAGTGTACCTGGCTCCCAGAGGCCACACGCAGTCGTGGCTGGAGTGACCTCCAGGGCAACGAGTACAACCACGTACACAGTGGTTCAGGGCCCTCTTGCCAACTGGGCCCCACGCCAACCCACCTGTCAAACACTATGTATGTGGAACAGGATAGTGACAATCAAATAAATCCCCGCCACATAGTTTTATACGGTAAAAAAGCCCGGGAGGCAACAGGGAATCCTGCGCTCGCTCTGTGGCATCTTCACCACCGTTTCCTCAGGCGAGTCTAACACAGGCCAGCTTGGAAACTCAGGAGACAACTTGGTAACTACATGGCATGGTGCTTTCCCAAATTCATGACTTGTTTTATGACTCCTCCCAAAAATAAGGTTCTAATTTCTTCTCAACCAAAAGGATTCCCGAATGAATGACGTGAAGAGGTTCACAGGGCTTCCACAGTCATTCCCACCATCACTGGGAACTAAATGTTCTGAGTCACCCTGCACAGGAGAGGAACTGAATCGAGTGCTGTGTACCTCACTGGATGTCACATCTGCAGAAACCCACGTCAACATAAAGGGTGGGTGGCCAAGGACCGAGGTGACACCCACACAAAACCTCACATACCCCCAACCACCACAGGCCTCCCCGTCACGCCACACACTGGGTGGTACACACCACTCACCTGGATCATCACCCGCCATGGGTGCCAATTTCTCCTCCTTTCGAAAATCGGTGCTAAAATATGTGTCAAGCTCTTCTTTTCAGAAGTACGGAGGAAAAAAGCAACTATTTCTTCCTGACATCCCACATGCCAACACTACATCAAGAAAAGATGTCTTTTTAAAAATCATGATTTTTATATATAAAAACTATTTCCTGTCAGCTAGTCAGAGTTGGCAGTGTCACTTGCCTGGCCCACTGAATGACTGAGCCCCCACATCTGAAAGGTACAACAAGAGAGAGCTGGCCTGCAAAGTTATCTGGAAGCGGGCAGTCCTGATTCCTGTGTGAGGCTCCACATTCCCCTCATGCCCCGCCTCTGAGCCCCCGCCCAGCTTCTCAGGAGAACAGACATCTGCAGACCGCAGTTTCAGAACTGCTAGCACCCTCTCCTGTCTCCTGCCAACACCAAATGAGGGAGCCCTGAACGGCAAAAACACCTTCCCTTCTCTCAGTCATCCTCCTCGAGGCAGCCTGAGATAACGCGTCCTGACACATAAATCTAACCACATCATTCTCCTGGTCTACAGCCCCACCTGCCTACAAGACCAAGCTCCATTTCCTCTGAAGCTGTGCATACAACCTGCCCCCAACCTGCCCTCCAGCTGCCCTCTCCCTCCTGGCCTCCTATGCATCTTAAGATCCAGCCTCATAAAACTGATAACCTTCTCCCCAAAATACACCATGCCTTGTCAAGTTCCAGTGCCTCTGCTCCTGCTATTCCCTCTGCCTGGAATGACCAGCTTAATCCTGGCTCCTCATCCCTTCCTGGCTGGACAAAACCCCTGCATCCTTCAGAGCAGTGTCAGTCTCAAGGTGTCGCTTGAGGAGGCTTTAGCTCCACCTCCCAAACTACCCCAAATACACAGTGCTTGCTGTGTACCCCCCTTCCAATCAGACTGCCACCCTAGCCCTATGCCCCTCTTACATAAGGAGATTCTTGAGCTCCCACTTCAAAGTTCATTTTTTTTTTTCTGTGAGGAAGATCGGCCCTGAGCTAACATCTGCCAATCCTTCTCTTTTTTTGCTGAGGAAGACTGGCCCTGGGCTTACATCCACGCCCATCTTCCTCCACTTTATATGCGACGCCGCCACAGCATGGCCTGACAAGGGGTGTGTCAGTGCACGCCCCGGGATCCGAACCAGCAAACCCCGGGCCGCCTCGGTGGAGCACGCACACTTAACCGCTTGCACCACCAGGCCCGCCCCCCCACTTCGAAGTTCAAATCACACCTCCTCTTTACTGTGAAAATCTTTTCTGGCAGTGCAAGGATCACTCCTTTCTACCATGACATCAACTTGTTTGAAGGCATGCTGCACAAGTCTCAAGATTAAGAGCTGTACCATGCAGTTTTATTCTGTGGCAGGCAGTCTCTATGGTTCTCCCCATCCAATGCTTCTCACCTGTTGACATTCACTCCCTCCTTTCCTGTGTGTGGGTGGGACCCGTGATTTGCTTCTAAGCAACAGAATACAGCAAAGGTGATGTCACTTCTGTGGTAAGGCTTGCACAAGACAGTGACTTCTATCTTGCTAGCAGACTCTCTCTCCTGCTGGGTTTGATGAAGTAAGCTACCATGGTGGAGAAGACCACATAGCAAGGAACTGAGGCCCTCAGTCCAATAACCTGCAAAAACTGAATCTTTCCACAACCAGGTTGTATGAGCAAGCTTGGAAGTAGATCCTTCCCCAGCCAAGCCTTCAGATGAGACCCCTGCCACAGCAATCACCTTGATCGTATCTTGTGAGAGACTGTGAAGCAGAGGATCCAGCTAAGCCATGCCTTGATTCATAACCCACAGAAACTGTCATAATAAATTTATTTAATGTATTATTAAATTTATTAAAACTGTTTTTATAAATGTGTATTGTTTTAAGCCACTAAATTTGTGGTAATTTGTTATACAGCAACAGAAAACTAACAGAGAAGGGACACGTTAAAATGGCTAGAAATCCTTAGGCTAAAAGATCAATATCTGTAACTCCACTCTGACAGAATCTCAACAGCAGAAGGGAACTTGAGAAGTCAAGTTCAACCTCCACTGGCTCTGCATCTCCTCTTTACAAGGGACGGAGAGAGAGCTAGGTGCTGCTAAATATCATAACTCCCTATCTCTACCCTTCACTTCTCAGTCAAGTTCTGCAAAGGTCCTCCAAATTCCTACCTCATCTCCCACTTGAGTGCCACTGGAGCTTTTCTCCTTACTAAACTCCTGAAGCTCCAATGGCAACAGTCACATGCTCTGCCCTGAGCCTGCTGCGCCACTGGACAGTTAGACACTCCCTCCCTTCTTAACACTCTCCTTCAAATAGGACATCACCTTCCCCAGTTCTCCTCCCCGCTCTGAGAACACTCCCTCTAACTCTCCTTCAAACAGCTTCCTCCCCTGCCCCCGTCATATGCTATAGGTCCTAAAGCTTCTATCCTGGGCACTTCTGTCTTCAAACTTTACACAGTCTCACTGGGTAATTTCATTTATTCTTATGGTATAACTACCACTTACACACTAATGAAATTCAAATACACCTTTTTAGGGCAGAAGCACATATATCCAACAGACTACTGAACATCTTCATCTGAATGTCTCACAGTCACCTCAAATTCTAAACGTAACCAAAAAATTCATCATCATCTACCTTCCCTTTCAATCTTACTTTTGCTCTTTTTTCGCCTATATTCCTAACCTTGATGATTTCAGCATCAACATCCACTGAGTCACCACTGGATTCATCCTAGACTCCCTCCCCTGTCCCCTGCTACATCCAACCATCCACTGAGTCTTATCAATTTCACCCCCTAAATATCTCCCGAATCTGTCTCATCCTTTCCTACCTTCTTTCAGATCTTCCCCACTTCTCTCCTGCAACTCATCTCCTCAACTCCAGTCTTGGCCTCTTCTAACCCAACCCCCAAGAATCACATGAAAAATGAGATAAGGATCATTTCTTGGTGTCTACCTCTCTTGCTCCTACCTTCTTACCCCTCAAACACAATATCAAAAGACTTAACAGATCGGGGCCGGCCCGGTGGCGCAAGAGGTTAAGCGCGTGCTCTGCTGCGGTGGCCTGGGGTTCGCCGGTTTGGATCCCGGGCGCACACCGACGCACTGCTTGGCAAGCCATGCTGTGGTGCTGTCCCATATAAAGTGGAGGAAGATGGGCACGGATGTTAGCCCAGGGCCAGTCTGGGCCCTGGAGGATTGGCAGATGTTAGCTCAGAGCTGATCTCCTCACAAAAAAAAAAAAAAAAAAAAAAAAAAAAGACTTAGATCATTCAATAGGCACTGTTCTAGATGTGGAAGATACAGCAGTGAACAAACAGTCTTTACTACCATGAAGCAGCCCCCTGTTTTACGCCTCTGATTTTACTTATGCTGTTCCTAACCCACAAACAGACCCCCACCCTCTTGCCCACCTAGCAAATTCTTAATCCAGTTTTCAAAACCCAGGCTAGATGTCCCTCCCTCTGGGAATACTTCTCTTACATCCCCTGCCCCACCATGGTCACTCGCTCCCTCATCTCTGCAGCCTCTGCACTTGGGACATGCCACTATTTTTGTATTTATCAAGTTACATAGTAATTTATTTGATTGTAACTCCTTCTGCCCTCCTAGACTGAGCTCCTGGAGGGACTGCTTCTATTGATCTCTGAATCCTCCATGCCTTAGCACAATGCCCGATTGTTCATAGGCAATCAATGAATGTCAGGGTAACTGAATCTGTCTGTGGTAGACAGGATTATTGTTTCCAACTATCTGCTCCCCCCCGTAACAGGGTTATAACTCCCACTCCCTGTCACAGGCCGCACTCTTGTGTCCAGTGGGAGTTCACTTCTCCACCTCATTGACCTTAGTCATGTGGCACCCTTGGCCAATGGGATGGAGGCAAACATGATGTCTTCTCCATCCCTCCAGAAGCTGTGAATACAACTCACGGTTTGGCTCAGTTTCTCCTACACTTCTGCCCTCTCCCCTGAGAACAGCACATCCCAGACAGGAGCTGCTCCTTCAGTCTGGGTCCTTAAAGAAGACACCTGAGCCAAGCAGAGCCCTGCAGAGGCACAGCTCCCCTGCAACCCTCATGGAGACAAGCAAGAAATAAAAGTTTCTGATTGTAAGCCAGTGAGATCCTGGTGTTGTTACCACAGCAAAGCCATCCCAGAGCTTCCAGATCATTCCAGAGAGATAGTCATCAGGTCTTAGCTCAAACACACCCCAAGCAGAGAGACCTCACTGCTTTTTAAGTTACACTGCATATTATAAAATGTTCCTGGGGCCGGTCCGGTGGTGCAAGCGGTTAAGTGCGTGCACTCTGCTGTGGCGGCCTGGGGTTCGCCTGTTCGGATCCCAGGCGCGCACCAACACACTGCTTGGCAAGCCATGCTGTGGCGGCGTCCCATATAAAGTGGAGGAAGATGGGCACAGATGTTATCCCAGGGCCAGTCTTCCTCAGCAAAAAAAGAGGAGGATTGGCATTGGATGTTAGCTCAGGGCTGATCTCCTCACAAAAAAAAAAAAAAAAAAAAAAAAAATTTTTTAATAAAATAAAATAAAATGTTCCTCAATATTGATGTAAAATTTACACCCCACCATTTTCAGTCTTGGACCCACTTTCACCCACAGATATTACACAAACACATCTAACATCCTCATATTTGTAGAGAACTATCATGTGATGTCTTAAACAGTCTCAAGGCTAAGAATGCCACATTCCACCAACCATTCTAGGTAACCTCTAGTCTGTCAACACCGCTGGCCTCTTTCCTCAAAACATACTCTCATTTTTGTCATAATCTTAAAATGTGGTGCACAAAATACTTTAGATACGGCCTGACCGTGAAAGAAATCCATTAGTGGAACATAAAACTTGTCTTTGCTTTTTCTTTCCCAGGTTATTATGGAGGTTAGGTAAACAGGGGCAAACAATACTGCAGTCAATCCAAATCTCTAAACCTTGATCCTGTAACAGATTTTCACACCTCTTGTCTTTATGTAACTAACAGCAGACATTTCACATGTCTCATTGCTAAACCTTGTTTTACTGGTCCAAATCCCAACGTAACAAGATCATTTAAACCTTCATTCAGCCATTCAACATTATTAGCTATCCCTCCCAATTTTTTGTGCTTCAAATTTGAGAAGCACACTTTTTTTGTTTTGTTTTGTTTTTGCTGAGGAATGTTAGCCCTGTGCTAACATCCACTGCAAACCTCCTCTTTTTGCTGAGGAAGATTGGCTCTGGGCTAACATCCATGCCCACCTTCCTCCACTTTATATCGGATGCCGCCACAGCATGGCTTGATAAGCAGTGCATAGGTCAGCGCCCGGGATCCAAACCCGCGAACCCCGGGCTGCAGAACTGAGCACGAAAACTTAACCACTACACCACGGGGCCGGCTCCAGAAACGCACTTTTATCATCTTAGTCCCAGATGAAATTACTTAACACGTGAGCATCAAGGTCAGAGCATCGTGACCAAACACTAAAGAAATCTGTTCAAGTTAAAATGGTGACAACAAAGTTGTATACAGTTGTTTAATCAGTCAGAAGCCCCCCACCCTCCACCCATCACCGTTAGTACTTCCAATCAACACATTTCTCTCTATTCTCCAAAAGTTATAACTCTCCCCCAAATCCAGCAACAGTAAAAATACAAGCAATGGTTCTCTAGACAAGCAGCATCAGTGTCACCTGGAATTCTAGAAATGCACATTCTTGGGGCCCCCCCAGATCTCTGATGTCAGAAACAAGCCTTCGGGGTGGTTCAGAAGCAGCTGAGCTGAGTATCAGAGCTCTGAAGCACTTCTTTGTCTGTCCAGGAACTCTCTCAAAGATGAGTATGAGATGCTTGTGCTAATTCTTCTGTTTGAACGTAAGCCTGCTCTTAGTGAGCTCTTCTTTATTTCTAAATATCCATAACGATCGCTTAATCAGCCTTTCTAGCATTCTGCCTGGAAGCAAAGTCAAGTTCACTAGTCCATAGTGCACGGAAGCCATCCTGTCTCCCTCTTAGGAAAATAAGGACATGATTTGCCTTACCTTGTAACATTTCTTTCCCATTGTTGACAATTTCTCGAAAATTATCCACAATGCTTCTGTGATCCCACGTGCTAATTCCCTTAGCCTCCAGGACACATGATGTCTTTAATCTCTTAATAGTTGTCCTCCTCTCCAGGGTTTCAAACTGCCAGGCTGGTATGCAGCTAGAGTGGGATGAACGTCAGAGAGAACCAAGTGGTTTGTTTCATCTCATCTTCCACTTAGTGAGCATGTGTCTTTCTTGGTCCTGCTCAAGACATAAGACTTGTGTTTACTGTCTTGTTGTCTTCAGCATTTGTGTAAGGCTCAGCTTATTCTGGGCTTTGATGCTGTTCTGGATCGTCAGTGCTTCTCATGCACCTATAGTTTCCTTCTCCTAGGGTAACAGGACAGGTCAATTTTGTGTCTTCGTTTGCTTTTCTGTATAACCCAAGCTGTATATAAGAATCATAGATAACTTTTTCACATAGAGGCAGAATATCTCTATTTATACATTCTATTTATTTATTTTTATTTTACTTTAATGTGAGTTCTTCAAAGTGTTCCCTACACTATGTCTTTCTTCCCTGGGGATCATCTATAAGTCAGTTTGAATTAAGACCATTTCTTTTTTTTTTTTTTTTAAGCTTCAGTACATAGTTGTGTATCCTAGTTGTTAGTTTTAGTTGTCTATGTGAGCCGCCACCACAATACGACAACTGACAGCGGGTGGTGTGGTTCCACAACGGGGAAACAAACCCGGACCACCAAAGCGGTGAGAGCACCCAATTTTAACCACTAGACCATCAGGGCTTGCTCAAGGTCATTTCTTTTTTAACTTTGGAATTCCATTTCTCTGTTCCTCATCCTCTCGCCACTCTGGCCTGGCCTCCAGAGAGCAGGACACCAACCTTTTCTGTTTGCAGCTGTTCTTTCCCAGCTGGCTGCAGTTACTTTGCGGTGACTCAAACTTCTCAGAGCGTGTGGCCTAGCCGCCCCACATGCCGTCGCCCCACTCCAGACGCCCAGACAGCAGCTGCAGCGGCAGCACGCTGTCACCACAGCCGGCACCCACGCCCATCTCAGCATGGCAAACTCTCTTGGGCGGAGGATCCGAGAAAAAGGCAGCGAAGGCACTGAAGCTGTCATTGCTATGACCTGGGCCCTCCACGGCAAGCTCGCTGGTATTCCACGGGATCATCCTGGCAGAGGAGGGAATTACCCCCATCCAGGCCACCGGACACACAGTATTACAGCTCCCGACCTGGACTCGGGTCAGAAGCTTGATAACTGCCAGTTGCAATACACATCCTAACAGCCCCTGGGGAACAGCAGCCTCCCTAACTAGTCGCTTCTTTGCCCCATGCACAGGGTAAATCCCATTTCTGCTTTCACCTCTGCGTCTGCGTCAAGGTAAAAGATCGTTCTTTATTTCCGGTTTTCTCCGTAACTAGAAAATAAGCACAAGAATTAAGCAGAGTGATGCAAGGAATGAACGTAAGTGGAGCCATTAATGATGAAACAATATGGTTTGTTGGTTTGTTTTCACCAACTGCTAATGTCAACTTCTCTCAGCCTCTGTCCACCCATCTTCAACATCCTGGAGTAAAGCTGGAGACGGTTTGTTCCTTTCCTCTTCTGAAAATAAATTTCCCTCCATCCATTAGATCACTTATTTTGAGGGAAAAAAATACTTCAGAGTGAGCAAGGAAGATGCCTTTGCTTGAAATTAGCCACTCCCTGCCCCCACCCCCCAAAAAAACTTGGGAAAATTTAGAATTGATCCTGCTCCTCGCAAAACAAATTTTTGCTATAGCTGTTCAAGGAGGAGACTGGCAGATAATCATTTAATTTGGATAAAACAGAGCTGAAAGGAAAAAGCATTTGGTGGTCCTCTCATGTATTCCAAAGTTTCAATATCGCCTCCCAAGCAATGAGGATTTAACTAGACAGATAAACACCACTATCACAAAAGAACAGATGTGCAGCTTCCTCCCCTCTGTGAGTAAATGTTCTTTCACACAGACCTCTGCTCTTGTCTCTGCCCCTCCACTGCCTTACTCTACTCTTATTATTAAACCTGAGAAGGAGCTATCAAGGGCAGTTAGAGTCCAAGGATTTTAAGCACATGGCACTCCGTATAAAACTCCACAAAAATGGGAACCACTGATGCCGGACACAGCTAAAACACAGCTGCTGCCTGCGCCTCCACTGTGGATAATCCTGCACGCCCTTCAGTCAGCGTCCCATCAAGTCCACATTCAAGTCTCCTTTCTTCTCTACCATCCTCTCCTTCTCTCAAAAGAAACAAAGAAAGTGCACATTAAAAGAAAAGATCAATGCCACAGGATCCTACTATTAGAAGAAAAACACAATAGTCTGGAAATTCATGCTAAGGTTTCCACAGCAACTGTTCCAAGGCCCAACTTACAATATTAACCATTCCACTCCAAAATGCTTTAAAAGACCCCAGAAAAGAAAGGGGGTATCAAGTTACAGTCCCGGGGGGAGGGGAAAGACACTTGTTTTCATGTACTAGAATTCTCCCCATTGAAAACACCGTTTAAGTACATATTGCACCATTAATATTTCTACTCCCAATTATCTAACAAACAGTGGATAACTCTGGAAGTATCTATTGATAGTTCTTTTGGTTAGGGGATAGAAGAGACGTTGATCAGGAAAAACTCCTAGTTTTTTAGAAGAGAAATATGCTTTCTCATCAAAGTATATTCTTAACCAAGTGTAGCACGTTATTTCAAGTAATCCAATCAGGTCAGCAAGGCTCCAGATCATGATGGAAAGTGTGTGCCCCTCTGTGAACTGGCTAACTGAAGGGCACCGACTTAAATGCCCTGAACGTTCATTCCCCAGGGCGGGGCAGATGAGCAAGAGGTAACTGTGCAGCTTCCCCTCCAAGAGGGGGAACAAAGCCCCCAGCAGTCTACCAGAGAGATTCTGAACAAAACGTCTATTCATAAACTACAAGGAAGAGTTTCCAGCACTCCACAAAGTCCAGCAGGCCTCCTCTATAAAACTGCCCACATCAAACACATGTTGCTGGAAGGAAACCAAAATAGAGAGGAAAGCCATGCACGTGGCTGGAATCAGGCAGGAGAGACGGGGCGGCCAAGAGCATCAGGAGGCTCCAGCTCCGCGGGTTTCTGAGTGCCCCTCTAAACAGAGGACGACATGCCGGCCTTCCGTCTCCAAGGTGTGCAGCACATGTCCTCACACACCAGCTCGGAGGCTGAACCTGTGTTCAGCCAAAACGTCCCCAGTCTACAGGAGAAAGCTCTCTCAGGGTTCTCAATGTACGAGTCATGGAATTTTCTCCCCCGTGTGGCATTAAAAGGAGCACATTACTGGGATCTGTCAGTGATATATTTTCGTTAGTACTCTCCGCACATAAAAATAAAAGATCTATTGCAGAAGAGATAGAACCCCTTCTCAATTGAGGAAAACAAAACAGAAAAACAGCCTGTGTTTTCCTTTGCAGAAACATGCTCACCCCTGAATTTAAAAAGCATGCTTCCTGTGATGATCCACATGGCAGGGAGGCTGGGACCGAAGGTCACATAACCATCTTCTCACCACTTCCAATACTCTAGAGCTCAAATTCAGTGGTGGGGCAGAAGGCTTCCACGAGAGCAGAGGAGAGAAGGCCCCAGTCCCCCTGAAGGAACCCTGAGCACGCATTAGCATCCCTGACCACGCACTAGCATCCCTCAGCATAGACTAGCATCCCTGAACATGGACGTGCATCCCTGAGCATGGACGTGCACCCCTGAGCATGACATGCACCCCTGAGCATGGATGTGCACCCCAGAGCATGGACGTGCATCCCAGAGCATGGACGTGCACCCCTGAGCATGGATGTGCATCCCTGAGCATGGACGTGCACCCCAGAGCATGGACGTGCATCCCAGAGCATGGACGTGCACCCCTGAGCATGGACGTGCATCCCTCAGCATAGACTAGCATCCCAGAGCATGGACGTGCACCCCTGAGCATGGACGTGCACCCCTCAGCATAGACTAGCATCCCTGAGCATGGACGTGCACCCCTGAGCATGGACGTGCATCCCTCAGCATAGACTAGCATCCCTGAACATGGACGTGCACCTCTGAGCATGGACGTGCATCCCTCAGCATAGACTAGCATCCCAGAGCATGGACGAGCATCCCTGAGCATGATGTGCATCCCTGAGCATGGACGTGCACCCCTCAGCATGGACGTGCATCCCTGAGCATAGACTAGCATCCCAGAGCATGGACGTGCACCCCTCAGCATGGACGTGCACCCCTCAGCATAGACTAGCATCCCTGAGCATGGACGTGCACCCCTGAGCATGGACGTGCATCCCTCAGCATAGACTAGCATCCCTGAGCATGGACGTGCACCCCTGAGCATGGACGTGCATCCCTCAGCATAGACTAGCATCCCAGAGCATGGACGAGCATCCCTGAGCATGGACGAGCATCCCTGAGCATGGACGTGCACCCCTGAGCATGGACGTGCACCCCTGAGCATGGACGAGCATCCCTGAGCATGGACGAGCATCCCTGAGCATGGACGTGCACCCCTGAGCATGGACGTGCATCCCTCAGCATAGACTAGCATCCCTGAGCATGGACGTGCACCCCTGAGCATGGACGTGCACCCCTCAGCATGGACGTGCATCCCTCAGCATGGACTAGCATCCCAGAGCATGGACGAGCATCCCTGAGCATGGACGTGCACCCCTGAGCATGGACGTGCATCCCTGAGCATAGACTAGCATCCCAGAGCATGGACGAGCATCCCTGAGCATGATGTGCATCCCTGAGCATGGACGTGCACCCCTGAGCATGGACGAGCATCCCTGAGCATGGACGAGCATCCCTGAGCATGGACGTGCACCCCTGAGCATGACGTGCATCCCAGAGCATGGACAAGCATCCCTGAGCATGATGTGCATCCCTGAGCATGACGTGCATCCCTGAGCATGGACGTGCACCCCTAAACGTAGAAAAGGTACCCCGGGTAGTCAAGCTGAGAGTCAGCAGCCAGACACAGGGTCTGCAGCCTTCACAGCATGGTAGGGAGCTACAGCTTGACCACATTAGGGAGGGATATTCAAATGTGACCCTTGCTTTCAAGATACTCAAGTACACATGGCAATATATCTAAAGCAGGCGGCTTTATAAAATGTAAAAAGAAAAACACATGGAAGAAACCCAGTCAGGCCACAAGGTTCTCACAATCGATTTGTACAGCATTTGTTTGGAATTCAAAACGCACTTCCACAGCAAGTGTGCTATCAGCCTAAGCTATGATGGACTTAAGGACAGAACTAAAGGGCCATCGAACCCAAGCGCTGTCTACGCTGTCCCCACGCAGAGGCAGCTCTGTCAGGCGCCAGGTCCTCACAACCACCAGGGCTGGATCAGCCACGGGTCTCAGGCTAAACGGCTTCCCAGAACTGCTTGAGAATACCTCACTCCCATAAACGCAGTTTGGTTAAACTATACCGTAAAAATGAAGTACATTTTCAGCTGTTTTAAAAGAAGAAACATGTACTGAGGCATTTCACCTGCAAATTTACTAAACTGGACAATTTCAGATTTTTTTAGACAAAATATACTATGCATTTTGTAAAATACAAGATTTCCACTTCAAGAGCAGTTACCAGAACTTACGGTCTTAGGAGTCTGAATTATGGACTGACTTCTGGAGGACCGGACGGCAGGTGATGCCCATCGCTGGGAACTCGGCAATATCCCAGTCACACAGCTGCTGACCCTGCTGTGAGAACACTGACACCACACTGGACCAACTGGAAACACAAATGACCCGGAGTACTGACCACACGATATGGCTCCGTGGCCACAACAAAAATACCTGCTAAGAGGATGAGAAAAGGGCAGCGACTCTACCTCATGCAAAGACAAACTTCTGAGCAACGTGCCTTGTGTCATCACAATGATGTCCACGCAGGACCTTGCTGGCTTTTGAGCCACTTCTGCTTCTCTGGCAGAATGTCTCCTGAATTCTGATTCAGGGCGTCAGGATCACATCTGCGTCCAAACTCACCGCAAAGAAAGGCAGCTCCCACAGAGCCAGGATCCCGCCAGCGGCTCTGCCATGGTGGAGGGAGGCCTCCTCTGGCCTCCTGGTCCTGCTCCTCAATCACGTGCCTCTGCTCTAAGTGCCACAGGCCCCAGGAAAGCCAGTACCCTCCCCGCTGCCACCACCAACACCCCACCCCACGTGGATGAGGGTGCTTCTCCTATACCACTACTCAGAGAACAGAATCCAGTCTCACTACTCGCCACTCCCCTCCTGCCCTGGAAGCAAGCACACAACTGTGAAAGATGACACGAGTGGAGCCATATTAAAATAGAGCCAGAGCAGCCACTTCAGAGGAATTGCCTTGCACGTCTTGATTTATCTTCCAAACTGGACCAAACCACCAACACTCCAAGAAGTCAGTGAGGACAAGAATATCCTGTTGGCAAGGACTGATGAAACTGGACTTTGCTGATGACCGAATACCTTAGCATCCCAAAGGCACAACCTTCGCATCTAACAACAAGCAAATTTACTGAACTTACTAGGCAGAATTTCAGGCAATGCAGCTCGAGATATTTATGTGGGGTAAGGAGCTGTGAAGGGGGGAGGCACCAGAGACGTCATGGCTGCCTGCACATGGGCCCAGGTACCAGGACAGCTCCCCTGGACACTCGTGTTTTGTCACAGCTTCTTTTCTTCTGAATACAACAGCTTCCTACCAGCTTCAAGTTTGTTTTGCCTTGTTTGTTTGTTTGTTTTCCACAACAGTTCACATGGCAATGGCAGAGGGGCTCCAGCCCTGGGCAGGAATAGGGCTGTGCTGTCAACTGTGCGGGGGCTCCCTCGTAAGCATTACTTCACACCATCTCCCTTTAAGCCTGACACTGGAACCGTCATAAGCAGAAAAATTGATCTGACTCCAGTGTTTCCAATTTTCCCTGCCCAACTGGAGCTGAGATCACAGCCCTTTAAAACCAGGCGTCCTAGAAACACCGAGCTATCCCCAAAAAGACAATGCTGCTTGGTCAGGCTAGAGCAGAGGCACCGATTCCTGTCCAGGGAGCTTCATGGTGGGAGAGGGCAGAGGACTCCAGGGGTGACTCAGCATCCCACCCGGTAATGCTGGAAAACCTCCAGCGACCACCCCTATGACTGCACATGTAGGGGTGACCCTCGCCCAGCAGGAATCTTCTTTTCTCATGGAAGTCCCCTGCCAATGCTCCCTCATCAACCCCACAGAGCAAAGTGCTAACCACACCCCCCCAACAGAGAACGCAGATTGAAGGAAACTGCTTCTTTCAGAGCCAGTGGGAACATTAGGGTGCCCTGGTCCATTAACAATACCACAGGAGGCTGCGTAACATTCAATCACTCAGGACCCAGAGAAAGGGCTGATTATCCAGTTCTCAGGTGACCCGGGCTTGGCTGCCGCAACCCCGCTCCTCTCGGGGCGGCCCTTCCTCATGCTTCAACTAGGGAGGCTGCGGGAAAGAAGGGAGCTAAAACACCAGCCAGCTGTCTGGTAAGTGGTTTGGGAGGGAGTGAGAACGAAACTACAAGTCAAAAGGAAGCTTTTAGAATAACCACAGCTTTCTATCCCCAGGCTCTCTACTGGTCTCCATATACCATCATTCCCTGATCCCATGACCACAGACTACAAAGAGGTGGGTCTAATTTTCATAAAAAGACATAGTGCTTCGTGTACTATTTATTGAGCACTTGCTATGTGCAAAACACTATGCTGGGGACAGGGGTATAAAAGAGCTTATGGAAACCCTGGCCCTCTGGGAGACCAGGGCTTACAGGAGAAGGCAGACACAGAGAGAGACTGCACTGTCACACTGTAATAAACATGCTGTAACAGACCAACATCCTCTCTTAGGTGCCAAGGCCACGGCACCCACACACGGGCCACCTGAAAGCAACTTTAAAACCTCAGCAAAGGATGCGAGCTTGGCCTCCCCAGGGAGCCCCAAGGAGGCCTCAGCCCTAGTGCAGCCTTTAAGAAACAATAGGACAGGTGAAGGTAAGGCTTTTACCTTTCAACTAAAAAAAAAGAAAAAGAGCCCACAGGAACTAAAAGTAACACATAGACACATAGCATGTCCTCAGGAAGCCAGCACTATACCCATCACTTTGTGGTGAGAACACTTTTTTTTCATTGTTAGTACCCCAGTCAGCAGGACTCCAAGGAGGATAAAACAGGAGTCACCAGTATGGGTCACTTTTAAGGGAGCAGATTAAAGAGAAAAATAGGAGGATAAAATAGAACAACCACTGCTTCATTAAAGAAAATGACGCTGTTTCATTACACATCTGCCTACCTTCCTCACCCCTAAATTCTTAATTTCTATTTTAGAGAAGGAGAAAAGGAAGGGAGAAGAAAGAGGAACAAGTGGGAATGAGCACAAGGTTTCAAAAGAGAAGGACTTGAGTACCACTCTGGGAAGATGGGGTGGTAGGGAGCACGAGGAAACTGGCTCCCCACCAAGAAAGACAACTGCACTGGCCAAACCCATCTGATGTAACTATTTTGGAACTCTGGAGTCTGTTGAAGACTTGCAACTTCTGGGGGAAGCCCTGGACAGTAAATTGCAGTTAGGTTAGTATCATCTCTTAGCACAGCAGCTGCTACCCATCCCCCACCCCCAACCCCAGCCCAGCCACATGCCAGCAGCTGTGCACACACTCCTGGAGCAGCATGCACACAGCTTACAGGAGCCAGGGTGGGCAAACCGTACCCTGTCCCCCAAATATCAGAGATCTGTGCTCTGACTGCTGACTGCTGCTTCTGATCACAAAGGCAGACAAAGAGGCCGGCAGCCATTGGTGCAAGGCCTTCCTCTTCTGAATGAAGAAACTTCCAGAGGACTTCAAGGACAGTGGCCTTTTCCCCCCTTCATTTTTCACTCTTTCCCCTTTGGGGAGCCAGACATTAAAGGCTAGGACATTTAAAAAAATGGCTGTATTCAGAGGGAAAATTAGAAAGTGATCACGCATGCCCAGGGAAAGGCTCAGAAAAGACCGAGAAGACATTAAGTTTACACCTCAGGCTGATCCTTGGTGCAGAGACAGCATACGAGAACCAAAAAAAACACAAAAATAATAAACAAAAACAATAACAAAAAACAGCAAAGCCCAGTGAAGAAGGAGAATCTGATTTCCAGAGTTACCACATTATCAGATTCAAATGTTCAGTGTTCAACACAAAAAAATCCTAAGGCATACGAAGAAACAGAAATATATGGCCTGTTCAAAGGAAAATAAAACCCAACAGAAACTGAAAAAAGACCTAATGGCAGATATACTAGACAAAGACTTTAAAACAACTGTCTTAAAGATGCTCCAAGAACTAAAGGAAGATGTGGAGAAAGTCAAGAAAATGACATATGAAGAAAATGGAAATACAGACATATCTCAGAGATACTGCAGGTACAGAATCCTACATCTGGCAAAACCATCCTTCAAAAGTGAGGGAGAAAGTAAGACATTCTCAGATAAACAAAAGGTGAGGGAGAGTTTGAGACCACTAGACGTGGCCTGCAAAAAATGCTCCAAGGAGACCTGCAAGGTGAAATGAAAGGACACCAGACAGTAACTCAAAGCCATGCAGAGAAATAAAGACCTCAATAAACATAAATACAAGGGTGATTATGGAAGCCAGTATTATTATAACAATGGTTTGTAACTGTACTCTTTGGTTTTCTACATAATTTAAGAGACTAACACATTTAAAGAAAAAATTATTAGCATAAAAGTTAATGTTATTGTAACTTTGGGTTTGTAACGCCAAATCTTGTTTTCTACATAATTTACGAGACTAATGCATTTAATGCATTGTTTATGATTGGCACACAAAGCCTATAGATGTAATATTGTGACATCAACAACCAAAAAGGGTGGGGATAGAGCTGTCAAGGAGCAAAGTTTTTGTATGTTATTGAAGTTAAGCTGCTATAAATTCAAATTAGAGTGTTTTAACTTTAGGATGTTAAATGTAATCCCCATGGTAACCACAAAGAAAACAGCTCTAGAACATACAGAAAAGGAAATGAGACAACAATTGAAACATTTCACTAGAAAAAAATCAGCTAAATACAAAAGAAGACAGTAACACAAGAAGGGGCAAAAAAGCTATAGGGCATAAAGAAAATTGAATAGCACAATGACCGAAGTAAGTCCCTCCTTATCAGTAATTAGTTTAAATGTAAATGAATTAAATTCTCCAATCACAAAGAGAGATGGGCAAAATGGATAAAAACACATGACCCAACTACATACTGTCTATAAGAGACACACTTGAGATTCAAAGACACAAACAGGTTGAAAGTGAAAGGATGGGGGCTGGCCCAGTGGAGCAGTAGTTAAGCTTGCGCACTCCACTTCAGCAGCACAGGGTTCACAGTTTCACAGTTTCGGATCCTGGGCGTGGACCTATGCACTGCTTATCAAGCCATGCTGTGGCAGGTGTCCCATATATAAAGTAGAGGAAGATGGGCACGGATGTTAGCCCAGGTCCAAACTTCCTCAACAAAAAGAGAAGGATTGGCAACAGATGTTAGCTCAGGGCTAATCTTCCTCACCAAAAAAAAAAAAAAAAAAGGAAAGAAAGTGAAAGGATGGAAAAAGATATTCCAAGCAAATAGCAACCAAGAGAGCAAGGGTGGCTACTAATACCCAACAAAATATATTTTAAATCAAAAAAGGTTACAAGAGATTACAAAATAGCATTATATATAATAAATGGCACAATACAGCAAGAAAACGTAAATTATAAACTAGAAACATTTATGCACCTAATGACAGATCAACGAAATATATGAAGCAAAAACTGAGAGAACTGAAGGGAGAAATAGACAGTCCCACAATAATAATTGGAGACTTTAATACCCTACTCACGATAATGGATACAACAACCAGACAGAAGATAAGAAAATAGAGGACTTAACACAATAAACTAACTAAATGTTAACAGACATATACGGAACACTCTAACAAACACACACATACACATTCTTCTCAAATGCCTTCTTTTAGTGCCTGGGACATTTTCCAGGATAGAGAATATGTTAGGCCATGAATTAAACCTGAACAGATTTACAGAGACAGATATACAAAGTATCTTTCCTGACCATAACGAGATAAAGTTAGAAATCAATAATAAAAGTAAGACTGGAAAATTCATAAAACCGTGAAAACTAAACAACACACTTTTAACCAAGGGATTGAAAAAGAAATCACAAGGGAAATTAGAAAATACTTAGAGAGGAATGAAAATGAAAATACAACATACCAAAACTTATGGGACATAATGAAAGCAGTGCCAAGGGGGAAATTTACAGCTACAAATGCTTCCGTCAAAAAACAAGATCTCAAATCAACAACCTAACTTTACAACTTAAGGAACCAGAAAAAAGAACAAACTAAACCCAAAACTAGTAGAAGAAAGGAAATAATAAAGATCAGAGCAGAGACCAACAAAATAGAGAACAGAAAAACAACAGAAAGAAAATCAATGAAACCAAAAAGATGGTTCTTCAAAAGATCAATGAAATTAACAAACCCTTAGCTAGATGGACTAAGGAAAAAAGGGAGAAGACAAATTACTAAAATCATGAATGAAAGTGGGAACATTACTACTGATTCTATAGAATTACAAAGGATTATAAGAGAGTTGGCCCTCTGTATCCTCGGATTCTGCATCCTTGGATTCAACCAAACATGGATTGAAAGGCCTATGATGGCTGTGTCTTGTACTGAATACGTACAGACTCTTTTTCTTGTCATTATTTCCTAAACCTAAATTCCCTATTTAGGTATAATAACTACTTACATAGCATTTACACTGTATTAGGTATTACCTGTAATCTAGAGATGATTTAAAGTATACAGGAGGACGTGCATAGCTTATATGCAAATACTATGCCATTTTTATATAAAGAACTTGAGCATCCTCAGATTTTGGTATCTGCAGGGGGTCCTGGAACCAATCCCCCAGGGATACCAAGGGACGTCTGTACTATGTACAATTGTACACCAAAAAATTGGATAACCTAGATGAAATGGATAAATTCCAAGAGACACAAAACCTACCAAGAGTAAATCACAAAGAAACAGAAAAGCTAAATAGACCTATAACTAGTAAAAAAAATTGAGTCAGTATTCAAAAATGTCCCAACAAACAAAAATTCCTAGACCTGACAGCTTCACTAGCAAATTTTACCAAACATTTAATGAAGAAATAATACCAATCCCTCTCAATCTTTTCCAAAAAACTGAAGAGGAGGGAATACTTCCTAACTCATTCTATGAGGCCAGCATAACCTTGATACTAAAGCCAGACAAAGACACTACGAGAAAACTACAGACCAACATCACTTATAAACATTAAGGCAAAAATCCTCAACAAAATCCTAGCCAACAGAATTCAGCAGTATCTTAAAAGGATTATACAACATGACCAAGTGGGATTTATTGCTGGAATGCAAGAATGGTTCGACATACAAAAATCAATCAATGTAATACACTACCTCAACAAAATGAAGGGGAAAAAAACACATGATCATCTCAATTGACACAGAAAAGGCATTTGACAAAATTCAACACCCTCTCATGATAAAAACACTCAACAAAGCAGGAATAGAAGAAACCTACCTCAACATAATAAAACGTATATATGAAAAAGCCACAGCAAACATCATACTCAATGGTGAAAAACTGAAAGCTTTTCCTCTAAGATCAGGAACAAGGCAAGGATGCCCATTTTCACCACTTCTATTCAACATAGTACTGGAAGCTCTAGCCAGAGCAGTTAGGCAAGAAAAAGAAATAAAAGGCATCCAAATTGGAAAGCAAGAAGTGAAATTATCTCTGTTTGCAGATAATATGTTCTTATATGTAGAAAACCCTAAAGACTCCACAAAAAAAGCTGTTGGTGGGCCAGCCACAATGCCTAGTGGTTAAGTTCGGCACACTCCGCTTCAGTGGCCCAGGTTCAGTTCCCAAGCACGGACCTACACCACTCGCCTTCGGTGCCCATGCTGTGGCGGCAGCTCATACAAAAAGAGCAAAAGAGAAGGATTGGCAGCAGATGTTGGCTCAGGGCTAATCTTCCTTAGCAAAAGAAAAAAAAAGGTGTTAGAATAAATAAATTCATCCAAGTAACAGGATACAAAGTCAACACACAAAAATCAATCGCATTTCTATACATGAACAATCTGAAAAGAAAATTACAAAAACAATTCCATTTACAATAGCTTCAAAAAGAATAAAATACTTAGAAATTAATTTAACCAAGGAGGTAAGAGACTTGTACAACAAAAACACAAAACATTGCTAAAGGAAATTAAAGAAGACATAAATAAATGGAAACACATCCCATGTACATGGATCAGATGACTTAATATTGTTAAAATGAAAATACTACCCAAAGTATTCTACAGATTCAATGCAATCTCTATCAAAATCCCAATCATATTTTTGGAGAAACAGAAAAACCCATCTTAAAGTTCATATGGAATCTCAAGGGATTCCGAAGTGCCAGAACAATCTTGAAAATGAAGAACAAAACTGGAGGACTCACACTTCCAGATTTCGAAACTTACTACAAAGATACAACAATAAAAACAGTGTGGTACTGGCATAAAGATACATAGACCAATGGAATAGAACAGAGAGCCCAGAAATAAGCCCTCACAAATATGGTCAAATGATTTTTGACTAGGATGCTAAGACCACTCAATGGGGAAAGGACAGTCTTTTTAACAAATGGTGCTGGGAAACCTGAATATCCACATGCTAAAGAATGAAGTAGGACCCTTACCTAACACCATATACAAAAATTGTCTAAACATGGATCCAGGACCTAAATCACAGGATAAAAAGCTTCACAACACTGGATTTGGCAATGATTTCTTGGCTATGACACCAAAGGCACAGATAACGGAAGAAAAAAATAGACCAATTAGACATCATGAAAATTGAAACATTTTGTGCATCAAAAGACACTATTCACAGAGTAAAAAGGCAACCCACAGAATGGGAGAAAATATTTGCAAATCATATATCTGACAAGAGATTAATATCCAGAATATAGAGAGAACTTCTAAAACTCAACAACAAACCCAATTCAAAAATGGGCAAAGGACTTGAATAGACATCTATCCAAAAAACATACATGAATGGTCAATAAGCACATGAAAAGATACTCAACTCACTAATCATTAGAGAAATGCAAGCCAAAACTACAATGAGATACCACCTCACACCCATTAAGATGGCTATCAAAAAAATAAAAAACAACAAGTGTTGGTGAGGATACAGAGAATTCGGAATGCTTGCGCTCTGTTGGTGAGAATGTAAAATAGTACCACACTGTGGAAAACAGTACGGCAGTTCCTCAAAAAAATAAAAATAGAATTACCATATGATCCAGCAATCCTACTTTTGGGTATATATCCAAAAGATCTGAAAGCAGACCCTCAAAGAGATATTTGCACACCCAGGTTCATAGCAGCATTATTCACAATAGCTAAAACGTGGAAGCAGCTCAAGTGTCCATCAACAGATGACTGGATAAGCAAAATGTGGTAGATACATGCAATGGAATATTATTCATCCTTAAAAAGGAAATAAATTCTGCAATATGCTACAACATGGATGAACCTTGAAGATATGCCAAGTGAAATAAACCAGCCATAAAAGACAAACACTGGATGATTTCACTTATATGAGGTACTTAGAGTTGTCAAAATCACAAAGACAGAAAATATAATGGTGGTTGGCAGGGACTGAGAAAAGGGGAGAATGGGCAGTTATTGTTTAAAAGGTATAGAGTTTTAGTTTTACCAGATGAAAAGAATTATGGGGATGGATAGTAGTGATGGCCGCATAACAATGTGAATGTATCTAATACCACTGATCTGTACACTTAAAAATGGTTATGAGAGTAAACTTATATCCATTTTACCACAATAAAAAAAAAAAGAGAAGGCCTCACAGAGTGAGTTTTCCTTAGCATGTTTAATTTTCTAAAGCACAGAATCACAGTGGTTAGTAGAGGGTCCTAGGGTACATGGTGGCCTAGAGGTAAAGATTCGAATAAAGATTGCCCTTTAAAACTGAGGGGAAGTCAAAAATGAAAAATCAGCCCTAAAAACGAAACCAAAATCCTAGACTAAAAGGCGCATACTTCAAATATTAACAAAGGTCTGTGTGAGAACACACCGAAAAGATCAGGCCCACTAAAAACCAACTCAGTGACTGGGTGTGTGGCAACGTGATCGTATATTTCTTTTTTTTGTTTAATTTTATTTATTTATTTATTTTCCCCCCAAAGCCCCAGCAGATAGTTGTATGTCATAGCTGCACATCCTTCTAGTTGCTGTATGTGGGACGCGGCCTCAGCATGGCCAGAGAAGCGGTGCGTCGGTGCGCACCCAGATTCGAACCCGGGCCGCCAGCAGCGGAGCGCGCGCACTTAACCGCTAAGCCACAGGGCCGGCCCACGATCGTATATTTCAATTGAGGATTTGATTCTTAAGCCAATCAACCTTAAAGGGCAGCTCCCAATGATTTTTTTAAGCAAATGTGAGCTATTCAAATCTGCCATCAAATGAATGCTTTTGTTAAACAACTTAAATCACAATTATTAGGGTTTTCACAGTGTAAAGTTCTTTTACAGACACGTAAGAATGCAAATTTTAATTTTATCAAGGCCATTTGGGCAGCTCCTTGTATTTCAGCACTTTCACCATTAACCTATCCCTATAAATTACTCCCATGAGGCTTCTCAAAGCAGAGGAAATTAACAAACTAAAACTTGAGCTTAGCAGGAGAAATCAGAAAACACCGAGTTGGGTCTCGAAGAGGAAGAGTCTGGAACTAGCACAGCCCTGAAGGCCATTTCTAGCCACACTTCACACCTCATGGAGAAGGGAGGAGAGGCACCTCCTACCATAAGTGGTGTATTTCCCAGCATACACAAGAGGTACTGAACACTAGAGAGCGAAGTAACAGGTTCACTGAACCAAGGTTTTGCCAAAAAAAAAAGGCTCAACTCACTCATTCTGCCCATCCAAAGAGTCATACCCATGTCTCAGTGCAAACTGCTTTCTTACAAGTCAACACACACCCCCATCACCCCTTGTCCTTCTGACTTTACTTGCCAAATGAAGTCTTTCCCACACACTCAGAGGCTGGGGAAAATGGCCTGCAAGTTTAATAAATGCACACAAGCTCTAAAGCGGTAGCTCACCTGGTCAGCTGTCTCTTCACAGAGAACGGCTTGAGAACCAGAGAAGAGAAAAGATGTCAGAAAAACATCAGGGAGAGCGAGAACTAGCTGTATGAGGCCTTCAGGCCAACACCACCCTTTACACAAATTCTCCCAAAACAACCTATGAGTAAGGGAGGTGACCCGGAGACACAGGTGTAGAGAAAGTGGAAGTAAGTGGACTAAAGACAAAGGAAAGGGGGAGCAGAAGTACTATATAATGCCCCTTCACCCCGACTCATAGACATGCCTCCCCAGTGGGCAAGGCCAAACCTTCTCTCTGAATCGGTATAAGGCCAGGACACCACTCAAGACAATGCCAATAAAAAGCCCAGGACAGTAGGGGAGAAGATACTGCTTGCTGATCATTCCCTCTTCGTGCTACAAGTCAATTCAATTTGTCATGCATTTATTAGAGCACCTCTCTACTGCGCTTGTGCAAAAAAAAAAAAAAAATTATTCTGACACTTGTTAAAACAACAAGGAAGGGGCCGGCCCCATGGCTTAGCGGTTAAATGCGCGCGCTCTGCTGCTGGCGGTCCAGGTTCGGATCCCGGGCGCGCACCGACACACCGCTTCTCCAGCCATGCTGAGGCCGTGTCCCACATACAGCAACTAGAAGGATGTGCAGCTATGACATACAACTATCTACTGGGGCTTTGGGGGAAAAAAATAAATAAATAAAATTAAAAAAAAAAAAAAAGCAAGGAAGGCAGACCTTATTCAGGCCTATTGTGACAGGTGTCAAGACTATTGCAACAGGGGAGACAGATGGAGCTCAACTCCAAATACCTGGGCTAGGTTCTGTGGGAGCCACAACAGAAGTCTTCCTGGCCTCTCCGTCCAACACTCTCCCCATTGTCACATCACCTGTCACCTCACTCCTCCACTCACAACTCTGCAGTGACTCCACAGCTCTGCAGGACTAGCCTGAGATCCGAGGTCTTCCCCATCTGCTCCTCAGCTCTCCTGCAGAGAGACTCCCTATCAGCCAAAGGGGCCGCCTACACACACGTTGTGCTTTCCTGCCCCCTCGCCTTTCTTCTACTCGTTCCCCCACCAGCATGTGCCCCTCCGACATCTATCGAAATCCTAACTCAACTTCAAGACCTGGTTCTAATCTCAATGCCTTTGAAGACTTCCCAGACCCCCCGCTGGCCCTGACCTCCTCATCCTTATTCTATCTGTAGCACTTCCTAAATTACTCTTTAAAGCATTTAGCCCCATCTGAACAGTAAGCTTCTTGAGGACAGGGATCCTGTCTCGGCCCACTCTGCCAGTCCTAGCTAGGCCATGAAGGAATGACAGATGAAAACAGGACCAGGAGAGGAGAGAGGAGGAGAAGAGAAAGGAGATGAGGAGGAGCAGGGGGACAACAGGAAAGAAGGAGGAGGGGGCGAGGAGGAGAATCTCAAAAGCAACAACCGAGGCTGCCCTTTATTGAGAACCTGCTAGATCCCAGGCTCTTTACAAGCACAATCTCACCTAATCCTTGCAACCACCCAGTGAGGAGAGATTATTATTCCCATTCTAAACACGACAAACCTGAAAACTAAGGTGACCTGCCCAAAGTCACGCATCTAGTAAGTAATGGGGTCTGTGCTCTTTGAACTCTGCTAGGACTTCTTCAACTGGGTCTGTGTCACCAGAGGGATCTGGGGATACTGGGCTCAGGACCAGCCCTGAGCAGGAATGGTTCCCATTCAGAACCATCACAGTCCATCTTAATCCATTTTATCTTGAGTATCTGTATAAGATGTCACTTAAAAAAATACAGGAGCTCCAACACTTCAAAAAATAAACAATAGTTTGAAAACCACTGCCCTATGCCATACCACCAACTACAAAGGCCCTGCAGGGCTGAGATGTATAGTTGGTAGGTATGCTGGGCTGGGGAACCTCAAGGGAGAATGAGACCTGCCCTGGCATGTGATAGGGAGCAGAGAGAAATGCGACTGAGGGCCCAGAAAGTTCCAAGGGCTCTGAAGTAAGGTAGAGGCAAGGGAGCCCTTTGATGAGTTGACAACTGCCAGCCTTAGGCTCACACCAAAACCAAATATGCAGACAAATCCTCAAAACAACCAGCATTTAAATAAAAACTGAAGAAAACCTGTTGTTTTCATTAGGGCTAGCTTTAAAACAAAAAACTTCAAATACCAAAACAAATGCGAAAGATGTGCAACTCGATTTTCAAACCACTGAATATGTGTTAATCCTGCAAAAGAATGTGGGCTCTCTTAGCATTCCTGCTTCTGGCGGGGGATACTGTCTGTTGGCTCACCAGGCATCCTGGGCAAGTTTTGGGGGGTATTTCTCCATCCTAGCTTTGCCTCCTACTAATTAATAATTGAAAGGTAGCACAAAAGGCATTTAGACAAAGTCAAAATTAATTAACAAGAATTTCTCTGTATTCAGCCATAAGATAAAGCAAGATCAAATTATGCCATGTGCTGATTTAATTTATATGCTCTATTTTTATACAGAATCTGACAGTTCTCAGTGAATGTTTGGAGTGAATGTTTGGTGTAAGATTTTCCTCATTTTCCATTTACTAAATGCTGAGCTGATTTATTACTAAGCGATATTTGTGTTTAGAGAGCAGTCTTCAGACATACAAGCAGTAATTCATTTTGTCCATTTGGTTTCAGGCTCATGAGCAGGATCAGCTGATGCCTTTATGAGAGATGGCAACCATAATGCATTCTTACTGCACACACAGGTTTTCTGAGCCTTGCCTTTAATGGCTTTACAGAAGTCAAGACATAAAAGGGTTTTTGAGTTCTCACTGCTTTGCTGTAAAAGCCACAATTCCCTTGCTCTTAGTTTGTTCAGAGGGTTGAAACAGTTCTGATCAGCTCGGCAAACACTTACTGAGCACCCTATACGTGCACCAGGTGCTGTAGTAATGCTGGGAATTCAAAGATAAAATAGACACAGTGCCTGCCCTTGAGAAGTCCGTGAAATTTAGTAGGAGTAAAATATACATAAACAAATAACTTCTATATTACTTGGTACCAATCAGGGTACCAAGAAAGAGCCTTTGGTAGGCAGAATAATGGCCCTAAAGATGTCCACATCCTAATCCCTGTGAATATGTTACCTTACATGGCAAAGGGGAATTAAAGTTGCAGATGGAATTAAGGTTGCAATCTCATGACTTTAAAACAGGGAAATTATCCTGGATTATCTGGGTGGAACCAACGATAAAAGTAGAAAAGACAAGAAAAAAAATGTGATGACAGAAGCAGACGCAAAAGATGCTAGTCTGCTAGCTCTGAAGATAGAGGGGGCCATGAGCCAAGGAATGTCACTGAAAAGCCAAGGAAATAGGATCTCCCCCAGAGCTTCCATAAAGTGCTGCCATCCACTTGATTTTAGCCTAGTAATACCCATGTCAGACTTCTGAACTAAAGAACCCTAAGAGAATATATTTGTATTGGTTTAAGCTACTAATTTGTCATGGCAGCAACAGAAATTTAGAGCCCTTCAGTTGGAAATGCAATTATTCATATGTGAAAAGAGAACACTCACTCTTACCAACACCTCACCAGCAAGGAGAACAAGGCCATTAAAGCTCAAGGCCCAATGCAGAAACGCAAAGGCTGAGCTGTACCCATTCATTTGGCTGTAAGAAGTCGCCAGTACCTGCTCCTCCAACATCCTTCACACACTCACCGGCCAAAAGAGCTGTGCTTTGGGAGACAAACTACTCAGTACAAGGCCACGACTACTCTGCCAGTACTAGCACTCTGAACACTTAAGCGCCATATAAATGAATGCTCACGTAGGCCTTCTGAAATGCCTGCTGTCAGATCGTCTATTTTGTTTCAGCCTTAGTCAACAGAGACTATAAATACAGCTTACTATGGAGCACCACATTTAAATGTGATACCAGGAAAAGCTGCAGAATCACCTTCCAAACACTGGCCTGGGGCCAGAGAGAGCCTGCTCTGGAAGTGCTCTCCACAAGAGTCAAAAATAGCCCCAACGTTACCTGCCAGGCCACATTCCAAAACCCTAAAGGAACAGGAGAAAGCACAAAGGACTGGATCCCAGCCTCAGGGGACACCACCTCAGCAAGACAGAGGCCAGAGGGGAAGGGCCACGCCTACCGTGCTTATTTTCAAGAAAGCAGGGCTTCAGTATGGAATTCTGCAGCTGTGTTCAGAACCCATCAATGATCCGTGGCTTTACGTATTATCTTGTGGGTCCTGGCAGCAAGTTTACTCAGAAGGAAAATGCTTAATTCTACATGCCACACATTGCTAAATTTATTGTACAAAATCCAAAATTTTGTCCTGTTTTTTGAACTTAGAAAACTCCCCACAATAAGTCTTTAAATGACAAGCAAACTGTATGTCCATAATCACTTTCAAGAACATACGTGTGTGTGTACTTCCTTCCTCCCTTTTCCTGACTTCTTTCTTTTCTGTATCTACTCACCTCCTCTTAGAATTAATACCTGACACCCAACTTTGCTTATCTGATCAACAGACTGATTAAAGCCATGCCCCTTTCACCACCCTTATCCCACATCTGTGCCAACCAGACCAGTGAGCAGACAGTCTTGTTCCAGATTGGAGTTTACTGCTGTCTTGGCTGTGCAGCAGCCCGCTCTTCATCTCTATAGAACAACCACAGCCAGTCATTCCAGCCTTATGTTTTCTTATGGGAGCTCCTCCAACCCCTCGGTACACTGGAGGGGAAAGAAAGGACGGACCACCGCAAGCACAGCTTCCCCAGGAGAGACTACAGGATGAAAAGGTGACTGTGCTCTCCCGGGATCCCTTCCACCCCACATCTGCCTTCTCTCTAACCCAAGGAGAAAAGGAGCGAATGAGGATAATTAGGCTCCACAGACTCGGACATAACACAAAGATAAAGAAAACATAGGCAGTACGCTCTTTGACATCGGTCTTAGCAACATCTTTTCAAACACCACATCTGACCGGGCAAGAGAAACAATAGAAAAAATAAACAAATGGGACTACATCAAACTAAAAAGCTTCTGCACAGCAAAGGAAACCATCAACAAAACGAAAAGACAACCTAACAATTGGGAGAAGATATTTGCAAACCATACATCTGATAAGGGCTTAATCTCCAAAATATATAAAGAACTCATGCATCTCAACAACAAAAAAACTACCAACCCAATTAAAAAATGGGCAGGGCCGGCCCTGTGGCTTGGTGGTTAAGTGCGCGCGCTGCGATGCTGGCGGCCCGGGTTCGGATCCCGGGTGTGCATCGAGGCACCACTTCTCCGTCCATCCTGAGGCCGAGTCCCACGTACAGCAACTAGAAGGATGTGAACCTATGACATACAACTATCCACTGGGGCTTTGGGGGGAAAAAAATGAATAAATAAAATCTTTAAAAAAAAAAAAAAAAAAAAGGGCAAAAGACCTGAACAGACATTTCTCCAAAGAAGATATACAGATGGCCAACAGACACATGAAAAGATGTTCAAAATCACTAACTATCAGGGAAATGCAAATCAAAACTACAATGAGATATCACCTCACGCCTGTCAGAATGGCTATAATTAACAAGACAGGAAACAACATGTGTTGGAGAGGATGTGGAGAGAAGGGAACTCTCACACACTGCTGGTGGGAGTGCAAACTGGTGCAGCCACTATGGAAAACAGTATGGAGAATCCTCAAAAAATCAACGATAGAACTACCATATGATCCAGCTATTCCACTGTTGGGTATTTATCCAAAGAACTTGAAAACACCAATTTGCAAAGGTACATGCACCCCTGTGTTCATTGCAGCCTTATTCACAATAGCCAAGACTTGGAAGCAACCTAAGTGCCCATCAAGGGACGAATGGATAAAGAAGCTGTGGTATATGTACACAATGGAATACTACTCAGCCATAAGAAACGACGAAATCCAGCCATTTGTGACAACATGGATGGACATTGAGGGTATAATGCAAAGTGAAATAAGTCAGAGGGAGAAGGCCAAATACCGTATGATTTCCTTCATTAAGTAGTAGATAATAACAACAATAAACAAACACATGGGACAGAGATTGGATTGGTGGTTACCAGAGGGGAAGGGGGCAGGGTGGAGGGTGAAAGGGATAATTCGGTACATGTGTGTGGTGATGGGTTGTAATTAGTATTTTGGTGGTGAACATGATGTAGTCCATGCAGAAATAGAAGTACAATGATGTACACCTGAAATTTTTGCAATGTTATAAACCAATGTTACTGCAATAAAAAAAATAAAATAAAATAAAATAAATAAATAAATAAAATAAAATAAAATAAAATAAAAAAGAAAGAAAAATTCACAGAATGTGGTGAGTTCTCAACTAGCCAACACCAAGTTAAGCAGCCCTGGGTCACCAGCTTTCTTCTTTTACGGGAACATGACACAAATTTTCAGCTAACTCTAACAGAATTACACATCCAGAGGTCCAAAAGCATAAGCAATTCCTAGTCCTCTATTTCTCATTTTAATCAAATTGTTGACAACAAATATATAGACAGAGAAAGGAATAAGAAACTTAAATCAAGAGAAACTAGTACAGATGTGTAGTGATGGTTAGAACTCACATGTTTCTGTCTATAAATTATGTCTTCATGGTCACTGAAACTGACAGGATAATGCTAACTTTCTTTTCTTTCAAGTGGCTCAGCAAAGGGCCAATGTCACTCTTGTGGGGGATCAGAATTGGACCATGCCTCTTTGGCATGAGGAATATTTTGGGTTGGTTACTTTTAAAAACTACAGATACGGGGGCCAGCTCAGTGGCGCAACGGTTAAGTGCGCGCACTCTGCTCCGGCGGCCCAGGGTTCGCAGGTTCAGATCCCGGGCAAGTGCCAATGCACTGCTGATCAAGCCATGCTGTGGCAGCATCCCATGTAAAGCAGAGGAAGATGGGCACAGATGTTAGCTCAGGGCCAATCCTCCTCAGCAAAAAAAGAGGAGGATTGGCATCGGATGTTAGCTCAGGGCTGATCTTCCTCACCAAAAAAAAAAAAAAAAAAAGAACTACAGATGGGGAGAAACTCTGAAATGTAGCACCCTTTGTAAGAGACATTTACATTTGTAAGGGAAATCTCCATTTGTAAAGGTATCTCCCTCTCTGTACCTTATCTCTAGGAACTCTTATCAATGCGGAAGGCAAGGACTTAAATCTGCATATTAACTTTACTGCTGTTTACTGTGCTTTTCTGGTAACCTCCCATACTGACTCCCCCCACCCCCAATATCCTCCTTTGTCTTTAGCTGAAGATGATATTTAAGCTGAGAGCCCCTGCTATTTTGGCAAGTTACCCAGTTTCCTCGGTCTCTCCCATGTATACACATTATAAAGCTTTGTTTGATTTTCTCCTGTTATTCTGTCTCATGTCAATTTAATTCGTACCCCAGCCAGAAGGACCCATAGAGGATAGAGAATATGTCTTCCTCTTCTACACTCTCAATGAAAATATCTAAATATCTCAGTCTTGGAAGAAGAGACCACAATTTTCTCATTTATGGAGCACACCCCAATATTCTACATTGGATGGTTCCGATGATACCTATTACAAAGTGCAACTGGGTTTTAAAACTATTTTATCTACTATCAGGAGGATCACAATGAAACTAAATTTCACTTGTTTAAAAAGAAATACCAGATGTTGATGAGGATGTGGAACAACTGGAATTCTCAAACTTTGCTGCTGGGAGTAAACAATCCACTTTGGAAAACCGATGACAAAGCATTTCATGTATGAACTAAAATCTGCAGGTACCAAACAAGAACAGTATACTTCAAGCTGTTTCACTGCTTTAAATTTTAAATACAAATAAAAACTCCAGTGGTCACAGAGAATCACAGAATTCCAATCGCTGTGCTGTCACTGCTTATTTCAATCCACCGTTCAACAAAGCAGAGCCACAGGGCTCAGAGACACACACTACGCCTGAAGTGAGCTCCAAAGGACGATCACTATGACCTTTTTTCCACAACTACTGTGTATAGCTACGTCCACATGCATGGAGCTAAATGCACAATAGTCATCCTCTGTGTAAAACAGAGTGTTTACTGAAAGTAAAACAAAAGCCTCAACAGTGACTGCAGCAAATATATCTGGAACCTAGACCAACAAAAGATCAGGGGGGAAGAGTGTCTTATTACTGACATTGTTTAGAACAGCAGGCACATGGCAAGTAAAAAAAAAGTTGGCTGACTTTTAGTCAGCTTTATCATTGTTTTCATTTTTTTTCATGAGGATGATCAGCCCTGTGCTAACATCTGCCAATCCTCTTCCTTTTTTTTTTTTTTTTTGGTGAGGAAGACTGGCCCTGGGCTAACATCCATGCCCATCTTCCTCCACTTTGTATGGGATGCCGCCACAGCATGGCTTGCCAAGCAGTGCGGCTGTGCGCGCTCAGGATCCGGGCCTGGGATCCGAACCGGCAACCCCCAGGCCGCTGCAGGGGAATGCGTGCACTTAACCACCTGCGCTACCGGGCCAGCCCCTATCATTGTTTTTAAATTCTCTACAGACAATGGAGCCGTTTGGGGGGGGGGGGGCGCACTCCCATCACCCTATCTTGGTTAATCACTGTCTGCCGATTAGGGTGAAAAAGGTTAAGTAATAAAAGTGTTAATTTGACATGTGCATATGTTTTACCAATATTTGAAATTTCTTTATGACCCAATACCTCCACTTCCAGTTATCTATCCTGTAAAAACATGGAAACATATGCCCAAAGAGACATGTGCAAAATGTTCACTGCATCAATATTTGTTTTAATGAGTAGTTAGCAAAAAAATAGGAAAACAGCTAAATAAACTGGGGTATAAGGACAAAACTGAATGTCGTATAGCAATTAAAAGGAATGAACTAGAGCTCTAGGTTTCATATAATATTCCAATTTTTAAATTCACATATTTTGTATAATTCAGATTTAAGACTTTCAAATTACAATAATGAAAACTATAAGTAACCAAATTATTGGCCACAATCAATTCTCAGCAGGCCTACAGCTGTTACACACCTGGGTCTCTGCTGCTATCTTGTTGCCACGATCACTGTAAAATGCAGATGCCTTCAATCCATATGTTGGGAACCAAGGCCTGTGGATCTGGCTTTGTGCATTAATGTGAGTTCCTAGAGATGACTGCTCTTAGCTGAAGTGGTGGCCCAAAAGGAATTCTTCAGTCATCTGTGCACTGGCAGGAACTTCCTGAGACAAACATGGGTGTGGACTAGGGGAGAAATTAGATAACCTCCCAAGGCAGCCCCTGAGGAGCCAAGAGAATTCTCCGAGGGTGGGACTTCTGCCACTGTAAGCCCACAGAAGCGCCTCCTAAGGAGGGCTCCTCCCACAAACCCAAGCTGAGAGCATCCTATGTGCAGGACTGGACGAGAGCCATCTCAGTGCGTGAGGGTGCAGACCCAGAGGGACTTGTGCGGGTTCCCGTCCTGCTCCAGGGACTCTGATCCACGTCAACCTCCACTGCAGGGTCCCTCCCTCTGCTTACCTTCCGGGACATTACAAAGCCACATAGCTATCCTGCTGAAACCCTTCTTTAATAGAATTTGTAGACAGTGAGTTGTTATGATTCACTGTTTCTAAAAGTGTTATCTGTGGAACATCATACTGCTGTGTTCTTAACAGAAGGAGGATTCCACAGTTAAATAAATTTGGGAATTGTTTCCTAATATATATATTCTTACTCCCACTCCCCACAATGCATAATACAGTTTATCATATTAATGGCTCAGCAAAGTGCTGTAGGAAAGAAATCTACTTTACTCTAAGCCAGGGGTTCCCAAACTTATTTGACAAAGCAACCTTTTCCCTACCTAAAAGGACTGTTTCCCATACTTGCTTGATCTTAAGAATCACCTAGGACTACTGTGAAAACTGAGGATTCCCAGGCCCCACCACTCTGACCTCTTGATCAAAATCTTCAAGGGAAGAGTACCCCAGGTGATCTATCATCAGACCAGTTTGGAAAATACTGACAAAGTAGCATTTGGCCAGAAACACTATTTTCTGTTAAAAATGTTTCTAAGTGGTTTCCAGTTCCATTTCCTGATTCAAGGCCATTATTCTAAGCATTATTATCCACTCATAGGACTAAAAATATAAAGACTACAGTATTTCTACTGGTCTTGAGTGTATCACTGCAGCAGTTTTTTTATCTTTTGGGTTTTTTTCACTAAGTTAATCAAAATCATTATAAAAACAACAACAGCTGGGTTCTTAAATGTATTATCTTCTATAGTTTTTCACAACAACCTTAAGAGAAAAGTACTATTATTTTCCCCATTTTGAGGAAAAGAGGAAGCAGGCTAAGCAAGTTTAAGTGATTTGCCCTAAGTCAGAGTTTCTCAGCCTCAACACTACCCACATGTGGGGCCCGATAACTCCTTGTCGTGGGGGCGGGGAGGCTGTCATCCCTGCCTCTACCCACTAGATGCCAGCGGCACTTCCCCTGCACTTGTGACAACTAAAAATGTCTCCAGACCTTGCCAAATGTCCCCGGGGGCAAAGCCAGTTAGGAACCACTGCCCTAAGTGATCCTAAAGGCAACAGCAGAGGAGCCAGAACTGGCACCGCCAGCTCCCTCCCAGAGCACCCTCCACACCACCTTTCGCATCCTTCATTCTTCCCATGCTTCGAAGCTGAGAGGCCCAGCGGGCCCTGCAGGAGCTCTCAGACTCTGTCTCACAGCTGTGGACACTGGAAAAAGGCCGAGGAGAAGCTCATCAAACGACAAAGGGAGATAAAGGGGTAACGAGGGCCAGCAGTTTCTGGCAGAGTCACCCTTCAGCACAAGTAATGCCCGTGTGCAGCTTTCCTCCTGTCCTGCCAAAACCTCCAGCTGCACGTATGAAAGACTCTCAGTCTGTTCCCTTAAAAGTGAATCCCAGCGATGCTTCCACAAGCCAAGGAACGCCAAAGATGGCCAGCAAACCACCAGAAGCTAGGAGCAAGGCATGGAACAGATTCCCCCTCAGAGCCTTCAGAACAAACCAACTCTCTGACACCTTGATCTCAGACTTGCAGCCTCCAGAACTGTGAGACAATAAATCTCCATTGTATAAGCCAAAAAAAAAAAAGAATCACAGGGGCCAGCCCAGTGGCGTAGCGGTGAAGTTCCTGCACTCCCATCGGCAGCCCGGGGTTTCACAGGTTTGGATCCCAGGTGCGGACCTATGCACCACTTAGCAAGCCATGCTGTGGCAGGCATCCCACATACAAAGTAGAGGGAGATGGGCACAGATGTTAACCCAGGGCCAATCTTTCTCAGCAAAAAGAGGAGGATTGGCAACAGATGTTAGTTCATGGCTAATCTTCCTCACCAAAAAAAAAAAAAAAAAAAGAATCACAGAAAAAGCATTCTACCCACAATGGCATATCTAGTGTATTCAACATCCAGAAAAGATCATTTTTTAACACACTCTCCTCATATGAAAAAATTATTTTCAGTAATAGCTATGTAAAAATCAAAAACAATTATTTTCTTGATTTGTTCTTTAGGATTAAAACAATCAATTTTAAAGTTATAAATTTCAACTTCACAGATATTATGCAAATTTAGTAAAACATTTCATGTATATAGTAAAATTTGCACTTACCAAACAAAAATATTACACCTCAAGGTTTGGCTGTTTCCTGTTTTAATTTTTAAGCAGAAATAAAAACTCCAAGTGGTCACATGGAATGACAGAATTATAAACCTCAAAAATACTATCATTGTTCATTTGAAATCTACTGTTTACATGCAGAAATACGTAGCACCACAGGGTTACATGAGCGAAGAATGTCCACAGCAAGCTTCAGCAATTCCTAACTCTTAAAACTCTTCTCTCAAAATGAACGTGTTTCGCTGAGTCCCCATGTGCTGGGGGCCTATAATTAGAGTCTATAATTAGACTATAATTAGAGTCTCTGATTTAGCATCCATGTAGTATACAACGTCTATTAAAGAATCAAAAAGTGCTCATTTGAAGCTTACATATATATTATTAAAACTCAAGTTACCATAGCAATTATTTACAACACACACCAACAAAAGATTTCTGTTGGAGGAATGTGTTATCAGTGACATTGTTTAGAATTGCAGGAACAATTCTAGACTTTGAGACTCTGCAGACGAACTTGTGGATGGTTTTATTATTGTTATTAAATTCCGATAGACAATGCAGCCTTATCCCTGTACCAGAGCAGACCACTCCCACCACCCGATGCTTGGCACACCCGTCTGCCTAGCAAGGCTAAAATGGTACTCGGAAGTTTCAAGCCCATAAAGTAGTTGGGTGCAAAAGAATGATGGAAAGAGAAAGGTCACCAAAAAATCATCATAAAAGAAACAATGAAGTAGTCAGATCTCCTGGTCCCACTTCTAGTCCGACTCCAGCTTACCCTGTACCTCAATCAGAGAGGCTAGGAAGCTTCTGTAGGCAGCGCAGCGGAGGGGGTTAGGACGCAGGCTTTGAATGCCAGCTGCAGCCTGTGTGACCCCGCAAGTCACGTCATCTCTCCAGGCCTGTCAGTCGTCTCATCTTCAAGACAGAGCTATAATAATACCTGCCCCCTGGGGCTGTTGTGAGGGGATAAAGAAGAGCATAGCTAAGGGCTCCATACATAACAGGGAGCTATATCTTGAAATTATTGAGTCTGAATACGTAGGCATTCATTATACTATTCTCTTTAATTTTGAATATTTTTAAAATTTTTCAAAAAAATAAATGTTTGAACTTAGTTGTTATTATCAAGTTCCTTATATATATATAAAACACAGGAGAAATAAGGATCTCGAAGGTCTCTTTGGGCTCTAAAACCCCATTACCTATCCCAGACTTGAAGGGGGCTCATTTCCCAGGTGTACTCAGGAGTGAGGCTAAAGGGGAAGGACACCCAGAAAACAGCTCTGTCAGTTGGCGCCGAGAGCCATCACTGCATCATCGATGCTGTACACACACAACGCCTCAATGACTGGATGTGCGACTGATCCACGCATTCATCCCAAAACACAAACCAACTGGGACCAGCACTTCCAGACCCAAGCCCTCAATGATCCAAGACTAATGCCTGGCCTAGGAAAGAACCTGAATCTCCCCACTCTTCACGGGTCAGAGACCAGCCAAGGACACTACAGAGCTGAGGTCTGTTCCTGAGTGACGGAAATACCAAAAAACGCTGTATGAATTGAATGCAACACATACCACAAATAGCTCTAAGGCTTGCTGGGGGAATTTTACATTCAAATGATGGAAGAATGGGCATTCATAATTTTTTTGTTGACTGTACAAATAAACAGACGAGTAAAATGTCACAGCAGAACTTAGAAAAACTATTCTAAACCAGGGAGAACATCTATGACCAGACAAACACAGCTTCCATCGAGCTGTCATGGAACGCCAGTCTGAATGTACACAACATGCAAAGTTACATAAAAATTTAAAGACAGCAGAAGTAGTACAGACAGCCCAAAGACAAAGAAACAAACATGCCAGTACCTTGGAAAATGGCATAATTTGACTTGAGAAAATATCGTGAGAGTCAAGAGCATGTTTCTGATAGACTACACTGACCCAGAGAAGTCACCCTCTTAAAAGACAGAACTCACACATTTCTTGTAGCTCCAAGTGACCCTCAAAGCAGCACCTTCCTCTCTACTAAAAAGCAGCACAGTCTAAGAGCTGGAGCAGACGTCTCAACTTTGACATCATTCAATGTTATGATTCCTTAATATTAGAACCTTAACTACATAGCAGTCTGTCAGAGTGCAAGTCCCACTGGCTTCCAAAACACACCTTCCAAGTATAACCTAACTAACAACCAAGACAGTTTTCCAAGCGCAAAAAGTCCTATCACAAAGTAGGCCTCCCCACACAAACCACTGATTCATTCACATTTCTTCCCTGGCTGCGTGGCCTGCTCCATGTGAAGCTTCAGCCTGAGGAGTGCTCAAGTTCCTGGAGGGGACGGGCCATGACTGCCATTCCTGGGTGGTGAAACAGGATTTCAAATCCTCCACCAGGCAGCTCCCCCCACTGTCGACCCAGACCAACTTTCTGCCCAGGGTAAACAGGGCTGGGCTGGAGGATAGAGATGAGCAAGAGAGAGTTCTCAGCTAAAGAAAGTAATATCCCTGCACTCATGGCCTTTACCCACCACTTTCTCTTCTTTTTCCACACGTTTCCCGTTGTTCCCAACAGTCACACTCCAAATCAGCTAAAATGCCTGACTTTATTGTGGGAGAGGAACTGTGGAGTTACAGGATACGCACAGCTGAGGTCATGCTGCGTTACAATCGTAGCTGAGTCCTTCCAGCAGCTCACTTACTCGCTCCCCTAAAATCAAACTGCTGGTTGCTAGGTCCGTGCAGAAAGATGTCTTTGCCTGTAACACAGTCTGGCTCCACTTCTGATGTCTGCCGACAGCTTTCAAGCCCTACCACTCCACCCTCCCCTTTCTGCCCCAAATTTGGGCAAGCCGGTAGAAAGCCCGGGGCATGTGCTTCGGCTTGTGCAGGAGTGTCAAACCACTCAGGCCCAGGCAGGCAGGCAAGAAAGCCCTAGGCCAACCTTACCCTCTAAACACAGTGACAGCCACGTAGTCTCCTTTTCCTGCTCTCTCAATTCCCTTCTCAACCTGCTTGAGAGCCTGCCCGGCGCTCCCCCACAAAGCCTCATCATGTGAGTAACAAGACCTCCTACTCTCTCGGTGTGCGTGTGGTCTCGTCACCCTTTGACATATGAATCAGACTGTAGGCAGGTCCATCCTCCCTCTTCAGAGTGGCCACAGCATTTCCCCCAAGTAAAAGACCCTGTATACTCTTTTTGTGTGTGTGTGTAAGGAAGATCAGCACTGAGCTAACATCCGATGCCAATCCTCCTCTTTTTTTGCTGAGGAAGACTGGCCCTGGGCTAACATCCGTGCCCATCTTCCTCTACTTTATATGGGACGCCACCACAGCATGGCTTGACAAGCGGTGCGTCGGTGCGCACCTGGGATCTGAACCTGCGAACCCTCCAGCTGCCGCAGCGGAGCACGTGCGCTTAACCGCAACGTCACCAGGCCAGCCCTGCCTGTATACTCTTTTTGACTCAATCCAAGTCTGATCAAAGATAGCTACTTAGAGCACCAGCTCTTCCAATGCCTCCCTTGACTCCGACCATAAGAAACCTCTCTCACTAACGAAGTAAGCCTACTGTGCGTCCAAACAAACGTGCATCCACTAGGAAGCAGGAGGCCTGCGGCCTGGTGGCCATTCCACCACTGACTAACCACATGACTTTAGATGGACATTTATGAGTCTCATTTTCCACACCTATAAAACAAGTGTACCACCTCACTGTCTAGTAAGAGCATGGTGAGGATCAAAAGGGGCAGGATACGGGACAGCACACTAACAACGGTAATGCTTACACACATCGTAGCTCCCGGAGGTGGCAGCCCATCTCCCTCAACACATGCTGGGTTCCAGCTCCTTCCCCCAGCACCAGCTCTGCTCTTCTAGTCTCCTCCGGCTCTCTTCTGCCTCTGCTCTAAAGGCTTTTGTGGGCAGCTACTAGTTCACTAAAACAACAACAAACCAAAAAACCCTCCTAACTCTCCTCAACACACATGCACCCCACTCTAGCATAAGAAGTAAAAACAGAGGGCTCCAGTAACCCCTTCTAGGGAGTTACCCATATAAATAGGTTAACACCAGGCAAAACCTCTTCTTTTATATTGTAAAACACTGCCGATCATAGGTCTTATCACACCCACCAAGGCCAACCTCTGGGGTCCCCCTCCAACTCCTGAGCCCTTTGGAAGAAGGGAGTATTTTGGTCACACCACAGAATCCTCTTACAAAAGGAAAGAAACTTCTCCCACTTAAAACAACACTTGTAATAAAGAAAAGCTCAGAAGCCTAGCAGAGGTCCATTTTGAAAAATCTAAATATAACAACAGTCACCTCCAGGTTAGTTATCCAAATATCAAGGTTGGGATCAAGTATACAAAAAAATCCCCCTTCCAACTCTTTCAAGTAAGGGCTCCAGTACTCACTAACTTTTTGTCATCACATTCAAAACAAAACAAAACCACACCGTTTAAAGTGCTGAGAAGCCAGTCTTAACGTAGAAATGGATCCAGGGGGAAGCAAGGAACCTGGTCCCAGCTTTGGCACTGGCTGACTCGGGGCAAGGAGTTACTGAGCCTCCCCATATCTCAGCTGCCTCAGCTGATGCTCCAAGCGTCTGTGCCACTGTGCAGAGGTCGGCCAGCACTCCCGTTGCATTAGTGTCTGTGTTCCATCTGCATGTCTCAATGGCCACGTGGGCCAACTCCTGGGAAGAGTTGACTGTTGGAAATCACACACACTCCACCCTCCTGAAACGTCTTCATGAGCACAAACGTCACTCACAGAAACCCCTAAGAGGCAGGTAAACAGCCAAATGTCAAATATGCCAATTCTTCAGTTACCTGGTACCCTTGGAAAAAATGTCATTCAACATCAAAGTTACCAAGAAAGCATATACATGGATGTATATATACAAATGGTCCAAATGCAATGGTGGGTAAGACTGCAGACACCTTTGCACAGACCAAGGCAGTAACACTAAACTGTACCAGTGGTTATCGTAGTCTTCACCTCACACACTCACCAAAGGAAAAAAAGGCCAGTTTCACTTGAGAATGCCCTTGATGAAGTAGTAAAGACTATTAATTTTATTAAATCTTTACCCCTGAGTACACATCTTGTTAATATTCTGTGTGATAAAATGAGAAGCAATTCAACGGCCACCTTGAGGAAAAGCACTTAAGCATTTAAGTCAATTATCAGAGTTGTAAGCTAAACTAGCCAGTTTTTTCACGGAATACCATTTTTACCTGAAAGAACAAAAGAAAAACTATGGTTATTCAGACTTGCATATGTGTTGATTTTTGAGAAAATGTTTGACAAAATGAGCCTGTTACTTCAAATATTTACTGCCAATGATAAAATTCCAGTTTTCACCTAGAAGCTAGAACTCTGGAAAACTCATATCTGCCAACATAACCTTGAAGCTTCCCAATAATTAAAAGACTTTTCTGATGAGATCAGTGGTGAATCAAATGTAATTTTAGACAGACAAAATATGTCAACATCTGGAAGATCTGCCTAACTTTAGTAAACCATTATTTTCCAAACGAGCAAGGTATGATGTTACGAAATCTTAAACGGGTGAAACATCCACTCAAAGTACAACCAGATCAATGAATTTTAATGTAACAGAATAAATGGTTTCAGATTCCACATTGCAACTAACCTTTAATAAACTACCACCGGCCAAGTTTTGGTATAGTATCAAAGAATACCCGTGTTAATTAATATTATGTAAAAAAGGTTATAAGAAAAATACTCCTAATCCCACACTAACGTTATACTCAATGGTAAATGGCGGAAAGCTTTTCCTCTAAGATCCAGAACAAGACAAGGATGCCCACTCTCACGACTCCTATTCAATATAGTACTGAAAGTCCTAGCCAGAGCAGTAAGGCAAGGAAAACAAATAAAAGGCATTGAAATTGGAAAGAAAGAAGTAAAATTGGCTCCATTCGCAGATGACATGATTTTATATATAGAAAACCCTTAAGACTCCACCAAAAAAATGTTAGAAATAATCAACAAATTCAGTAAAGTTACAGGATACAATATTAACATGCAAAAAATCAGCAGCATTTCTACAGACTAACAATGAATTATGCGAAAAAGAAATAAAGAAAATCATCCCATTTACAATAGCATCAAAAACAAAATACTTAGAAATAATTTTAACCAAGGAGAAATAATTTTAACCAAAAACTATAAAACACTGATGAAAGAAATCAAAGAAGACACAAATAAATGGACAGGTATTCCATGTTCATGGATTGGAAGAATTAATATTGTCAAAATATCCATACTACCTAAAGTCATCTACAAATTCAATGCAATCTCTATCAAGATTCCAATGATATTTTTTACAGATATAGAAAAAACAATCCTAAAATTTATACAAAACCACAAATGATCCCAAATAGCCAAAGCAATTCTGAGAAAGAACAAAGCTGGAGCCATCACACCTCCTGATTTCAAACTTGATTATCAAGCTATAGCAATCAAAACAGCATGGTACTGACATAAAAACAAACACAGAGAGCAACAGAACAGAGCCCCAAAATAAACCCATGCATATACAGTCAACTAATTGACAAGGCAGCCAAGAATACTCAATGGAGAAAAAAGTCTCTTCAATAAATGGTGCTGGGAAAAGTGGATATTCACATGTAAAAGAATCAAACTAGACCCCTATCTTACACCATTCACAAAAATTAACTTGAAATAGATTAAAGACTTAAATGTAAGACCCGAAACCATAAAACTTCTAGAAGAAAACATAGGAAAAAAGCTCCTTGACATGGGTCTTGGCAATGATTTTTTGGCTATGACATCTAAAGCACAAGCAACAAAAGATAAACAGGACTATATCAAACTAAAATCTTCTTTAGTGAAAAAGAAATGATCGACAAAATGAAAAGACAGCCTACGCAATGGGAGAAAATATTTGCAAATCATATACCTGATAAGGGGTTAATATCCAAAATATATAAAGAACTGATACAACTCTACAGCAAAAAAAATAAATAACCCAATTTAAAAATGGGCAAAGAACCTAAAAAGACATTTTTCCAAAGAAGATATACAAATAGCCAACAGGTACATGCAAAGGTGTTCAAGACCACTAATCATTAGGGAAATGCAAATCAAAACCACCTGTTAGAATGGCAATCATCAAAAGACAAGAGATAACAAATGCCGGTAAGGATATAAAGAAAAGGGAAACCTTGTGCACTACTGGTGGGATTGTAAATTGGTGAAGCCACTATGGAAAACAGTATGGAGGTTCCACAAAGAATTAAAAATAAAACTACCATATGATCCAGCAATTCCATTTCTGGGTATACATCCAAAGGAAATGAAAACACTACGTCAAAGAGATATCTACACCCCATGTTCACAGCAGCATTATTTACAATAGCCAAGACATGGAAGCAATCTAAGTCAACCTAAGTGTCCACTGACAGATGAACGGATATCGTGGTATATATGAATATTATTCAGCCATAAAAAAGAAGGAAATCGTGCCATTTGTGACAACATGGATGGACCACGAGGGCATTATGCTAAGTGAAATAAGTCAGACAGAGAAAGACAAATACTGTATGATCTCAGTTATGTGTGGAATCTAAAACAAACAAACTCATAGCAAAAGAGATCAGATCTGTGGTTACCAGAGCGAGGATGGAGGTGGGGGAATCGTAGGAAGGTGGTCAAAAGGCGGAAACTTCCAGTTACAAGACAAACAAGTCCTGGGGCTGTAGTGTACAGCATGATGACTAAAGTTAACACTGCTGTACGGTACATTTGAAAGTTGCTAAGAGAGTAATTCCTAAAAGTTCTCATCACAAGGAAAGAAAACATTTTTTCTTCTTTTTGTATCTATATAAGATGACGAGTTTTAAACTAAACTTATTGTGGTAATCATTTTACAATATATGTAAGTCAGGTCATTATGCTGTATACTTTAAACTTATACAGTGCTGTATGTCAATTATATATCAACAAAATGGAAAAAATAAATAAATAAAATTTTAACAAGTTAAAAAAAGAAAAATATTCCTTCCTTTTCCAACTACATCTGTGTAAGGCTGGTTTTTCTTCATATACTTCAACCAAAGCAACATATCACAAAAGATTGACTACAGAAGCACATATGAGATTCCAGCTGCCTTCTATTAACCAGATAGTAAAGACGTAATAAATTTAAAACAATGCTACTCTTCTCACCAAATTTTTTGTTTTGGAAATTTCAGTTATTTTTTTATTAAAAATGTTATTTATGTTAGTAACATATAATGGATCTGTTATAAAGTTATTTTAAAATAATTTATTTTTTAAATTATCAATTTTAATTTCTAATATGATAAATATCTATACACAAAATCTCTCTGGAGTGCTCAACAATGTTTTTATTGAGATATTAATTCACACACCATGAAATTCAACTCTTAAAAATTCAGTGGTTTTTCGTATATTCACAAGATTGTACAACCATCAGCGTTATCCACTTCCAGAACATTTTCATCATCCTAAAAAGAAATTCCATACCCATTAGCAGTCACTGCTATTCTCCCTTCTCCCCATCCCCTGGGAACCAACAACCTACTTCCTGTCTCTATGGATTTGTCTATTCTAGATATTTCATACGAATGGCATCATACTATATGTGGCCCTTTGTGACTGACTTCTTCCACCCAGCACAATGTTTTCAAGGGTCATCCATGTTGTAGCACGTGTCAGTACTTCACTACTTTTTATGGTTAAATAATATTCCATGTGTATAGATATATCACATTTTGTTTATCCATTCATCCACTGATGGACATTTGGGTTGTTTCTACTTTTTGGCTATTATAAATAATGCTGTTATGAACATTTGTGTACAAGTTTTTTGTGTGTGTGAGATCAGCCCTGTGCTAACCTCTGCCAATCCTCCTCTTTTTTTTTTTTTTTTTTTTGCTGAGGAAGACGGGCAAGACTGTTGCCCATCTTCCTCCACTTTAGATGGGATGCCGCCACAGCATGGCCCACCAAGCAGTGCATCGGTGCCCACCCGGGATCCGAACCGGCAAACCCCGGGCCACTGCAGCGGAGTGCGTGCACTTAACCGCCTGCACCACTGGGCCGGGCCCTGTGTACAAGTTTTTGTATGAACATATGTTTTCAATTCTCAATTCTCTTCAGCATATACCTAGGAGTGGAACTGCTGGGTCATATGGTAACTCTATGTTTAACTTTTTGAGGAACTGCCAAACTGTTTTCCACAGTGGCTGCACCATTTTACATTCCCACCAACAATGTACGCGAGTTTCGATATTTTTTAACAGTGTAAATGGGATCCTGAGACCAAAAAATTTGAGAACTGCTATGCTAGTCTGAGGGGATACTGAGAGAAAAGACAGTCCCTGTCCTCAATGAGGTCATAATGCACACCACAGCTCAGACGTGGAGAGACAGACTCAAAATCACCCCTTAGGGCTTCTGAGATACAGTACAGGGAGCAGCTTTCCTGCCCCCGGCCCACTCCCAAGTATGGAGCAGTTCTCCTTTTGGTTTCTTCCCCGCCATTGGTGTCTGAGGTTCTGACACCATTATGGCCCCACCGCTCTGTTCTCTCATCTCCCCTTTACTGTCATCCTCAGTGTCTCATCTCCCCCTGTCTCTGCTGTGCTCCTTTTGTTGTTAATGCCGTGCAGTGGATTCCAGCTCTGGGTACCCTGTGGACAGCAGAGGGAACCCTGCCCAGTCTCTCTGTGCCATCCTCTCCACTTCTGGCACTACATCAAACAATGCTCCACTGCTATTCATACAGTTTCCATGGCCAATGTTTTGGGAAGTGGGTGGCAAGGCCCTTCTTCCTCGTCTGTCTCAGTCTGGGAGCTCCACTGACACCTGTCCACCATGGGTGCCCCTGCTGGTACTGGAAATACTGAGGGCAGAGCTTTCAGCATCCCAGCAACATGCAGTCACCACAGTGTGACAGCCACAGACGGCTGGCTTCTGTGCTCCTTAGCTTTCCATAAAAGACTGCCTGCTACAGACCTCAACCGGCAGACAGAGCCCTTCACCTTCTGTGCTTATTACGCTCCTCCCTCTCCACGCACCTGTCACAGTTAGAGAACTTGTTTCTTCACCTACAAATACAACTTCTCTCAACTACTTGTAAGTTTCAGTGCTGCTCCAGAATTCCAAGGATAGATTCTCTGTAACCAAAGTTTTACAATATTTATTACATCTGTGAAGCAGCAAAAACTAAGGCCCAGCCACACTGAAATCAAGTCTCAGGTGATTTTTGGAGAGAACAGTTTTCCCCTGAATTTCAGTACCCTAACAAAATTCAAATACTACTCAATACTTAGAATATTGAAAAACAGTGACCCTTTAGGAGTACAATCACAGAATTAAGAATGTGCTTTACAGTATCACAACCCAAAAGCAAATTTTCTTTATATAAATTCTGGAATAAAAGTATAAAGTATAATACTGGAATAAAAGTATAAAGAAATTACAGAGTTTATGTGGTAGACAGAATAACTATGCCCAAAGATGTCCATATCCTAATCTAGGACTATATTTCCTTTCATGGCAACGGTTGTAGGGACCATGTATTATGAGAGAAGTAAAAAAATGAGGTGTAGGGCTGGCCCTGTGGCTTAGCGGTTAAGTGCGTGCTCTCTGATGCTGGCGGCCCGGGATCGGATTCCGGGCGCACACCGGCGCACCGCTTCTCCAGCCACGCTGAGGCTGCATCCCACATACGGCAACTAGAAGGCTGTGCAACTATGACATACAACTATCTATTGGGGCTTTGGGGGGAAAATAAATAAATAAATCTTTAAAAAAAAAAAAAAAAATGAGGTGTAGTCTAAACGGTGCATATGAGAAATACTGCCAACGTCTAGCAATAATGCAATCCTTTAAGATTTCTACTTTAACGCTAACCTGGAATAAGACAGGGTGGCTAACCATGCAGGCAGTCTTCCATTTTAAGAGGAACTGGGAACTGATGGAAAGCATTATATACTCTAAGTCTAGAGACTAGCTTTGCAAAGACTAGTTGCTTTTCAAATCTATAGTTTGTCATCTTTTTCAAGGCATTTCTGAAGTGATTCCCACTGAATGTACTTAATTGAATTGGCTTTATATGGTGACATAATAAATCATTTACAAAATTTTAAACATCAAGTGGAAATTTAGAAAGGCCCTTCCTCTATAAACTCTATAAAACTGCTCTGAGAAAACGCATTCTTAACTATATGTAGTGTTTCAGCTTCCACTGTGTTGTGCATAGTCTTCTAGAACAGATAAACTTGAATGTTCAACTCAAAAAAAAAAATCTACCTATTGTCTTTTTTTTTCCCAATTACTACAGCACTTTACTTTCCTCACATAAGATGCACTGCTGGGGCCTAATATGCTCACATAACAGTAGAAAACCAGAATTTGTTGTCATCTCTTAAAGAATTGAGAATTGCGTACAGAAAAGGTTTTTGTAAGAACATAAATTTATGTAAGGACGTAAATTAAAAGGATGAATAAATTTTCAGGTGTAAGGATTGCACACACAATTAAAGTCACCAATCAGCAGACTTTAAAATGTCCAGGTGGGCCCAATTAATCACAAGTGTCCTTAAGAGTGAAGAGGGAGGCAGAAGAGGAGTCAGTGACAAGGTGTGAGAAAAATTCAACCCCTCGTTGCTGGCTTTAAAGATGCAGAAAGGGGCCTCAAGTCAAGAAATGTGAGCAACTTCTAGAAGCAGGAAAAGGCAGAGAAATGAGTTCTCCCCTAGAGCCTCCAAAAAGGAACACAGCCCTGACGATGGCTTAATTTCTGCACACTGAGAGCCGTGGCAGACTTCCGACCCACAGTACCATAAAATAATAAGTGTGTGTTGCTGTAAGCCACTAAGTTTGTGGTAATCTGTTATGGCAACAATGGGAAACAAATGCAGTTTAAATCTTTTCTTTTTCCCAACAGTTATACTTTTTTGTGTGTGTGTGTGTGTGAGGAAGATTGGCTCTGAGCTAACATCTGTTGTCAATCCTCCTCTTTTTGCCGAGGAAGATTGGCCCTAGGCTAACATCCATGCCCATCTTCCTCCATGTTATTCGGGACGCCTGCCACAGCATGGCTGATGACCGGTGTGTAGGTCCACGCCCAGCATCCGAACCTGCGAACCCCTGGCCGCCGAAGCGGAGCGCGCGCACTTAACCACTACACCACGGGGCCGGCCCTGACCAGCAATTATACTTTTATGATTCCCCCCTCCCCCACTTTCATCCCCCATTCCATAAGAAAGAGGCACTGACCTAGCCACACTCTTCCCCTTGAGCTTTTCAACTTCCCTTCTTACAGTCTGAGCCCCCATTCTTAAGCCCTTTTTTCTGTCAAATGACAAGCATCAGAGTACCTGCCTGGTACCACTTTGTAACCAGAGTAGACAATATGCTTTTGTCCCAATCTCTTCCATGGCCAATGCCTTCACTCTTCCCTTTTTTGTCAGCATTATCCTTGGCATACTTACCTATTTTTCAGAGACACACATATTAGGACCTCTCATATGCTATGAATATAAACTGTTTGAGAATGCATATCTGACAAACCAAGAAACAGTTTACAAACATCAAGGTTGCATCTCCATTCAGTGGGATACTTTCAATTGGCTCAATTATGAAACAGCTCCCCACCTGCAGCTGCAAAACATCTCAACACAATCTCCTGGTTGAAAGTGACATTTGTCACTAGTCTCTGTCATAAGACATATTTTATAGCACTAAAAATTAATGTGAACTCATTTGCCACAAAGATAGATAAAACCCCATGTGACTGGCTATGGAGACCAACAGAGTACTCTGCTCAAACGTTTATATGGGTTTGTTGAGTTCGCATAGAGCAAGCCTCTTTTCCTGTTTCTCTTTGAGGAGACATTTGTATTCCTACCAAGAAAACGGAAGGATCAGCTACCGAAGAACAACGTCAAATGCATTAAAAACTAATAAGAAAAAAAATTAACCCCATCTTAATATTCCATCTCCATTTTCATAAGCTATATAGGCACGTACACTTCACAGACCTGCCCTACCAGAACTTCTAAGCCTCCACACTTGTTCTGAGAAGGAAAGGGCCAAAAAATAAACCACTCAATATGCTCACAGTCCTGTGGGCAAAAGCAAAGCAGAGGGACTTTAATTGGGGAAACTTTAATTTTACAAGCTGCACCTCTTGCTATAAATGTTATAAATATCTAATTATGTGCTATTTCCGATGAGTTGTCAATCAAAAAAATACAAAATGATACTATCAACCACGTGTACATTACTTTCCTAGAATAAATATTTCCTTCTATGCAATCACCATGCAAAAAAATGAAGCTGTTATTGGCACAGGGGGCTTTAGAAAACAAGTTGACATTGTCCTAAAAGGCATTCACTTGTATAATATACATTGTACTACATACAAAGACACTGGAATGGAAGTACAAAGTAGAACACACCATCCCTGCACTCAATCTAACTGGGGAGGGGAGCACACTGATCCACTCTCCTCTACCCCTCATCATCATCCAGATGTTCAACCACACACTGCTGGGAAGCAAGGAACCCATGAGCAACTGTAGTGAGGTCCACTGAGCACGCACTCTGCACCAGGCCTGGGCCCCACAGCCCTAAAAGGGAGGCTTCATTATCCCCACTTTGTAAATTAACAAAGTGACAGGATGTAACCACCCCAAACCACACCCTGGCAAGAAGCAGAGCCAGGATTCAACTCGAGTTGGCCCGACTCAGGCTTGTCCTCTGACACTTTTATTATATTTTACTATATTTAAAATTATTCCTGGATTTAAAAATCCTTTCAGTTTATAACCTAGCAGAGGAAATAAAAGCATGAATAAAAATAACCATAATTTTAAGCAATGTGTTTCAACCCTACAAGATGAGACACACAGTTAACTCACCCATAAGGAGACAACGGGGGGAGGCGGAGCAGGAAGGGTAATTCCTGGCAAAGCCAGAGCCAGCGTGAGCAAGGACGCACAAACAACCCGGGGAATGTGCAGAGAATGGCAAAGGGGACAGGGTCTGTGAGGCGGACAGTGAGAGGACGGCCTGAGAGAGGGGTTGGAGCATACTTCACGGCCTCTGCTGCCAGGGAAGGCACTGAGACTGGGACCAGAGACTCAGTGAGCCATCTAAAGTTTGTGCAGAGAAGAAGAAAACACAAGACAGACTTCTGGAAGATTAATCTTTGTAGAATCAATTCAAGCTACCCTGAGCACACTGCCAACAACTGAAATTCCTCTCCTACCTGACGGTAAAAAATGAAGCGATGTGAATGCGCTGGCTCCCCTGGCCTTCCATCTTCTCCTCCTTCCTCACTGTCAGGGTTAATGAAATCCCTGGGAGGCCCCCATCCTTTCCCTCCTCCTCCAGGTTGGCTCTTTAAATTATTGTGAATCTTTCCCTCTATAGTGGCTCCATCCTCTGAGCCTTCAAAACACATAAGCATCTCTCATTTGGGAAAAAAAAATAAAACATTTGAAACATCACTTTCAAATTTCACAAATGAGTGGTCTGCCCTCAGTGTTGTACCCTTTGTGGCCTTGAATGTAGCAATTTAGCTTCTGTTCCCATTGAAATCTTTAAGGAATACACCAAACTGCCATCAAGAACTCATCAAATGCACTGGAATTTACTTGGTCTTCATCAATGTGAATACTCAATACTGTTGATCATCCTCTTCATCTTGAAGGTCTTTCCCCTTTTGACTGTTGCGGCTGCCTCTCCCGGTTCCTGTCCTGACTCTCTGACCATCCTTCTCTGTTTTCCGCTCCTCCCCTTGCCTTCGAAACACAGCTACTGCGTTCCCAGGTCCTGTCCTAGGCACTCCATCCTATGCTCAGCTGCCAATGCCCTGGGGATAAATGACAACATCTCTGCCCTGTCCTGATCCTCCTCAGCCCAAGGCCCACATCTAAAGTGTGGGGAGGATGAAATCACCTGTCACCACCTGGTACAGACTTGTTTAGAAAGGCAGGCAGAAGTGAGGCTGTGGAGGGCGTTGCATGTGAGGGAGGGCCAGTGAAAGTCACTGGGGAGGGAAGTGACTTGTTCCAAGTCTGCAGAAGGTCAGCCTGGCAAGACTGTAAAAAAGGGATCTAAATGCAGAGACGGCGGCAAGGAAGACCACTTAGTCCAGCCCTGGGAAATAAAGGCAGGAACTGGCAACAGAGGAGACAGAAAGGAAGAGGAGGTTCTGCGAGAGGCCAAGGTGAAGGAATGAATAAGTATGAGATGTCCAGGTCCCCTCTCACCAATCAGCCAGTCCTGAAACTGGCGTCACATTCCTCCTGCATCCCCGCACTGGGCTGGGCAGTGGTATTACCGACATCATCCATACACAGTCTCCACTTTGCAGGGACACAGGCTAAGTGCTGAAGACAGGAAAAGAAATCCAGCCTTTTTTAAAAAACCTCATAGAACAGCAAGTGAAATAAGCTGCCTAACAGACAACCAACAATGAACAGGGTTCAGGGGCTTCTATCCAAGATCAGATAGGAAATAGCTGACCAAAGGAAAAAAAGCAGCAATAGGGAAAGGATAAAGTACTTCACGGTACCTGGCCAAGTCCCTGGAATAACTGGACAGCAATAAAAACATAGTCGAAGATTCCTAACCATCATCATCCAAGGTCTATAATTAGCCAAGCTTCTAATCACAATGTTTGATTCCGGCTTCACACCTCGCCCGCTTCCAGGCACAGAGCAAATGTACATGAAGGTCCAGGCACACGAGTGGGGGTCACAGACGGTCACTCCCCTCTGTGGGCACACACCCTCAGCAGTGAAAGCGTGGATGCTGTGGGGTCTGTGTGAGCTAAGACTTCAGGGCAAAGCATCAGCGCAATTTACTAAAAATGCATGTTCCCCAGGCCCATCCTTGCAAATTCTAATTTAGAAATCTGTATTTTCAAACAGCCATCCAGGTCATTTTGATGCAGATAAGTGTACAGGTCACACTTTTAAATGTTCTTAAAAGTGGTCTGCAAAGTTTCGAGTTACACAGGTCGGAATTCAAATGTACTTTATTAAGGTATTCGATCATCTCTAATCTAATAAAAATATTGATTTTTCTGAGGTCCAATTTATGAAATACATATGTGATAATGTGCAGAAGCAGAAGAATACTCAAGTACACATTAGTAGGCTTAATCTCAGAAACACATCTCAATTGCAAATTTTCATATACCTCCAGCTCACCTAAGTGTTGGTTCAGCACACTAATAAAAATCCTATGAAAATCTCAGGCTAGATAAACTCCATAGGGGAAAGCCCAATGGGGCAGTTTTCTCAAAAGGGTACATTAAGCCAAGAATTTATTCTCTTAATTTATATTTTCATAATTCTCTCCCATAAAAAATTGATTGGAATTTCTTCTCTGTTTTCTGAAAGCAAGAATCCAAGTTTTCAGGGATTACAGAAACAGTTCTGTTTCTGGCTTGCCAGAGACCACAACTTCCCTAAACTCTGTTGGGCCTTCTATCTTTGGCTTTGCAAATGTGATTAACAACTCTACCCCTCAAACCAAACAATGTTCATGCCCTCAATAGTTTGGCCGATGCCTCTGGCAGGGTGAAATACGGTGCTAAGGAGTCCAAGGTCACAGGCAGGATCTCTGTCCAGGCTCTTTGTCCTGCTCTGGCCCTCTATCCCACTGTCGCCCACCGGGCGGAAGTCAGAACCCACACAGTCGCCAGCACATCATATGCTCTTAACTCATCTTGTCCACAATGCAAGGCCGTCTGCCTGGTAACATATTAGTCCAGACTGCTTTTCATATGTTTGGCACTGGACTACTTCCACAAAGCAAGCTAGGCGGATCTCCATGATGTCAGAGCAGCAGGAAGTTCCTCAAGATAACAGGCAGGCTCCGGCTGCTCCTTCCTGTCCCCAGGCAAAGGCGAAAACACTGAGCGACTTGTGGAGATAACAGTGAGAAGACCTCAGCACTCAGTCAGGGACAGCACACCAGCCTGGAGTCTGCACACCTGCCGGCTCCGCCCGGCTGCTGAGCTTCCCACCAGCCTTGTGACCTCAGAGAGCTCTGAGCCTTGGTGAAGAAGAGTCGAGTAAGATGATCCCTGAGCCCCTCGAGGATCTCAAGTCTATGATTTCAGGACTCTTTCCATCAAACATCTTCTTTAATCCCAACTGAGAAGGGCACTCCCCATGCCCGCGGCAGGCCTGCCCCGACCAGCAGGGCAGTCTGGACCCGGAGAGTGCCACTCAGCCCTTCTCTGGAGAGCATTCAGAAAACGCATGAAATGCAATGTGGACAGTTCCCCCAAACCTGGGAGTGGTCTCCCCAGCAGAGCTCCGCCTACGACAACTGAACAGAGTATAGGAGGACGACCGTGGTCTACTATCCCCGTGAAAATAACAAGCGCATATATATGCACATTTGGCAGCAGATGAAGAGAAGCAAAAAAGTTGAAGACAATTTTATATAAGAAAAACTCAGAATAAAGAAAAGCTTATCGTGTTACCTGGAGAACCAACTGTGGGATTAGAGGGTGGGAACTTTCAGTCCCACCCCTAAGACCTCCAGGGAGGGGAGAGGGGCTGGAGATCGAATCAGTAGCAAACCACCAATGATTTAATCAATCATGCCTATGTAATGAAGCCCCCATAAAAAGCTAACAGGAGAGGGTTCTGAGAGCTTCCAGTTGAACACGTGGAGATACGGGGAGAGTGGCGCGTCGAGAGAGGGCATGGAAGCTCTGCGCCCCTTCCCCCACACCTCGCCCTGTGCATCTCTTCCATCTGGCTGTTCCTGAGTTGTACCTTTCTATAATAAATTAGTAATCTAGAAAAAAAAAAGAAAAAGAAAACAAAAGCTTATCAATTCAAAAAGCTCTTTTTTGGGAAATTAGGAAAAGACTATGACTATTCCATTTCTGTGACAGAGCAGTTTCTGCAAATGAAAAATACAGAGACACAGTCTGCAAATCAGCGCTAGAGATAAGGATGGAAACCTGAAGCCCAGAAACTGTACAAGACCCACCCAAGGTCATGCGGCTGAAGACTGAGCGGTGGTCACACCAGGCCTCGGATTTCTGGCTAGGTGTTTTTCCCCTACAGAGCTGCCTTCCCAAATACGCAGTTCTCATCTTTGTTGTGATGACCTCCAGGCAAGTAGCCTCTGCAGCCTCACCTGTAATTAATTCCAGATTCTATCCTTTCTTACTTTCAAGAGTTTCCTTAGCATGTGCACCTAAAATGACTCTTCTGATAATTTTACCCATTTCCTCATGCTGATAAAAAATAACTAATGGCCTTCCACCTAAGTATTAAGCAAGCACTTTAAACCAGCATCTATACTCCAAAGTTTTAAAAAGGGTGTGGGAGAGGGAGGACATGTGCGTGACTATGTTTTGTACCTCATTACTCGGGAGATGGGAAAAATTAGAGGTTCCCTGAGAGGAGGTTTTGTTAAATGAAATCTTTTACTTCTGGTAATTCAGTCATGCTTAGGAAAATTACTTTCAAACTGCAGACCTGTGAAGGTGTCCAGGGAAAACACACATTTAACAGGTGTGCCCTCAGGACCCTGCGCACCCCCCGGCCCAGGTTACACCATGCGGGGGAGGAGGCGAGACACCTCTAACCACCTCCAGGAAGCCCGCCTCTCAGAACTGCATTCCAGCACACAATCCCAATTAGAATCCCAATGACATTATTCAGGGAAATAGAACAAAGAATCCTAAAATTTATATGGAACAAGAAAGGGCACCAAATAGCCAAAGCAATCCTGAGAAAAAACAAAGCTGGAGGGGGCTGGCCCCGTGTCTTAGCAGTTAAGTGCGTGCGCTCTGCTACTGGTGGTCCAGGTTCCCGGGCATCCCGGGCACGCACCGATGCACTGCTTGTCTGGCCATGCTGAGGCTGCGTCCCACATACAGCAACTAGAAGGATGTGCAGCTATGACATACAACTATCTACTGGGGCTTTGGGGAGAAAAAGGGAAAAAAGGAGAACGATTGGCAATGGATGTTAGCTCAGGGCCGGTCTTCCTCAGCAAAAAAAGGAGGATTGGTATGGATGTTAGCTCAGCACTGATCTTCCTCACAAAAAAAAAAAAAAAAAAAAACAGAACAAAGCTGGAGGCATCACAATCCCTGAGTTCAGAATATACTACAAAGCTATAGTAATCAAAACAGCATGGTACTGGTACAAAAACAGACACACAGATCAATGGAACAGAATTGAGAGCCCAGAAATAAATCCACACATCTACAGACAGTTAATCTTTGACAAAGGAGCCAAAAACATACAATGGAGAAAGGAGAGTCTCTTCAATAAATGGTGTTGTAAAAACTGGACAGCCACATGCAAAAGAACAAAAGCAGACCACTATCTTGCATTATACACAAAAATTAACTCAAAATGGATTAAAGACTTGAATGTAAGACCTGAAACTAAAAAACTCCTAGAAGAAAATATAGGCAGTACACAATTTGACATCGGTCTTAGCAGCATCTTTTCAAATAACATGTCTGACCGGGCAAGAGAAACAGAAGAAAAAGTTAACAAATGGGACTACATCAGACTAAAAAGCTTCTGCGAAGCAAAGGAAATCATGAACAAAACAAAAAGACAACCCATCAACTGAGAGAAAATATGTGCAAATCACCTATCCGACAAGGTATTGATCTCCAAATATACAAAGAACTCATTCAACTCAACAACAAATAAACAAACAACCCAATCAAAAAAATGGGCAGAGGATACGAACAGACATTTTTCCAAAGAAGATATACAGATGGCCAACAGGCACATGAAAAGATATTCAACATCACTAATTATTAGGGAAATGCAAATCAAAACAACAATGAGATATCATCTTACATGGGTCAGAAAAGCTATAATTACCACGACAGAAAACAACAAATGTTGGAGAGGAATTGGAGAAAAGGGAACCCTCAGCACTGCTGGTAGGAACGCAAACCGGTGCAGCCACTATGGAAAACAGTATGGAGATTTCTCAAAAAATTAAAAACAGAAATACCATACAATCCAGCTATCCCACCACTCGGCATTTATCCAAAGAACTTGAAATCTATGATCCAAACAGATCTATGCACCCCTATGTTCACTGCAGCATTATTCACAATAGCCAAGACATGGAAGCAACCCAAGTGTCCCTCAACTGATGAGTGGATAAAGAAGATGTGGTATATATATACATATATATACCCATATACAATGGAATACTACCCAGCCATAAAAAAAGACAAAATCGTCCCATTTGCAACATGGATGGACCTTAAGGGTATGATGTTAAGTGAAATAAGCCAGACAGAGAAAGACAAATACTGCATGATTTCACTCATATGTGGAATATAACAAATACATGGATAAAGAGAACAGATTAGAGGTTACCAGAGGGGAAGGGAGTGGGGGGAGGGTAAAAGAAGTAAAGGGACACATATGTGCAGTGACAAAATTAGACTACTTGGGATGGCCACAATGATGTCTACTCATAAAATGATAAACAATAATGTACACCTAATTTTCACAATGTTATAAACCATTATTATCTCAATCAAGTTACTGGGGAGAAAAAAAAAAGAATTGCATTCCAAAGACGTCTAAACTGTCCCAAGTTTTAAAATGTTTGTTTTATTCTATAAAATCAAGCAGAATGAGCCCATGTTATCTCCCAAGAAATGACCTTTACCTAGTAACATCTTTAATAATTAATATTTATTGTTTATTTTGTACCAAGCACTTTATCTTTTTCTTTCATTTTATCCCCAAAACGATTCAATGAGGTAGATATTCTTATTATCCTCATTTTACACAAGAGGAAATGAGGCTGAAGAAAGGTAAGTAGCAGGCCCAGGCTCTCACAGCCGCACAGCGTGGAGCAGGCACTCTGACCTGCAGCCAGACTGACGAGACCGTGCTCTGGACCTCCAGGTCTTCCCGCCTCTCAGGGATGACTTTAAGAATAACAGCAGCCAACAACACTGGGAAATATCCCTGTCTTCAGAGAGGAAACCTGATTTCTCTGTTTTTTACCTCCCCCTCCAACATATCCTACTCACTAATACCCAATGAATCACCTAAAAACTCCAACTCCATCACATCACTACCCCGCTAAGAAACCTTCCTTGCTGCCTAGAAACCAAGGCTCAAATTCCCTAGCTGTCCACGTGGCCTCAGCCAACTTCCCCAGGCTTCTCTCTTCACTTCTATAGGAACCTGTACATTGGCCAGAATTAATTACTCTCTGAAATACTTCGAATTCACTTTTTTCAAGTAATAGTTACTGAGTGCCTACCACATACCACTTATTCCATTACTAATAGTCGAGCATCGACTAGCAGTGGCACCGGGTTAGACGCCAAGGTACTGGTAAACAGGATGGACTTGGCCTCTGCCCTCACCTAGCTGAGAGGCAAGCCTTCTTCAGGTCACCACCCAGGCCTGGAGAGCTCATTCTCTCCTCTGCATCAAACTCCAACTGGGCTCCAAGGTTCAGCTTGAGCTCTCCCCTCCTACTGATCTGCCCCAAGTCTTCCTCCTCCAACGTGGGTCACGTGGCCTGCAGCACTCACACACCATCACCCAGTGGTGCCTCTGCCCTTCCTCAACAGCTACATTAAACTCGGAGAGGGACATAAAGCATGCACAGCGCCAGGCTCTCAACAGCTGCTCCATAAACATTCATCCAGTGGCCTCTTCCACCTTCTTATATAATAAAGACGTCTTGTTTTGTGACTTTCCATTGTCTATCTTATTTCCCACATAAATTCTCTATTCTCTGATACGCAAGTAATGTCAGTCCCATCCATATACAGCCCTACATTTTGCATATGTTTGGTACTTACTGAAAGAAAAAAATCTTTCCACCATCCATTCTAAAGTTTGAGGATTTTGTCTCCCGGCTAGCAGTCATACACCGCCCCAGGTTAATGTTTTAGTATAGGCCCATTTCCACCACGATTTTAAAATTATTACTTAAAAAAAAATGCCGGGGGCCGGTCCCGTGGCTTAGTGGTTGAGCACACGTGCTCCGCTGCTGGCGGCCCAAGTTCAGATCCCGGGCGTGCACTGACGCACCACTTCTCCGGCCATGCTGAGGCCGCGTCCCCCATACAGCAACTAGAAGGATGTGCAACGATGACATACAACTATCTACTGGGGCTTTGGGGAAAAAAAGGAGGAGGATTGGCAATAGATGTTAGTTCAGAGCCGGTCTTCCTCAGCAAAAAGAGGAGGATTAGCATGGATGTTAGCTCAGGGCTGATCTTCCTCACCAAAAAAAAAAAAAAAAAAAAAAATGCCGGCAGGGGCTGGCACAGTGGCATAATGGTTAAGTTCACACACTCCGCACTTCAGCAGCCCGGGGTTCACGGGTTTGGTTCCTGGGTGCAGCCCTGCACACCGCTCATCAAGCCATCCTGGGGCGGCATCCCACATACAAAATAGAGGAAGATGGGCACAGATGTTAGCTCAGGGACAATCTTCCTCAAGCAAAAAGAGGAAGATTGGCAAGAGATGTTAGCTCAGGGCCAATCTTCCTCACCAAAAAAAAAAAAATTGCAAGCAAATAAGCATATGAAAATATGCTCCACATTTTATGTCATCAGGGAAATGCAAATTAAAACAACAATAAGATACCACTATGTACCTATTAGAATGGCTAAAATCTGAACACTGACACCACCAAATGCTGGTGAGGACGTGGAACAAGAGGAACTCTCACTCATTGCTGGTGGGAATGCAAAATGGTACAGCCACTTTGGAAGACAATTTGGTGATTTCTTACAAAACTAAACATACTCTTACCATATGACCCAGCAACTGCACTCTTTGGTATTCACCCAAAGGAGCTGAAAACTTATGTCCACACAAAAACTTGCACGTAGATTTTTACAGCACTTTTATCCATAATTACCAGAACTTAGAGGCAACCAAGATATCCTTCAGTAGGTGAATGGATAAATTGTGGTGCATTCAGAAAATGGAATATTATTCAGTGCTAAAAAGAAATGAGCTATGAAGCCAGCAAAAGACAGGGAGGAAGCTTAAATGCATATTAGTAAGTGAAAGAATCCAATCTGAAAAGGCTACATACTGTCTGATTCCAACTATATGACATTCTGGAAAAGACAGTAACAAGATGAGTGGTTGCCAGGAGCTGGGGTGGAGGTGAGGAACGAAGAGGAGGAGCAGAGGACTTTTAGGGCAGTGAAAATACTCTACATGACATAGTAATGACGAATACATGTCATTATACATCTGCCAAACCCACTGACTGTACACCACCAAAAGGGAACCCTAAGGTCAACTAGGGACCTGAGTGATGACGACGTGTCGATGCAGGTTCATCAATGGTAACAAACGGACCACCCTGGTGGGGAATGTTAATAATGGGGGTGCCTACCCATGCGTGGGGACAGGAGGTTTATGAGAAATCTCTGTACTCTTCTCTTAATTTTGCTGTGAACCTAAAATTGCTCCAAAAAGTTGTCTTTAAAAATAAAAATAAACAAAAAATAACGCAGGCCATTTCTTTCAAGAAGGCTCCGAACTTGAGATCCTTTTCAAAACTAAGACAAGGCAGCATCCTAACAAAAGTGTGACAGAAAAAAAGGCCCCTTTTTGCCCCAAGTGTGAAATGAGCCCCCATCGTCAAGGCCGCGCGCGGCAGAAGGCCGGCCGCCGGGAACAACGCACCCCGCGCGCGGGGCCGCGGCGGCAGCGAGGGCGGCAGCCCGACGCGCAGGGCAGGGCCGCCGAGCCCCGCGCCCGCGCTGCCCCGGGCACCCGGCTGCTCCACCGCCACGCGGCGGCCGCGCGCGAGGCCGGCGCAGGGAGCGAGCGGGCCCGAGCTGCCCACAGACCCGCCAAGCGAGCGCCAGCCACGCTCCACGGAGCCCCTGCACGCAGCACCCCCACGCCACCCCAGGAACGCCGCACACCAAACACCTCACACTCAGGGTCACCCGATTTGCCCTGCACAGAGGAGAAAGAATGGACGAGCAAAGACTTGTCAATGTGCGATGCTACCTCAAAGCCGCCTTTGTGTCAACACACCCCTCAAACGCTTCTCACTGCGATGAACAACCTCTCCCAGACGCCGATGTAGAGGATAAACTAGTGCAACCTTGGGGGGCCACGGGGGGCACTTCGGCAGTGTACATTAAACAAAACAAAGTCTAAATATATACTTACCGTTTGACTTAGAAATTCTAATCCTAGGAATTTCCTCAGGAACAAAACAAAGATGTAACCTCAAAACGCACAGACATGATTAGTCTTCAGAGAATTGAATGCAATATAAAAATTGTATGTAATACAAAAAAGGATAAATAGGAGACTAAAGTAAATGACGGCAGAGCCATAAAACAGAATACTGCATAGTGATTAAAAATGAGATAGAAGTGTGTTTACTGACATGGAAAAGTTTATAGGAAAAAAATTAAGTTTTAAAATGGTACCCAAAAGGTACCTCTCACATAAGAAATTCCAAGGGCAAGCAGTCAATATGGTAACACACTGTTTCCAGAGCAAGTCAGTTAAAACTCTTTCGATGGAGATTTTATATCCAATAGCAGACAATTAAGTTACCTTATGAATGTCTGTGTCCATTCCCTTCTTTCACACTGAAACTGGCCCTCAAAGCACACCACTCAAAGGAACCCGCAATGACAGACCTAGATCTGTGCTGTCCAGTAACAGCAGCCGCTAGCCACATACGACTGACTACATTTAAATTCTTTACAATTAAATAAAATTTAAAATCCAGGTCCTTGGTCACACTAGCCACATTTCAAGTGCTCTATTGCCACATGTGGCTGGTGACTACCACTGGACAGGATGGATATGGAACCTTTCCATCATCACAGAAAGCTCTACTTGAGAGCACTGCCCTAGAACCAAAGGAAAAAGGTAGGCTCAGAGGGGATAAATGGAGTTTAACTAATAAAGAATCCAAGTGCAGCCCAAGCTTCCAGGTTAGCGGTCACACTAAGCTACAACATGGCCTATAGAGAACTGCTGAAAGACCTCCAATTCTTTCATCTGTTAATACAGATGTCACTAATAATTTATAATAAACAAAGAACTATATGCATCTAAGTGATAGCCTTTGAGGCTGAAATCTAAAATGTTAAGCCTAGTTCAGTGATACATCCACTGCACAAAGAAACTTCTGTATCATATTTTTCTAAATAAATTCAGAGCCAGTTCATTTCAAAAAAAAAAAAAATCTTAGGGCCGGCCCTGTGGTGTAGCGGTTAAGTTGGCATGCTCCGCTTCAGCAGCCCGGGGTTCGCAGGTTCGGATCCCGGCTGCAGACCAACACAGCGGTCATCAAGCCATGCTGTGGAGGCATCCCACATACAAAGTAGGGGAGGATGGGCACAGATGTTAGCTCAGGGCCGATCCTCATCTAGCAAAAGGAGGAAGATTGGCAACGGATGTTAGCTCATGGCCAAGCTTCCTCACAAAAAAAAAAAAAACGCATTTCTTAAATTTAGATCCAAATCAATATCAAAGTGTTTGATCACTCAGTTTACAAATGAAGCCCCAAATCACACACTGCTTTCCACAAAATAAAAGAATCTAATTTATCCTCAAAAGGCAAATGACTGCCACCATCCCATCAAGAAAGTAACCAGCTAAAATGAAATTCTGTAACATTTTTAGAAAGCCAGTGACCTCGTCTAGATGCCCTTGGTGCATGTATGTATGCAGATCGATATCTGTGCAGGTATCTGGACACACAGATACACAACACAGAAAAAGAGAAATAAGTCCGCATTTACTAAACACACTCGAACACAGCATCTTCATCCTCGTGAGATACATCAACTCTCAGTTTTTCAGGTTAATGAACATGAACAAGGAATTCAATTTTCTAAACAGAAGACAATCTCTCTCCATTCCCTACAACAGACAAATAAATGTCTTCTATCCAGTTTTGTAATACACTCATAATTTTATAGCTGATAAATCAGTCTAATCATTTTTAACTTATTTTGAAATAATTTTCAGATTACAGAAGAACTGTAAAAATAGTTCAGAGTTCCCATATACCCTTCACCCAGCTTCCCCTAAGGTTAACACCTTACACAGCTGTGGTACAATTTTCAAACTAATATAATAACTAAAGATTTTTATTTAGAATAACGATCATTTTCTTTTTACCTAATATTATACTTAACTGGCAATTTCTAAGCATACAAAGATTAATAGGGGCAAAAGAGAACTGACTACCTCAAAACCCCAGGGAAGTGAACCAAAAAACATCTCAATCTGCAATAGGTAATCCAACAGCAGGTAATCTTGACAAGAACAGCATATACATGAGGAAGAATTTTAGCTCTGGTTACTTACTTTTCTGTGGCTTTTTATTTTTGAAGTTCAACATTTTTTCAGTTGCTAGTAAGAAGCACAGAAATGTCTCCTCATTTGTATAGTAGCATAGAAGAAACGAATCTAGGTTTTATTTTAAGATATTAAGGCTGCAGTTAAGAAAGGCAACCATTCTTTGCTACACAAGTCTTTCTATCATTAGGATGAGTTATAAATATGTATATACATTTTTTGTTTTCTAGCTGAGTATCAAATTTATATGACTCTTGCTTTCAATTTCAAATGTCCTCCAGGGAAGATAATCAATGTCCTCCAGGAAAGATAACCTATCTTATTTATACTCCATAAACCTCACCAGCTCAATAAACATTACCAGGTAAGTCTGAGATAGAACTGACTGTTAAATATGAAGCCCAGTGATAAAAATCTTTCACTTGCATTTGGAACTTTCCACCTTCCAAAGCGCTAATGTTCAAAGTTCAACATGATGCAAAATAAATTTAAGTTGACTGACTGTTAAACAAATCCTAATTGGCTAGTTTCAAAAGCATATACCTGATGGTCTTGGAGTTAAATCGGCACTAAGAAAACTCACAACAGAAAATTTCCATATTTGAACAACAAGGGCCCAATTCTCACTTAGAACCATTCCCCAACTCAGATTTATACAGCCTTTGCTTTGGTAGAAGACTGCAATTTGTAAAAGAAGATGGTTTTTAAAACCGCAATAATTATACGAAAATTATAGGCTAATCTATAAAGAACCCCAATTTTTGAAACAAACACTAAAATAGTAGTTGGAAAAAATGAAGTATAAAAACATACAATTCACAAAAGTGAAATGCCTAATAAGCATACTAATAATGTAGGTAATGTTCCAATTAAAGCCGACTTTCACATAAGAATTCAAAATTCTTTAGAAATATGTCATCTCAATATTTTACATTACTATGATAATGAATTCAAATCACCCTAATGGTATATCTGACCCCCCACCACAACGTATTTTTATATTAGTTAAATGCATAACATTATTTTTAACCAATTTAAAAACATATGTCTGGTGGTCAGAAAGCAACCTTCTCGTATATCTATTTACATGTGGGACAAACACGATGTAAAATTCAGCCAATTTTCTATTACTGGTGTTGATGTGGAACAACACTAGCCTGACTAAGGACGGGAATAATGAAGAAGAAACTCTTGTTAAATTTGAGTACTTGAATTTCACCCCTGCTTGCTTGCCTCTTCTCTTGTTCAGATGGATGGTGAATTATGGGCTAAAAGACCAGAAGTCAGGTGAGAAATGAGATCAAAGGATCCAAATCACCAAGAGCTGCTGTCAACACACATTCTCATCAAGTAAATTGACTATAAATCTGGATCTTTCCACCATCTCTTTGACACTAATCTGGGGATGAGAACATTCAGATCTTTTCAAAACATTACTAGAATTAGAAAATTACATTCTCAACAAGAATATATTAAAATGAATTTTGGAAAAACTAATTATCACTTAACATTGAGAAAGACTGTATAAACCTGTCTAAATCCCAGTCTTACCCTCTCCTTCCTCCAAGCCCATTCTTCCTCCTCACCTATCCCATTTCTATTCACCACAACAGCACTGGTCATGTCTCCAGGACTCAGGATCAACGCTGGGCCGGCCCTCTCTCACACACCTTCAAGCACAAAATCATACTGCTGCTCCACTCACTCGTTCAGCAACAATTTCATACCTCCTCACTGTCAGGCGCGGCGGAATAGAGACTTGTTTAAAAGCCTTCGCTCGGGCCAGCCCGGTGGCTTAGCGGTTGAGTGCGCGCTCCGCTACTGGCGGCCCAGGTTCGGATCCCGGGCGCACACTGACGCACCGCTTGTCCGGCCATGCTGAGGCCGCGTCCCACATACAGCAACTAGAAGGATGTGCAACATCACATACAACTATCTACTGGAGTTTTGGGGGGTGGGGAGGAAGGAGGAGGATTGGCAATAGATGTTAGCTCAGAGCTGGTCTTCCTCAGCAAAAAGAGGAGGATTAGCATGGATGTTAGCTCAGGGCTGATCTTCCTCACAAAAAAAAAAAGCCTTTGCTCTGGCTGATTGAGTGGTCTTAGCACACTCGCAACGTCCGAGTGGGGACGGGGTGAGACAGCAGCAGGGCGGCTTCTGCACCCCCCTTTCCAATCCCACAGCCCCACACACAGACTTTCTCACTGAACCAGTGCAACCCCACCGGCTCCAGTCTTCTCCCATCCCATCTAGGTCTCACATCTCCAAAATACTACTCTTCCTGGGGCCGCTTCGCTCAGGCGAGCCTCCTACCCAAAACCCGGACCCTCCCTGACTTGGCATTCAGGACCCTACACCACATGAACTCATTAGGCTGCAACAGGCCAAGACTTGTCCCGACTATTCCACCCTCTTCTCTGAGTAAACTGACCCATTCACCATGACCCAAATAAACCCTGCACTTTCCCACCTCTAGGCCTTTCCTACTGTCATTCCCTCTCTGCCTGAAAGGTCTTCTCTGTTCTTCTAGTCAAAAGAACTACCCACCAAAAAGACCCAGCCCAGCCCACCTCTTTCATGAAGCTGCCCCAGATCACCCAGGCCAAGAGCCATCTCTCCCACCTCTGACATCTTACAGCATGTCCTCTTTCTGGTTTGATTTTAGTACCTACTTCTGTAACAACTAACACAGTACTTATCACATGCTGCCTTAAATGATAACGTGTATACTTCTCATCTTCACAATTAGAATTTACTGACCTAGAAGTCAGAGGCCATGTCTTGTATATCTTTGTAATACTTACATACTTAATACAATGTGGTCCCCAGTAGATGCTCAATATTTTTTCTAGTTAATTAATGAAGATTCCAGTGAGCAGAATGTCAATTCTCAAACCTACATTACAAGTCACTCACATATACCTAAAAAATAACATCCAGTATTTTTTTTATTTCTGCCTACTCAATATGTATCAAAAGTTTCATTCCTTTGTCTCAAAAAATTGTCTTTTAGAAATGTATCCTAAGGAAATACCCCAAAAACACGCAAACAAAATATTGTCATATTATTGTTTATGAGTTAAAAAAAAAGGAAAAACCTAAAGGACAAAATCCAAATCTAAGAACTCAATTAACACTAGTATAATTAGTATTGTCATGTTAGATTATTTAGAAGTATTAATTATTTAACTAATACTGGGTCTCTTATTATAAAAGAGAAAAAGGAAGTTACAAAGTCATAGTTACAGTGTGATCCCAATTTGAAAGAAAAAGACATTCACATGTATGTATATAAATACATATATCTGAGAGAAAACAAATCGATGAATAAACACCTGCATTTCGGTAATTTCCCACCACACAGGATTGCTTTCTGATCTACAGACCTGTATTTTTTAAAAGATACACATTTTATATATATGTATATATATAAACAGACCATTAAGGTGTTTTTTTTTTTTTTCTGGAATATAATTAAACATTTCTAGAATATATACAACATGTTAAGCATTTGCTAACTGCTAAGTATATAAAGAGCAAAAAAAGATATGGTCCATTTCTTTAAAATTAAAGTGTTCTTATATTTGTTCATATTAATATAAAAATACAAGTGTAAAATATTAAAAACAAGCCCTGCTCTGCATGGTGGGATTATAGGTGATTTTTTTCTATATACTTTTCTAAATTTTCTACAATGAATATATTGCTTCTATAATCAAGGAGGGAAATAAACATTGCCTTTAAAAATAAAATCATTCATTTTGGCCTCATAAAGATAAATATGATATGGCAATCCAGCTTCTTGATCAATTTTATTCATATCACACTTAAGAATATGTGACAACACAGATTCATCACAAAAAATTAAGTTTCAAAGCACAGATATCCTTCCAGTAATTCCATTTCTGGTTACAGACCCCAAAGAATCAAAAGCAAGGACTCAGATGTGTATACACCCATGTTCACAGCAGCATTATTCACAGTAGCTAAAATGTGGAAGCATCTCAAATGTCTATCAACAGATAAATGGATAAATAAAATGTAGTATATACACATGCAATGGAATATTATTCAATCTTAAAAAGGAAATTCTGATACATGCTACAACATGGATGAACCATGAAGACATTACATTAAGTGAAATAAGCCAGTCACAAAAGACAAATGTTTTATGATTTCACGTATATGAAGTATCTAGAGAAGTCAAATTCATAGAGACAGAAAGCAGTAAAGTGGTCGCTAGGGGCTGGGGGGGTCGGTGGGGGGAATTTCAGTTTGGGAAGATGAAAAAGTTCTGGAGTTGGATGGTGGTGATGGCTGCACAACAATGTGAATATACCTAATGGCTCTGAACTGCATATTTAAAAATGGTAAATTTTATGTTATATATAGTTTACCACAATAAAAAAAAAAAAACAGCTGTCTACAACGAGACAATGTCTGCAGAAGTCCAGTGGCTCTGGATCTATCAAGCACGGCCTGACCTAGGACTCTCAAACCAATGCCGTCTCTGAGTTTAGGGGGGATAAAAAGAGTAGGGCAGACAGAAACAAGGCCCCAGAGCAACCTGACTCCCACAACAGCCAATTACAGACCAGATCTGCAGACAGGCGGGACAGCACAATGGGGAGTAGAACAGCGAGGTGAGCAACAGGCAGAGGCGACGTGACTGTTTTTGTGTGGAGGTATCAATCACGGGAGAACGGCCCCACCACGGTGCCCCAGCGACCCTGCCCTTATCCAAACAGGCCAAGCTGGCAACACCTGAACCACCGTCTTGGAGGAGTACCTTACAACCCGCCAGGAACACAAGAGGAGCTGCTAGGAGGCTATCTCAGTCCGTCTGGGCTGCCATAATAAAACACCACAGGCTGGGTAGATCATAAAACACCAGAAATTTATTTCTCACAGTTCTAGAAGCTGGAAGCCTGAGACCAGGATGCCAGCACCGTGGGGTGAGAGCCCTCTTCTGGGCTGCAGACTTCTCACTGTATCCTCACGTAGCAGAAGGCGCTAGGGATCTTTCCAGAGTCTCTTGAACAAGGTACTAATCCCATCCATGAGGGCTCCCCCTCACGACTTAAGAACCTCCCAAAGACCCCACCTTCTAATACCATCACACTGGGCTCTAGGATTTCAACATACGAAGGGGAGGCACAAACAGTGCGACCATAGCAAAGGCCATCTCCCATTCCCCTCCCTATTTCTCTGGTGGCTGTCGTGAGACAAGTTCTCATTGCCTCCTGGGTTCTGGCCAAGTATGGGCTTTCCGCACATTGCTCCGCCCCCGCCCCAAATATAGCTCCAGAATATAAACCCACTTAGCTGCAGTCTAGATTTGGCTTCTTGGCAACAGGGTATCCCATGACTCACATAGTTATCGGCCTCCTGTATTTCGGTGTCACCCTTTTTGTTATGTTGAACAAGGATGACAAGAAGCTGGCACCTCTGGCTTATTCTTCTTTCCTCTGTCTGGGTAGGTAATCAACCACCTAAATCTAAAAGTGGTTTGTTGTATCTTTACGGGTCAAATAGTCAGGGTTCGGCCTTGCCTTGTCTTGTGTGTGAGCTCAACAAGAAGCAGTCACAAATGGCGCCAAGTTCTCAGACAGACTACTGCTACTAACCAAACGGTATTCTTTACCTGTGAGCAGAATAAAGAAGACTGTTACCTGCCCAAATTCACCTTTCCAACTTCGCTTGTTCTTATATGCAGTACAGTCTTGTCTTCCTCCACTAAACCCACAATCCTTGAGAGCAGGCAGTGCTCTCAACTTCTACTCTCCTTGATAACTCTTCCAGCTCCAGGTAGGATGCTTTACGCACTGGCAGTACTCAGTAAATCCTGCTGACCATCTCACCAACATTATTTTGTCCCTGAACTATAAGCAGGTAAGCTGCTGCTCCCTGAGTTCACAGAAACAGCAAACAGAATCATGTGAGGAAAAAAAGAGAGAGAGACCTGTTTAAGGTCACATTTTCAGGCATCATGATTGGCTACTGATGTTACTGTGATGTTCTGTAAAGGAAAATATGACATCCATATTTCTTAAGGGGGAAGAAAGTACTCATTCCTGCCAGAAATTAAGGAAGTGCTCAAGGAATGAGGAGGACATATCTAGAGAACACAGCTTAAGAAGGAACCAGTCTGAAGAGGCTTCCACCAACCAAATCTGGGATAATCTGAGCAACAAAAAAATAAGAACAGATTACAACTCACTGAATAAAATAAGAATCCATGAGTCCATATTGATAAATATATAAATGGGGAGAAGGAAGAGCCCTTCCATACAGTAGAATGCCTACTAAAAAATACTGAAGGAGTTAAAAAGTCATCAATGGATACTGCAACTAATGCGTGACAGTTTGATAAGAAATAGAATACTTACAGGCTCAATCTCCTCACAAATGACTTACTAATTATTACTAATTAAAGCTACATGACACTGCAGAAACCTGGCTGATCCCACACCCTAACCAAGTGATAAGTGAACATCACCAATGCTGGGGCAAACAGGAGCATGTGCCTCTTGATACGATGCACCACTTCTGTGGTATTCTGTCAAAAATGCATATTCTGACTCTAAACAAGAGAAAACATCTGAGAAACCCAAACTGAGAGATATTGTACAAAATAACTGGCCTGTGCTCTTTAAAAATGCCAAGGTCAAGAAATACAAAGAAATGTTTATTAGATGATAAATGAATGCAGTATCTCTATTTGTTTCAGTGTTTACTGAGCACCTACTGTGTGCCAAGTACTGTTCTACGTAATGGAGACACCATGGTGGGCAAGACGGACACAGTCCCATCCTCGTGGAACATATTCTCTGGTGGGGGTGGGGGCATACACCAAACAGGCAAACAAGGTAAAGTGACAGAGTGGGGCTGGAGTGGCGGCGGGAGGGTTCCCCTCCCTGGATTGTGGACCTCAGGAAAACACCCGAGAAGGTGACCCAGGATGCCCAGGAGCCAGCCAGGTGACCACCTTTGGGAGGAGCACGCGAGGCAGAGAGAGCAACGAGTGCAGAGACCCTGAGACAGGGCACGCTGGGTAGTCTGAGAGACACCCAGGAGCTCTTGTGGCTGGAGTTACAACATGAGAAAGGAGGTCTGTGTGGCGGCAGGGGACAAACACCGAGGACCGTGGGCCAGGGGAGGAGTCTGTGTTTAACCACACGGGAGCCTAGCAGGGGTGATAAGCAGGGCAGTGACATAATCATCTCCACATCTGTTAAGGGGAGAAAGACAGGATCCTAAGAAAGAACAGATTGAAGACAATAAATCACAAGAAGCAATTAGTAAGAAGAAGCTAGAGAAACGTGCTGCAGCTTCCCAGAGGTCTCTGCAGCTGCAATCCACAGTCTTCTCCCCTACCAGATTCTAACAGAAGACAGCAGCATTATCACCAAATCTAAATCTACAATAATGGAGTATTGTGTGAGGGATATGTTAGGTTAAATAATGGGAGGAGACTTTTCAAAGGAGCACCACCCACAAACCTTGCTGAAATGAGAGGACCCACCACAGCAGAAGCACTCTTCCGGTCCCCACAACCACCCTGCCCCCACATGACCTGCCCTGCCTCCCCCACCCATTCACACCACCAGCTTCCCCCCAGGGCCCCGAGGGCTGTTAACAGAGCTGTCCACCACATGGCAGATGCCCACAGACCACTCTGCCAGTCTCAACTTCTAACCAACAAAACAATATCTTAAGATGCATAAGCTTAAGTATTTATCACATACTAATCTGCCTTAATTGCTGCTACTAATGGACTGCTCAAATCAAACTCCAAAACAAAACTCAAAACTAACCAACTGACTTATCTACAAAGCAAAAGGAAAAATACCTCCAGGAAAGGCTTTCAGTTTCTATCTTTATAACACAAAATTTCTCACAGCTAAGTCAAAGTGTATCATTTAAAAATGCTATGGAAGTAAACAAGCATGCAAAAGTGTCAATAAAAAACTTCTTTGCATCTTTATAATGTATTGTAATCAATTAAAGCCAAAAGCACAGTGTCAATGAAGACACTAAATGGGCAGTTTTAGAACAGAAATGCTAATTTCATTTTAAGTTACATAAGCTGCTAAAAAATAAAATCTAAGATAGGAAAGTTGACAGATGTTCACAGCATAAGAACATGTTTTTAAAAGTGGATAAACCTGGAATTTATAAGGGGCAAGTTCAGAAAGAAAGAAAAACAGTATCTTTAATAACCGGTAAGTTTTCCGGCTTTCATGTTAACAAAAGTCTCAAAGATACTATTTAAAATTTCTTAATAAATGACCAAGCTTTTCCACTAAGGTTCTTCTTTTCAAAAGTGTTTGCTAACTTATCCCCAACTTGAATTTTACCCAAATTAATTCACTTTAGGTCTACTATATTTGGGAATTCCTTTCACAAAAACTGAAATATGGATTTTAAAAATACATACATGAGAAAATGATTTCCAAGTGCCCTTCTCTGAATTTGCTTCCTCCAAACATTCACCACCCAGCTCCAGCCTCACCCCTTGTATCCTCCCCCACAACAAACAGCGGTAAGGCCTCTGCAGTCACGTCCATACCCTCACCGTGACCTTCACCTTGACTTTCCCCTGCCACAGCTGGTGGGACACCTTCACAGGGGGAGCCATCCCATTAGTTGTGCTGAGTGAACTCAGTCCTTTCTCTGGGATCTGGAACACTGAGATTCTAGCCAGTCTTTGTGGTCTAGAACTGAGGACAGTGGGGTAGCCATTGGCCACCATGAATATAGAGAAAGAATGAATGAAAGCTACTTGATAAAGAAAATAAAGATTTATGGGAAAATTAATTTGAGACATAGAGAAAGATAAGACCAACTAAGACTGACAAGAGAATTTAAAATACTGAAAGAGATAACTTCATCAGTTCCTACAGGCTGTCCACCTCTCAACTCCAACCCCTTGTGAGACTCAGGTATGCTCCTCGCCCTGGCTTTCCACGATACTTTCTTGTGTACTTCTAATAACTCCTCCCTCCCCACTCCTCGCCCAATTTGCTCAAGACAGTTTTAGTGGACTTCTGCTACACACAACCAAAAGAATCTTAATTAATGCTTGTGGTAGACAGCCCCCAAAATATCTCCGGGCATTCACACTCTTGTGTAATACCAATCCCCTTGAGTGTGGGTGGGATTTCAGCGACTTGATTCTAACAAACAGCAATGATGGAATGTCACTTCTGAACTTAGGTTATAAAAAGGCTGTGGCTTCCATCTTGGGGGTCTCTCTTGCTCTCTTCAGATCACTGGCACTGGGGGAAGCCAGCTGCCATGCTGTGAGCCGCTCTATGGAGGGGCGGGCATGGCAAGGAACTGATGTCTAAAGCCAACAACGAGCAAGCACCTGACGCCTGCACCGGCCTCGTGAATGCGCTTGGAAGTGGCTTCTCTCATAGTTGAGCCTTGAGCGGGCTATAGCCCCAGCTGACAGCCCAACTGCAATCTCCTGAGAGACCCTGGGCCAGCGGTGGAGAGACAATAAATACTGCTGTTCTAAGCTACTAAATTTTGGGGTAATGTTACACAGCTTGATAACTAATACAATTCTCTACAACACAACTCTCACTCAGATTAACATCATGTAAAAAAATAACATTAATATGGGTCAAGATGAATTTCTTCTTGGGAACATTGAACCTTGCTGTGAGAACTGATGTGCACCATTGGAAATGCCCTGACTCACATCAGATCTGCTCTCAGACTGCAAACCGCCATGAACCAGCCATGTGATGCTGAGGGGCACCCTCACAGCAGCTCAGTTGCTTACCTGTAAGGTAAGGATCTCTACGGCCCCTGATGGTGCGAATGTTCTGTGTGATTCTATGAAGGCTGTTTTCTCATACTCAACAAAAAGAGCATACTGCTTTCACAGTTCTGAAGACATCTATTCTGTCTTCCACGCTACAATTTTCCGTAATCATTTTCCAGAATCCAGAGTATATGCAAATACACAGGAAACTGCTCTGCAATGCACATCCATCCATTATGAAATCTTTCAGAACAAATATTCTCCTAGTGAGCATAATTCATTAAATAAGATGTTTGGGGACTAAGCTGCCCACAAGTTCAACATTACCTACTGAATTCAAAATGAACCTGTCCCAATCCACCCACGATCCTTTGGAAGCAGAGTTTCCCTCTGTCTGTGGCACCCTTTCCTGCCTCTTCACTCCCACTCCGCTTACCCTCGCCATCAAACGGTCTTGGCAAAGCCTTCCCTGACCACCAGCCCTCACCACCCAGGACAGAGGTAATCATTCTGGCCTCTCTTCTATTTCTGTATATGGTACTGTAATCAATTATTTGCATATCTGTCTCCCTTAATAGATCATTAGGTCCTTATGGGCAAAGTCCAGGTTATATTGATCTTTGCATTCCCAGCATCCAGCAGGGAGCCTGGAACTTAGTACTTGGATCGACCAATGTTTGTTGACCTGCTAAGAATTGAAACAAACTCCTAAGGGGGCATCAAATCCCCACGCTTGTAGAAAATGCCCCCCTCCTCAGGTCCAGCATATCTGTAAACTGCCTACAGTAGCCTATAGTAGTCACGGCTCTGAGCCTAATCATCACGGACACCACTAATTCACCCCTAAAGTGATGGAGAACAGACATCTCTCAGCAACACTCGCCTACTGAAGTCCATTTTCTCTCCAACTTCTGCTTCTCTGTGGTCAAAGGGAACAGATTCTAGAAACACTTCCACAAAGGGAATTTACCACTTGCTAGAAATGTTAGTTTAAAAGGAAAGGAATCCCCTAACTTTTCAGCCTGTCTAGTTCCTTACAGTGTTAGCACTCTGCTTCTATGGCTTCTTTGTCTACAGCAAGAATTCCAAACTACAGAACTGTCACCACTTTTGAACTACAGAAAAAAAAAAGATAGCTTTGTGATCAGTTTTCAGTCACAGCCACCCAACACACCGACCACCATCAACATTAACAGTCATGTGCAAGTAAAAATGGTAACAGAGACAGGTATTCTAGATAGACTTTAATGGAATAACACAAGTGAAATGAAGGCCAAAACATCATATACCAAGCATCTTATAACAATACCTGATATTAGATAAATTATTTACACACACAGAAGCAAAGAGAACAACACAGCTAACACAGATCTCAGTGATCACTCCCACCACTGGCTGGCCACATAGAACCACCAAACTGGATAAGGGGAAATGGCTCCATAAATTGTTAGGCTGAAGACATCCAAGAGGAGCACTGGTCTTTAATAAGAGAATATGATTTCATTATTATAATATTACCACATTATCAAATTATGATTCTATGATTTCTAAAGAGTCTACATTTGAAAATCAGCTCAAGGAACTAAAGAATATATTTAACTTGGATAAGGCTAGACCTTCCCTGAGAGACCTCTTATTTCACGGAAACTGGAATATACTAGGCTTGGTTAAACTTCAGATTCACTCTAAATCAATACTTAAGGTCACCTGGGAGGACCTCAGAATACAAAAAGAAGAGGGAGAAAATAACCAAGGTCTGGCTGCTTCTGCATAGCCTGACTTGACCTGACCAGTTTATCTCCCGTGTCAGTTCCAGATTTGCCACATGAACAAGGAGAGGCTCATTCTTATAACTCCAAATCATGCTACTAAATGGCTCTGCATACACTGACAGACAACCCCAGAAAGAGTCACGGTACCGGTCACTCAGTCTTCCCACCTTCCTACCGGGAGCCTTTTTAATCCTGTGGTAAAGGCCCAGGTAGCCCAGTTACCTTCTGCGCTCTGTAAGGAGGGTGTTGAACACCACCTCTCTAATGAATAGCTGTACTTTTATAATGGTAACGCTTCCTAACAAACGATGCGTGCTACGTGGGCATTCCAAGCGTTGACTATACACTTGCAAACCTCAAGCTTTTGGAAAACATCTTCAGCTTAAGAATCACTTCCATTTGTACCTATACAGATACTTTCACATCTAAGACACTGACACATTTGGTCCAAATATTCTTAGAGGCAATGTTTAATTGTCAGGAATACATCACAGCATTTTTTGGAGCTTTCTTCACCTGGGCAAGCTACAAATCAAGACTTAAATTTCTAAACCTCAATTTCAAGAAACCCACACTGCCATTTCCTTATTCCAGCAGTGCGTGCTCAAGAAAGTGACTCTTGAAATCAAATAATTTAAATGGGTTCATCCCAAAATATTTTTTCCTTAAGAGTGTAACAATGCAACACAGATGCAACACACAGAGGGGCTTCTTCCCCCAAAATTTTCTACAAAAGATGTCCTTGAATACCAGAGCCCTGAATCAAACATCCATTCTGTTCACTGCATACCTCAGCAGGTTGTCAAGCTGTAGCTGATGAAATTTCACAAGGTCCACAAAAATACAACATGGCACTGAGCACTCAAACCACGCCATGAACCTCTTAACCCACCCATCAATGCACTACTTATCCTGACTGATGCTAACTTTGCAGAGACAAGGAGTTTACCAAATATAATCAAAATATATTTAATAACTTCTCCCTTTCTGCCCACCAAGGACAGAAGCATCCATCCACAGAAAAGAACTTGCTTATAAAATGTGTTAAACGCTACATTCACAGTTCTGCAACATACAGTCCTTATTACACATGAACTCCCATGCCAAGTCTTTCCTCTTCATCCTCCTCAGAGTCAGAAGGTCTATAATCAGAGGTGTCCAAAATAGAAATGACTTGCATTTCACCAACCAACTAAGATTTCTGCAAGGTTCACAAAACAAACTGGCAAGGATGTAATTGCAGTTGCTAACAATTATCTTCAGTGTATTCCAGCTGTACTGCTCTCAGTGCCAGGGGCCAGCTGACAAGCCAAGCTGATGCATCTGTGCCGAGCACGGCATTCACATCTATCACACCGAATGAAGCCCACTGTATGTCCTAAGTAGGGGATAAAGAGCACAAACAATGACCCAGGAATCAGAATTACATATCCTAGGTAATGCATCTACAGAGTAATGAAGCCAGGTTGAGGTAGTTTTTTATGAAAGTAGTATAAACAAGGGAGACGAGAAACTTAGCCCAGAGATGTTACCACTGCCCAAACATTTTAGAACTCCCTTTTTAGACCTGCCTTTCAATCCAATTTTCGAGCCCTACTGAAAAACAAAAAACAAAACGAAAGTTTTCTTTACTTTCTATACAAAATCAAAACTAACGTATAGAATGTCAATATTCTGACAAAGGTGAATAAGAAAAGATTTCAAGGTTTTCCACCACAGTATTTAAAAGCGACCTTCTGGCAAGGCAACAGAGATGCCCAGAGTGTAGGAATTTGGAGCTGACCAATCCCTGAGATGACCTCTTTATCAGAGTCACCAAGAGACCTTTCAGGCAAAATCTTGCTGATCTGAGGAATCTGCCAATTCGTGTGCTGTCAAACTGACAACACTCAATTTTAGCTTTAGCACATCCCTTTTCTCCAAGCTGGCAGATAGCAAAAAAAAAAAGCCCCTAGAAGAAGTAAGGGAAGAAAGCCATAGGAAACAGATTCAAACATCATAAGTGACCGAGAAAGGGAAAGGAGAGCAAGTTAGCTGTCTTCCGAGCTCTCTGCAACTGTGCATCTAGCCCGTTAGACTCTTTCTGGAAAGAAACGGGCAAAAACAGCCCTCAATACTTGCTTAGGGCTGCTTGAGCTCATTTTTCAGCTCATCAATTATCCTTATTTAAAGCAGTGTTTTAATACAATAAAGCACATTTATGCATGCCTCAAAACCTTATTCTTTGAAAAAGAAAAACAAGTCCTGGCTTCAGCTTCCATCTAAGGGCACATGCTGACATTCCCAGGAGTGTGGCTCCCATGACACAGCCAGCAAACTGCCTGGGTGGGCTCTGTTACCCCCAGGAGTCAGGGAAAGCCTTTTCAAATCCTCATCCCACTGCTCACTGCATGGCATCACGATGCAACCTTGGAAAGATGCAACCCAGAAGAGCAATAAATGCTAGAAAGAGGAGTATTTCTATTCCAAATTCTACTCCAGCAAGCTTCCCATTCAAGGGTCACAGAGCTCTGTACAACCTCATCCCACCCAGCTCTAAAATTCCAGTTATCCTTCTGGTTCCTGAATACTGCACTGATGTACTGATGATATCAGGATGAGCCCCGCGGGCTTCTAGCTTCTCTGGCTATGGAAAGTTCAAACACAGTTTGCTGTAGATCTTGGAACATATTTCATATTCAATACAAGAAAATCAACATGTGTGCTATGTTCATAACGACATACATTCATCTAGTACTTTTTGGTTTATTAAGCATTTTAGCCTCATTTTGATCCTCATTTTAGGTACATCAGGGCACAAGGCAAGGCAATATGTTTAAGGACATTTTTTTTAAGCAGAGAGGAGAGTGAGGCTCAGCAGGACGGAGGTCCCACAGGAAAGGCAGAGCCACATCTGGAAGACAGGTCTCCTGACTCCTGGGCTCCTGCTCTTCACCCTCCACTGCACCTCACAGAGCTAGAGGCACATCCTGCAAACCCCAAGGTGAGCCACCCTGAATTGACCCTCCATGAACCTCTCCCTTCTCCTTCAGGAAAGGTAGGCTAGAATAAGGCCAGGTCGCAGAGCAAAGAGAGGAAACGGTCTCTTGACCAAGACTCTGAGCAACAAAGTACTCAACACTTCAAGATGACGCACAACACTGCAGGGAATGTGAACACTCTCCCTCCTTCCAGCCATGAGCTTAAAATGGTAATGAAAGCAGGAGAGGCTGACATCAACTGCTGGTACCAGGGACTTACCCTGCTGCCTCAATGTTGAATCATGAAAGCACTCATACTTTGAAGTATGACAGGTATGATATTGTCAATAGTGCTCTTGTCAAAAATACCAAACCCTGCTTCCTTAAAGTAAGCCCAACACGACACGCTTGGTGCCGAATCTCTCTCCCTGAGAGATGAAAACAGAATTTCAAAGCCACCCACACGGCTTGCCTCTCGGTATTGTTTTCCTTTTGGTTCTGCCCTTTCCTGGATAGGAATGGATTTGATTTCTGTGTTAGTTTCACCTAGCCAGAAACGTGAAAGCAATTCATCTCCTTAAGATGATAGACAATCAGCTTTGCAGAAAAGGGTGAGAAAGTCTACCATTCCACAAAATTATTTAATCTTCACTCCTCTCAAAAAGCAGGCAGAAAAGTGAAAATCCTAATCACAACATATTGCTGGCCAGGAGCTTACTGGCAGTGACTATGTCTCTTAAAGCCGGCGAGCCAGGCTCGGGGAGGGTGGGATTCTAGACACAGATCCTCCCTCATCAGCTGCCACAGGGCAGCTGAGCTGGGAGCTCTAGAAAGTGACAGCGGAGTGACACCCCAACTCTGCCACTAACCGGTTGTGGAACGTGAGCAAATTTCTTAACCTTTAAGGCTCAATCTCTTCTCCTGTAAAATGGGGATAACAATGTGAAGATTAAAAAAGATAATATAGGTCAAGTAACGGGCACAGTACTCAGCCCGAAGTTAACACTCAGTAAATCCTGCTACCGCTGTCCACGATCTGCGTGACCTGGGCAGGAGACTGTACCTCGCCAAGATTCAGCTTCCTTATCCGTAAACTGAGGTGTGGGAGCAAATGACCCCCCGATTCTAAATATGAGAGGAAAGGAAGATAAGGCAGAGGAGAGGAGGTCATGGCCTCACCATCCAAGCTCTGGAGGATGGCGCTCTCAGCAAACCTTTAAGTGCACCTCGCTACTCTGCTAACAGGCAGTCGGTCCATGCTCGGTCCGAGTGTCTTCACGAATCTTGCAGGCAGCATGGCTAAAAATTCTTAGCCTGCAATGAAAGTCCATAGGCATGGTTTTGCCCATCAGGCTGAAAATGTTAAAATGGGATGGAGACTCAAGAAAAAGAACGCCGAAGAGACGAGGTTAACTAGGTTATAGATACCCAAAGAAACCAAGAGCAGTAATTCAAGCTACTACTACAACAGGCATTTAGATTTTAAATTGCTCCTCTGTCTCCCTACCCTTGTAAAAGAGTGTACTCTTTCCAGTCATCCTTCCCCTACCCAGGAGGAGCCCCTAGGCTGCTGCTTCTCTGGATATGGGAAGTGCAAACACCGTTTCCTGTATAATCCAGTTTATTTCAGGAAAATCAACATGAGTGGCTAGGTTCATAATTGCATATGTTCATCTAGTAGTTTGGGGATTATTAAGCATTTTAGCCTCATTTTGATCCTTAAGGAAGTAAGGCCATGGCTCAAGCCATTCATCTGAAGAGACAAGGAAAAAAGACCAAACATCACATAGTTACAGATTTCCACTAGCCGTGGTTTCCTTTCAGTTTGGGTGTGTTTTTTTTTTTCTTTTGTTATGCTTTAAAGCTTTCTTAAGTTTCATTTTCAAGACTTCAATCTATCTTCCACCTCTCAGGTTAAAATGCAAACAAAACCAAAAGTTTCACATCCACTCGACTTTCATTAATTACAAGTCTTGTTCATTCTCTACCTCCTCCTGCTTCGTCTCATTCAATAAATACACATGATGATGCTGACTCCAATGTCCTTAAGCAGCTGGGTTCGCCTGTTCACTCAACAAACATTTACAGAGTGTCTTTAAGGTATCAGGCACTATTCTAGATACTTGGCTTCTTCAATAAACAAAACAAAAAATATTCTATTGGAACTTACATGCTAGTAACTATAAACAGTTATTATTATATATGTATATACTAATATAGTATATTATAGGTGATATGGAATAAAGAAACAGCATTGCAGAAAATGCATACTAGGATTGCTGAGGGGGCAGCAGGAGAGATGTTAAATGGGGCAACTGGGAAGGCCTCACTGAAAAGGTGACACTTGAACCAAAACTGAAGGCGGTGAGGGAGTTAGCCCAGAGGATACACGAAGAAGAGCACTCCAGGCAGAGGGACAGAGCAAAGGCCCTGGGGTGAGAGCATATCTAGTGTGTTCAAGGAACAGCCTCAAAGGACGCCAGTGTGGCTGGAATGAGCTAGTGAGTGGGTGAGTGGGGAGGGCAGGCAGATCACAAAGGGCCCTGGAGTCCACCAGAAGGACTCCACTGTGGAAGCTCACTATAAGGCTTTCTCACTCAATGTGAACTAAGGAGTCACTGCAGTTTTTGAGCAGAGGAGTGACGTGTTCAAGTTTTTAAAAGGATCTCCCCGCAGCTGCTGTGTTGAGAAGAGACTGCAGTGGGCAGGGTAGACGCAGGGAGAGCAGTGAGGCTGGCAGAGACGACGGCTGCTGAGATCAGAAGGGCAGCAGGACAGGTTGTAGGAAGTGGTCAGACTCTGGATCTAGTCTGAACGTAGAGAGTCACGCTTTTCTAGCGGATTGGACACGGGATGAGGGAGAAATTGGGTTGCCAAGGACGACGGCTGATCTACAAAAGAAGAAGTTGCTATCAATCATTTTGAGACAAAACCCCAAACTGACACTACGGTACACGTTACAGATATCCCTATTTATTTGGTCTCATCGAATCTTAAATTCTCTTTAGTCCATCTCTCTTTTTCTCCTCCCACAGAAACAATCTAATCAGGGCAGTCAGCCTGTTGCGGATAGCGAAGTTCCTTCTCAGAGAAACTACAGATATGACCGCAGTGACAAACACCCTACCCCAGAAGCAGCCCCAGACTAGTTAACGTTTGATGGCTAGTCAAGCAACAACAGTTTCCATTTATCATTTACTGGCTGTATGACTTTGGGCAAGTCATTTCTCCTCTCTCTGCCTCATTCCTTTGTCTTAAAGTAAGGATACTACTACTCGTAGGGTTATTGTGAGTACTAAATGAAGAGATATCCAGCACCAAGAGCAGCAGCTGGCACAGAGTGGACAATATATAAGGGCTGCAACTGTTACTATCATCGCTGTTAAATGCTTTTGTTACTTCTCAATCTTGGAATGATTTTATGAGAAATAATACCTGGGGAGCTGAGGAGTCTAATATAAATCTTAAAAACATGAACAACCTAACACTAAGGTACCCTAAGTACAAAGACAGGGCAAGTTGCCAGTAGGTGTCATGGAAGCCTAACTGCCCTAGCTCAGTCATGGAAATTCTACAGAACAAACATCACCCACTGTGTGTCTGGGCATGAAACACGGCTACATACCTCATGTCTCTGTGATTTTAACAAACTGACCTATCACGATTCAGGAAAGAGTAGCATCAACACAGACATTTTAACTCTGTCCTTGATTATGAGCCTCTGAGTGCAGAAGAACAGAACAGCCTCTTGAGGAGGCATGTACATTGGAGGCAGGTGAGGTAAAGGATAACTTACTTGCCAATTAGACTGAAAAGGTATAAGTTGAGAAAAATATCTCATATAGTGAAATCTACTACTGAAAACTGCTTCTCTGACCTTTCAATTCTAGTTGTCTGGGATGTTTTCCAGGATACAAGAAAGATGGTATTTGAGCACTTCAGCTTTTGTTACAGACTAGAATCAAGAATCAAGGATTCTTGAGATGTAGTTTGAAAATGTTTACTAATCATCTAACAATCAAAATAACTCAGAAATTAAAATATAGATATATATCTATATACTATTTAAACAAATCTGTTCGCTTCTCCCAGCCTGACACTGAATGAATTTCCACCGACAATGTCCCTGAACAACAGGTAACACTTCCAAGACATACCCAGCTAGTGATTCTCAACCCTGGCTGTATCCTACCTGGAGAGCTTTAAACATACTAATGCCAAGGCCTAGCCCTAGATTTCTGGTCTAATTGAAACCAACGTTGAGAATTGCTGGATGGGTAAATCCTAGAAGAGTTACTTAACGAATTTGGGAGAGAGAGAGAGAAAACATTCCTTGAATGGTGAATCAGTATTTCCAGGTTTAAACTAGCATTCATCTGAACTGGGTTCTGGGGTGAAAGGATACTACAGCCTAGATTAGAAATCCTCTTAACCTGCCCTATAGTCTCTTTAACTATCCTGCATCTCCAAAACAAGAGTTGGTAGACTTCCAAATGTTTTCTCAAAAATGATTGATGACCAAAACTTAGATTTCTTTCAAATGAAAGAACACACAATACTATTCTATTTTTCTCTGGCAAAATCCTTCTAATCCTTAGTGCCATACAGCTGGTTACAATTACTTTTTTTTCCCTGTTTTCTTACTATAGTCAATAACATCCTGCAGCCTGGCTCTAAGAAATGTGATGCTTCCTTTTCGTATTTTTTAAATCCAGTATTTAAACCTAAAGCCTCTACCCAGTATTCATGCCCAACATAAAGGAGAAATTATTTTCAAATGTTTTTGCCTGTCAACATTGTATAGGACTGGGTAATGGCTTTCTATAATAACCTCATTTATTCATGCATTCTTTTAAAATACTATACTTAAGTCTTTTTTATATGCTAGACACTTCTTTCAGGTGCTTGGAACTACAGCAGTGATCAAAACAGATCTGGCCTTAATATCCTTCTAGATGCCTTTAAGTGCATGAATTTAAAAATAAAGCATGGCTGTAGTTCAAAAACATCTAAAGAGTAGGTTAAGATAATGGAAGTCTAAAATAACAACACTAGAAAAGTCATACCAAACCATAACTTACTAAGCGCCTACTACAAACCAAATGTTGTGTCAGTCTCTTCATATATGGTACTCATTTAATAAAGGTGCTGTCCTATAGAGATACAATTACTATTCAGAAGAAATTAAAGGAGGCCAAACAATGAAAAAACTCTTTCCTTTAGTAGAGTTTAAATTTGGCTTTCCACCTAAAGTCAGAGGAAATGCTCCATCCTAAAGTTAACAACAATGAATTATGATCAAGTTGTGTCAATGCATTCATACGACATTCAGGTTAGTTCAATTACATCAACTGTGAGAAGATTTGGGGGTTACAAAAAGAAAAATCAAGTTGTCATAAAAATATATTTCCAATTTCAAATTTTTTAAAGTTGGGAATTATGTAAACTGTATTTCAGGCATGATGCATAAACTACCCATCTGTAGATATTCAGTCACGTAGCTTATTGATATAACAGTACTAATAAAGATACTCTAAGACCAATAAAGTAAATAAACATTACTAGGTGCAGTGATCAGTCCGTTAAGTTCCTTTACAAACACTAGTCCGAACCAAAAGTCACTCAGCTCAGAAATTCACAGGACTGTAATTCGGTTCTAAGCAAAAACGAGGTGACTCAACCAAAAGCTGTCTCCAAACCATTCTGATAATACTCTAAAGAAATTTTTTAAAAGCATTCAGGTGAGGCTATTTGCCTCCAATCTCTCAACCTCCCAAAAATCCTTTTTTTTTTTTTCGTTTTTAACGGAAATGGGGGTGGAGGACAGCCAAGTGGGGTCAATTTGTAAGTTTCCGGGGCGCTGACACAGGCCAACCCTGCTCTCCAACTCTAGGTAGAGACTGTGATTCCAAAATGGGAATTCGCTCCTCAGTTATGCCAAGGATAATCCATCCCCTTTGCCTTTTAAAGGGCAGACTAGCTCACCCTTCTCGCGCATAACTCGGCTGTGGCTGTGATCAGATAAACAGAGCCTGGAACCGGGACCCCGGCCGCCCCCGCCCCGGCGCCGGCCACTCGCCCCGTCCCCTCCGACCCTCACCCGCGGTTCTCCCGGGCCGCCGGCCGGCCGAGTCCCCCCGCCGCTCCCTCGGGGGTCCAAGCCAGGGGCCAGGGGCGGCCGGGGGCCGAGCGCCCCGGGACGGGGCCGGAGCCGGCTGAGAAAGCGAAAGAGCCGGGCCGGGGCGCGGGGTCAGGAGGGCGCGGCGGCCCCGGCCCGCCCGCCCGCGCTCACCGTCGATGTTCTCCCGGTCGCTGATGTGCTGCAGGTTGCAGCCCGTGTCCTCGCGGCTCAGGTCCGTGTCGGCCCGGTAGGACTCCAGCCGGGAGTGGGCATTCCTGCGGAGCTTGGGGCTGGACGACACGCAGCACGAGGTAGTGTTCCCCATCTTCGGCGGCCCCCGGCTCCAGCGGCGCTCGCCTTCCTCCGCGGCCGGGCGCGGGGCGCGGGCGGCGGGGGCGTGGAGGGGAGGCCCGCCCGCCCGCCCGCCGCCGCGGGAGGGGCGGAAGCCGCGGCCGGCCCCGGGTCAGCAGCGGCGGCGGCGGCGGGGCCTCGCCATGGGCGGCGGCGGCGGCGGCGATGAGCGGGCGGCGGCCCTGGCTCCCTCGGCCTCCGCGCGCCCGCCCTGCCCGGGGCCTGTCCGCGCGAGGAGCGCCCGGTCCGCGCGAGTGCGGCCGCGAGCCCCGCTCAGCCCGCCGCGGCCATGGCGGGCGGCGCCGCGCAGGCCGCCTCCCCGCGCTTCCCGGCCGGCGCCCGGCCCCGGCGGCGGCGACGCCTCGGTGAGAGGTTCCGGTTCAGGCGGCGGGCGCGGGTCCGCGCGGGCGGGCGGGCGTGGCGCGGCCCTGGGCCCGGCGCGGTGCGGCCGCGAGGATGCTCGCCCTCCCGCCCCGGCGCCGCCCCGCCCCGCCCGGCGCCGCCTCTTCCCGCTGCCCTGGAAGCAGATGGGCGGGCGCCGCGCAGGGGGGCCCGGCGTCTCGGTGCCCTCCCCGGTCTCCGCGGCCACCCCGGCTCGACGCTGTGACGAGAGCGGCGTGCGCCCCGCGCGCGGGGCCGGGGCCGGGGCCGGGGCCGGGGCCGGCGCCGGGCGGCCTGGGGGCGCCGAGCCTCGCCTGCCGCTCCCGGGAGGGGCTGTTTTTTCTTTTTTCTCTTAAACGTTTTAAAGGAAGCCGGACGTTGACTGGGAGTTCTCGCTTCTGCTTTGAGCTTTGCCGAGGACTTGACGGGGCCCTTGTTTTAACCCTGGAGTAAATCTTGGGGCCCTGGGCTCCTGGGATGTCGACTTAGCTGCAGTGTTTTGAGTTCCTTGGAGGTTCATGTGAGGTGGAGACAGGTAACTTAGCGTCAGCTGTCCTTGTTTGCTTTTAAAATGCTGTCGGGGTTGTCGGGCCGGGAGCGGTCTGAACTGAGGCCACTTAACTGAGGGAAAGGACGCGACGGGGCCTGGCTCGTGGGGGATCCTCAGAAAATCGTGGGTTCCCCTTCCCTCCCGACGCCCCCGCGCCCGCCATGCTCGGCCGGGAGGACTGTTGGCTCCCGCCTGCCTTGGGAAGAGTGTAAGGTGGCGGAAACGACCTGTCCCCCCTTTCCACATGGTCACTGAGGGAGTCATGAGGAGGGGCTCTGGGGAGGGGGCGTTTGAACACGACAGACCCGGTACATTCCCCTTAATTGTAAGTATAGGGAAGCTGAGGTCCAGAAAGATGAAGTGCCTTGATGGACCCAAGGCCTCAGGCCTGGTGTGGCGACAGGCGCGGGGAGAAAGGAGTGAGGGAATGGTGTGTGTCGAGCGTCAGCGGTGTGGAGGTGTCTTGCCAGAGGCTTCATACACGGTACTTCCGTTGATTCTTGACATGCCTCCTTTCTGTCACTGTGCTCTCCCTCTGTCCGACGGGAGTGTTTATGCATCTATGAGTCCGTATTTTAACAAGCTCCACGACCTGAACCGCAGTAACGCCCTTCGGTGGGCTAAGTGGTGGGCGTCCTTGAACACAGGTACAGGGCAGCGCAGTGCTGATGCGGACCAGACAGGGGAAACGCGAAGGAAGTTCCCGAGAACTGCGGCCCGGAAGAGGCGGGGAGGTAGCGGACAGACAAAATAATGCGGTCTGTCATTGCTGCAGGGAAGTTTGGTTGGGGCGGAACTGCAAGTCCGGGAATGTGTGGACTCAGATTTTCAGGGCTGCGGTGTGTGGGTAAGATGGCTGAGGAGCCGAGAGGGGTGACCCGATCGTCTGCTCTGATTGCTGTCCTGTAATTTGGGCGCTATAAGCATCCAATCACCGAACATACCTACGCCGGCGCATTGTCATTTTTATTTCATCATAATATTTGTGTTAATGATATAATTTGAAGGGCTTACCGGGAGAGACAGCATGGCACTTGTGGCGGGTCATCGGGCAGTGTTAACTGGAAAGAGCATCTGGAGGTGAGGGAAGACGCGACTGGGGGTAAGGGTAGCCACAGACTTGCCAGAGGAGGGGACCCCCGCTGGTCTGCAGGGACTTTTCTGTCCCCCCACCACACCCACCCCCTCTTTGAAGTTCCTGCCATGTTCCCTTTAGGAATGTACCTGTTGGGTTTTTCAGGAGTGTGACTTTTGTTTTTTTTTTGTTTTTTTTTTTTTTTTAAAGATTTTATTTATTTATTTTTTCCCCCCAAAGCCCCAGTAGATAGTTGTGTGTCATAGCTGCACATCCTTCTAGTTGCTGTATGTGGGACGCGGCCTCAGCATGGCCGGAGAAGCATTGCGTCGGTGCGAGCCCGGGATCCGAACCCGGGTCGCCAGCAGTGGAGCGCACTCACTTAACCACCAAGCCACGGGGCCGGCCCTGGGAGTGTGACTTTTGGTCAACAGGCCTGGGGGGTGGAGATAAGTGCTGAAGCCTCGCCGGTGATTTACCTGGGTGCCAACCCCCCACCCCACCCCACCCCACCCCCTGTACACGTACACACACACTTCAGAGTCCTCCAGGTAGAGATGCGTCCTGCTTGACACACAGTGATATTTTAGGAAAGGCTGCAGAAGCAGTGTGATGCCAGGATGATAATGGACGGTGTCATTTATGGAACACCGGCTAGATGCTGACCATTTCTTAACATCTAATCCTATGCTGTTATCTCCCATTTTACAAATAAAGACACTTTAATTCTGATAATTAAATCCGTCTAAAGTCAGATTACTGAGAAATGGCCTACCTGGGGATTTGAACCTTGGTTCCCATTACAAAGTCTGTGAGGCACCCTCTCAGCTGCCCCCACCGCCAGGTGTCACTGAACAGAGGGGAGCAGGGAAGCAAATTAGAGTAACGAGAGAAGAAATCCACAAATGTTTTGAGTGGAAAAGAGACAAGTGTTGCTTCTCTCCTCTTCTCTTTTCTGTTCTCTTTCTGAGAGACTGCTTAGGACTGGTTCCAGACTTGAAGAAGAGAGGGGAGCCTTTTTATTTCTGTGGGGCCCAGCCCTCCTGACCACAGTGAGTAGATAGGCAGCAAGGTCGAAGAGAGACGTTCCGCAAAAATACCATGTGCATTTAGTCACAGCATCTCCGAGACTGTATCACGTGGAAATGTGAATGCAGGGACCCTTCCTCAGTGTGCATCTAGCCCAGGATTGGGGCTGGTGGGGAGAGGGAAGCTGTCCTCAAAACGGTCAGCCTGCTCAGAAAGACTCAACCTGATCTACTCATACCTCAGCCTGCTCTTTGAGCAGCAAGAAACATCTGGGAATAATTTTCCTTCATCTTTCTTCACAATCACGCTTTGAGATTTTGGTTATTGTAAAGAGGTAAATATGGAACTTGTGCGAACTAGCTAAGGCAGTGCTCTTCAAACTTTTCTTTTTAGCAGTCATAGCTTTTTTTAAAACAAAATTTTCAATGGAATCAAAATATTTAAAACGTATAAGCAATATCAGTATTAATTTATAAGATCTACTTATAGAAACAAATCAATGAGAATAGGCTGCCTTCGGGCCGGCCCCGTGGCTTAGCAGTTGAGTGCGCGCACTTCGCTACTGGCAGCCCAGGTTCAGATCCTGGGCGCGCACCAACGCACCACTTTTCCGGCCATGCTGAGGCCACGTCCCACATACAGCAACTAGAAGGATGTGCAACTATGACGTACAACTATCTACTGGGGCTTTGGGGAAAAAAAAGGAGGAGGATTGGCAATAGATGTTAGCTCAGAGCCGGTCTTCCTCAGCAAAAAGAGGAGGATTAGCATGGATGTTAGCTCAGGGCTGATCTTCCTCACAAAAAAATTTAAAAAAAAGAGAGAATAGGCTGGCTTCATTGAATCAGGGGGAGCATAATCACAGTCTTCCTTCAGCCACACTCATATCCATGAAATATGAATCAGTCATCTGCACATCTCCCTAGAACTCAGAAAACACTGAGCCGTTAACCCAGGACCTGGACCTTTGCTCAAAAGAAGGAAAATGGGGGGCCTGGCTTGGTGGCATAGTGGTTAAGTTCGTACGCTCCGCTTTAGCAGCCTGGGGTTTGCGTGTTCAGATCCTGGGCGCAGACCTACCCACTGCTTGTCAGGCCATGCTGTACCAGGTGTCCCACATAAAGTGGAGAAAGATGGGCACGGATGTTAGCTCAGGGCCAATCTTCCTCCAAAAAAAAAAAGAAGGAAAATGGCTAGAGTTTCAGAAAAACCTACTCAGAGTGCCCTTTCCTCATCACCTGGTAGCCAGTTTCCTGTGTCAGTTACTTAAACACGTGTAGGCAGTTGTGGACTAACCAGGGCCTTTGTGTACCACCAGTGCTCCAGTGCTCTTCCTGCACCCCTCTTATTTTCCTGTGACTCCCCACCAAATGAGGCCTCCCTTTAGTCCTCAGTGTAAGCAGTCCACAGCATAACCAGCTATCGGGGAAGTAGTTACTTTGATAGCCACTTGACCTTGACTAATGTAGGTGATTCACTTATTGATAAAACATTTCTTGAAAGTGTACTGAGCCAGGCACCCTGGGGATACAAAAATGGATAAGAGATAGTTCTCACCCTAGAGAAACTCATAGTCCAGTAAGGTACACAGTCAAAAGATGAGATGATTGGAATAAATAGATGGTATTTATTCCTATGAAGTAAAGAATTATACCCAGAGATTCTGTAGGAATGAAAATTTCCAGAAGCAATTAAAGATGACTGGTAGATTTAAACACCAATGCCAAGTCTTTTGGACCAGAGTAACTGCCAGGAACATTGTGTTGAGAAGGATTCTGAGGTCATGTTCCAGCTCAAGAGGGAAGAACGCTGCCGTGAAGAAGGGAGGAGGAGAAGATGGCACTTGTGGCACACATTTCCTCTCCGTGAGTAAAACCCTCGTTTACAGAATAAATAACGAAAAGGGGGCAGCCACAGTCACTAGGTATCTGGGCGAAGGCCCACTTGGAAACTGTTTTCTCTGTCTCACCACTGAGAATTCACACTTGTCTCCGTGCTAAATAGCCTTAAGTACAATCTCTCTCTTGCCAGACTCCATCTTCTTGATCCCTCCTTGCTTACCAAGAACAGACATGGTAAATGTCTGTGTGGTCTCTGAGAGCTAGGATGTGCCTTTGATAAGGCGAATTCCAGCATCTCACAGGTCAGATTGGGAGAGGCAGCTGCTTCACTACCCAGTGTGTATTCTCCCATCTCCCTTAGTACCGGGCCCTCCATTTTGTGAGGGCCAGCAGTATGCCCACCTCAAAGACTACAGCTGGCCACGTGACTAAGTCTGGCCAATGACATGTGAGCAGAATCTTCCAGGAAAGCTCTCTGAAGAGGCTTCCTCTTTTCTGCTTCTTGGAATGTGGGCAGGGTGGCTGGAATTAGATCTAGCATGCACTTTTGAAAACCAGGTGACCTTAAAGATGGAAGCCATGAACTAAGGTAATGTCTCTGTACTCTTCTTTTACATGAGAAACTTGTATCAACCACTGTTATTTTGAACTACCAAGTTATTGATCTGGCCAGGATTTGATATTATCCTCTGATACAGTTTTATATATTCATGTTGTCAGTTTTCACTGATTGACCCCCAGATAATAGGAACTCCGATCTAGAACCATGGGGTACCCATATATACTTGGTTCCCCATAGTAGAAGCAGGTTGGAATGGGAAGATGCCACAGGCAGGCTCTGAAGCCAAGGTAGGATTTTGGTGGCAAAAGGAAGTTGTTCCTCGAAAAGGAAGATTAGTCCCTATGGAAATTAAAAGAATTAAATGCCTGATACATTATTTTAATACAGATCCTTCAATATTCCCAGAACTAGAGCCAAAGGTTCCTGTGAGAGGAAACCCATGAATATGCCCTGGTCTGTGTGCTGAAGATCCACCCGACCCAGGAAATTGAATCTCCTGGACCCTCTTCATGACTCCTCCACTGACTGGAAAAGGGGTGGGAACACTGTTTCTGCCACCTTAGACTCTTCCCAACACGGGCAAGGAGTCTTTCTACTCCAACATGGCTGGCATTGGTGGTGTTGGCAGGGAATTTACGGAATGTCTCCCACAACCCAGGCATCTTCACCCACCTTTATCTTAGTTAACTGGTCCCAGTTCAGACCCGGTTCCCAACGTGAAAAACCCAACAGCATTTTAAAAGTACAACAAGGATAGCTGATGAGTTGTGTTAACTTATTGCCTCCACCTCACATTTTTAACCTCCAAGGAACCCCAAACACTCTGCAGCTGTACTTCAACATGCAGATAGCCCTGGGGTCCCTGGGAACAGCTAGGTAGATCCTACTTAAGCAGGCAGTCCTGTCTTTAGTCTCTCATGGTTTTTAAAATAAAAACTCCCCTTTGCCTAGCATTCAAGCCACCTTCTGTCCAGCCCATCAGAACTGCTCACAGTGCGCCCTCCAGCCTGCTGTTCTGGCACCTCCCTTTCCTCCTGTCACCCCATCCCTCTGAAGCCCCTTCCTGCACCCCTGCCCCAGCTCCACATGCGTTTAGTCCCGCTTATCCTCCAAGGCCCCGCACAAGCGCCGCTTTCTCTCAGCCCCTCGTGCTGGAGATTGTAAGCTCACACAGATTTTATCTAAAGCCGTTTCTCGCTTCCTACTTTTGTTGTTGTGCATGAATTTGTTTTATCTTACCTGCTACACTGTCAGCTCCTACAGGGCCCCCCTGCCTGCTTCCCTCTGCCACAGCGCCTGGCACCTGGGAGGCACCCAGGACTATTTGTCACCTAAATGAGAGGTTAGACAAGTACCTGAACAGGCTCCTTCTTTTACCCCCTCAGACTTCTGCTAATTTTCTTTCTCTCCTTCCTTTATTTTGAGCAAGAGAAGGACAGAGAGTGAATTGGGGGCAGGGGACGAGGGTTGCTAATGATGATTGTAGAAAGCTAGAGTTTTCACTGATAATGTCTTTTACTATATGCTGAAATATTTGAGAAAATATTTTTCTCTTTATTCTTTGCATTGTGACGCTTTTGAGATTCATAGAGATCTGTTGACAATAAATAGTGTTTATTACCTTTTATGCTTTCTCTCGAATTTAATTAACTAGGAAAACGGCCCCTATGAAATGGAGTTGTACTTCTCAGAGCCTAGTTCTGTGTTGGGAAGAAAAACATTAGAGTGAGCATGTAATTCCTCAAGTTGTCCGCTTCAAAGGAGAGTCAGAATTCCACAGCTTAGGTTGCCATGCTTTATGTCTTTTTTTTTTTAACCTGAAAGCACCCAAAACCAGAAGAAAAATGTATATGCCGTGTATGTGTGTGTGCGCGGGCATGTGTGCACACGCAACGCATACGTGCTAAAAAGCTGTATTTGTTCAGCTGACAAATTTTGCCGGTTTGTCTAAATCAGTGGTTCTCAACCCCAGGGCAATTTGCCTGTGTCTAGAGACATTTTTTATTGTCGCCGCTGGGAAGGGGGTGCTACTGCATCTAGTGGGTAGAAGCCAGAGATGCTGCTAAACATCCTACAGTGCACAGGACAGCCCCCACGATAGGAATTGTACAGCCCGGAACGGCAGTAGTGCTAAGGTTGAGAAACCGTCTAAATCTGCCAGTTATTCACTTCAAATATGTCGTTCATTCTTTCCATCAGAATATATACATCCTTATACATAGCATCTGAAAGAAAATAACAGCAATTACACTCTATCGAGAATTCATTATCTAATTTAGTTTCCACTGAAAACTGTTTAAAAGGAAAAAGTAACACGTGTTTTTGAAAGAAAGAAAAGGTTTTAATTTTAAGTCACTTCTTAAGATTAACTTCCTGCAGAAGGGCTTTTTAGACAATAATTCTGGTTCCAATTTTTCCAAATCACTCTAGAAATATATATATATTATGTGAGCCTGGAAATCTGCCCAGTTGCAGATAAGCAGACCTATAACAGACTTTTCTTTCCTTAATCTAAGTGAGAATAAATCCATTAAGAGTTTAGAAGGCAAAGAGCCTTTGAGAACGTTGTTGAGATGATTGTGCAAGGCACAGACGAAACCACTGCCTTTATTCTATTTAGAGTTAGCGATAATGACATTTCCTTCATATTAGCTCTCATTCAGTGTTTTGTTAATATTTCCCCTTTTGGGGGAGGGTTTCCTTTGACCATTTGATCATTTTCCATATTTTTTTCTTTTACAATAATGGGATCATACTATGTATAAAATTTGATAGCCTCCATTTTTTTCTATATTATCATAAGTACTTTCCCATACCAGTTTACATTTTTAAAAAGTATAATGACTGCAAAATACATCATATAGATGGAACATAATTTATTTAACATTCCCCAATTATTGGACCTTTCATTTGTTTCTTTTCAGTATAATAAAAAACAATTCTAAGATGAGCATTTTTATTTACTGATCTTTTTCTGCATCTGCTTATTTCCATAAAAGGAATTGTTAAAATTGGAATTTCTGAGTCATTTTGACCAGATAGGAACATTTTAAAGTCTCTTGATAAGTGTTGCCATATAGTATTTTAGAAAGTTTATACCATTTACACAAATAATTGTTTCCTTATTGATATTCCAAGCTCAGAGAGGAGCTTTTGGCCATTCTGTGATCTGTAATTGGATAAGTCTCCATCGTCTCTAACAGCATTTTATACATACCTATATCACAGCATTTCTCAATATGTATTATTTTCTACCTGCATTTCTCCAAGGAAACTCTGAAGTGGAAAGCAGAATTTGTCTTATTCTTTATAGCCCCAGAACTGAGAACAGCAATGCCTACCAGACACCCTGCTCCTGAGAACGGGAACACCTTGAAGTGCATCAAGGCACTTCCCAGGTAGATCTCCAGAAGCAGTAACTGTCTCGATCTCAGCTTCCCTGTGGTGGGCCAGAATAATGTTTTGCACACCTAAGAGGGAAGCTGCATACCGTTAGAGAGCTGTATTAATCTAAATCCAGCCCTGACAACTCTTCAACATGTTGTTTTTCCAAGTTCCAGATTGCTTCAGTATGTCCTGTTACCATTTCTATTTTTCGTCTTGTCTAGCAGGTGAACTTACAGTGGATAATACCTGCAGTGTTTCTTCCTGATAATTTCACCTCACCCCAAGATGCTCAGGAGCCTGAGAAGTGACTACGTGACTATTACGAACCTCGTAGGAACTTCTTCCTGTTGCTTGGTTATTATCCTTCTGCATTTTCTGGGGACTTCACCTTGGCACAGTATGTGATACTAAGTGTTAATGAATGTTGGATAGTCACTGTATGATAAATGCCGAGAAAAACAAGGAGTGATGTAAAGAAAGAAGTGAAGATCTCTGTCTGCCTTTAGCCCAGTTCCATTTTTACACCACTCAGCACCAGCCCCAGGGATTGGGGTCTTCTGCATGAAAATAAGATCAATTCCATCACCTCTGACTAGCTCTTCTTGCTGTGGTCCTGGGCTGGAGATAGGCACCTCCCTCACTAGTGTGGCCTGAGGATGCACAGGCCCCCTGTGCTGGTGGTAACACCCTCACTGCCTAACAGGCTGCCTGACATCCCCAGTTGGCCATCCCTTGGGAATAATGCCTTGAAATTTCATTTCTTTTTTGATAAGTGAGATTTGGAATATTCACACGTTAAAATGTTACTGTTCTCGGGCCAGCCCCGTGGCTTAGTGGTTAAGTGTGCACGCTCTGCTACTGGCGGCCCGGGTTAGGAACCCCGGGCGTGCACCGACGCACCGCTTCTCCGGCCATGCTGAGGCCACGTCCCACATACAGCAACTAGAAGGATGTGCAACTATGACATACAACTATCTACTGGGGCTTTGGGGAAAAAAAGGAGGAGGACTGGCAATAGATGTTAGCTCAGAGCCGGTCTTCCTCAGCAAAAAGAGGAGGATTAGCATGGATGTTAGCTCAGGGCTGATCTTCCTCATAAAAAAAAAAAAAAAAGTTACCATTCTCTAATAGCACAGTACAAGTTAGTGTCCCTGATGAGCTGGAAGGATCACCTCTGAAGGCACTAAAGGAATGGTAGAACACCAGGCACGTCTTCACTCGATAAAAAAGGGGCTGGAGGAGAAGGAGCCCTGAGAGAACAAGACCTGCTCTGGGAGGGGTCCAGCGGGAGCCACTGTGGAGGGCCTGGGGCACTCAGAGGAAAACACGGGGCCCCAAGTGGCAGGGAGTCAGGTGAAAAACAGTCACATCTGTGTAGGGAAGACTCATACCTAAGACCTAAGACCCCCACTACCTTACCCTGCTCCCAAAATGTGTAGTTACCACCTTGCCTTGGGATGCTTCTGTGTATAGAGTGCTACACAGGAGAGAGGAGCGGGGTTTGGTCACCAATGTTCCATACTCTAAAGAGACATGTTGTAATGTTGTGAATGGAGTAGAAAAAAGACAAGATTTCTCAGGAAATAAAAACACTTCCACTCTTACTAACAGTTTTATCCACTCACAAATCTGTGTAACTGATTAAAAAGATATTTGAAAAGAATATTAATATTCATAGATGTTATTTTGGCAAAATATGCTAAAAATTACCACTTAATTTATAATAGTTAAAAATTGAATGCAAGCTAAATGCCCATGAAGTGAGGACTAGTTAAGTAAATTCTGCTACATACAATGGAATTTTATGAAGTCACAAAAATAAAGATGTCTATACATCCATACTTATTATTAGAGAAAGCCATAAGATATTGAGAGAAAAGGCAGATTACATAACTGAATGTATCATCTGATCCTACTTAGAAAAACTGTATATCCCTATGAATGTACATGCAAATAGATGTCTTTAGGGATATTCACAAATAGACTGTGTTAATAATGATCATCTTCAAAATGCAAAACTTAGTTGATTTGGTTTTCCTCTGTTGTTGTTTTTTTTTCCTTTAAATCTGTATCTTTCCAAAAGCAATAATGCATTTTCTCTCTCCAAAAAAGAATAGCCTAACTGAGTCCTATTACCTCAAATGCTTTTCTTCCCCCTCTGGTCTTTGTCTAAAACCATTGCCAGCTACAACAAGCAAGAATTGTAAAGAAGAATCCATGCCTATGATAGAACAGCATCCAAGCTGAAGGACACCTCGTCCATGGCTGTAACACCAGGAGACAAATGGAAGCAGTGCTTCTAATGCAGGAAAGTGCAACCTGGAAACTTGGCATTCTGGACAGAATTCTAGCTCTTGGACTAAAAGGCATCAGCTGGTACAACTTCTTGCCTTTGGGTACTGAACGTGTTATCCTCCATTTTATGTAACTCACTATAAAATTAGCTAATTATATGCTGCTACTTAAGCTGAGATACCTTCTGTCCAGTCACTTGGTTTCTGTCTTTTTGAGGGCCATGCCACCTCACTGCCACTCCCTCATCCCCTCTCTCCAGGGCTGTACTCTGAGTAGCTGAGTAGAGGGAACTATGTAAACATTATCTACCTGTGCCTTTTAATTATTAAAACATTTTAAAAGGCAAATCTCCAAACTGCAGACCATTGTCTTCTCCATTGAAAAGTATTTTCCAGGGCCGGCCCCGTGGCTTAGCGGTTAAGTGCGTGCGCTCCGCTGCCGGCGGCCCGGGTTCGGATCCCGGGTGCGCACCGAGGCACCACTCCTCCAGCCATGCTGGGGCCGCGTCCCACATACAGCAACTAGAAGGATGTGCAGCTATGACAGACAACTATGTACTGGGGCTTTGGGGGAAAAATAAATAAATAAAATCTTTAAAAAAAAAAAAAAAAAAAAAAAAGTATTTTCCAGGGGCCGGCCCCGTGGCATAGCTGTTAAGTGCGTGCGCTCCATGACTGGTGACCCGGTTGGGATCCCAGGCACCCACCGACGCACCACTCGTCAGCCCATGCTGTGGCAGCATCCCCCGTGAAGTGGAGGAAGATGGGCACAGATGTTAGCTCAGGACCGGTCTTCCTCAGCAAAAGGAGGAGGATTGGTATGGATGTTAGCTCAAGGCTGATCTTCCTCACAAAAAAAAAGAAAAAGAAAAGCATTTTCCAAAGGTCTAAACTTGAAAGATAACAAAAATTAAGTACATTTGGTGTACAAAGGGAGACTGAAAAAACTAAACCTCAAACCCAGCAAATAAGACTCAATTTCTTTTTTGTGTGTGTGTGTGAGGAAGATCAGCCCTGAGCTAACATCCGATGCCAATCCTCCTCTTTTTGCTGAGGAAGACCGGCCCTGAGCTAACATCCATGCCCATCTTCCTCCAGTTTACATGGGACACCACCACAGCATGGCTTGCCAAGCAGTGCGTCGGTGCGCAACCTGGAGGCGAATCTGCAAACCCCAGGCTGCCCCAGCGAGCGTGCACACTTAACCGCTTGCGCCACCAGGCCGGCCCCTCGATTTCTTTTAAGAAACCTCCACCTAGAAAGAGGACTCCCGCACTGCAGCGCAGAGCCTTGTCCTAAATGAGGTAATGAGAGGCTCGTGGTACCTGCTTTGTAAAGCCGGATGCAGCCTTGTTACTGCCAGCTCCAGAATCCAGGTGTCCCGCTCCTCCGCTACATCATCCACTCAGAAAATCACAGCAGCTGAGCTCTGTGAATTAAACAACATGATTGATCAACACTGATCTGAATTCCTACATTTCTACAAAATTACTAAACATTGAACTAACTTCGATTTGTAATGAAAGCCCTCTACAACAAAATAATTGAATAAATCCCTTTATTCAATGAGTCAATACAGCAGAATTACATCAACAAATACTTGGGTGTCTACTGTGGTCTCAAGGAGCTGAAGAAGCTTGGAAAAGAGTTTGTAAACATGGAAGAGTTTGTAAACAAACTGGGGAGGCTTAATGGGAAACTCATTTATTCAGAGCCAAAAATCCAAGACCAGTAAGGAGTTTTTTTTTAATTATAGAATGCTCTTTTTATGCCTAAAAAAAAAATAAAATAAGGTTGTGAGGTGAATCTGAAGAATAAAAGAAACATCAGACTATATTTAACAATGTTCTTCATAAAGAATATTTTGTTACAGTTTTAATTTTCTGAATAATAGTTGTGTGAGTTGATATATAGTCAACATTTTGAAGGCTACAATGACAACAGCCACTATCACCCCAGTCTCCCTCACGGAACCACTGGGGGAGATTTCAATTTTATGTGTCAACATACCATAAAAATGTAAAGAATTAGCTAAGCTGTATAAATAATAAATTATCTACAAAAGTCTGGGTTTTTTTATTTTTGTGAAGAAGATTGGCCCTGAGCTAACATCTGTTGCCAGTCTTCCTCTATTTTGTATGTGGACGCCACCACAGCATGGCTTGATGAGTGGTGTGTAGGTCGGTGCCAGGGATCTGAACCTGCAAAACCTGGGCCGCTGAAGCGGAGCATGTGAATGTAACCACTACGCCACCAGGCCGGCCCCTCTATAAAAGTTTTATATGGAAATATGAAGTTGACATGTTTAGCTATCCCAGTTCAGTCAAGATGACCAGAACAGTTTCAGAGAAGCAGAACTAGAATTTGATTTGAACTAAGAAAATTTAAACCTGTTTGTATTGGTAATGCCTCTTATTTCCCTTTCATTTTTTTAAAAATCAATTTTAATGAGGTATAGTTTACATAAAACAAAATACTTCCATTTTAATTATCAAAACATTTTGATGAGTTTTAACAATTTAATATACCAATGTAACCACCACCACCACAATCTAGAAAAAGAACATTTTCAAAAAAAAAAAAAGATACAGACCATTTTCATTACCCTCCAAATTCCCTTCTGCCCATCCAGGTCAATACTCCTCGACCTCAGGCAACCCCTGATCTGTTTTCTGTCATTATGGATCAAATTTGTCTTTTCTAAGGTTTCATAAAAATTTAATCAAATAGTATGTATAATACTCTTTTGTGTAAGTCTTCTTTTGCTCAGCGTAACGTTTTGAGATTCATCCGTGTTGTTGTGTGTATCAGTAGTTCATTTGTGTTGATCGCTGTGTAGTTTTCCAGTGTATGAATATACCACAGTTTGTTTATATACCACAAATGTCAATGGACATTTAAGTTGTTTCTAGTTTTTGTCTATTATAAATAAAGTCATTATGAGCATCCATGTGCAAGTCTTTGTGTGGATATGTTTTCTTTTCTCTTGGGCAGATATCTAGGGGTAAGACTGCTGGGTTGTATGATAAGTATATGTTTAACTTTATAAGAAACAACCAAACTGTTTTCCAAAGTACTGGCATCATTCTACATTCCCACCAGCAATGTATGAGAGCTGTAATTGCTCCACATTCTTACCAATACTTGGTATAATTGTTCTTTTTTAATTTTAACATTCTAATGGGTATGTAGTAGTATCTCACTGCAATTTTACTTTGCATTTCCCTGATAACTAGTGATGCTGATATATTTTTGTGTATGTTTTGGCTATTAATATATCTTGCCTTGTCAAGTGACTGTTCAGGTTTTTTGCCCAGTTTAATTAGGTTGTTGTCTTACTGAGTTGTAATAGTTCTTTATATATTCTGGATACAACTCCTTTGTCAGCTGTTTGTTTTGTGAATATCTTCTCCCACTCAGTGGTGTATCTTTTCATCTTTTGCAGCATTGTCCTTTGAAGGGCAGCAGTTTCAACTTTGTAAAAGTCTAATTTATCAGTATCTTCTTTTGTAGCTCTTGTGTTTTGTGTCCTAACTAAGAAATCTACTACTACCTCCAGGTCATGTAGATTTTCTCCTATGTTCCAGAAATTTTAAGTTATAAGTTTTACCTTTTAGCTTAGGTAAATGATCCAATTTGAGTTAATTTTGTACGTGAAGTAAGATAAGAATCAAGGTTCATTTTTTTCCCATATGGATATCCAGTTTTTCCTGCACCATTTGGTGAAAAGACTATCTTTTCCCCATTGAGTAACTGTAGCCCCTTTGTCAAAAATTATTTGACCATATATTCCGGTCCATTCCGGACTCTATTGTATTCCATTGATCCATATGTCTATCCTATACTAATGTAACTTTATAGTCAGTCTTGAATCTGATTAAGTATTCCAACTTTGGTCTTCTTTTTCAAAATTGTTTTGGTTATTCTAGGTCCTTTGTGTTTTTATATAAATTTTATAATAAGCTATAAAAGTGCCTGCTGGGATTTTGATTAGGATTGCATTGAATCTATGGAACAATTTGGAGAAAACTGACATCCTAACAATATTTAGTCTTCCAGTTCACAAACATGGTATATCTCTCCATTTATTTAGGTTTTCTTTAATTTTATTCAGAAATATTTTGTAGTTTTAGTTGTATAGGCCTTGCATGTGTTACCTTTATCCCTAAGTATATATAGTTCATGGTTTTGCTACTATAGTGAATGATATTGTTTTATTTCAATTTCCAACTGCTCATTGCTAATATATAGAAAGACAATAGATTTTTGTATATTAATCTTATACATGCTAAATTCACTTATTCAATTTGCCTTTTTATAGATTCCTTAAATTTTTCTACATACACAATCATGTCATCTACAAATAGGCAATTTTACTTCCTTGCAGCCTGTGTGCTTTTTTTTTTTGTCTCTTGTGTATTGTACTGGCTAGGACCTCCAGAACAACATTGAATAGAAACCTTGAAAGCATGTATCTTTGCCTTATTTTCAATCTTAGGGAAAGCATTCAGTTATTCACCATTAATAGATGATGTTAGCTTAAGGTTTTTCAGATACTCTGTACTAGGTTGAAGAAGGTCCTCTCCATTCCTAATTTGCTAAGAATTTTTTGTATTACAAATGGGTATTGAATTTTGTTATACATTTTTGGGCATCTAATGAGAGGATCATATGATTTTTCTCGTTTATTCTGTTAATATGGTGATAACATTGATTTTTGAATGTTAAACCCACCTTGCGTTCTTGGGATAAATCTCATTTAGTCATAATGCGTTATCCTTCTTATATACTACTGAATTCAATTTGCTAAAATTTAGATTTTTGCATCTATGTTCAGTGAGGTGTTTGGTCTCTAGTTTTCTTTTCTTGTAATGTCATTGGCCTCAAAAAAAAAAAAAAGAATACAAAAATAGAGAAATGTTCTTTCTCCCTTCATTTTTGGCATGAGTTTGTATACAATTGGTATTATTTCTTCCTTAAATGTTTGGTGGAATTTACTAGTGAAGTCGTCTGGGCCTGGAGTTTTCTTTGTGGGAAGCTTTTAATTAATAATTAAATTTCTTTAGTATATATATAGGGCTACTCATATTTTCTATTTTTTCTTGAGTCACTATTGTTAATCTATGACTTTCAAAGAATTTGTCCATTTCATCTGTCATTGAATTTATTTGCATAATTGTAATATTCTTTTATTTTTTTAATGTCTGCATGATCTGTGGTGATGTCCTCTCTTGTGTTCCTAATGATGGTACTTTTTTCTTTCTCTCTCTCTTTCATAATCAGTCTGGCTAGTGGTTCATCAATTTTGTTATTTTCTGAAGAACTAGCTTTAGATTTTATTATTTTCTACCATATGATTCTATATTACTATTATTTTGTTTCCTACTTCATTGCTTTCAATTTCTATATTTATTATTTCTTCCCTTTTACTTTGATTTAATTTGCTCTTTCTCTGGCTTCTTAATGTGGAAGCTTAGATTGATTTTAGCACTTTCTTCTTTTATAATACGAACATTTAGAGCTATACATTTTCCTCTGTGTATGCTTTAACTGTATCCTACAGATTTTGACATTTTTTCACTTTCATTCAGGTCAAAATATTTTTCAGTTTCTCTTATGATTTCTTCTCCCCATGGAGAGGAAAAATTTAATTTGAATTTTTGTTTATTTGTTTAAAAAAATTTTTAAATATTTGAGAATTTTCTAGATAATTTCTGAGGAATTCTGTTTTTTCAGAGAACGTAATCTATAATTATTTCAGTCCTTTTAAGTATGATGAAGTATGTTGTATGGTTCAGCATTTGGATCTATTTTGGTAAATATTTCATGTGTACTTGAAAAAAACATGTGTTTTATTGTTGTTGGGTGAAGCATTCTAGAAATGTAAGTTAGATCCAGTTGTTCAATAGGGTTGTTCAAATCATCTATATCATTGCTGATTTTCTGTTTACTTTTTCTGTCAATTTCTAGGAGAGGGATATTCCAACTGTAAATGTGGATTTTTCTATTTCTCTTTGCACTTCTATCAGTTTTTCCTTCATATATTTTGAAGCTCTGTTTTTGGGCGCATACATATTTAGGATTGTTATGTCTTTTTTTTTTATTTTTTTTTTTTTATTTTTTTTTTTTTATTGCCGTAACATTGGTTTATAACATTGCAAAAATTTGAGGTGTACATCATTGTACTTCTATTTCTGCATGGACTACATCATGTTCACCACCAAAATACTAATTACAACCCATCACCACACACATGTACCGAATTATCCCTTTCACCTTTCACCCTCCCCCCTCCCCCCTCCCCCCTTCCCCTCTGGTAACCACCAATCCAATCTCTGTCCCTATGTGTTTGTTTATTGTTGTTATTATCTACTACTTAATGAAGGAAATCATACGGTATTTGGCCTTCTCCCTCTGACTTATTTCACTTTGCATTATACCCTCAATGTCCATCCATGTTGTCACAAATGGCTGGATTTTGTCGTTTCTTATGGCTGAGTAGTATTCCATTGTGTATATATACCACAGCTTCTTTATCCATTCGTCCCTTGATGGGCACTTAGGTTGCTTCAAGTCTTGGCTATTGTGAATAAGGCTGCAATGAACACAGGGGTGCATGTACCTTTGCAAATTGGTGTTTTCAAGTTCTTTGGATAAATACCCAACAGTGGAATAGCTGGATCATATGGTAGTTCTATCCTTGATTTTTTGAGGAATCTCCATACTGTTTTCCATAGTGGCTGCACCAGTTTGCACTCCCACCAGCAGTGTATGAGAGTTCCCTTCTCTCCACATCCTCTCCAACACATGTTGTTTCCTGTCTTGTTAATTATAGCCATTCTGACAGGCGTGAGGTGATATCTCATTGTAGTTTTGATTTGCATTTCCCTGATAGTTAGTGATTTTGAACATCTTTTCATGTGTCTGTTGGCCATCTGTATATCTTCTTTGGAGAAATGTCTGTTCAGGTCTTTTGCCCATTTTTAATTGGGTTGGTAGTTTTTGTTGTTGAGATGCATGAGTTCTTTATATATTTTGGAGATTAAGCCCTTATCAGATGTATGGTTTGCAAATATCTTCTCCCAATTGTTAGGTTGTCTTTTCGTTTTGTTGATGGTTTCCTTTGCTGTGCAGAAGCTTTTAGTTTGATGTAGTCCCATTTGTTTATTTTTTCTATTGTTTCTCTTGCCCGGTCAGATGTGGTGTTTGAAAAGATGTTGCTAAGACCGATGTCGAAGAGCGTACTGCCTATGTTTTCTTCTAGAACTTTCACAGTTTCAGGTCTTACATTCAAGTCTTTAATCCATTTGGAGTTAATTTTTGTGTATGGTGTAAGGTAAGGATCTACTTTCATTTTTTTGCATATGGCTATCCAGTTTTCCCAACACCATTTGTTGAAGAGACTTTCTTTTCCCCATTGTATGTTCTTGGCTCCTTTGTCAAAGATTAGCTGTCCATAGATGTGTGGGTTTATTTCTGGGCTTTCGATTCTATTCCATTGATCTGTGTGTCTGTTTTTGTGCCAGTACCATGCTGTTTTGGTTACTATAGCTTTGTAGTATATTTTGATATCAGGGAGTGTGATACCTCCAGCTTTGTTCTTTTTTCTCAGGATTCCTTTAGCTAATCGGGATCTTTTGTTGTTCCATATGAATTTTAGGATTCTTTGTTCTATTTCTGTGAAAAATGTTGTTGGAACTTTGATAGGGATTGCATTGAATCTATAGATGGCTTTAGGAAGTATGGACATCTTAACTATGTTAATTCTTCCAATCCAAGAGCACGGAATATCTTTCCATTTCTTTGTGTCTTCTTCAATTTCTTTCAGAAATGTTTTATAGTTTTCGTGTACAGATCTTTCACCTCTTTGGTTAAATTTATTCCTAGGTATTTTATTCTTTTTGTTGCAATTGTAAATGGGATGGTATTCTTAATTTCTCTTTCTGCTACTTCGTTGTTAGTGTACAGAAATGCAACTGATTTTTGTATGTTGATTTTGTATCCTGCAACTTTACCATATTCGTTTATTACTTCTAAAAGTTTTCTGGTGGATTCTTTAGGTTTTCTATATATAAAATCATGTCATCTGCAAATAGTGACAGTTTCACTTCTTCCTTTCCAATTTGGATCCCTTTTATTTCTTTCTCTTGCCTGATTGCTCTGGCTAGGACTTCCAATACTATGTTAAATAGGAGTGGTGACAGTGGGCATCCTTGTCTGGTTCCTGTTCTTAGAGGGATAGCTTTCAGTTTTTCCCCATTGAGGATGATATTAGCTGTGGGTTTCTCATATATGGTCTTTATTATGTTGAGGTACTTTCCTTCTATACCCATTTTATTCAGAGTTTTTATCATAAATGGATGCTGGATCTTGTCAAATGCTTTCTCTGCATCTATTGAGATGATCATGTGATTTTTGTTCTTCATTTTATTAACGTGGTGTATTACGTTGATTGATTTGCGAATGTTAAACCATCCCTGCATCCCTGGAATAAATCCCACTTGATCATGGTGTATAATCTTTTTAACGTATTGTTGCATGCGATTTGCTAGTATTTTGTTGAGGATTTTCGCATCGATGTTCATCAGTGATATTGGCCTGTAATTTTCTTTTTTTGTGTTGTCCTTGTCTGGTTTTTGTATCAGGGTAATGTCAGCTTCGTAGAATGAGTTAGGGAGCTTCCCCCCCTCCTCAATTTTTTGGAAGAGTTTGAGAAGGATAGGTATTAAGTCTTCTTTGAATGTTTGGTAGAATTCACCAGGGAAGCCGTCTGGTCCTGGACTTTTATTTTTGGGGAGGTTTTTGATTACTGTTTCGATCTCCTTACTGGTGATTGGTCTATTCAAATTCTCCACTTCTTCTTGATCCAGTTTTGGAAGGTTGTATGATTCTAAGAATTTATCCATTTCTTCCAGATTGTCGAATTGGTTGGCATATAGTTTTTCATAGTTTTCTCTTATAATCTTTTGTATTTCTGAGGTGTCTGTTGTAACCTCTCCTCTTTCATTTCTGATTTTACTTATTTGTGCCTTCTCTCTTTTTCTTGGTGAGTCTAGCTAAAGGTTTGTCTATTTTGTTGATCTTTTCAAAGAACCAGCTCTTGGTTTTATTAATTTTTCTATTGTTTTTTTGGTCTCTATTTCATTTATTTCTGCTCTGATTTTTATTATTTCCCTTCTTCTACTGAATTTGGGCTATGTTTGTTCTTCTTTTTCCAGTTCCTTTAGGTGCATTTTTAGATTGTTTATTTGAGATTTTTCTTGTTTGTTGAGATAGGCCTGTATCGCTATAAACTTCCCTCTTAGAACCGCTTTTGCTGTATCCCATAAATTCTGGCATGTCATATTTTCATTTTCATTTGTCTCCAGGTATTTTTTGATTTCTTCTTTGATTTCTTCGTTAACCCAGTTGTTGTTCAGTAGCATTTTGTTTAATCTCCATGTATTTGTGGCTTTTCTGATTTTCTTCCTATAGTTGATTTCTAGTTTCGTACCGTTGTGGTCAGAAAAGATGCTTGGTATTATTTCAATCTTCTTAAATTTATGCAGACTTGTTTTGTGGCCTAATATGTGATCAATCTTGGAGAATGTTCCATGTGCATTTGAAAAGAACGTGTATTCTTCGGTTTTTGGATGGAATGCTCTGTATATATCTACTAGGTCCATCTGTTCTAAGGTGTCGTTTAAGGCCAATGTTTCCTTATTGATCTTCTGTTTGGATGATCTATCTGTTGGTGTAAGTGGAGTGTTAAAGTCCCCTACTATTATTGTGTTACTGTCTATTTCTGTTTTTATGTCTGTTAATAATTGCTTTATATATTTAGGTGCACCTACATTGGGTGCGTAGATATTTACAAGTGTTATATCCTCTTGTTGGATTGTTCCCTTGATCATTATGTAATGCCCTTCTTTGTCTCGTTTTACAGTTTTTGTTTTAAAGTCTATTTTGTCTGATATGAGTACTGCTACCCCAGCTTTCTTTTCATTGCCATTTGCGTGGAGTATCTTTTTCCATCCCTTCACTTTCAGTTTGTGAGTGTCTTAGGTCTGAAGTGTGTCTCTTGTATGCAGCATATATATGGGTCTTGTTTTTTTTTTTTTTTTTTTTTTAAAGATTTTATTTATTTTATTTTTTCCCCCCAAAGCCCCAGTGGATAGTTGTGTGTCGCAGCTGCACATCCTTCTAGCTGCTGTATGTGGGACTCGGCCTCAGGATGAACGGAGAAGTGGTGCCTCGATGCGCACCCGGGATCCGAACCCGGGCCGCCAGCATCGCAGCGCGCGCACTTAACCACCAAGCCACAGGGCCGGCCCTGGGTCTTGTTTTTTTATCCAGTCAGCCACCCTATGCCTTTTAATTGGGGCATTTAGTCCATTGACGTTTAAAGTAGCTATTGATAAGTATGTACTTACTGCCATTTTTTAACTTTTTTTTTTTTTTTCCTCAGTGTTTAAGTAGTCCTTCTCTGTTCCTTACTTCTTCTATACAGAATTGATGGTCACTTTAGTTTGACCTCTGTCTGAAAGCTGTACTCTTTAACTACCCTCCTCCCTCCTTTTATGTTTTTGATATCATATCTAACCTCTTTTTGTGCATTTGTATCCATTACGTTCTAATCGTGGAAATAGATAATTTTTCCTATTTGTGGTCTTCTTTTCCCCTTAAATCAGTCCCTTTAACATTTCTTGTAACACTGGTTTCTTGGTGACAAACTCCTTTAATTTTTGCTTATCTGGGAAAATTTTGATCTCTCCTTCCATTTTGAACGATAACCTTGCTGGGTAGAGTATTCTTGGCTGTAAGTTTTTTCCTTTTAGCACTTTAAATATATCGTGCCATTCTCTTCTAGCCTGTAAGGTTTCTGCTGAGAAGTCAGCTGATAGCCTTATGGGGTTTCCTTTGTATGTAACTTGACATTCTCTTGCGGCTTTTAGGATTCTCTCTTTATCTTTAATTCTGGACATTTTGATTATGATGTGTCTTGGTGTGGGCCTCTTTGGGTTTATCTTGTTTGGGGCTCTCTGTGCATCCTGTACCTGGATGTCTGTTTCCTTCCTTAGGTTAGGGAAGTTTTCATCTATTATTTCTTGAAATAGATTCTCTGCCCCCTTGTCTCGCTCTTCTCCTTCCGGGACACCTATAACACGGATGTTAGTGCGCTTGATGTTGTCCCAGAGGTCCCTTAGACTGTCCTCACTCTTTTTAATTCTTTTCTCTTTTACCTGTTCACCTTGGGTAATTTCTTCTAGTCTTTCTTCCAGCTCACTGATCCGTTCTTCTGTATCCTCTAGTCTGCTTTTGAGTCCCTCTAATGAGTTTTTCATTTCCAGTATTGTATTCTTCATTTCTGATTGGTTCTTTTTTATATCTTCCATTTCTTTGTTGACATTCTCACTGAGTTCATCTATTCTTCTCCCCAGATCAGTGAGCATCCTTAACACTCTTAGTTTGAACTCTCTGTCAGGTAGGTTGCTCATTTCTGTTTCACTTAGTTCCTTTTCTGGGGTTTTGTCCTGTTCCCTTACTTGGAATGTATTCTTTTGCCTCCTCATTTTGCCTCTTTCCCTGTGCTTGTGTCTCACGTATTAGGTAGGTCAGCTACGTCTCCTGCTCTTGGATAGGTGACCTTATGTAAGTGATGGCTTAGGAGGCTTCCAGTGTGCTTCCCTCAGTTCTCAATGTTCCAGGGTGGCCCCTATGTGGGCTACGTGTGTCCTTCTATTGTGGCCTGTTAGCTCTCCCTATAGGCGCCCAGGGAGGCTGAGTTATGCTCCTGGCCAGCTGTTGTAATGCTCAGCTGCTTGTAGTTGTTGTGGGCCCTTCAGTCTCTTTATCAGGTGTGGGAGCCCCAGCACAGTTGGCTGTAAGTTCTAATACCACATTTGTGTTGCAGTATTTCTTTTAAGTGAGTAGGCCCCCAGTGTGGCAGGTTGTTAGGCTCAGGGCCTTAGAATTGCTGTAAACCTCTAGCCTATTAGGTCTCTTGTCAGCTCTCTGAGGATTTCAGCTGGGTGGGGCTGGCCTCAGGCACAGGAGCACCCAATTGTTTCAGGCTTTGGAAGGTGGGGCAAACCTCCTATGTGGGTCTTTGAGAAGCACAAGTCTTCTGCAGCTGACAAGCCCTGCCGCCCAGAGGTCCACACACACAGTCAACACAGTCCTGCCCCGTGTGAGCGCCCCGACCTCCCCAAGCGGACCCAGTCTCTCCACGGCGGGAGCCCCACACACTCCGCCACCACCCCACACTCTCCACCCGCTCCTTGTGCACACCCTGCCCCGCTCAAGTCAGCTCAGTTACCAGGCTGCAGAAAATCCAGTCACCAATCTATGCAGGCCCACACGTTGCCTGAGGGCTTGTTGTTAGGTGGGGCCAGTCTCTAGGGTGGGCTGCCTGCCTTGGCTGAGCTGGATTAAATCGGTGCTCTAGCGGGTGGAGCAGACCCTGGGTTAGCAGGTCTCAGGGAAAACTCCAATGGCGTCTGTGTCAGCACACTCACACCAGGCCACAACAATGGCCGCCGCCAATGTCCCAGTCCCTGGAGAGGTCTCACCCCTCACCGAGATGCACTCAGGGCCTATTAGGTGAGTCTCTTGTCACCAAAGCAGTGTGCACCTTTCTTTCTGGTGATTTTAGGATGCTTTCTGGAACGGGTGAGTTTGTGCGTGGGCCCTTTAAGAGCCAGTTTTAGTTTCTTTGTGAACCGGGTTTTCTGGGGGTGCTCCCCAATGTTCTAGTAGCAGGCAAAGTCAGATATTATGCCACTGGTGTCGATTGTGCTGGGTCCACAAAATGCCCACAGCGGGGGCGCTCCCCGGCTCAGGGCCCCGCACCTCCAGGGAGGCTGCGTACCTGTGAGCTGCTCCCGGCGGCCGTGACGCTGGCGGCTTGTGAAGGCGGCGTTTTTCCTCTCCGGAAGGGAGTCTCTGCCTCTTCCACCCCAGTTAGGATTGTCCGTTGTTGCAGGAGTTCCTCTCATCCAGTTTTCAGTTCTGTCTCAGGGGTAATTTTTCCACGAGTAGTTGTAAATTGGCTGTGTCCACGGGAGGAGGTGAGTTCAGAGTCTGCCTACGCCGCCATCTTGACTCCGCCCCCTGTTATGTCTTTTTGATGAATTGATTCCTTTAACAATATGAAATGTATCTCTGTATTCCTGATAATAGTCCTTATTCTGAAGTCTTCTCTGATATTAATATAGCCACTCCATCTTTCTCATGATTAGTATTTACATGTAATATCTCCTCCATCTTTTCACTTTGATCGTTCTGTCTTTATATTTAAAGTGGGTTTCTTATAGATTGCACACAGTAGGGTCTTGCTTTTTTATCCAGTCTGGCAATATGTCTTTTAATTGGAAGTTTTAGATGATTTACGTTTGATGTGATTATCAATGGGGTGGGGTTTAAATCTATCATCTTGCTCTTTGTTTTCTATTTATTCCAAATCTTTGTTCCTATTTCTTCTTCTCCTACCTTTGAGGTTATATTTTAGGATTCCATTTTATTTCCATTGTTGGTTTATGAGCTCCTTCTCTTTGCTTTAATTATTAATGGTTGCTCTAAGATTTACGGTATGGCTCTTTACCTTATCCGATCTACATTTAAATAATATCATGCCACCTCACGTGTAACGTCAGGTTCTTGCAACATCATGCTTGCATGTTTCCTCTCTTGTCCTTTGAGCTTTGTCATACACTTCACTTCTACACGTAACAAACACCATAATACATTGTGCTTTTTTTGTTTTGGTTTATTTTTTGCTTTGCACAATTACTATTTAAAGAAATTATTAAATGGATACAAAAATTATTTTATATTTATCCACATATTGACCATTTCTGGTGCTCTTTGTTCCTTTGTGTAAATCCAGGTTTCATATCTGGTGACATTTTTCCTTTGCCTGAGGAACTTCTTTTAGCATTTCTTGTATTACATTGTCTGCAGGTGACAAATTCTCTCCATTGTTGTTTGTCTCAAAAGTTGCTTTTGTTTTGAAGAATATTTTCACTGGATATAGATTTCTAGGTTGACTTTTTCTTGTAGCATTTTTTAGAGTCATTTCATTTTTTTTCTTTTATGCATATTTCTGATGAGCAGTCTGCTATAATTTTTGTCTATTTTCCTCTGTATGTAATATGTTTCCCCCTCCTCTAGCTGCTTTTAAGATATTTCTCTTTATCGCTTGTTTTCAGCAATTTGACTATGATATACTTTGGTTTCTGGTGCAAATATGTGTGTTTATTCTGATTGGGATTCTTTGAACTTCTTGGTCTGTGGTTTGTAGTTTTCATTACATTTGGGAAGTTTTTAGCCATTATTTCTTCTGTTACCAACCTCCCCCTTTTCTGGGAGTCCAATTTCATCTATGCCAAACCACTTGATATTATCCCACAGGTCCTCGAAGCTCTGTTTATTTTTTTGACAGCTTTATTGAGTATAATTTACATACCATAAAGTTCAGCCATTTAAAATGTACAGTAATTTTTAATATATTAGCAGAGTTGTGCAATCATCACCGAATCTAATTTTAGAACCCTTTCATGATCCCCAAAGGGAACCTCGTACCCATTAGCAGTCACTCCGCACTCCTCCCCCTCCAGGCCTAGGCAACCACTCATCTACTTTATGTGTCTATGGATTTGCCTCTTATAGACATTCTACAGGAACTGTATCATACAGTATGTGGTTTGTTGTAACTGGCTTCTTTCACTTAATGTTTTGAGGTTCATCTATGTTATATAATTTATCAATACTTCATGCTTTTTTGCCACCAAATAATATTCCATTGTGTGGATATACACTTATTTATCCATTTATTAGTCGATGGACATTTCTGTTGTTTTCACTTTTTGGTTATTATAAATAATCCTGCTATGAGAATTTATGTGTAACTTTTTGTGTGGACATATATTTTCATTTCTCCTGGGTAGATACCTAAGAGTAGAATTGCTGAGTCATATAGTAACTCTATGTTTAGCATTTCAAGGAATGACCAAACTGTTTTCCAATATGGCTGCACCATTTTACTTTCTCACCAGCCATGAATGAGGGTTCCACATCCTTGCCAGTACTTGTTATTGCCTGTCTTTGGCTATAGCCATATAGTGGGTGTGAAGTGACATCTCATGGTGATTTTGATTTGCATTTCTCTAATGACTAATGATGTTCAGTATCTTTTCATATGCTTATTAGGCATTTGTATATCTTTTTTGGAGAAACATAATTCATATCCTTTGCCCACCTGTTGGGGTCCTACCTCATGGTGGGATTCTGCTGCATGGTGGCATCCACATGATAAAGTCCTGTCTTGTGGAGGGGTCCTCCCACATTGCAATTCCTCCCACTTGGTAGGATCCTTGCGATGGTGGAGTCCTTACACATGGAGTTCTCCTACATGGTGAGGTCCTTCTTCACGATTAGGCCCAATGTGCCTCCCACATCTATATCTTTACCTCATTTGTATTTTCAGGAGAAACTTTAATCTCAATCATAGTCTTCCCTCCCTCCACCTGCTCAAACAACCTTATTTCCCTCTCCTTTGCACCCTAGTGCACACACTCACTGCAGAGAGGGTCATTTCCTCACTGCTGCCCCCTGACCTGCTTCTGTCTCCTCTTGATGGCCCTCCCATAAGCCCAGGCCTGTCCCTGATCTTCACCTCTGGTTCTCTGCATCCACAGGATGATTATTTGAAAGAGCTTAGAATGGAGTCTTTTGACATATTCCATCTGGTGGCCAGGTATCAGCCCTGAGAACTTGTGGAACCCTCTAATTAAAACATTTATTCCTTTAGAAACAACCCAAATGTCCATCAGCTGATGAATGGTAAATAAAATGTGGTATAGTCACACAACGGAGTATTATTTGGCCATAAAATAGAATAAAGTATTGATACATTCTACAACATGGATGAACCTTGAAAACATTACGCTAAATGAAAGAAGCCAATCATGGAAGACCGTATATTATATGATTCCATTTGTATGAAATGTCCGGATTAGGCAAATCTATAACAATAGAAAGGAGATTAGTGGTTACTTAGGGCAAGGGAGAATGGAGACATTGGGGGATGAGGGGGCAATAGCTAAAGGGTATGGGGTTTCTCTTTGAGGTGATGAAAGTATTCTAAAATTGACTGTGGTGATGGTTGTACATATCTGTGATTATAGTAAAAAAATGTACACTTTACTGGGTGAATTCTATGGTTGTGTTAACCATATCTCAATAAAGCTGTTATTTAAAAAAAAAAAAAAAAAATTTATTCCTTTAAATTCTGCCTTTCTCTCTCCTTCCCTTACCCTCAAAACAAGCCTTGACTGAATCCAAAGATATTGCTTCATTTCCCCAGTTTTCCTGCACGATCCTCACACTCGTTCCTAACTCTGACAGGTATCCACAGTGGGAGCCCTGAAGCCTGGGAGCTGTATCGTCCAGTGTGGCAGCCACTGGCCAGGTGTGGCTGTTGGCACTTGCACTGTGCTTAGTCCAGTTGAGATATGCTACAAGAATAAAATATACACTGAGTTTCAGAGAGTTAGACCAAAAAAATGTAAAATACTTCATTAATACTTTTTTGTCTTAGTTACATGTTGAAATGATAATATTTGGGATATTTGGGGTTAAATAAAATATGAAACTTAATGTCACTGCTTCTTTTTACTTTTTTTAAATGTGACTGCCAGAAAATTTTAAATTCCGTATGTGGCTCACACTGCATTTCTGTTGGACAGCACTGCCCTAGAACTGGTCCTGTACTCCTCAACCTGTGAATTCATCCAGGCCATTTCATGGCCTGAAACTTTGCTGCAGCCGGATTACTTACAGACTCACCTGCCACCGGGACTCCTCCCAGTGCAGTGTCCCGCCCACCCCCGTGAATTCAGAAGCAGCAGCCCTGAGGCTAGTGTGCCGAGTCTTTGAGCGCAGCGCCTCAGACTCCTCAGGACGGCCCTTCACCGGTACTTTACATCACGCCACTGGCGACCGCCCTCTCCCGCCCAGCTTCTTTTTCTCCTCACCTGGTCATCGCAGCAAGTCCCATCTTGGGCCCATCCGTCATCTCCTCCAGTTAGTTCTCCTGGACGGGACCCCTCCATCCTCCTCACTTCCTGCATAAATGCTGCCTGTGCCGCCGGGCCCAGGGCACCTCCTCCACGAAGCTTTCCTCGCTGCTCCCGTGCCTTACTGCCCTTCCCGCTCATCCAAATGCCATGGTGATTTTCATTTTCTACTTCGTCACGTGGCAACTCGACACTGCTCTGTATTAGTCCTGGTTTCATAATTGTGACTATGTCTGCGGAACTGGTTTGTTAGCTCCTGAATGGAGGGACCGTTTCTTTCCACCAGCCTCCCTTTATGCTGCCCGCTCAACCTAACAGAAAGCAGTACACAAAGCAGGCAGGTAAGTATTTGGCAAACACCCACTTCAATAACTGATTAACCAAAATATTAATAAATTCAAAAACACACTTCCCAATCTCTCAAGTTAAGTGGGAATTTACTGGGTTATTATTATTACTCTACCACTTGCATCACTACACTGCTGCTGTTGAATGACCAATATATCAACAGATTCCTGCATAAAAACAAAAAAGCCCATGCTTTTTGTTATTCCCAAAGGGAAATGTATAGTCAGAACTGTAAGAAAATTACATTGTGATTCAGCTTCTCTCACATTTTAGTTTACAATATAGTAGCGTAAGGTATCTACCCAGGGCCAGCCCTGGTGGCCTAGTGGTTAAGTTCGGCATGCTCTGCTTCAGTGGCCCAGGTTCCGTTCCCAGGCGTGGACCTACACCACTCATCTGTCAGTGGCCATGCTGTGGCAGCAAGTCACATTCAAAAAGAGGAAGATTGGCAGCAGATGTTAGCTCAGGGCAAATCTTCCTCAGCAAAAATTTTTTAAAAAGTGTCTACCCAACACCTCAAAAATAAGAGAATCATTTACTTTTCTATGTGTAGCCTCTTAAATTCCATGTAATAAAAACAATGTCAGATCTAATGAAACTGACTTTTATCTCTCTTTAGTAGATATAGGAGTGTATGTGTATATATATATCAATATATATATATATATCTCTCTCTTCTTCATTACTAGATATAAGACTAAATTCAAATCTGCTACCCAGTTTTCACTGGTGAAGCCAACAATTGCACGAGGTAGGTGTTGTGGGGGGTGGGGCACAAATCAGCCCATAACATGCAGGAATATAGAAAAGATAATACTGAATATGTCAGGTACTCGCCTGCCAGTCTTCACAGATTTTGAGTCACTAGAGTGCCCTGGCAAGCTGGACTTGTGGGGTTATTATCAAGTGCTGTTAGCAGCCAGAATCATAGTTGGTGGGAGCTCCGTCCTCCAGAGATTAAATCCTATTCAAACATCAAGAAGCTATTTTCCCTAAAACCTAGGAGTCACCTCATAATGTATTATAAAAGAATTAGGTAATTGGCATGGTCCATCTTCAGAAGTGTATCTAGGTTCAAAATCATAATTTTATGGTTTATTCATATTTAATGAATTTCTTATTTTTAAATGTTGGTCCATATACTTTGCAATCCAAAACATCCTCTACCGTTGAATTCTTGCCTATCGACTGCTTTATTAACACATCCTAGTATTCATTCGTGATTGTAATACACTATCTTGATACATTCTGCTTTCATTCCTCGTTCCTGTGGTTATTGCCTTAAAAACAAACAAAAAACTAAAACAGTTTCACGACCATCCAAAAGAGGCTCAGAAACAGAGAACTTTTTTTGGCGAGATATCCATTGGACAACTTAATTCAATAAACATAAACAGTTAAAATTATTCCAGCTCAAACATACGTTTAAAAAAAATTACACCCAGTGTTGGCAATAACACCCAGGAAATGAACACTTTTACATTGCTCCAGGAAATATAAATTGGTTCAAACTTTCTGAATGACAATTTTGCAATTATCATCAAAAGACTTAGAATATTATAAACCTGTTAATCCCAAATTTCCATTTCTGTGAATTTATCCAATTGTGGATAAGCTTAAAGCTAGAGCTATATGGGATATGCATTGCAGTGGTGAGCATGTGGCCAAGTTCTACCACCAGCGAGAAGAGTGAGAAAGAACATAGGGAAGGGTTCACCTTCTGAGCATCTTCTTTGGAGCACGTGCTCAGGGGAAACACATGCCCTGTGTCTCTCACTTCCCACCCCTTCCCCCGGCCAGCTCTGCTACTCTGCAGCAAAGTATCCCCAAGTGTTCAACAATAGCATGTTGTTAAATAAATTATGATCCGTACAATGGAATATAATGCACCACTAAAAATCATATTGTAAAAGAATATTTAATAACACAGAAAGTATTCACTGTATGTTATTACATATTTTAAAATAATGTTACTAAACAATGTGATCTTACTCCTATTGACAGAAGGGGGAGATGGGGACCATTTATACCAAAATGTTAAAAGAGATTGGGATTACAGGTCATTTTTATTTTCTTTTTCTGTTTCTCTCCATTTTCTAATTTTCTATCATGAACGTTTCATAATCAGAAAGAAGTTATTCAAAAATGATTCCAGCCCCACAAAATTTTTTTTTACTTTAATCCTGGTAATTTAAGCAAATCCAGCTGCGTTGGATCTCCGCTCTGATGTCTGGGTGGTGTGTAGAGTGGGGCCTTGGGCACGCCTGGTGGCGTCCACAGCAAGGTGAGCCACCTGGAAGTACCTACCCCTCAAACCAGCAGTAAGGGCAAACATGCGACTTTATTGACAGTAAAAGCAGTGCTTGTAGCAAGAAAGCCTAAAACAGAAGGGACCTCAGGGAAGTGACAGATATGTGGGCAAAGAGACTAGACAGCAATCTGTAAGTATTGCTGGCTAACGAGAGACATAACTCTACCTGTATGCATCGTACTTCAGTGACTTAAAATAATAAAATAAATCCTTAATGATCAAAGGATTTGCTACATTGTAAGGAAATTTGTAAAAATGGTATACCTTGTGGAGTCTGTATGTTTCTAGAGATGAAATTGAAAAGACACTTATCATGAAACCTGCATTTAGCATTTTCCAGTTTTTGCAACACTTTCACCTACCTTAGTCCATGCGAACCTGCTGCACCCATGGAAGGAAGGTATGACAGGTATTTCTATCCCTGGTCTGTGGGTGAGGAATTGAGACACAGGGAGTATAAAGGAGCTGGCCCTAGGGCGTGGTACACAAGTTGGAGGCAAAGAGCAAGTTAAGACTCAAGTTCCTGATTCCCGATTCAAGGCATAAAAGTTACACTTATATGTAAAGGAAAAAGAAGTACTGAATGGGGATAATGATAAGCATGGTTCTCCCATTTCCTCAACATAGCACTCTCTAAAATTGTCTTCTGCCAGGCGAGGGCATGTACCCCAGGGTAATAAGATTTATTGGGAGGTAAGAGAAAATATTAGAACGTCTATGGATGTTCATTTTGTAGGAAGGAGGGAGAGAAGGTAGAGAGGGAAGGAGAGAGGGAGGAGAGAATTAGGCTTTTGTGAATATTTAATATATAGACTGCCCCTGGTGCCCTTGTGCAGTCCTACGTCACACAGCCACGGGTCAGCAATGGTATGGGTGGAGCCCTGAAGGGGGCGTGAGGCCCACGTGCATTCGTTTACAGAGATGGGAGTTACAAGAACCTAGTTAATATGGATTACGTCACCTAGCTTTACTAAACAAACCCTCGGCCAAGTACAAGGTAAAAACAGTGACAATATAATCAATTCTAACAGAAAGTCACCAAAAAATAACTCTAAGTTATGAAGAACAACATTTGAAATATAAAATTATATTCACTATTTTTAATACTGAACTCACCCTGGTGAATAATGTACCTTGAGATATTAGCTAATCATAGTAATACATATACATAGTTCAGAATTACATATACATATACTGAGGCTGAATGCTCAAACACATTGTACTACTAGATTTAAGCAATCAAAGAACAGTTTGGGGACCCCTGCTCTAAAGCCTACGAGAAAACTCCCCTTCTGTTTGGGGCAGGACGTGATCTGCACTGCCCCGGGGCCGTTTTAGAAAGCCGAAACAAGGTTCCCTCCCCAAGCTCTTTTCTGTGCTACCCCTGTCTCATCGTCAGGGAGCTGTGAGATTCTCCCTCTCCACAGCCACTCAGATGGCCCTTCAAACATACCCACATCCTTTAATTCTAAAAAGAAACAAAGACAGCCTTTCATTCCACCGGAGGCCGGTCCTGTTCCTCTGCTCCTGTCGTTCCCAAGCCCCACCTGTAGCTTCTCCATCACCTTGTTATCTCTCCTGGTCCTCTCCACCTGCTTCCCTGTGGCCTCCACCCTCACTGTCTGCTGAGTCTGTGAGTTTACTTCCTCAAAGGGCCCAAGTCTAATGACTGTCTGATGTAGGGTGCCATTATTTCTTCTGTTTTCTTAACTTTCCTGTAACCATTCAAACAATCACTCTTTTTCCCTTTGCGGCCACTTTTCCTTGTTTTGGCCCCTAACCATGTGCGTTATCATTTGTGTCTTTTTTTCTCTGTGTGGCTGATTCTCAGTCTCTGTCTCCAGCCTTGACGTCTCAGGCATGCTCCAATCTCCATTTGTCCAGATGTTTGCAGGATTCCCACAGGTTGCCTCAAGCTCAACGTGTGCAAAACAAAAAGAATCCTCTGCGTATCTTCTCAGTTTTCACGGCCTCGTCAGAAACATCACTATTTTCAGGACTGCAAGGATGAGAAATGCAGCTCACTCTGATGCTCCCTTTCATTTACTGTCCTCGTCCAGTCTGGTCCAGGAACCTGGCAACAATCGCCTTTAAGGGGTCCCCTGGATTCTATGTTTCCTTGTTGTTCTCTTTGACACCCCCACTCTGGGCCTCATCAGTTCACACTAGCCCCTTTCCTGCTTCCTTTTGCCTGGCTGCCTTCTCTCAAGCCAAAATTTGCCTCCTAATCTGCCACCAGCCCACCAGCCTGTAGCCAGGCTAAACTCGACAGTGGCTGTTTCACCGTGTCACTCGCTCCCAGGCTCAGGGGCTAGCGAGCTTCTGTTGCCACTAGGTCAAGGCCAGATACCTTTTCATGGCCTGCGGTGGCTTTCCAAGCAGACCCCTGTAGCGATCCCAGTTTATCCCTGACTCCCAGCAGAGGCTCTGTTCCCACTGGAACATGGGCCTTGTTGGTGTCCTGTCCTCCACACCCATCTCAGTCAGACTTCCACACCCTATTCACTCCTTTTCTGTGTGCTCTGCCATCAGATAACCTGTGCTCCGGTCTCAGCCCTGCCGTTGGTGAGCACTTTGACCTCAGACAAACCACTTAATTTCTCGGAACCTCAATTTCTTCATAAATAAAATGCAGATAATACTACCGTATCCCAGGGTTGTCAAGAGGATTAAATGGTGTAATGTAGGGAAGGGTTATTTAGCCTAGTGATCATAATTGTGCCTCCTCTCCGGATTAGCAAAATGAATGTCATATGGTAAGCACTCAGTTGGGTGAGTGAGCAACAGAAGTAGTAAATGTTTAATGTGTTGGCTTAGACAACCTCAAGCTCTAACATAATTTCCCGCCTCTATTAACGTTACCTGATCACAAAGACACAGAAATATTTCATTCTTCTTTAAACTCCCGTGATACTTATACCTTAACACTTACCACTTAATGACAGACTCTCTTTTGTAATTCTTTCATGTGTGTTGTCCCATCTCCCTAACTAGTGTGCAAGTTCCTTGAGGACAAGGACAATGTTATGATCTTAGCTGACATTTATTGAGTGTGGACTATGGGTGAGCACTTTACATCTGTAAACTCATTAACCCCTCACAACAGCCCGATGACAGCTTGCCGTTGTCATCCCTGTGGTATAAACCAGGGAACAGAGGCCTAGGATGCCATTTATTGACCCGAGGGCACAAGGTCAGTGAGCAGTCTGCTGAGACTCCAGTTGGGCCCAGGGCCCAGGTGTGCTGCAGTCTACTGCTTCCCAGGGTACGGGATCCACCCAGCCAGCCAGATATGAGAATGCTCAGTATTCCTCGATTCCCTGACTGGTGTAAACCCTCTTCTTTTGTAGCTGGAAGTTCTCATGTAGCAGAGGGTTGAGCTCCCAGACATGTTGCTTTAAGACTATTTGAGAGAACACTACTGCCACCTTCCTGGCCCCCTGAAGACTAAACTTCCCTTAAAGAGCATCCTAAAAAGACTCAGAATTACACACAAAAGCCAAGATTACTACTGTCAGATGCTTTGCTACCTGAAGGTTGTTATGTAGGAAATTGCTATGGTCTGAATGTTTGTGTTCCCCCAACATTCGTAGTTAAATCCCAATGCCCAGTGGGAGGTGATCAGGTCATGAGGATGGAGCTCTCATGAGCGGGATTAGTGCCCTTACAAAAGAGGTCCAGAGAGCTCCCTTGCCCTGTCCGCCATGTGAGGACACAACAAGAACTCTACTGCCCAAGGAGCGCCCTCGCCCCACCAGGCCAGCCCCTGATCTCGGCCTCCGGCCTCCAGACCCGCAAGAAATAAAGGTCTGTTGTTTAGAAGTCACCCTGCCTGTGGTATTTTGTTATAGCAGCCCGAACGGACTAAGACAAAAATGAAGGAAGAAAGGAAAAGAAAAGAGAGCAAGAAGAAAGGAGACAGGGCACGTGGGAGAAGTAGTGAGACTGGAGAACAGAAAAGGGGAGGACACCAGGGAGGCTGGATCTTCCCAAATAGCCTCCACCACGATGGGGGTCTCGTTCTCAATGGCCGACAGCCTGCATTTATGGGTTGCCTTGCATTTGCACTTTCTTGGTCCCCCAAGTAGGGGAAGAGCTCTGCTTTGAGAAGTTGGAATGGGCTGAAAGCTGGGGAAGAGGCTGCTGGAAACCCAGAATAGAGGCTGGCGGGATTAACGCTCCACCAGGGAGACCTCTTCTCAACTGGAACCATCCTGTGCGACTGAAATACTGCACAAGGCAAGATGCTTGGTGTATAAAACGTGGATTTAAGGTGCAAAATTACACGGGATTTTTACAATACAAGAAACTAACTTTGAAAAATATGAGAGGATTTCAACCAGTTTTATGATAGAAATGAAACCCAGTCTAAATGATCTCAAGCACACTGTGGACTTGCATAACGGTCACACTGGCACCATCGTCCTGGGGGTCATTACCTCTAAGGATCATGTATCAAGAGCCAGGTCTCAGTCAGAGAATTTCCCTATCATCAATGAGAAGGGACCAAGCAAACATCTTTTCCAAATGGACAACTCCCTGGAAGTGTCCACATATCCCAACTATCAATACTCAAAGATAGGAGGAGATTATGACTGTTCTTTATTTACAGGGGCAGAAAATAAGGAAGATTAAGAAAATGAAGCATGGCAACAAACTATAGGCCACCCACACTTTGCGTAATCTTGGCCTTCTTTAACTGGGCACACAGCAGCTCTGTCACCACCACGTGACGCCAGCTGCTGCTGCAGTGTTAGTTGGTTACGATGAGCTCACTATTAGCTGATGTCGCTGAAATAAACAACAAATGTGTAGATTTTTCAAAACCAAATTGTTTGTATCTAGTGTGTTTTTCATGTTCCTGCTCCCTGAAGGGCTCCCCTGAAACTGATTTGGTGTAACACCTCTAGACTTGAAGGAGGTTGCTCCACATTTCAGAGGGTAACAGCATGCATGGATTTTTACAATACACTCCCTTAGCAGGAGGGAATTACAGCATAAGCTGGGGAAAAATTTTCTCTTGCACAATAAACTGAAAGCTTTTGTGAACATAAAATGACAATTTGCACTAAAAGGTACATGTTTAATTTTGTTATTTCCAGTTACATAAAGGATAAATTTATTTAGGCAAAGGAACGACTAGCCATAATGTTTTCCTGACAACGCTGGCTACGGTTTTCTACAAGTAAAGTCAGGTTTCTTACTTTTCCAGAAGAGACAAAAGGGAGTGTCTCATGAGTTGTTCCCTTGGACTTTTAGTTCAATACCACACAACACTTCTATATTAGGCTCCAAAATACTATAAGTGATTGTAATAACAATAGTAATGAGTTACTACCCCTAGATCAAATTATGCTTGAATTAATGTCTCTTCCATCACCTCCTTATTTGGGCCCCTCTTCCTCTGATCTGCTCTTCCCAGCCTCTAGCCCCACCACCCCCCTCACAGCCCACTGGTTTTCCACTGTGGCAGTTTTGCCCCCCGAGGAGACATCTGGCAATGTCTGGAGACATTTTTGGTTGTTGCCTCTAGGGGATGCTGCTGGTGTCTAGTGGGTAGAGGCCAGGGATTTTGCTAAACGTCCTACAACACACAGGACAGCACCCCCCACCCACAACAAAAAGTTATCCTGCTCCAAATGTCAGTAGTACCAAGGTTAAGAAACTCTGGGATAACCTAACCAAAACACTTTTAATTAAAAAAAAAAAAAAAAAGAACCTTCTCAAGACCCTGCAAGAGATCCTTATTTATTAGGTTGTAGATGGCAGCCTCCTCAGCCTTACTTTCAGCACCCTCCCCAATCGACTTCTAACCTTTCACCTTAACTGAATAAACATCTAATGAACTATCACAACCTGGAGCTGCAAAGATACTGAGAGAGTCAAAAGTTAGTGCTCTCCAGAAGCTCACCCTCTGGTTCAGGAGACAGAGATGACTGAGGACGTGGCTAGTAGAGAGCCAGCGCCCAGTGGGTAACAAGAATGGTCCTTCCCTTCCTCCTAATTGACTCGAATTCCAGGCAGGCTGTGATGAGTGCAGTGAAGAGAGCAATGGAAGCTTGCCTCCCACCATTCCCCGTATAGACCCTACTCCTGGCTTTCTTTTGCAGAGTTAAACTACTCATCAATCAGGGCATGACACTTGGATTTCTCAGTAGGGGGATGTCTGTGCACTGAGCTTTCTCCACTCCTTCCTGTAGGCCTGCTTGAGGATTTGTAAGGCAGCCAGGAAGGGCTAAAGGTGTGTGCACTGTGGCAGAACAACAGTGCAAATCAACCACCACCTTGGGAATTGAGATCAATGTCTTTCAACCTGTATCACTAAACCTCGATTGGTCAGATTCAAAATCCCCAGGAAGAAAGAAAACAATGGGAGAGAATTATAGTACAATATAAACTCATGGTTTTCCTTTTCTCTTTCCACTTTGTCTTGATAATTCCTAATAAATTATTCTTCTGGTTGTGCTGAATAAGTATAGTACTTGCACTTCTCAAATGCCGTTTTGTGCTCAGCCTTGATTATGTTTCCGTGTACATAATCACTCTGCTCTTACTGCTAACTGAGAAATTAACTTGTTTTCAATGGCTATGATCTAGGTGGAAATTGTCAACCAAAAATTGTTTGTCCTGAGATGCCCTTGGGTGCCTGCAAATTGTTTTTCTTGGGTTGACAGTTTTGTTCTCGATTTTAAAATATTAACGTGTCAAGATATTAACCTGCTGTTTTGATAGAAAGACCGCAATGAAAACTTGCTTCTGGGCAAAAGAAGAGAAGACTGTTTATACGTCAGACTCACATATCTCAGGTAGTCAAGGAATGAGAAGAGACGCTCAAGGCATAAGAGCTCTGTGCAGCCAAGAATATCTGCAAAATGATGATTACAACCTGCCATGGAAGAGAAGGCACATCATTTTACCTTCACTCTCCTAGGCAGGATACATGAGATTCCACTCTAGAATATTTCCAGGAAAGTCTTTATGCCCTCTCTCAGACATGCCTTTCTAGTGTTGATGAAAACAGACACTCATTTCCATCTACATTAATAGTTGGGCCTTCCATCATGTCTAAGCATAGTGGCCATAAATCTGTTAAACAAGGAATATTATGCCTGTGTTCAGGCCACAATTGTTCTGAAAGCTAACATAGTGTCATCGTCAAGATCATCTGAGTTTGAATCCTGGTCTTGCCACTCACTAGCTGTGTGACCTCTCTAAGCCCTCCTACCCCCTATTTAAATGAGGCTAATAGTAGGGCCCGGATCATGGGGTTGTGGTGGCCTTTAAGTAAGTTATAGAATGGGCTAGCACATAATTAACATGAAATAAGTGGTAGCTATGGTTATTTCATCAAGGTATACATGGACAATATCCATCATTATGACCTCTTTGATTTTCAGAATGAAAAATTTTCCTGATTATATTTGTTACACATAGTAATTGTAAAATTAGTAAAATAAAGAAGAAAGAAAAAGTCCCCTCTAACCCTACCCCTTAAAAATAACCACTGTTAAGGGCTTGGCGTAGATATTTTTATGCACATGCTCATTCACACACACAGATACGTGCACATGTGTGAGCACACATGTTCACACACATGTACACAAGCTAATCTTTTTCTTTCAGGTTTCTGGCTTCAGTTTCCTCTCCTTTAGAATTATGAACATCTTCTCCTCAATGATTTAATTTTTATGTTTAGCTCTCTAATCCATATGGATGTTATTTTTGTATGTATTATTAAGTAAGAATACAGTATTTCCCCTAAATGGTTGTCCAGTTGTCTTAACACCAATTATTAAAAAGTTCCTTCCTTCCCTCATTGATTTGAAATGCTAATTTTAACATATACTAAATTCCCATATATAAAACTGTCTGTTTCTAGGCTCTATTCTCTTCCATTAATCTTTCTATGCCTGCCTCAGTACCACACTATTTTAATTACAGTGGTTTTATAATATATTTTGGTATCTGTTACAGTAATTTCTTAGTCCTTTTTAGAAAGATGGTCGTTATTCTTAATTTCTCAGATAATGGAATTCACTAAGGGAGGAAAAACAAAGGAGTCACTAAGAGTCAACTACTCAGAGAGAATTATATAAACTGACCTTGGTCAATAAGAATAGGCTCTTATTGTTGCCAGCAGGACCTGAGGAAATTGTTTTTAAAATCGTAAGCCCCCAGGGGCCAGCCTGGTGGTGTAGCGGTTAAGTTCACAGGTTCGGATCCCGGGCGCTTACCTACTCACCGCTCATCAAGCCATGCTGAGGCAGCGTCCCCCATAGAAGAGCTACAACTCGACAACTATGATACACAACTATGTACTGGGGCTTTGGGAGGACAAAAGAAAAAGAGGAAAATTGGCAACAGAGGTTAGCGCAGGGCCAGTCTTCCTCAAAAAAACAAAACAAAATATTAAGCCCACAAATAGCTTTTGTTGCTTCCCACTGCTATATGAAAAATACCATTACTTTACCAATAATTTGAAACTTGGGCAATCTAGTAAGGACAGGAAAAATTTCTAATCTGAGTTTCTGTTATGAGAGGTTCGGGGATTCGATCGGAGACGTAAAAGAAATTTTCCACTCCAAACAAATGAACTGAAGGTATATTTTATTATATAGAGGATAGTAAAGGCGATAGTCCGCAAACAGATCCGAATAGGTCAAATAATAAGAGGGAAAAAACACCAGCTCGACTGGAAAGGGAAAACATCCACATCGGCTGCGATAGCAGCAGATCCGAATAGGTCATATAATAAGAGGGAAAAACATCAGATCGATCGGAAAGGGAAACACCAGATCCACTGAAGGGAAGTGACACAAATCAACCGGAAAGAGAAACACCACGTTGACCGAAAAGAGAACACATCAGATCAATTACTTCACAGTAAATCAATTACTCACAACATCCACGCCCCACTGCCGGGAGAGTCCTGTCAATTGACACGGCTGGGCGGGAATCACACGTCCTGAGCAAGGCATCCCTTCCACAGGTGGAACCCTCACCAGGCCTCAGTTTCCAACAGTTTATAGAAGCAGTTACAGAGTTTACAGAGCAAGCATCTAGTGTTCCCATGCACAAAATGGTTATCAGTGGCGTACGTGCACTGAGCCCCTTGGCTAACGTCCCAGCCCAGTAGTTGTGTACGTGCATTGTTCTCTTTGGTTATCGTCTTAGCCCAGCACAGATGGCCAGTCCATCCCGTGCTACGACGCTCCAAGAGCCTTGAAATGTTACAACTTGCAACTCTCTCCATGGGAGAAGGGCCAGTTCCCACCATGCAGAAAGCAGCTTTTATATTTCTTTTTTGTGCTGGTGGCTGTAGGTCAATGGAGCCGCCAAACATGGCTGTACTCATGTCAAGACAGTTTCTAGTAAGGACAGGAAAAGAGAAGATAAACTTACATTATAAGAGAATAAATTTAGACTAGATGCATTTTGAAATTTCCAGGTTGTGAGGAGAACATGCATGAAACATGCTATCGTTTTTACTGTGAATTCTTACGCAGGCTTAGCTCACTAGGGCCATAAAGGTGGCATGCATCCTTCTTTCCCACAAGACACGAGGCTGGAAAACTTCTCTCCCTTACCTTAGTCACTCTGAGATGGCACTGTTTCTATTCTTCTAAGTCACATTTTTATTCTATTTAAGAGCTGACAGACAAAATTGTATATACTAAATGCTAATTAATAATAAAAATGTGAATACTAGAGTACTAGCTTATATGAATAATAGAGCTTATATTACCAGTCTGAGAAAAGTTCATGGTTAGCCTGAAAACACTTCAAGCAGTGTGTCTGCAAGCACATTTTACCCACTGAGAAAAGTAATCACTAAGAAGAAAAGAATAAGCACAGATTTCAATGGACAATATGGTAATGATAAATAAAAATAGATTGTATAGGCAAATGCAAAACTAAGGTTATAAGAAATCCAAATAGAGCCAAAGAGGAGACCACTGCTTCCGGCCATGAAGGAGTGACTGGGACTGGATTTGTCCTACAGTGGTAAACAGCAGGGCGCTAGAGAAGATGCACGACACAGCTGTTTTCAGACACTGAACAACAGGGGAAGCAGAACTGTAACCCCTGAGAGAAGTGGAACAAACGAGGTGAGGCCTGTGCTTGCTCCAGCGTTCTTCCTGGAGCTGCTTTACACACTGTGATTCAGGGAAGGGTAACGCAAGGAGAGCATGGCCATCTTGCTGAGTAGAGGAGACAGAGATCAGAGTTAGGGAGGCTAAGGCAGCTGGAATTTGCAGAGCAGCATGCCAGAAATGAGTAAGCTAGACAGAGCAAGAGTTAGAAATCTGCACAGGATCCCCCTTTGCATCTTTGGCTCATGCATAGAGTGAGACTGTATGAGGCCATGCGAAGAACATCGACTAGGAGTTCTAAGACGAACAAGCCCCTAGCTCGTGGAGATCTGCGAATTGGTCACGTTCAGACCAGACAGAGCAGAAGGACCTTGGAAGTATACTGCTGAAATTTCTTACATTATTGTAGAAGTGGCATAATATCATTTGAAGGTACATTAATAAATTGAAGATGTATACCGTAAACCTTACTGCAACGTTTAAAAAGTAAAACCTGGGCCTGCCCGGTGGCGTAGTGGTTAAGTTTGTACCCTCTACTTCAGCAGCCTGGGATTCGCAGGTTCAGATCCTGGGCATGGACCTACGCACCACTTGTCAAGCCACACTGTGGCGGCGTCCCACATAAAATGGAGGAAGATGGGCACGGATGTTAGCTAAGGGCCAATCTCTCTCAGCAAAAAAGAGGAGGACTGACAACAGATGTTAGTTCAGGGCTAATCTTTCTCACCAAAAAAAAAAAAGAAAGAAAAATATATGAAGCAAAACTGACAAGATTGAAAGGAAAAAAGACGAATCCACAATCAGAGTTGAGTATTTCACCACCTCTCCATAATTAATAGAAAAAGCAGACAGAAAATTGGTATGACTGTGGAAAATTTGAGTAACACTGTGAGGTAACTGGATCTAATTGACTTTCATAGAACACTCCATGCAGCAATGGCAGACTTTATAGTGTTATCAGTGCAAATGGAACATTCAGTATATGCTGGGCCATAAAAATAGTCTCGGTAAATTCAACAGGCTAGAAATCACATAGAGGCCTTCTGACAAAATGCAATTTAACTAGAAATCAATAACTGAAAGACATCTGAAAAATTACAAAATATTTGGCAATTAAATAAACCATGACTCAAAGAAGAAATTAGAAATGAGAAAATATTTTTACGAAATTTGTGGAATGTAGCTAAAGCTGTGCTTTAGAGAAAAATTTTACACTTTAAGCACTTATGTTAGAAAAGAAGACCTAAAGTCAATTACCTAAATTCCCACCTTAGGAAAATAGATAAAACCAAAGTAAGGAGAAGGAAGAAATGATGAGTATATTGAGGGGCCGGCCCGGTGGCATAGCAGTTAAGTTCACACACTCCACTTCAGCGGCCTGGGGTTCGCGGGTTCGGACCCCCAGGTCAGATTGACACACAGCTTATCAAGCCATGCTGTGGCAGCGTCCCCTATAAAGTAGAAGATGGGCACAGATGTTAGCCCAGGGCCAATCTTCCTCGGCAAAAAGAGGAGGATTGGCAACAGATGTTAGCTCAGGGCTACTCTTCTCATAAAAAAAAAAAAAAAGATTATATTGAAAATCAATGAAATAGAAAACAGAAAAACAATAGAGAAAAATCAATGAAAGTAACTGATTCTTTGAAAAGATCAATAAAATTGATAAACCTCTAGCTAAATTAGTCAAGAAAATAAAAAAAGTAAACTGTTAATATCAAGAATTAAAGAGGCAGAGAAAGACAAATATCGTATGATTTCACTCATATATGGGAGATAAACAAACATATGAAAGGAGAACAGATTACTGGTTACCAGAGGGGAAGAGGATTGAGGGAGGGCGAAAGGGGTAAAGGGGTACGTATGTATGGTGAGAGATAAAAACTAGACTTGGTAGTGAACATGATGCAGTCTATACAGAATCTGATATATAATAATGTACACCTGAAATTTACACAATGTTGTAACCCATATGACCTCAATAAAATAATTTTTAAAGAAAAGAATAAAAGAGGCAACACCACTACAGATTCTCCAGAGTTATAAGGATAATAAGAAATATTATGAACAACAATACGCCAATATATTTAACAACTTAGGTAATATTGACAATTCCATGAAAGATGGAGATTATCAAATTGACACAGAAAGAAACAAAATATCTGAATATTCCTATCTTTTGGGGAAATGAAATTCTTAATTTTAAATTTCCCACAAAGAACTCCAGGCTCAGATGGCTTTATTACTAAGTTCAATCAAACATTTAAGGAAGAAATAATGCCAACATAACACAAACACTTTCACAGCCAAAAGAATGTAGTTGGACCCTTACCTTATACCGTGTACAAAATTTAACTCAAAATGAATCAAAGACCTAAGAATAAGAACTAAAATTATAAAAACCCTTAGAAGAAACACAAGAACTAAAATTATAAAAACCCTTAGAAGAAAACACATGACATTTGGATTTGGTGTATTTCTTGGATATGATACCAAAAGCACAGGCAACAAAAGAAAAAATAGATAAATTAGACTACATCAAAATTAAAAACTTTTGTTCATTAAAGAACACTATCAACTGAGTGAAAAGGCAACCCACAGAATAGGTGAAAATATTTCTAAATCATATATCTGGTAAGGAGTTAGTATCCCAAATATATATAAAGAACTGCTACAATCCAACAATTAAAAAAAAAAAAACCACCTGATTTTAAAAGTGGGCAAAGGGCTTGAAAAAACATTACTCCAAAGAAGATATGCAAATATCCAATAAACACATGAAAAGATGCTCAACATCACTAATCATTAGGGAAATGCAAATCAAAACCACAATGAAATACAACCTCATACCCATTAGGATGGCTATTATTAAAAAAAGAAGAAAAAGAAAATAACAAATGCTGGCAAGGATGTGGAGAAATTGGAACATTTGTGCACTATTGGTGGGAATGTCAAACAATGCAGCCACTATGGAAACAGTATGGCAGTTCCTCAAAAAATAAACACTAGAATTACCATATGATCCAGCAATTCCACTTTGGGGTATATGCTGAAAAGAATTGAAAGCAGAGACTTGAACAAATATTTGTACACTCTTGTTATTCAGCGTTATTCACAAGAACCAAAAGATGGAAGCAACGTAAGGGTCCAACAACAAATAAATGGATAAACAAAATGTGGTGTATAAATACAATGGAATATTATTCAGCCATAAAAAGGGATGAGATTCTGACACATGCTTCAACATGAATGAAACTTGAAAGCATTATACTAAGTGAAATAAGCCATTGAGAAAAGGGCAAATACTGTATGATTCCACTCATATGAAGTACCTAGAGTAGTCAAATTCATGGAGACATAAAGTGGAATGATGAGTGCCAGGGACTGCGGGGGAGGGGAGAATCAGGAATTATTGTTTAAGAGGTACAGAGTTTCAGTTTTGTGAGATGAACAGAATTCTGTGGATGGATGGTGGTGATTGAACAACAGTGTGATTGTACCTAATGCCACTGAACTGTCACTTAAACATGATTAAGATGGTAACTTTTGTTTTGTATATTTTATCACAATTTTTAAAAATCAGTCAAGCACATGAAAAGGTACAAAACATTATTAGTCATCAGGGAAATGTAAATTGAAAATACAATAGGATACCACTCTGCAACAACTTGAATGGCTAAAATTTAAAAGACTGACAATACCAAGTGCTGGTGAGTTTATAGAACAACTAGAACTCTATACGTTGCTGGTAAGAATGTAAAATGTTATCATCACTTTGAAAACAGTTGTCAGTTGTTTTTTTTTTTTTAATGAAGTCAAACATTACTTTTAAGCAATTCCACTTCTTGATATTTACCCAAGAAAAATGAAAATACAGGCATGCCCTGTTTTATTGTGCTTCACTTTATCGCACTTTGCAGATATTACATTATTTACAAGACCCTCCACCAGCAAAAAGATGACAACTTGCTAAAGGCTCTGATGATGGTTAGCATTTTTTAGCAATAAAGTATTTCTTACTTAAGGTATGTACATTGTTTTTTAGACATAATGCTATTGCATGCTTAATAGACTACAGTTTAGTGTAAACATAATTTTTACATGCACTAGGAAACCAAAACCTTTGTGTGGCTCACTTTTTTGTGGTGGTGTGTAACTGAACCAGTAATATCTCCGAAGTATGCCTATATATGTCCATATAAAACTTGTACATAAATGTTCTTATCAGCTTTCTTCATAATTTTCAAAAACTAGAAACAACCCAAATGTTCATCAACAGATAACTGGATAAACAAACTGTACTATGAGAAAACAATGGAATATTACTCAACAACAAAAAGGAACAAACTCCAGTATGTGTAACAACATTGATAAATCTCAGAAATGTGCTAAAAGAGGCCAAACATAAAAGAGTATATTGGTATGATTCCATTTATATAAAATTCTAGAAAAGGTAGGACTAATCTCTAGTGACATAAGGCAGATCAATTATTTCCTGATCCTGAGAGTTGGGGTTGAGATTGTTGCAAAGGGGCAGGAGGGAACTTTTTGTGATGATGGAAATGTTCTATACCTTAAATAGGAGGTGGTTATATTTGTCAAAACTCATTGAAAGGTGCATGGGTGCATATATTTTATTTTAATTATACCTCAGTAAATTTCATTAAAATAAACTACTCAATTCTATACCCAGTGATCATTACCATTAATATATATATTTACATTCAGATCTATTTACATACTTTTTTATATTATAAAATTGAAAATATTTGCTCTAGAATTTTTAAGAAAGAAAGCAAATAATACTCTGGAATGGTGGTGTGAGGAGCTCTGCATAACTGTTCTCCAGTGAAACAACCATAATTGGTAAAAAAAATGCTTTTAAAAACAACCATTTAAAGTCTCTGGAAATTGTCCTAAGGGAATATATCAAATGAAGAAACATTTATTCAAGAAAATCAAAATATCTGTAAGAGCAGTAAGATTCTGTGGCACTTGAGCCACTGCCTTCTGCCTCCCCAGGTCGCCATACAAAACCATGGAACAATCTGCTAGAAATGAGTGAAGCCTGAATGTCAGACGTGATACCAAGTGAAGCAGACAGCTTAGCAAAGAAGCTATGATGACAGTGTCACACCAAATAGAGAATGTCAATAAAGATATGGAAATTATTTTTAAAGGGAAATGGAAATTTTAGAGTTAAAAAGTACAATAAGCAAAATGAAAAATTTACCTGAGGGACCCAATAGTAGATTTCAACTGGCAGAAGAAGGAATTGATGAACTTGAAGATAGATTATGAAATCTATCCAAGGAACAGAGAGAAAATAGAATGAAGAATAATGAACAGAGAAATGTGGGATACCATTAAATACACCAACATACATGTAATGGAAGTACCAGAAGGACAGGAGAGAAAGGAGCAGAAAAAATATTAGAAAAAATAATGGCTTGAAACATCACAAATTTGACTTAAAAAAAAATTAATCTACACACCCAAGAAGCTCAAAGAACTCAAAGTAGGCTAAATCAAAGAGAGTCACATCTGGAAACATCATGGTAAAAGTGCTTAAAGCCAAAGACAAGGAGAAAATTGTGAAAGCAGCAAGAATAAAACAACTTCTCACTTACAAGGGTACCCCAATAAGATTATCAACTGATTTCTCTTCAGAAATAATGGAGAGCAGAAGGCAGTGGGGTGAATGCTCAAAATGTTAAAAGAAAAACAAATTCAACCAAGAATCTTTTATCTGGTAAAACCATCTTACAAAATGAAGGTGAAATAAAGACATTTCCAGGTAAACAAAAAACCGCCTGCAGAGCTGCCTTACAATAAATACTAAGGTAATTCCTTCAGGCTGAATGCAAATGACCCCAGAGAGTAATTCAGATTCACATGAAAAAGACAAAGAGCACTGGAAACAGTAATTAAGTAATTACAAAAGACAGTACAAATATATATTTCTAAGCCTTTCTTCTCTTAACTGATTTAAAAAGCAATTATATAAAACAATATGTATATAATGTATTGTTGAGCCCATAACATGTAGAAACATAACATATTTGCCAATAACAACACAAGAAGGTAGGTGGGAGAAAAGAGGTATTGAAGTAAAGAAATGACACCAGATGGCACTTCACATCCACAAGAACAAATGAAGAGAACCAGAAATGGTAAATATGGATGTTAATATAACAATATAACTATGTAGTCTATAGACATAGACTAGCTCTCTTTTCTTTTCTCAGCTTCTTTAATAGACCTAAAATTACATAAAGTAATAATTACACAATTATATTGTTGGATTTGTAACATATACGGATATAATATATATAAGAGTAACAGCACAAAATAGAGGAAGAGAGAATAGAGTTTTATGTTTCTTTCTATATCTCAGTGGAATTAAGTTACTATAAGTCTAAAGTAGTTTATAATAACTTAAGATGTATTTGGTAAGCCCTAGAGAAACCACTAAGAAAATAACAACAACAACAAAAAACAGCACAAAATATCATTAAAGGAAGTAAAATGATTATGCTAAAAAATATTTATTTATTGCAAAGAAAGCAGTAAAGGAAGAATAGAAGAAAAAAAAGATGAGACATCTATAAAACAAAATGTAAAATGACAGATGTATGTCCAACTATATCCATAATAAATTAAATGTGGGTGTATTAATCAATACAATCAAATAGCTGAGACTGTTAGACTGGATTAAAAAAAACAAGTTTCAACTATATGTTGTCTACCAGAGATACACTTTATATTCAAAGATACAAATGGATCTTTGAAAGGATGGAAAAAGATATATCATGCAAACAGCAATGAAAGAAAGCTAGAGTGGCAATACTAATGTCAGATAAAGTAGACTTTAAAATAAAAAAATGTTACTAGAGATAAAAGAGAACATTTTATAATGATAAAAGTCTCAATCTATCAGAAATATACAGTGAGTATAAACATATATGCACCTGACAACAGAGCCCCCAAAATGCATAAAGCAAAAACCAACAGAACTGAAAAGAGAATAGACAATTTAATAGTAATAGAGACTTCAATAGTTCACTTTCAGTAATAGAACAACTAAAAAGAAGATAAACAGGGAAATAGAGATTTCAACACTTATAAACCAACTATACTTAACAAACCTATGTAGAACACTCCACCCAACAGCAGCAGAATACACATTCTTCTCGAGTGCACATTCACCAGGATAGCCCATTGCTAGACCACAAAACAAGTGTCAATAATTTAAAAGAATTTAAATCATATAAAGTATGTTCTACAACCACAATGGAGTGAAAGTAGAAATCAATAACAGAAAGAAACTGGGGACTCACAAATATGTGGAAATTAAACAATATATTCCTAACTACTAGTGGATCAAAAAAGAAATCACAAGGAAAATTAGAAAATACTTTGAGATGAATCAAAACGAAGACACACTTATCAAAACTTATGTAATGCAGCTAAAACAGCACTTAGAGGGAAACTTATAAATGTAAACACCAAATTTAAAAAGAAGAAATACCTTGGGCCCGGCTGGTGCCGTAGTGGTTAAGTTTGCGCACTCCGCTTCAGCAGCCCAGGGTTTGCAGGTTCAGATCCCCAGAGTGGACCGACGTACCGCTTATCAAGCCATGCTGTGGCAGCATCCCATATAAAGTAGAGGAAGATGGGCAGGGATGTTAGCCCAGGGCCAATCTTCCTCAGTAAAAAGAAGAGGATTGGCAACAGATGTTAGCTCAGGGCTAATCTTCCTCATACACAAAAAAATTAATTAATTAAAAAGAATATATATTTTAAAAAATAAATAAATAAAAAATAAAAAGAAGAAATATCTCAAATCAATAACCTATTCTTCCACCTAAAGACACTGGGAAAAAAGCAAGCTAAACCTAAAGCAAACAGAAGGAGGGAAATAAAGATTAGAGCATAGATAAATAAAATAGAGAATAGTAAAATAATAGAGAAAATTTTAAAAGACAAAGTTGGTTCTTTGAAAAGAACATAAAATTGACAAATATTTAGCTAGACTGAGCAAGTGAAAAGAAAAAAGATTCAGATTAATATAATCAAAAATGAAAGGGGACAATACTATTGACGTTACAGAAATAAAAAAAGATTATAAGAAATACTATGAGTAACTGTATACCAACAAATTAAATAATGTAGATGAAATAGATAGATGCCTAAAAGAGACACCAAAATTGACTACTAAAATTGAATCAAGAAGAAACAGAAAATTTTAACAGAACTATAACAAGAGATTAAATTATAATCAGAAAACTACCACGATAAAAACTCCAGGCCCAGATAGCTTCACTGTTGAATTCTACCAAACATTTAAATAAGAATTAATACCAATTCTTCAGAGAGTCTTTCAAAAAATGAAAGAGGATGAAACACTTTACAGATCATTTTATCATATTCTATCATAGGCAATATTATGCTGATACTAAAACCAGACAAAACACTAGAAAAGAAGACTGCAGACCAATATCTCTTATGGAAATAGATGCAAAAATCTTCGACAAAATACTAGCAAACTGAAACCAGCAACATATAAAAAGAATTATGCACTATGAGCAAGTGCAATTTATCCCAGAAATGCAAAGGTGGTTTAACATCAGAAAAATCAATTAATACAATACACCATATCAATAGAATAAAGGGCAAAAACCACATGATCCTCTCAATAGATGTGGAAATAGCATTTGACAAAATTTAATAACCTTTCATGATTAAAAAAAAAACACAACACTCGACAAAGAAGGAACACTCAACATGATAAATGGCATCTCCAAAAACACACAGCTAATATCATACTCAATGGTAAAATCTTTCATCCTCAGGAATCAGACAAAGATGTCTCTGCTCATTGCTTCTACTCAATATTGTACTGGAGGGTCTAGCCAGGGCAGTTAGTCAAGAAAAAAAGATAAAAGGCATCCAAGATGGGGAAGGAGGAAGTAAAATGATCTCTGTTAGCATAAGAAATGATTTTGTATATAGAAATCCTAAAGAACTTACTGAAAAACCACTAGAACTAATAAATGAGTTAAGCAAGATAGCAGGATACAAGATCAATATACAAAAATCAACTGTATATGTATACACTTCCAATGATCAGTCTGAAAATGAAATTAAGAAAAAAATTCCATTTACAATAGCATCCAAAAAAATGAAATACTGAGGAATAAATTTTAATAAAAGAAATGCAAAACTTACACTTTGAAAACTATAAAACATGGTTGAAAAAAATTAAAGATGATTTAAATAAATGGGAAAGCATCCTATGTTCATGGCTTGGAAGACAATATTGTTAAAATGGCAATACCTACAAATTGATCTACAGATTCAAAGTATTAACTATCAAAATTCCAGCTGACTTCTTTGCAGAAACTGACAAGGTGATCCTAAAATTCATACAGAATTTCAAGGGACCCAGAATAGCCAAAACAGTCTTGAAAAAACAAGAACAAAGTTGGAGAATTCACATTTCCCAATTTCAAAACTTATTAGAAAACTAAGTAATCAAGACAGTGTGGTTCTGACATAATGACCCACACTGAGAGTCCAGAAATAAACCTTCACATTTATGATGAATTGATTTTTGACCACAGTTCCAAGACAATTCAATGGAGGAAAGTGTAGTCTTTTTAACAAATGATGCTGGAACAACTGATAGTCACATGCAAAGGAATGAATTGGAGCCCCTACCGCACACCATATACAAAAACTAACCCCAATGAATCAAAGATGTAAGTGTAAGAGCTAAAACTATAAAACTCTTAGAGGAAAACATAGGAGTAAGTCTTCATAATTTTGAATTAGGCAATAGTTTCTTAGATATGTCACCAAAAGCATGTCAACAAAAGAAAAATTAGGTAATTTGGGCATTATAAAAATTAAAAACTCTTGTGCTTCAAAGAATACTGTTAAGAAAATTAAAAGATGACTCAAAATGGGAGAAAATTTTGCAAATCATATATCTGATAAGGGCATTGTATGTAGAATATATAAAGAACTCCTGTAACTCAATAATAAAAAAGATAAACAACCTAAGGGAAAACTGGGCAAAAAATTTGAATTTCTCCAAAGATGTACAAATATACATTAACTATTAAGGAAATGCAGACCAAAACCACAAGATGCCGCCACCTCACACCGAATAAGATGGCTATAATCCTAAAGGTAATAACAAAGATAGTGAAAATGTAGAGAAATTGGAACACTCCCACCCTACTGGTGGGAATGTAAAATGGTGCAGCTTCCTTGGGACGCAGTGTGGCAGTTCCTCAAAAGGTCAAACGTGGAGTTACCACATGACCTAGCAATTCCACGCCTAGATATACATACCCAAAAGAAATAAAAATCTATGCTGACCCAATAGGTTGCACACAAATGCTGTAGCAGCCTTATTCATAAGAGAAAAAAGTGGCAACAAGAACTGCCGAATGATTAGGTAAAATGTGGTCTGGCTATACAATGGAATATTATTTGGCAATAAAAAGAAATGAAGCACTAATACATGATATGTTGGATAAACCTTAAAAATATTGTGCTTAGTGAAAGAAGCCAGCTTCAAAAGACCACATATTGCATGATTTCATTTATGTAAAATGGCTAGAATTGTCAAATCTATAGAGATAGAAAGTAGATTATTGTGTGCCCAGGGCTGGAAGAGTTGAGGGTAAATGTGGAGTGACTGTTAATGGATGGAAGTTTCCTTTTGAAGTGTTGAAAAATTGATTGTGGTGATGGTTGCACAACTCTGAGGACATACTAAAAACCATTGAATTATTCACCTTATTATTTTGTGTGTGTGTGTGTGTGAGGAAGATCAGCCCTGAGCTAACATCCATGCTAATCCTCCTCTTTTTGCCGAGGAAGGCTGGCCCTGAGCTAACATCTATTGCCAATCCTCCTCCTTTTCTTTCCCCAAAGCCCCAGTAGATAGTTGTATGTCATCGTTGCACATCCTTCTAGTTGCTGTATGAGGGACGCGGCCTCAGCATGGCCGGACAAGCGGTGTGTCGGTGCGTGCCCGGGATCCGAACCTGGGCCGCCAGCAATGGAGCGCGTGCACTTAACCGCTAAGCCATGGGGCCGGCCCGAATTGTTCACTTTAAATGGACAAATTATATGGTATATGAATTATATCTCAATAAAGCTATTATGAAAAAGAAAAAAAATCAAAAAATTCAGTGAAATTCACTATATTAGCAGAATAAAAAAGAAAAATATAATTTTCTCCATAGACGAAAACGAAAGCAAAATTTAACAACCTTTTATGAATATTAAAAACAAAGAAAGACACTGTCTTAGTCAATGAGTAACTGAAAGGAACTTTTTTGACCTGATAGAAGGCATCTGCCAAAAGAAAACCCTAAAATGAAACCTACTTAGTGGTGAAGTACCAAATGCTTTCACCCAAAGATTGGCAATAAGGTGGGATGTTCACCACTTCTCTTCACTTTTCTGGAGGGCCTATCTCGTGCAATGAAGAAAAAGAAAGGCTCACGGGTTGGAAAGAAAGAAGTAAAATTGTCTTTATTTACGAGGGGCATCCTAAGGAATCCTGAGGAATGTGCAAAAAGGCTTGTGGGACTAACAAGTGATACAAACAAGATCATATGATACAAAGTCAATATACAAATACCAACTGTATTTTTGCATACCAGCAACAAATAATTAGACAATGAATATCATTTATAATATGCAAATGAAATACTTAGGAATAAATTTAACAATGTATGTGCAAGATCTATACTCTGAAAACTCTAAAACATTTCTGAGCGACATGTTAAAAGACCTAAGTAATGCAGAGATATCTGTGTTCATGGATTGGAAAACTCAATATCAATCTCCATATTCAAGGCAATCTCTATCACAGTTCCAGAAAGATTTGTGAAATTAAAAAGCTGATTCTAAAATTTATACGGAATTCCAAAGGAGCTAAAATAGTCAAAATAATTTTGAAGAACAAAGCTGGAGGTCTTACACTGCCTGATTTTAAGACTTACTGTAAAGCTACAATGAGTAAGAAAGTGAGGAAGAGTTCAGAAATATGTTCATGCGTTGGTGAATATTTGATTTGGTGACTTGATCTTCCAGCAAGGTCACAAGGTGAGTAAATGGGGAAAGGATACTCTTTCCAACAAATGGTGCTGGCACACCTGGATATCCTTAAGAAAAAAAGAACTTTGACCCTTTCTTCACTCCGCACACAAAATTTAACTCAAAATGGTTTATATATATAAAAGTAAGAGCTAAAACTATAAAACTTCTAGGAGAAAACTTTGGAGAAAATATTTGCAATCTTGGGATAAGAAAAACTTCTTGGGACACAAAAAGCACAAACCATAAAAAAATTAATAAATTGACTTCATCAGAATTTAAAACTTCTCCTCATCAAAAGATAGCATTGGGGCTGGCACGGTAGCGCAGCAAAGCGTGCATGCTTCGCTTTGGTGGCCCGGGGTTCGCAGGTTCGGATCCCGGGCGCACACCAACGCACCGCTTGTCAAGCCATGCTGTGGCGGCATCCCATATAAAGTAGAGGAAGATGGGCACAGATGTTAGCCCAGGGCCAGTCTTTTTTTTTTTTAATAAAGTCTGCTTTTATTTATTTATATTTTTCTCCCCAAAGCCCCAGTAGATAGTTGTATGTGGTAGTTGCACAACCTGCTAGTTACCGTATGTGGGACGCGGCCTCAGCATGGCCAGACAAGCAGTGCCTCAGTGCGCGCCCGGGGTCCGAACCCAGGCCGCCAGTAGTGGAGCGCACACACTTAACCGCTAAGCCACGGGGCTGGCCCAGGGCCAATCTTCCTCAGCAAAAAATGAGGAGGATTGGTGTCAGATGTTTGCTCAGGGCTGATCTTCCTTAAAAAAAAAAAAAAAAAGATAGCATTAAAGAAATAAAAAGGCAGGCCACAGACTGCAGAAACTATTCACAATACATATATTTGACAGATGATTCATTACTAGAATATACAGAAAAACTTTGATAACTCAAGATTACCCAAATAAAAAATGGGCAAAAGATTTGAAAAGGCATTTTTCAATAGAAGATCTAGAAATGACTCATAAGCACATAAGCACATGAAAGGATGCTCAATGCCTTTAGTCATTTGGGAAATGAAATCAAAACCATAGCAAGATTCACTACCCACTCACTAGAATAGCTAAAGTTTTAAAAGACTGCCAGTACCAACTATTGTAACTCTGTGGGGCAAGTGCAATCCTTATACACTGCTGGTGGCTGTAAATGACCCGTCCATTTGGACAACAGTTTAACATTCTCTTATAAAGTGAAACATGGGAGCCGGCCTGGTGGCGCAGCGGTTAAGTGCGTGCGCTCCACTGCGGCGGCCCGGGGTTCACCTGTTTGGATCCCCGGCGCGCACCAACACACTGCTTGGCAAGCCATGCTGTGGAGGCGTCCCATATAAAGTGGAGGAAGATGGGCACAGATGTTAGTCCAGGGCCAGTCTTCCTCAGCAAAAAAGAGGAGGATTGGCAGATGTTAGCACAGGGCTGATCTCCTCACAAATAAATAAATAAAGTGAAACATATGTTTACCATAGGGCCCAGTAATCCCATTCGTGGGGCCCTCTGACCTAACAGACAGACTAGAGGTATCTGTGCTGGGAAGAGATGCTGTGGAGAGTTTATGGCAAGCCCCACAGGAGAATCACCATGTAGACTCCTTAGGTTCTGGAGCAAGGCTGTGCACCATTTCAAATAAAGCAGCTCCTGTCAGGCGACTGGTCCTAGTAGAGTTGATGTTTCTGACCACAGGACATCAGGTAACTCTGAGCCAGAGCTGCTCATTGTGACCTGTGTCTGTCAAACCCACTAGGTCATATGGCCTTTAGGGGAGTGGGAGAGAGAATGGACTAGGGAAACGTTGGACTTCCAGGCAACCCTAAGTGCTCCCTTGATACTTATGCCAATTTGTGACAATGTCATGCATTTTGGATCAGCATGGGTTTGCATTTTTCTCTATCCACATTCAGTTGCCTGGGCACAGGTGGGGTATTTTTTACAATGCAAAAATCAACTCTATGTCTACATACTAACAGCAAACAAATGGAAAATTAAATTTAAAATATAATTAATTTTACAATAGTTTCAGAAATATAAAATAGGAATAAATTTAATAAAAGATATAGAAGAATTCTACACTAAAAACTACAAATTATTGCTGAGGGAAGTTAATGACCTAAATGGATGGAGAAACATACCATGTTCATGGATTGGATCACTCAATATTGTTAAGATGTCACTTCTCCTTAAATATATCTATCAGTTCAACACAATGCAAATCAAAATCCCAGTAGGCTTTTTGTAGTAATTGAAATTTGATTCTAATATTTCTATGGAAAAGCAAAGAGCCTAAAATAGCCAAAATATCCTGAAAAAGAACAAAGTTGAAAGATTACACTACCTCATTGCAATATTTACTATGAAGCTATCGTAATCAAGATAAGTGTGGTTATGCAAGAAGACAGAAAAATAAATCAATGGAACAGAATAGAGAGTCTAGAAATAGACCCACACATATATGGTCAATTGACTTGACAAAGGCACTGTGATGGTTTATTTGATGTGTCAACTTGGCTAGGCTTTGGTGCCCAGCTGTTCAATCAAATACTAGTCTACATGTTGCTGTGAAGGTATTTTGTAGATATGATTAACATTTACAATGAGTTGCTTTCAGTAAAGCAGATTACCCTCAGTAATGTGGGTGGGCCTCATCTAATCAACTGAAGACCTTAAGAACAAAAATTGAGGGTTCCAGGAGAAGAAGAAAGTCTGCTTTAAGACTGTAACGTAGAAATCCTGCCTGAGTTTACAGCTTGCTAACCTGCCTTATAGATTTTGGACTTGCCGAACCTCACAATTATGTCAGCCAGTTTCTTGAAATCTCTCTCTGAGAGAGAGAGAGAGAGAGAATATATAAATAATTTCTACAAATCAATAACAAAAAGACAAACAACCAAAATTAAAAAAAAAAAAACATAGTCAAAAATATATATACAGACATTTCACAAAGGAAGCTGTACCTGACCAATAAACAAGTCATCAGGGAAATGCAAAGTAAAACCACATTGAGATACCATTTTACACCCACTACAATTGCTAAAATTAAAAACACTGACAGCAACAATGTCAGTGAGAATATGGAGAAACTGGAAATCTCATACATTTCTGGTTGAAGTGTGAGATGGAAAGCACTTTGGAAAACATTTTGGCAGTTTTTGAAACTACCTCATGGTATGGAACTAGCCCATGAGCCAGTAATTCCTCTCCTAGTATTGAACCAAGGGAAATGAAAACATGTGTCTACACAAAGTCTTGCACAAGAATGCCATAGCTGCTTCATATATCAAGCAAAAACTGGAAACAACCCAAATGTCCATCAACAAAAGTATGAATAAACAAATTGTGATATACTCATGTAATGTAATGCTACTCAACAATAAAAAAAGAATGAACTACTGATACTTTCACAACCGTGGATGAATCTCAAAAATATTACGTTAAATGAAAGAAGGCAGACAGAAAGTGCATACTGTATGATTCCTTTCATAAGAACATCAAGAATGGGTAAAAGTAATATATGGTGCTGGAAATCAGAACAGTAATCGCTTAAGGGAATGGGCCAGGGAAACTTTCTGGGGTGATGGAAATGTTCAATATTGTGATTTGGGGTAATGATTACATGGGATTAATGTATATTAATCCAAACAAATTGGATTGTACACTTAAGATCTGTGCATTTAACAGTATATAAATTTTTTTAATTAATAAACTTTATTTCTTAGAGCAGTTTAAGGTTTGCAGCAAAATTGAGTGGCAAGTACAGAGAGTTCCCAGATACTCCCTATCCCTACACACACACAACCTCCTCCGCTGTCAACATCCTGCAACATAGTGGTACGTGTGTTACAATCAATGAACCTACATTAACACATCGTTATTACCCCAATTCCGTAGATTACATCAGTGTTCATTCTTGGTGTTCTACATTCTGTGGGTTTTGACAAATGTATAATGACATGAATTCACCTTTGTAGTATCATACAGAATAGTTTCATTGCCCTAAAAATCCTCTGTGCTCTGGCTATTCATCCCTCCTCCCCACCCAACCCCTGGCAACCACTGATGTTTTTATTGTCTCCATAGTTTTGCCTTTTCCAGAATGTCATATAGTTGGAAATCATCAGTATGTAGCCTTTTCAGATTGTCTTCTTTTACTTGGTAATATGCATTTAAGGTTCCTCTGTGTCTTTTCATGGCTTGAGAGCTCATTTCTTTTTAGCCCTGAATGATATTTCCTTGTCTTGATGTACCACGGTTTATTTATCAATTCACCTATTGAAGGACATCTTGGTTGCTTCCAAGTTTTGGCAATTATGAATAAGGGTGCTATAAATATCTGTGTGCAGGTTTTTGTGTGAATAAGCTTTCAGCTCCTTTGGGTAAATACCAAAGAGCATTGGTATTAAGTATGCTAGTTTTGTAAGAAACTGCCAAACTGTCTTCCAAAGTGGCTGTACCTGTTGCTCCACATCCTCACCAGTATTTGGTGTTGTCAGTGTTTTGGATTTTGGACATTCTAATAGGTGTGTAGTGATATCTCATTGTTGTTTTAATTTGCAATAACCTAATGACATATGATGTTAAATATCTTTTCATATGCTTACTTGTCATCTGTATATCTTCTTTAGTAAGTTGTCTCTTGAGAACTTTGGCCCATTTTTCAAACAGGTTGTTCATTCTTTTATCATTGAGTTTTAAAAGTTCCTTGTATATTTTGGATACCAGTCCTTTATCAGAGGTCTTTTGCAAATATTTTCTCCCAGTCTGTGGTGTATCTTCTCGTTCTCTTGACATTGTTCTTTTGCAGAATGGAAGTTTCTAATTTTAATGAAATCTAGCTTATCAATTATTTCTTTCATGGATGTGCCTTTGGTGTTGTATCTAAAAAGTCATTGCCATACTCAGGGTCTTCTAGGTTTTCTCTTATCTTCTAAGAATTTTATAGTTTTGTGTTTTACATTTAGGTCTACATTTAGATCCACTCTGAGTTAAATTTTGTGAAGGTGTAAAGTCTCTGTCCAAATTCATTTTCTTGCTTGTGGATATCCAACTTTACCAGCACCACTTGTTGAAAACACTCTCACTTCTCCATTCTCTTGCCTTTGCTCCTTTGTCAAAGATTAGTTGATTATAGTTATGCAGGTCTATTTCTGGGCTCTCCATTCTGTTCCATTGATCTATTTGTCTATTGTTTCATCAATACCACACTGTCTTGATTATGGTAGCTTTGTAGTAATTCTTGAAGTTTGGTAGTGTCAGTCCTCCAAATTTGTTCTTTTCCTTTGATATTGAGTTGGCTATTCTGGGTTTTTTGCCTCTTCATATAAAATTTAGAATCAGTTTGTCAATATCCACAAAATAGCTTCCTGGGATTTTTTGATTGGAATTGTGTTGAATCTATAGATAAAGTTTGGAAGAACTGACATCTTGAGAACATTGAGTCTTTCTATCCATGAAAATGGAATATGTCTCCATTTATTTAGTTCTTTGATTTCTTTCATCAGAGGTTTGAAGTTTTCCTCATATAGATCTTGTATATACTTTGATAAAATTTATACCTAAGTATTTTCATTTATTTTGTATGCTAATACAATAGGTGATGTGTTTTTAATTTCAAATTCCACTTGTTCATTGCTGGTATGTAGGAAAGCAGTTGACTTCTGTCTATTAACCTTGTGTCTTGCTACCTTGCTATAATTGCTTACTAGTTCCAGGAGTTTTTTTGTTGATTCTTTTGTAGTTTCTATATGTCATCTGTGGACAAAGACAGTTTTATTTCTTCCTTCTCAATCTGTATACGTTTTATTGTTTTATTGCATTAACTTAGGACTTCCAGTATGATGCTGAAAAACAGTGGTGAGAGGGAACATCTTTGCCTTGTTCCTGATCTTAGTGAGAAAGCTTCAAATTTCTCACCTTTAAGTAAGATGTTAGTTGCAGGTGTTTTGTAGATGTTCCTTATCAAGTTGAGGAAGTTCCCTTCATTCTTAGTTTGCTAAGAGTTTTTATCATGAACGGAGTTGGTTTGTCAAATGTGTTTCTGCATCTATTGATGTGATCATGTGATTTGTCTTCTTTAGCCTGTTAATGTGATGGAGTACATTAATTGATTTTCAAACGTTGAATCAGCCTGCCATACCTGGAATAAATCCCACTTGGTCATGGTGTATAATTCTTTTTTATACTTTATTGAATTCCATTAGCTAATATTTTGTTGAGGATTTTGCATCTATGTTCATGAGAGATATTGGTCTGTAGTTTTCTTTTCTTGTAATGTCTTTGTCTGATTTTGGTATTAGAGTAATGCTGGCCTCAAAGAATGAATTAGAAAGTATTCCCTCTTCTTCTTTCCTCTGAAAGAGATTCTAGAGAATTGGTATAATTTCTTTTAAAAATATTTGGTAGAATACACTTGTGAACCTATCTGGGCCTAGTGCTTTCTGTTTTGGAAGGTTATTAATTATTGATTCAATTTCTTTAATACAGGCCTATTAAGATAGTCTATTTTGTGAGTTTTGGCAGATTGTGTCTTTTTAAGGGATTGGTTCATTTCATCCAGGGTTATCAAGTTTGTGGGCATAGAGTTGTTCATAGTATTCCTTTATTATCCTCTTAATGTCCAGGGAATCTGTAGTGATGTCCTTCTTTCATTTCTTTTTTCTTTTTTTTTTTTTTTAAAGATTTTATTTATTTATTTTTCCCCCAAAGCCCCAGTACATAGTTGTCTGTCACAGCTGCACATCCTTCTAGTTGCTGTATGTGGGACGCGGCCTCAGCATGGCTGGAGGAGTGGTGCCTCGGTGCGCACCCGGGATCCGAACCCGGGCCGCCGGCAGCGGAGCGCACGCACCCAACCACTAAGCCACGGGGCCGGCCCCTTTCATTTCTGATACTAGTAATTTATGTCATCTCTTTTTTTCTTAGTTATCCTGGCTAGAGGCTTGATTTATTGATCTTTTAAAAGAAACAGCTTTTGGTTTTGTTGATTTTCTCTACTGATTTCTTGTTTTTACTTTCACTGATTTCTGCTCTAATTTTTATTTCTTTTCTTTTGCATATTTGGATTTAATTTGTTCTTCTTTTTCTAGTTTCCCAAGATGGAACTTAGATGATTGATTTTAAAGATTTTATTTATTCAGCTTTTTCCCCCCAAAGCCCCAGTAGACAGTTGTATGTCATAGGTTCACATCCTTCTAGTTGCTGTACGCGGGACTCGGCCTCGCGTTGGACGGAGAAGTGGTGCCTCCGGGCGCTCCCGGGATCCGAACCCGGGCCGCCAGCATCAGAGCGCGCGCACTTAACCGCCAAGCCACAGAGCCGGCCCAGATGATTGATTTTAGATCTTTCTTCTTTTCTAATATATACATTCAGTGCTATAAATTTCCCTCTAAGTATAGCTTTTGCTGTATGCCACACATTTTTGTGTGTGTGTGTGAGGAAGATCAGCCCTGTGCTAACATCTGCCAATCCTCCTCTTTTTTTGCTGAGGAAGGCTGGCCCTGTGCTAACATCCGTGCCCTTCTTCCTCCACTTTATATGGGATGCCGCCACAGCACGGCCTGCCAAGTGGTGCATTGGTGTGCGCCCGGGATCTGAATCAGCAAACCCCAGGCCACCGCAGTGGAGCGCGCGCACTTAACCGCTTGCGCCACCGGGCCGGTCCCGCATGCCACACATTTTGATAACAAATATTTTCATTTCCATCTAGTTCAAAATATTTGGTAATTTCTCTTGAGATTTCTTCTTTGACCCATGTGTTTATAAATGTGTTGTTTACTCTCCAAGTATTTGGAAATTTTCCAGCTATCTTTCTGTTATGGATTTCTATATTAATTCCATTGTGGTCTGAAAGCAGACATTATATGATTTCTATTCTTTTAAACCTGTTGAGGTATGGATTATAGCCCAGAATGTAGTCTGTCTTGGCGAATGTTCCATGTGATCTTGAGAAGAATGTGTAATCTGCTGTTGTTGGATGAAGTAGTCTAGAGATGTTAATTATATCTGGTTAAGTGATGGTGCTGTTGAGTTCAACTATGTCCTTTTCAATTTTCTGCCTGCTGAATCTGTCCACTTTTCATTTCTTGTTTTTTGATCCATTCTGATAATCTCTGTCTTTTAATTGGTCTATTTAGATCACTGATGTTTAAAGTGACTATTGATATAGTTGCATTAATATCTACCATATTTGTTACTGTTTTCTATTTTTTGCCCATGTTCTTTGTTCCTATTTCTGTCTTCCATAATTTTTCAGCCTTTTGTGATTTTCTGTAAATGATTTTATATGATTTCATTTTCTCTCCTTCTTAGCATATCAGTTATACTTCTTTTTAAACTTCTTTTAATGGTTGCCCTAGAGTTTGCAATATACATTTACAACTAATCCAAATCTACTTTCCAATAACACTATACCACCTCATAGGTAGCACAAGTATCTATTAATAACAAAATATTCCTAATTCTTCCCTCCCGTCCCTCATATTATTGCTGTCATTCATTTCACTTATACATAAGTGTATATATATATAGTTACATATATTTGAATACATTGTTGTTTTTATTATTTTGAACAAAGTTTTAACTGTTAGATCAATTAAGAATAAGAAAAATAAGTTTTTATTTTACCTTCACTTAGTCATTTCCCAATGTTTTTTCTTTAGTAGATCTAAGATTCTGACCTATATTATTTTCCTTCTCTCTGAAGAACTTCTTTTAACATTTCTTGCAAGTAGGTCTACTGGCAACAAATGCCCTCAATTTTTGCTTGTCTGAGAAAGTCTTTATTTCTCCTTCACTCTTGAAAGATAATTTCACAGAATTGACAAGAATTCTTGGTTGGTGGTTTTTTCCTCTCAACACTTTAAATATTTCACTCCACTCTCTTCCTGCTTGCATGGTTTCTGAGGAGAAGTCAGATATAATTCTAATCTTTGCTCCTTTTTAAGTAAGGTGTATTTTTCCTGTGACTTTTTTCAAGACTTTATCTTTGATTTTCTGTTCTTTGAATGTGAGATGCCTAGCTACAGTTTTTTTGGAATTTATCTTGCTTGGTGTTCTCTGAGATTCATAGATCTGTGGTTTGGTGTCTGACATTAATTTGGGGGAAATTCTGTCATTATTGCTTTAAATATTGCTTCTGTTCCTTTCTGTCTTCCTCCTCCTTCTGGTATTTCCATTATGGGTATATTATACCTTTTGTAATTGTCCCACAGTTCTTGGATATTCTGCTCTATTTTTTCTGATCGTTTTTTCTCTTCACTTTTCAGTTTGGGGAGTTTCTATTGTCGTATCCTCACGCTCAGAGATTCTTTCCTCAGCCGTGTGAAGTCTGCTAATGAGCCCACTGTGGGAGATCAGAATTGGCCACCTCAAAATATGTTTCTTTACCTTGATTATTTTCTCTGAAAGAAACTTTGACACACACCTGCCACCCCCTGCCCCCACTAACTGCCTAAAAGAATTTAACTCTGGGTATGGATAGACTGGGAGGGTCCTTGCTAAGCCCATTCCAAGTAAAAGTAGAAGTTATCCTTTGTAAGAGACATTTACATTTATAAGGGAAATCTCCATTTGTAAAGGTATCTCCCTCTCTGTACCAGAAGAAGGGGGATTATCTTATCTCTAGAAACTCTTATCAGTGCAGAAGATGAGGACTTAAATCTGCATACTCTTATTTACTGTGCTTTCTGGTGATCTCCCATAGCTGACTCTCCCCACCCCCAACATCCTTCTTTGTCTTTAGCTGACAATGGTATTTAAGATGAGAACCTCTGGCATCTTGTCAAATTACCCAGTGTGTCTCTCCCATGTGTACATGTTATAAAGCTTTGTTTGATTTTCTCCTGCTATTCAGTCTCATGTCAATTTAATTTGTAGCCCAGCCAGAAAGGACCCAGAGTGGGCAGAGGATAGTTTTCCTCCCCTTCACCATCAAAGGCATTCTTTATTTCTGGTACAGTATTTTTCATCTCTAGCATTTCTTTGTTTCTTTTTTAGAATTTCTATCTCTCTCTACATTATTCATCTGTTCTTGCATGTTGTCTACCTTTGCCATTAAAGACATATTAATCATAGTTTTTAAGCCTTCTTGATCTGATACTTCCATTATTCCTTCCATATCTGACTTTGCTTCTGATGCTTGTTCAGTCTCTTCAAACTGTGTTTTTTGCCTTTAGTATCTCCTTCTGGATGTTCAAATAAAGAGTTCAGCCCCACGTTACATCCTTCCAGATTTGACTGCCTCAAATGTAATGAGTAGCCTGTTGAGGACTATGGGCCTGACCTCGTATAAACCTTGATTATAGCATGCCAAATATTGTGACTCAATTAAATTTTCAGGTTCTCTCACTTTTTCAGCTATGCGTTAACCCATCATATTCTTCAACTTTGTAAAACAAATACTTTATTCTGCCACCCAGCTATTTATCTGACATTGCTCAGCTCAGTCAGGAACTTACAAGGTAGCCAAAAGGCCACACTCATGCCTGAACTGGACTTTTTTCATTAGTTTCTTTGGTCTTCATTCTGGGAATCAATACTTGGCATCTTTTTCTATCACAAATGCGAGCAGCAGGAGCCCCTTAATCGTCCTTCCACACCTGCATCTTCAAAGGAACCTCGCCCATGGCTTCCTGCTGAACTCAGACCAAATCCACTCCCATCCTCCACTGCCTGGAGACCCTGGACCACATCTGTTTATCCCAGTGGAACTGAGTGCTCTCTGCTACCCACAGGACGACAGCTGCCTCCCACAATGGGCTGTTCAGCCGGCTCCTCATTTGGCAGCTGTAGAACTAGCCAACCCAGGAGTCTTTGAATATGTAAGCAGGACCCACATAGCGAAGGGCTTTCCAACTGCTGACACAAAAGTCCTAGGGCGAGGCTGGAACAACCTTCTTCTGGAAAGGGCTGTTCTTTAGGCTCTTGTTACTCACAGTATGTCATCTTTCAAGGGAAGCCTTAGAAAGTGGAATGAATTCCATTCAAATCAAATCAATGAACACTTGCTAATGCACAAGAAGAAAATAAGAATCCTGAATACGACCTTTCCTAATGCCAGTGATTACCCACCCACCACCTGCTGTAGGGACTGTCTCTGTGACTGAGTCTCCAGTGGGCTCTTGTTACATTCTATTCCATTCCTTTACTGTCAGTGAGAAATATTGTTAGTTCTGCACAAGAGGATCCTCTATATGGGTTAGTAATAGAACGAGGAATATGTGTGCTTGTATCCATGCATGAGAGAGAGTTTTAAATCAATCTAACGAGGAATATGTGTGCTTGTATCCATGCATGAGAGAGAGTTTTAAATCAATCTAATACATGGAATCCTTCCACAGAGTAACCAAGAGAAGCATGCTAAATTTCTCACTTAAGAAATTATCCGGAGACCATGTAAAGCCTCTTCTGTCCTCTTTTCTTCTCCCTAACCACCCAAGGATGGCTTATGTCATTTAGATTTTAAAAAATAATTACACTTGTTGAATGTGAAGAGTAGGGTTGTCTTCAGCAGCGTGACTCACAGCCTCTCTGGCAGGTGGCTCGCAGGTGTATCCCTGACAGTGTGGGGATAAAGTGAGCACGCCAATGACATGCTGCCTAGCTGCATATCCGCCTCAACCTTGACCCACTTACCACACCTATTCTGTGCTCCTGATTCTTAGAAGCTATGTGATTTAGAGCACCATCCCCCCAAAAGCCCCACTTTTTCCTCAAACACTAAGAAAAATCAGCTAACTTAAGGCGACCATGTGTCCCACGTTAGTGACATGATGCCTTTGCACATCTTCAAATCCTCGTTTAAAGCCACGTGCAGGAGCAGTACCTTGAGTCCTCTGGCATTGTTCTTTCCATGCTGTATTCCAGTGGTTCTCAACTCTGGCTGCACAAGGTGAAGATCCAGTACACATGGGAGTTACTGCAGGCAAAATGCCTCCTAGGAAATAAATTATCTAAGCACAAAAATTGCAAACCTAAGTTTAATAAGTGACAATAGAAATGACCCAGAGATCCACAACCAAAACTATTGTACAAACCCTAAGCTCCAACTTTCTTCTCCATTTATCTAACTTGTTCTCATTTGTCAAGAAAATAAACAGGTTAGTACACAATATGCCCCAAATTATTTCTTCACGCTATTATCTTCATTGCCATATATCTCCAGTCTCCTAATAGTCTCAATATTCCTAGTCCTTCAATTATTAAGACTTTTATTGTGGACAGTTCCCAAGCATATCATCAGCGTTCTTAAAAATAGAGACACAAGGCTCCTCTCACCATCCACTTTAAGAAAGTAAAAATGTGTTTTTATTTTTTATTTATTTTTTTTGTCGAGGTCATAATAGTTTATAACATTGTGAAATTTCAGTTGTACATTATTATTTGTCAGTCACCATATAAATGTGCCCCTTCACCCCTTGTGCCCACCCCCAACCCCCTTCCTCCGGTAACCACCAAACTGTTCTCTCTGTCCATGTGTTTGTTTATCTTCCACATATGAGTGAAATCATATGGTGTTTGTCTTTCTCTGTCTGTCTTATTTCACTTCACATAATACCATCCATGTTGTTGTGAATGGGACAATTTTGTCTTTTTTTTATGGCTGAGTAGCATTCCATTGTATATATATACCACGTCTTCTTTATCCAGTCATCAGTTGATGGGCACTTGGGTTGCTTCCACGTCTTGGCTGTTGTGAGTAATGCTGCAGTGAACATAGGGGTGCACAAGTCTCTTTGAGTTTTTGATTTCAAGTTCTTTGGATAAATACCCAGTAGTGGGATAGCTGGGTCATATGGTATTTCTATTTTTAATTTTTTGAGAAGTCTCCATACTGTTTTCCATAGTGGCTGCACCAGTTTGCATTCCCACCAGCGGTGAATGAAGGTTCCCTTTTCTCCACAACCTCTCCAACATTTGTTACTTTTTGTCTTGGTGATTATAGCCATTCTAACGGGTATAAGGTGCTATCTTAGTGTAGTTTTGATTTGCTTTTCCCTGATGATTAGTGATGTTGAACATCTTTTCATGTGCCTGTTGGCCATCTGTATATCTCCTTTGGAAAAATATCTGTTCATATCCTCTGCCCATTTTTTGATTGGGTTGTTTGTTTTTATGTTGTTGAGTTGTGTGAGTTCTTTATATATTATGGAGATTAACCCCTTGTCAGATATATGATTTGCAAATATTTTCTCCCAGTTGGTGGGTTATCTTTGCGTTTTGATCCCAGTTTCCTTTGCCTTGTAGAAGCTCTTTAATCTGATGAAGTCCCACTTGTTTATTTTTTCTTTTGTTTCTCTTGTCTGAGTAGACATGATATTCGACAGGATCCTTCTAAGACCGATGTCAAAGAGTGTACTGCCTATATTTTCTTCTAGAAGTTTTATGGTTTTAGGTCTTACCTTCAAGTCTTTGATCCATTTTGAGTTAATTGTTGTGTATAATGCAAGATAGTGGTCTGCTTTCATTCTTTTGCATGTGGCTGTCCAGTTTTTACAACACCATTTATTGAAGAGACTTTCCTTTCTCCATTGTATGTTCTTAGCTCCTTTGTCGAAGATTAGCTGTCTGTAGATGTGTGGTTTTATTTCTGGGCTTTCAATTCTGTTCCATTGATCTGTGTGTCTGTTTTTGTGCAAGTACCACGCTCTTTTGATTGCTATTGCTTTGTAGTATATTTTGAAGTCAGGAATTGTGATGCCTCCAGCTTTGTTCTTTTTTCTCAGGATTGCTTTAGCTATTCAAGGTCTTTTGTTGGCCCATATGAATTTTAGGATTCTTTGTTCTATTTCCATGAGGAATGTCATTGGGATTCTGATTGGGATTGCATTGAATCTGTAGATTGCTTTAGGTAGTATGGACATTTTAACTATGTTTATTCTTCCAATCCATGTGCATAGAATATCTTTCCATTTCTTTATGTCATCATCGATTTCTTTCAATAATGTCTTATAGTTTTCATCATATAGGTCTTTCACCTTCTTTGTTAAATTTATTCCTAGATATTTTATTGCGATTGTAAATGGGATTGTATTCTTGAGTTCTCTTTCTGTTAGTTTGTTATTAGAGTGTAGAAATGCAGCCTATTTTTGTAAGTTGATTTTGTACCCTGTAACTTTGCTGTAGTTGTTGATTATTTCTAATAGTTTTCTGGTGGATTCTTTAGGATTTTCTATATATAAAATCATGTCACCTGCAAACAGTGAGAGTTTCACTTCTTCATTGCCTATTTGGATTCCTTTTATTCCTTTTTCTTGCCAAATTACTCTGGCCAAAACCTCCAGGACTACGTTGAATAAGAGTGGCGAGAGTGGGCACACTTGTCTTGTTCCTGTTCTCAGAGGGATGGCTTTCAGTTTTTCCCCATTGAGTATGATGTTGGCTTTGGGTTTGGCATATGTGGCCCATATGTTGAGGAACTTTCCTGCTATACCAATTTTGTTGAGAGTTTTTATCATAAATGGATGTTGGATCTTGTCAAATGCTTTCTCTGTGTCTATTGAGATGATCATGTGGTTTTTATTCCTCATTTTGTTAATGTGGTGTATCACATTGATTGATTTGTGGATGTTGAACCATCCTGCATCCCTAGTATAAATCCCACTTGATCATGGTATATGATCTTTTTAACATATTGCTGTATTCGGTTTGCCAATATTTTGTTGAGGATTTTTGCATCTACATTCATCAGTGGTATTGGCCTGTAATTTTCCCTCTCTGTATTTTCCCTGCCTGCCTTTGGGATCAGGGTTATGTTGGCCTCATAGAATGTGTTAGGAAGGGTTCCCTCTTCCTCAATTTTTTGGAATAGTTTGAGAGGGATAGGTATTAAATCTTTGAATGTTTGGTAGAATTCTCCAGAGAAGCCATCTGGTCCTGGACTTTTATTTTTTGGGAGGTTTTTGTTTACTGTTTCAATCTCGTTACTTGTTTTTTTTTTTTTTTTTAGATTTTATTTATTTATTTTTTCCCCCAAAGCCCCAGTAGATAGTTGTATGTCATAGCTGCACATCCTTCTAGTTGCTGTATGTGGGACTCGGCCTCAGGATGGACGGAGAAGTGGTGCCTCGGTGCGCACCCGGGATCCGAACCCGGGCCACCAGCATCGGAGCACGCGCACTTAACCACCAAGCCACGGGGCCAGCCCAATCTCGTTACTTGTGATTGATCTATTCAGATTCTCTATTTCTTCTTGATTCAGTTTTGGGAGGTTATATGAGTCTAAGAATTTATCCATTTCTTCTTGATTGTCCTATTTGTTGGCATATAGTTTTTCATAATATTCTCTTGTAATCCTTTGTATTTCTGTGGTATCCATTGTAATTTCTCCTCTTTCATTTCTAATTTTATTTATTTGAGGCTTCTCTCTTTTTTTCTTAGTGAGTCTGGCTAAGGGTTTGTCAATTTTGTTTATCTTCTCAAAGAACCAGCTCTTTGTTTCATTGATCCCTTTTGTGTGTGTGTGTGAGGAAGATCAGCCCTGAGCTAGCATCCGATGCCAAGCCTCCTCTTTTTTTTTTTCCTGTGGAAGATTGGCCCTGAGCTAACATCCGTGCCAATCTTCCTCTACTTTATTTGGGATGCCACCACAGCATGGCTTGACAAGTGGTGCATCAGTGCGTGCCCGGGATCCGAACTGGCAAACCCCGGGTTGCTGAAGCAGAGCGCGCACACTTAACCGCTTGGACCACCAGGCCAGCCCCTCATTGATCCTTCCTACTGTTTTTTTGTTTGTTTCAATTTCATTTATTTCTGCTCTAATTTTTATTATCTCCTTCCTTCTGCTGACTTTGGGTTTTGTTTGTTCTTTTTCTAATTCTGTTAGGTGTAGTTTAAGATTACTTATTTTAGATTTTTCTTGTTTGTTAAGGTGGGCCTGTATTGCTATGAATTTCCCTCTTAGGAGCACTTTTGCTGCAACCCATATGAGTTGGTATGGTGTATTTTCATTTTCATTTGTCTCCAGATATTTTTTGATTTCTCCTTTAATTTCTTCAATGATCCATTGGTTGTTCAGTAGCATGTTGTTTAGTAAAAATGTGTTTTTAATGATGCATCTTGCCTCTTGCTTTCCTTCTGTCCCCCTCTCCTTCCCACACCTTCCTTCTCCTCCCCTCCTCCCCTCTCTTCTCTCCTCCTTTTCCCTCTCCTCCTCGTTCTTCACATGGCTCTAACCCTCTATAATGCTAGCAATATGATCTTATGTTCTATTTCTACGTATTGTCTCAAGTCATGCTAGGGTCAAAGTACTTGAGAACTCTTCCCAGGAAAGACTGGTTCAGAGAAGCCCAAGGTCAGTACAGTGTTTCCTCAATAGGCTTTGTAGAGAATCTAAAGGAAAGTCAACACCAGGATAATCCAAACTTTTAGACTCCTCAGTCCCAAAATGAATCCATGAAGTCCTCAGTTTGTAATGGACTCATCCTGACCTTCTGTGACAGTTTAGGTATGATGCTCGTGCTATTCAGTTTTTACACACCAAGTCCTGCAGGAGTCCCAGGATTTTTAAAGGTAGCTGTTAGGTTCTAAGGTGATTCAGGGATCCCAGAAGTTCCTTCCATTAGGCCTTAGTTGGGATTTGGGTGTAGTGGAGAGAAATTATGCCCTGGTGACAGGCCTTGCCTGGCGATGATGATGTGGCAGTGAATCTAAGTCCTGGAAAACCATCTGATTGAGCTCAGGTGGGGTCAGGCACTTACATTTTTCTAAATCTTCCTAGGAGATCCTCATGCACAGACAGTGTGTGGAACCCTTATCTTAGGGTAAAACCCACATCTTAGGATTTGCCAACCGGATGCTTTCTCAACCTACTCCCTGATCTGCGGCCTAGACTCTACACACTATTCCAATTCCAAGAGGGGAGGGGAGCAGTGGGAGTGATGGAGTGAATGTTCCGTCCACTCTGGAGCATGGCTGTGGCCAGCGTTGCAGGAGGCAGACTTGTACATGTAGGATTTGCTCTGGGCTTTCACCCAAACTGAAATCCGTGAGTCAAGATTCTCTCCTCCCTGAAGTCCTGTCGTAAACAGCCTCTGAGAGGAGTTAGCAGGAATTAGTCTGTCAGGTGCTTTGGTCATGATAGGAGCGACCAGGTGGCATGACACCACGTGAGGAGTGCTGGGGAGATGAGGCCCGGAAAAGAATAGAAAAAGGCATCAGAAGTGGACGTAGAGAGACAAAGGACCAACTGGGTCAAATGCTCAGTTCCGACATGGAGATTGTACTTTCTCTGGTCTTGGTGGTTTTGGTTTCTGTCTGGGATATTAGTAGAAAGTGGTCTCAGGAGTGCAAAGAGCAAGTGATTTTCTACATCAATGTAATGTCTCGGGCCGGCCCCATGGCTTAGCGGTTAAGTGCGCACTCTCCACTACTGGTGGCCCGGGTTCGGATCCCGGGCATGCACCGACGCACCGCTTCTCTGGCCATGCTGAGGCCGCGTCCCACATACACCAACTAGAAGGATGTGCAACTATGACATACAACTATCTACTGGGGCTTTGGGGGAAAAAAGGAGGAGGATTGGCAATAGATGTTAGCTCAGAGCTGGTCTTCCTCGCAAAAAGAGGAGGATTAGCATGGATGTTAGCTCAGGGCTGATCTTCCTCACACACACAAAAAATGTGATGTCTCAAAGTCCCTTTAAAAAAATCTGTGCTGGTTGATTATGCTTGAAATTTCTTTAAGAGGAGACCACATTTTTTTTTTCTACTTTGAGGAATTAGGCTGAAAATACAACCCCACCCTGAGGGGTAACAGAAGTTAAAGTTGCAATTGTTTTAAAAGCCTGAGTTGAGATCTAGGGCAGTGGCCTGCAAGCTATAGTCTGTGGGCCATATCCCACTCACTGCCTGTCTTTGTGTCATCCTCGAGCTCAGAGTGGCTTTTATGTTTCTAGATGGTTGGAAAAGAAACCAAAAGAGTAATATTTTGTGATGTGAAAACTATGAAATTCTTTTCAGTGTCCATAAATAAAGCTTTATTGAAACACGGCCATACTCATTTGCTTCCATGTTACGCACTACAATGACAGAGTTGCGTAGTTGTGACAGAGACTGAATGTAGTGCTCTGTTGCTTTGCACAGCTGCTCAATCTGCTACGAATCACAGTGACACAGTTTTAATTCAGCAGCATTTTGAGCGCCATGCATATTGCCATAACATGACATTTTATAATTTTTTTATTACCATTGCATACCCATCACGTCAAGACAAAATATGGAGAGAAAAGTAAACTTCAAAGATTACACTTTTAAGACATAATGGAGTATAGATTATTTTGTCACCAAATTAGGTGACAAAAAAGGAATTGTGTTTATTATGAAATGGCATTATAGCTATGCCAGAAATACAGCATTTGTCAATAACCCGTAACAATATTCCCAATTCACAGGAAAGCAGTTGTTGGAAAAATTAGAAAGTTTAAGAAGGAATACTCCACCACAGCTGAAGTTTTTTCAAAAAATTTTTTTAAAAAATGAAACTGCAACCAAAGTAAGTTTCCAAATGGCTCATTTGTTAGACAAAGAAAGTCATTTACTAACGGTGAGTTAATTAAGTCATATTTGATTCTAGAAGACAAAGAAACATGTCCAGAGAAAATAAACTGGTTTAAGACTATTAACTTGGGCAAAAAGTTACTCAAACTGTTGAGGACATTGGAAGCAACATCAACAGTCAATTTAAAAACAAGCCAAGTGATTTCCAGTGGTTTTCCTTTGCTTTTGATAAGTCAACAGCTATTTCTGATACTGTTCAGTTGTTTATTCTAGGGGTCAGTGTGAGACTGCATGCAGTGACTTCAGAGTCACTAAGACTCACTCTATCAATTCCTACGTGAAAGAATTATAATTGAGAATATTCTCAAAGAAGTTGGGGAAACACTAATTCAGTACAACCTGAAGTGGAATCTGCTAAGATGTGCTACAACTGATGGTGATAAAAATGTATGTGGAGGAAAAAAAGGCTTAGTTGGATAAGTTTACAAAGTTTCTGAAAAGTGTTTAAAGACTTCAATGTATTCACTGTATTATTCATCAGCAGGTACTTCTGAGGAAATCATTTGACTATCATGTGTTTTTGAACTAGTAGTGTCAACAGTGAACTTCTGCTTTCATGGACTTAATAATCTTCAGTCCCGTGAATTTTTGTCATAAATAGAAGCAAATCCTACTACACAGTGTTCAATGGTTACCAGTGGTAAAACTTTACTGAGATTTTTTTTCAGCTCAAGGTCAAGACTGAAATTTTTCTGAATGAGGACTTTCCTCAACCTCTACTATTGAACCCCAGATGGCTTTGGAAATCAGCTTTTGTTGCAGACTTTATAATGTTTCTTAATGAATAGAGCCTAAAACTATAAGGCAAAACTGAGCTTATACACAAAACTTATGCTGCAATAGTCATTTTGATGACAACTAATGTTGTTTGAATCACAAGTAATATCAAACTGCTTTATTCACTTCCTATGCTGTCAAAAATTAAAATGAGAAGTGAGATCTCCACCCCACACAGATTTGCAGAGAGTATATATATATATATATATATATTTTTTTTTTTTTTGGTGAGGAAGATTAGCCCTGAGCTAACATCTGTTGCCAATCCTCCTCTTTTTGCTGAGGAAGATTGGCCCTGAGCTAACATCTGTGCCCATCTTCCTCTATTTTATGTGGGACCCCTGCCACAGCATGGCTTGATACGCAGTACGTAGGTCTGCGCCCGGGATCTGAACCTCTGAACCCTGGGCCACCAAAGCAGAGCATGTGAACTTAACCACTACACCACTGGGGCAGACCCCAGAGAGTGTATATATAGATATAGATATATATATATATACTTTTTTTTTTTTTTTTTTGAGGAAGGTTAGCCCTGAGCTAACATCTGTTGCCAAGCCTCCTCTTTTTGCTGAGGAGGATTGGCCCTGGGCTGACATCTGTGCCCATCTTCCTCTAGTTTGTATGTGGGATACTTGCCACAGCATGGCTTGATAAGCAGTGCCTAGGTCTACACCTGGGATCCGAACCTGCGAACCCTGGGCCGCTAAAGTGAAACGCGTGAACTTAACCACTATGGCACCAGGCCAGCCCTGAGAGAGAGAGAGAGAGTATATTTTTTGAGCTCAACCTACAGTTCTAGTAGTATCTTTTGGACCTCAATGCACATGCAAATGGCAGTCCCATATTTCAAAATCCATCTAATTGTGAGGTTGAAGAGCTTCCACTTAACCTTCAATTGAAGCGATTAATCTACAATGTAATAACATGCTAAAAGGTAAATATCAAGGAAAGAATATAACAGAATTCTATAAATGCCTCAAGCAATTAATATTCTCAATTAAAATCATATGCTCAGGATTGATATCAGTATTCAGCAGTACCTATTTGCATGACAAGTTATATAAGTACCTACAAAATATCCTCAATTTTGCCTCTTAGTCGACAAAGCCTAAAAGATTTAATATCTGGCCCTTTACAGAAAAAAGAAAGGCTCCTGATCTAGAGGACTATGGGTGACTAAGAGTTGCAGGGAAGCCTCATTAACAGTGGCATTGAGGGCTGGCTCCGTGGCATAGTGGTTAAGCTTGGCACATTCTGCTTCTGCAGCCCATCTTCCGTTCCTGGGCTCAGACCTACACCACCATCTGTCAGCAGCCATGCTGACGTGGCCTCTGACCATGGGCAGATCTTCCTCAGCAAAAAAAGAAAAGTGGCATTGAGGGATTGCTTGCTGGGGAGAGTATGCTTAAGTATGAAGTCTAATTATTCTGCTTTAGCAAACAAAACATTGTCTGCAGTCATGTTACTTTAATCAAGAATAGATGGGACCTGAAGCTACGTCTTTCTGCTATAAACCTAATATGTACAATTTAGTTTCAGCAAACAACACCATCTGTCTCACATCAGTGTTGCCAATTTGAATTTTTATTAGTTTTATAGTTTTGTTAAGTCAAACTTCCCCAGCATCAGAGCCACTGTCTGTCAGATGTTAGAGGTGCACATAGGTGAGAGCCCCTTAATCCTCCCAGGCTTATTTTCATCTATTGAAAAGCAATGCTATGAATAAACATCAGTCTGTCTCTTTAGGACATGTTAAACAATGTAAGTGAAATATTTCTCCTCAAGCGGTTGTGGAAATGGTGGAGTGTCCAGAAGAGTCTGTATCAGGCAGGACTGACCCTGGCAAAAGTCTAGTCTTACCACTTGCAAGACAGTGGTTCTCAGACTTAGCATGCGTAGAATCTCCTGGAGAGCTTCTTCTTTTTTTTTTTTTCTGTGAGGAAGATCAGCCCTGAGCTAACATCTGTGCTAATCCTCCTCTTTTTGCTGAGGAAGACCGGCTCTGAGCTAACATCTATTGCCAATCCTCCTCCTTTTTTTCCCCAAAGCCCCAGTAGATAGTTGTACGTCATAGTTGCACATCCTTCTAGTTGCTGTACGTGGGACGTGGCCTCAGCATGGCTGGAGAAGCAGTGCGTCCTTGCCCGCCCAGATCCAAACCCCGGGCCGCCAGCAGCGGAGTGCGCGCTCTTAACCGCTAAGCCACGGGGCCGGCCCTGGAGAGCTTCTTTAACATGCAAATTCCCAAATTTTTCTCCCAAAGATTTTCACTCAATTGTTCTAGAATGAGGTGCAAGAATATTCATTTCTAACAATCATCTCAGAATATTCTGATCTGATGACACATGGGCCACCATATTTTGAGAAACATGCCTTAATGGTTCCTGACTTTCATGGCTTCATTCTGCTCTTTGCTTTAGAACCCAGAGGACATTTCTTAAAGCTCCCAGGTTATTTTTTCTACAAGAACTCCCTACCGTAAGAGGTGAGATATGAAGAAGGGGTCAGCCCATTCCACTTTGGTATTTTATTAATTGCTATTATAATCCTAAACTATACTTGTTTGCAGAACATTCTAGAATATAGCAGTGTCTTGAGCTATTTTGTTTGTAACTAATTAGAAACTACCAAAGAGGAGAACTTTCAGTTGAAAACTAAAATGTGCCCAAGACTCATTCTCTAGCAATCTAGTTATTTTTTAAAAAGATTTAAACAACATAAACAATCTCAAGAGTCTTACATTTTAGTGATTTTCTGAAATCTCCACTAAAGGTTCAAACATACGTGAAAAAGCCCTTGCTTCATTGCCTACAAAACAGATGAATACCTTCATTTTAGATCACAATCATTAGTCCAGCACATGCCGAATGGTGATGCAGAATCCGTGCTACCTCACAGAAGTCTCTGTGTGAGGCACCAGACACCCAGTGTCTCTGAATAAGACTTGAAAGAACCAAGGCACCCAAAGTTCAGGCCTAACACCTAACGCCCAACCTAAGATTCCTGAGCTAACATTGCTGAGGAAGCCAGAATATTAACCTGTGACTTCTACTGGCTGTGTTCGTACAAGTTACCCTCCAGTCCGCGCAACCCACTGCCCATTAAAACACAATACGTTTATTAGAAACAGAAGCTTTTTCTAGGAGTGAAAAGATTTTTAGCATTGGCAGGTTGCAGGGTCAAGGCTCACCTGGCAGCCCAAAGCTTCCAGGCAGTGGATTCCAGTGCTGGCTCAGCTCCTGATGTTGGTGTGACTGAAGGGGCCTGGGTTCCCTGCCCACTGTCCTCACCCATGAACCTGGAATAACAATACGCCCACTTTACAAAGGAACCATGAGGGGTAGCAGACAAAGTGAAGGCAGCATTTTCCCATTTCAAGGTACGAAATTATAACCTCATCGTTGCTGACATTCCCCATATGCCCTTCAATGACTCTCTGCCATTTTAACTACATTTAATTACTTGTTTATCCTCAGTTTTGATACCTTCTATTCAGATCACTTTGGATTCCCCAACCTTTCTTGTCTCCCTGGCTTCAGTTGCTGTGGGTGAACCCCCCACCAACCTTTCTGACAAACTACTCCTGACTCCCAGATCCCCCTCTCTTCCCAGCGACCTCTGCCTGGCTCCTCTCTGCTCTCCTCCACACAGTGCTCACCGCCATGCGCCTGCCCTTGCTGTTTCTGGACCAGCCCGCCCACCAACCAGCTCTCAGTGGGCTGGCCGCGGTGGCTCTTGTAGGGGATGGAGAGCACATCTCTCCCTGACTCGAACCCCTTCCCCCCAGGTGCAGCCCAGCACACACTGTAATAATGCCCCTTATGTGTCATAACCGTGTCATGACCCTCCTCAGGACATGTGTCACCTCCTCACTTCTTTCAGATGCCTAGTGTTCGGTCCATAAAGAAGTTCAATATATGCCCCCAAATGGTAATTAATTGTTAGATTTGTCATTCTTCAATGGTTTGGCTTTAAATTTGGGTTGGAAAAAGATTAGAGGACAGGAGAAAGGATGCAACTTCAGGAATCCTGTAGTATCCTGGAAACTCTGATTTTATCTCCACCCTCAAGAATCCTATTTCACAGCTGTCTTAATATTCAACTCCATAAGATTTTTCCTAGATAAGTGGATTCCCTCTTTCCTTAATCAATAAACATTTCATAGTCATACAAACACCATTAACTGAAAGTATTGTTTTAGTTTAGTATTTTTCCTTATTACATCATGATTTATATTTGGAAAGGCATCTGTATGACTCATTATTATATACGGAGGTACTAATGTTCCACTAATGTGGCATTAGCGGAAAGGGCTCTGTTCCATATAAACGAAATTTCTGGATAAATGAAAATCACCTCCTTAAAGACCAGTCCTTTGAAAAATTTCACCATTTTTGACGGCACTCTTAGTTTTTGAAATAATAATAAAATTAAACACTTCAATTCTCACGTAAGTGATTATCAATGGATATCTTTCTAAAATATATATAGATGCCTGTCTCCTTATGCAATGGAAATCAAACATAATTTAACTTTTTCTTTACATCTCCAGAGCATCGTGAAGAGTATCCATTGTTGATACACACAGTGAGTCCTTCCATTGTCCTGGCTGGAGTGAGTTTTCCTCCCTCCTGGTCATTCCCACCTACATGATGACCTGTGCGGATGAACACCCACCTCCTATCCCGCCCCCTGCTGACAATAAGGTCCTTTGAGATCCCACGCATCCGCTCTTTCGGGTCCCTCTCTCAGCAACCAGGAGGGTCAAAAGAGGAGAGAGGGGAATTGAGGACGGGAAGACGGAGTGAGGGGAAAACCAGCTCAAGAGGACAACCAGGGGAGGGACTAACCCCTCAGCCCCTACTTCACTCTGGGCATGCCGGCTAGATCAGCGTGCACACATGTGTGTATATTGTTACTCCATTTCACACAGGAGAAAAATGAGGGTTGGGGTGAGTGCCTGTTTCCAAACCCTGAAAATGAGTGAAATAAAACAAACACTTTTGTAAGTTCATTATTCTCACATTGTATCCTTCCTACTTTTTTGTGTGTGGGGGGAGGTTAAAAAAAAAGGGAGGAAATTCTGACACATGTTACAACATGGATGAACCTTGAGGACAGTAGGCTAAGTGAAATAAGCCAGTCAGAAAAGACAAATACTGAACAATTGCATTTACATGCGGTACCTGGAGTAGTCAAACTCACAGAGAGGGGGTTGAGGGGGTGGTTGCTAGGGGCTGGGGAGAGGGGAAAATGGAGAGTTGTTGTTTAATGGGTACAGAGTTTCAATTTTGCAAGATGAAAAGAGTTCTGGAGATTGATTACACAACAATGCAAATGTATTTAACACTACTGAACTACACACTTAAAATAGTTAAAATGGTAAATTTTATGTGTATTTTACCACAATTAAAAATTATTTTAAAAATGAGTTAGAAATATGCATTAATTCATTCAGTAAATATTTCTTTTGTGCCTATTATGCGTCAGCCCCTATTCTTGGAGCCAGGGGTAAAGTGCACAAAACAGTTTAGTGCAAAGGATCCTTTTGTTGAAAACCATATATTGCTTATGACCTTTTTCAGACATTGAATGTGTTAATTATGTTTTTTCAATAAAATTAAAATATATATCTATCTTTCAGAAAAGTGGTTAATTCTCACATGGGGCTTGTTTTGAATTGGTGCATTAAGACTGATCAGCCCAGGATACAGGACGTCAGTCATTTCGGTTTCTTTATCAATTGGGCTCCCTCTAGCTGTCAGTTTGCAAATTTAGTAGCTTCTAATTATACATTCTTGGCCCCTTTTAAAATACAGAGCAGAGTAATTTTTCACAGGAAGATTTTGGGAGAAATGATTGACTGAAATTGATTAATAAATATGTTTTTTAGCAAGGATTATATTTAGTCATTTTTTGAAAAATTGCTAAGGTTTGTATATAGGGTTGACAAATTTAGCAAATAATTTTTTAGTGTAATTACGCTCCAAATATGTTGATCTGCCAATTCTATATATTCGTATAGTTGTTTTACATCTCATTTAACAAAAGATGATTTTGAGGATCAAAACTTCCAACTCCAAACTCTTTATTTTTCCCATTTTCCCATGGCTTGTCCTTGTTTTTTCATTCAAAGTTTCCCCTAATTCCCAAAAGAAATCAGATCAGAGGTCTGATCAGATAACACCTGATTCCAAACTCCAAGGATGCTGAGTCATCTTTATTGTAACATGACCAGGTGGATGACCCAGTATGCACAGACCTATGCGCCAGGCCCCGTGACACTTTACCCTCACTGGACCCTCCTCACCTGGACCCTCACGTTGACCTGCAGGTTTACAGGTGAGGAATTGAGGCTCAGCGTCACTTGTCCAAGGTCCCACGGCTACTAAGTGGGGAGCAGAGATTTAACTCACGTAGTTGGCCCCCAGGTTCTCAGCCCTGTGGTAGATAAGAATCGCACGGGTGCTTGCAAAAGCCACTGATGCCCAACCCTCACCCCCTCACTACACCCTATTCTGACTTAATTGGCAGAGGTAGAGCCCAGCCTTGGTATTTTTTTAGAAGTTCTCCAGGTGATTTTACCGGATAGACAGACATGAGAACCACAGTTCTAAATGCCTCTTAGTCTGAGGGTTGGCTTCAGAGCTGAACTTTTCAACGTGGGCTGCATCCTTGGGTCACTGGGGTGGGGTGGGGGGACTCTTGCAACTTCAACCCCAGACCAATTAAATCAACATCGTGAAAGCTTTCCAGATGGCTCCAGAATTGAGAACCATTGTTCTAGAGCAGGGAATGGGTTTCTGTCAAGAACCAGATAGTAAATATTTAGGCTTTGCAGGCCATGCAGCCTTTGTCACAATGACTCAACTCTGCCATTAGGGTGGAAGCAGCCATGGCCGACCAGGACAATAGACGTGGCTGGGTTCCAACGAGCTTTATCTATGGACAGTAAAGTTTGATTTTCATATAATTTTCATGTTTCAAGACATATTATTCCTTTGACTTTTCTCAATCAGGTAAACACCATTCTTGGCTCTAGGGACTGGAAAACTAGGGCCTGTGGGGTCAAATCCTGCCCACTTTCTGTTTTGTAAATCAAGTTATTCCTCTCTTTTCTCCTTGGTGTTCCTCTTGTAGGGCATTTCCATTAGTTCTTCAAGGTAGATGAACTCACATGACAGATGTTGTGATTAATCAAATCCAATGTTCTATCTTTCCAGATACAATATAGGGCTTTTACTTAAGTAATTGGCTTATATTCATCAGGAGCTCTTTTAAAAGACAAATTGGTATCATTACATTATATCTATGAATTAGCATAAGACTAGTGTATTACTGTAATAAAATTGTTCTTTAACCAGATAGTCCATTAAGCATTTTCCTCTTAGCTGGGCATTAATCTAGGGACAGTCACTATAAAAAGAAATCCACTTACCTATGATGATAATACATCAAGAACACGGACTCAAATTTTTCTTTGGAATTATATCTGTGCTCATCCCTTGTGAAGGGAGAAATAGCTGTGACAAGCATTTAAATCCTGGTGGCACCTCACTGAGTGTGCTCCCCTGTGCCATGCCCGGAGGATGTGTGAAGGAAAAATAGAGAAATCTGCCTGGGATTTTTGTTTGTAATACCTATTATACTGACATGTTACATCTTTTCCTTTCAAGCAGTAATATTTTTTTCTACCAAAAATCGATTAAATCTTAAGCCCTAAATAAAATTAATAGCAACTGAGGCAAAAGGTAAATTTGAAATAGCTAAAAATTTAGATTTTTAATTATTTGTGTCCTATCTTCTTAGCTTTCAAAAGATATGAATGAATCATACTGGCTTACGGGGCATGGTTAAGGTAGTAGGTATTGTAGGGTGTCAGGATATGCAACCCCCAAATATGCCACTTTGACATAAGGATGATTTTGAGCTGAAGGCAACTGAGAAGAAGCAGATACAAGAAAATTCTCTGCCCTCCCCCATTTGCCTAAAAGCAGGGCATACATTTACAAAGGTGTCCCCTCTCCCCTCTCTACTAGGAAGGACAAAAGTTAGTCACTGGAGACAACTTTAGACCCTTATCAGCCTGGAGATAGCACCAGAGGAGTCTACTAACAACCTTTACTCAGCAGCTTTCATCTACCATTAGTTTCCATGATCTGCCTTCCCTTAATTTGCCACCCCTAGAGACTCAAGGTCCTTTTCCTTTGTTTTGTCACTTCTCTAGAAATGTAGGCTTCCTTTGCTAAGATGCTGTATAAGCCCGAGTTCTAACCACCTCTTTGAGTTACTCGTCTCTGAGCTCCATGTGTAAGGCAGTGCACATGCTAATGATCTTCTGCTTGCTTTTGTCTTGTTCATTTGTCTTTTGTCCATCCAGTTTACAGGCCCCAGCCAGAGAACCTAGGAGGGTAGTAGGAAAAAGAATTTTTGCTCCCCTACAGTATCTTGAAATTTTGTTCTCTGCTTTACAAAGGGAATTGTGTTCTGGATCAGCATAAATCCGTCCCCACACACACATCCCCTGAGGCCTGAGTACCCGGTCATGGCAAGTGAGGAAGAGAAGAGCCTCCATGGAAGCAGTTATCAGCTCTGGTTGGATGTCAGAATTGTCTGGAGAGCTTTTTAAAAATGTAATTTCCCTAGAGTTTTGGATTTAGTAGGCCTAGGCTGAGGCTCCATAGTTAGGAACGTGTCCTCTTACAGGACTGAGGAGGAGCCTGTCTGAGTTTCCTATGGCTGCTGGAACAAATTACCACCCAACCTAGTGGCTGAAAACAACACTTGTTTATTATCTTCAGTGTTGGAGGTTAGAAGTCTGAAATGAATCAGCAAGGCTGCATTCCCTCTGGAGACTCCAGGAGAGAATCTGTTTCCTTGCTTTCTCCAGCTTCTAGAGGCCACCGCATTCCTTGGTTAGTGGCCCTTTCTTCCATCTTCAAAGCCAATGCTGTCGCATTTCACAGACTCTCTCTCTCTCTCTGTCTGATTCTGACCCTCACGCCTCCCTCTTATAAGGATCCTTCTGATTACTTTGGGTCCACCTCGATAATCCAGGATAATCTCCCCACCTCAAGATCCTTAATCACAGCTGCAAAGTCCCTTTTGCCATGTAAGGTGACATATTCACAGATTGCAGGGATTAGGGTGTGGACATCTTTGGGGGCCTTTATTCTGACCACCCCAGAGGCTAACATAAGGCAATGCTACAACTCTACTCCAGCACTCTGCCAGCTGCAAGCATCACTAATTGCTCCACTGTTTGGCTACTCTGTCCAAGGTTTCTGCTTTTGCAAGAGAGGGAGGGAAAAATATAAGAAAGAGAGTGAGAAGGACTAGGGTGCCTGAGAGGCCTTTTTTGTTCAACCACCTTTGCCCTCCTTGATATCTGGATAACTAAAGTAGGGATTTTACCACAAGGACAGTATCCTATAAAAAGCCCATTCTCTTTGCAGCCAAATCAAGGGATGTACGTTTCTAACTCAGTGATTCCCCCAAAGCCATGAACTTTAATATTTTCCTAACAACTGCAACCTACCAATGCCTGTTGGTCATCACAATCCTAACTGTGACCTAAGGCCCCACACTGGAGGGAAAGTGGGGCATAGTCTTGACTATGGCCTTGGGCCTGCTCCAAGGGCTCTTCTGCTTAGCAGTAGGGACAAGCACATCCTCACGCCCTAGAACTTCGTGGTCAAGAATTTAGCTTCCTGAGTCATGCCTGCTTCCACTCCAGTCCCCATGTCTGACCACTCCGCTATCAGGTCTTCGTCCCAGAAGACTCCCGATGCTGTCTCTTCCCCTTCCTCCTCTTGGACTTAGCCTCCCCAACAGCTAGAATCAGGGCCTCGCTCCCTTCCTCAGTAGTGCTCGGCTCCCCTGGTGACTTGCTCCAATGTAGCTGGATTTCACACTGCCTCCAGTAGCTTCCATCCGCCTTGTGCCTGCCGCACAAGTCTCTCTGGTTTGGCACACATGCAGAGGTCTTTCCTCCTTCTGTTAGTGTGCGTTTAAGAATCTGATATATGATTCCTGACAACACTCTTTACAACCGAGTCCCCATCCGAATGTTTTCAGGCATTCTGCCACAGGAACCAATGCGTTGACAGCTCTAAATCCATTCAATGATGGATAAAGAAGATGTGGTATATATACACGATGGACTACTACTCAGCCATAAGAAACAATGAAATCTAGCCATTTGTGACAACATGGATGGACATTGAGGGTATTATGCAAAGTGAAATAAGTCAGAGGGAGAAGGTCAAATACCGTATGATTTCCTTCATTAAGTAGTAGATAATAACAACAACAAACAAACACATAGAGACAGAGATTGGACTGGTGGTGACCAGAGGGGAAGGGGGGAGGGAAGAGGATGAAAGGGATAATTAGGCACATGTGTGTGGTGATGGATTGTAATTAATATTTGAGTGGTGAACATGATGTAATCCATGCAGAAATAGAAGTATAATGATGTATACCTGAAACTTATACAATGTTATAAACCAATGTTACTGCAATAAACAAAAAATTTTTAAAAAAATTTAAAAAAAATCCATTCAATGTTCTGAAGGTGTGACTTTGAAAATTCTTTCTTAAATCTCTTGTGCTTCTCTGCCTCTGAGGCTCCCATTACTGCAACATTTTGCGGCAAGTTCTAAAGATGACCAAAAAGACCTCTCTCCAGTTCCTGTCCCGCGTTCCCCAGTAACGTACCTGGTTTCTGGTATCTCCTCCCCTCAAATAGGAGCTTCTGTGCTTGCCTGAGAACCAAGCTCATAGCAGGACCCCAGGCTCCAGGGGTTCCCATTTTATAGATAAAAGAGATTAGGGTCTTAATCAGTCGAAATATGTCTGTCACGGATCCTTCATCTTCCCATGAAAGTTGCCAATTTTTCTTTTTAAATTATGTGTCTATTCTAGACATTGGGAGTAAAATGGAGAGAGAATTCAGAAGAGATCATCTTTCCCCAAAATTATCAACAACAACAAAGGGGGGATTAAAAAGCAGCAAAATAATGCAGTAGCAATAATAAAAAAAAGGTATGTGTGTGTGGGGAGAGGTTCCCTCACTCACAACATAATCTTTAAAAATTCCCATAAGAAAAAGAGAAAGGCAGGAGATTCCACTATACTCTTGACTGAGCAGGGTTCTAGATGCTTCTAACTCATCCCAGTTCCCACTCCAGAAGCAATACAAGAGGAAGGAACGTGAGTGAGGGAAAAAATCCCTTAAACAATCGCCCTAATATGCCCAATAAGAAAGAGGCAGGTCAAACAGATACACGGGAGCCCAGCCCAGGGATGAGTTTTCCTCAAGAACAGAAGACGCTGCCTCCCATGCGCCATCTTGTTTGCTCCTGGCTGAGAGGAAAGCTGGAGAAGAAGGCAGAAAAATGGACATCAACCAGTGGTGATTACAGCAATGAACAGGGATTGGGAAAAATAGAAGACAAAAGTGAAAACAATAAGACAAGCTTATAGGAGGGAAGAGGGGCCAAAGGCAGACTCAGAGTGGGCGCCTGGTGAACCTCATCTGTTTGTTTTCTTTCATCGACCTTTAGTTTTCAGCATCAAATATGATGTTAACTGCTGCTTTGAGATACACATATTTAAAATCCTATTAATAAAGCAAATATAACTCTTCTACTATAGTTTTTTAAAATCAGAAGTGGATGCTGAAAGTAGTCAAATTTTTTGGCATCCATGGAGATAATCATGTGATTTTTTCCTCCTTAACTAATTATTATGTGAATTACATTCATAGATTTCTTAAGATTGAACCATTTTTGCATTCCTGAGATGAACTCCATTTAGTTGATCTATATTATTCTTTAAATGTACTGTTAAATTATATCTACAAATATTTTATTCAAGGTTTTGGCTTCCATATTAAAAACCTGGGTTGGTCTGTAATTCTTTCCCACTCTCTGGCACCAGGGCAGGTTGGTTTGGCAGCTATGGTGATGAGGAACACCTGACCACACCCTAGAATAGCTTATTTCCAGCTGCACCCACTCCCAAGGTAACAGGAGGAGCCCCAAATATAACCAGGATGTCAGCTGGAGGACCCTTGTTTCTGCAGTCACGTGTGCTGTTTCTATTTGCCCTGAGTTCATGCCACCAGAGAGTTATACACACACAGAGCAAACGTTTGTGAGTTGGGAAGATGTAGGGTCCTGGGGAGGCCTTTGTCACACAGTGAATGCTGCCACCCACTCTCCCCACCCCCAAACCTCCATCCCTTGCAAAACTGGGCCCTGGAGCTACAGAAGTCTCTCCCTTTTTAATGCACAGTATTTTACACCTTCTTCAACCTTGGGGCTGGCTCCGGGGAACCAGCTTCTACCCAAAGCACATAAATGTATTTTCCCAACAGAAATAGTTTTTTCTCTCAAAAGAATTCTAGTGCCAGCTATAAAGATGACAGAAGTTTTCCACCTTAAAATAGTGTGTGTGTTTAAAATAAGTGTGTGTGTTTTCAACAACTTTTTAGAAAGAGACATTGTATTTGGGGATATTTTATCTACAAAAGTTATTATATTCACTGTTGTCAACCCTTTACTTAATAAGAAAACTGTAGATAAAATATGAAATGCATACTCTATTACTTCATGGGTGCTGGTGGAGTCTGCAATCTGCAGTCTTGTGAATAAACATCACCCACTGACATTCAAATTCAAGGTAACTTGAATCACTAAGGTCACAGTGATGGTCTGCTTAGGCTTCGTCTCAGAAAAATTAGGAACTCTGTCAGGTAGGAGTTGCATTCCCCTGGGAGTAACAGAACACTCAAGATAGTGGCGTAAGCACGAGAGTTTATTCTTTCCTCTTAAAGCCCATATATAAGTAGACCCTTCAGGGCCAGTATGGTGGCTCCACATAGAAGGAACCAGCCTCAAGTCCTTAACTGTGTTTCTGTGTCTCCATCCTCAGGATATGACCCAACAAGGACCCCTTATGGTCCAAATCGGCTTTGGACCCACACATACTTCCACATATATTCCCTTAGCCAGAACTTCGTCACCCAGCCCCATTTCTGAACATATGGGAGATGGGGGATGTAGTCTTTGTTCTGAGATGCAATATGCCTAGCTAAAATAAAGGGGAGGAGGGGCATCTGTGACTAAGAAGAAAGGAAAATGGATATTTGGTGAATGGATCCCATTTCTGCCTCGATAACTCAATTGTGATGTGGTATGTGAAAACAAAGTCTTAAATTATGAAATATTTCAAACACAAAGTATGACTTCTGTGTATCTAATGCTCAGAAAGAAACAAATTTTGTTTCAGAATGTTAAAGACAGGGGCTGGCCGTGTGGCCCAGTGGTCAACTTCAGCCCATTCCACTTCAGCAGCCCAGGTTTGGTTCCTGGGCGTCGACCTACACCACTAGGTGGCAGCCATGCTGTGGCAGCGACCTATATACAAAATAGTTGAAGAATGGCACAGATGTTAGCTCAGGGCCAATCTTCCTCAAGCAAAAAGAGGAAGATTGGCAACAGATGTTACCTCAGGGTGAATTTTCCTCAGGAAAAAAAAAAATGTAAAAGGTGGAACATTACAGACACACTTGAGGCTTGCCATTCCTCAGATGTAACCACTGTATTCATGTTCAGGCATATCCTTCTCATGCCTATGTCTTCCTTGTTGTCTTAAATGTGCACTCATAACTATATGGTGTTATTTTGTGTGTGAAAAATTTACACAAATGGTGTCATAATGCTTAAATTATTTACAGTTTTCCTTTTTAGGAGACATGCTGTCAATAGTGATCCTTTTCATTCATGTAGATATAATTCATGCCTTATCTAGCACCATTTCCTGAAGAGTATATTCTTTTCATCACTGGTTTGTAATGTCAACTCTAGGTATCAAGTACTCAAAGACTGGTTATAGGTCTTTTCTGTTTCATTGCTATATCAGTCTATCTCTGTATCACTTCCACATGATTTCAATCACAATAGCTTTATATAAAGTCTTGATACCTAAAAGGCAAGCCTCCCTCCTTTTTCTTCTTCTAAAAAATTATTTAGACTATTTTATACTGTTTTAGTTTCCTGTTGCTGTTATAACAAATTACTACAAACTTAGTGGCTGAAAACAACAAATTTATTCTCTTACAGTTTTGGAGGTCAGAAGTTTAAAATCAAGGTGTCAGCAGGGCTGCGTTCCTTCTGGAGGCTCTAGGGGAGAATCTATTTCCTTGACTTTTCCAGCTTCTAGAAGCCCCCTGTATTCCTTGGCTCATGGCCTGTTCTTCTGTATTCAAGGCCAGCAGTGCAGCATCTTCCAATCTCTCTCTTTCTGCTTCTATGGTCACATGGCCTTGTTCTCTCTCTGGCTCTTTCACTTCCCTTTTATAAGGACCCTGTGATTGAGCCCACCTCGATAATCCAGGATAATTTCCACATCTCAAGACCCTTAACTCACTGACATCTGCAGAGTCCCTTTTGCTGTGTAAGGTGACATATCCACAGGTTCCAGGCATTAAGGTGCGCACATTTTGGGGAGAGTGGTTGTTCTTCAACCACATTGACAGTTTACAATTCACTCTGAGTTTTAGATCAGTTTGCCCGGTTCTATGAAAGAAGAAACCCTATTATTAGGATGTTGATTGGAAGAGCACTGAGTTTATAGACTGATTTGGGATTTGACATCTTTAAAATGCTGAGCTTTTCAATTCGTAAACATGGCTTATCTCTCTATTTAGGCCTTCTTTTGTACCCTTTAGTAAAGATTTATAATTTTTTTCTGCAAAACTGTTGTACAGCTATTGTTATATTTATTCCTAGGTACTGTATATTCATTTTTGCTGTTGTTAATAGGATTTTTTATCATCTCAATTTCTACTTGCTTTTTATATGCTTGCTTAGATATATGGGAATACTATTTAATTTTATTTACCTTGTACTTTGCAACCTTACTGAATTTCCTTTTATTTCTGAAATCTTTTCTGTAGATTCTCTTGAATTTTGTATATAGTCATTCTTATCTGTAAATAATTACAACTTTTTTCCTTTTCTTTTCGTATACTTTTTTTATTGTCTTATTGCACTAGCTACGTACTTCATTACAATGCTGAATAATGCTCCTAACTTTTTGCTAATATGCTGGTTGCTCTTAGTACTCCGTCAAGTTTTAGATGTTCCTTTCTATTCTTGGTTTGCCCCGAGATTTGTTTTGTTGTTTTTTGTGTCTAAATTAAGAAAGGGTGTTGAGGGCCGGCCCCGTGGCTTAGCGGTCAAGTGCGTGCGCTCTGCTGCTGGCGGCCCTGGTTCGGATCCCGGGCGCTCACCGATGAACCGCTTCTCCGGCCATGCTGAGGCTGCGTCCCACATACAGCAACTAGAAGCATGTGCAGCTATGACCTACAACTATCTGCTGGGGCTTTGGGGGAAAAAATAAATAAATAAAATTAAAACAAAAAAGGGGGTGTTGAATCTTATCTAAGGATTTTCTGCATCTAGTGAAATGATATGTTTTCTTTCTCTTTTAATATAGTAATATAATCTGTTAATGTGTATATCTAGGATAAATCCTACTTGGTCATACTGTAATATTTTTAATATATAGCTGGATTTAATTTACTAATATATTTTTTAGGTCTTTTGTAAGTTAGGTTATCAATTAGATTAGCCTATACATTTTCTTCATTGTACTGGAATTTCCTAATTTTAATACCAATGTTAGACTAATTTCATAAAATAAGTTAGAGAGGTTTATATCTTTTTCTGTTCTCTGTAAAAATTTCTTTTTTGGTGAGAAAGACTGTCACTGAGCTAACATCTGTGCCAATCTTGAGGAGTGGTGTGTAGGTCTGCGCCCAGGATGTGAACCTGTGAACCCTGGGCCGCTGAAGCAGAGTGTGTGAACTTAACAACTATGCCACCAGGCCAGCCCCTCTGTAAAAATTTTTTAAAGATAAGAATCAGTACCTTGAAATTTTTTTTTTTTCCTGCTGAGGAGGATCAGCCCTGAGCTAACATCTGTGCCCATCTTCCTCTATTTTGTATATGGGATGCCACCACAGCATGGCTTGATGAGTGGTGCATATGTCTGTGCCCAGGATCTGAACCTGTGAACCCCAGGCCACTGAAGCAGAGGGCATGAACTTAACCACTACACCACCGGGCCAGCCCCTTGTACCTTGCAATTTGATAGCACTTGCCTATAAAGCTGAATGAGCCTGGTGTTATTTTTTATAACTATTTTTTGTAAATGGTTATATGATTCAACTTTTCTCTTTTTTGAGTCAGTTTGGAAATTTATAACTTTCTGGAAAAATGGTCCAATTTGCCTAAGATTTAACATTTATTGGCACAAAGTTGCTGCCAGAGATTGGGCTCCGTGGGAAACCAACTCCAAGATGGACTTAGCGTGCAGAAGATTTGGGAAGGATGCTCTTGGACAGACACCCATGGACGGGAGGGGAAGACACCAAATTGGGCAGAGGGAGAAACTGAGCTGCCGTGCTGGCCAAATGATAGCCTCCTCTGACCCCCAGGGGTTCTGGAGCTAGACTGACCCTTCACTGTTGTCCTGAGTGGGCCACATTGGTCAGCCGCTGGATGTGGGCACATTACTTCGGGTGAAAGAGCTCTCTCAGCTATGGCAGTCCCAGGAGGGGCTGAGCTGGAGTTTGTCTGCTGACACCACTCCCAGCAGCTAAGGATTCAACTCCTTTATTGCAGGGGAGACGGGTGGTATGTCACAGAGTTCACCATGGTCTACTCTGGAGCTGCTCAGATGCACATACACTATGGGAGCAGCTCCTGTGAGATTCTGGAGGGCCTCTTCCTGGGAGCAGTTTAGAAGAGAAAGGTTAGAGGGACAAACTATAGCCCCTACCACAGCAGCTGGGCTTGGAGCTGTAATCAATACCCATCATCTCCTTCCTCCACTACCCATTCTAGATTCCTCCATCCCTCAGCTAGCACATCTGCTGGCCTCAATGGGCCACCTGGGAGTGTCTGAGCCCTTGGTCACTGTGCCCTTCTCAGGCTGGGGTTGCTGCACTTGTCCATTTACCTTTAAGTGGTGCCCAAACAGGTCACCTGGGTGCCAAACTTATTCTTCCCTGTCTCCAGTGTGGAACAGAAGCCCTTCCCCCTCCTGGTGATCACGGTCAATTAGTGCTGCCAAGAGAGTGACGCTTCTTCCTGCTGGTAGGTCCCTTGGTACACGGAGCCTGAGGACCAGGTGGCACTTCTTCTGGTAGAAGTGTCCCCTGGGAGCCAAGACCTTTACTCCTGCAGAGCCCAGACTTGTGGAGGTGGAAAACAAAAATTCCTTCCCCAGTGGGTCCCCGGGAAGGATGCCAGCAGGGCCTCTTGGTCTCCAGGCCTGTGTACTGTGCCCATTGAGTGCACAGCACTGTGTGAAGATCCTTGACTGTCCTGGTGGATGGCACCTCATTCTCTTACAGTATTGCCCTGGAGCAGGTGCTTCAGCTGTGCCTTTAACAGCCAGTTCCCACATCCTATCAGGTCAGCTTCTTCTGGGTTCTATGATTCAATCAGGGATCTTATGGTCATGGGCCCACTTGCACCCCTATCTTGCTGTAAAGGGAGTCTCCAGGCCTGATGTAATGTTATGAAGCATCCCGGGCCAGTGGATCAAACATTCTGCAAGGCCTGGGGTAGTGGTGCTGACTGAGGCTCTCCAAGCAGGAAAGGCAAATCCATATCTGCACTTTGTGTCTATTCCTATCAGAAGGCATCTCTGTCTCTTCCAGAATGGAAGGGGGTCCCATGTAGTCAACTTGTCTCCTAGTGGCTGGTTGGTCTCCTCAGGGGATAGTGCCAGTTAGGGGACACAGTACTGGTCTCTGTTGTTGGCAGACTGAGTTGCATAAGTTGCTAGATCAGTCCTGGCATGTGGGTGTATTAGTTATCTATTGCTGCATAACAAATAACCCCAAAATGTAGTGGCTTAAAACATTTGTTAGCTCACAGTTTCCGTGGATCAGGAATCCAGCCCTGGCTTGACGAGGTCCTCTAACTTGGCCTCCCACAGGCTGCAGTCAGGGTGTGGACCAGGCTGGCTCACCTGGCTGGGGAAGACCTGCTTCCCGGCTCACTCACTGGGGACTCTGCCTGCTGCCCCGTGGATTACGAGTGTTTTCCACTTTGGCCATTGGACACAAACCATTCCTGGCTCTGTATGAGCTGTGGGAACCTTTCCTCCTGCTCCTTTCCGTGGGCCTTCCTCAGGCTGGGGCCAGAGCCCGGGCCTGCTTGTTGGCACCGGTCAGACTGGAGGAGCAGACGCTGCAGGTCTGGGGTCCTCTCTGCACAGCTCCCCGTCTCTGTGAGTGCCGACTGCCTTGGCATCCCCGCACCCTCAGCTCCGTTTGGTCCCCCTCCCTGCACAGTGGCCTCAGAAACTCTTCCCAGACAGTACGCCGGACGATTGCAAGCTCCCCTCAATTGTGTCCCTTCTCTCAGGGGTCCCTGTCCTGTGCTGCTAAAAACCAATGTTTCACATACTTTGTTTTTTTCCGTTCTCTGAGGGGGAAGGGTAAATCTGGGTCCTGCTATTTCGTCATGGCCAGAAGGGGATGTCGCCTTTATCTTTAACGTTCTGTGTTGCTTCTTACTTGACCCGTCTAATAGTTGCAGAAGGATGTTTCATATCTTACGTTGTATTTCCTTCCATACTAATGAGGTAAAATCGCTTTTCACGTGTTTATTGGCTATATATGTTTCCTCTTCTATAAAACACTTATGTCTCATTCATTTTTCTTTGGATTAACTTTCATATATAAGAGTTCTTTATATATTTTGGATGTTACTCTTAATTACGTATATTGCAAAAATTAGCACCTCATTTGTGTCTTAGATTTTCACTTAAAAATAGAAATTCTTAATTTTAATGTAGTAAATTCTATCTATCTTCTCTTTTATGGTTAGTCTATCTGTGTCTTGTTTAAGGAAGTATTCACTACTCCCAGGTCAAAAGATATTCTCTTATATGTGCTTCTGATAGTTCTGCATCTCATGTTCCAGTCCCGGTCCGTCAGGAACTGACCTGCAGATACGTTGTCAGGCAGCAAGTCCAGCTTCCCCACGTGAATAACAACTACCAGCACCATCTGTGAAGGTGCCTCCTTCCTCCCTGAGCTAAAGCCCACCTCTGCCGACCTGGAGGGGAATGTTGTTTCTGCTCTCACAGTGGCGTTTCTTCACGTGTTTCGGTGACCTTTGTGGGATCATTGATCCTTGAGCCCTCCAGGTCTAAATTAGGGAAGCTTTCCTCCAGAGACGATCTGCCTCCCCACTGTGGCTTTGCTTAATGGCCTTCTCGACCCAGAACGCAAGCCCCGCATACCCACACTGGCCAAGGGTAAGTGTCCCGATAGCAACAGTGCTGTAGGCCTCCCCCGCCCAAGGCAACCCCGCCCCTTCAGGATGCCACCTGCTCCAACCCAGCTTGCCTTTGTTTTCAGAGGGTGGCCCGTGGAGAGCGTAGGGTAGACGTCTCCAGGGTCTAGTTGAACTGCAGTGGAGGGTCTCTCAGAGCACCTAATAGAAGGGAAGTCTAGACTATTTCCTGTACATTTACATACACAGGTGTGTGTGTGTGTGTGTAATTTTTGTAAAACTACTGGGATCACACTTTTGTATTGTGCTTTAATTTTTATTTCTCTGCAAACATGTCTTGGAAAGCATTTCTTGTTAGTATGGATCATTCTTATGTAGTTTTAGTATTGTAATAATATTTAGTATGTAATGGTATTTAATACCCTGGCTGCACCATAAATTAGTTAACCATTTGGGTATTGTGTTAAAAGGGCCTGTGGCACTTTACAAGTCTCCAGGAGAAGTGGACAGGGTGCCATTTTAAATTTAGAAACAGAAGATAAGAAAAATAAGTCGGACTAATTTCCCAGTGCTTTACCAATCAGATCTAAGTATGCTCTGTCACCTGGCGTGGTCTCTGAGTTGTCTCAGACACATTAGCAAACATCTGGGGGCTAGGGAAGGACCACACCCCTGTTTCTTTTGTTCTTGCAGATATTTCCTGCCTCTTGCAGAGGCAGCTCTCAGACTGCATAAGTTAGAGGATTTTATTTTATTTATTTTTTGTGTGTGTATGTGAGGAAGATCAGCCCTGAGCTAACATCCATGCCAATCCTCCTCTTTTTGCTGAGGAAGACTGGCCCTGGGCTAACATCTGTGCCCATCCTCCTCCACTTTTTATGGGACGCTGCCACAGCATGGCTTGATGAGCGGTGCACAGGTTCACACCCAGGATCCGAACCCTTGAACCCCGGGCCACCGAAGCAGGGCACACAAACTTAACCACTATGCCACCCGGCTGGCGGGCCACCATTGTTTCTCTTCTTTACAGCTTTTATTGTCTCTCAACCCCTACTTTCTACCACATAGCATTTTTGCCTCAAACCCACATTAAGAAGATACTTGTGTCTTTCTCACTGCCCATTTCTTTGAAAAAGTTGGGTTTGCGTGCTCCGCTTCGGCAGCCCAGGGTTTTTGGGTTCAGATGCCAGGTGCAGAACATACTGTTCACCAAGCCATGCTGTGGCGGCGTCCCATATACGAAATAGAGGAAGATTGGCACAGATGTTAGCTCAGGGCCAATCTTCCCCACCAAAAAAAACCCCAACAGAACATGAAACTAAAAATCCAACAACTCTCACCCCCCACCCTTTGCCCCACAATGGATTCTAAAGTAACTTAACACATTGTTAAGTTAAAAATAATAGAAGAGGGGCTGGCCCCGTGGCGTAGTGGTTAAATTTGCATGCTCCACTTCAGCGGCTTGGGGCTCGCAGATTCAGATCCTGGGCTCAGACCTACGCACCACTTATCAAGCCAAACAACTTCAACAGCAAAACAACTTCAAGAATAGAATTCGTTCCTAGTTATTATGAAATTTCCTGACACTTCAAATTACAAAAGATACTTTACCATTCTTGTATCACAGCAAGCAAAATAAAAGCAACTTAGTTAACTATAAATGGGCATGAACAATCTTATTGGGATGGTGGGAATGTTCTGAAACTGGATTGTGGTGTGATTGCACAATTTGGTAACTTTCCTAAAAATCATTGAATTGTATGCTTAAAATTGGTGAATTTTATGGTATGTAAACTATGCCTCATTAAAGTTACACGCACCAAATTAGTAGCAATGCTTCATATGACCACAGAATGTCAGCAAAGACAACCATGAAGGAGTTTCCCATAAACAAAATTTTCCAAGGAGAATGCCACCAACCACTAGATGTCACTGCTGTCACTACAAAAATTACTTTGTTCTAGTCTCAGGCGCTTGAAGTTACCACATCAGAGTCAGGTATCAGGAATAAGGAAATATCTTCACATATTGTTATGCAAATTTACAATGATTGAAGCTATAAAATCATTTTATCTATAGTATATACAATAAATTGAAAAAAATCTCACACCACAATAATTTTCAATAAGCAAAGTAGAAATTCATTCCTATTGAAAGTATTAAAATCATTTAAAACTAGTTTTGGACTAGTTATACATTCTAGTAAATATGTTGTGTAAACTTTGATTTTTATGACATATTTTACATTTTAAAAAATGTACATTTTAACATACAATTTAAAAAATTTCCATCTAATTCCCTTTCAGTTAGAAAAAAAAGTAATCCATTAAACTTTTCAAATCACTAGTTAACATGAAGAAATCTTTTAAAAGGGGTATAGTCTCTGTCATTACTTCTTTAGTTCTTTCAAGAACATAAAAATAATGAATCGGGTTACAGGAAGGTGAACCTTCTCATGCACATTGAAAACCACAGCGTTTCTGGGCTGGTGGTGTACATCCTCTTGAGAGCGCAGGGCAGCCTTGATGAGATTAAGGAGAGTGGAAGAAACTTGTGAGCTGGCAAATTTTCGGTCAGTCACATTTTGAGCATATTTACAAATAACTGTAAATGAAACACTGCTTGTCCACATAAAGTCTTCATGTGTCAAAATCTTAACCTTGGTGACCCAAATCAAAGTAGATGCCCGTGTCTTCATCATGAGGCCAGTTTCAGTCTAAGGCCGTTTGCTCTTGAACTCTGGTTAACATTAAAGGCAACCTGAATGACAATTTCCTGGATTAATGGTCTGAGCACCGAGAATCTAGAAACTATGCTCAGAGGGATAAGAAAAAATAGGGTCCGATGAAATGTTATTTATATGAACTCTTCTCAGAAATTTGAGGGTCAACTGCTTCTCACAGTGTCACCAAGTGTCAAGGTCAAAGAAGAGGAAACAGATGCTCAGGCAGGTTAAGTGACCTGGCCAGAGTGACACAGGATGAGCTGGGACTAGAACCAGGTCCCGTGCCTCTCAGCCACGAGTCCTCAGTCAAACCTGCATCTTTATTCAGTCTACACTTTTTACTATCTGTAACAGTGGTTTTTGTTTTGTTTCTGTAGTTCTTTTTATCCAGGATGGATTTTTAAAAATAGGTAACCATTGCCTGACTCGAAAGCTTTAAAATCAGAGCCCTGAGACAGTGATGTTTGGGATGCTAAATGCTCTGGAAGAAGTATTCGAGTACCAGTTATGGTGAAAACCTCCACAGGGAATCCTAATGTGCTCTGGTGAAGGAAGTCTCCGCCAGCCGTGGAGGGGTTCCCCAGCGGTTCCGCAAAGCCTCCACAGGACCCGGCCCTCTGTCCTCTCCCGTTACCCTCGTGCTCCGATTACTAGGCTCTGGTCTGCCAGCTTCCTCCCCGCCACACACCCCGAGAGCCTGAGGTATTTCCGCAGCAAGGGACCCAGCGTTTAATGCCGTAAGTCCTGCTTCTTGACTAGAAAGACTAATGCGTTAGGTATGTTATGTGCCCTTGATAAAGCAGATTTACGTTCCACCCTTCAGGTCTAAACGCTGTCAAAATCTGGCTGAATCCTATCAATTCAGACATCCTTTCATTGAAAAGGATAAATGGAGCCACGTAAATAATACAGAAGTCACACTGCCGAAGAGCTGCAACCTTCGCGGCACCAAATGTATTTTTATTTTTACACTGGCTGTTTAGGTGAGGAAAAGGATAATAAAAATTCTGGCTGATCAAAGTTGTATGTATGTACATGTGTTTACTTTTAAACAAATTAATACCGAAATGGATTAATGTTATAAAATTTGGAATGTCTAACATTCTCTTATTATTCATAATTTCACTTATCATATCCAAGTCCCTGAATTTAAATTGTTCAAAGGCATGGAACGTAATTATCCTTCCTCTGTGTCGCTGAGCTAACCTCTAAGCAATCACCAAAGTGCATCGGTGCCTTAATGTCCAGCTACACTTCCTCTTTCAAGCTGAGCTAACACGACGAGTGCTGAGCTTGGCATCTACTAAGCAACAGGATGTAGCATTTTTGTGTGAGTGTGTGTGAGGAAGATCAGCCCTGAGCTAACATCCGCCAATCCTCCTCTTTTTGCTGAGGAAGACTGGCCCTGGGCTAACATGCATGCCCATCTTCCTCTACTTTACATGGGACCCCACCACAGCATGGCTTGACAAGCAGTGCATTGGCGCGTGCCCGGGGTTCCGAACCCGGGCCACCGCAGCCGCGCCTCCGGGCTGGCCCTGTAGCATATTTTTTGAGCTGTGAAAATATCACTGCTCCCTCACAGTGAATGAAACACCTACTTTCCCAGTGCTGTCAATAACTTCCAGCAATATGATCATGCTCATCTGACCCTCATGAGGCCAACAGTCTGAGAACAGGTTAAGATAAGAACTAAGATGCCCTCCATGGCCAGGACTGAGTGGTACCCACAGGCTGTATGGTGAGCAAAACTCTTTGACCATGGTCTCACTTTCCATTATGTTCTAACCACCTAAAGTAACTAATTATAAGCACCTAAAGCAAAATTGGCAATTAACTGAGAAATGCTTGATTCATTTTCAAGTCACTTATTTGTTAACACTATATGACCTGGAAGTAATTTCTAAAGTTCCTATATCAAATAGCTCATTCTATTTGTAAGTAACAGTGTCCCTATGTACACAGGTACTATAGTCATAGGGGCAAATCTATAGTCATAGGGTTTCCAGGTCTTGTCAAATTATTGCCCCTCCCCCATAATAGTTTACCCATGACTTCCCAGAGTTACCATGAACGTAATTCACTAAACTAAATCAGAGAAAACTACTTTTACCCCCCTACTCTCAAGGGGCTCTGGCATACACTTGGAGAGTCCATGGCAGAAAATATCACCCACCACTTTTTAAGTCTTCATAGACTTAGAATGTTTCAAAGAAAACGAGTGATAGAAATAGCACATATGTATGTATGTAGGGCTGTGGCTGTGACATCAAACAGTCTTACGTGCCCAGTAACTGCTGGGTAAGTGCAGCCATTCCAGAGTATCCAGGACTTAAGGGGAAACCCCAGATATATAGTTCAGTGTTCTCTAACATTAAGTGTGCTTTAGAAACAGGCGTGGAACTGGTTAAAAACAAGAGTACCCAGACCTGCTGAATCAGAATTCTACACATATGGAATGCCAAATAGAATAAACATATGGGCACACACTCATGTTATCCTCTATCTAAAAAGCCCATTTTCATTAAAAGCCTCTTTATTTGGGCTCCTTACTTCCTCAAAAGTGTACCAGTAGTTACAGCGTTTTAAAAGGTAAGAATTTAAAAATCCATTCCTAAGTCAAGCCTGACACTAGTCTGCCCTAAGTTAGTGCTTCCCAGAGCTCACCAGACACTAAAAGCAAGACCTATCATAAGCTTTGTTAAGAGCCATTTGTTCTAGAAACTATTGTACCATATGTCAAATATCCTTCATAAAGTAGTAGGCCACGATGGATCCGGTAGGGTTCCTGTGTCCTCCTATTGTTTCAAGGAGACCAGCTGGAGTTTTGTACAGTGAGTGACAGGGTTTTCCTTCCAGAATTTCCATCTATTCAGACCACAAGGGCAAATGCTTTCTCAGAAAGCTATGCTTTCACCAAAGCTGGTTGACAATCTAATTTATAGAAAAATAGAGGCATCATGGTAATATAAAGATGGCTACACTAGTTAAGAAGTCTGAGTATTTCTAGTTTCTCCATTGCTAGTAACTATCAATATTTAAGTAAATCAACCTGAAATTTTGTTTCCTTTTCTGTAAAATTAAAGGAGTAAATCATACTTTTATGACCTCTTTTAGCTTGAAGATTCTATTTTAATGTGTACAACTGTAGCTTTGATATTCCGATAGTCAAACTGTAGAGTCATTTTCTCCTGATCAGCATCAGGGATTTTAAAAACCAGAGAGGAACTAACACATGCTTTTGTTCATAAGAACAGGAAAGGTTTGGGTACTCCTAAGTCGAACCACTTGGAATCACGGAACTACCTTTCAGCAGCCACCACCTACTTGGCCAGCACGCACTTCTCTGGTCACTTTCCTGCCTCTGCATCCAGGCAAGGTGAGAGCCGCCAGGACAGAGGTGTCACTCCCACCAGCTGCTGCTCTTGGTCCTGAGCTCCAACAGATATGTGACTTCGGGCAGGTTACTTTACCTCTCCTGTTTCCTCATCTGCAAAATGGGGAAGATGATAAAAGCACTAGCACTTGTTGCGTTGTCATGACAATTAAATGTATAAACCCCGTATGGCCCATCGTTTGGTGCCTGGCACAGGGGAAGCACTCAGTAATGGCAGCAATGATTTTTGATGATCACAGTGCATGGTTATAGCATCCATATAACTCGGCACATAACTAAAGAAAGTCCACGAAGTGCTGGTAAAGTCACAGTGCGGCCACAGCACTAACGCAGTCTCACTTGTTGACATGAAGGAACGACTGAACATGCTGACTCTATGCCTCTTTCCAGAAACGCCGCGTCACACAGTCCTGAAGAGGGGACAGTGATTTAAGGAAACAGGTGGCATGATCAATGAATTAGAGGTGTCTCTTTCACACAAGAGAGACTAGTGAGAGTTGCTGCCCCCCTAGGAGGGCAACGGTCTTGGAGTCAGGGACAGGAGACTGACTTCTCACTATATACCCTTGTATCTTCTGAATTTGAACCTCAAGTATCTTAACTCTATTAAAAAATAAAGTATTTCTTACCACGTTAATTTTTGAAAAGTAAAAAGATAGAATTTGTACTTTTAAAAAGTTATGCCTTCCCTCATGAGAGGTGGGGAGTTGAAAGGCAAGCTTCCCATGCGCTCACTGCTGCCCTATCCACGTTCCCCACAACTGGAAGGGTGTGGGCAGAAGCCCTGGGAGAACAGAGATGGAGAGGAGGAAACCTTCGGTTCAGGACTATTCAGGTTTTGACTGGTTTCCACACAAAGGAACCACAGGAATTCCTATTGTAGACTTGGAGCAGGGCTTTATCTCCGCCTCTCATCTACTGCCCAGGGAAGGTAAAGACCTGAATTAAAAGAAACAACAGGCAAAAGAAGTGTGTGTGTGTGTGTGTGTGTGTGTGTGTGTGTGTGTGTGTGTGTGTTGTGTAGTCCAAATAACCCATGCTGGCTCAGCCTTTCAATACTGTTTTTTAAAATATTATTTTAATAAAGAAATCTGAAAAAATTCTGCATCCTCTTGAAAAGTAAGACTGGCTTAGAAATAACAAGAGTTGCATTTTATTTGAGCAAGTATAATCTAGTGTAACAAACCACAAGGTTAGTTTCTTCCTTTTATTCATATTTTCCATCCCTGATGGAATGTGTGAAGAGGATGGGCCTGAAAAGAAATAACTTAAATCTCATTCTAAGTAACCTATCACACAGTACCCCACACCAAAACAGATCTTTGAAGAACCAACAATACTGTGTTAAAAATCTGTGTTAAAAATACATTTGGAATTCTAGAATGTGTAAATATGAAATAGATTTATATAAAAATAAGCTACCCGCAAAGCGTCAAGATTAAACCCGCTACGCTTGCGTAGCTCAGAATCAGGCCTGCATCTTGAGCACATTCTTGGAAGTGGGGAGGCCCGGTGCAGCTCCGTGGTGCACTGCGATGGAGCAGAGCACTACGTCCTGCTAGCCAACTGCAGCAGCTCTGCTTGTCTTACACACGCCAAAATAGCTTCATTATCGTTGCTTGGAGACAAGAAAAACAGTGTGTTGGTTCCACAAGTCCTCATAGTTTTTAAAAGTGTACTTTAGGCGACAGGGAACAGCGTGCAGTGGACATAAGATGAGAATATAAGAAAACCGAGGAACGTGGTTGCTGGTGCAAAACGCCCTCCGTTTCAGGCAAGCGTAGTACTCTAACACGTGTGACTACCTAGCACAAGTTCATTTCCTTTATTTTCCTGTTTCAAATGATTGAACATCATGAACTGCCAAGTTAAATCTGACAAGGTGGTGTAATCCCATGATCCAATCAGTAACTTCTATATCCAAAAGTCCAGATTGAGAATTTTAGGATTAAAAAAAGACAAATGGAGTGACAGCTCTGGATTCTATGCCACACGGTTGTACAAGATGCAGTGTTCGCACAGCTTCCAGCTGACTGCCTGCTCTCTTCAGCGAGAGGCTGTAGACAGTAGCTGTTTAAGGCTGAATGGAGAGCTATCAAATCATGCTATTTTAGTACCAAAGCTTTGGTTTCAGGGACAAATTAGATAAGCAAGAATTAAGAGTTCCTGTGTATCTTTGAGAGCTTGGCTCAAGCCCCAGCTCTCACGAGCTGCTCCTCACTTCCTGAATGGGTTAGGTGCTCACACATCAACCCTATGGCAGACATTGGCATTTGCCCACACACCGTTCTTCCAGAACCCCCGTTTTAGTCAACATTGACGGCCATATGCTTCACAGAAGCCTGGAACTCTCCCAGCCCCAGGAGCTGAATCTTCACTAGTAATCCGGAGCTTTTAATTCCATTCTCCTTGCCAGGGACTGGTTAAGGCAGAAGGTTATGATGAAAACCTAGCTGGTGAGACTCAGAGGGCATCTGCTGCTGGAAGTCTTCCATGCCAGTGTTCCTTGCTCTTAAGACAGGACCAAAGAAAGGGGTGCTGCCTGTTCCCTCTCTGGAGCCTGCAACTGGGGCAGCAATACATGTTAGGATCAGGGGAACCAGCCTAACTAGGGAGCAGAACGGGTAGGAAGAATCTGACGGTGATGCCATTAAGTCACTGAATTAAGCAACCCTGAGATTTCCTACCTCTTGTTTTGTGAGATAATGAAATTTCCTTATTGTTTAAACCATTGGTGGGGGTGGGGGTGGGGTGGCAGACATCTGCTATTTGTGGCCCCAAGTATCAGATGCAATTCCCTTCCTCTGAAATAACATAACCTATTTTATAGAGTGGAGTGCACACACGCACGCATGCACTCTCTCTTTCTTTAACTAAATTCACTCTCGTGAGTCCTAACTTTACCTCCCCCATCTCCTAAATTCGAGCTCCTTGGAGTGGATGGAGTGGAGCGCATGCTCTGTATTCCGTCTGGAATACTCTCCTCTCCAGCACTATCACTTACTTCAAGGCTCAGTTCAAAGCAACTCCTACATGAATAGTTTCTTATTTGATCCCTGCCTACATCTTTCTCTACCATATAGCACTTACCGCCTCTGACTTGTGAGCACCTTGTCTGCTGGTTCCTGTGTCTCCCCTCAGTGTCTACCTCACCGTGCACACATTTGATTTACAGTGACTGACTGTCTGAGTATGAAGCACCATTTCCCTTCACCTGAAACTCAGGGTTTTCCTTTCCTCTTCTCTTCTTCGTCTTCTTTCCTTATCTTACTTCTCTGTAGAAGAGAAGACAAAAATTGAGATAAAAGAAATTCAGAGCTCAGACTCTGAAGGAAGAATAAGTATTTCTAAAGAAAGCCAAAAACGGCCTGCCCTGCCTCCTGGGAGCCAGAGATGAAGTGAAAGGATGATGACGATGCAGGGGGACAGCAGTCAGACACGACACAAACGGCCTCCTGTTTCTCTGGCTCCCAACGCACAGTGACCAGTTCCACTATTGAAACCGGGGTGGGGGTCACACTTCACAAATCGGAAGTGATGGCAGGAAAGATCGCAGAGTCTATTCCACACTGTCTCAAGAGTGGATGAGAGGGGACGGAGCATCTTGTGGTTGGACTTGGAGCTTATACCTTGAAGCTTTTGGTTATAAAAACCAGAATGAAGTGTGGATACCAGTAATAACACTGCTATCTCAATGTAATGGACTTCATCTGAATGTGCTCACATAAAAGTATTTGATCTGGGGCGGGCCCTGTGGCTTACTGGTTAAGTGCTTGCGCTCTGCTACTGGTGGCCCAGGTTCGGATCCCGGGTGTGCACCGATGCACCGCTTCTCCAGCCATGCTGAGGCCGTGTCCCACATACAGCAACTAGAAGGATGTGCAACTATGACATGCAACTATCTACTGGGGCTTTGGGGAAAAAAACAAAAAGGAGGAGGATTGGCAATATATGTTAGCTCAGAGCCGGTCTTCCTCAGCAAAAAGAGGAGGATTAGCATGGATGTTAGCTCAGGGCCAATCTTCCTCACCAAAAAAAAAAAATTGATCTAATGTAGACTTCAAGCTGTTTTAAAATGGAAAATAAAATCTTGGGTTGTTTTTGTTTTTACTTTACAACTCTTACGGTTGTTAGCTAAACCTCAAAATACAGGGCCATCAGCAGATTTCCGGAGCATCTGCAGAAAGGCCTACTCCATCACATGAGCTGCATCTCTAGTGGCTGCTCTCCCGTGTGAAAGCTCTGGGGCCGTCCTTCCCATGAGATGGCAGAAAGAGCATTTGCAGAGGCCATGACCCAGTGCAGACATTGGCTCGCACACCCCTGAAGGTGTGCTAATGCAACTCTAACTTCAACTTTTAACTCTTTCCAGATATTAAAAATTTGTTGTAACTTTCATTAGGTAATATCAAACCGACACTAAGAACTTCTGCAAGATCTTTTATATTACACAATAGAGTAAAAACTGTCATAAATGTTCCGATAGTTAATGAGCACCAAACACTACAAAGTGTAACCAACATGGTTCTGTTAAACACTCCCTTCGACTATGGCATTCAAGGACAGCAATACAATATTTTCTTTACAAAGCAACTAATATAAAAATCTGCAAATGCCATAAATTCATTTATAGGCTATTATTTTCACACAGGTGTGCCATTAGATTCTTTCAACTCTTTCTTTCTTTCAATTCTTTCCTGAGGTATTTTTTGTGGTTTACTTTTATTGTACTGTTAGATGCATTATCTTTGATTATCCTTTCCTAAAATGATTTTTAAAGACCTGCAAAAAATTTTATTGCATAGGACACTATTCATGACACAGAGATTGGGAACTGCAAATATGTGGCATTGGAACAAGTCTTACAAATATTGCATTTTAAGAATTTGTTACATACATTTTTTACAGTTTGTCTCTTTTAAAAAGTTGAAGTTACAGCTAAGAGTTAACTACGTACAGTGAAGCATTTTAGGAATGTTAGAGATTAGAGAATACGATGAATGATACAAAGGAAAAAGCCATAATTCTTGCCGGCTATATATTGTATTGCCTTCAAAAGCAACTGTACATGTTGTAATCAGTTCATAGTCAAATATTTCTACTAATCTGTTTTAGGAGAGCAAATGTCTTTCAGGGTTTCAAGTTCCTCTATAAGCTTCTTGTTCTGAACTTCCAGCACTGCAACTCGACTCTCCAGACATTTTACATATTCTTTCTTTCGACGTCGACATTCTTTAGCAGCTTCCCTGAAAAAAAAGCAGAAGCAAGAGGGCAAACAAAACATTTGTTGCATGCTCCTGACAGATAGACAGAAGTAAGCCTGGTGAGTGTGATCATGGTTGCATTCCAAATCTTGGAACAACATTCCCAATGCAATCTCAAACACTAAGCCAAACTGGCTTCTTAAGGGTCAGAAGTGTCCCTTCCACAAGTCCACATGGCAATTAGTAGAAATGCTGCATCTCCTGCCTTGATTAGAGTTCACAGTAAACAAGGTCCAAGTCAAAGACAGTTACTCTGCTTTATGGCAATAAAGATCTTTGAGGGCCTTGAGTTCCTCAATGAGGGTCTTGTTTTGGTTTTCAAGCACAGCCACACGATTTTCAAGACATTTGACATATTCTTTCTTCTTCCTGCGACACTCCCGGGCAGCTTCCCTGGAACCAACACAAGGCAAATGACTACAAGCACAACCTTCCAGCACAATCCAGAGTGGCTCAATGAACTGCCCCCCAAACTCAACAGCCAATCAATCCTAGGTAAGGTTTGTACAAAGCCACACAACAAATGTAACCAAGCACATGCCTTTCTGTAAGATTACTCTAAGACAACAAGAACAACTTGAGAGCAGTCGATTCGCTGGGCATTCTTCGTAAACGGTGTTTCTGAGGGCACACATTCCATGATAACAGTGACCAGAATGGTTTTCAGTAACCTAAACAATAGGACTGCATCCCCAAGTGGAATTTCGACAAAAACATTCACAGATCCTTTCGATTCTCTTAATTATTTTGTCCACCAAAAGCCACATATTCCACCACAATGAGTTAACTTTATTTGATCAAAAATGATTAAAAAATTAATCCTCAGAAACCCTAAATGTCAAAATTGGAGATTTTAATTCTTCAAGATTAAATCTCAGTAAAACAAATAAGATCAATCACAACTGCAAAAAACTGTTTATTGGCTAGAGAACAACATAGATAAAAATAATAAACAAATCATGCACATTTTCATAAACCAAAATGAAATGGAGTCGGCCTCTCAAAATTAAAGGAAACAAGGGAGGGTACATAATACAACACTCAATAATTCAGACAGTTTAAACCCAGGAATATGAGAACACTACAATTAAAATTAGGAAAAGGAAGCTACTGAATAAGTCAAAAGTATATTTCAAGACTGTTCGCTAATCACATGATTTACTATCCAATATATGGAATTTTAAAGCACTATAGGCATGCCCAAAGGAAAGAACAGACCAGCAGACACAGCAACAAACACAAATAAATAAATGAGTTGAGTTAGTCATTTTCAGGCATAATCCCACCAAAAATAATAACTACAGCCAACATTTTCTCTTTTTCTCCTTTTTTCAGGGTGGGAGGGGGTGGAAACTATATCATTTAACTCCTCTATAGAATATACCCTCTCATAACACCTTTAGTTTGGAATATTCAATTGAGATGAATTGCCCTTGGGGTACCCTTCACATCAAAACAGCCTACATTGAAACAGATAATTCGAATATATTTTAACAAAAGTCATGTTGAATGTCTAAACACCAGTTACTATAATGTCAATTAGCACTGCTGCAATTCTGAACCAGGAGTGATGTGTACAACAGAATTGGCTAATTCTGTCCTATTTTTAGAATAGTTCACCCTCACTAACAACTAGTTATCTGTGTTTTCTCTGTGGGAAGCAAGAGTCAGCAGAAAAGAGACCTTGAAATCCCAATGAACTGCAGGAAAAGATCAACCCCTACTTCCTAACCAAGAACAATGCACTCACCCTGTGAACTCACACAGTTCTCAGACTTCTCAACTGGTTGACAAAAAAATAAAAATGTAAAAGTGAACTGAATCTGATAAATACAGATTAATTTAATCATAAGCAGGGAAAAGTTAAGAATAAATTTAAGCACACATAAATTTGCCAATTTGGGGACATAATTCAACTCTCTTCCACAAAGGAACTAAAATACATTTACAATTACCAAGGTTTTCATGATTAAATCATATTAAATTCTAGATTTAGAAGGAAGATAGCCATTTTACAAAACAAGTTACCATTAAATGAAATTTTAAATATCTAATAGCAGTGCTGTGAGATGTTTAATTTTTAAAATTTTATTTACCAACATGTACTATTTATTGTAAATAATCATACTTCATATTTCACATGTGCGTGCACACATATTACCAGAGTCAAAATGTTCCGAGCACAAAGCTTTAAATGATCACACCAGTAGATGGTACATTCCTAAGTACTTCTCAACTATGGAAAACACCTGTTTCTTCTATTAATAGTGAGCTCAGTTTTCAGGCCTTGCATCTGTCTGGATATATCCTCAGCATGGAGAGGAAATACATAGCAAAGAGGAAAAACCGACAAGACTATAAAGAAATAAAAACTGCCGCTGGATTGGTAGAAATATAATTATATATCTATTATAAACGCCAGCCAAAGAACAAAAAGAGAGAAAGCATAAAAGGTCTTTCACGTTAATAAGTAAAACCTACATACTTTCCCTGAAGTTAAATCTGAAGCTTATGCCGAGGTCTTTTTGAGGTGACCCAGGTGTCAGTGCAGTGGACTGGCTCTGGAATGAAGAGCTGTCCAGGTTCTGTCCAGTTTGGGCTGTGTGATCTTAACCAACTCACTACTTACCCTCTCTGAAGCTTACTTCCTCATCTGTAAGTAAGGATAACAACCAGACCTGTTCTCATGTGCACGTTAGGTGCGAGTTATACAAACAGGAGCAATAATGCACTTAAATCTTGCATACGGCACTTGCTCAGCAGACACTGAGCAACCTAGTAGCCATTTATCACCTGCTTATCTCTTGTCTTCCTCTGAAATTGAGATTTGGAAAGCTAAAGTAGACCCTTCTCAGAATCTCTTGCAGCTAGGGACTCTATTAGCTATTTCTAGTCAACAGAATGTGGGTGAAAGTTGCTGGCAGGGTCTTCCAGGAAAGGTTTTCAGAAGGGCCAGACTCAGCCAGCTCCAATTTTGAGCTCTAGCCCTTCTCTCTTCTTCCTGCCTGATGCAATGCCTAGAGGTGTGACAGCCACGTTGTGATCATAAGAAAGACTGTCACACACTGAAGATGACAAAGCAGGGAGGAGGAGCCTGGATCCTGGATGACACTGCCAAGCCTTTGTTCTGGCTGCAGGTACCTCTGGACCAGCTATGTAAGATCACAATACCACCTACAAGGTTAAGCCTCCATTTTCCTTGGTTATTTACAGCCCAAACACAAATGCTGCCCAACAGTTATTGTTAGCTAATTATTTAATAAAACCCAAAAATTTTATGATTTTTTCACTCAAGGAGATCTCATATGTATGTGTAGGTAGTTGTGGGGCACATCTATAAAGAACCCACTACCTGATATTTTATCTATTTCATTTTGGTAGTTCTGACAAAATTTTTTAATCTAAAAATAAATTGTAGAGAATAATGACAAATGGGAAATAAGAAGGCTAATTCCTAGTTCTTCCTTTTTATTTCCTTTGGGAAAGTAAGACATCAATGAACAAATTTTCCAGTTTGCATTATCATCACACTTTATGTTTCTAAACTGAACTTCACAGTATACATTCTACGACCAGAGAGGCAATCATATTCATAGGTCCTGAGATCTCTGGAAGTGCACTGTAGAGTATGCCTATTCCTCCATCAGATCAAAGTTAGGGATCTTTGATAACAAGACTTCCAGACAAAACTATGATAACTTTGTGAGCCCCACCCATGCAGCCCCTTCAGAATTTCTGAGCAAAATGCTGATGATGAAAAATATGAATCCAGGATGACTTAGTAAACCTGGAACAACCACTATATAAAGATGGATGTATCTGAAAAATATGAATCCAGGATGACTTAGTAAACCTGGAACAACCACTATATAAAGATGGATGTATCTTAACGATCCTATTTCTGGTAATCTGTTGAGTTCTCCAGGGTACAAAACTCCATTTAGTGATCTGTGATAACTAATAAGCTTGGGAACTGTAGCCAACTTAAGGAGTCCTATAATGTATCAAATTGTGACATTTAAAAGGCTTTTAGTAAACTGAATATAGCTGCTACTGGTTCACGCTCAGTTACAAAGGGCAGTGATGAACTCAGCACTTGCTTCTGAATTTTAGAGGCTCACAATTTCTAGATTAACGAGGCTGCTAACACCTGGTAAATTAACTACCACCTTGTGGTCCTAATCATAGGTGAGCACATGATCCCATCTGAAATGTTTTCTTTTCTTACAATGAGGACATTATTTAACACTTAGGAGTAAGGTGACAAGACTACTGGGAAAACTCTCAGACTATTCTTATTTTGTTCATTTTGAAAATCAGATTAATTTGCACCATTCTCCATAATAAAAACTAAACCAGGAAATAGTATGCAAGTTAAATAAAAAAGAATTTTGGAAAATAGCATTTTTATGAAATAATTGCTGTTTAAAAAAATAAAATTATAGAGATATGGTGCAAGAATAAGTGAGAAAACAAGAGAGAGTGGACTGGAAGTGTGTATACTATAATGTTAGCAGGTCTCTAAGTGGTAGGGATGGGGTAATTTTAATTCTTTCTGTTATTTTGTATTTGCAGCCGACTAGGAATTATCAGAATAAATATGTATTTCAGTATAATAGAGAAAAAATAAAGTTGCAAAATAGATAAAAGGAAACATATAAAAGACTTAGAAAATTCTTAATTCACACAAATTTATTTTGCTCATAAAGAAGCTAAAAAATTATACTTACCTACTTCACAAAGTAAATACCAAGTACAAAAGAAATCTTTATTTGTAATAAAGTCCTTCCATCATCATTAAAAAAATTAATGTATCTTTTAGACATTTCCCTTACAAAACACAGGTTTTGATGTTTTGTATCCTGCTGATACAAATCCTGCTGATGAAATAGTTTCACGGGTAGGAACTCTGACTAGAAGACAATCTAATTATCATCACATATAGGGCACAAACCCCCATAAAATGCTACATAACACTTAACTGGGGAGAAATAGCTTAGGAAAAGTAATTTTTTTTTTTTAATGTATATATTCTTTTTTTTTTTTCTTTCAAGTTTACCTAAATGACATTTATAGAACATCAAACGCAACAACAGCAGAATACTGTACACATTCGAAAAGTAATTTTTTTAAGCCCCACAGTAATACATTATAGCTCCTATAAGCGGTTGCTGATTTCTAGTAAAACATCTTACCTGTTTTTCATTAGCCTCAGCTCTCGTTTTCGTGTTGCTTCTTCTGCTAGTTGCTGGGGACTGTGCAAACTTCCTGGTGAGGCAGCCATCACTACTCCCTGTGGCAAAGCAGTGGCAGGAGCTCGGATCTGGTAAGTTGGCATGTCACCAGTGGCAGCTACAATGAAACAAAATATTACAAGCTTATATAAACAATTTACAACTTGATATTTTATATACAACTGACCTAAAAATAACATACTTCTTTTTACATGTCATAAGAGGTGATCTTGCTAATGTTTAAGGTGATTATTTGGAGTATTTTAGAAAGCTTAGGTATCAAAGATATTCAGCATTTGGAACAATGACATTCAGCATGCTCTATATATTTAAAGTAGAAAAATGCCCTAGCCTAAAATCAGCAGTGTGCTGATAAATGTTAAACAACCAGCTCTCTGGGGTTGTTAGCCCTGATCTGTAGCATTTGTCTATTCCTACAATGTAAATACTTTCACCGTGGCCAATTTCAAGCTACCAATGTGACTTCACTGAATGTAGAGTTGAGAAGACATACACAGTGCACACCATACAGATAAAATAGATGTAAATAAACTCAAGAGCATAGATAAAATAACTGGAAGTGATCTTTTGAGTATTTATTAATGTTGTTTTTAATGTAATTTATTTGTTAAATATGTGTATGTGTGTATATATATATACACATAAATTTTTAATAATGGCTGTTGTAGCAACCAGCTCACAAAAATCCTGAAAATTTAACAATCAGCTCTTGCAAACCAGTGGGAATTGGCTCTAGCACACCACTGCAAAAATTTTAATTAAGCAGAACATCTTCATCCTCTAACTATTCCAGTGAGGAGATTTTCCTATACCCTGTACCATGCCTGAAACAGTTACCAAATGTCTTCAAGTGCAAGTCCTATCACCAGAAGATGACTGAGGTGCTAGAAGGAAAATACTAGCTCACTGTATTTTCAGTTTAAAATCAAAAACAAAGCAGCAAAGCTCTACTTAAAAGTGGTTTCTGGGGTGGCCCTGGGGCTTAGCGGTTAAGTGCGCGCGCTCGGCTACTGGCGGCCTGGGACCGACACACTGCTTCTCCAGCCATGCTGAGGTGGTGTCCCACATGCAGCAACTAGAAGGATGTGCAGCTATGACACACAACTATCTACTGGGGCTTTGGGGGAAAAAAAAAGGAGGAGGATTGGCAATAGATGTTAGCTCAGAACCGGTCTTCCTTAGCCAAAAAAAAAAAAAGAGGAGGATTAGCATGGATGTTAGCTCAGGGCTGATCTTCCTCACAAAAACCAAAAAAGTGCTTTCTCTGGGAAATGATCATTTCTGTCTTTGTAGGTTTCTTGGGATAATAATACATTTCTAAGTATTCATTTTTAAAAACTATTTTCTAATTATACTATAATCATAGTTAAATGATAGACAATATTTATTTAGTATTCATATTGAATACTGAAAGTCCTCAAAATGTCCTAATTTATATTCAAATTTTATCTATCTACTGCAATAAATGTAGCTTCCTAGAAAAGACAGATGGATTTAAATGATGAAACGTATTTCCACCACCAACATTTCAATTTTGAGAACGTATGGTCCAGAGTTAATTTGACACTCTGATGGGATATTACAAAATACACACTCTCTCAAAGCTAAATGCAAGAAAAAGATTTAAAGAAAGGTATTAAATCATGTAAAAATTGGTCTGAACCAAACGCCAATCAAAACATGAAACACAGCCACTTCTATATTTCATTAAAATGTATTATACCCATTGAGTAACAACTAAAATTTTACCCAAAAGGGAGACAAAAACTTTTTCACTTAAATGGGATATTATCACTGAAAATAGCCAAGCAGTTTACAAGGTTAATCAAAAATTGATCTATGTGCTTCTTTTTGGGTAAATGCCAAGTTTGTTTTCTCCCTAGGGCTCAAGAATTAGGTAAAAGACTAAAACAATAACAAATATGACTTTGGGGGAAGATCATTAAAAGTCTTCATAAGATTAACAAAAATACCATTTATAAGGTTATACTGCTTCTTCCTTCTGTATGTAATTTAAAAAAACAATGGTGATAAATAGTAACTGTGATAAATACAATGATCACCAGCAAAATCTCTATTAATAAACTTGGGAAAAATCCTAAATTTGTTTTTGTGACTATTAAAAATACTGTATACACAGATGTCTCATTATATGTCACAGAAAATCTTATAGCTTTGAAATATGTAAGAAAATAATTTTAAAACCGGTTGTAAACTGTTAGCTTACTAAAGTTTTTTTTTTTTTTTAATATTTTAATCATATTGTTGGAGGATATAAAATGGAGCATAGAATAACATAGTTCTCTCCTCTCTTCTCTTCTCTTTACCCACATCCAGGGAAGAAGGTTATGGGATAATAAAAGTTGAAACAATGGAATAGCTGGAGGCTACACAGACTTTCTAAAATTGGAACAATAGCCAGTGACGAATGAGAAGTTTACGTGTCATCATATTGACATTTGCAGGCCACGTGGATGCAGACCTTGGTCTAGGGTTGCTGTTTCCAAACGCTGCTCACAAAGAAGTGCAATAAAATCAACAGAAAGGTACAGAGGGGTTCATTATACTCTCTGGTCTTATATACATCTGCTATTTTCTGTACTGTAAAGTTAGAGCAGAATGCTTATCAGATATACAAAAGTTAGTTGAAGAGTATCTATTTTTTTAAAAAAAGGAAATAAAGCGTGGTGGGAATACTTCACAGATGAAAAATAAAGCTCATTCATTGGTCTTAGAACCAGCAATGGTTCTAAACTTTTGCCTGTTTCCAAAAGCTGAAACCACCCTTAAAGGACCAAATTTGGCACCACGAAGAATAATGGCAATTCCAAAAAAGGCATTCTTAAAACATTTTGAGCAGCAGCTCAAATGATAACTTGGAAGGGAAGGATATATTTGGATGTATCAGTTCTGGGATGTTAGCTAACAAACTGAGTTTTATTACAATTTTTCAGACATACTATATATTCCTTTGATCTCCTTCAATGAAAATCAGATTGCAGCTCATTAGTTCAAGCCAGCAATAATGAATTGGTACACATTAGTAGGAATTAGTATAAGTTTCTGTAATATCCCAAAGAATCTATATGATGGTACACTTCTAATGGTCACTGAATAAATATGAATGGATAAATCCCACATATTCAAATATGATCTTATTAGTAAATACATTAAAAAGATATGAGCAAAGAGAATCTCTTGTTTTGAGGAAATTCAAATGTCAAAAAGCTTTTATGTTAGTTAGCTTCAGTTTCTAGTATTAAGAATTCCGTGGTAATTTAAAGCAGATTAGATACCTGGGCTCACAGATCAAAGAACCACCCTACGTTCCTCGATGACATATTCTTATGCCTACACTCTTATAAAGGCCAATTCCTGTTCCATCTAACTACTAAAAGTGTTCAAATTGTTTTATTCTAGAATTTCATTGTATAAATTATTTCTGAAAATAAATGGGTCATCAGTGAGGACTTGAAACTCATGACTGAGGAAAGATAATAAGAAAAAGATACTTATACACTAATTTTATTCTATGGCAGCAAAAGCTTTAAAGACAAGTCTGGGACACCTTTTTTACCTTAGAATCCAGCACAGAACGTGACGTGTAATGGCTGATGGTGAGTTCACACATGCACTATGAAGGGAATTCTGAATTCCTCAGGGTTTTGCACAAGCCCACTGTCATTTGGAATGTTTAAAACGAGCAGTCTTATCACTTTAAGACTATTATTAGCTATTGTTATAGCTACGTCTTTAAGTCTTTAACACTAAGACATGGAAAGCCCTATAAGATGCTACATATTTATTCAAACTGGCTTTTCTTGATAAAAGGCGTTTTTTCTTCAATCTTTCCTTAGTCATCTAACCTGGCATTTTAGAAGCAGAGGTGTTCTAATTATAGTGTTTCCAACCATCTAACTCTTGACATGAAAAAAATTTTTTAGGTTTAGTATCAAATAGTTCATGGGAAAAGAAAATTCCTAGAACTCTCAATTCCGGTCAGTAACTTCATACCTCTCTTTGCAAGCTTTAAACACGGTACAGCAGAAAAAGCATGGGGATTGGAGTCTGGGTTCTAGTCCAGCTCTGCCACTTACCAGCCATGTGACTTGGGGCAAGTTCAGTTTCCTCATCTGTAAAATGGGATACAGTATCTCATTTAATACTCACAATACACCCTGCAATGTATGTCAAAGTGTCTAGCACAGTGCCTGGCACCTGGGAGGCATTCAGCAAATGTTAGTGCCCTTCCTCTTCCCTTCCTTAAGTTCTGAAAGACAATGTTCCAAATTATGCTTACACTGTGTATTAGTTAAAAGGCATATAACACCCATAAATACATTCTCCCCTGGAGTCTCCCTGCTAACAAACCTGGGTAATAGAATGATTGAAATGTATGGCTCTTATTCCTTATTTTGTTCAAAAATATGCCTATTAAAAACTTTTAAACTTTATACTGTATTTTATTATATTCCCTTAGAGAATAAATTTAAAAGATAATATAAAACGTCCTTTTCAACGTACATAATCATTTAAAATAGAACCTCAAAGGTGGAGAATCACAAATAACAAATGATATTATCTCATCAGACTGGTGGTAAGAAAACTAAAAAACCCCACAAGTCAAAGAGGTATTTGTTTCTTCCTAAGAAAGAAAGAAGAAACCCAGCCAAATACCTATCTTGACAGCTTCCAAAGTGAAACAATTTATCAACACCCCAAATGATAGTGATTTTATTTGCTTGTTTATTTATTGAGATTGCTACAGTACTGAGTACATTAACTGAAGAAAATGTCTGCCTATGGAGCTCCTACCTTCACGTGACATTTCGCTGTGTGTCACTAATCCCGAGGACATCTAAGTGATCAGCAATAGAGGTAACTGAGAAGTCACACTTATCAGCAGGGGCTTCCTTCCCGAGCTCCAGCAAGCTAGGCCATCGTCCCTTTCCTTCTGTGGTTCTCTCCCTCCCTACGATCACACCAGTGCTCCTAGGGTCCAAAGTAGGCCTGTCCTTGCCTGCTGTCTCACATTGTCGAGAACTGTCCCTCCTCCATCGCTCTACTTCTTCCAGGAAAATTAAACCCTACATAAACATGACTACTTACGCATTGAACATTTTCAAATTTGTTACAATTACTATATAGACCACATAGAATGAAGTCATTAAATATTTTTTACTTTAAGGTACATATAAGGGAACTTTCTGAGTTGTTTATTAAGTGTAAACCTTAGAGTAAAAAAAAAGTCTATATAAAAAACGAGAAATTATGAATATTGAAATTTAAAGTTCTATGTAATAGCAAATACACACTCTATTGTCCTATGAGAGTAATAATAAATATTCTAGAAAAAATCCATTTTGACTACTTAAAATGATGCTAACTTCCTTTTGTAGGTTTATAAGTAGTGTGGCGTGTGCTATTGTAACTCATCTAACATTAGCACAATTTATCAATGTCAGGTGAATTTCGAGGGGCAATGTAATGTGGTGTGAACAGAACTAGACAAGGAGTCTGAAGATCCGAACGGTTCACCACTTGCTAGCTTTGTAAGCTTGGATGAGTCATTTACCCACTCTGACCTGTGTTCAGTTATATGCAACATGAGTGCAATACTATCTGCCCTCAGCAAATCAGTGAGAATGTATGGAAGTGCCTCCCCTCTTGGGGATTTAAATGTGGTTTCCTCAGTGAGGCCCACCGCGATCCTGTATTACCTGCTTCCTGTGGGTCTCTCAAGACTTGACATCTTCTTTGATAGCACTTACCACATTTGTATTTGTGTCTACTTGTAACATTTAGTGATTTTTTATTTTAAAGTTTACATAAATGCAAAGTATCATCATAATTATTTTATTAGGCAATGTATTCATATAGGGAAATGAAAATGGGGCAAAATGAAACAATTATCCCAAATTATATTTCATTAAAAAATTTTCAAAAGTGGTGGGAAAATAGTATAATGGCCATTTCAGAAAACCTTCCAGACAGATCTGGAGTTTTATTGAAACTTAAGGTAGATAAGTGACGTATTATTTTCGCTTCCAACATGATTATAACTTGCTTTGCTGCCAACTTCAAGAAACTGTTACCACCTGATCCAAACCATTCTTTTAAGAGGAAATTTCCAAACAAAAACCTTTTCCAGCAGCCTCCTTTCACAAAGGTGAAATTATCCTTGTTCTCATGCCTCAGATATTAACTAAGATTTTCCAAATTTGAATAAGTTAGAATGTTTTTAACAATTCAGAAATCCAGGCTGAATACTACTTTGTAGAGTTTTTTAGACTCAGAGTCTAAAAGATATGGAGTTAGACTCCTAACATAATCACCTTGTGGATAAAGCCAAAAACTATTTCTAATAAAAATTTAAACTATACCCAACAGAATCAATAATATAATTTACAAACTATAGATATTCACTTTTCACATTCAATTCCATGATTTCTATAAGTAAATGCTCCCAAAACCTTTTCCAGGCCAGTCAGTATTGTTAGGAGCCTGATTTTGGTCTAGATCAGTTTTTCAAACTATAAATTGTGGACCATTAGCGGGTCATAAAATCAATTTCATGCATCAAGAATAGAATTAAAAAAAAAATAGATAAGTATGAGTACATCATATACAGTAAGGATACGCATTATTTTTGAAACTTGTTTTATATAAATGTAGGGCACACACACACACACACACACAGCTCTACTGCATCATGATTTAAAATGTGGGTCATGGTCAAAAAGCCTGCAGACCAATGATCCAGGTCAATCCACTTGGTTTGCCAATCTACACAAGCAGACCAGAACTGAGAACCCCCAGGCTGGTTCTAAAGCTGTTCTACTCTACTTTCAAAAAAGTACCTTAAACCCTCTGCTCTTTGGGCTCTTCAAAAAAAAAAGAAAAGGAAATGTGTTTTTCATTTTCACATAGTATTTCAAATAGAATTGATTCTATAAGAACTGACCACATCTCCAAAAACAATGATTCCCAAGGGCACAACGAAGTCCTGTGAAAAAAGTCTGACATCTTTTAGTTTCAGCATTTGACAATTTTAAATTGGAAAAGGTAAAACTTGGGGAAAAAATTTCTTTAAGGATGGTATGTTCATTCTGTAAACATAAAATGTATAAAAATGTTCATTTATTTACAAGCAATGGTTAAAAATTTATGCAAATTTTTACCTTCAACTTTCATCTTTAAATATATTGAGTATTTTCAAATCATTTTATTTTTTGTTATGATTCTCAAGCTTAGACAAGTCAAAAGGTGAACTGGAATTAAAGGTTTAGTAAAGATAGAAACCAACTAATAATTTTCAGAAAATAAATATATGCAGAAAAATGCCTTTTGGTTCTAAGAATCATATGACATGCAGTATTTGAGATTAAGTCCATCTATATCTTATAATAAATTTGTCATTTGAGAGCTTCTGCAATTTATAGCATCTCTAAAACTTCACAAAAACTTCTTTGAGAAAAGCAGTTCCTCAAGATAATTTTTAAAACAATTTAATACAGATTTTACATGCTCAAGACAATCGAATGTTCCTATCTAGGAAGAGGGCTGAGTCCCATTAACTGAAGAGTTAAATTGTGGTGAAGCTGTTTACAATCATCCATTCTTCATGAATTCAATCGCAAATTCAGTGCTGGGTCAGAAATAAGAAAATAAACTCAATCAAGAACGTTGCCACCACATAAAGGACATTAGCAACTAAGTCAAAATCATGACCTGTAAGAAAACCAAACCACGTTAAGAATTACTGATGACAAATATTTTCCACTAACTGCGGCCGGGGGGCCAACTCTCGGGCCAGCACTTCCCTGACTGAGCACTGGAGGGCAGAGGACCGGCCGGGGCCGTGGGCGCCCAGGGCAGCAGCCCGCCAGCGCCGCCTCCCAGCACGTGCACCTTCCCACGGCGGAGTCCCGCTCTCGCAGGCGGCCAGCTTGCTCGAGCGTCCCCTGGCCAGGCAGACACTTACCTCAAGAGCAATGCCAAAGCAAGGCTTACAAGAAACTAACCAGTCTAAGAGCAGTCTGGAAGGAGGCGGTGGGGAGCTAGTTAGCCACTCTAAATCTGTCAGCAGCGCTTGACAAAGCAGAGGAACTGACTCAGTCTCAGCATGACTCGGCTGACGTCAGTGTGCAGCTCGCCGGGAGGTTAACTTTCCACCTCCCGCCGAAAGGCGATTCCAGGAAATGTAATGACGTCAGCCCTGTGAACTCCACTGGCAGAGCGACGGCCGCTTCACTCGGAGGAAAGCAACGAGGAGGCCCACGAACACCCCTGCCTTGCGGGTCTTTCCTCGTCTGTTTTGGAGCTCCATTTGTACACAGCAATGAAATGGGAAGATTAATTTTTTACAACTTGAAAACTGTGTAAGTGTAATTTGTAGCTGCACTGAATCTGCAACAGGTTGCAGATGAAGTAACAGCTTATATGGTAGAGCAGAATGGAGAGAGCGCGCGAGAGGACTACTGCCTGGGTCAAGTAGGCAATACCATACCGAGCAAAAAGGCAATGACACGAAGATGCCTTAACAGAGTGGGCTGAATCCATATAGATATATATGACAAGAAGCTTCTCACTCCTCAGCTACTGGAAAATCCAGACTTGTTGAAACACTCAGGGTCCCTAAATAATTTTTCTAAAGTTCAAAAACAATTTCTGCAGAAGTAACTTAAATCCCTCTTTAAAATTCTTACCTGTTTCATCTCCAGTTACAGCCATGATGGGCTTCTGCATACAGAGCTGTCTTGTTTCCCCTATCACAGGGCACCAGAAAGTGTTCCCAACCAGCAAGCACGGGCAGGGTAAGGAGGAGTACTGACATCACAATGACATCACTAGCCTATCACTGCCATCAATTTGCTTTGTCACAGACGAGCTCACTGAAACCCAAGCCCTGTGAAAACCCTTCCTGTAAGAAAGCATCTTAATGCCCTCGTCTCTCATTTTTACATGCAAGTCTGTTGGGGTGGACTCGGGCAAAGAATGTCGTATTAGCATTAAAAGTTACATGGTTGTTTCTTATGAGGCTGCTACTTTATTATTGTTCTGTCCAAGGTTTCTAGGTAAAGGGGGCATAAACTCTATATATTTTTTGTAACTCATAGAAGGAGAAAAAATACTTGGAGATTAAAATAACAAAAACAAAAAAGCCCTGACATTCAGCCCTGAAAATCACTGAAATACACAGAAGTGTATTTCCTAGACACTTCTAAATTCACCAAGTAAGAAATACCCAGCCACCTTTGTTCACTTAACACATTTTCATTTGCTTCAACACCATAAAATCCAGCTGTTCCTAAGGTGGATTTTGCTATATTTGCTAATAGAATTTGCTAACTTCACTTGAAGGGAGTAGATACTGAAATTTTAAAAATTCACTGTGCCAAATGTAGCAAGTATTACATAGCATTCTTCTATAAATAATAGATTTATTATTTGACCTGATATTTGACCTTTTTGGTCCACAAACACAGCAATTTCATGTGGCTCAATCTAATACATTATTTTACTAAATCAAAATCCCTTGAAAACAATTTTACAATTTTAAAAAATTCATAAATAAATCACAATTACTATTCATAAAATAAAATATGTCCAATTTTATTTGGATCACCTAACGAAGGTTCAGTGCACGAACTGCTGGATCACTACAGGAAATCTAACAACCACATGGTTAGACAAAAAATGGGCACATGTTCAACAGTATAAGACCACAGCCTGGGGAAAAAAATGATTTGCATCTCTACTGCACAAAAGTAAGTGACATGTCACTGAGACCTTTTACATTTATCAGTGGGTCATACAAAGCCCATTCCCTTATACGATTAGAATCCAACCCGACCTTATGTCAATGGAAGGACACGCCACCACATTTTTGCGTTATTCAATCAAGCACCTTCTAGTAAAGGCAGGGACTTCACACTCAGATACTTAGGAGGTGAAACATCAGGGAGTATCATGTTTCTAGTAACTCTCCACAGCACGTGAGCTGAAGACACCCTGCTCAGGCTAAGTAAGAAGTCTAAGGATCAATCTAGATAGCAACCCTCATCAGAGGCTCCATGAAGGACTCCTCCATCCCAGCTACACCTAAGAGTTTGGGTCCAAAGCACTAGTCAATTTTATTTCCAATTTCAGAAAGTTCAAATTGGTTTTTATCTCAACATTTCTTCAAATTGGCACTTGGTACTCAATAAATATTAGTGTAAAAAATGGGTAGAGGAAGGAAGGGCAGGAGGGAGGTTGGTTGCTTGGCTGACTACTGTTTTAGTTAGTTTTTAATATACTCCCTGGACCAGATAAACTCAGTTAATCAGCACACAGAACTGATAACATTTTCACAGAGGAAGAGTATTTCACTTTCATTCAGTAAATGGTTACTGAACATTTATCATATGCCAGGGACTGTGCTAGGGACTAAGGATCCCTGTCCAAACAGAAGTCACCATCTAGGCAGGACAGAGATTCACAACAGTGTGACACGTGCCCCAAGAAGGGGCAGCGGGAACTCACAGGAGGTTGTTGAAGCCACATTTGGAGGATTGGGGCAGGTTTCCTGGAGGAGGTTGCTAAGATGACACCTGAATAATGCCTGTGACTGGGGAAAGTGTTCCTCTCAGGGCAAAGGCTGTGTCTGAAGGCCTAGAGAGGAGAGAGGGTGTGGCGTATCACAGGAAATGAGAAGCAGCAGCATAGAGCTGCACCACCAAAGAGGACGGTGAGAGGGAGAAGACTAATAGAGGAGGCAAGGCCTGGATCAAGCAGAGATTCTGACTTTGTCTAACAAGTCAGAACAGGCATTCAATGAAGGTTTTTGAGCAGGAGACTGACATGATTAGATGCGAATTGTAGAAATACCACTCTGAACTGCAGAATCAAGAGTATAAAGGAGAGAGTTTTCATGTTGGAAGCAGAGACTTTTGTTTTTAAGAAATATTAGTAGCTCCCAGAATCATTGAGAGGGATGAAGAAAGAGAGCCTAGCTGAACTTTCAGAAACAATTCACAAAAAACTGGGCTAAGAAGGGATCTGCTACCTCTGGCATGATTAGGAAGATCAGGAAGCTGCCCCACGGCTACCAGCTTCAGGGCAGAGACTAGAACCTGCTGCTGTAATCCATGTCAGAGGGGATGGCCGCCAGAACTAGGGTATGACAGAGTGGTGGAGAGGAGAGAAGAGGTGTGATTTAGCTAGGAGGAAGAATGGATGGAGAGGGGCAGGGAGAATAAGGATGATGCCCAGGTTTCTGGCTTGAAGCAACAGGACGGGCAGCAGTTCATTACTGAAATAGGGTAAACAAAAGAACTGGGGTGGGTAAAAATGGATGTGGAGTTTTGGACTTAAGGAGTTGGAGATGTGTGTGAGATATCTAAGCAGCCAGTTGGAGTCCGGGCACAGCCACAGTGAACTGAAGCCATGGGCAGGGATGAGGTCGTCCAGGGAGAGCACTCAAGTCTGACGGCAGAAGGCCCAGCATGCAAGCCTGAGGAACACCACTCACACTTAGGAGGGGGCAGAGGAAGACCAGACTGAAGGAGAGGCAGGAGAGAGAGCAGAAACAACGATAAAATGAGTATCAGGGAAGTGAAGGAAGACGTCAACAGTGTTCAACACCGCTGAGGAATCAACTGAGAACTCACAGAGAAACTGCTGTGACCTCTCAGTGGGATGACAGGGCGGAAGTAGAGAGAAAGACAAGAATGCCCATGGACCCTGATATGTTTAACATAGAACTAGAACTCCTGGCCACCATTATTTAAAAGAAGAAGAAGGGAAAAGGAAAGGAAAAGAAAGGCCAGGTAAGGAGAAAAAGAATAAAAGAGGAACAAAGATTGGAAGGGAAGAACAAACATCTTACTTGTATTTGATATAAACACTCACAGAATATCACAGATAGATTCACAATGAATCAGCATATTAGAAGTAATTAGAGTTTAGCAAGGTTAATAGATAAAAGATAAACTTTAAAAAAATCAATAATATTTCTCTACACCTGCAAAAACTAGAAAATGTAATAGAAAGGCACCATACATAACAGCAACGAAAACCAAAAAGCATTTAGGAATTAACGGAACAAAGAATATAAAAGACCCCCATGGAGGAAAATTTTAAACTGGAAGTTAAAATAAGATCTGAATGAATGAGACAATCTATGCTTTGGAATAGATCAATTTAGCATTATAAAGACTTCAGTTCTTCCTAACTCTTGTGCAGGGCTGGTGGGAATATAAATTGGTACAGCCATTATGGAAAACAGTGTGGAGGTTCCTTAAAAAATTAAAAATAGGACTACCATACAACCCACCAATTCCTCTTCTGGGTACTTATCCAAAGGAATCAAAAACACTATGAGGGGCTAGCCTGGTGGTGTAGCAGTTCAGATCGTGTGCTCCGCTTCGGCAGCCCAGAGTTCGCAGGTTCAGATCCTGGGCACAGACCAACGCACTGCTTGTCAAGCCATGCTGTGGCGGCATCCCATATAAAGTAGAGGAAAATGGGCACAAATGTTAGCCCGGGGCCAATCTTCTTCAGCAAAAAGAGGAGGATTGGCAACAGATGTTAGCTCAGGGCTGATCTTCCTCACACACACACACACACAAAAACCCAAATAAACCCCACTAACTTGAAAAGATATCTGCACCCCTATGTTCACTGCAGCATTATTTACAATAGCAAAGATACAGAAGCAACCTAAGTGTCCACTGATGGATGAATGGATAAAGAAAATGTGCTACATATATATAAGGGAATATTATTCAGCCATAAAAAGAAGGAAATCTTGTCATCTGTCACATGGATAGACCTTGAGGGCATTATGCTAAGTGAAATAAGTCAGAGAAAGACAAATACCAAATGATCTCACTTATATGTGGAATCTAAAAAAACAAAAACCAAAAAAACCAAACTCATAGCTACAGAGAACAGATTGGTGCTTGCCAGAGGTGGGGGGTGGGGAATAGGCAAAATGGGTGAGGCTGGTCAAAAGGTACAAACTCTCAGTTATAAAATAAATAAGTCCTGGGGATGTAAGGTTCAGCATGGTGACAATAGTGAATAATACTGTGTTGTATATTTGAAAGTTGCTAGGAGAGTAGATCTTAAAAGTTCTCATCACAAGAAAAAAAATTTGTAACTATGTATGGTGATGGATGTTAACTAGACTTATTGGCGTGATCACTGATTGTGACTTATACATATGTTGAATCATTATGTTGTATACCTGAAACTAATATACTGTTATATGTCAATTATATCTCAATAAAGAAAAACGACTTTAGTTCTCCCTAATTAATCTATAAATTAAATGCAATCTCATTGATTTTATTATATTATTATTATTTAGAAACTCAAACTTATTCCAAATGCATAGGAAAGAATAATGGTTCACAAAAGCTAAATCAGCATTAAAACAAACACACAAAAAAGGACAGAAAAGGGGACCTTGTTCTGTGAGATAACAAACCAGTATGGCACTGGCACATAGGGAAACAGTCCAACAGTACAGAATGGCGATTCTGAGACAGACCCAAGCATACATGAGAACCTACTGTATAAATACCATTGCCCCACATATTCATGGGGAAAGGACAAACCATTAGTAGGGAAAACTAGCTCCATAAATGGACGAAAAATGAAAATGGATTCCCACCTAATAGTATATACCCAGGTGAACCTCAGGTGGATTAAGGACCCAAATGTGAAAGGGAAAACTACAAAGCTAATAGAATTAAAGTAGAAAAATATCTTTATGACATATGGAAGAAAAAAAGTTTTTAAATAAAACTCCAAGCACAAAACTTATGTTTAAATAAATATGTTTAAACTTCTGTGTGTATTATCTATGCAAAACATAAAACATTTTAAAAACTTTCCTTGTTAAAGTATCAAGTTTGCAGTGGATTTTCCATATGAAAAAAGATAAAATTGGAAGAAATGATTATTCTTTATGATTATTCATGTAGACACACAGGGTTCACACGTGTCAGGGAATATACGGGTGACTTTAATTTTACATTTAAAAGAAAACATTAAAGTATTGGGTAAGTACTATGAATTTCTTTTTACTCCATAAATGCCACCACTTCAGTTCTTCAAACACTTTTATTATAGTCCACATTAACCCCCAAATACCCAAGAGAAAAGCTAATTTTCAAGACATTCATCGATTATAATCTGCTTTTTTCCATACTTGCAAGACTTTCAAACTAAAAGAACTGATATTACTCCCCTTAAAATTAGTGCTTCGGACTACATCCCAACTATTTTATTTCACTACTGTCAGCTTCCCTAAGAGGTAGTATGAGTACCCCAGAATTCAGATATACTAAGAACGGTCTAAAGAAAAAACAAAAATCAGCCTTTGTTTTGAAATGAGACGTCTAGAAATTAGACTTGAGTGTAATAGCTGGGGAAAGACCCAAATTCAGCACATTATGGACTGGATACTTAAATCTTTATGACTAGGTAATAAAAATATATTAGATACAACATTTCTAACCCCCAAATGAAGGATATTTACTTAATTAAAAAATTCATTCCTGTTTCCAACTCCCTTTTTCCATCATGATACTCTGAATTTAACCTTAAGAGCAAATAAAACCTGCTATAAAGTGAAAACCATATAATTTAACTTTTTGTTTAACATACTAAAATATTCTTTTTCAAGCCTTTTAAGTGCCTCCTCCCCCCGTCAAAATCTACCTTCTGTATATTTCAGAAAACTATAAAGTCACCACTAAATGGTGTGGTATAGTAATCTACAGGTATTGTAAACGTATGAGATTGATAAAATATACCTTGGACAAGCACCTGGCTGCCTGGGACAAAGAACTGCTGAGTGCCATCAGCTGACTGTGCTGCATACTGTACAATTGTAGCACCTGGCGGAGGAGCTCCTGAATCTGTCATTGTTAATGCCTGCAGTCCCTGAACACCATCAGATCCTGGGTTAGAAATCTGGATTGCTCCACCTTGGGCTATAGCAACTTAACAGAAAAAGAAAAGAAATATTAGGGAATTTCAAGATTCATTTTTAATAATCCCAATATTGGAAGAATATACTCTGGGTCTCTTTATTACCAATGCTTCTCATTTCAAGTTACCCTTATTTTGCTATGCTGAATTGATAAGGAGATCCTCCTTCATGGGACAACACTCTGAAAAACCTCATAAATAACCTGAAAATATCTTATACTCAGAATTATGTGACATACGTAGAACCATGGAGTGTTCCTGCTCCCTGGCATCCATCCAACTCAATGATTTACGAGGAAGAGTGGCGATGCAGACGGAGGAAGTCCAGCTTCTTGACTTTCTCCGTTCTTTCAGATATGTTTAGTTATAGATAAACAGCATTCTTCTAACATTTAAGAAACGGTCAGTAAAATTCCATTGAGCATCCTAAGTACAATGAATCTGTACCTTCATTCAGCTAACTACTTTTCTAATTTATCATCAAAAGAAAGTGACTTTTAATGGAATATATTACATATTTTGGTTTTAAAGCTCAAGTCTACAAAACTATAACCTTTACCACTCTGACTATGTTAGCAGAATCCTGAAATATAAAATGTTAAGTTGGAAAGGACCTTAAAAGGTAACTGAAATAATTTGTGCTACAATATTTACCTCTACCACGTGTCTTGAATAACTACAGCTAACGGCAACAAATATGAGGCAGACTTCCTCTAAATACTGAGACTTGCCAGTCATGTTTAAAAGTTAACATATTAACTGAAAGTTTCAAAAGAATAATTGATTAAATGTTTTGTTTTTAACTTTCACTCTAATAGACAAGTACTCTTTAAAATATCTGAGAGTTCTGTATACTTTAACATACAGATAACGACCCCATGTTTTAGTTTAAACACGAGTAATTAAGTGGAACTAAGGGCTATCCCTTTTTCAGAAAATCACATGTAAACTACCTAACCAGACTTCACAATGCAGATAAAAATAACACAGCATCAGAATAACACAACACCTATAAATCCATGTAAATGTCTTACAGGAATGTTATAGTAGTGTCTAAAATATACTCTGAATCTTTCCAAATCATCATGTAACATTTTTAACAGTATCTGGGCAAAGGACCAGTTGGGTGATGACCTGATCGTATATACCTGTCAGAACCATTGGAAAGAGTAAAAACAATAACAAATCTTCAGTTCTTTGACCTAAGGTTCTAGAGCCTAACATAGAAAGATGGGTTAACCTTTTTAAAAAGATTCCAACATATTGCATTCTCTGCATTTTAGTTCCCTGACCGGCCACCAGCAGCACACAACTGACAGAAACTGAAGAGTCAGTTACCGAATGTCAATAGTGCTGAGGCTGAGAAACTCGGACGTAACACATTGCATATATCTGGCTCATCGAGAGCATTACATTCTGTACACATTTAAACAAGATTTCACCACGACTCCCCAAAGATTTGCAGGGTCTCAGGAATGAAAGGGTCTGGGAGAGATCTATGTCCCCTTCTTAAAGGGGGGGATGAAAAAGAAGAGATGCTGCTTCCTTGGCTCCTCACTGCTGGACAGGAGTGAACTTCATATTACCATATATTTGAATGTACATTTCCAGTTGATAACTAGTTTCACGTCATAGAAATAGTGCTTTAGAAAGAATAGGAAAAGGCAGTGTAACCACAACTGTGTAAGAAGCACAAGCCTAAGCATACAGCAGGCACTCAATACAACGATGAATGAATGGCCTTCATTTACTCAAGACAGATTTTGTTATGAACAACTTAAGCCACTTGTGAATCTAGAAGAGTTACATGAAGTATGGTTTCAAATTCTAATTACACAACTTAATTTTCAATGCCAATACAATTACCAAGATTTGGACTAGTAAAAAGTCTGAACTGAGAGTAGTTGCTCCCAATGATAAGAACCATGAAATAGGTAGATAACAAGAGCCTTACTTTCTTTTTTCTTTTCATAGTTTCTTTTTTTACTCTTTTTTTTTCAGTGTTTCGTCATAGTTCTAACCAAAACTTCTTAGCTTTTACACTGTGAAAAGCTGATATATCAAGAATGTGTTCCTCTCATCGTTTTATTTTCTGGTCAAGTCATTATATAATTAGGTGTGGACAACAAAAGCTACACACACACAAGCTGGCTCCAGGGGGAAATTGTTCCTACTGATAAGTCTCATACTTTAGCACAGGTTTTATTTTTTAAACCGAAGGCGCTCTTGATTTTGACATTATCAAATGACAGAGGACCTTCCCATTCAAAATGTTACCTCTCACTTGACATAAACAAGATTTCCCAATGCTTCAGGACACTGGAAATAGGCTTTGTGTGTGCACATGTATTCAAAAGATTTGAGCAGGAAACTTTTTAGGTTACCAAATATTCAAGGATAGCATAATATGTGTTTTCAGTAAACACTCATAAAGATAAATCAAATGGTAGGAAAAACTGAGATGAAATTAACTGAATGAGTTCAATCATAACTTTTGTTTTAGCTAATTATTTTTTTAAATAACTTACGGAAGTTTTCTAGCAAACGGAAGTAGAAAGAATTTTGTGTCATCTGTTTTTCCTGCTCACTCATCCCAAACCTTTTTTTTTGTCTTGAGTATTTCAAAACAAATCTCAGATACCATGTCTGGTTAATAATTTTTAAATAAAATGATTGGACCATATCAAGGCCATTAGTAACCAATGAAAATAAAATACCTTTGTATATCCCACTAATTTTACTTTGGGAACTTAGGCTTTATTACTGCTTTCTTGGAATGACACACACAACGGAGGCATAAAAGCTTTTACCTACGGCCACAGTCATTCACAATGAAGACACTGGTCTATGAATATTGACTGGGACTCAAGCAGAAGGAAAAGTGATTTTTTAAATTTTAGACTATATGCACACCAATTTTCCTCTTTTAAGTAATTCTTAATAATATTACAGCTTCATAAAATAATCTAGGTTGAATTAACACTGGACACCTAGATTATATAATCAACGATTCAAGCCGGCTGGTAGTTACCTGCTCACAGTAGTGGGTACAGGTTAGGCTCTCTTGTCCTAGTTGCTCTGGGAGGTACCTAACCTTCTTTCTCCTAAAGTCTCAGGTGAGCTATACCTCATAAATAAGTAGGTCACTCTGTATCCACTGGTTGAATGTTGGACACACTGACCTTAAATTAAGAAAGAGTGGCTAGATAGAGTGTAATTCATTAATTTACTAAGTATTTTTCTACTAAGTTAGTTTTAGTGGTTACACAAATATCTTTATCTACATCTTACATAGTCACGGTATTTAGTTTCAGATCAGTATTAACCCAAGTATTGTTTCCTTATCCCAACTTACCATATACCATGGTAACCAGGATGATATCATGTCAACTAGTCCAGGCAATAAATTCTTAAAAAATTCCTGGTATACAAAGCCGTGTTTAACAAACCTGCTCCTTCCACTATTCGCTGCCATTGAGCACTTCTCTCCTGGAGCTATTAATATCATTGAAGTGAGGAAAATATTATTTATGGGCTAAAAATTTAAGAGTTTTGGTAAAAGAAAATTTTAATTAAAAAAGTAATATTTTAAAGTCTTTTATAATCAATAAAGAAGAAAGAAGAGCAAGATAAATAAGGGTGGAAACTGAAAAACAGAGTTCATGACCAAATGAGGAAGGAGTAGAATTTATTTAAATTAAGATTTCATCTGACCTCTTTTTACTTGATGCTAATATCTATCTCTTTAATCCTAAACCTGTATATTTGAGCCAATTCAAATACATAAACATATAAATGTTTAATTAATTATAATTTAAATCTATCTATATTCCAAATTGCAATAGAGAGACTCATAAATAAAATTTCATTGAATTAACTTTACAAAGAATACAGACCCTATTCCAGTGAATTCTCAGGTTTAAACTCAAAAAGTGAGCACAAAACAGAACCCGTGAGGACCTGGGCCTTAAGAGTCAAGAAGTGCATACAGCAGAAGAAAGACTCAGACAGACTCATGCTGGACCAAGAATAGCAACACTAAGGTTAAAGAGCCAGATTCACATGAAGTAGATCCCTCCTATGTTTGCTTTGAAAGTGACCTTGGGAGGATGTCAGCAAAGTCACTACTGAGAATCATAAATGCAACTGCATGTACTTGAGAACGCGTGAGCCTCTCAGGTGCAAAGGCCTTTACGGAGACATGGAATCGGTGTGTATCCATACGGTCTCCTGAGAATTCTGAATTCTTGAAGCAGTCCACAAAGTTCACACATATCTTTCTTCATGATGGTGGATTTTGGATTGACCCACTTACCTTTAGTGTATAAAAATTCCAGTAAGATGAGTTTATAGAGACTCATTCTAACAAGGTTCCTAGTAAAATAAAGTAGGAGCAAGCAAAGAGACAGGGACATCAAGAAAAAAAAAATAATTGGAAGTCTTAGAGGATGGTCCTTAATTGGTAAGGGAAGAGGTCTGGTATAGTAGAGTAAGGGATAAAAAAAACCTGTCTTTAGAGAAAATTTAGTGAATTAAGAAACTTCAAACATTTAAATGTATTTAGTTGCTTTTTCTATGTGTTTATGAATTCACTCTCATTTAATGCATATCTTAAATGTCTTATGCAGCAAGCAACATTCTTTGCTAATTCTAAGCCTTTCTAAACCGCTATCTTTCAGAAATGTTCTTCTGTGGCAGAACAGCGTTTCTAACCAGAGTGACTTACTTGGCATACAGCACACCTATCACAAAGATCTGTACTTTCAGCAAAGATTGTGCAAGTGTAGCTCACTGTCTTGGTTTTGCAATAATGAATGCCTGCCTATTTTAAGTTATTTTTCCTACTTCCAGGGAGTAGCCTATTCCAACTTTCACTTCTTAGTTTTTGTGATTGAAAAAATAAGTTAAGGGCCAACCCCGTGGCTTAGCTTAAGTGCACGCGCTCCGCTGCTGGCGGCCCGGGTTCGGATCCCGGGCGCGCACCGATGCACCGTTTCTCCGGCCATGCTGAGGCCACGTCCCACGTACAGCAACTAGAAGGATGTGCAACTATGATGTACAACTATCTACTGGGGCTTTGGGGGAAAAATAAATAAATAAATAAAATTAAAAAAAAAAAAAAGAAAAAATAAGTTAAAATATTAAGGCCAACATCTGTCAAATATCTAACTTTCAACTACTAACTGCTTGTATATGGGAAAACCTGATATACTTATTTTTATTTTATTCCTTTGACTTTGACACACAAAGTTCTTTAGTTTAGTTCTTTTCGTTTTTAACTCCAACTAACTCATTATACCAAATTAAAAATAAATAATCTAAAATAATAGTCTTTGAAAATAAGAAACAAAGCAAAGTTTGGGGGAAAATCTTCCATGGATAAAAGTAGAATAAAGAATTTAAAACAACAGTTTTACAATAAAAGGTTGTGAAAGAGCCTCAAAAATAGGTACATGCAGGGGGCTAGCCCCATGGTGTAGCGGTTAAGTGCTCGAGCTCTGCTGCTGGTGGCCCGGGGTTCGGATCCCAGGCGCGCACCGACACATTGTTTGCCAAGCCATGCTGTGGCGGCATCCCATATAAAGTGGAGGAAGATAGCTAACAGATGTTAGCCCAGGGCCAGGCTTCTTCAGCAAAAAGAGGAGGCATGGATGTTAGCTCAGGGCTGATCTTCCTCACAAAAAAACAAAAAAAATAGGTACATGCACATGAATACACAGAAATGTGTCCAGAAATTCTAGTTAAACAAATTCCTCTTAAAGTCCTTAAAACCAAAGGACACCAGTAATTATTTCTATTTCTAGATATTTAGGAACAACATTAAAGCATTAATATCTGTTAAGCTATCCCTAGAAGAAATGCGATTAATGAAAATGGATCTGTGTATGTATAAATAAACATTTACCTTCCACTTAAAGTAAATGTCTTCTAGAAAGTTTAAATGTTAGTATTCACTTCTTGAATGAAAGAATTATTAACAAGTGTCACTAAATGGCTAAGAAATGCATTTTAACAAAGGCAATATGGCTTTTTGTGAACCAATAAATGGCAATTTTTACCTGTAGACAGCACATATAGAACCACCACAACTTTTCATTAAATTAACTGCCAGGATCATACTGGATGGGTCCCAATTCAGAAACCTGTTATAGACACTCCCTGACCTCTAATGTGGCAAACAGATAAGGTCTAACTTCTAAACGTTCGATTTTCTAGTTCTCAACCAGAACTCCTGACTCAACTCCCCTACCTCCATACCCACCATGACATTTAATGCCGAGCCCCCGCTGCATGCCGCTCTAAGAGCACAAGAAACAAAGGCTTCAGTGCTGCCTGGAGGGAAAGGTTGAATGACCTTGAATGAGACGTTGCCACAGCTAGTTTACATTTCTCTGTTTCGTGTCAAAAGTAGCATGTCTTCCCGCCCCCCCCCAACACCACCCCAGCTTTTACCTGTTATCTCCTTTTGTCCTTACAAAAAATCCAGAGTTTGGTAATTTGCTATTATTCATACTTTAAAGACTAAAGACTAAAAACCTGAGAGGGGAAAATAAAGCTTCTCGCTCTAATCCAGTCAGTGAACGGCAGGACCAGGGTGCCTCCCCCACATCATCTCTAGCTTCAATATTCTCTCAACCCGACATGTTGTCATGATTTCAATTTTCAGCTAATGATCTAGGCAAATGAAGCTGCAGCGTCCCCTTCCTACCGCCTTGTCAAGAGATCACATCTTCCATCTACTCCTAAGCAGCATCGGGATGCGCCAGAGAAATGTTTAAGATGACAGCCTCTTAGCTCGTCCCCCAAACTTTAAGATGTCTTAGCATTATTTCAGCATAAATTTCCAACCTTTTCCCTGTCACGACACAAACAACATAATAATATGTGTACAGTCTACTGCTCAAGGCCAGAACTGACCCGCCAGGAGGTTCCAGCAGCTCTAAGCCCTGCCCAGCCACTCTGGGGACTGAGGGCAGGGCACGAGGAGCTCCCATTCCTGTGACCTGTGTGCTGAACTGCAGAGGCTCACTGGCTGGCAGCCTCTGATGTATAGTCTAAAACTCCCACTATATGTTCCCAGTGCGCCAGACAGAAAGGCATGTAAATCAGAGAAGCAATACAAGAGAAATGACAGTGAAAAGCTCAAGGTCTAACTCTTACAGACAGTGGGGAGTTTTCTTTTCCTAACATTGACTTTGGATGTGTCCACACAGTGCCCTGTAGAGGCTGTGGACAAATTATACCCCAGTTCTCTCAGGTATGATGGGAGGAGGTACCTGAAGAGCCGGAGTGACCAAGGAGAACTGGTTTAATACCGCACGTCTAGCGCCACTACAAGAAACACTCTAAAAGAACTCATGACAATATAAGGTCTCTACATATATTAAAGATTATAGCTTGCTTTAACAGCCAGGTCTTACATTGAGACTTGAGACTGTTTCTACGTGTTCCTACTGTCTAAAGGGAAAGGAGAGAATATATGTAAACTCTTACACTGCACTTGGACCAACAGTATTTCATGTCACCTATTCCAGTAGCTTCCAGTAGCTAAGCAGCTTTTTGTAAAACTTTTTTTCTGTCCTGTTTCTGCCTTTTCCTCCTCCCTTCTTCTTTTCTTCCTAATCCTCATTTTTCACTATAGTATTTTTACGTATCAAACATTCTTGATTTGGGAAAAAACTAGTGTTTTAATTGGAGCAAAAAGCAGAGAATTAGCCCATTAAGATGCACAAGACTAAATGTGAACGTATCTGTTTATTTAGAGCTTTTGGTGTTTAAAATTTCAAATAAAACGATCTGTCCAATTGCTGTAGTTTTAAAAAATAAATCATTTTGCCATTCTCCTCTAGGAAAAACTGCAGCACAAATTAACACAGTAGAGAGTAGTATAAACAGAATTACATTTAAAACATAATTTAGAAAACATATGTACTTCTTTTAGATTAGTAAGTATAAAATGTAATTGTTGGTAACAAAAGCCAACAAGAGTGAAATAATTTATATCTTATTACGGTTGCATGCATCAGAAAAACAACAAAAAACATTAAGTTTTAAACTTTTACTAGACATGAATATAAACATATAAATAGGAAAAATCCTCCCTTTATTTTTACCCCCAAATTTTCTTCTATATTCAGTAAAAAATTGTATACTTTTCAAAAGTATATGTGTGTATATACAAATCTCTTTCTTCTTTAACAGGTGTTTTTCATTCTATGATACACAGTTTAGGTATTACGATGCATTTTAAAATGGAACAATTTAATGCCAACCCAAGATGCTTTGATGTAACTAGAGAAGACTTAAAGCTAGCACTGTATCATATCGAATTGCAGCATACATACTGTATTGCCCCGTGCTAGTCTGATATATGCTAGTCGGTACTGCCATGGTAGCGATGTTAGGTGGTGTTCTTTCTTCCTCTGATTTTTCTTCTTCAATCTTGGGAACACCAGGCACATCAGAGGAAAGTTCATTCAGTATTTTTCTAAAATATAATTTAACAATATAAGTAATTAAGATCTATGAATGAGATTTAAAACAGAAAAGCTATAATGGAAGAATCGGTTTGATTCTCCCTTTTTGGAAAAAGTATCATTACAGTAGGAAACTTAATTAACGTACCTATAAGAGGGTCTTCGTGAAAGGATTTCTCTACGTTTATGAGAATCAATTACACCTTCTGATTCTGCAGACTCATCTGTCTCTGCAATCGTTGCTACCTATAATATAAGAGTTTTTGAAATGCATCATAAAATATATGATCTCCTTCATTCAAAAAACGGTGGTTAAGGGTCTCTGTGTGCAGCTCTAAGCCAGGTGCTGGGGGAGCACCCAGCAATACAACACAGTGAACCCGAACTGATGGGGCTCACAACCTGGCTTAGGAAAGGAAGCACAGACACAAACACTCCAGTTGTAGAACAAGTGTGTGTGGAAGGGAATGGTACAGATAACAAATACTACAGAAATGCAAAGGAAAGAATGGTTAGAATGTCAGGTGAGGCTTCACAGGACGAACTAAATAGGACACATAAGAACTAAGATCCTGGCCCTGAAAGTCCTCTCACAAACCCAGCAGGGAGTGAATGAGCAAGTGACAGAGGCAGAAGAAAGTGTCTCCATTTCACCGCCCTCCTCACAATACCACAGCTGACTGGAGTGAGGTCTTCAAATTGGACATTAGATAGGCCCAAAGAAGAAAGAATATTTAAGCAGGTGAGTAAACAAGCCTGGTTAAAGTTAGGATTTATATTACAAGAAGTAGGCTGGGGCTTGATGTTGGTAGGTCTTGAAGGTCAAAATGAGGAATTTCCCCTTAAAAGAAAAATCAGAGTTTTCAGTACGATTTCATTCAAGCAATAATATGATTATTAAAGAAAATCAGAAAATTAAAATAAGAAATCTGTCTACAACATGACTGCTCTCAATACATTCAGCCATTTATCATTCAGGGCCTAGGATAGTTCTGAGTTTACAAAACTCACTTTACGTATTACAATTTAATATTATAATTACATGGGAATTTGATTTGGGCAAAATCAAAGGAGCTTATTAAAATATCAACGATGCAAGCAGGAATATATACTTCCCAAGGCACATGGATGTGCATATACATTCATCTCCATATGACCATGCCTCTCCGGTCACAGACACCCCACACAAAAGCACAGTCACCAATGAAAAGAATTTACTAGAAAAAATGCTGTTGCAAACAGACAATCACATATCATCACCAAATGTCTATCATTTTACACTGGGCTTTCACACATCTCTCAGATAATCATAACGACCCCCTTATGTGAGGTAGGCCATTATTCTACCCATTTGAGAAAGGTGAAAACTGAAGTTCACAGAGAGGGATTACGTGACTTGCCCATTGTTCAACAGGTAGGAATTCTAAGACAAAATTCACTGGCACGAATCTCTATGAAGATAATTAAATCATCCATTTAATAAAATCCGAAAAAGCCTACTGAATATAATACAATACTTTCTTCTAATACCAGCCAAGTTAAAACTAAGTAGAAATATCTGCACCCCAATAAAAGGCATAATACAAAAAAGAGAGTGGAAAGACTTTCTTGTTTTATAATTAGGGTCAGAAAGAGTCAAACTCTTGGAATCAAGGGTCACCACAGAAAAAAAAAGACAACACTGAGAATTATTCTTACACTTTTGAGCAACACAGGAAAAGACACCTGTGCTGCAAAGATAACCCAAGCTTTTAATGCATGTGGATTTATTACTTCAGGTATCATGTTGCAACCTCATCCTCATTCTGCAATAAACTGTCCTCAAATATGTAGGAAAAGGACAAGACTGATTATGTGCATCCACATTTTCCTCATACATCTTTCTGTCATCGATTAGGTTCAAATAATTTCAGCATTTAAAGGATAATAACAAACTGACCTAAAAATGGAAAAGAAATAAATTCAGTAAACAGGAAAAGTATCTTCCTTTAAAAAATATACACTTAATAATTTACATCTATTGATGCAAAAAAAATGTTTTAGCTTCAAGAAATTTTAAGGATTTATGACCAACATTGATAATAATAAATAATAAAACATATCTCTGGATCACAAGCACAACAATCATGTCTACAAACACCAAGGTTTAACCTGAGAGGGGTTTGTGATGTATAAACATAACACCAAAGTGACAATATCACATTATTTTCTATGGATTACATACACTGAATTAAAAACGAACTGAAATTTCTACCTACCTATTAATGTGAGTATTCATGACAAAAGCATCAGTACTATACTCCTTATATTACTGTATTATCAGACATCTTCTCCAAAGAATCCTCAAAATATTTTTAAGCACCATTGGAGAGCTTTGCTAAATAAATCTGACTTTGAGCATAAAGCAACAACCTGAAGAAGAATTACTCATCTGGCAATTACCCATTCTGCAAATGAAGAGCTGACAACACTGCAACTCCTCATTGAATCTATGTCTCTAGCAGGGCACAGAGCACTGCACAGAGACAGGAAATTCCTCCAAATGTCTAAAAAAAGACAAGTATAAAAGCTACACAAAGAAAAAGATGATAAATGAATTAGTAAAAGAAAAAGATAACTCAAGAAAGTGAAAGACAAATCATCCAGGAAGGGCGCTGACCTGAACAGTTTGTATTTGTGGTGACTGAATAACCGATGGCTGTGGTGTCTGAATTACTCCCTGGACACGGACAGTTTGGCCCGAGGGTAACTGTACTAGAGTTACAGCTGGAGAGCCTCTTCCGGTGCCCGCTCCAGCAACAGAAACCTGCAAAAATGATTATCAATGAGGATTAAGGCTGCACCTTTTTTTGGTCTTTTAAAGAAATACCATTCACTATTATGACTGGCCTATTTTTCCTTTCTTTTTCCTGTTTCTAAGAAATGACAAGCAAGCCGGGGTACTTACCATTAGGAGGCGGTTACTGCCCTGGAACAGTCATTCTCTGATGTGACAGACAGTAAAGAACCCATGCTCCTCACTTTCGGTTCCCATGCTTCGGTGGCTAAGAATGTTCCCAGCACAAAGTTCTAAAGCAGTTAAACTACCTCACTACGACCTCACTACTGCTAAGAGTGAAGCCTTAGTTAGGCCAGAGGATAAACTACCCTCTCTAACTTCTTCAGAGAAATTGGAGACAGAACTTAAATATGGTGAATTATCTTTTAATAAATGAGATGTTGAACATCATATTCTAGTACTACTCCAGATGTAAGCGAATGCCTTGTCACTATACTAATGAAAATTGCAGTTATTTTTATGCCCCCATAATTGCAAACAAGGCACAGGCCCAAGAAATTCCAGGACCTTTCATGCCCTTAGTGTCTCTGACCCACAGAAAGCTCCTGCCTTAGTGGCCCTCTCACTTTTCCTCTTTCCTCCCTTGAGCATCCAGAAAGGCTAGAACCATCACTTAGTTTGCACAGAGTAGAGAGCACAGCCACCTCCCAGCTACCCTGAGTGCTGTCGACAGAGCTCCTGACCAGCAAAACACAACAACACCTCCACTCCCCTTGACTCAAAACCTGCCAAGTGTTCTAATCAGCAAACAACTTGGCCCTACAGGCCAGCGTAATCTTAGAAACTTTGCCTCATTGTACTAAGTTTCACTATTCAGTATGACTTACTCAAAACAGTCAAAGACTCTGGAAATGCGATGAGAGACCAGTTCCTATCATGAATGGTCGTAGAACCACAGGATCTAAAGCAAATTTTGAAGGAAGCCTCTGTGTGGGACCTCATTTTAAGGAACACCAATGATTTCCAATCTACTTAAACTTTAAAAGAATTATTAAAAACTGGGTTTACAACAGATAATTTTAAGATTTATTTACAACATAATTCCCTCAGAAAGCAAACTTCTTTGGTAATCCAAAAGTAAAAATTATTTTATCCATGCAAGAAAGCCTATATGGGGAGCATTGTACTAGGTGCACTAGGGTAGAAAGTAGAATTAATAAAACGAACATCTAAGAAACAATAGCACACCAAACACTACAGAACTAACTGCTCCATTGCACAGGCCATGACAGTCACAGGAGCACAGACTTGAGACCAGCATGGGCTGAACAGTAAGCGAAGGCTTTGTGTAGGAGCCCTGCTTGAGCCAGGCCTTGATCTGAGTCTGGATAACAGTTGGACAGAAAAGTGAGAAAATAAGGCAGAGACACTCAACATGTAGCCCAAGGGGCAAATTCAGCCCATCTGCCCCCGGAGTATTACTGTCTACCTTAGACTTTAGGGGAAAGAAAAAGGTTATCCCACAATGGAACCAGTAGATTTAACAACTAGACGTTAAAAAAAAATTGGAAGAATTTATTTTGCAAATGTTCCCAGTGCAAGAGGCAAATCTGTATGAATTATAGAAAGGCGTCCACCTCTGTGTGGACCAATCACCAAAAGGTACTCCTTTGGCCACACAACTACTACTCACACTTTTTAGTCTCAGGACACCTTTACACTCTCAGAAATCAGTAAACATTTAACAGCCAGCTTTCAGGAAGGGAGAACCTTTCCTGATTTCTGTCATGTAAAAACTCCTACTGTGGCAGATTTCAAGCTACCAATGGATGACATGGAACACAAAGCTGGAAAAAGAGGCACACAATCAGCTCTCACAAGCCAGCTCCAGCACACCACTGGCTACGTGTATGGATGTTCACCATACTGGAAATTAAAACCGAGACTTTTAAAAATATTTACTAACTCACTTAAAAATAATTCTATTACATACTAACATAGATAGCATTTCATGCAAAATTGTTACATTTTCTAAAACAAAAAAAAACCTTAGTGACAAGAGTGTCAGTTTTACATTTTCACAAATTCTTTTAATGTCTGGTATAACTGAAAACAGCTAAATTCTCATACCAACTTCGGCACTGAATCTGTTGCAGTATGTTATTTTATGTGAAGAAAATTTGGACCTCCCTCCAATACATGACTGGAAAAGGAGGAGTATTCTAATAGCTTTGCCAGAAAAATGTAGATATTCTTCTTTGATACTACACCAAAACTCAACAAGTGGCTGTTTCTTAAAGGTTAGAATCTGAAACCATATCAGTTACACTAAAATCCATTGATCGATCTTGTACTTTGGATGGATCTTTTACCCATGCATGATTTTGTAACATCATGTGGTAGTTATTTGGAAAATATTGGCTCAATGAGTTAAGCAGACCTCTCAAATGCTGAGACATTCCATGATACACTATCAGAAAATCACTTTCATTAAAATCAACATCAACCTCATCAGAAAACTATAAATATTGGGAAGCTATCAAGCTCAAAACGGCAGATGCAGGTTTTCAAAATTCAAAACTTCTGCTTAAAATCTTGAATTTTACCACGGGCAATAAACACTGTCAACTGTTCTCCTTGAAGTGACAAGCTCACCTCATTTGCTTTTGAGAAAATGTTTTCCAAATACTCAAGTTTGAATAGTCATAGTTTGGCTGTGAGCCATTCTTTTGAGAAAATTGATGTCCTGTGAAAAAAATTCAGCTAGTTCATCTTGCCACTCAAACAATAACTCAAGTGTTTTTCTTCACGAACTCCATCAGTTTTCAGTACACAGCAGAGACGCTTTCAGCGAACATCCCAATTTCATAACAGAATGTTAACACGCACTCAAGGGTCAAGATTTAATACAACTGGTAATAATTACTGCTTCATCAAGGATATTCTTGATGATATTCTTAAGTGAAACTGACTTTTTTAACTGCAAGTGAATGGCAGTGAAGAATATAATGTCTCCTAGTACAGCATAGTGCCACTGACTTGATTTGTGCTAAGGCACCAACAGTTTTACTCCCCATTGTTTTTGCATCATTAGTGCAAATGCCAATACCGAGAAAAAGGAAAATAAATCTTAGCATTATGGTGAAAATAGTTCTGTCCTCCTAAACCTCCTGAAAGTGTCCTCAGAGTCTCCCCCAGGCTACTGTGCACTACACTGAAAACCACTGCTCCATGCTGATGGAGCCCCTAGAGCCTGGCTCACAGCTTACAGAGCAGAGTGCTGAGGCAGGCTGTGATTTCAGCTCCACTAAGGCAGCACAGCCAAAACCACATATGCAGTAACCTATAGAGAGTTCATACGTCAGAGGTTGAGCAAAATTTAATAAATTGTACACAAGAGTACTACAAGTATTCTTGCAGACTGGACCTGTGGATTGAGATGGTAGATGGTGTCCACGTTCACTTTCTGTGGGGAAATACCCTAGCTTCAAAGAAATTAGATATTTTGAAGAACTGAAGAACAACTCAAGAAAGATTTGTAGGGTTTTGATAAGTATAAATCATGCCTTAAGTTGCTTTAATTATCTTCCAAGTATAATTTCCATGATTTTAAATTATTAAATAATCACTTTATCAAAATGGCTTAGTATCAAGAACATCTGCTGTGGAAAGGGAGATGTACCCACTGATACACAGTGTACTCCTAGAATTCTGGAGATAAGTTATATGAATTCTGTAATTACAATGAAACTTCTCTCTGTCCAAACTCTGGGCAGTGCAAAAGCTCATGAGACAACTCTTTTGTTAAACTGCTAAAATAAAGGCTGACAACCAGCACAAGTGACACACCCTAGAGTTAGAATTCAAATGTATCCTTAAAAAAAAAATTCTTAGATCTAGAAAACGGTCAGATATTCTATATTTTCACTGGTTTTGCCAAAACTGATAAGTGACCAGCATTAAGTCTATAACTGTATTGGTAGATTTAATAGGCTTAACTTCACCATATTCATTTAAAAAAAAATTTCATGTGGCTCCCTACCTTTGCCATCTTAGCATTATTATTCTATAATTATACTGATCACATGGGCCACACCTGAATACACAGCACCCTTGAAGTAGGTACACAGATGGCATAGAAGGAACAAAGGCAATGAATGATTCAAGAACACGCACGATGTCCCCAGACCAAAAATGAGTAGACACAGCAGCATCTTTTTGTTTTGTGTAAGGTGGGAGATTCAATGTCAGGCAGGCTAGGTTGAAAGCAATGGTAAGCCAGCCAGGTGGAAATGTTTAATAGGCAAGGAGAATTATGGGAGTGATGCTTGGGTGATAGCCCAGACAGCAAACACAGATCTGAGAAACAGTGACAAAGAGCAATCTACAGAGAGTATTTAATTACTTTATTCATAATGTGCAAATAGAATTCCAAAGAAGCTCTGGGAAAAGAAGGGGGTTAAGTCTTTCTTAAAAGAAACTACTGTTACAGAGAGACAAACGTTAGTTCACTTGATATAAAGTATACATACAGCAGGTGGAAATAGAGAAATCCTTCTTATAAACGTTGAATATTCATTCCACAACTTTTTAATAAGAAAAAATCTGGGGCCGGCCCCGTGGCTTAGCGGTTAAGTGCTCGTGCTCTGCTACTGGCAACCTGGGTTCAGATCCTGGGCGCGCACCAACGCACCGCTTGTCCAGCCATGCTGAGGCGGTGCCCCACATACAGCAACTAGAAGGATGTGCAACTATGACATACAACTATCTAGTGGGGCTTTGGGGAGAAAAGGAAAAAAAGGAGGAGGATTGGCAATAGATGTTAGCTCAGGGCTGATCTTCCTCACAAAAAAAAAAAAAAGGAAAGAAAAAAACCTCACAGAAATGTCATACTTATGAATTAACTCAATTTTTTTATTCACTCAACAAATATTTATTGAGAGCCTGCCACGTGGACCAGTCTAGACAGTGGGGATACAGCAGTGAACAAGAAAAGTCTCTGCTCTCTTTGATTAGGAGACAGAAAATAGATGGAGAAACAAATACATAATTTTGGGTGGTGCTAAATTCTTAACAGAAAAATAAAGCAGGGTACGGGATCAGAGAGTGACAAGGTGGGGGGAGCGTGCAAGGAAGCTATTTAAGATATGCTTGTTGTGGAAACTTCTCAGAGGAGCAACATTTGCACAAAAAGCCTAAATGAAGAGAGCCAGAGGAAGATCTAGAGTATATTCACCACATTCCAGCATTCAAGTGGGCAATTGCTCAAAACATAAATTAAAAACATAAAATGGATGTATTTTATATTTCAAAATTTTTATACCTCTATTTATGAGGCCCTAAAAGTGTACAGAATGAAGTCACAGTAGACATAATTTACCTTGTTTCCCAGGTCTCCTGAAGAGTAATCCTCTTCTACAGGATGCCTGAAACATAGATTATGCTGATGCCACCACATCCACCAAAAATTCCACTACAGACAGCAGTCAGTCTGAAGAAATAAGTGAAGATGATGCAATTGACAGCCTTATGTGGCTTTGCAATTAAAAAAAAGATCCTAATAATGACACTTAAAACTGGGAAAATCTCACAATGTTGCAACAGTGTTTATTAGCACCTAGTAGACTAGCTCCAATCCACAGCCAGCTTCCCTTACGATGGGGTTTATGATGTCACAGTAGAGCTGCAAATGTCACAAAGCTACTGAGTCTGCATCGAGACAGTTAATAAAGGATGAACAAAATGTGAATTCACAATATAGCAGATTGTGCTATCAACTCTGCTGCCTGAGAAATCAAATCTCTGTATTACCTAGTTTAATTTCAAGAACTACAATAAAAATCCACTAACAATCTAAGCAAGAAGTTGGAAAACGATCTTGATTTGTGTTTATTAAGGCAGGATTCTCTAAACGGTCTGTTTCTTCTATGGAAAAAAACCGTTTAAAGAATATTTCAAATAGTTTAAGCTTGAAAATGAAAAATAATATTATAAATGTGAATACTTAAATAAAGATAGAAAATATTTCACTTTATTTTTTTTAAAGTCGTGTTTAATTGTGCTAAATAAAGACAAACACAAAATGAAAAATGTAGAGTTGGTCTCATTTTAGTTCTTTACTGTCTTTCTTTCTTATTGAGCTTTTTGTTTTTTTTAAACAGTGTGGCTAACAAATTGCAAAATCGGTGAAGTTAAATTTTTCTTAATTTTACCAAGAGTATCAATTGAAAATATTTATTGATAACAGAGTTAGCCATGTAAGACTAATATTTTTATATCTACTATGTTATAATTCTAAAGAAAAGTACACGTGGATGTTGTTGCCTCAAATCCTTTTTGTGTGTGTAGATCGTAAACAACTACTACCTGAAATCTATAATTTAAATAAAACAAAAAGGGAGAAGTGGATCACTTTCTGGTATTGTACATACAAATGGCCAAATAGTATGTCTCTTTAAAAAAATTCCCCTCTTGAAAGTATAGTAAATAACAGAATCGAATCATTCTTAATTATACAGTCTATTTTGATAATACTTCCAATAAGCAGTGATGATGAAATTAAAATTAGGGGTTCTTTGTCCTTTGAAAAACAATGCTCTAGCTGATCTTTTTTTTTAACCTTGTTAATCCTTATAGTATCTTGAATTTCCTATTTAGACTAGTTAGAGCATTTTATATTCTAACCAATATGAAATGTGTTTCATTTATCATAATATATTTTAAAAGTACCATGAAAACGAACATGATCTCTATAGAAGTCAAAATTCATTTTAGCTCTAGAACTTCTAAAAATCAATCTTGTATTTGGTTTCGTTAAGACTGAAAGTAAAACTGATCAAAACTTACTAGCCAAATGTATTTCAAAGTAACAAATGCACAAAGAGAAGTAAGTTGGAGTGAGATCCTGAGCCCAAAATGGCCTTTACCCAGCAGATAATCTTATAAGGGCAAATAGTGGATATTAAAACTGCTCTTAACAATAACAACACAGAGCATTTCTAATAATAGATTGGAAATGGACATGCCAAAAGCCAGAAACCACAGAATGAATGCCTAAAACCACTTATTATCCAAAACTTCATGTTAATTTTTATTTCTGACTGACAACAACTCTTTACAGGAACGTCTATGAAGCAAACTGCAATTCACTTGAGTTATTCTCTCTTATTTCTTCTACCAATCACTTGGTATATAAGTCCTAAAGAGCACCGACTTGGCAAAAACAACCTTAAAAAGTAGTAATATTAACAAAATGTGGTATATGCGTACAAAAGAATATTATTCACCCTTAAAAAGGAAGGAAATCCTGTCACATGCTACAGCATGGACGAACCTTAAGAACATTATGCTAAGTGAAATAAGCCAGTGACAAAAAGATGAATATTGATGATTCCACTTATATTAAGTATTTAAAAAGTAGTCAAATTCATAGAAACAGAAAGAAGAATAGTGGTTACCAAGGACTGAGGGAAGGGGAAAAAGAGAGTTGTTGTTTAATGGGTATAGAGTTTTAGATTTGCAAGATGAAAAAGTTCTGGAGATCTGTTTCACAACCATGTGACTATACTTTTAAGATTACTGAACTGTATACTTAAAACAATTTTTCAGGTGGCAAATTTTATATTTTTTACCACAACGAAAGAATAGTAATAACTATGCCCCCAAATTTGGTGGATATGATAATTAACTGGCTTCTCACCAGGAACACACTCAATAAATTAACTTTACCAAAGGCAATAGCACTGACTTCCTCATTGTGTCGTAAGAGATAATTCTAAAGCTCTGGATGCTCTCATCCTTGCGGCCCCAGAATTACAGCTCAACATACAGAATGGCTACTGGTGGCAGGAATTATACAGAAACAATTACTAATGCACCAAAATGGATAAAATTTAAATTTTCTACACTCTTCACAGATCCAGGGTCAGAGCTGAGCTGGGATCTAAATACGAAATTATTTGTCATTGAATAATGAAGGAGTAACAGTATACAGTACATATGTATGTGGACAATAGTTACTGCATAGTCCTATATATATATGTGCATATATATAGTATATATGAACATACACAGTTCTATACAATAACTATATATAGCATTATTTATTATTACTATTGCTAACTATGGATTTTCTGAGGTAATACCCTCTGAAATTGTCTGGTTCATCACTGAGTACCTATGTATTATCTATGAATACTTATGTATTAGGTAATAAAGCGTGGACTGCTTAATAAAATCTAAAGCCAGATTTTGTGGGTTCTAATTTTGGGTTTGCCTTTTACTAGCTGTGTGACCTATGACAAGTTATTCAGCCTCTCTGTGGCTTATTTTCTTCAACTGTAAAGGAGAATGAAAATAGTACTTTCGTCAGAGTTATTGTGAGGACTGAATCAACGTGTGTAAAGCACTTAGAACAGTGCCCGGCACATACAGAGTATTCAATAAATACTCACTTTTGTTATTCTTATTATTATTATATTCCATTTAAAGAAACTGATCAATGGGCTGGCCCCGTGGCTTAGTGGTTAAGTGCGTGTGCTCCGCTGCTGGCGGCCCGGGTTCGGATCCCGGGCGCGCACTGACGCACCGCTTCTCCGGCCATGCTGAGGCCGCGTCCCGCATACATCAACTAGAAGGATGTGCAACTATGACATACGACTATCTACTGGGGCTTTGGGGGAAAAAAATAAATAAAAATTATAAAGAAACTGATCAAGAATGTAGAGCTTAAATAACTTACATGTATTAATTCTTTGATTTTGAAAGGTTAAAATATTTTTAAAAATCTTCAAAATTGAGGTGAGGAAAGGAGAAAGAACCAAGGATTTACATAAAAGTAGAAGTCAAAATCTGAATCAGTGACAAAAACATGGCCACACCAAATTGTATCCTTAACTTTTTTTCACTTTCAGTCCAAAGATCAGAATTCATAAATAGGAAAGTCTAAGAATTTAGCTCCTGAAAAAACATGGTAATGAAATTTGGTCTTACCATAAAATCTAAAATCCAGAAATAAAATATATTTTAGATTTTCAGAGCCAAAATGGCATGAAAGAATTTTTACAATGTTTTAAAGGCTCTAACAGAAATCCAAAGTACAAATTTAGGAGCATAAAGCAAACCATTTTACATAAGTTCATGACATCCTATCAGAACTCCACCTATAATAAACAACCACAAATCAGCTGTTCTTCTCCCTACCCTCTGGAGGCCTACGTAAGCATAGGAAATAGGTTTACGTTACTTTAGCATGGATTCCTAATACAATGTAGTTTTAACCATCATAAGCCACTTCATCTTAAAGCCTAACTGCCACCATTTTAACCAGTTAACCTACTATAATGATAAAAGCAAAACCCTGTGCCAAGCACTGTACTTGTGCTTCACATAAGTCATCTCATTTAACTTAACCTATGAAATTAGTATTTTCAATTTTTTTAGGTAAAGAAACAAAGATCAAAGAATTCAGTCTTAATACTTAAAAATATGTATAAAAATTAAGAAAATAATTTTGTGTCTTTAGTATTAAAACATAGTGCTAAAAATACTTCACACAACTACTTTTAAGTAAACAAACTTCATTTAATTCAAACTGTGTGTACGTGTATAACTTAGGGCTCTTTTTCCTATACCAAGTACAAAGCAGTAAACAAGCCCTTAGAAAATGTAAAACTAGAAAGTTCTAAGGGCCTGGAAGACCAACTTACACTGGCAGTACCTATCACAGTATATTAACATACCTGATATCAAATATATACCCATTAACTTAAAAGGTATTTATTACTTGCCAAAATAGAGGTCTGCTGCAGTAGAGAACATACCTATTTAAAGGCAAGCATTTTTCCTGAACTATTTCTGTTGGCATCATCTTCAGCTGACATTGTCTCTACTTAATACATTCAATACCATAACCAGGTTTTTCTTGCTCATGCCTTTTTGGAGAACCACTAGAATTTTTTGTCTGATAGGGCTCAGAAAACTAACATTTCTGAAGAATACGGTCAAGATGTTGTATTCCCAATTAATCAATGAAGTGAAAATTTCCCAAAGCCTCCATGCTTTCCACATGTAATTGCTTTAACAGTTTGAGGTTTACAAAGGTTGTAGTAACAAAAATTAAAATAAGTAAATAATCTCTGAATCTTATTCAAAGAAAAAACTACAAAAATTAATGTTTCCTTTTTTCAAATTTCAATGTCTAGTCCACTGTTTTTGCTGATGTTATTCTTTTTTTTTATTGTGGTTAAAAATACATAACATAAAATTTACCATCTTAACCATTTTTTTTTGCCAATCTTCCTCAGTTTTTTGCTTACGATTAGCCCTGAGCTAACATCTGTGCCAATCTTCCCCTACTTTATATGTGGGTCGCTGCCACAGAGTGGCTGACGAGTGGTGTAGGTCTGCGCCTGGGATCAGAACCTGTGAACCCGGGCCGCCAAAGAGGAACATGCCAAACTTAACCACTACACCCCAGGACCGGTCCCCCATCTTAACCATTTTTAAGTATACATCTGAGTAGTAAGTATATTCCACACTGTTGTGAAACAGATTTCTAGAACATTTCCATCTTGCAAATCTGAAACTCTATACTCCTTAAACAACTGCTCCCCTCTATCCCCTCTGCCCAGCCTACTCTTTTACTAAAAAAAAAAAAACAACCAGAGAAAAGGATAAAAAGAATAACTGTGTTTATACTTAGTTATTTTCCCATTACCACTAGTGACAAAATACTGGTTACTAAAACTAAGAAGGAGAACTTGAACATCAAACAAAAAGTACCCAAACCTCATAGAAAATCATTACAAATGACAGGAAATCTTTAACAATCTCTCAAACACTAAAACAAATGTGTACACATTTTTTTGTGATTATAAGAAGTATAAAAACAAAATATTTTTCTGAAATTTGACTGTGATTGCCTCACACCTGATGAAATTACCTTCAAAACATCAAATTTTAGGGGCCAGCCCGGTGGCGCAAGTGGTTGGGTGCGTGTGCTCCGCTGTGGCGGCCCGGGGTTCGCCAGTTCAGATCCCGGGCGCACACAGACGCACCGCTTGGCGGGCCATGCTGTGGTGGCATCCCATGTAGGGTAGAGGAGGATGGGCGCCGGTGTTGGCCCAGGGCCAGTCTTCCTCAGGAAAAAAAAGAGGAGGATTGGCAGATGTTGGCGCAGGGCTGATCTCCTCACACACACACACAAAAAAATCAAATTTTATTCAAAGCAAAGTATTATCACCTTCAATACACTGGATGAAAATGTAAAGTGCATTCTAAAGCCAAACACTAACCTTTAAAGAAATCTATTAGCTATTACAGTCACGTGTCGCTTAACAATGATGGGGACACGTTCTGAGAAATGTGTCACCAGGCGATTTCGTCATTGTGCAAACGTCATAGAGCGTATTTACACAAACCTAGATGGTGTAGCCTACTACACACCTAGGCTACACGGTACTAATGTTACGAAACGTCATTAGGCAGTGCATGACTGTAGATACAAAATTATCGAAATATGAGTATGGATGTATAACAAATTCTTGTTCAAATAGAACAAAACGGTAACTAACATTAACAGTTCACAAATTACTTTTACTTATATTCCTCAAACCTTGAATTTCCTTCAAAAATGAGTTACATTTCAAAGCAGTATATTTTCTTGAATTAGTTGACTAAGGAACAAGACATAATGCAGATTTAGCATTTATAGGAAAAAATTCACTATTTTACTTTTTCTTCCAACTTTTGTTCATTTTTAGAGATGATTCTAAATGAATACAAACAGTATGCTCGAAAAAACTAAATTAGGAAGAGATACATAAAAATAAGAAACAATAGAAAGTCAACAGTAAAATGGAAATTTTTATTTCAAAATCTTAAGAGGAACGTTTTTCTCCTTCAGTAAGAGTCCCTCAAGTAACAGGATCAGCGTATTGAAGTTTAAAAATTAACATTCACTTTCAACACTGAGCTTAAACTAGATCTCTTTAGCTGACAGTAAACATATCAAATAAATCTAACATGATGTAGACCATCTTTAATATATAAATACGATGTTGCTGATCCATTATCAATAGCAAATGCTTGAGTTTGTTTTGTTTTGTTTTGTGATAGCCATCCACATCCTTCCTGGTCCTATTTAGGACCAGGAAGATGGATTTATGGCCAAAACAATGAGAAATGCCATTCCGATTTTCCACCAGATTGAAATAGGAAACGTACAGCTCGTGCATTAAAATGTGTCACCTGTTAAATCATTTCTACTTCAACCTCTCACTGTATGCCAGGTCTGCTTTATTCCAAGGTGCTCCTTTACATACCGTTTGCATTTAGAATTGAGAGGATCAGAAAGGAGATTAGCAGAGTATAATCCCTGAACAACACTCCCTAGTGGCTTTCTCTGCTCCCTAGAATCTCCTTGTTTCCAAAAATACACAGGTCCTCAGAAAGGTTAAATTTTACAACACAACTATTTCTCCCAAGGCCCAATGCCAACCCTCATGATCTCCAGTTTCCTTCCAGCTCTATGACCCCTGTGATTCTGCTCCTTCCATCCTTCCTTTCTATCTTTGCTGAAACATTGAGAATTGGTCATTTACAAAGAAGAGTTATTTAGCTTTCAGGCCTATAGGCTTCATCAGCAGCTAAAAGGAACCCAGCCCCCCAAGAAAGCTAGTTTTAAAGCACACCCTTTCCAGTGGCTCCATCTGGATTACCTCGCCCACCCAGGTCTTCAGGGCAGTATTATCAATTCCCAAAAGACTTGGAACAAGGAAAGTTCAGGGTGTTATTACTGTTGCTTTCAGAGTAAATTACATATTTGGGAGATAAATGAGGAAGTGTGAATATGGAGTACGTATCATGCCAAGGAATTATCCTTGATTTTATTAGGTACGATCACGACATTTGGTTATATAAGAAAATGCCCATAATTTTTTAAGAGTCGCATACCCAGAAGCAAGCAGGAGAGAAATGACATGATGTCTGAGATCTACAGAGCTGTTTGAAATATTTCAATGAAAAGGGAAAAAAAAACTAGATAAGGCAAGTGCTACAAAACCTTAATAATTATTAAGTTTATATATATGTGGGAGCATTATTCTACTCTGCTATGTGTTTGAAATCTTTCTTCACAAAAGAAATTCTAGCTTCCATTACCCATGTAAAGATTATATCATTTCCAGAGAATGTAAGTGTGACTATTTTAAAACTACCTGTATATACAGTAATTTTGCTTTTCACCAGTTTGACTTTTGGAAAGGGTTTCCTCTTGGTTTATTTGGTTATTTAAAACAAACTCTCCAAGAATTTTCCCAGGGAAAGGGTAAGATTGAATCTAGTCTTATATATCAATACATACGCTTAAAAAATAAGATACCAGCTTCAATTAAAAATAAATCAACAGAAAAAATAACTCAGGAAAGAAGGAAGCCAATCCAGAATATTTAACCTCAATTATCTGCCACCCAAGGGTTTGTTAATAGTAAATCCTGCTTCCAACTCTGACATTATTACCACTGTGGCTTCTATTTACTTTTGAACAAAGAAAGAAGAGCAAGGTTCCAATTATATCTGGGAAGTTATAAAATAGAAAAACTGAACACTGAAAATTCCAGCCTCTCTTGGTGCACTACTGCCTCCTCTCAATCAGCAGAGCAGAGGTCTGAGGGCCAGGAGCAAGCTCAAGTTTTCAGGTGTTCGTAGATGGGATGATTTTCAGAGTAAACTTGAGTAGTAGAAGCTTTGGAAAGGCCAGGGCACTCAAAACCACTAGCGTTCTATCAGATGACACCAGATGCACAGGATCAAACCCACCGCATCTTTGAGTCAAGCCTTTTGTTCTCAAACTATTTAACGATCATTTGATGTTGTAAACAGGGCAGTAATTGTTAATTCCTCTTTATACAAAACTGAATTTAAGTTTAAAACATCTGGGAATTTACAGCCCTCTAGCTTGAAGAAAATGAAACAAGTGGCAAGTACATACGATGACCTCACGAATTATTCAGAAGAATCAGTCACCTTCAGCATACATTACAGGTTTCATAAAGATTTCAGCCTGATGTCCTAGTCTTCTATTATATAACATTGCATGATAATGAATACTCATAAATGAACAGCTTCAGGTATCACAAGAATCTAAATTAGCACTTATGATTAGAAAATTTTGGGCCGGCCCCGTGGCTTAGCGGTTAAGTGCACGCGCTCCGCAGCTGGCGGCCTGGGTTCGGATCCGGGCGCAGACCAACGCACCGCTTCTCCGGCCATGCTGAGGCCGCGTCCCACATACAGCAACTAGAAGGATGTGCAACTACGACATATAACTATCCACTGGGGTTTTGGGGAAAAATAAATAAATAAATAAAATTATAAAAAAGAAAATTTTGACTGCTAAGAATTGTGTCCTAATTCTTTGAAAAATCATGATCCATGGCATAGAGAATAATTCTTAATCAAAATAATCAATGAATCAACATACAGATTACTTCTTAATCTCTTAACATTTCTAGTATGTGCAAGACAAAAACCATAGTTTATTTTTTGATCAAATACTTCAAATATACAGAAAATAGAATAAGACAGCAAGTCCATGAACTTACTATCCAGACAATAAATATCAACGTTTGATATATTTGATATTTTTAAAGAAGTAATAATCATTATAAATGTGAACCACAGGTTTTTACTAGTTCTTTGATTCAATCTTCTCACAAGTCTGTCTCTCCCTTCTATTTTATTCAAAACACTTCCAACTTTCCCACACTTCACTTCTCACTCATGTCTCACAGACTCATCTTTCTCTATTATGTCACAGAAACATTTCTTGAAGGATCTATACTTCCAATTTCCACTTCCTCTCCCTCTTATTCTCTAACCTACTAAAACATAGCTTCTGTTCACTGGACTCCTATTCAATTCCAAAACTTCATAAACGCAAGGTTATTTTTCAGACTTCATATTATTTGACCTCTTTAGCAACTTTGACTGCTCACAGAGCTGGGTGTCACCCAGGCTGAAGGTCCTCAGAATTGCAAAGCATCATCTTTGGACAATGGGGATCTATTGTTTTGACTATGCAGGCCCAGAAGGGTGGGGAAAAAGGCATGTAAGGAGGTCAGCGAGCTAGATCTCAGGGGAGGGAAGCAGAGGCAGAAGGAAGATTTGCTGTCAGCTACAACTTCAGCAAAGAAGGGCAGAATTATAAACTAGGAGTCATAGTTATAAAGTCTAGAAGATCTCAAATTCATGAAAAAATACATGCATTTTATTCACACAGATGAAAGGACTAAAGGATTACACCAAAATGCTAACAACAATTAAATTTCTGGATGTTAAGATTATGGATAGTTTTTATTTTCTTCTTGGTAATAACATACATTTTTTTAACTTTCTACAATGAACATGCATTTTTTTTTTAAAATACAAAAAAGGCTGCTTTTTTTTAAATAGCAAAAGGTCTGCACGCCTTTCTTCAAGGCTAACAAAGAAGGGTGTTGCCAGGGAGATGCAGCTCCACAGAACACTTGTGAAGAGAAAAGCCCCAGGGAGACAGTGGGTGTGAGGAGCTTGAAAGAGGGAAGAAAAGCAGGCTGGGAGCATGGGGCCCAGTCTGAGAAAGAAGACACCTCACAGGAACCAGTCCGGCCGGAAACAATCCAAGAAGTGCCTGGCATTCCCCCTGGGCTTTCCAGTCAGCCATCAGGTTCTTTCCATTCTCCCTTCAAGCTACTGTGAAAATTTCAGTACTGCCCTGTACCCTACACTACCAGGACTCCAGACAAATGGTGTCCCCACCACGGGCGCTGACTTCCAGTCCCGCCTCCACACAGCTACTAGTACTGTGAACCCACTGAACACCAGGAAATATTTCAGGACTATCCAGAATACAGGACACTCTACAGTCTCAGAGGCACACAGCCCTTGCTTACCCTTACCAGCTCCACCGGCCAGCCCAGGTACTAGGCTCCAGTTAGACTCGACACCTGTAGTTCCCTGAACACCCCAGACTCTGGCTAGGTGCCTTAGCACACACTCTTCCCTGGCTTAGAATATGCTTCCCTATCTATTCACCTGGCAAACTCCTACTCACCCCTCAGGTCTAGCTCAAATGAAAAACCGTCTAAAGCACTCCTAGTCAATTGGCTGCTCCCTCCTCTCTATGCCTTAGTCATTTTGTACATAATATTTTATAGTATTTCTTACACTATTGGAATTATTCAAATACCTGTCACCCAACTAAACCATGAGATATTTAAGGCCAGGAACTAGACATCCCCATGTACCTAGAACAGTGCCCAGATACAGTAGGTAGTCAAGAAATATTTGGTGTGTTTACTTTTACTACATATTTTTATAGATATCTCAGAAATAAATTTCAGGAGCTGAAAAACAGGCACTAACTCATACTGGTGCTTTCTAAGTGAAACCAATTCAAAGTTTGAGACCCAACTGAAAAGACAAGATCAAACCAAATATATACTGGGCAAATGGCAAAATTGCTGCCATATTTATAGCTAAGAAAATAAAACTGTATCAATTTGGAATTCCCAACCTTCTCACAGAATAATCTGAGGACTACATATTGTGGAGGGTTCTGTTGTCCTGTACGTGGTGGTGGAGGAGGCAGCACTGCAAAGCGTTGATTACAACGCAAAAGTCATTCGAACGTGGATCTTCTCTTCAAAAACAAACCAGTAAGAACGGCTGACAACCAGGAACAGGGGAAACTTAAAATCAACTGCAAGAAAACAATCTGCACATACTTCTCATTTCCATATAGTGTAACTTCATCAGTGCCTGCCTATGGCCTGCACTGAATTTACCTGAGCTAAAGTAGGGACTGAACTTTGACCAGTCTGGGTCTGCATATGAGCAGATTTGCTCTCTGCCACAGAATCTGTTACACTTCCATCCTGCTGAGATTCAACTGTTTCCATGGTCATTTGTCTGAAAAGACAATAAAAAGGAAGAAGTATTAAGGCCCTATCTGAAATATTTCTCTGTTTTTACCCAGCTTCCTGATATTCATTTCTGTCATCCAATTGTACTCGCTTATTTTTTCAAGAAATAGGTTCAGTTAGGCAGTTCAGCCTAACTCTCTTGGCTAAGGCACCTTCTCTGCTCACTGGATATGAACGTTACCAAGGGAGCACTGCCAAAGGTTTTCTGAGAATTCGTTTATTCACAAATTTTTTAAATCTTATAATAAAGTCTTCTTGATAATTATTTTAAGCCTTCTAGTAAAAATGAGTGACAAAATAGGGTTTTCAGGGCTGGGCCAGTGGCGTAAGGGTTAAGCTTGTGCGCTCCGCTTTGGCAGCCCGGGGTTCGCTGGTTCAGATCCCAGGTGCAGACCTACACACTGCTCATCAAGCCATGCTGAGGTCAAGTCCCACATATAAAATAGAGGAAGATGGGCACAGATGCTAGCTTAGTGACAATCTTCCTCAAGCAAAAAGAGGAAGATTGGCAACAGATGTTAGCTCAGGGCCAGTCTTCCTCACCAAAAAAAAAAGGGGGGGGTTCCATTTGATACGAAGCATAAAAATTCTATGACTCTCAAGGCCTAATCTCCCTGTTTTATAATATGACATAGTATGAAGGAATTTCCCCATTTCTAAATGAATGCGTTATAAAGATGTGTCTACCTTCGTCAGCAGTAAGTCGTTTCTGATAAACAAGCCTGAGACTGAATCACTCAGACTGCCCACTTGTCCTGCAGCTCCCTAGCTACTTAAAGAGGAGAATCTCATTTCTCCAGGAAAAACTTCTGACATAATTTTTTTGCCTCTGATTTCAATTTAAGTTAATGATTTCTATATGGAGTCTTTCTAGATAGAAGGTAAACCATATTATAATAAATTTTACCCTAATAGGAGAAAATATAAAATGCAAATAAACAAAACCAAATTTTAAAAACGTACACTAACTACTCCATGCTATTATATATCTTTTCAATTGGCAATAATAAAATATGCTTTTTTCACCTTATTAGTCTAAATATATATCCAAAAAGTATGCAGGCCACTTACAACTTTGAATTAAAATCTTCAGATCTTTTTTCCAGATTCAATTAATTACCAGATTCTACAGATCCTTCATCTACCATTTTTCACTTAATACCTTCTTTTGCATTTCAATAGCCCTCACCCAAATCCTCCATTCTCAAACCTGTCTGCTATAGTCTATGCTATACCTAGAGTTACTCCTCACTATTCAAAGTCATTTTAATACTTATGACTGACCATGACAATTTAGAGCAATTATAAAAAATAAAAACCTATGGTCTACTATGAAAAAATGGCTTTTTCTCAATATCGCCCAATTCCTTTCTCTCTTTTATTTCCCCACATGGCCTCTCCAGTTCTAGGTAAGTATGGTCATCACCCTGCATAAACTGTCAATTCCTGCAGCTCTACTTTGGCTTATATGAGCAGTTCCCAAAGAGAATACCTCACAACATTAGCTCTGCAGGATATCAAAAGGTATTAGCTGGGAAAAGAGGGTAGGGGCAACAGTCAAAAAGTTCTAAATATCTGGGATTACAAGGGTTTCTTTGCTACAGAACTTCTCAGAAGCTTGAATACGCTAGCATGCCTTGAGAAGGGTAGAGGGTGCATATCTAATAGGCAGCATTTTCCAAAAGTATCTGACCACTAAAAGCCCTTTTTCCACAAAGCATGTCCTACCAGCAGTGTTTCTGAAACAACTTGAGAAATGTTGTCTTATGCTATTTCTTATACCTTCATTAAAAGTTCTCTTAAGGCTCTGCCAAGAACTTGAGTCTGAACTCAAACATTACATGCTGAAAGGCTTTCCCAGTAAACTCTATTCATTTTAGAAACATTCATTTAGCACCATCTACATAACAGGCCCTGAAAACACAAAAGTGGGTAAGTCACAACCCTTGCCCTGAAGGCATTCATTCACTACTTGGTCCTTGGTTTCTCAAAGTGGTCATGGAAATGTGTATCAGAATTAACTAATGTACTCATAAAAAAAAAAAAAAGCAGATTCTGAGGCTCAACCCCAAATCTACTGAATCAAGCTTTCTGAGGGATCTAATTTTTCATATCCAAGAGATTCCAATGTATATTAAAATTTGAGAAAAACTTAGCTTACTAGTAAATTCTCTCAGGTAGACCAATAATGAACACAAATAAAGCAACTTCTTAAATCGCGTGAAGGCTGTTACATACGAAATGCTTTGGGAAACAAAGGAGAGAACGATGAAGTCTGCCTGAGGATGGGACCATATGAGCTGTGCAGTGGAGGATGGGAAGGATTTCACCAGCTAGAAAAGGAAAAGAGGACTGTGAGAAGAAAAGCACAGAGTATGTTTGGAACAGAACAGCTGGGTGTAGTTGAGAATCTGGGTGATGGCGAAGCCTGTTTAAATCTAGTGAGGAGGTGACAGAGGACCGGTGGAAGCGCGGCTGGCAAGGTTAGATGGAACCAGATCAGGAAGGGCCTTTAAGACTCCAGCGAGAAAACAATGTCCACCTCACTCAGATGCCTCCTCTGCTGAGGTCCTTCAGTATCTATGGAGTCAATTTACACTGTATATGTTTCAACTATTTGATACCTACATAGAACTCAGTCAAGAACCAGACAATAAGCAAAAGTTATCTGTTTATAGGCAAAACAAAATCTATACACTAAAACTTCTAAAATGAAGAGAACCTCTCCTGGTCCATACTTTAAAGCCATTCAGTTTTATTTTAAATATAACTCTAATTTACCTAGTTTCTAAATACACTTGATATAAAAAGTGACAGCTAACAAGGGGGGGTCCAATATATAGAATATGACAAACAGATTAAGAATTCCAAGTGTGTGGCAGTTTGGGTCCATTCAGGGTAAAGTTGTCTAGTTCTTTGTACTCAAGAAATTGAAGGATTTATGAGTTAAAATTCAGTAAATGATATTTACAATAACTATCCTGAGTCACCAAGAAAAGGTTAATTATACTTAGTATACTTTAAGGAAAGAGGGATACACACAAAAGTATCCAAGACGATTCTCATCAAAAAAAGCCCTCATGCTTAAAAAGGCAACCTAAACTATTCAGGACTCATTTTTTAAGACATAATAAAAGATTCTGTAAGTTATTAAACATTTCAAAATGTTTTATACATGAAAGTAATTTTATATACATTATCTCATGTAATCATCTTATTTGCTCCCTTTTTCTCCTGGTCATTTCCCAGAGTTCAATTCTTTGCCCTTTTCCTTTTTTCAATCTACATACTATGGTTTCTTCAACCCTATATGCAGATGGCTCCCAAATCTGTATTTGCGCACACCCCCCCTCCTATTGAGCATCTCAACCTAGAGTTTTCACGGATACACGTCCCTTCCCTTATATTCCTTCTTTCAGGCAAGAGCGTCACTATCCATTCAAGCTCCAAAGCTAGAATCATGTGTCTATATGTGAGTCAGTACCAGGTGAGCTACAAAAAAACCCCACATGGCTAAATATCAGCCAAATCAGGACCTGAGCCTCCTAATGTAGAAAGGCAGAAACGGAAGGTCAGCGGCCACCCCCATTCATCCTCCTTGCCACACCTGGCATCATCCACTATAACCTCCTATCCCAACACTGAACCAAGCAGCTGAGTTGCTGCTCCTCACAATGCTGCCATCCACTCTAGAGCCGACCTATCACAGACAATGGGCCTCCCCCAAGCCATGACTAACCTGTGATGCCCCTTCACCCATGCCAGAATCACATCCATTAACACCTCACATTCCTATTTCCCCAGTCACTATCAAGGACATAAGCTTCTCCCATATTTCATCTTCACTCTCATAACTAGTGCTTCCTTCCCCCCCATAATACAATTGCTCACTCCTATTCTCGTTCCAAGCCTTTGCAATGTGCTGTCTGGAACTCCCAAAGCCCCCCTATAACCCTCTCAAGAGGGAGCTGCTCCTCTTCCCATACCTAATCAAGATCAGAATGTTGACTTGGCACTCTCTTTGATGCCCACTACTACTTCCCAGCTGTTCCTCCTCTGCTCCTTCATAAAAACTCTTGTTCTGTTGAGGCTCAAGGTAATTGGCTGTACCATCTTATACTCATCTATATGATAATCATCCGCCTCTACTCACATTCATGATGTAAACTGAAGACTTCAGTGCCTAACTTAAAAGCCTTCCTCCCTGCTAGAGAGGAACATTCAGTGTATGTTCAACACTCAAAGGGAAGGACCCATCCCTCACCCTGATGCCTCCGTTCAGTCACTTTCTACTTGAGTGGCTGGCCATACACTGGACCTTGTCTGTGTCCAAAACTGCTCCACCTCTGAAATAATTAATTCTGACATACCACTCTGACTACAATATCCTCTCCTCCCAGTTACACCCTCCCTGGATTACTCCCATCATACCTGTTATTCCACCACACTGAAATCTCCAGACCACTTTCTCCCTTTCCATCAGCCACTCCCCAGCCCCTCTTCTTCATATCCCAACCTATTCGGCTTAGAATCCATGGTTTCTCATTTTAACTACTACATCCCAATACCCTAAATTCTCTTGTCCCTTTTCCTTTTGTTGTATCTGCTCAGTAAATACCAATCTCAGATACATCCAGTTCTGTCTCCTCTATGCCTGCACCATGACTGATGAACAACACAGAATAAAACTATAAAACAGAATATTATTAAGGCTATTGAATTCATGGTTATCATCAAATGGGCAGCAATCTTATTGTTTCCCTAGTGACCTTACTCGCCCATTCTCTACAGTTGTTTCAAATTTTCTCCCTCTCAAGTCCCTGAGCTCACCTACCACCAACGCCCATTCTCTACAGTTGTTTCAAATTTTCTCCCTCTCAAGTCCCTGAGCTCACCTACCACCAACACTCAATGTAAGACCTTGCCTTCTGTTTCAGATGAGAACTCCCTCAACTTCCTGCCACTAAACCCACTTACATCTACAATCACCACTTTCCCTCGTCTCCTGCCTCCCCACTCTTAAATTCCTCCCCCTGTCGTCTGGATCCCTCTTCAGGGGCATTATATTATCACTCACCCCTCCCCTCTCTAACGGTTTCCTCTATCAAGACTTAAACATGTTCATGTCTCTCCAGTCTCAAACACACACACACAACACACACATTCACTGAACCAGAAGTCCTTCTCTAGCTATTCTTTTGAACCTCTCTTCTCCCTTGCACTGCTGAACTACTTTAAAGAACTGCCAACACTGTCTCCATTTCTTAACCTCCACCTACTCCTAGACAACCCCAAACTGGCTTCTGCCTCACTAAAACTTCTCTAGAAAAGGTAACCAATCTCTGTCACTAAATCTAATGTTCATTTTAAGTCCTATCTTGTTTGATCCCTCGGCAGCAATCAAAACTGTTGACATCTTCCTTCTTCAACTCTATCTTGGTGTCAGGATACTGCATTTTTCACTCTCATCCAATTCTCTGACAATTCCTCCACCAGCTCCTTTGCCAATTCCTTCTCTTACTCAATGTTAACCTTCAACATTACATGTCTTCAGGGCTCTGTTTAGTCTTCTCACCTCACTCTCAAATCTCTCCTGTGAAGTATCATCCGTTTCTCTAGATTCAAAAACCAGCTTTAAGCTTATGACTCTCAAATCTAGATGTCTAGCCCAGAGGCCTCTCTTGAATTCCAAAATCATATATCCAAATGCCTATTTAACATCACCAAACACGTCTTACAGTTACTTCAAACCCAATGGGTTCAAAACCAAACTCCTCTTCTTCCTCCACAAACATGTTTCTTCTCTGAGTTTCTTACCTCAGGAAATGGGGTCCCATCATCCATCCAGTTGCTCAAGCTGGAAACCTGGGTGTCATCTCTGAAACCCTCTCTCTTTCATTCCCCACAGCATCATGACCAGGTGTGATGATTCCACCTTCTAAAGAACAATTTAGTCCCCTTCTCTACATTCCCACTGCCACCACTCTATCTCCCTACTCTAATTCATGCCAACAGTTATCTTTCTAAAACATATATTTCTGCTTAAACCACTTCTCTGCTAAAAAGTCTTCAGTAGCTCCCTATCGACTGTAGCATAAAATCCAAACTCCTTATAATAATCATAACTACAACTATCATTTGTTAAGTGCTTATCAAGTGGTAAATGCCTAAAGTTTTAATCTTTAACTACCTGAAAGATCAACATAGTTGCTTCTTCTGAGATAAAGAAAAGGAGACATAAGGAGCATAAGAATCTGATCTTACCACAACGGTATTGAGTGGCACAGCCAGGTTTTGAACTCAGGTCTTTTTCCAAAGTCCATATTCTCAATTACCAAACCAAACTGCCATTCAATCTCTTTCACAAGGTGACCCCATTTTACTTTTACAGCCTCACGTCCAGTCACTCCACTCCTTCTCACGCTCCGCATTCAAGCCTCCTTATAAGCCATTTTTTCAAATATACCTCTTATTCTTCCAGTTCTAATCTTTTATATCTGCTCTTCCCTCTTCCTGGAATGCTCTTCACCCCTTCTTTGTCCAACAGGCAAATTCCTACTAGTTTTTCAAGGCCTGGCTCAAGGATACCATCTTTCAAAAGCCTATTCTAATAGCCTTGGGCAGAATTAGCTATTCTCTTCTGAGTTCCCAAAGCATTTTATGCAATACCTGTACTATAGCACTTGACTAGCATATAATACATTTGTCCACAAAGTTCTAACACTAGTGTGAGCAACTCAGGAACAGAGATTACATCTTAGATTTCAACGTATTCCCAGTGCCTAGTACAGAATCTACCATAATTGTTAAATAAAGTAATTAATCAAGTATTCTGGAAGACTACGCAACTGCTGGATGTTACTAAAATGATAAAAATAAGGTTCAGAGAGATTAAGTGAGTTTCTATAGGGCACATAATAGATAGCATGATAGAGGGTGAACAAGAGGTCTGGTGACTATGACTCCAGGGTTCCTTCCACAGCCAGGGCCTTGAATATTCCATTTTAGACAATATTTTACAATAATCATGTGCTTTTGAGTACACTGGAACTGTTGTCACAATCTTCATTCAGATATGCTTTGTCTTTCACACTAGGATGTAAGGACTCTAATTTTATCCCATTTGTATTCTTCTAGAGTGCCTAGTATAATGCCCAGTATATGTCATTCAGTAAAAGTTTGATACTAAAATCAATTTATTTGAAGGTAAAAGTCATCTACAGAAGAGTTATGTCAGCACTATTAATTTAAAATAAACTCTAACATTTTCAAACAAGTTTATTCTGACCTATATCCAACTGCTAACCAATATAACCTCCTAAATCCACTAAAAAACAACCCCAGCGCAGGACTCAAGGCAGAAGATTCAACTAACATTTAAGTGCACAACATAAGGTCAAGCACAGCGGGCATTTTCAAACACACTATCTCAGCAGGAGATGTAGGACCCAGAACTCAGCTGTAAAGGACGTACATATGACACTAACATCTGTAAATCAGCCTCAGCTAGTCCAGATGGAATTTATTTATAAAGTGTAAGGGAAAAATCCATTATAATCCTGCATTGTTCACTATATATTTTACAGCTAAAATTGAAGAGATGTATCATAGAATATTCCCTCCCAATCTCACTTTCTATAACAATCAAATATTAAACAGTTGTACTAAAATTAATAATCTTTAAATTAATTATACAATATTTTCATCTTAAACAATAATCTTTATTAGAGGGAAAAAGACCAATTAGTAATTATAAATTACAGAATATTTAACAATAAAAATACATAAGATAAAATAATAGAAAACTACAACAAAAAAGTTCATTAAGCACTATAAACTAACAGCAAGCAAGATACTGGCAAATATTTGATTCCACAACTCTAAAGAAGAGATTATCTAAGATTTGCTAAAATGGGCATGTTAAGCTTATAAATGATTAATAATAGCAGCAGTATCCTTTTCTTATGAAGATAAATATGTCTTCTGACATATTTATGCCTATCATAGGCACCCGGGAAAGTGTTCTTAAAAGATAAGATAGGAATAAAAAAGGGAAAAAGAAATACAGGCCAAAAATATCTAAATGAAAAATGAGACAAAGGCAGTTTCCTAATCATAATTAAAGTGTTCAATTAACCAAAAAACTTCTAAAATCTTAGTTGTATCCAATTTGTAAAGACAAATTACACTGCAGAGCCCTACCCTTGTACAATTTTTTTCATCTCTTTAAAAAATAAAATCCAGGGGCCAGCCTGGTGGTACAGCGGTTAAGTGCGCGCGCTTCACTTCAGCAGCCCGGGGTTCGCAGGTTCAGATCCCAGGCGTGCACCGACATACCGCTTGTCAAACCATGCTGTGGCGGCGTCCCATATAAAGTAGAGGAAGATGGGCACAGATGTTAGCCCAGGGCCAATCTTCCTCAGCAAAAAACAGGAGGATTGGCATTGGATGTTAGCTCAGGGCTGATCTTCCTCACCAAAAAAAAAAAAAAAAAAAGAATCCAGCTGGGAAAGGAAAAATTATTAAAGTTGTTTCTATTCTATTTTTAAATAGTTTTACAAAAAAAAGTCATAAAAACTTATTTTCTTTTTGAAGCTAGATCCAACTGATGAACCAGATGTCTCTGAAAGTAACCAAAAGAAAACTTGAAAAATTCTATTTGGATTTCTCTAAAACACTAGTAGAGACTTTCTTCTGTTTTATAGCATTGGGTGCAAGCATAGCCTAAAGGCGAGGAGGAAAACTAAAACTCTGTCCCGTCCTTATAGACGGTCTCCTTTCTAACTGAAAAGGCCAGCAACCGGCAGAAGTCGAATGTGAATATCCACTTATCCCTGCACTGCCCAGCACAGCACATGGCAGAAGATGAATGCCTTAACTGAATGGCTGAACAATTTGGGTACATATGATTATATTTTATTATTATAATATATACACAGACGCATACACACATATTTGTATGTATGTGTACATATAAATACATTATTAATTTATCCATCATTTTCACTTTAAGCTCTCTAAGTAGAACTTTCAAAAAAACAGAAAAACATATAGCCACCTACCTTAGATTTGTTTTAATATATTTTTTCCTGCCACATTTGCTCATTATTAAGACATTCGTAATCAATGCTTTTCACTCCTTCCTCGTTTTCTTCTTTATTTATCCTGCAGTAAAATTATCACATTGAATTGGGAGATCATAATATTTTATTTAAAAAAAATTAAAATCTCTCAACACTACACCAGAATAATACTCTAATTTCCATAAAACTGAAAAAACAGAACAGAAAGCCGAAATCAATTCCATATTTTTTCAACCTTACTTCTATTCGATTTTCTTATCCTCTAAAGAAAAAATTCAAAACACTTAAATCATGCTGTTTCTCAGATTATTTTCTATTAAAGGGAATGCAGTGGTGTCTAAAGCATTTAATACACATCACATATAGCTCGTAAGTATCAGTTCTATTTTAAAATGATAATCACTTAATAAACTGAATGAATTTATTATTTTCTTAAATTTCACTCCACTACAACAAATCTGTCAACTGTTTTTCATTTACCTTAAATTCAAAATTGGGTTTTGTCAAAGAATTTTAACTCCAAACAAAATAGCAGTTCATTTGAAATCTCCTTCCGATAGCCTTCAATCCATTAAAAAAGCTGTTTTCGACACTCTAGCAATTAAACCCCATTTTTTTTACTAATATCTTAAAGACATGCATTTGACATGCTGAATGAAGTAAAATTGGCAAAGAAAAAGACCAAAGGGTATGTGGGGGCCCTTACTCTATTTTAGAGTTCGAAAGGCCCATGCACATCACTAAGTACCTTCTAGGCATCTATGCCAGCAATGGTGGAGTTTTAGCCACAGACATGCTGCTTTCAGGGTTCCCTTCTAAATGGTCCCCTCTAAAACGGTGTCACACCATCCTAGTCAATTTTGAAACTGAGTCCGCAGGCAGGTTTGCCACATCACTAAGGGCACTAAGGCAATGGTTATTGCTGCTACCACCTGCCCCACCCCCCAGCATAGGGACAGCAGGAGATGGTAGGGCATTTGAACCAGGCTGTTGACATGAACAAAAAGCAAGGATGGTGCCACTCCTTCAGATTAAACCTTATTCTGTGTTAAATTATGCTGACATTTTACATGGCAACATCTTATCTTCCATAAATATTGTGTAACCAAGAGGGCAAGGACCATTTACTTATTATACAATGATCGGCACCCATGATACACCAGGCCCTTGCGCTAGGCACCAGAGACACAGATAATAAAATGTCCCTGCTCTCCAGGAGCTTGCAGTCTAATGAGGTAGGCAGAGGTTTAAACAAAGAATAATGATATTATTTGAATAATAATGATGGTTATGGCACCAAATAACAGAAGAGAAATAATGTTAATTTCTATATTTCTCTTGGAAACATCATTTCCTTTAGTTTAATCTTTGAATAAGTAATACCTCTTATGGTTCAGGATTCAAAAAGTAGAAAAGGCATTCAGTGAAGTCCAGGAACAGGCACCCATTTCCTCTTCCCAAAGACAACCAGCATTGAAGAAAGTACCAGCTTCCTCCACCACAGCCACAGGATGAAGAGAAAATGACTAGCCTCGTACCAGAATAATGACCATCAGATAAACTTGATCCCGACTGAGCCCTATCAGAGAATTATTTCATTCCGATTATTCTCTAAGAAGTCACCACTGATTGGCTGCTTGCCAAATCTGAAAGGATGCTTTTAGTTCCTATCTTCCTTAACATCCCTACAGCATTTCCTACTCTCCAAATTTTGTCTTCCTTGAACCCTTTGTGACACATGTTCATGCTTTTCTTCCAAATTATCCAGGCCTTTGTTCTCAGTCTTCTTTGGTGCACTCTTTAAAGGCTGGTATTCCCAGGTTTCCAGTCACAACAATCTCCTCCACACATTCTCCCCAGGTGACTTTATCTTCTCTTGACGAGTCTCAAATCTCATGTCCAGCCTACACCCCTCTCTCCTGAGCTCTACCCTGTATGTATCTGCCTATTAGATGTATCTTAATGGTTTGCTCACAGAGCCTCAAGCCAAAATGTTCAAAACTAACCTCAGCTCCCTCACTCTGCATCTCCCCTCCTGCTGTGCTCTTGTTTCAGTGACGCCATCACCAGTGGCTCAGCCCCCCACCTGGGAGTCCTCCTTTCCTTTCATTCCCCACTTTCCTCGTCCTCCACTCCCAAGTAGTAGGACAGCAGTGTATGGTATAAAAGCACTGGCCCTGGAGGCTGACCAGGGTGCTAACTTGAGTTCTACCACTTCTTAGCTGTGTGATCTCAGAAAATTATTTAATTTCTCCAAGCATCCTTTCCTAGCTGTCAAATGACACCAATCTTGTTGTGAGAAGGAAACGTGATAATAAATGCAAAACGTCTAATTGGCTTGAAATATAGGCAAGGACCACTAGCTTCCTCAGCCTCAATAATTTTATCTCCTAAATTCTCTTGACTCTGCTCCATTCTCTCCATCCTCATTGCCACTGCTTTAGTTCTGAAACTGATAATTTCTTGACATGATTAAAGTGATAACAGACTCCCTATAATTACTTCACCTCACTCAAACCTCATCTCAATCCCTCGTAATCTACTCCACTAGACCACAACACTCTATTCAAAATGCAAATCCAAACATGCTATCTCCTCATTCAAAATCCTCCAATGGTTCCCTCCTGCCTAAGAATAAATATCCAAAGTTCTCAGCATTTTAATTTGAGGTACTTGGCAGAGGCTTAATCAAGTCTATTGTAAAAACATTCGGATTTAAGGTATGCCATTCCTTTCTATTACACCAATTTTCTAGGTTCAAAATTACCTTGTGTGGATTTGCAGGAGACCCCGTTTTACCACAGGATAAACTATGCATACTTTGAAAACCTCAACTGCTTTTTATGCTATTGACCTCATCCCGAATCTGGTTTTAATGTCCTAGAACGTGCTCTTAATAGGTAGACTAGGGCTGCATCTAGCATCCCCCACCAGCACATACACAAACACTGGAAGGGTTAAGAGCTCAAATGTCCTAATATGTTCTCATGACAGGCTTAATACAATATATAAATATTCTATTTAACCTAAAACATACCCCTTGAATTCATCATCATGTTTCATAATAGTCTGAGGTTATAATTTTTAAGTTGATCTCCTTATACCTAAAATCATAAAGGACACTGATGTCATGTCCTGTATACTATCAATTTTCTACAAAAATAATGTTCAAGTCCTGTCTGCCAAGGAAGCCTTATCTTTTAGAGTAGAAAGGTATATTTTAGGCTAGTTATTAAGGGCAAATAGCTTATACTAAGACAGAAAAATGAGTTCAACAATTCTTTTGCCTAGATGTGGATTTCTGTGCTGTTAAGTGGAGGAAAGCCATTTCTCATAGTGATAAAGCTTTCTATCATATATTAGGTCTGATGATAAAAATAACATTCAGCATTCACCCTACTCTTCACCAGAGTGTTGTTCTATTCACCTTCTGGAATAACAATTTCCATTAATTTCATTGCTATCAAGTATCCCTTAACGAACAGCTCTCTACACAGATATTTAAAATATACTGATGAAAGACATCATTATATTTACACTTACAAAATTTTGAACATATACTCTGCTGCGATTAATAACATTAATATCTTAATTTAACTAGCTTTAAAAACTAGGTTTATTTAAGAATCAAACTTCTGGGCTGGCCCATAGCTTAGCGGTTAAGTGCGCGCTCTCCGCTACTGGCAGCCCGGGTTCGGATCCCGGGCACGCACCGACCCACCTCTTCTCTGGCCATGCTGAGGCCGCATCCCACATACAGCAACTAGAAGGATGTGCTACTATGACATACAACTATCTACTGGGGCTTTGGAGAAAAAAAAAAAAAAAAGGAGGAGGATTGGCAACATACGTTAGCTCAGAGCCGGTCTTCCTCAGCAAAAAGAGGAGGATTAGCACGGATGTTAGCTCAGGGCTGATCTTCCTCACAAAAAAAAAAAAAAAAAAAAAGAATCAAACTTCTTGGGCAACTTTACTAGAATATAAAAGCTTACCTAACCAATTTGCACCTCACCAACCTTCTGATTAACCAATGTTCTCCATTCCTTCTGTAAATTAGCTATAGTTTAGCGAATGCCTATGACAGTTATTTTCCAGTGTGCCCAAGCGCTTCTGTTCCTACCAGCTGACTATATGCTTACCAAGAGTTAGTCATATTTATCATCAAACATGATTATGCCAGCCACACTTATTATCACAATTTTGGAATTCTGTTAAATAGCATGTTAGATAAAATTATTAAATAGATAAAATGATTTAAAAAGAGAGCTGTTCCTATGAAAACTAAGTTGAATGCTTTGGAAAGACAAAAAACACAGGTGGCTTTTAAAAAAATCCTGCTTTTGGACTAGATATTACAGTGGGAGAGAACTCTAAAATATTGGGGAAATATTACAAAAATGTAGAGTTCTTTATAAAGATACTTCCAAAACAATGTAAGTTCTTGCTCCACTTTCAAAAACACAAAAATAGACATAGTAAATTATGAATTGAGATAGTTTTTGCAAGAAAGGCAAAAAACAAAACAAAACAAACCCCAAAACATTGCAGTTAGTATAGTCAAAATAAAAGGAATGTGGAATAAAAGGCAGTACATCTCTTATGGAAGAAGGAAGAGAAAGAGAACATAGAAAAGTACAATCTGTTTCTTTGGTTCTGGGATGAAGCAAGGTCTTAGTTCTTTGGGAAAGCAGGAGATCTTCATAGCTTAACTGTGATTTAAGGAGGAACAGCAAGTAAGGTATGAAAGATAACAGAAGAATATGAAGCTTATGTTGTAAAGCTGGTCCTTCTCAACCAATTCAATTAAAAAGCTGGGAGAAGGCAGGGCTAGCTAGAAGCGAGACGTAATTGCAAACAGCCATATACCTGAAGTTGACAAGGATAAGCCTATGGTTATTATGCATTTTAGGTGAAGGAGATGAGGAAAAACAAAGTGAGATAGTAGTAAGAGGAAATTATACCACTGTTAAAGTTTTGTAATCTTTGGGAAGGAAAGTTAGGATAACTTTCAAATAAAAATCTTGACACTTGTGTAAAAACAGAAGTAGCCAGGAGCAGTGCTTGTAAATAACTGTTTGAAACACTTGGAAATAATGTCTTTAATATTTTGAACGTGAATCATATAGAAAATCAGGCGGCTTTCTAATATAGATTTAAGGCCACTCCAATTTAATTGCTTCAGGTACCTGCTATTATTTAAGAAATCTTAACTCTTTACTAAAATCACCAAAGGATTAACTATTCAAGCATCTCTTTTTCAATTCACTCTCCACCTGGTGCCTGCTTTTGGCTATTTCACAGTCGATGAACAGCAGAATCAGCTGCTTAGGAGGAAATGAAAAATGAAATTCAAATAATCATGGCCTATCCCCACCTCTCCAAGCACTCCCCCTCCCCCCCATACACACCATCTCACAAAGGGAAACAAAATTTAAAATCTTTTGGGGGAGTTATGTGCTTGACTAGAATCATTGTAGAGTTTTTCTTTTCAATAATATGCTTCATTGCTGCACTTTAAGTGCATTTCAAAACACTTCTCTACACATGAAGGACAGCTGCATTGACCATAACTAGGAAATCTGGGAAAGAATAGATAAGACACTCAAATTAGCTCAAGTTCAGAGAAATGAATTTCAACATTATTATACTTATCTACATTGGTCCTATCTTGTGTATATGAACAAAACTGGCATCTTTCCAAGCGCAGAAACATACCCAAATAAGTTCAATTTAACTCCATCAATTTTAAGAGGAGCAAAAGAATCCCAAGTGTCCATATACAGTAACACAGGTCTTTATGCATGGTATCGTTGCCCCAATTCCAGAGCCGGAAGCTTTCATCATAATCAATGCTAGACTATGAACTCCAGTTTAAAACATTTCTAAGCAAAAAAATCATTTTTGTGCTATCAATGAAAAAAATTAAGGCTGTTTGAGATTATGAACAAAACTGTATGACATTTGACATTGAGTTAAGATGGTCTAATTTTAAGTCGGTTGTGTTATAAAAACAAATTTCACTAAGATAACGTTGAAGAAACTGAGTTTATTTTGTGAAATTCTTAAAGTAAAATATTAGAATCACATGAGTCCCAATGTTAAAATTCCACAGGATTTTACTTTGACATTTAATTGGTCTAGCTGTATCACTGTTCAGAAAATATGCATGAAGATGCTTCCCACTTTGGGAGAACCAGGAGGCTTCAAAAGAGCCTCACAGATGAGTTGCTAGTTAGGTTTTCTGAGATGCTGGCAGCCTTCCTCACAGTGGGACAGTTATTTAAAACAGTTTTTAAGCAAAATTCCCGTATAACCTCCTAGCTATGCTTTTCCTCAAAATTGTTTCACATACACCTTACCAGTAATTTCCTCTAACACTCCTGGGAAGGCAGTCAAGAGATGTGCAAAATATGTTATCTTTTTAAACTTTGCTATAACTGAATTATACCAATAAGACTCAAGGTGTCTTCATGAGTGATATCAAGATAAATTCCCACTAATGTTATCCTTGGGTTTTCTTCTTATTCTCTACTGGATATCCTAGAGCATCAGAAAAAGAAAACCCAGGAGTGAAAGCATCTACTCTTAAGAACAGCACACTCTTTATTGTGCATTTCCCATGGTAAAAAGTATTTTAAATACCTTATGTATTATTTAAAAGGAAATTAACAAAATGATTTTAAATCTTTATTTCTACCTATGTGTAACAGATGAGCAACACTTTCCCTGAAATCTGTATTTTTATAACCTGTACTGATAATATTGAAATCGCACTCGATGTACGATAATAACTCTTCTCAAAGTTGACTTTTATATATGCAATCCATTAGTTCAATAAAGTAGAAATACCTAATAGAATTCAAAGACATTTCAGGCTTATTTCCTTAACAAACAAAGTTGACTGCACTTCAAAATATCAATGGTTCAACTGTTAAGTGTTTGCATAGTTCAGTTTTATTTTTAAAAGTGTATCTAAATGGAACAGGACATTTGAGCACTTTCCAATAGATTATCCACTTCAACAATAAACCCAGCTTACTTTTCTCGCCCAATACGTACTTGTAGAGAATATTAAGTTGGGGAAAGCAGTCAGGATCAGAAATATATGTCTACACTGGTGAAGATTCAGTCAGCATGTATATTAATAATCTGAAACTCTTCCCTACCTTTCATGAAATGGCCATAATTCGAAAAAAGATGTTATATTTTAATCATGCAATGACTGGCCTTAGCAGCAAACTGGGGTAGTCTAGGGAGTCTGGAGTTTCTTAAATTCATCAGCGGAAGCAAATTTCATTAACCTTCCGGGACAATACAAAAACAAAAAGACTAAAGAGCGCCTCTGTGTTTATAAATTCAATAAAAATTTATTCATACTCTTACAAAATATGCACACAAAACATCAGTGTAATGACCACCTCACACTCACCACGATTCCAGGTTGACCAGCAAGTCACTGGGAAAGCACGTGCTCACACTGATCTAGTTACAGATTCACCAGAAATGTTTGTGTAATGATCAACACATAATATAACAAAGTTTTAGGTGTTCAGCCATCCGGGATCAAAACCATTTAAATATCGTTTTAAAAGCTATGTTTGGGTCAATAAGTAGTTCCTTAAACATCAGTTTTAATAGTTAGCATTTACTGGCCAAAACACATTGTTTGCAATTTGCCTTCCTTCGGGAGAAAAAAAGTAACTTGAAGTTCAAAGATTTAAAGACGACTCCGACTTATGAAAGGAAAGCAGCTTGTTATCCAAAAAGAGGATCAAGACTAGAAGAAAAAGAAACGAATTACTGTAACCCAATACCATCTTGACACTGCACCCCCAGACTGATACTGACTTCAAGGAAGGCGGCTGCACCCCATCAGCCCGCCGAATTAACCAGACAGGGAGCCAACGTCGGACAGGGACGGAGGCCGCCGCCTGTCGCGGCTCCCCCGGCCGCAGCCCGACGTGCAGGCGCTCGGAGCCGCATCTCGGGCGGCGGCCGCGCACCACGGCTGCTGCCCGCTCTTCCGCGGAGGCCGGCGGGCCCGAGGCCGGAGGGCCGCGCTCTCCAGGGCCCTCCGGGCCCGTCTGCGCCGCCCTCACCGGGCCCGCCGCGTGCCGCCGCAGGGCCGCACCGCCCGCTCCCTCGCCGCGCCGGCACGGCCACGTCGGTTTGCCAGCCTACGCCGGCGCTGCCTACGCCGATAGCAGCCGGGCAGCGCTCGGCGGCGCCGGCTCTCAGAGCGCCTGGCCAGCTCGTGCCAGCGCAGAGGGCGGCGGGGCCGGGCGGGCGAGGGCCGGGTGGAGGGCGGGGGGCGCCCGACCCGCGCCGCCCCGCCACCCCGGCCCCGCTCCGCCTCCTGCGCCGCGTCGCCGGCTCCTCGGCCTCGGTCGGGCCGGCGCGCCACTTACCCGCCGCGATGCGGTTTACGTAGCCGACTCGTCACTGCTGACGGACGGAGGAGGTGGAGACGGCGCCCGGCCGCGCTCAGAGCCGCGCAGCCGCCCAGCCGCCCGGCGCCGGCGGCCGCACGTCGCCCCACGTCAGCTCTGATGCGGAGGCCCAGGCCTGCCCGCCGAGCCGGCACCAAAAGCCGCGCAGCTGCCGACCGAACCGCGTCCTCGCGCCCCGCCCTCTCCGGCCCCACTCGGCGACTGCTTCCCGGGGGACGCCCGGCGGAAAGATCCAAGCTCGAACTCCGCCCCCTGCCGGCCGCCCGCGGGAGTGCGGCGCTGACAATCCAACAATTAAATAGAACGGGGTGGGGGCAAATGAGGGGCAGGGGGCGGGGCCTAAGGGGGTGGGGAGGTGGGGCGGGGCCTAAGGGTGGAGAGGCGGGCCGGGCCAGGGGGCGGGGCCGGGTGGCATGCCTAGTCCGGGGCGGGGCCTAAGGGGCGGGCTGAAAGCCGGAAGCTGCCCCGCCGCGCGTGCGCCTGAAAGCCAGTTGGTTGCAAAGTAAGCAACGGGGGGGTGCTGTGGCCTCTCGCTCTCGAGGTTGCTTCTTTTCTAGGGTGCCGGCTAGGGCGTCCCCGTCCCCAACCCCAAGCCGCGGTCTGCGAGCCCCATGCGTCTCTTCCGGCCGGAGGCGCATCCTGCAGACCGGGGGATGCCGAGTGGGCCTCGGGAGCGGCCCCGCTCCCGCGCCCCTGCAGCAGCAGCGTCCGCATCCCGAGAGAGGCCTTTGGGCCCAGGGTCCCCCGCTGGACGCGAGCCCTCTGGAGGCCGATTGGCCGCCCTTGTTCCCAGCCTGCTGCCGCCTCCTCGGTGACCTTGTCTGTGCGTCAGTGTCGCGGGGAAACAGCGAGAGTCCCACTTGTAGATGTGACAGAGGAGAGGTAGGCTTTTGGTAACAAGCAGAACCCCTGCCTCTAAGAGAGCAGAGTTTAGTTTTTCATCCAGCTGGAAACCCCGGAGCCTTCCAGAGAGAGGATCGATTCTGGCCTGTAAAGCATCATCTGTTGTAAACTAGGAACCCATTTACGCGCGCTCAGAACATACTAAGTTGTAAAGCGGAGTACGCTGTCAAAAAGGCAGGGCTTTTAGCCTTAAAACAAGCCTCTTTATGTTCAGGAAAAACGGATTTCAGACAATGATCTACCACCCAACCGTATGGTACTCAGGAATGTGGCGCGCTGGAGACTGCTGTCGAGGACGCTACTTGAAAACTTGCTGAGAAAAGAGGATCAAAACATTTATCAAGGTAGTGCAGGTAGAGAAGGGAAGCTTGGTGAAATATTAGAATCCCAGCAGAGTGGGAGAAAATCTTAAAAGTCTTCAGTGCTCGGTTTTTGCCACCCCGAACTACTTGCAGCTGTAATGCGTACTAGCAGAGATAAGAGAATAAAACTCTGGTAAGCTCGCTTCCCGCTATAGACATAGGCAGAATTCTGAAGTTTCTCCTTCCAGTATAGTAGATAATGCCTGTCTCCACCACCTTATAAAAATTAATTTCTTAATGAGAAACATTAGCAAATTAATAAAATTTAAAAATTAAATCCTTTTTGTGTGTATAGTTAGACAAGGCTGGCACAGAATATTTATCCATAAGTAATCAATACAACTCATATAGCTCAGAAAAAGGGATCATTAGAAGGAAAGAAAAGAAAAAAGACCGGATTACTAACCCATGAAAACAATACCATCATTATGGGCAAGGTTGACCATGTGCTGGATGGATAGATTTTTAGTTACAAGTGATTTAGGGGAAATTGTGATCATTCTTCCCAAAACATTGTTCTCCACCTATTTGTTTGTTCCTAAATTTCTTTAACAAAGTATAGATTCTTTACATAGAATATACTAGACAAAGGCCTTAAAATGTGAGTATGAGTGGTAAATCAACATATACAAAGATGTAAATATCAAATCCTTGAGAGCAGGGGAAGAGTACCTGGGAGAGGGCAGGAGATAGCAGGAGAGGTAGGTTCCTATTGGTGTAAAACAACACAAATTTGTTATCTAGCAGTTCTGGAGGTCAAAAGTCCGATCCGTGTCTCACTGGGCTAAAATCAAGAGGTCGGCTCCAGGAAGAGTCCATTTCCTTGCTTTTTCCAGCTTCTAGAAGACACCCACATTCCTTGGCTCATGGCCCTTTTCCTCCATCTTCAAAGCCAGCAACAGCTGGTGGAGTCCATGTCTTTGATTCTCTCTCTTGCTTCCCTCTTCCACTTATAAGAACCCCTATGATTACATTGGGCCCACCCTGATAATCCAGGATAATCTTCCCATCTCAAAATCAGCTGATTAGCAGCCTTAATGCCAACTGCAACCTTCATTTCCCTTTGCCACGTAACCTAACATATTCACAGGTTCCAGGGATTAGAGTGTGGACATCTTTTGGGGGCTATTATTCTGCCTACCTGCAGTAACGCATTCCAAAGAGGTCTGAGCTCCTGAGACATGCCACCTGCCTCTCAGGGTCATACCTTGCAAGTACTTCAAGCATTTGATTAGAAATGCCAATAAGAGATTTTTCAGTTTCTCATCTTTACAACTACTGTTAAGATTATAGAACATTTTAAAATGGGATATTGGGTAAAGAAAAGCAGCATGGTTATAGAGTATTCTCATTTTGTATGATCAGCCACTGTAGTGGCCAAGTGTCTTCATAAATTGCAGTGAGTAAGACCTACTCTAAATCCAAGCTTTGTTCAAATCGAATTTTCATAGATCACTTCAAAGGGAATTGTATCCACAAGAATTGTCTCTATCACAGAATAAGAATTCATATCAGGCCAAAAGAGTCATAGCAGTGGCAATTGCTTGTTTTCAAAATATTATTTACTACGTTCCCTATACTACCCATATTTCACTGCTATGTGTATGTATTCTTAGTTATAAAGCTCAGAAAGCAGAGACCATGTCTTTTTTTCTCTTTTTCTCAGTATGTGTGTTAATATTGGAATACTACATCATTTGTCCCCCAATGTCCAGGAATACTGTGTTTTGGAGGAACAGGGCAAAAATAATACTTGGGGTGACATACACGTACTTGCACGCCCACCAAATCATGGCCTTGCTATCGCCTTGCTGTGAGCTGTAACAGAGGTTAAAAATCAGAGTCCAACCTGGGTTTGAATCTAGATATATTAGCTGTGGGCAAGTTTCACATCCTCTTTAGGAAGGCATAAGTTTTTCTGAATGGGAAGAATAATAGCACCTACTTCTTAGGGTTGTTACAAAGATTAAATAAAGTGTCTACCATAAGGTAAGTATTCAATAAAAAAGCCAGTCATTTTTATATTGGTCCAGTGTCTACATTTTTGGGTTCCTCACCTAGGCAATATTTAATTCTCTGTTGAGGAGGAAAGTAGAGGACCTGCTTTCCTGAGAAAATACAGGCTGTCAATCACACCCTTATCCTCCCTCTTCACCTCAAAATAGATCTTCATCTAGCCCTCCCTACAGAGCTGCCAACTCCAGGGTGCACATTACATTTTTTTGCCCATATGCGTGTTGTTCCATCTCTTGCCATTCTCTCACTATCAGACTTCTCAAGAAGAGAAGGCACTTGGTATATTCACCTCCTCACCACCCACTCATTTCTTATTTCCTGGCATTCTGATTTTTTCCCTCTTCCCCCCTCTTTCTGATTACAGAATCTGACCACTTTTTCTCATTCTTCATCCTCTTTGACCTCTTTTCCTCGTCTGATGTTACCAATTACTCCTACCTTTCTAATATTGTCTCCTCCCTGAGTTTCCATGAGACGACTCGCCTGGTCCCTCTCATCTATTTTGCTTCCCTAATGTAGATAGTTCTGAATTTTCTGCCCTTGGACATCTTCTACATTGTCTTCCTTAGTTATCTCATCATTCCCATTTCTTTTGGAAAGAAAATTCTAAAATTTATACCTAAGCTCCCAACTGCTTTCCCTATCACTGGATCATATTTCCAGCCACCTGATAGAAGTTTCCACTTGCATGGCCTGTGATCATTTCCAACTCAATGGATTCAAAACTGCATATATCATCTTCCCTCTCCATACTTGAACCTTGATTTTTTTGTTTCAACAATGTTTTGTTTTGTTTTTTTATAATTTTATTTATTTTTCCCCCAAAGCCCCAGTAGATAGTTGTATGTCATAGCTGCACATCCTTCTAGTTGCTGTATGTGGGACGCGGCCTCAGCATGGCCGGAGAAGCGGTGCGTCGGTGCGCGCCAGATCTGAACCCGGGCCGCCAGCAGCGGAGCGTGCGCACTTAACCGCTAAGCTATGGGGCCGGCCCCAGTTTCAACAATGTTAATGGCACTTTTCAGCTTCCAGTCATCGTGCCTCTAATCCTTGAAGTCATTTCGGTCATTCTTTACTCACACCATTGAGGATCCATTTAATAAATAATTTGAAGTGCCTGCTATGTTCTGGGTCCTATGCTAAATGGCAAGTCCTATTGCTTTTACCTATAGAGGTTTGCATCCATCCTTTCTTTCTCATTCCCACTATTAGTAGTCTGATTGGGGTCATCCTTGCCTCTAATATAGTTCATCATAAGTATTTCTGTCTGGTTCATTTTCCCCATGCATGGCTTTCATGATGTGATTTGTCTTCTTAAAAATCTAGAATGACTAAGAGGCACTGGGACTTAAGGGGTCAGAAGTGGAAAGGAGACTGAATTCCCTTTGATGGCCTCTTGAATTTTGTACTACATGTATGCATTGTGTATTAAAAACATAAAATTTTAATTAAAACAAAGAAAAAACTTCAGTGCGATCTTATCGGCTAAGAAAGTCCAAATATCTTAGCTTGGCGTAAAGCCCTTCATGCTCTGGGTCCAACTTAAGTCTACAGCCCTGTTCTGTGTTAGTCTCTTATTTTGTACCACACTGCTTCCCACACCTTGCTGCACCTCAGAATCATCTGAATAGCTGGTTGAAAAGACATGTTCCCAGGCCCTAGGCCCTACCCACTGACGTACTGAATCAGAATCTCCAAAGGAAGAGCCTGCAAATCTACCTTTCTTAAGATTTCCAGATCAGTCTAATGAACTGCAACATTATTACTCTGCAGCACGTTAGCCAAACCTTGCCACTTACTGTTCCATATAATTACCTTATTTTCCAATCTTTTTGGCCTTTATTCACTCCATTTTCTCACCAATTCTTTATATCTGCCTGTTGAAATCTTACCCATCCTTTAAGATCCAGCTTACATACCACCTCTTTACTGATCCTCTTTAGAAATAATCCTCTTCTTTGCTTGTAATTAACGATTATTGTCAGGGCTCTAAAGCCAGAATTCTGAGTTAAAATTCTGTTTTTGATTCTTTACTAGCTATGTAAATGTTGGGCAAGTTCCTGAACCTCTCTGTGCCTCAGTTTCCTCACCTGTGAAATGAGAATGATGTTAGTGCATGCCTCATAGGTTGTTGTGAGAACTAATTCATGTAAAGTATGTAGAACTTTGTGCCTGGCCCAAAATAAGCACTAAATAAATGTTAGCTGTAATTAATGCTTTATGATTTCCCCAAGTTCCTTCGTTGACTTGTGTGGAATCTGAGAGCTAGAAAGAGCCTTAAGACTCTAAATCAACTTTGTTTTATAAATTAGAAAGTGGATGCTGAGAGTTACAAGACTTGCTTTGGCTAGTAAATAGTAATATCAGGACTGGAATCCAGGATTGGTGACTTTTAATCCTACACTACTTCCACTGCACCACAAGATCCGGGAATTTTGCATTGTTCAAATGACTGTCCTCCTACTTTGTTTATTCTACTGATTTACCCCAGGAGAGAATTAGAAATGGATTCACTGTTAAGCATTTTACACAGGCCTTTTCTATTTAGGATTTGAGACTCTAACAGATATAATGTGCCCAATTTAAATAGTTGAGAATGATAAAACAAATCAGTGTACTATGTGCTTGATTTATGATGTCTCCAATTGCTGTTTGGCAGAAAATGTTTCATTCTACTAGAAAGTTAACAGTTCTAGGTTCCAACATAGGAAATATCCTTTTATATGTGGGGGTGTGTACTTCGTTTTCTGAGTTTGGTAAACTTAAACTTCCAAATCTAATGTGCTCTGAACTCAGCAGAATATGTAGAATTGTAGTTAAAGCATGGATATTATAATAAAAACTCAGGCCACTGACTTCTTTAAAACTATGTTCGCAGTCATTAAACTATGTCTAATTTTTTAAATCATAAAAATATAATGAAAATCTACTTTCCAATGTTTTTCTGCATGGTTTTAATTGACAACAAATTCAGTTGCCGGCCAGATTTACTGTTTCCGTACATAATTACATTGTAGCTATTGTCAGAGAAAACCATAAAGCTGGAAAACTAGGCAGCTAGGCTAAAATTGACCTCTGTTCAACCCTAGAAATTGCAGGATTTGATAGAAGTGATATAGAGACTTGGTTCTGTTCTCTGAATATTTTTTGGTAGAATAATGGTAGTAATTAGTGTTTCTTTTATTTTATATTTTAAGTATGTAGATGAGAGGCTGGCCAGTCCTCATGGTCTGGCAGTTAAGGTTCGGTGCTTTCACCTCCGGGGCCTGGGCTCCTCTCCCGGTCAGGGAGCCACACCACCCATTGAACCACAGTATTCATCTGTGGTTGTCACACTGTGGAGGCTGCTCCTTGCTGGGATGCTGAGAGCTATGCCACCAGGATTTCCAATACCAGCAGGGTCACCCATGTGGACAGGTTTGAGTGGAGCTTCCAGACTAGACAGACTAGGAAGAAGGACCTGGCCACCTCCTTCCCCAAAAAATTGGCCATGAAAACCCTCTGAATAGCAGCAGAGCATTGTCTGATATAGTGCCAGAAGGAGAGAGGATGGTGCAAAAAGACGGGGCAGGGTTCTGCTCTACTGTACAGAGAGTCGCTAGGAATCAGAATCGACTAGATAGCACAAACAACAAGGGTGAGATGCCAGAGGAATATCAGCATGCTAAAGATATCAATAATAATTCATAGAGCATAAGAACTGCTTTTTAAGTACTTTATTAATCATTTTAATTATTAAAAAGAAATTTGAAACTAGTCCCAGAATTAAATCCGATGACTATTATATAAGGCCCTTTAAAAGAATCGAGCCCCACTTTACAAGAGGATTAGAAGGTTACTGGATTAAAATAAAACAGGACCTCCTATGATGAGGGGGCTCGTTCTAGCAACTGGTCAGGGACTAAATTCTGAAGACTAAATTCCAGTACATTGAAATGGCAGCTGTCAAAACTCAGGTGTGCACACGATTGTCAGAAAAAGGAGAAATCAAGGTGAGCCAAATTGAAAATACATGTCAAGAGCTAGGTAAAAAGCATCAGGTTGGATTGACTCAGTTGGACTGAGTCAGATGGGCAATTGATGGGCAGCTGATCCATCAGACCAAAAAGAGGAAACGCAAGACTGTGAGACCGTTAACACAGGGGAGGGAGTCAGTGCTGTGAGGGGGTTGGGTGCTCTGGAATCTTAAATCAGGTTGTTGCAAAGGGAGTTAGGGGTGGAGAGAAGAGAACAGGAGGGAAAAGGTCAGAGGGTAGAAGGCTGTATATATACACACACATACACACAGAGTTGGCCCTCTCCATGGGTTCTGCATTTGTGGATTCAACCGACTGTAGATCAAAAGGCCTATTATGGTTGCATCTGTACTGAATATATACAGACTTTTTTTTCTTGTCCTTATTCCCTAAACAATACAGTATAACAACTATTTACATAGTATTTACATTTTATTAGGTATTATAAGTAATCTAGAGATGATGTGAAGTATACGGGAGGATGTGTGTAGGTTATAAGCAAATACTATACCATTTCATATAAGGGACTTGAGCATCCCCGGATTTTGGTATCTGGGGGCTTCCTAGAACCAATCCCTGGCAGATATCAAGGTGGATGACTGTATATATATGTATATATACAACCAGCCCCCGTCAAGCCCTTAAGAACTAGAGCAAGGGAGAAGCCAGTCATGAGGAAAAGAGAGAGATTGTCATTATCAATATATTGCATATTGGAAAAGGGCTCTGTGCCATGTTTTTGCTCTGTGATTTTAGCCTCTCTCTCAGCCTACTTTTCTTTAGCTGTAGAAGAGGGATCATAATACTGACTCCATAAGGTATTTGTGAAGAATAAATTAACTAATAATTAATGTAAAGTCTTTAGTACAGTGTGTAACATGGTAAATGTGCAATAAATATTAACTATCATATTACTTTATATAGACAGTTTATATCATATTCAGAATATAGTAGAAGAGGTAGTAGAAACATTTAGAAATCGCCTGGTAAAGTTTAACTCCCTAGGACATGTACTTGTTACATTTTGAATTTACAACATGTGAAAATCCTATCCATAAGAAGAGCCAGTTGTACACTGCCAAATCTAACCGCCCTTTAGTCTGACAAAGATTCTCATCTTGACCAAACTCTAGCCAGGCTCCTCTGAGCCCTTTTCTCACCTTGACCTATAAAGACTTGAACAAAACACAAACATAGTTTCTAAGAGCTCAAGGCCACATCCCTAGGATGACCCTAGCCTCCCTTAAAGTGCCTGCCTGAGAAAGCTCAAAGCTGACAAAAGAATTTACAGCTTGTTCCAGCTACCACCTAAAGATAGGGCCTGTCTCCCAATCCCTGCGGGAGGGTAGGAGCTTCAATAAGCACCAGTTAACAAACCCAATGGGTTCACATGGCCCAATGCTACGTTGTGGCTTTTTGTAATTGATTACTTCCCTGACTCTGCTGAGCCCCATTCACCCATTCCCTATTCTTTAAAACGCCCAAGCACCTCTCTGTAAATTGAAGTTGAGTTCAGTTCATGCTGGACTCTTTTCTCTATTGCAGTGGTATATACAGTAGTCCTCCCTTATCCACAGTTTCAGTTACCCTAGGTCAACCATGGTCTGAAAATATTAAATGGAAAATTCCAGAAATAAACAATTCATGTTTTAAATTGCATGCCATTCTGAGTCAGGTGATGAGATCTCGTGCCATCCCACTCCATCCCACCCAGGACGTGAATCATCTCTTTATCCAGCATATTCATGCTGTATATACTACTGGCCCATTAGTCACTTAGTAGCCGTCTGGGTTATCAGACCAACTGTCGTGGTATCCCAGTGCTTGTGTTCATGTAACCCTTATTTTACTTAATAATGGCCCCAAAGTGCAAGAATAGTGATGGTGGCAATTTGGCTATGCCAAAAAGAAGCCACAAAGTGGGTGAAAAGTGGGTCAACATAGTACGGAAAGGAAAAAAATTGTATGCTAAAATCTACGGTAACTTTTATGACAGTATATTGTTACAATTGTTCTATTTTATTATTAGTTATTGTTGTTAATCTCTTACTGTGCCTAATTTATAAATTAAACTTTATCATAGGTATGTATGTATAGGAAAAAACATGTATTGGTTCGGTACTATTCATGGTTTCAGGCATCCACTGGGGGTCTTGGAACGTATTCCTGCAGATAAGGGGAGACTACTATATTTGGTTAAATTCTGTCCTTACCACTTTCACTAGTGTCCAGCTTTTTTTATCTATGACAAGTCACAGGAAGCCATCAAATATCTCTGACTGACCTCACCACCTATGACAGGCTGGCAAACAGTCTGATCCCCCGTTTCTTCTATTACTTTCTTCATTGGAGAGATTTTTTGGTACCTGCCACACTCCCCTTCTTCGGCCTTGGAGTGCTCCCATTACAGTTAGGTCCACTGCAGGCTGCAATGCTCTCCCTCCCTCATGCAGGATGCTGTGCCTTCCTCTGACACATCCGCACCTGTGCCCACACTGCATCCTCACACCCTTCACCCTTTAGTTTCTCCTTTACGTCTTTTCAACTCTTGCTTAATTGCTAAAGGAGAGGAAAAAAACTCCTTACTTTCTCTGTTTTATTTCATTTAGGAAGCCAGAACACATGTCTAATCACACCCCTTGCATAAGAGTAGAGGTAATAATACACCTATTCCAAGGAAAAAGAAATTTTCCAGTTCTAAAGTAAAATTAGGCTAAAAAAGAGTCAATGCCTTCAAGTTCTGCGGAATTCTTTAATGTGTGAAGTTCTGTTTAGAACTTGCACAAAAGCCTCCATTGATGACCTAAATGTTTCTCTAATGAGACTATCCTCCATCATCAGCACATGAAATAAATTTAAGAATTCCTTCTACTTTATCTTTCTTCTGTTTGTTAATTACTTATAATTCAGAAGTATTGCATATTTCACTCATTAAGAAATATTTAGGCAAATTGTAACTAGACTTATTGTGCTGACCATTTCATAATGTACATAAATATCGAATCACTATGATGTACACCTGAAACTCAGGACATTGTATGTCAATTATACTTCAATATTAAAAAAAGAAATATTTATGGAGAACATACTTCAATCAAGGAGAACAGTCCATGGTGATTACATTATGGCTTAAATAGGCTTCATGGTACTATTATTATTATTATTATTATTTTTTTTTTTTTAGATTTTATTTATTTATTTTTTCCCCCAAAGCCCCAGTAGATAGTCGTATGTCATAGCTGCACATCCTTCTAGTTGCTGTATGTGGGACTCAGCCTCAGGATGGACGGAGAAGTGGTGCCTCGGTGCGCGCCCGGAATCCGAACCCAGGCCGCCAGCATCAGAGCGCACGCACTTAACCACCAAGCCACGGGGCCGGCCCAATGGTACTATTATTTATGCTATTTTTGCCATGGAAAAATATTTTTCCTTCTAAACAGTTAATTTTTCATTAAACCTTTAGAATACAGTTCATCTGTAAATTGTATATAATTTTCAAATTCAGAGATTAATGAATTGGTAATAAAATATTCTGAACTAAATCTTGACTTGTGAAAATCAATATAGGATGGATTTTTCATGCTCTCAATTCCTGAAACATGCTACCTCAGGCTCTTTTCACATGCCATTCCCTCTGACTGTAATACTTTTCTCTTTTTTTTGCCTAGTTAATTTGCGTTCATCCTTCAGAGCTTGGCACATTATCTCTTCTTCAATGAAACTTCCCTTTATTTGGCAGGCTGGATTAAGCCCCTTTAACCATTTATATACTTTCATTTTAGACTTCTCTTTTGTAGCACTTACCATAATGGTAATTAAGTGATTATGTCAACATGTATTTAAAGCCTATCTCCCCTGCTAGAATATAAACTTCATGATGGCATCTGTCTCTTTCAACACTGTTTCCATAAAAACTCCTGAATTATCCCTTAGAATCACCTATAGGAAGACATGACATTGTGGGGAACCCATTACGTAGCTCCCAACACAATTGCTTGCTCGCATTAGGCTCTTAAATATCTGTTTGTTTGCTTTATTTGACTTATCTAGTTTCGTGTCCTGTGCTAGAGATGTTTAATAACTGTTTTCTAATAAGATGAGGACTAAGATGATGTTATTAAATGCATCTTGTGAAAAATGCACTTGAAATGAAGGATTAGCCAGTGTATCTCCGTAAAACATACGGGAAGTGATATCCATATCATCTTTATATAAAATGCCTTATTTTTAAGCATGTTTCATCAATAATAAGTACTCTAACTACAATTTACCAAGTTCTTGGTCTTCATAAATTGACACGCACTTATCTTGTAGGCTGTGGTGCCATCATGTGGACACTTTGTTTTCCTAACATAAAATGTAACATTTTTGTAATAGAGACTAGAAAACTGTGATTGGGAAACCCAGCCACCCCACACCCAAGCCTGACAACTTATAATTTAGTATTGGTTTCTAAGACTGGCTGTGTAAGGAGTCACTCGGGGATTTCTGAATCTGAGTTGTTAGCATGCAGAATTTGGAAACACTCATTTAGATGATAAAAGCAACCTTCTGAATGTGATGGCTTGAAGATTCATACAGTCCATATGATGATCACGGTTGTTTTCTTTTTCACTTATATTTATTGGTCTATTTTAAAGAATACAGATGAACAGCCAGATGAAGAGCTATATAGATCTAGAAGGGAGACCTTCCAGAAGTGCAGGAGCTCAGGCCCTTGGAGTTGAGCTGTGCCCCTCCTGGCACGGGGATGCGTTCACCGCCCCAGAAGCTCTCCGCAGCCCGCGGTTCAGGGGTTTCTGTGGCGGCTGCACCCTGTCAGCAATCTCCAGCCCTCTTCCCTCCCCAGAAGAGGGGTGCGGCTAAAAGTCCCAAGCTTCTAACCAAGGCTTGCTCTTTCTGGTGACTAGCCCCCCTCCTGAAGCTACCCAGGAGGTCACCAAGAGTTGCTTCATTACAACAAAAGATGCTCCCACCCAGTAAATTCCAAGGGATATAGGAGCTTTGTGTCACCAACCAGGAGAAGAGACCAAATATATGTTTCTTGTTATGTCACAATTAGCCAATCTAATGGGTGTGAAGAGACATCTCATTGTTTTTTGTTTGTTAGTTTTTTTGAGGAAGATTGGCCCTGAGCTAACATCTGTTGCCAGTCTTCCTCCTTTTTTTTTCTTTTTTTCTCCCCAAAGCCCCAGTACATAATTAATTGTATATCGTAGTTGTAGAGTTGTAGCTCTTCTATATGGGACGCTGCCTCAGCATGGCTTGATGAGTGGTGAGCAGGTCCGCGCCCGGGATCTAAACCAGCAAACCCTGGGCCACCGAAGTGGAACTCGTGAACCCAACCACTGCACCACCAGGCCAGCCTCTCATTGTGGTTTTTATTTGCACTTCCCTAGGGACTAATGATGTTGAGCCAAGCACATTTTCATGGGCTTATTTTCCCTCTCTATATCTTCTTTGGTGAAGCGTGTTTGCCCATTTTTTAATTGGGTTGTTTTCTTATTATTGACTTTTGAGAATTATTTATACATTCTAGATAAAAGTCCTTAATTATATATGTGTCTTGCAAGTATTTGCTCCCTGTCTCAGCTTGTCTCTTCATTTTCCTAATAACAGCTTTTGAAGAGGAGACATTTTTAACTTTGATGAAATCCAATCTATCAATTTGTCTTTTTATGGATCAAGCCTTTGGTGTCATACCTAAAAAATCTTTGCCTAAAGAACAAAGATTTTTCTCATATGTTTTCTTCTAGAAGGATAATAATTTCACATTTTACTGATCAGGTTTTTCTTTTAAATTTATTTGTGGTTATGAGGCTGTGGAAAAGAAATCAGGAGACAAAGTCTTTTTTGCCATGTTCTGAAATGTTAATAGTAAAAAGTAGATATTAATTAAATGTAAAGAATCAACAGAATCACCTCAGACCGTCTCCAGAGAGCAATATAGTCTAAGGAAAAGAGTTCCAAAAAAATAAGCTCCTGGGAAAATCTAGTGAATCTGGATATGAATGCCAAAAATATCTGTGTGAGAGGCTGGGTGCAGCGACTTTCACAGAGAGCTAAACATTAGTTGGTAAATCCACTCCAAGTTAAACTGACATTCACCAGGGACTAAACATGGTAAAAGTATATGGTTCAAGCAACTCCACAGTGCAAATGTGGACCCGCAGAAATACAGAGATGGAAGGAACTTTAGAATTCTTCTGTTTTAATACTCTATTTAGCAGTTTAACTCCTTTTTAAGGTAAATAACTGATAAAAACAAGTACTCTGTTTAAAGCTGAGACTGAGCTCTCCCTCCTCCAAGGAGGAAGATGTAGTTGAAAACATCCTTTGGATTTCCTAACTAGAAGATCATTTAACAAACACTGAATGTTAACTTTGTGTGGGCACTGTGTGTAGGCAAAGAAAATGAGAGTCAGGGAGATCCTGCCTAGTATTAGAGAACAGGAATGTGCAAGGAGCATTGGAAATGTCAACTTTTAAGGGAGTGGGTAGAAAAAAAAGAAACAAGCAAAGACATTTGGAAGTGTGGTACATGTGCTAGGAGGAGACCACAGTGAGTATGGATCAGCTGGCCTGCACCTGAGCCCCGTTCCCTCTACTCTCCCACCAGTAGCACTGACTAGAGTGGAGGGATTGTGAGATAACCTGGAGGGCAGATGATGCCTGAAGTGGGAAAAACAGTGAATCCTTGAGCCAGAGAACTACCCTAGAAGCACTTCATGACACAATATACCTTTTCCCAAGTCCTAAACTCCTTAGGAGCAGCACAAACCAACATCCAGGCTTTTCTCCCTTTCCCTCAGGCAGACATGACTAGCCAAGGCAGCTCATGGTCCCAAGGAATAAATATGAACATAGGGGGAAAACTTATGAAACATCTGAGGAGCAAGATAACTATTAAACAATCATAGAACTATTTATATCAGAGAAAGTCAAACCAATGGATCAGAGAGAATAAGAATAAAATAAGATTTGTAAAAAGCTTCAGAGAAAGAAGGAAGAATGTTGGAAACATAATGCACAAACAAGCGTTTGTGAGTTGGATATTGGGTATGACAAATATTAATGAAATAACTCAATGAATGGATTGAATAGCAGAACAATATAGCTGGAGAGGTACTTCATGAACTGGAAGACCAGATTAAGGAAGGGATTATGAAATGGAAAACATGAGAAGAAAGTTAAGAAATATGGAAGGTAGAAGTACAAATATTTTTCTAATGGAAATCCTAGAATTAAAAAAAAAGAGATTAATAAAAGGTGAAGGAATTATTGCTGAGAATTTCCCAGAAATCCCAGAATACATAAAATACATAAAATAAAATGCAATTGTAGAATTCAAGTTCACATATTTCCATAAAATTTTCTTTCTTCCATGCCTGCTTGTTTCATGGAATGGTCCACACAGAATTAATAGGAGCCTCCAGCAATATACCATCTCACTTGTAGTGTAAGGACCTTACAACAGTATATTCCCAATTCCTCCCTTCTATTCATTGTGCTATTGTTGTCATAAATTTCACTTTTACATATGCTAAAAACATACAAGACTTTGCACTATTTTTGCTTTCTACAGTTATCTTTTACAGCAATTAAAAAAATTTACTTTACCTGTACTTATTCCATATCCAACATTCTTCATTTCTTTGTGTAGATCCAAGTTTCAATCTGATACTGTAATTCATCCTTTTAAAGAACTTTCTTTAACATTTCTTATGGAATAGGTCTGGTGGCAATGAATTCTCTCAGTTTCTCTCTGAGAAAGTCTTTATTTCTCCTTCATTTTTGAAAGATATTGTTGCTGGGTATAGATTTCTAGGTTGGTATGTTTTTTTCCAGCACTTTAAAGATGCTACTCATTGTCTTCTGGCTTACCTGGTTTCTAACAAGAAGTCTGCTGTAATTCTCATCTTTAGTCCTAATGTAATTTTACCCACTCTGGCTGCCTCGAAGATTTTCTCTTTGTTTTATTTTTCTTAGCAGTTTGAATATGATATGCCAGTGTGTGTCTGGTGGTGGTAGTGGTTGTGGTGGTGTGTATGTGTTAAATTTATTCTTGATTGGTCTTCTCTGAGTTTCTTGGATCTGTGGTTTGGTGTCTGACATTTAATTTTGGAAAATTTTCAACCATCATTTGCTCAAATATTTCTTCTGCCCCCATAATCTTTCTGGGATTCCAATTATGCAGATGTCAGATTGTTTGATATCTAACAGCTCTTAGATTTTTCCATTCTGTTATATTTCATTCTTATTTCTTTTTGTGTTTCGGTTTGGGTAATGTCTATTGACTATCTTCAAGTTCACTAATTCTTTCCTCAGCTGTGTCAAGTCTATTGATGAGCAAATTGAAGACATTCTTCATGTCCATTACTGTGTTTTTCATTCTAACATTTTCCATTTGATTCTTTCTTTAAAAAGCATCTGATACTGCATGTTGTCAACATGACGTGGTCTTTGTCTTCGTTTTGAGTTTCATGCTGCAATACTCTCCCCTTTGCTCAATATGCTCTGGTCATACTGCCATCTTCCTATTCCACAAACACACCAAACTCATCTCTTCTTCAGGCTTTCTTCACTTGCTGTTACCTCTGCCTGGAAATCTTGTTCTGCAGATCATTGTGTGACTGGCCCCGTCTCGCCATTTAAGCTCAAATGTCATCTCCTCAGAGAGGCCTTTCCTAGTTGCCTTAGCTAACATCCCCTCATCACCTTATTCCATTAGTATTTCCATTAAACATTACTATGTTATTTTTCTTCAGAGTATTCATTACTGGATGAAATGACCTTTTTCATTTGTTTATCTGGTTTTTATCTGTTTCTCCTCACTAGATTGTGAGTTCATTGAGCCCAGGACCTGATGAATGCTGTGCCCAGCACCTAGAACATTGCATGGCACATAGTAGGTATGCAACAGTGATACAATGAGTCCATGAATGAAAGAAGAATGTGTAAATAAATGTATAATTCTGCCTGGTTGAAATGTTTAGTTTTTTAAAAAAATTAATTCAATAAACATTGAATACCTACGTGACAGCTGACAAGTTATAAGACGACTCAGGCAGTTCTTTGGAAAGGTCCACGTGGACCACATGGAACTGAGGCCTCCTCCCAACAGTCGTTGAGGAACTGAGACCTACTGCCAACAGCAATGTGAGTGAGCTTAGAAGCAGAGCCTCCAACCATGGTCCATCCTACAGATGACTGTAGCCCAGGCCAATTATCTTGACTGAAATCTCGTGAGAAACTCTGAGCAAGAACCATCCAGCTAAGCCACTCTGAAATTTTTGACTCGCAGAATCTGTGACATAATAAATATTATGTTAAGCCAATGGACTTGGGGATAATTTATTGCACAGTAATAAATAACTAATATATTCACAAATCTGGAAAGTAGGATTCATCCTTTATAACTTTCTTCGCCCTCAACTCCAATATCAAAACCATCTAAATATGTCCCAAATCTCCCATTTCTCCCTGTCTTTCCCATCACTATCCTAGTCCAAACTACTGTCAATTCTCACTCAGTCAACAAATAATCTCTTAACCAGTCAGCCTGCATCCATTCTGCCCTCCCTTTAACCTCTTCTCCACGCTGAGGCTAAAGTGTTCTTTTCCAAACACACAGATGTCATGAACTCCTCATTCCCCCTAAATAATTACAATGAACTATGGTAAATGCTAAATTAGAGGTAATCTCAGAGACTACAAGTACACAGAAAAGGAGCAACAAACTTATTAAGAGTAGGAACCAGGTCTTCTACTTTTTTTATTAATAACTTTTCAACAGATAATACATAAACATGGTATAAAATTCAGCTGACACGAGAATATACAGTGAAAGGTACAACTGTCTCCCATCTCTGTGTCCCCAGTTCTCTCCAGAGGCAACACATATGCAATTTTTAAATATATCTTTCTAGACATACTTTATGCATGTCTATTTATTGGCAATTTTGGGAAATGCTTGAAGTAACCTACCCTTGTCTCTAAAATCGTGGCCTTCAGCCTGGTTTCAAACCCATTTCCTATAATCTCTTTTCAGATCATAATGACTCTGCTTTCAAAACCAGGTAAGGGTAATACAGACATAATTTATCCTTTTTCTTTATTGCTGAAAGGAGTTATAGTAATAGGCAGACATACACATTTTGATTTAGCCTCCAGCCCTCTAACCCTTTAATCATTTGTTTCAATAATTGTTGAGGATATATATTTTTCTCATTTTCCATAGCTGTCTACACATAAAACACGTTGTCCCGTGTCTCATTTTTTTGTGTGAAATATTTTTTTCTTATACTGTTTGTTGAACTTTTAATACGTTTTTTTATTTTTATTTTTAAGGAGACTGCCTCTTTCAGCAGCCAGGTTCATGACTTTTAATAAAGCTTGTGACTGACATTAATTGTACTTCCTTTATTGTATGTAATTATTTAATTTTTTTGAACCTAAATCCAAGCCATCACTTAATTTTCATTAAATGTCATGCTGTTTGTTTCCACCCATTTCAAGAGCTTTCGGAAGATACATTCATATATCTTTAAGAATCTTGATTCTCTGGCCGGCCCCGTGGCGAAGTGGTTAACTGCATGCGCTCTGCTGCTGGCAGCCAGGGTTCGGATCCATGGCACACTGGCGCACTGCTTGTCAGGCCATGCTGTGGCAGTGTCTCACCTAAAGTGGAGGAAGATGGGCACAGATGTTAGCTCAGGGCCAGTCTTCCTCAGCAAAAAGAGGAGGATTGGCATGGATGTTAGCTCAGGGCTGATCTTCCTCACAAAAAAAAAAAAGAATCTTGATTCTGTGTTGACCTATAAATTGATTTAATTTAACAATGATATATTGAGTGCCTAGTATTGGCACACTACTATGCTTTCCTAAAATTTCACCTGTCTTTAACACAACTAAGAGAAGAAAGCCAGCAATCCCCCTCCCTCACCCTACCAAGCTTCTAGGCAACCAAAATAAATGAGGAGTAGAAAAGGCTGAGGCGGTGGGGAGGGGAGGTGAGAAAAGGGAAGAAGACCGGAAAATCAAGGGACTAAACTCAACAGGAAAAGCCATCTTGCGCCATCTTGTGGACTTTGCGTGGGTGCATGCACCCACACGAACGTGTGTGTGTGTGTCTCGTAGTAAAATTGTTTTTGTATAGCTAATAGACTGTATTCCAGATGGCAGAGACAGAAGTGATTCACCATAAAGCTAAAGAAGCTTAAATTTCCTGTCCAAGATCCTCAGTGGGGCCCTAACATTTTTTATTTGAAATTTTGTATTTTTTTTCTTAAAGAGGACCCCTCTAATCCTGGATTTGGTGAGGTTGCATTTTCTTGTAAAACTTTAGATTAAGTATAGAGGGGAACAGATAAATGAGGGGGCGGAATATGAGATCAATATTAGTTCAAACAGGCTGGAGAAAACCACAGATTGATGAAAACCTTTTGAGCTAAGCAGTGTTGGGGTGGAACTATCTGGAAGGCTCACTGTTTTCTGGCTTAGATAATTTACAAAGACCCAACAGATTAGGCACAATGAAAAGATATTAAATGAGAGAGCTTTTCATACTGATTTTACAACTAGCTCTTTCTGTTAATAGATAGCATTATTCAGTTTAGGTTTCATGGAATTTCAACCATTTGGGCTAGAACTAACATTGAAGATCACCTAGTTCAAATTTCTTACTTTATTATGGAGGCACAGACATTTAAATGACTTGTGTGATGTTACAGCTACAGTACAGATCTCCTGTCTCTTGTGCTGTATTGTGTCTACTCCCTCTAACTGGAAACGATGCCCCTTTGGTGTGCTCGAGTTAGAGCAATAAGGTGAGCACAAGCTGTGCTACAGTCAGTGTCAAAAGCAGCGGCTCTAGTTCCAGGCTCAATGCATCTTCTGTTATACTTCTGTTACCAGAGTAGAATTGAATTATGCAAAAGATTAGTTTAGAGCAGAGGTGTTACGGGAATAGTAAGAGTTGATTCAGAGGAAACAGGAGTATTTATGTGAGTGGTGACCAAGCTATATAGAGGATCTAGCATGCTCTTACCTGTGAGGGGTTGAAATCTTGGTCTCAGAGGTTCTGCATTAAGAATTAGTAGGCGTGAATCTATTATGTTGACACTTCAGTCACTTAAATCTTCATTCTAACTTCCAGAAAAGCAGGGATAATTATTGACTGTAAAAATCAAATCAGCAACTTTAAGTTATTCTGATGATATTAAAGTTTTTTCTCATGTGTGGCTAGACATTGGTACTAATGAGGTTAGTTTGATCTCTATTTACACCAGTTGGCTCTGGGCTGAAAGCAACTGGTTCTATAGCCATGGGCTGTCCCACTGTCCCCCAATTATATGCCACCTTGGCAAGGGAGGTCAGGTGTATGGATGTCTGTTGATGGCTTAATACTTCTCATCTTTACTAGGAAAAAAAGAGGCCAAATTACATTCTCAACCAATTAGTCATCCCCAAATGCTCTTCCTGCTATGGAAATACTGACCCGGCAATGGGCTTTGAAAGGTGGTGAGACAGAGAATTTAAAACTCTGGATTAGTGTTCTCGAAGTCAAGGTTGTGGTCTCGGATGAAGGGAAGTCTGTTAGTCTCCCGGGATGTCAATTTTCTCATTTGTAAAATGGGGTAATAATACTTGTCCTGCCTACCTCACAGGGTTGCAGGAACAAAATTGGACAATGTGAACTCATACTATACGTGTTAACTCAGACTTCTTTGTTCTTTGTAGCAGGATGTGAACGTTTAACACTGAAAACAGTTAGCATGGCTTTTTATTTTCCTTCCCTACTTTGGGAGTTTTTCAGCCCATTTTGGGGGTAAGAATGGGGTAAATTTGAAAGAAGACATTCTTCTCGATGGAATGAAAATAACTTTTTTTCATGTGCTAGTGATTAGAGCTTGATTTCCCAGAGGGTGATCAGGAATTTTATCAGGGTAATGGAAGAAAACAGAAATTTAGAAGGAGGGAATAAAAGAGGGTGGGGGCTGGAGTTAATAGACACAGGAAGCTGTAGAAGAACATTTAACATTAGTGACATCCTCCATACCAGGAAAATGCGGGCTAAGAAAGGCTCCTAAGCCAGAAGATGCCTCAGCCTGGGAGTGACAGACTGCTGTGTGAGGCACCGCCCAGGGAGCTAGGAGCCGTGGGATCAGAGTCTCAGCTGACTGCTGAGCTCACAGGCAGTCTTTTCTCTGCCAGCGTCAGGTTCTTCCATGCACATATAGCCCAGCAACACCCCAAAGAGTCCCTCTTTATTAGCATGTGGTATAAGAACCTCTGTCCCTGTGCTGAACATACTGGGGTACCCAGAGCTGAGACAGTGAGGTGTGGATGTTACTCATATCTTGTAGCTCCATGAGTGGCACCAGGACCACCATCAACAACCTAGAAATCTAAGCATCATTATTTCAGTAATAAAATGATGACACTTATAAAAATATAAACTAAAGGGATAGGTATAATTATAGTTTAGGGGGGATTACAATTCTAGTAGTTATGGTGAAATTTAAACAATTTTTAGAATGAAAATCATTTTGGGGGGATTATGATCAGAGAATATGACCTGTAAATTTTTTAAAAACTGTACTTTTTAAAAACATTCTAAGTGTTTCTTTGTTAAATAACATAAATTTTTGTAAATAGTTTATGGACATCCAGTGTGTATAAAATTCTATGTTTAACTAAATGCTAAATTAAGTTTAGTTCAATTCCTTTGTTAGAGGATGATTAAGAAAAAAAGGTAAAATCATGCCTCTCATATAGGATCACTGTGTCAAAGACTGTTTTGTATTGTAGTATCATGTATTTTCATTTATTTTTTTAAACCTCTTTATTGAGTTATGATTGACATGTGAAAAGCTGAACATATTTAATGTATCTGATGAGTTTGGGATTAAGTATACACCCGTGAAACCATTACCACCATCAAGGTCATAGATATATACATTACTTTCCAAAGTTTCCTCCCTCTCTTTTTATGATGATGATGATGATGATGATTTTAAGAACACTTAACATAACTTCTACCCTCTTAGCAAATTTCAAGTATACAAGACAGTATTGTTAGCTAAAGGAACTATATTGTATAGCAGATATCCAGAACTTTTTTATCTAACAAAATGAAACTACATACCCTTTGACCTTCACCTCCCCATTTCCCCCATCCTCAGACCCTGGAAACCACCATTCTACACTTTGCTTCTATGAATTTGAGTATTTCAGATTCCACATGTAAGTAAGATACAGTATTTGCCTTTCTCTGTCTGATTTATTCACTTAGCATATTGTCCTTCAGGTCCATCCATGTTGTCACAAATGGCAGGAGTTCTTTCTTTTTAAAGGCTAAATAATATTCCACTGTGTGCATATTAAACATTTTCTTTACCCATTCATCCATTGATGGAGATTTAGGTTGTTTCCATATCTTGGCTATTGTGAATAATGCTTCAGTGAACATAGGAGTGCAGATATCTCTTCAAAATTCTGATTTCAATTCATTTGGATAAATATCCAGAAGTGGGATTTGTAGATCATATGGAAGTTTTATTGTTAGTTTTTTGAGGAACTTCCGTACTGTTTTCTGTAGTGGCTGTTCTAATTTATGTTCCCACCAATAGTGTACCAGGGTTTTCTTTCCTACACATTCTTGCCAAAACTTGTTATTTTCTGATTTTTTGATAATGGGCATCCTAACAGGTGTGAGGTAAAATTTCATTGTGGTTTTGATGTGCATTTCCCTGATGATTAGTGATGTTGAGCACCTTGTCATGTACTTCTTGGCCATTTGTGTGTCTTCTTTGGAAAAATGTCTAACTCCTCTGCCCATTTTTAAAACAGATTGTTTGCTTTTCTGCTATTGAGTTCTACAAGTTCCTTATATATTTTGGATATTAACTACTTATCAGATATTTGGTTCGCAAATATTTTCTCCCATTCCATAGATTGTCTTTTTCATTTTATTGATTGTTTCCTTTGCTGTGCAGAAGCTTTTTAGTTTGATTTAATTTCACTTGTTTATTTTTGCTTTTGCTGCATGTGCTTTTGGTGTAATATCCGAAAAATCATTGCCAAGATCAGTGTCAAGGATTTTTTATTCTATGTTTTCTTCTAGAAGTTTTCTGTTTCAGGTCTTGTGTTTAAGTCTTTAATCTGTTTTCAGCTGATTTTTGTGTAGGTGTAAGATATGAGTCCAATTCACTCTTTTGCATGTGGATGTCAAGTTTACTCAACACTGTTTATTGAGGGGACTATCCTTTTCCCATTTTGTATTCTTGGTGTCCTCGTTGAAGATTAAGATGACCATTATATGCATGGGTTTATTTCTGGGCTCTCTATGCTGTTCTATTGGTCTCTGTGCTGTTTATATGCCAGTACCATACTGTTTTGATTACCATAGCTTTGTAAAATGGTTATAAATCAGGAAGTAATATGCCTCCAGCTTTGTTCTTTCTCAAGATTTCTTTGGCTATTTGGGGTCTTTAATGGTTCCATGTAAGTTTTAGGATTGCCTTTTCTATTTCCATGAAAAATGCCATTGGAATTCTGATAGGAATTTTTGACTCTGTAGATTACTTTGAGTACTATGGACATTTTAATATTAATTTTCCAATCCATGAACATGGAATATCTTTCCATTTCTTTATATCTTCTTCAATTTCTTTCAACAGTGTTTTTTACTTTTCAGTGTACAGATATTTCACATCCTTGGTTGAATTTATTCCTAAGTATTTTATTGTTTTTGATGGTATTGTAAATAAGATTGTTTTCTTAATGTCTTTTTCAGATGGGTTGTAGTTAATGTATAAAAACACAGTTGATGTTTGTATGTTGATTTTGTATCCTGAAACTTGACTGAATTTGCTTATTAGTTCTAACAATTTTGGGGGGGAGTCTTTAGGGTTTTCTATATTAGATCATGTCACCTACAAACAAAGACAATTTTACTTCTTTCTTTCCAATTTGGATATATTTTATTTATTTTTCTTGTCTAATTGCCAGGGCTAGGACTTCCAGTACTTTGTTGAATAGAAGTGACAGGAACGTTGTCTTGTTCCTGATCTTCAGAGAGAAAGCTTTCAGCTGTTTACCAATGAGTGTGATGCTAGCTGTGGGCTTGTCATAATCGGCCTTTATCGTATTAATATACATTCTTTCTTAACCTAATTTATTGAGAGTTATTCATGAAAGGATGTTAAATTTTGTCAAATATATTTTCTATATCTATTTAGATGATCATATGATTTTTATCTTTTATTCTATTAATGTGGTGTATCACATTTATTTATTTTTTAAACTGACATCTAAAATTGTTTGTTTAAAAAGTTTAAATAGCTGCAAAGAAGGTAATTTGTAAATATTGAAATTTTGAAGTAAAGGTATAAGTCACTCTTTTAAATGTATTTAGTTGAAGGAGTGACATCAGCATCATGGTGGAGTTAGCTTCCCCCATTGAACTCTCCCCCTCTAAGACACAACAAAAAGGACATTCATATTCCAGCAGAAGCTATTCACACAATGCAGGGGACGTCTGAGGCACCCAGGCAGCCATACACCTGTGGACTGAGGTTCTGGAATCTCAAGTAAGCAGAAGGAGCTGCTTTGGCTTGGCCTGTGCGCAGGCTCCAGGTGACTTGGTGCCAGCAACTTCGGCCCAGCACACTCCAGTTCCAGCTTCTCTGGCCCAGCGCACCCCAGTTCCAGCTTCTCTGGCCCAGCGCACCCCACTTCCAGCTTCTCTGGCCCAGCGCACACCAGTTCCAGCTTCTCTGGCCCAGCGCACCCCACTTCCAGCTTCTCTGTCCCAGCGCACCCCACTTCCAGCTTCTCTGGCCCAGCGCACCCCACTTCCAGCTTCTCTGGCCCAGCGCACACCAGTTCCAGCTTCTCTGGCCCAGCGCACCCCACTTCCAGCTTCTCTGGCCCAGCGCACCCCACTTCCAGCTTCTCTGGCCCAGCGCACCCCACTTCCAGCTTCTCTGGCCCAGCGCACACCAGTTCCAGCTTCTCTGGCCCAGCGCACCCCACTTCCAGCTTCTCTGGCCCAGCGCACACCAGTTCCAGCTTCTCTGGCCCAGCGCACCCCACTTCCAGCTTCTCTGGCCCAGCGCACCCCACTTCCAGCTTCTCTGGCCCAGCGCACCCCACTTCCAGCTTCTCTGGCCCAGCACACCCCAGTTCCAGCTTCTCTGGCCCAGCGCACTCCAGTTCCAGCTTCTCTGGCCCAGCACAATCCAGTACCAGCTTCCTTGGCCCAGTGCACTCCAGTTCCAGCTTCTCTGGCCCAGCGCACCCCAGTTCTAGCTTCTTCAGCCCAGCAGCACTTCAGCTGCAGCTGCTTTAACCCACTCCCACCTGATCCCCAGCTGCTTCAGCCTAGCTGCGCTCCAGCTGTTTCCACACTTCCCCCCCCAAGCAGCCTCCACTCAGCCACACCACAGATCAGCCAGGGGCTGACCAGAGTACTCACAGATTGAGGTGGGCCAGAATACACAGCCCTTGACCCCCACCCAGTGGCAGCAAGAGGAAACTGTGACCATATATTTTCACTATGAGGAAAGGTAAGCCAACACCAACAGGCACCATGCAAAAATATATTAAATCTCCAGACCAAAAGGAAAATGACAGGCACCCAGAAGTCAACCCGGAAAGCACAGAAATGTATAACCTTAACGACAGAGAATTCAAAATAGCCATCATAAAAAAGCTTAATGAAATACAAGAAAACACAGACAGACAATTCAGTGAAATCAGGAGTTTCTTCACAAAAGAGATTGAAACTATAAAAAAAAAAAACAATCAGAAATCTTAGAGATGAACAACACAATAGAGGAGATAAAGACAAATCTGGAAGCCTTAAGCACCAGAGCTGACAATATGGAGGAAAGAATTAGCAATATTGAGTACAGCAATGCAGAAATGCTCCAGATGGAGGAAGAAAGAGAACTAAGACTAAAAAGAAATGAAGAAACTCTCCGAGAAATATCGCACTCAACTAGGAAATCCAACATAAGGATTATAGGTATTCCAGAGGGAGAAGAGAGGGGAAAAAGGAGCAGAGAACTTGTTCAAAGAAATAATATCTGAGAACTTCCCAAACCTGGGGAAGGAGCTGGAAATACCAGTGAATGAAATCAATAGATCTCCTAAATATATCAACATGAAAAGACCCTCTCCAAGGCATATAGTAGTAAAGCTGGCAAAAGTCAATGACAAAGAAAAAATATTAAGGCCAGCTAGACAAAAAAAAAAAAACAAAAAAACATACCAAGGATTTCCTATCAGGCTTTCAGCCGATTTCTCGACAAAAACTTTACAAGCTAGGAGAGAGTGGAACGATATATTCAAAATTCTAAAGGACAAAAACTTTCAGCCAAGAAAACTCTATCCAGCAAAAATATCCTTCAGATATGATGGAGAAATAATAACTATCCCAGATAAACAAAAGCTAAGGGAGTTCATTGCCACAAGACTCCCACTACAAGAAGTGCTCAAGAAGGCCCTCATCCCTGAGGAAAAAAAGAGAAAGGGGATTCAAAGTTTTGAACAAGGAGGAAAATATGTTGACAAAACCAGAAAAATTGCAGTCCTCTATCAAAATAGGTTAGCAAACACTTAATTATAAAACCAATGATCAAGGGAAGGTAAGCACTAAGCATAAATATAACCTCATCATGATAAACATGAACTCATGACACAAGCAGGAATAAGATGTGACAACAATAACATAGAAGGGGAAGAGGAAAGGGATTGAATCGACTTAGTCTAAGGGAATAAGAGGCCACCAAAAGATGGACTATCACATCCATGAGATTTTTTATACAAACCTCGTGGTAACCACTAACCAAATAATCAGAACAGAATCACACATGATAAAGGAAGAGAAAACTAAGAGAACCCCCATACAGAACTACCAAACTGCATTGGTATTCTGAAACACATGGGACGAGAAGCAAAAGAACTGGAAAAAGAGTGATAAAATAACAACAACAAGCCTCCATATATAAATAATTACCCTAAATGTAAATGGACTGAACTCTCCAATCAAAATACACAGAGTGGTGGGTTGGATTAAAACACAAGACCCAACAATATGCTGCCTCCAGGAAACACATCTCAGCTCTGAAGACAAACACAGGCTCAGAGTGAAAGGATGGAAGACAATACTCCAAGCTAATGGCAAGCAAAAGAAAGCAGGTGCTGCCATACTTATATCAGACAAAGTTGATTTCAAGATAAAACAGGTAATGAGAGACAAAGAGGGGCATTATATAATGATAAAAGGGACACTCCACCAAGAAGACATATCACTTTTAAATATATATGCACCCAATACAGGAGCACCAAGGTACATAAAGCAACTATTAACAAACCTAAAATGAGATATTAACAACAACACAATAATAGTAGGGGATCTTAACACCCCACTCTCATCAATGCACAGATCATCCAGACAGAAAATAAATAAGGAAATAATGGACCTAAATGAAAAACTAGATGAGATGGACTTAATAGACATATACAGAGCACTCCATCCAAACACAGCAGATTACACATTCTACTCTAGTGTACATGGGACATTCTCAAGAATAGACCATATATTGGGAAACAAGGCATGCTTATATAAATTTAAGAAGATTGAAATCATAACAAGGATCTTTTCAGACCATAATGCCATGAAGTTAGAAATCAACTACAAGGAAAAAAATGGGAAAGTGACAAAGCTGTGGAGACTCAACAACATGCTACTAAACCACCAATGGATCATTGATGAAATTGAAGGAGAAATCAAAGCATATCTGGAGACAAATGAAAATGAAAATACACCGTACCAACTCATATGGGATGCAACAAAAGGGGTCCTGAGAGGGAAACTCATAGCAATATAGGCCCACCTTAACAAACAAGAAAAAGCCCAAATAAGCAACCTCAAACTACGCCTAACAGAATTAGAAAAAGAGGAAGAAACAAAGCCTAAAGTCAGCAGAAGGAGGGAAATAATAAAAATCAGAGCAGAAATAAATGAAATTGAAATTAAAAAACAATAGAAAGGATCAATGAAACAAAGAGCTGGTTCTTTGAGAAGATAAACAAAATGGAAAAACCCTTAGCCAGACTCACCAAGAAAAAAAGAGAGAAGGCTCAAATAAATAAAATTAGAAATGACAAAGGACAAATTACACCAGATACCACAGAAATACAAAAGATTATAGGAGAATATTATGAAAAACTATATTCCAACAAATTAGACAATCTAGAAGAAATGGATAAATTCCTAGACTCATACAACCTCCCAAAACTGAATCAAGAAGAAATAGAGAACCTGAATAGACCAATCACAAGTAAAGAGATTGAAACAGTAATCAAAGACCTCCCAAAAAATAAAAGACCAGGACCAGATGGCTTCTCTGGAGAATTTTACTAAACATTCAAAGAAGACTTAATACCTATCCTTCTGAAACTATTCCAAAAAATAGAGGAAGATGGAGCACTTCCCAACACATTCTATGAGGCCAATATCACCCTGATACCAAAGCCAGGCAAAGACAATACTAACAAGGAAAACTACAGACCAATATCCCTGATGTACATAGAAGCAAAAATTCTCAACAAAATATTGGCACACCGAATACAGCAATACATTAGAAAGATCATACACCATGATCAAGTGGGATTTATATCAGGCACACAGGGATGGTTCAACATCTGCAAATCAATCGATGTGATACACCACATTAACAAAAGGAGGAATAAAAACCATATGATCATCTCAATAGATGCAGAGAAGGCTTTTGACAAGATCCAACATGCGTTTATGATAAAAACTCTCAAAAAAATGGGTATAGAAGGAAAGTACCTTAACATAATAAAGGCCATATATGACAAACCCACAGCCAACATCATACTCAATGGGGAAAAACTGAAAGCCATCCCTCTGAAAACAGGGACAAGACAAGGGTGCTCACTCTCACCACTCTTATTCAACACAATACTGGAGGTTCTGGCCAGACCAATTAGGCAAGAAAAAGGAATAAAAGTAATCCAAATAGGCAATGAAGAAGTGAAACTCTCACTGTTTGCAGATGACATGATCTTATATATAGAAAACCCTAAAGAATCCATTGGAAATCTATTAGAAACAATCAACTACAGCCAAGTGGCAGGGTACAAAATCAACTTACAGAAATCAGTTGCATTTCTATGTACCAACAATGAACTAACAGAAAGAGAACTCAAGAAGACAATCCCATTTACAATTGCAACAAAAAGAATAAAGTATCTAGGAGTAAATTTAACCAAGGAAGCGAAAGACCTATACAATGAAAACTATAAGACATTATTGACTGAAATCAATGATGACATAAAGAAATGGAAAAGTATTCCAAGCACTTGGGTTGGAAGAATAAACATAGTTAAAATGTCCACACTACCTAAAGCAATCTACAGATTCAATGCAATCCCAATCAGAATCCCAAGGACATTCTTCACAGAAATAGAACAGAGAATACTAACATTCATATGGGGCAACAAAAGACCCTGTATAGCTTAAGCAATCCTGAAAAAGAAGAACAAGGCTGGAGGAATCACAATCCCTGACTTCAAAACATACTACAAAGCGATGGTAATTAAAACAGCATGGTACTGGTACAAAAACAGACACACAGATCAATGGAACAGAATTGAAAGTCCAGAAATAAAACCTCATATCTATGGGCAGCTAATCTTTGACAAAGGAGCTAAGGACATACAGTGGAGAAAGCAAAGTCTCTTCAATAAATGATGCCGGGAAAACTGGACACCCACTTGCAAAAGAATGAAAGTAGACCACCTTCTTTCACCATACACAAGAATTAACTCAAAATGGATCAAAGACCTGAAGGTGAGACCTGAAACTATAAAACTCCTGGAGGAAAATGTAGGTAGTACACTACTTGCCATCAGCCATAAAGGGATCATCTTGAATTCCATGTCTACTCAGACAAGGGAAACAAAAGAAAAAATAAACAAGTGGGACTTCATCAGATTAAAGAGCTTCTACAAGGCAAATGAAACCAGGATCAAAATGAATAGGGAACCCACCAGCTGGGAAAAAATATTTCCAAACTGTATATCTGACAAGGGATTAATCTCCATAATATATAAAGAACTCACACAACTGAATAACAAAAAACCAAACAACCCCATCAAAAAATGGGCAGAGGAAGTGAACAAACACTTCTCCAAAGAAGATATACAGATGGCCAATAGGCACATGAAAAGATGCTCAACATCACTAGTCATCAGGGAAATGCAAATCAAAACCACACTAAGATATCTCCTTATACCCATTAAAATGGCTATAATCACCAAGACAAAAAGCAACAAATGCTGGAGAGGCTGTGGAGAAATGGGAACTCTAATCCACTGCTGGTGGGAATGCAAACTGGTGCACCCTCTATGGAAAAGAGTATGGAGATTCCTCAAAAAATTAAAAATAGAAATACCTTATGATCTAGCTTTCCCACTACTGGGTATCTATCCAATGAACCTGAAAGCAACAATCCAAAGAGGCTTATGCACCCCTATGTTGACTGCAGCATTATTCACTGTAGCCAATACATGGAAGCAACCCAAGTGTCCCTCGACTGATGAATGGATAAAGAAGAAGTGGTATATATATACCATGGAATACTACTCAGCCATATAGAAAGACAAAATCATCCCATTTGCAACAACATGGATGGACCTGGAGGGTATTATGTTTTGTTTTTTTTTATGCTTTTGGGGACAATGCAATTTCCCAGTTTTATGATTATCTTTTTTTGTGTGTGTGTGAGGAAGATCAGCCCTGAGCTAATATCCACGCTAATCCTCCTCTTTTTGCTGAGGAAGACTGGCTCTGAGCTAACATCTATCGCCAACCCTCCTCCTTTTTTTTTCCCCAAAGCCCCAGTAGATACTTGTATGTCATAGTTGCACATCCTTCTAGTTGCTGTATGTGGGACGTGGCCTCAGCATGACCAGAGAAGCGGTGCATCGGTGCATGCCCGGGATCTGAACCTGGGCTGCCAGTAGCGGAGCGCGCGCACTTAACTGCTAAGCCACGGGGCCGGCCTTTCCCTTTTGTTTCTGACTGCCATTTCAGTTTGGTGGTTTTCTGTGATGGTTTTCTCTTTATTTATGATTTGTGTCTCTGCTCTGATTTTTTGTTTAGTGGTTACCATGAGGTTTGTATAAAAGATCTCATAGATGAGATAGTCCATTTTCTGATAGCCTTTTATCTCCATTAGCCTAAGTGAGTTACATCCCTTTCCTCTTCCCCTTCAGAGTTATTGTTGTCACAAATTATTGTTTTTTGTGTTGTGAGTTTGTGGCTAAATAAGTGTTTATAGTTATTTTTGATGCTTTCCTTGCCTTTAACTTTTATGTATAATTAAGTGTTTACCAACCTACTCTAATATAAAGCTGCAATTTTCTGATTCTGTCTATTGATCTCCTTGCCCAAGGTTTTGTAAAGCTTTTCTTTTTAGTTTCAGATAGAAGAACTCCTCTCAGTGTTTCTTGTAAGGCAGGCCTAGTGGTGACAAACTCCCTCAGCTTTTGTTTATCTGGGAAAGCTTTTATTTCTCCATCATATCTGAAGGATAGTTTTGCTGGATAGAGTATCCTAGGCTGGAAGTTTTTGTCTTTCAGTATTTTTAATATATCATTCCGTTCTCCCCTAGCCTGTAAGCTTTCTGCTGAGAAATCTGCTGAAAGCCTGGTAGGAGTTCCTTTCTAAGTTATTTTCTTCGGCCTTGCTGCTCTTGATATTTTTTCTTTGTCATTGACTTTTGCCAGTTTTAATATTATATGCCTTGGAGAAGGTTTTTTTGCATTGATGTAACTAGGAGTTCTGTTGGCTTCATGTACTTCTAAGTCCAGTTTTTTCCCCAGGTTTGGGAAGTTCTCAGCTATTATTTCTTTGAGCAAGCTCTCTGCTCCTTTCTCCCTCCCTTCTTCTGAAATAGCTATAATCCTTATGTTGCTTTTCCTACTTGAGTTGGATATTTCTTGAAGAATTTCTTCATTCTTAAAATACCTTAGTTCTCTCTTCTCCTCCACCTGAAGCATTTCTATATTTCTATCCGCTAAATCACTAATTCTGTCCTCCATAATATCAGCTCTATTTTTTTATGGTCTTTAGATTATTTTTTATCTCATTAATTGTGTTCTTCACATCCAGAATTTCTGTTTTGTTTTTTTTTAAAGCTTTAATCTCTGGTGAAGTATTCCTTCTGCTCATTCATTTTATTCCTGAGTTCATTGAACTATATTTATGAGTTTTCTTATAACTTGTTGAGTTTCTTTATGACAACTATTTTGAATTCTCTGTCATTTAGCCGATAAATTTCTGTGACTTCAGGATTGGTTTCTGGAGACTTGTCATTTTCCTTCTGCTCTGAGGTGTTACTATAGTTCTTCATGGTGTTTGATGAATTGATCCTTTACTGGCATATTTGTGGTAGTATCAGGTCACAGATTCCACCTGCCACCACTTGAGGGGGGCAGGGGCTGTGTTTTCTGATCCTGCCCCATCTGCTGGAAGTTGTGCCAATATGGCTGCTCTGTGTTTGTACAGCCTGACCACAGCTGCTTGGTGGGCCATGCATGCATGTGCCTGTGGTGCCTCTGTGCTCTGCCAGCAGGTTGCTTGTTTGTGGGCAAAACTGCCGTACTCCACAGGGAGAGGCTGAGCTGCTGTGCTAGGCAAGAGGGGAGGAGTGCTTTCTTCCATGTACGGACTGGCTCTGTGCTTGTGGGTGGCTTGGCTGAGCCACTATGTTTGGTGATCCAGGCTCCCTTGGTGGGGTGAGCCACCACCACTTGGTGGGGAGTGTTCCTGTGGGCAGGGCTGCTGTGGCATGGTGGGTGCTCCCATGGGCCACCACTCTGAAAGTGCTCATGCACAGGCCAGGCTGCCCCTGCCTCCTCCCACAGTCATGCTGGCCACTGTGTGAGGACCCACAACCTGGATCAATGCCACTGGGGAAGGAGAGGATTCCTCTGACCCAGTTCCACTGCTTCCCAGAGACCCAGTCCACCCACCTTCAGATGTATGGCTGCATGGATCTCTCAGGAGTCCTATTGTGCTGTGTAAGGAATCCTCTGTTGGTTAATGAATGTCAATTTAGTTGTAACTTAGAGTGGAGAGACAAAGGGAACAACTCACTCCCCCATGATGCTGACGTTACCAGTGTATCACATTTATTGATTTGCAAATATTGAACCATCCTTGTGTCCCAGGGATAAATCCAACTTGATCATGTTGTATGATCTTTTTATGTGCTGTTGAATTGGTTTGCTAGTATTTTGTTGAGGATTTTTGCATCTGTATTCATCAGAGATATTGGCTTGTAATTTTCTTTTCTTGTAGTTCAGGTGTCCTGGTCTGGTTTTGGTATCAGGGTAATGCTGGCCTCATAAAAGGAGTTTGAAAATGTACCCCTATCTTCAATTTTTTGGGAAGTTTTTGAGAAGGATAGGCATTAATTGTTTTATAAATGTTTGGTACAATTCACCAATGAAGCCATCTGGTCTTGGACTTTTTTTTTCTTGGAGGATTTTGATTACTGATTCAATCTCCTTACTATTGGTCTGTTCAGATTTTCTATTTCTTCATAATTCAGACTTGATAGGTTGTGTGTTTCTAGGAATTCATCCATTTCTTCAGGTGATCCAGTTTGTTGGCATATAGTTGTTCATAGTGGTCCCTTTCTATCCTAGGTGTTTCAGTGGTATCAATTGTAATGTCTCTTCTTTCATTTATAATTTTATCTATTTCAATCTTCTTTTCTTTTTTTCTTAGTCTAGCTAACAGTTTGTCAATTTTATTTATCTTTTTAAAAAACCAACCTTAGGTTTGTTGATATTTTCTATTTTTTCTATTCTCTGTTTCATTTATTTCTGCTCTAATATTTATTATGTCCTTCCTCTGCTGTCTTTGGACTTTGTTTTTCTTTTTCTAGGTCCTTAAGGTGTAAAGTTAGGTTGTTTATATGAGATGTTTCATTTTTTTTAATGTGGATGTTTGTTGCTCTAAACCTTCTTAGAACTACTTTTGCTGCATCCCCAAAATTTGGTATGTTGTGTTTCCATTTTAGTTTGTTTAAAGATATTTTTAAATTTCCATTTTGATTTCCTCTTTGATCCATTGGTTGTTCTGGAATGTGTTCTTTAATTTCCACATATTTGTGAATTTTCCAACTTCCTCCTGTTATTGATGTCTAGTTTCATACCATTGTAATTAGAAAAGATACTTTGTATGATTTCAATCTTAAATTTGTTCAGACTTATTTTGTAGTCAAACATGTGATCTGTCCTGGAGAATGTTCCATGTGTGTTTGAGAAGAGTGTGTATTCTGCTGCTGTTGGATAGAACGTTCTCTATATATCTATTAGGTTTATTTGATCTACAGTGTTATTCGAGTCCACTGTTTCCATATTTATTCTCTGTCCAGATACTCTATCCATTGTTGAAACTGGGGTATTGAAGTCCTCTCTATTATTGTATTGCCATCTATTTATCTCTTCAGTTCTGTTAACATTTGCTTTGTATATTAGATGCTCCAATGTTGGGTGCATCTATATTTATAATTGATATACCATCTTGATGAATTCATCCCTTTATCATTTTTTTAATTTATTTTTTTATTGCAGTAACATTGGTTTGTAACATTGTATAAATTTCAGGCATACATCATTTTACTTCTATTTCTGCATTGATTACATCATGTTCACCACCCAAATACTAATTACAATCCATCACCACACACATGCGCCTAATCATCCTTTTCACCCTCCTGCCTCCCCTCCTCCCCTCTGGTCACCACCAATCCAATCTCTATCCCTATGTGTTTGTTTGTTGTTGTTTTTATTTTCTACTTATGAGAGAGATCATATGGTATTTGTCTTTCTCCTTCTGACTTAGTTCACATAGCATAATACCCTCAATGTCCATCCATGTTGTCACAAATGGCTGGATTTCATCATTTCTTATGGCTGAGTAGTATTCCATTGTGTATATATACCACATCTTCTTTATCCATTCGTCCCTTGATGGGCACTTAGGTTGCTTCAAAGTCTTGACTATTGTGAATAACGCTGCAATGAACACAGGGGTGCGTGTATCTTTACGCATTGGTGTTTTCATTTTCTTTGGATAAATACCCAGCAGTGGAATAACTGGATCATATGGTAGTTCTATCCTTAATTTTTTGAGGAATCTCCATACTGTCTTCCATAGTGGCTGCACCAGTTTGCACTTGTTGTTTCCTGTCTTGTTAATTATAGCCATTCTGACAGACATGAGGTGATATCTCATTGTAGTTTTGATTTGCATTTTCCTGATAGTTAACGATGTTGAACATCTTTTCATGTGCCTGTTGGCCATCTGTATATCTTCTTTGGAGAAATGTCTGTTCAGGTCTTTTGCCAATTTTTTAGTTGGGTTGTTAGTTTTTTTGTTGTTGAGAGGTATGTGTTCTTTATGTGTTTTGGAGATTAACCCCTTATCAGATATATGGTTTGCAAATATCTTCTCCCAATTGTTAGGTTGTCTTTTCATTTTGTTGATGGTTTCCTTCACTGTGCAGAAGCTTTTCAGTTTGATGTAGTCCCATTTGTTTCTTTTTTCTTTTTTTTTTTTTGTGAGGAGGACCAGCCCTGAATTAACATCCAATGCCAATCCTCCTCTTTTTTGCTGAGGAAGACTGGCCCTTGGCTAACATCCATGCCCATCTTCCTCTACATTATATGGGACACCGCCACAGCCTGGCTTAACAAGCAGTGTGCCTGTGCGCGCCCGGGATCCGAACCGGCAAACCCCGGGCCGCTGCAGCGGAGCACGCGCACTTAACCATTTGTGCCACTGGCCCGGCCCCTGTTTATTTTTTCTATTGTTCCCTTGCCTGGTCTGACATGGTGCTTGAAAATATGTTGCTGACACCAGTGTCGAAGAGCGTACTTCCTATGTTTTCTTCTAGAAGTTTCGTGGTATCAGGTCTTACATTCAAGTCTTTAATCCATTTTGAGTTAATTTTTGTGTATAGTGTAAGACAATGGTCTACTTTCATGTTTTTGCATGGGGCTGTCCAGTTTTCCCAGCACCATTTGTTAAAGAGACTTTCCTTTCTCCATTGTATGTTCTTGGCTCCTTTGTCGAAAATTAGCTGTCCATAGATTTGTGGTTTATTTCTGGGCTTTCAATTCTGTTCCATTGATGTGCGTGTCTGTTTTTGTGCCAGTACCATGCTGTTTTGGTTGCTATAGCTTTGTAGTATGTTGTGAAATCGGGGGGTATGATACCCCAGCTTTGTTCTTTTTTCTCAAGATTCCTTTGGCTATTCGGAGTCTTTTGTTGTTTCATATAAATTTTAGGATTCTTTGTTCTATTTCTGTGAAAAATCTTGTTGGAACTTTCATAGGGATTGCATTGAATCTATAGATTGCTCTCAGAAGCATGGACATCTTAACTATGTTAATACTTCCAATCCAAGAGCATGGAATATCTTTCCATTTCTTTGTGTCTTCAATTTCTTTCAGCAATGTTTTATAGTTTTCAGTGTACAGATATTTCACCTCTTTGGTTAACTTTATTCCTAGGTATTTTATTCTTTTGTTGCAATTGTAAATGGGATTGTATTCTTAATTTCTCTTTCTGCTGCTTCGTTGTTAGTGTATAGAAATGCAACTGATTTTTGCATGTTGATTTTGTATCCTTCAACTTTACCATATTCATTTATTAATTCTAAAATCTTTTTGGTGGATTCTTTAGGGTTTTCTATATATAAAATCATGTCATCTGCAAATAGTGACAGTTTCACTTCTTCCTTTCCAATTTGGATCACTTTTATTTCTTTTTCTTGCCTGATTGCTCTGGCTAGGACTTCCAGTACTATGTTAAATAGGAGTGGTGAGAGTGGGCATCCTTATCTGTTCCTGTTCTTAGAGGAATAGCTTTCAGTTTTTCACCATTAAGGATGATATTAGCTGTGGGTTTGTCATATATGGTCTTTATTATGTTGAGGTACTTTCCTTCTATACCCGTTTTATTGAGAGTTTTTATCATAAATGGATGCTGAATCTTGTCAAATGCTTTCTCTCCATCTATTGAGATGATCATATGATTTTTATTCTTCGTTTTATTAATGTGGTGTATCATGTTGATTGACTTATGGATGTTGAACCATCCCTGCATCCCTGGAATAAATCCCACCTGATCATGGTATATAATCTTTTTAATGTATTGTTGTATGTGATTTGATAGTATTTTGTTGAGGATTTTTGCATCGATGTTCCTCAGTGATATTGGCCTGTAATTTTCTTTTTTTGTGTTGTCCTTGTCTGATTTTGGTATCAGGGTAATGTTGGCTTCGTAGAATGAGTTAGGGAGCTTCCCCTCCTCTCCAATTTTTTGGAAGAGTTTGAGAAGGATAGGTATTAAGTCTTCTTTGAATGTTTAGTAGAATTCGCTAGGGAAGCCGTCTGGTCCTGGACTTTTATTTTGGGGGAGGTTTTTGATTACTGTTTCAATCTCCTTACTGGTGATTGGTCTATTCAAACTCTTTATTTCTTTTTGATTCAGTTTCAGAAGGTTGTATGATTCTAAGAATTTGTCCATTTCTTCTAGATTATCCAATTTGTTGGCATATAGCTTTTCAAAATATTCTCTTATAATCTTTCGTATTTCTGAGATGTCTGTTTTCATTTCTCCTTTTTCATTTCTGATTTTACTCATTTGAACCTTCTCTTTTTGTCTTGATGAGTCTAGCTAAAGGCTTGTCAATTTTGTTTATCTTTTCAAAGAACCAGCTCTTGGTTTTGTTAATTTTTTCTGTTGTTTTTTTAAATCTCTATTTCATTTATTTCTGCTCTGATTTTTATCATTTTCCTTCTTCTACTGATTTTGGGCTTTGTTTGTTCTTCTTTTTCCAGTTCCTTTAGGTGTGCTGTTAGATTGTTTATTTGAGATTTTTCCTGTTGGTTGAGATAGGCCTGTATGGCTATAAACTTCCCTCTTAGAACTGCTTTTGCCATATCCCATAAATTCTGGCATGTCGTATTTTCATTTTCATTTGTCTCCAGGTATTTTTGGATTTCTTCTTTGATTTCTTCATTGACCCAATCGTTTTTCAGTGGCATTTTGTTTAATCTCCACATATTTGTGGTTTTTCTGTTTTTCTTCCTATAGTTATTTCTAGTTTTATACCATTGTGGTCAGAAAAGATCCTTGGTATTGTTTCAGTCTTCTTAAATTTACGGAGACTTGTTTTGTGGCTTAATATGTGATCAATCCTGGAGAATGTTCCATGTGCTTTTGAAAAGAATGTGTATTCTTCAGTTTTTGGATGGAATGTTCTGTATATATCTACTAGGTCAATCTGTCCTAGTGTGTGATTTAAGGCCAGTGTTTTCTTATTGATCTTCTGTTTAGATGATCTATCCATTGGTGTAAGTGGAGTGCTAAAGTCCCCTACTATTATTGTGTTACTGTCTATTTCTCCTTTTATGTCTGTTAATAATTGCTTTATATATTTAGGTACTCCTACATTGGGTGCATAGATATTTACAAGTGTTATATCCTCTTGTTGGATTGTTCCCTTGATCATTATGTAGTGCCCTTCTTTGTCTCTTGTTACAATTTTTGTTTTAAAGTCTATTTTGTCTGATATGAGTATTGCTACCCCAGCTTTCTTTTCACTGCCATTTGCATGGAGTATCTTTTCCCACCCCTTCACTTTCAGTTTGTGAGTGTCTTTAGGTCTGAAGTGTGTCTCTAGTATGCAGCATATATATGGGTCTTGTTTTTTCATCCAATCAGCTACCCTATGCATTTTAATTGGAGCATTTAGTCCATTGACATTTAAAGTAGCTATTGATAAGTATGTACTTACTGCCATTTTTTAACTTCTTTTTTTCTCGGTGTTTTGATAGTTCTTCTCTGTTCCTTTCTTCGCTTGCTCTCTTCCCTTGTGGTTTGATGGCTTTCTTTAGTATTATGTTTGGATCCCTCTCTCTTAGTTTTTTGTGTATTTATTATAGGTTTCTGGTTTGTGATTACCATGGGGTTCATATACAGTAACCTACATAGGTAGCAGTCTATATTAAGTTGATGGTCTCTTTATTTTGACCTCTATCTGAAAGCTCTTCTCTTTAACTCCCCTCCTCCCACATTTTATGTTTTGGATATCATATCTAACCTCTTTTTTGTGCATTTGTATCTGTTACTCTCTTATCATGGAAATAGATAATTTTTCCTATTTGTGGTCTTCTCTTTCCCCCTTAGATAAGTCCCTTTAGCATTTCTTGTAGAACTGGTTTCTTGGTGACAAACTCCTTTAATTTTTGCTTGTCTGAGAAACTTTTTATCTCTCCTTCCATTTTGAATGATAACCTTGCTGGATAGAGTATTCGTGGCTGTAGGTTTTTTCCTTTTAGCACTTTAAATATATCATGCCACTCTCTTCTAGCCTATAAAGTTTCTGCTGAGAAGTCAGCTGATAGCCTCATAGGGTTTCCTTTGTATGTTACTTGTCTTTCTCTTGCAGCTTTTAGGATTCTCTCTTTATCTTTAATTCTGGAAATTTTAATTTTGATGTGTCTTGGTGTAGGCCTCTTTGGGCTTATCTTGTTTGGTGCTCTCTGTGCTTCCTGTACCTGGATGTCTGTTTCCTTCCTTAGGTTAGGGAAGTTTTCAGCTATCATTTCTTCAAATAGATTCTCTGCCCATTTGTCTCCCTCTTCTCCTTCTGGAACACATATAACACAGATGTTAGTGTGCTTGATGTTGTCCCAGAGGTCCCTTAGACTGTCCTCACTCTTTTTAATTATTTTTTCCTTTATCTTTTCAGCTTGGGTGATTATTCTAGTCTTTCATCCAGCTCGCTGATCTGTTCTTCTGTATCATCTACTCTGCTTTTGAGTCCCTCTAGTGAATTTTTCATTTCCAGTATTGTATTCTTCATTTCTGATTGTTTATTTTTTATATCTTCCATTTCTTTGTTGACGTTCTCACTGAGTTCATCCATTCTTCTCCCCAGATCAGTGAGCATCCTTAACACTCTTTGTTTGAACTCTCTGTCGGGTAGGTTGCTCATTTCTGTATCATTTAGTTCCTTTTCTGGGGTTTTGTCCTGTTCCCTTACTTGGAACATATTCTTTTTCCTCCTCACTTTGCCTCTTTCCCTGTGCTTATGTCTAAGTATTATGTAGGTGAGCTATGTCTCCTGATCTTGGGGAGTTGAACTTATATAAGCAATACCTTATGAGGCCTGGCAGTGTGCTTCCCTCTTGTCACCAGTTCCAAATGTTCCAGGAGTGACCCCTGTGTGGGCTACATGTTGGATTGTTGTCCACAACACAACATGTCCTTCTGTTGTGGTGGGGTTGCTTTTCCCATAGGTGCCCAGGGAGTCTGAGCTGTCCCCTGTCCAGCTGGTTGTAATGCTCAGCTGCATGTAGTTGTTGTGGGCCCTTCAGTCTCTTTATTGGGTGTGAGGAGCCCCAGAACCATTGGCTGCAAGGCCTAATAGCACATTCCTGTTGCAGTTTTTCTGTTAAGTGAGTAGACCCCCAGCGTGGCGGGTTGTTAGGCTCAGTGGCTCACAATTGCTATAATCCTTCAGCCTATAAGGCTCTTGTCAGCTCTCTGAGGATTGCAGCTGGGTGGGGATGGCCTCAGGCATGAGCCACCAATTGTTTCAGGCTTTGGAAGGTAGGGGCACTCCCCTATGTGGGTCTTTGAGAAGCACAGGTCTTCTGCAGCTGACCAGCCCCACCACCCACAGGTCCACACACACAGTCAACACAGTCCTGCCGCGTGTGCATGCCCCAACCCCCTGAAGTGGACCCAGTCTCTCCAAGGCAGGAGCCCCACACACTCCACCAATGCCCCACACTCTCCACCCGCTCCTTGTGCATGCCCTGCCCCACAGAGGTGGACCCAGTCCCCAGGCTGAGGAGAATCCGGTCACCAATCTTTGCAGGCCCACAAGTTGCCCAAGGGCTTGTTGTTGGGTGGGGCCAGTCCCTAAGGTGAGCTGCATGCCCTGGCTGAGCTGGATTAAATTGGTGCTCTAGTGGATGGGGCAGACCCTGGGCTAGCAGGCCCCAGGGAGAAGTCCAATGGCGTCTGCCAGCATCTGTGTCAGCATGCCCACACCAAGCCACAACAATGGCCACCTCCAATGTCCCAGTCCCTGGAAAGGTGTCACCTCTCACTGAGATGCACTCAGAACCTATCAGGTGAGTCTCTTTTCACCAAAGGACTGTGCACCTTTCTTTCTGGTGATTTTATGTTGCTTTCCAAGATGGGTGAATTTGTGTGTGGGCCCTTTAAGAGCCGTCTTTAATTTCTTTGTGAACCAGCTTTTCTGCAGGTATTCCACAATGTTGTTAGTAGTGAGCAAAGTCAGATATTATGCCATTCGGCTAGGTTGTGCTGGCTCCAAAAATTACCTATAGTGGGCATGCTCCCTGGCTCAAGTCCCCCACCGCTCCAGGGAGGGCTGCATACCTTTGGGTTCATCCCAGGAAGCCATGCAGCACTGTGGCTTGTGAAGGTGGCATTTTTTCTCTCCAAAAGGGAATTTCTGCCTCTTCCACCTAATTAGGATTGTCGTTTGTCACAGGGGTTTCTCCTATCCAGTTTTCAGTTCTCTCAGGGGTAATTTTTCCAAGAGTAGTTGTAAATTGGCTGTCTCTGCGGGAGGAGGTGAGTTCAGAGTCCACCTATGCCACCATCTTGACTTCTCCTCCCCTTTATTATTATGTAATGACTTTATTTGTCTGTTGTGACACTTGTTGACTTGAAGTCTATTTTGTCTGATACAAGTGTGTGTACTCCTACTGCCTTTTGGTTGCCATTTGCATGGAATATCTTTTTCCATTCCTTGCTTTCAGCCTATGTTTGTCTTAAAACTAAAGCAAGTCTCTTTTTTTAATTAAACTTTTTTTATCCCCAAAGCCCCAGCAACGTAGTTGTATATCCTAGTTGTAGGTCCTTCTAGTTCTTCTGTGTGGGACACCACCTTAGCATGGCTTGATGAGTGGTGAGTAGGTCTGTGCCCAGGATCTGAACTGGTGAACCCCGGGCCACTGTAGTGGAACATATGAACTGCTATGCCACTGGGCCGGCCCTTAAGCAAGTCTCTTGTAGGCAGCATTTTGTTGGAATCTCTTTTTTTCTTTTTAATCCATTGAGCCACTCTCTGCCTTTTGATTTGAGAATTTAATTAATTTACATTTATAGTAATTATGAATAGGTAAGGACTTACTATTGCTGTTTTGTTTTCTGACTATTTTGTAGTTCCTTTGCTCGTTTCTTCTTTTGATGATTTTCTTTGTGATTTGATGATTTTTTGTAGTGGTATGCTTTGATTTCTTTCTCTTTATGTTTTGTGTATCTACTACAGGTTTATTCTATGTGATTACCGTAAGGCTTACATAAAACATCTTATAGTTACAACAGTCTATTTTGAGCTGATATTAACTTAACTTCAATCACATACAAAAATGTTACACTTTGACTACTCCCCTGATGTATTTTATGTTATTGATGCCACAGTTTACATTTTTTATGTTGTGTATCCATTAAGAAATTACTGTAGCTATAGTTATTTTTAATACTTTTATATTTTGACTTTTATGCTAGAGTTCAAAGTGATTTATGCACCACTCTTACTGTATTAGAGTATTCTGGTTTTGACTGTATACTTACCTTTATCAGTGAGTTATACTTTCATATGTTTTCATGTTGTTCATTCGCGTCGTTCATTTCAAATTGAAGAACTCTTTTTAGCATGTTTTGTAAGGTAGGTCTAGTGGTGATAAACTCCCTCAACTTTTTTTTCGTCTGGGAAAGTCTTTATTTATCCTTCATTTCTGAAGGACAGCTTTCCCAGGTAAAGTATTTATGATAGGCAGGTTTTTTCTTGGAGCACTTTGAATGTATCTTCTCACTCTCTCCTGTTCTGCAAGGTGTCTGCTGAGAAATCTGGTCATAGCCTTATGAGTGTTCCCTTGTACATAACAAGTCACTTTTCTCTTGCTACTTACAAAATTCTCTCTTTGTCATTGACTTTTGACAATTTGATTATCATATGTGTCAGTGAAGACTTCTTTATGGTCAATCTATTTGAAGTTCTTTGAGCTTCATGGATCTGGGTGTACACTTCCCTCCCTGGATTAGGGAAGTTTTTGTCATTAGTTCTTTAAATAAGCTTTCTGCCCCTTTTCTTTTCTCTCTTCCTTCTGAGACTCTCATAATGCCTATATTGATTCTTTTTATGATATCCCATGAGTCCCATAGGCTTTCTTCACTCTTTTTCATTCTTTATACGTTTTGTTTTCCAGACTGGATAATTTCAAATGATCTGCCTTCGAATTCACTGATTCTTTCTTCTGCTTGATCAGTTGTGGCTGTTGAAGTTGTCCATTGAATTTTTCTGTGCGGTCACTGTATACTTCAGCTCCAGAGTTTCTGTTTGGGCCTTTTTCTCATTTCTCTGTGTTGAACTATTCATTTTGTTCATGTATTTTTTTCCTGATTTCATTTATTTGTCTAAACTAAAGTGTGTTCTCTTATAGCTCCCTGAGTTTCTTCAAGATGAATATTTTGAATTATTTGTCAGGAAATTCATAGACCTCCATTTCTTTGGGATCCTACATTGGTGCTTTATTTTTTTTCCCTTTGATGGTGTCATGTTTTGTTGATTTTTCATATTCTTTAAAGCCTTGCTGTCTTTGCATTTGAAGAAGCAGTCACCTTCTTCAGTTTTTACTGACTGGCTTCAGGAGAAGAAGACTTTCACCAGTAAGCCCAGCTACAGATTCTGGAGGTCTCTCAGACCTTTTCTATGGTTGCATCTACTCGACTGTTTTCTCATGAGTGGGACGTTTTAGGATTGTGTGCCTTCTCTCAATCCTGCAAATACAAGTTGGGTGCTGAGAGCCTCCTCCCAGGGTAGTACTGTGAGGTGTATAAGATTTTGAGTCTTCTCTCAATGCACAGAGTTAAGCTGTCTTCTGATATCCATGTGCTGTCTGTGGATGCTTGTGCATGCAGGCCATCTGTGGAGGCTTGTGCTCCCTGTCTGTGAAGGGGTGTGTATTGTCCACAGGGGATCATGTTCTGCTTGCCATAGGGGGGTGATCATGGAGTGCTCTGGATGCATGTTAGCTAGTTGGAGGGTGTATCCATATGTGAAGTGTCCCATGGGGCTTTTGGTAGTGTCCATGAACCAGCCAGTAGGATTGGCCAGTTGTTGAGATCTGCACACTGACTGCTGTGAACCCTACCTCTTTTCCCTGCTTCTAACTGCCCCCAGATGACTCAGCCATACTGATCCACTCAGCTTTCTGGGTGGAACAAGACAGATGTGGGCCTCCTGGGCAGTGTCCTGCGAGGCTGGGGAAGCTGGGTGCTTGCTTCTCTCTTACTTTCCTCCATGGGAGAAATCGTGGGATGGTGGGGTATTTCTTGGCACCGAGCTGTTCCACCTTATAGAAGGAGTGATGTGGGTAAAGTGATACTATGCTTCTTATCCTCTTCAATGCATCTATTCTTGGATTTTTTGCTCTGCCGTGGTGCTGGAACCTCTCAACTGGACTGTCAGTCTCCCACAAAGTTACTCTTATCCATGGGTGGTTCTTAAAATTGATATTTCTGTGGGGGCTGGAACCTCCTATTCTGCCATCTTGTTAACATCACTCTCTCGAAGTCTATTTAACTCATTTAATAATGAAGAAACAAGGAAGATGTTACAACTGGTTCGAAGGAGAATGCAAAGAGCAGAAACGTATATAGATCAGGAATTCTAAAGTTAATGTGCACATGTGTGTGTGAAACTGGCTTTTTCTGTGGAGGAGAGAGGCAAGAGGGAAATCAGTTGTATGTCTATGGTGCAAGACGTATTTGCATTGCTATAGGTTATTTACAAATTGGAGAGTATAAAATAGCTCAAAGACAATGAAAACCAGGGTCCCCAAAGAATCAAACAAACAAGAAAGATGTGCTCTAAGCAATGCCTGCCTTTCCTTTGAAACAAAATTTTCCCTATAGTCTCTCATCTTGTGATCAAAACAATCTTAAAAGAAAAATTATTGTTGATCACAAGTGAAGGCCAATTTTATTAGGTTTGGCCTGATTATTTATTTAGATACAGCAAGAGTGTTAATTTACCATATAGGCCTTCTTAAATTTGCTTAAATTTGTACCTACTTATTTTTACTCAGTAGAACCATCCAAATCTAAAAGCTATGTATGTGTTGTATTTATATTCATCTCTCCTTGCATTTCTGATTATTTGTGCTTTATGTATTTTACAAATATGTTGTTGCATATAGGTTTATGACTACTGAGATATATATATAAATATTTATATTATATGTAAATATATATATTTATATATATGAGATATAAATATTTATATATATAAATTTGTGTCTTTATTGTATCATCATTGTATAATTCTGTCTTTATCCTGTTAATCCTTTATATATCCACTATTTTATCCAGTAAGATGCACTATTTCCCCCAATAAGGAGTCCCCTTTCACCCCAGTAAGATGAGGTCCATAGAATGCATTCATTTCCCTATATCCTTTTCTTTACTCTACCCCTTGAGAGCTTTCCTCTCCTATTTTTACTTCTCCTTCTATTTTTAAAGTAATACAATCTAGTCACCCATTGAAGGACATCTGGGTTGTTTCCAGTTTTTGGCTGTTACAAATAAAGCTGCTGTGAACATTTGTGCACAATTTCTTGTGTGAACATAAGTCGTCATTTCTCTGGGAGCAATGCCTAGGGGTGAAATTGTTAGGTTGTAGAGTAGTTGTATGTTTAGTTTTGAAGAAACTGCCAAACTGTTTTCTAGAATGACTGTACCACTTTTTATTCCAACCAGCAATGTATGAGTAATCAGGTTTTTCTACATTCTCACTAACAGTTGGTGTTATGACTATTTTTTATTTTAATCATTCTGAATGAGGTATCTCATTGTGGTTTTTAATTTGCATTTTCCTAATAGCTAATGAGGTTGAACATCTTTTAATGTGTTTATTTTTTAGCTGTCTATTCTCTTCAGTGAAATATCCTTTTATATTTTTGTCCACTTTCTAATTGGATTTTTTGGTTTTCTACTATTGAGTTTTGAGAATTCTTTGTATATTCTAGATATGAGCCCTGTCTTAGTCTATTCAAGCTGTAATAATAAAATACCATACACTAGATGTCTTATAAACAACAGAAATTTATTTCTCACAGTCCTGGAGGCTGGAAGTCAGAGATCAGGATGCCAGCATGTTTGGGTGAGGACCCTCTTCCAGGTTTCAGACTTCTCATTGTATCCTCTTTTGGTGAAAGGGGCTAGGGATCTCTATGGAGACTCGTGTGTGTGTGTGTGTGTGTGTGTGTGAGGAAGATTAGCCCTGAGCTAACATCCGTTGTCAATCCTCTTCTTTTTGCTGAGAAAGATTGGTGCTGGGCTAACATCCATGCCCATCCTCCTCTACTTTATATGGGACGCCACCACGGCATGGCTTGACAAGCAGTGCATCGGTCTGTGCCTGGGATCCGGGCCTGTGAACTCGGGGCACCAAAGTGGAGCATGCGCATTTAATGGCTATGCCGCCAGGCCAGCCCCATCTTTGAGGCCTTCTTTTATGAGGCACTAAACCCGATCATGGAGGTTCCACCTTCATGACTTAGGCACCTCCCCTAGTTCCCACCCACCAATACTATCACTTTGGGGAGTTAGGATTTCAACATACGAATTTGGGCAGGATACAAATGTTAAGACCACAGCAAACTCTTGTCAGATATGTGGTGTGCAAAAATATTTTATCCCACCCTGTAGCTTGTCTTTTCATCCTCTTCACAGGATCTTATGCAGAGTAAATTTTTAATTTTGATGAAGCCCATTTGTCAATTGTTTTCATTTCATGGATCATGTTTTGTTGTCAAGTCTAAGAACTCTTTGCCTAGCCCTAGATCTTGAAGATTTTCTCCGTTTCTTTTTCTAAAAGTTTCATAGTTTTATGTCTGTGGTCCATTTTCGAGTTAATTTTTGTATAAGGTATGAGACTAATCTTGAGGTTCTTTTGTTGTGGGTGTTGCCTGTAGATGTCCAGTTGCTCTGGCACCACTTGTTGAAAAGGTCTGCTGAGCTTTTAATTGGAAAATTATTTTTAAGTATTGTACTTGAATCCCTCTAGGTACTTTTATTGTTTGTTCATTTTTTTATATTCAGATTTTTACCTGTCTTTTTCAGCAGTTTAGTTTCATCAGTATGAAAACTCCTTGTTCCCTCTGGCCCTCCTCTGAGAGCTTGAGAGTGACTATTCTTTTTCTTTGTTTTATCACTGAGCTTCAGTCTTGTTTATTGAGGTACATTAATAGGCAGAAAGCTCCTGGAGGTGAGAGAGGGAGAAATGTCTAGCCCTGTGGCTGGTGGTCAGGCAGGTTAGCTGTGTCTCACTGAGATGCTTGAAGGAAGTTTCTGTTTTCTCCAGCCTCAGGGACAGGAGTCTTTCAGCTCTTTTGTGGCACACTAATGTTGGTATTCTCCAGGAATTGCTGAGCTCCTCACATGATTCATCACTCCCAATAAAGACCAACACATCACCCAGCTGCGTTTGATCCCAGGAACCATTTGACTTGGGAGAGGGAAATAGCCTGGAGTTAGAAATGCAGGGGAAGAAAGGTCTATTCAGTTTCATAGAATATTGTGCTTCAAAAGAGTCTTTTAACTTCCTATTTTTAACAACTGCATAGTACTTCTCATATAGGAAACACTATGTTTCTAGTTTTGTCACTGAATTGCCCTTGCAATGGTGCCACCCTGGGTTCTACCAATGTTTGACTGGAGCAATCTAACATATGCCCCTAATACTCAAATTTTGGTCTCTAATACTATTCACCACTTGTTCATCACTGTAAGGAATCAGTATTCTTTGTAAAGTGTCTGATTTCTTATCTCCATGCAGGGAAATTTTTAAATGGGGATAGAGGGCCGTCCCCGTGGCTTAGTGGTTAAGTGTGCACGCTCTGCTGCTGGCAGCCCGGGTTCGGGTCCTGGGCGTGCACCGACACACCGCTTCTCCGGCCATGCTGGGGCCGCGTCCCACATACAGCAGCTAGAAGGATGTGCAACTATGACATACAACTATCTACTGGGGCTTTGGGGGAAAAATAAATAAATAAATAAAATTATAAATGGGGATAGAATATCTTGTTGTTGCCAGAGCGAAAATTCTGGTGTACCACTGAACAGGCATAGGAACAAGATAAGGAGATCTCTCTGGCAAAGCTGTAATAATTTGAGCATTAACAAGAGAGTTGTAATTATACTTTATTGGAATAATTTTAATCTGTAAAAAGCTATGAGTGCATAGAAATACTCTGAAAGAGAAGCATTAAGAACAATGTACCAGACCAAAATGGTAGCTTAAGAGACCCCTGTCTTCATCTCCCTGCAAAGATCAACAATTAGACAGCTATCCATGACGAAAAACAGCTCTGGGAGAGATCTAGAGTCCGCTTAAGAAACTCTAGCAACACAGTGGAACAAAAAACTGGAGAATCACTGCACAAAAAGGGAAGGAACACAGCTTCATTTTTCCTGCATCATCCCATCCCCCTGGGGGGGTTACTAATCACCAAGTGGGAACTCCCAAGCTAGAACAAGTTCCCTTCATCAGGAAAGGTGAGCAGAGTCAGTGATCAGCTTCCCCAGCCTTTCAGGGCACTGCACGGAGGACCTACTTTGGTTCACGCCATCCAAAGACTCGCAAAATTGAGATGTATCAAGATGGCTAGGAACAAGGAAGAAAAGCAGGAACTACCAGTGTTGGCCACTCAGTGGAAGCGACTGTGGTTTCCAATAAACAGCACTTCAGACTACCCCAGCAGATTTCACCACTGAAGAACCAACTACCAGCACAGCTGCCACTGACCCCCTGCAGATTTCACCAGTTTTTACCCCACAAGTATTCACACTTACAGACACCAGATGTCTGAGTCTCTCCTAGCTCCCTTACTCCACCCCTCCGCCCCTGCTGGAAGCCAGGATCCTCACCCACAGCCAGCTGAGGCCTCTACAGCTGTGCAAGTACAAGATGCCAGCCTAGACCCCTTGCAGCTCTCCCCCAACAACGTGTGCACCCTTGGGGATAGTCCCTTCAGTTGTGCACCTGCACCCCAGTGGTATGATGCCCGACACTGGCCTCCACGGATGTGTGCATGCCGAAGGCAAGATCCTGCAGCTATGGTAGTGCATGCTGACAGCCAAAGTCCCAACAGCTGCTATGGCTCAGATTCAGCCCTATCTCCTATCACTGGCTGGCACAACTGGGTTCACCTGTAGTCTGCCTCCCCTTCTGTGCACCTGTATGCCCCTGCTTCAACCCACATCACTGGCCTCCAGTGCCATGCACCTATGGAGAGATCATGGAGCCACAGGAGTGCATGTCCATAGCCAGGGCCCCTGCCACTGCTTGTGGGTGCAGATCTCGCCTATCTCCTGCCCCTGGCCTGTTCCATGAGGCTCATCTGCAGCTAGCCCCCACCAGCTGTGTACCTACATGGCTCCAGCCTGACTCCCAACACTTGCCTCCATTGCTGTGCACCCATGGCAAGACTTAGCAGCCACAGTAGTGCACACTAACAGCCAGGGCCCCTGCAGCTGCCAGTGTGCCCGTGGTTGGCCCTGACCCTTTTTGCTTGTCTCTGTCCCAACCACTACATTTGTGTCTGCAACTGGATCCTGCTGCCACACAGACACCTACAGCTGGTTCCTGTGGCAGAGTGTGTGCACACTACTGGCTCCAGCCACCAACACTGTCTGCCCTAGCCACTACACCTGGAGATGCTGCTGAGAACCCCAACAACTCTTGCACCTGCTGTGGACCCTCCACAGCACTAGCCAAGGACTGCACAATTGTTGATGCTATGGACCCCAGTGGCCAGAGCTTAAGAGGCCCCTCCCAGACCAAAAGCCACTACGTGGCTCTGCATTTGGCACCTTGTGCCACTAGACCCAGGGTCACAGCATGATCCAGCATGCTCCCACATGCAGGTGAAGGTCTTTTCTTTCCAAAACCAGTTTGAAAAGTCTGGAAGAGGTGACACCTTCTTCAAATGCACACACACCTACGCAAGGCCATAGGGATCACAAAGAATCAGAGAAATACGACTCCACCAAAGGGACACACAGTAAACTTCCAGTAACCGACCCCAAAGAAATGGACATACAGGAATTGCCTGACAAAGAATTCAAAATAATTGTTCTAAAGATGCTCAGAGAGCTATAAGAGAACACAGATGAATAAATTTAATGAAATCAATAAAGTAAAAATAAAATGAGAAGTTCAACAAAGAGATAGAAAACATAAAAAGGAATCAAACTAAATTTGGAGCTGAAGTATACAATGACTGAACTGAAAATTTCAATAACAGACATCAACAACAGACTTGACCAATAAGAAGAAAGAATCAGTAAGGTTGAAGAGAGATCAACTGAAATTATCCAATCAGAGGAACAAAAAGAAAAAAGAATGAAAAGGAATGAAGAAAGCCTACAAGACTTATGGGATATCTTTAAGAGAAACAATGTACCCATCACTGAAGTTTACTGAAGAAGAGGAGAAGGAGAAAGGGGTAGGAAGCTTAAATAAAGAAATAATGGCTAAGAACTTCCCAAACCTGGGGAGAGATTTGGATATCAAAGTTCATGAAGCTAATAGGTCAGTCCAAATTTTCAATCCAAAATAATCTTCTCAGAGACATATTATAATAAAACTATCTAAAATCTTTTGGTTTCCCGGAAGAGAGACTTTTAAAAGCACCAAGAGAAAGACATTTCTCTCATTCAAGTGATCCCCATAAGGCTATCAGCAGATTTATCAGCAGAAAGCTTGAAGGCCAGGAGAGATTGGGATGATATATTCAAAGTGCTGAAAGAAAAAACTGCCAACCAAGAATACTTTATGCAGCAAAGTTGTCCTTCAGAAATGAAGGTGAGATAAAAGACTTCCCAAACAAGCAATAGCTGAGAGAGTTCATCACCACTAGACCTATCTTACATTTCAGCATTTCTTAATGCTGAAATGAGTTCTTCAAGCTGAAACTAAAGGACACTAATAGTAACATTAAAACATATGAAAATATACAACACACTGGTAAAGGTAGGTATGTAGTCAGGTTCAGAATATTCTAATAATGTAATATGGTCATGTATTAACCACTTAATTCTAGTATAAAGGTTAAAAGACAAAAGTATTTAAAATAGCTATAGCAACAATAATTTGTTAATGGATATACAATATAAAGAGATGTAAACTGTGACATCAAAAACATAAAATGTTGGGTGGGATAGTAAAAGTGTAGTGATTTTGTATGTGATTGAAGTTAGGTCATTATCAGCTTAATAGATTGTTACAGGTATACCTTGTTGTATTGTGCTTGCTTTATTGTGCTTTGTAGGTACTGCGTTTTTTACAAGACCTTCCACCAACAAAAAGATTACAACTCACTAAAGGCTCAGATGATGGCTAGCATTTTTTAGCAATAAAGTACTTTTAAATTAAGGTATAAACATTGTTTTTTTAGACATAATACTATTGCACACTTAATAGACTACAGTATAGTGTAAACACAACTTTTATATGCACTGGGAAACCAAAATACTCATGTAACTCTCTTTATTGCAGTATTCACTTTATTGTCGTGGTCTGGAACCAAACCTGCAATATCTGTGAGTTATGACTGGATGTCTATAAGATGTTTAAAGGCAGCCTCAGGGTAACCACAAAACAACCTATAGTAGATAAACACAAGATAAAGAGAAGGGAATCAAAGTATACCACTATGGAAAATCATCAGTTCACAAAGGAAGACAGCAAATGAGGAAGAAAGGAACTATAAAACAGCCAGAAAACAATTACAAGATGCAATAATTCTTACTTATTAATAATTACTTTAAATGTAAATGGATTAAATTCTCCAAATAAAAGCCACAGAGTGGTTGAATGGATTAAAAAAAAAGACCCAACAAAAGGCTACCTACAAGAGACTCACTTCAGCTTCAAGGACACACAAAGGCTGAAAGTGACAGGATGGAAAAAGATATTCAACACAAATGGAATCCAAAAGAAAGGAGGGGTAGCTATACTTATGTCAGCGCTACTTATATCAGACAAAATAGACTTTAAACCAAAAGTGGTAACAAGAGACAAAGAAGGTCATTATATAATGATAAAGGGATCAATTCATCTGGAGGATACAACAATTATAAATATATATGCATCAGGACCGGCCCCATAGCTTAGCGGTTAAGTGCGTGCACTCCGCTACTGGCAGCCCGGGTTCCTGGGTGCACACAGACACACCACTTCTACGGCCATGCTGAGGCCGCGTCCCACATACAGCATCTAGAAGGATGTGCAACTATGACATACAACTATCTACTGGGGCTTTGGGGAAAAAAAAAAGGAGGAGGATTGGCAATAGACGTTAGCTCAGAGCCGGTCTTCCTCAGCAAAAAGAGGAGGCTTAGCATGGATATTAGCTCAGGGCTGATCTTCCTCACAAAAATAAATAAATAAATAAATAAATAAATAAATAAATAAATAAATAAATAAATAAGCATGCATAAAACATCGGAGCACTTAAGTATATTAAACAAATACTGGGCCAGCCCCGTAGCTTAACGGTTAAGTGCGTGTGCTCTGCTACTGGTGGCCCAGGTTCGCATCCTGAGCACGCACTGACACACCGCTTCTCTGGCCATGCTGAGGCTGCGTCCCCCATACAGCAACTAGAAGGATGTGCAACTATGACATACAACTATCTACTGGGGCTTTGGAGAAAAAAAGGAGGAGGATTGGCAATAGATGTTAGCTCAGAGCTGGTCTTCCTCAGCAAAAAGAGGAGGATTAGCATGGATGTTAGCTCAGGGCTGATCTTCCTCACACACACACACAAAAAGACATTTCAGTATTTAATTAAAAAAAACCTATTAAACAAATACTAACAGATCTGAAGGGATTAATAGACAACAATACAGTAATCAGAGACTTCAATACCCCACTTTCAACAATAGATAGACCATCAGGACAGAAAATTAATAAGACAGCATTGGACTTGAACTACACTTTAGACAAAACAGACCTAATAGACACGTATGGAACATTCCATTCAACAGCAGCAAAAACACATTCTTGTCAGGAACATATGGAATATTTTCTAGGATGGATCATTTATTAGGTCACAAAGGGGTGGAGTTAAGATGGCGGCGTAGGCAGACTCTGAACTCACCTCCTCCCGTGGACACAGCCAATTTACAACTACTCGTGGAAAAATTACCCCTGAGACAGAACTGAAAACTGGATAAGAGGAACTCCTGCAACAACGGACAATCCTAACTGGGGTGGAAGAGGCAGAGACTCCCTTCTGGAGAGGAAAAACGCCACCTTCACAAGCCGCCAGCTTCACGGCCGCCGGGAGCAGCTCACAGGTACGCAGCCTCCCTGGAGGCGCGGGGTCCTGAGCCGGGGAGCGCCCCCGCTGTGGGCATTTTGTGGACCCAGCACAATCGACACCAGTGGCATAATATCTGACTGTGCCTGCTACTAAAGCATTGGGTAGCACCCCCAGAAAACCCGGTTCACAAAGAAACTAAAACTGGCTCTTAAAGGGCCCGCGCACAAACTCACCCGTTCCAGAAAGCATCCTAAAATCACCAGAAAGAAAGGTGCACAGTGCTTCGGTGACAAGAGACTCACCTAATAGGCCCTGAGTGCATCTCGGTGAGGGGTGAGACCTCTCCAGGGACTGGGACATTGGCGGCGGCCATTGTTGTGGCCTGGTGTGAGCGTGCTGACACAGACGCCATTGGAGTTCTCCGAGACCTGCTAGCCCAGGGTCTGCTCCACCCGCTAGAGCACCGATTTAATCCAGCTCAGCCAGGGCAGGCAGCCCACCCTAGAGACTAGCCCCACCCAACAACAAGCCCTCAGGCAACGTGTGGGCCTGCATAGATTGGTGACTGGATTCTCTGCAGCCTGGCAACTGAGCTGACTTGAGCGGGGCAGGGTGTGCACAAGGAGCTGGTGGAGAGTGTGGGGCGGTGGCAGAGTGTGTGGGGCTCCCGCCGTGGAGAGACTGGGTCCGCTTGGGGAGGTCGGGGCGCTCACACGGGGCAGGACTGTGTTGACTGTGTGTGTGGACCTGTGGGCAGCAGGGCTTCTCAGCCACAGAAGACTTGTACTTCTCAAAGACCCACATAGGAGGTTTGCTCCACCTTCCAAAACCTGAAACAATTGGGTGCTCCTGTGCCTGAGGCCAGCCCCACCCAGCTGCAATCCTCAGAGAGCTGACAAGAGACCTAATAGGCTAGAGGCTTACAGCAATTGTAAGGCCCTGAGCCTAACATCCTGCCAGGGTGGGGGCCTACTCACTTAAAAGAAATACTGCAACACAAATGTGGTATTAGAACTTGCAGCCAACTGTGCTGGGGCTCCCCACAGCTGATAAAGAGACTGAAGGGCCCACAACAACTACAAGCAGCTGAGCATTACAACAGCTGGCCAGGAGCATAACTCAGCCTCCTGGGCGCCTACAGGGAGAGCAAACAGGCCACAGCAGAAGGATACACGTAGCCCACATAGGGGTCACCCTGGAACATTGAGAACTGAGGGAAGCACACTGGAAGCCTCCTAAGCCATCACTTACATAAGGTCACCTATCCAAGAGCAGGAGACGTAGCTGACCTACCTAATACGTAGACACAAGCACAGGGAAAGAGGCAAAATGAAGAGGCAAAAGAATACATTCCAAGTAAGGGAACAGGACAAAACCCCAGAAAAGGAAATTAGTGAAACAGAAATGAGCAACCTACCCGACAGAGAGTTCAAACTAAGAGTGTTAAGGATGCTCACTGATCTGGGGAGAAGAATAGATGGACTCAGTGAGAATGTCAACAAAGAAATGGAAGATAAAAAACAACCAATCAGAAATGAAGAATACAATACTGGAAATGAAAAACTCATTAGAGGGACTCAAAAGCAGAGTAGAGGATACAGAAGAACGGATCTGTGAGCTGGAAGAAAGACTAGAAGAAATTACCCAAGGTGAACAGGTAAAAGAGAAAAGAATTAAAAAGAGTGAGGACAGTCTAAGGGACCTCTGGGACAACATCAAGCGCACTAACATCCGTGTTATAGGTGTCCCGGAAGGAGAAGAGCGAGACAAGGGGGCAGAGAATCTATTTCAAGAAATAATAGATGAAAACTTCCCTAACCTAAGGAAGGAAACAGGCATCCAGGTACAGGAGGCACAGAGAGTCCCAAACAAGATAAACCCAAAGAGGCCCACACCAAGACACATCATAATCAAAATGTCCAGAATTAAAGATAAAGAGAGAATCCTAAAAGCCGCAAGAGAATGTCAAGTTACATACAAAGGAAACCCCATAAGGCTATCAGCTGACTTCTCAGCAGAAACCTTACAGGCTAGAAGAGAATGGCATGATATATTTAAAGTGCTAAAAGGAAAAAACTTACAGCCAAGAATACTCTACCCGGCAAGGTTATCATTCAAAATGGAAGGAGAGATCAAAATTTTCCCAGATAAGCAAAAATTAAAGGAGTTTGTCACCAAGAAACCAGTGTTACAAGAAATGTTAAAGGGACTGATTTAAGGGGAAAAGAGAAGACCACAAATAGGAAAAATTATTTCCACGATTAGAACGTAATGGATACAAATGCACAAAAAAGAGGTTGGATATGATATCAAAAACATAAAAGGAGGGAGGAGGGTAGTTAAAGAGTACAGCTTTCAGACAGAGGTCAAACTAAAGTGACCATCAATTCTGTATAGAAGAAGTAAGGAACAGAGAAGGACTACTAAAACACTGAGGAAAAAAAAATAAAAAAAGTTAAAAAATGGCAGTAAGTACATACTTATCAATAGCTACTTTAAACGTCAATGGACTAAATGCTCCAATTAAAAGGCATAGGGTGGCTGACTAGATAAAAACAAGACCCATATATATGCTGCATACAAGAGACACACTTCAGACCTAAAGACACTCACAAACTGAAAGTGAAGGGATGGAAAAAGATACTCCACGCAAATGGCAATGAAAAGAAAGCTGGGGTAGCAGTACTCATATCAGACAAAATAGACTTTAAAACAAAAACTGTAAAACGAGACAAAGAAGGGCATTACATAATGATCAAGGGAACAATCCAACAAGAGGATATAACACTTGTAAATATCTACGCACCCAATGTAGGTGCACCTAAATATATAAAGCAATTATTAACAGACATAAAAACAGAACTAGACAGTAACACAATAATAGTAGGGGACTTTAACACTCCACTTACACCAACGGATAGATCATCCAAACAGAAGATCAATAAGGAAACATTGGCCTTAAACGACACACTAGAACAGATGGACCTAGTAGATATATACAGAGCATTCCATCCAAAAACCGAAGAATACACGTTCTTTTCAAATGCACATGGAACGTTCTCCAGGATTGATCACATATTAGGCCACAAAACAAGTCTCCATAAATTTAAGAAGATTGAAATATTACCAAGCATCTTTTCTGACCACAAAGGTATGAAACTAGAAATCAACTATAGGAAGAAAATCAGAAAAGCCACAAATACATGGAGATTAAACAAAATGCTACTGAACAACGACTGGGTTAATGAAGAAATCAAAGAAGAAATAAAAAAATACCTGGAGACAAATGAAAATGAAAATACGACATGCCAGAATTTATGGGATACAGCAAAAGCGGTTCTAAGAGGGAAGTTTATAGCAATACAGGCCTATCTCAACAAACAAGAAAAATCTCAAATAAACAATCTAACAATGCACCTAAAGGAACTGGAAAAAGAAGAACAAACAAAGCCCAAAATCAGTAGAAGAAGGGAAATAATAAAAATCAGAGCAGAAATAAATGAAATAGAGACCAAAAAACAATAGAAAACATTAATAAAACCAAGAGCTGGTTCTTTGAAAAGATCAACAAAATAGACAAACCTTTAGCTAGACTCACCAAGAAAAAAGAGAGAAGGCACAAATAAGTAAAATCAGAAATGAAAGAGGAGAGGTTACAACAGACACCTCAGAAATACAAAAGATTATAAGAGAATACTATGAAAAACTATATGCCAACCAATTCGACAATCTGGAAGAAATGGATAAATTCTTAGAATCATACAACCTTCCAAAACTGGATCAAGAAGAAGTGGAGAATTTGAATAGACCAATCACCAGTAAGGAGATCGAAACAGTAATCAAAAACCTCCCCAAAAATAAAAGTCCAGGACCAGACGGCTTCCCTGGTGAATTCTACCAAACATTCAAAGAAGACTTAATACCTATCCTTCTCAAACTCTTCCAAAAATTGAGGAGGGGGAAGCTCCTAACTCATTCTACGAAGCTGACATTACCCTGATACCAAAACCAGACAAGGACAACACAAAAAAGAAAATTACAGGCCAATATCACTGATGAACATCGATCTGAAAATCCTCAACAAAATACTAGCAAATCGCATACAACAATACGTTAAAAAGATTATACACCATGATCAAGTGGGATTTATTCCAGGGATGCAGGGATGGTTTAACATTCGCAAATCAATCAACGTAATACACCACATTAATAAAATGAAGAACAAAAATCACATGATCATCTCAATAGATGCAGAGACAGCATTTGACAAGATCCAGCATCCATTTATGATAACTCTGAATAAAATGGGTATAGAAGGAAAGTACCTCAACATAATAAAGACCATATATGAGAAACCCACAGCTAATATCATCCTCAATGGTGAAAAACTGAAAGCTATCCCTCTAAGAACAGGAACCAGACAAGGATGCCCACTGTCACCACTCCTATTTAACATAGTATTGGAAGTCCTAGCCAGAGCAATCAGGCAAGAGAAAGAAATAAAAGGGATCCAAATTGGAAAGGAAGAAGTGAAACTGTCACTATTTGCAGATGACATGATTTTATATATAGAAAACCCTAAAGAATCCACCAGAAAACTTTTAGAAGTAATAAACGAATATGGTAAAGTTGCAGGATACAAAATCAACATACAAAAATCAGTTGCATTTCTGTACACTAACAACGAAGTAACAGAAAGAGAAATTAAGAATACCATCCCATTTACAATTGCAACAAAAAGAATAAAATACCTAGGAATAAACTTAACCAAAGAGGTGAAAGATCTGTACACCGAAAACTATAAAACATTTCTGAAAGAAATTGAAGAAGACACAAAGAAATGGAAAGATATTCCGTGCTCTTGGATTGGAAGAATTAACATAGTTAAGATGTCCATACTTCCTAAAGCCATCTATAGATTCAATGCAATCCCTATCAAAGTTCCAACAACATTTTTCACAGAAATAGAACAAAGAATCCTAAAATTTATATGGAACAACAAAAGACCCCGAATAGCTAAAGGAATCCTGAGAAAAAAGAACAAAGCTGGATGTATCACACTCCCTGATTTCAAAATATACTACAAAGCTATAGTAACCAAAACAGCATGGTACTGGCACAAAAACAGACACACAGATCAATGGAATAGAATCGAAAGCCCAGAAATAAACCCACACATCTATGGACAGCTAATCTTTGACAAAGGAGCCAAGAACATACAATGGGGAAAAGAAAGTCTCTTCAACAAATGGTGTTGGGAAAACTGGATAGCCATATGCAAAAAAATGAAAGTAGACTCTTACCTCACACCATACACAAAAATTAACTCCAAATGGATTAAAGACTTGAATGTAAGACCTGAAACTGTGAAAGTTCTAGAAGAAAACATAGGCAGTACGCTCTTCGACATCAGTCTTAGCAACATCTTTTCAAACACCACATCTGACCGGGCAAGAGAAACAATAGAAAAAATAAACAAATGGGACTACATCAAACTAAAAAGCTTCTGCACAGCAAAGGAAACCATCAACAAAACGAAAAGACAACCTAACAATTGGGAGAAGATATTTGCAAACCATACATCTGATAAGGGCTTAATCTCCAAAATATATAAAGAACTCATGCATCTGAACAACAAAAAAACTACCAACCCAATTAAAAAATGGGCAAAAGACCTGAACAGACATTTCTCCAAAGAAGATATACAGATGGCCAACAGACACATGAAAAGATGTTCAAAATCACTAACTATCAGGGAAATGCAAATCAAAACTACAATGAGATATCACCTCACGCCCGTCAGAATGGCTATAATTAACAAGACAGGAAACAACATGTGTTGGAGAGGTTGTGGAGAGAAGGGAACTCTCATACACTGCTGGTGGGAGTGCAAACTGGTGCAGCCACTATGGAAAACAGTATGGAGATTCCTCAAAAAATCAACGATAGAACTACCATATGATCCAGCTATTCCACTGTTGGGTATTTATCCAAAGAACTTGAAAACACCAATTTGCAAAGGTACATGCACCCCTGTGTTCATTGCAGCCTCATTCACGATAGCCAAGACTTGGAAGCAACCTAAGTGCCCATCAAGGGACGAATGGATAAAAAAGCTGTGGTATATATACACAATGGAATACTACTCAGCCATAAGAAACGATGAAATCCAGCCATTTGTGACAACATGGATGGACATTGAGGGCATGATGCAAAGTGAAATAAGTCAGAGGGAGAAGGTCAAATACCGTATGATTTCCTTCATTAAGTAGTAGATAATAACAACAATAAACAAACACATAGGGACAGAGATTGGATTGGTGGTTACCAGAGGGGAAGGGGGGAGGGAGGAGGGTGAAAGGGATAATTGGGTACACGTGTGTGGTGATGGGTTGTAATTAGTATTTTGGTGGTGAACATGATGTAATCTATGCAGAAATAGAAGTACAATGATGTACACCTGAAATTTTTACAATGTTATAAACCAATGTTACTGCAATAAACAAAAAAAATTAAAAAAAAATATATTAGGTCACAAAATATGTTTTAGCAAATTTAAAAAGATTGAAATCATACCAAGTATCTTTTCCAAACACAATGGTATGAAATTATAAATTATAATAGCAGGAAAGCTGGAAAATTCACCAATACATGGATGAAACAACACATTCCTATACAACCAGTGAGTCAAAGAAGAAAAAAAAAGGGAAATAAAAATCTTGAAAAAAATGAAAATGGAAACACGTCATCCCAAAATTTATGGGATACAGCAAAAGCAGTGCTAAGAGGGAAATTTATAATGATGAATGCCTATATTAAGAAAAAAGAAAGACCTCAAATAAACAACCTCACTTTATACCTCAAGGAAGTAGAAAAAGAACAAGTAACTAAGCCCAAAGTTAGAAAAAGGAAGGAGATACCAAAGATCAGAGGAAAAATAGATGAAATAGAGAACAGAAACACAATAGAAAATATCAATGAAACTAAGAGTTGGTTTTTTGAAAAGATAAACAAAATTGACAAGACTTTAGCTAGAATTATGAAAAAAAAAGAGAAAGGACTCAAATAAAATTATAAATGAAAGTGGAGACGCTGCAAGTGATACTACAGGATTACAAAGGATCATAAGAGACTGCCAACAAATTGGACAACCTAGAAGAAATGGATAAATTCCTAGAAACATACAACCCACCAAGACTGAATCATGAAGAAATAGGAAATCTGAGCAGACAGATAATAAATAAGGGGATTGCTTTAGTAATCAAAATCCTCCCAAAAAAGAAAATCCTAGGACCAGATGACTTCACTGTGAATTCTACCAAGTATTTAAAGAATTAATACCAATTCTTCTCAAACTCTTCCAAAAAATGGAAGGAAAGGAATGTTTCCAAACAATTTTATGAGACTAGCATCACCCTGATACCAAAGCTAGACAAGGACACTATAAGAAAAAATTACAGGACAATTTCCCTAATGAAGATGGATGCAAAAATCCTCAACAATATCAACAAACCAAATTCAACAGCACACTAAAAGGATTATAACCATAACCAAGTGGGATTTATTCTGGGGAGGTAAGGATGGTTCAACATATGAAAATCAATAATAAATGTGATACACCACCTTAGTAAAATGAAAGACAAAAACCATATGACCATCTCAATAGATGCAGAAAAAGCATTTGACAAAATTGAACATCCTTTCATGATTAAAAACTCTTAACAAATTGGGTATAGAAGGAACATACCTCAACATAATAAAGGCCATATGACAAGCCCGCAGCTAACATCATAGTCAACGGTGAAAGGTTGAAAGCTTTTCCTCTAAAACCAGGAACAAAGTGAGGGTGCCTACTCTCACCACTCCTTTTTAACATAGTATTGGAAGTTCCAGCCAGAGCATTTAGGCAAAAAAATGAAATAAAAGTCATCCAAATCATAAAGGAAGAAGTAAAACTGTCTCTATTAGCTGACAATATGATCTTGTATATATATAGAAAATCCTGAAGACTCCACCAAAAAACTGTTAGGACTAATAAATGAATTCAGTAAAGTTTCAGGATACAAAATCAACATACAAAAAACAGTTGCATTTCTATACGCTAACAATGAACTATCTGAAAAAGAAAAAAGAAACCATTTCTTTTACAGTAATATCAAAAATAATAAACTACTTAGGAATAATAAATTTAGCCAAGGAAGGAAAGATCTATATACTGTAAACTAAGACATTGATGAAAGAAATTGAAGACACATAAATGGAAAGATATCCCATGTTTATGGATCAGAAGAGTTAATAGTATTAAAATGTCCATACCACCCAAAGCCATCCATAGATTCAGTGAAATCTCTATCAAAATCCCAATGGTATTTTTAACAAAAATAGAAAAAACAATCCTAAAATACATGTGGAACTATAAAATACCCTGAATAGCCAAAGCATTCTTGAGAAAGAACAAAGCTGGAGGCATCACTCTTCCTGATTTCAAACCACATTACAAAGCTTCAGTAATCAAAACAGTGTGGTACTGGCATGAAAAACAGACACATAGACCAATGGAACAGAGTCAATATTTGATAAGGGAGCTAAGAATACTCAATGAGGAAAGGATAATCTCTTCAATAAGTGGTGTTGGGAAAACTGGATATCTACCTGCAAAAAAATGAAATTGGACCCCTATCTTACACCACTCAAAAATTAGCTTGAAATTGATTGAGGACTGACAAGAAATTTTCACATATTGAGGTATGTGGGGTAGCTATTCCAGTTTAAACTGATTCCACTTGAACTAAAGAAGCCTGACTTGTGGCCTTTCAAACATACATTGTACATCTGCTTTAACCGTTAAAGTAAAGAATGCATTATCTCGGGCCGGCCCCATGGCTTAGCAGTTAAGTGCATGCGCTCTGCTACTGGCGGCCCGGGTTCGGATCCTGGGCGCGCACCAACGCACCGCTTCTCTGGCCATGCTGAGGCAGCCTCCCACATACAGCAACTAGAAGGATGTGCAACTATGACATACAACTATCTACTGGGGCTTTGGGGAAAAAAAAAGGAGGAGGATTGGCAATAGATGTTAGTTCAGAGCCAGTCTTCCTCAGCAAAAACAGGAGGATTAGCACGGATGTTAGCTCAGGGCTGATCTTCCTCACAAAAAAAAAAAAAAAACAAGCATTATCTCAAAGTAAAAGAATGCACTCTTTGAAGTTAAGGATGCATACTTCTTTCTTACGACACCAGTGTTGGTACTTCATTGAAGATAAGTTTCCTTTCCTGGACATCAGGGTCATGTTGACCTGCTAATCTGTGGCTGATTATATCTTTGAAACTTTGATGACTACATATTCTGGGCCTGTATAATGTATGTTGTTTGTTCTAAAAAGGTATAAAACTGTACTGAAAATCATGCTTCTCTAGAAGCCTTTCTTCATTTGTGGAGACTGCCTCCCCAGTTATATTTCTCAGCTTGGCTCAAGGAAAACTCACCTTACCTCTCCTATCTAAAGAATGATTATTGATTATTTGCATCAACAGGACTTAAATGTAAGACTCCAAACCATAAAACTTCTAGAAGAAAACCTAAGTGGTAAGCTCCTGAGATCAGTCTTGGCAATGATTTTTTGGATATCACACCCAAAGGAAAATCAAAAAAAGGAAAAATAAATCAAGTGGGACTACATCAAACTAAAAAGCTTCTGCACAGCAAAAGAATCAACAGAATGAACAGACAACCTGTTGAATGAGAGAAAATATTTGCAAACCATTTATTTGATAAGAGGTTAATATTCAAAATATATAAAGAACTTCTACAACTCAGCAAAACAAACAATCTGATTAAAAAATGGGCAGAGGACTTGAATAGATATTTTTTTCCAAAGAAGACACACACATGGCCAATTAGTACATGAAAAGGTGCTCAACATCACTAATCATCAGGGAAATGCAAATCAAAACCACAATGAGATATCACCTCACACCAGTTAGAATGTCTATTATCAAAAAGAGAAGAGATAGCAAAGGTTAGCAAGGATATGGAGGGAAGGGAACCCTGGTGCACTGTTGATGAGAATGTAAATTGGTGCAGCCACTATAGAAAAGAGTATGGAGGTTCCTCAAAAAAATCAAAAGTAGAACTACCATATGATCCAGCAATCTCAGCTCTGGTTATATACCTGAAGGAAATGAAATCATTATCTCAAAGAGATATCTGTACCCCCGTGTTCTTTGCAGCATTATTCACAATACCCAAGACATGGAAATAACCTAAGTGTCTATCAACGATGAATGGATAAAGAAAATATGGTACAAATATACAATGGAATATTATTCATCCATGAGAAAGAAGGAAATCCTGCCATTTGTGACAACATGGATGGACCCTGAGGGCATTGTGCTAAGTGAAATAAGCTCAGATAGAGAAAGACAAATATTGTATGATCTCACTTATACGTGGAATTTGAAAACACTGAACTCATAGAAACATAGAGTAGATTGGTTCTTGCCAGGGGTAGAAGGGTGAGGGAAATGGGGAGATGTTGGTCAAAGGGTGCAACCTCGGGGCCAGCCCCGTGGCTTAGCTGTTAAGTGTGTGCGCTCCGCTGCTGGCGGCCCGGGTTCAGATCCCGGGTGCGCACCGACACACCGCTCCTCCGGCCATGCTGAGGCCGCATCCCACATACAGCAACTAGAAGGACGTGCAACTATGGCATACAACTATCTACTGGGGCTTTGGGGAAAAAAAAGGAGGAGGATTGGCAATAGATGTTAGCTCAGAGCCAGTCTTCCTCAGCAAAAAGAGGAGGATTAGCGTGGATGTTAGCTCAGGGCTGATCTTCCTCACTAAATAAATAAATAAATAAATAAATAAATAAATAAATAAATAAATAAATAAATAAATAAAAACAAAAGGTGCAAACTTTCTGGTATAAGGTGAATAAATTCTACAGATGTAGTGTGCAACATGGTGACTATACTTAACAATACTACATTGTATGCTTGAAAGTTGCTGTGAGAGTAGAGCTTTAATGTTCTCACCATAATAATAGCAAAAACAACAAAATAGTAATTATGTTAGGGGAAGAATGTGTTAACTAACCTTATTGTGGTAAACATTACACAATATATACGTGTACCAAATCATCACATTGTATACATTAAACTTACACGGTGTTATATATCAATTATATGTCAGTAAGTTTGGAAAAATAAATGAATAAATAAGTAAATAAATAAAATCCTCTCAAAAAAAAAGAACAATATACCAAAAGGATAGTTGTAAATCCCCACTCAAAAAAGTGGTTCTATTAGGATATGTTAACATGAAATCTTGTTTTTCATCTGATTTTATTTTGTTACTATTAGTGTTAGTTTTGCTGCTTTGTGCTTATTATAGATGAACAATATGAATTATTCTGTTAATTTTTGCTTTAAATGTCTAATTTAACATTTGAATAGTAATAGCATAGTTTATCAATAAAATGGCTGTAAAATGGTGGTTGGTGAGACCTCTAGGGAACAGATAAACAAGCCACAATGTCTCTTCAATGTAAATCAGACAATAAAGATATTGGTTGTAATTTACATAAGAAATGCTAATCCAACCTATCCTAATCAGGCCATATGAAACTGTATGGCAAAATGAAGTAAAAAATGGGTACGTTTGAAGGTTAAGGTACACCCAGAGGACACGTAAAACTTACACAAAATCCAAACTTATTCTAATTCCTAACTGAAAGTCAAGGACTTGGGATCCCTTGTTACCAAAGCAGGTGGATTTTGTCAACAAGAAAGGCTCAGTGTGTTACTGCAAAAGAGTCAAATCATCCTGGAAGTAGCGTCCTGGACCAACGTCCTAGTCCAGAGCCTCTGACTGGAACCCAACTCTACACAGTTCTGGATCTTAGATGGGGTGACCTGGGCAAGTCCAAGGTCATTTCTCTTCTCCTGAACTGAGAAAGTGACTTTGCAGCCCTGGGAAGAAGTAGGAATAAATGTAGGAAGGTAGAAAAAGGAAATTAAACCCATGGTATTAATACTTTCTTGTTTGGTTTAGGAATAAGTTTTGTGGTAATTGTATAACTTGTCTATGTTATTCTTGTATTTTAAAATGTTTGAGACTGACAGAATATAGTTTTAATATGAAATATGCAAGAGAATGTGGTTGTAAACAGTCTTGAAAGTTTAAAAGTGTCTGATCTAGTAAACTGGTACGTTTGTAACCTATGTAAGACATAGTTTGTAATACTGTGTGTCCTAAGGAAGATTTGTCGTTATTGCTGTAAGGTTGTCATTGCTTTGTTTAGAATGTGAAATGCTTGAACAATTTTGATATGTTGAATTTGTGATTGTGGTTTAAAAAGTTTAAGGGAAATTACTTAACAAAGCTTGCATATGTTTGGGAAAAATTTAGAGAAATTTAATCTGTCAAAATTATAAACTAATTGAGCATTAATAGCAAGAAGAAGTGAAGATGGGTGTTTTTAAAATTTTCACACAAAATGTACATCCAAACTAAGATTTGTAAATTGAGCTTAAAGGCTTATGACAAACTTGGCTTTTAATTCAAGTTTAATAAATTGAATATGAATTTAAACACAAATAACATGTTGTTCTTCTCCCTTTCCCTGGTTAATGCCTATTTAGTTTTCATGTTTCGGGTTACATACCTTTCCATAAGGAAGGCTTCTGTATCGGTTAGAAATGCATTTGGCTGGGAGTAAAATAAAACCAACAGTGGCTTAAATATGCAATGGGTTTATTGGTCTCACTAAATAACAAATGCAGGGATGGTATAGCGGCTCAAAGATATTTACAAGGACCCAGGACTCTTCTGTCTTTCTGCTATACCACCCTTAGAGTGTGGCTCTTGTCCTCATGGTCACTAGATGGCGGCTGCATCTAAAGGCATTGTACCCAAGTTCAGGCAGGAAGAGAAAGACAAGGGACAAAGGGCAAAGGACAAAGGCCTTCTTGTGAGACTTTGCCTCTTTTACTCAGGAAAGATCGTTTTCCCCTGGGACTTTTGCCTACTTCCTAATTGGCCAGAAACACGTCACACAGCCATTCTAGCTGCAAGGAAGTGTTTGCTCTATGGAGAGGGAGGCAAAGGAGAAGAGACTTGGGATGGTGCAGAATGAGCCAACATGTCTCATCTCTAAGACTGGGTTAGAGGCCCCTTTCATGTGCCCCATAGCACCCTGTAAATGAGGAGACCAACTAGAATACCTTGGAATGCTATAATCAATGTAGGTTTGAAATGTGTTAGTGGATAGGAAAATGCAGAGTGTATTCTGGCTGTTACATTTTACCAACCTATATGCTGACTATATACATTAATAAAAGTGAGTAGATTGTAAACTCCTTGAGAGCAATATACTGCATGCATGATGGTTGCCTGCATCTTTACTTGCTGAGCTTGCTACTCAAAGTGTGGTCCTGGATGAGAATCATCGACATCATGAGGAGCTTGTTAGAAACGCAGAATGTCAGGCCCCTCCCAGATCTATGAATCAAAATCTACAGTGTAATAAGATCTCTAGGTGACATGTGTGGACATTAACATTTGAAAAGTACTGCTTCAGAGCATCTTGCTGTGCCAGCTGGCCCTCTGGGCTTCCCAGTTACGTGAGCCAATAAATTTCTTTTGTGCTTAAACTTGTTTCTGCCATTTGCAGTTGAAAGAGTCCTGACCTATCCAGACAGTGACCATGTGTTATTAGGTGGTGTATTCTCTACAATGGCTCATACATTTTTGTTGAATTGAATTTGTAATGGGATCAATCATCCAATCATATGCATTTGGATCACCAAAACAAACACATCAAGAATAGTAAGTGGATTTCGACTCTCTCGCTAACCCTAGTCAGTTGTGGCTTCCTGGACACTCCCATTGTATTGAGAAGGACCCTAGATTAGCATTAGGTCTCAACAGGAAAGAGTGCACTCAGTGATGACTGCCAGTCACAAGCTGTGAGCATGTGGTGACACTGATGCCACCCTCCTATCTCAGAGGCAGATTCATGTTTCACAGTGTAGTTAGGGGTGGTGGTAATGGTCAAGTCAGCTTCAATATTGCTCCTCATTCACTGATTCAACAATGATTTATTAGGATTTACTATGTCTCAAGTACTGTACCAGGTGCAAGGATAAAGTGGTACAAGATATACATGGTCCCTGCCCAGTTAGAATTTATAGTCAAGAGCAAGAGACAGACATTAAATAAACAATCATGCAAATAATTACTTGACTACCCTTGTGATAAGGGTTATGAGGGAAAGTACAAAAAGTTACAAGGACATGAAACAGGAACCCAATCAAGTCTAAGGGGCAGGTTGGCTTCCCTGAATGAGAAGCTTTTCAGCTGAATCTTGGACAACGGGTAGGAGCTAGCTTGGAGAAGAGGCAGTATAAAATTGTTCTGGACAAAGGACGCTTGTAGAAAAACTCTGCATCATGAAGGAGCTCGGCATTTGAGGAAGTGCAAGAGGACTAATGTGGCTGGAGCATGGAGCATACACAAGATAGCAAGAGTGACCAAGGCTGGAAGAGCAGGCAGGAGCCAGAGCACAGCCTCCTTAGAACTGTTATCTAGGGATTATAAGCTCCTGAGGAAAAACGGGCTCATGCCAACAGGTTCACAGGAGCCCCATTTCCAATCAGGAAATCAATTTAATAATTGATTCCAAAGCTTACTTCCAAAATCAAGAACATTAGATTACTCAGTAAGAAAATGGAACTAGAGAAACAGACATATCTACCACAGAAATATGCATACTCGTGCAGCCCAGTAATTTCCCATCCATTCAGATCATTCATTCATGCAATTAACATTTATCGAGTCTCCAATTAGACATGTTTCAGCCTTCTTATATATTCCCTAGTGTTTTGCATATAGTAGTTGATCCATAGCTTTCAATCAAGTGTTGGCAGATGATTCCCCCACTGGTCTCTCACATTTCCATACATCTTACAGACAGAAGCACTGACTACTTTTGTTCCAGACTATTTTTTCAAGGATATCATATAGCAAACAGTCCATTCTAAAGCAGCTAATTATTAACGAGTTGAGATTCCTGAGTTGGGGGTTCCTCAGCTGTAACAAACCCACTGAGTGCTCAACTACCACCTGGGCTGCTCCATGGCACCCCTGTGACACTTGTGGGGGAGGACAGACAAGGGAAACCAGTGCGAACATGAAGCTCATGTTTTTGCTGTGTTGTAACTAACAAAAACCTTTGTCTCTAACCCAGGAATTTCGTGTCTTCTGCCAGTATCTATGAAACTGACAACTTGTCTGCTTGCAAGTAAAGTAAATTCTCAGTCCCTTCACAGTTCTTGACATATAGTAAGGGAGACCTATATGTGAATAGATAAGTTACAGTATGAGAGGGAAGGTGTTCATATAGAAGTATGAATATCAGTACCAGTTTGGCTTGATGGTAGTGGTAGGAGGTTTGGAGAATCGAGTCACGTAGGATGAATAGGACTTTCACTTGTAGAGAAGAGTAAAGATATTCTTGATAGAGGGACAATGTACACAAAGGCAAAGAGTCATTAAAGGACCCGATTTGTCTAGAAACAGTAAAAAGTTTAGTGTAGTAACAGAATAGACTGGGTGGGTAGCAGGAGATAATATTGGAAAGTATTAGCCCATTAAATAAGGGTATGTCCAAAACTATCAAATATAGCTGTAATTGCACTGTTTTCTGACCTTATTTTTGAAACCAAATTAACATTCTCAGAAGTAAACATGCATCTTTGAGCAGACTTGACTGTACTGGACTAGTTTCAAATTCAGGAAGTTTTCTAATAAAGGGGACTATTTAAATGTATAAATATGCTTTCTTATTTTAACCTTGTAAGACAAATTAAACAAATAAATAATGGACTTCTGGATCACAAATAATGGATTTTTGTTTGTAGGTCTCTTCTTAACACATAAAACTTATTGTTCATAATGTATATATACTTCTAATATATTTCAAAATACTTGAAAAATATTTATTCTAAGATCAAGTGCTGTAGCTTAAGTTGTTTTCTTTTCAAATATCAATTGTCACCTTTATGTTTTATATATTCTTTCCCAGCACAGACAGATAAAGACTATTCACAGAATTGTAAAATGTGGAAGCTGAAAGTAAACTTAGGACACTTCTAGTCTAGTATTCTTCTGCAAGCTGGACTTAAGTGTTCTACCACTAAAGGTGAAAAATAATTTTGTCTTAATTAATAAAAAGCATTAGGCTAGTAGACATAATATTTCAATTTTCCATTTTTCTTCCTCCAAGTTTCTACACAATTTGTGCTTTCTATTTTTTAAAAGAGGATTTATATAAGATAGCATCTGACTTACAATAAAATTATATATTAACTACTAAAATCGTAAAAATAATCATTTTATGGTATTCCTTTAGGAATGTCTTGACTTCCAGGTGCTGTTTCTCTTATGTGAGTTTAAGTTCTCCAACTCCTTACTTTCATAGATGAGGAACCTGAGACTCCCTTGAAGGTTATGAGACTTGTGCAGATGGAAGACTGGAAACTCTGTGTTCTGAATCTGTTTCCTGCTTTCCCAAATACCCCGAAGGCCTCTCCTATTTCCTCTTCCTCTTTCTTCTCAAGGTACCCACCCACAGATACAGGCATTGTCCTGTCTCCAGTTCTTTTCTAGGGTTGATTGGTCAGAAATGACTGGGAAGAGGGGAGAAAAACTTCAATGAGAAAGAACATGGGTGAGAACTCATGATGACGTGGAGTGAAAACAAAGTGATATAAAAGAATGGCACGAGAGCTTGTTGGGGGTGATGGAACTCTTCTGAGTCCTGATTGTGATGGTGGCTACACAGATCTATACATGTGTTAGAATCGATAGAACTGTACACTCTTCCCCCAATGAATTTTACTGTTTCATAATTTAAAATAAGAATAAATAAATACAGAAAACCAAGTGTAAAACAGTGCAAGGAGGTCATGCCTCCAGTCTTTCCTATCTTCCTAAACAGTGGTGAGGGAAATGTGGTGAGGATCTAAGCTACAAATGAGTAACTTGTTACAAATAGCATAGGTTAAAGGACCCACAAAATTGGCACGTATGCTGATTTCTGAGACTACATATTGTGAATGTTTCCCTTTGTTTTCTCTTTCTTTTTTTACTAGCAAGACATCTTTTTGGAAGCAAGAGGTTGGTAACTAATTTTTTTAGGTTAGTGTGATACATGACTGTTTTATAGCATGCTTTATTATATATGAAACAATTGTACAATTCTTAGTATATTATATCTTATTGGCTTTCCCACAGAGATCTGAGTAAACCATAAGGTAAAAGAATCTGTTACCACTAAATGGGGTCTTCTACTTGCCACAAAGACAAGCCAACAGTCAAGAGGCAAGGTAGTAGGAGAGACAGCGTTTTTTATTACAGCTTGCTAGCAAGGGGAAGATGGGGGACTAATGTCCAAAAGAACCATCTCAAAACTACAAACTCTGGGGCTGGCCGGTGGTGTAGTGGTTAAGTTCGCACACTCCACTTCAGTGGCCCGGGGTTTGTGGGTTCGGATCCTGGGTGTGGACCTACATCAAGCCATATTGTGGCAGCATCCCACATACAAATAGAGCAAGATTGGCACAGATGTTAGCTCAGGGACAATCTTCCTCACCAAAACAAACAAATAAGCAAAAACAGAAAAAAAAAAAAAACCCTACAAAATCTTGAAGCAGTTATCTAGGGCAAATGGGCTGAAAAAGTGGGGTCTTGGAATATGGACCATTTGGTATAGTAGATCTTGAGACTCCAGCTCATCTCTTTCTTCTGTCACTGATGACAGATACCAGCCCAGGGATCTTTCCGGAAGGTCGCTACCTTCCTGAGAACAAAGTTATCACCTTATCACAACAGGGAGGTTTATGTCTAAGCCAGGGCTATGAAAATAGCAGAGCATGCATATTCCTCAGAAGCAGGTATTTCCTTATCCAGGCTACGTGCAAACTAAAGTATTACTGAGGAGTAAAGGGGGTCTGTGAATCAGAGTCATTTACGGTTTCAACATGGCTCCCTTCTATAACATGGCTTCCCTTATGCTAACTTATGTTAACCCTTGGCTACAATTATCTCAGCTATTTTAGTTGGTGCTAACAGGTCTTCTTTTTTTGTCTTACTTGACTCAAGTATTCTATTTATTGGAAAAGGCATTGATACTCAGTTAAGCCTCTTAACCTTGCCGTACCTAAACATGTTGTTTTAGAAATCTGGTTGCATAGTCTTTTGTAGTTCCCGTTTCCAACACTGATGGTGAGCATACTTCAGCACTTAGGACTCACTTGGTCCAAGTTAATATTATTATTATTTTTTTCACTGATGACAATTTATTATAATCTGTTGGCAGCAGACAGACGGATGTTAATTAAACCAGAGCTACATCTACATAGAAGTGGGCAATGATATGCAGCCATTCCATGGGGAACTGTGTGCACTTCATCATCATCGTGATCATTGAGTGTCTCGATCCTCTGCTTGTGCCGCTCAATTTCTTTCTGCACTCAATATGCTTTATAGAATGAGTAATCTTATCTTCATGGTGTTTCTTCAAGGCTGCCAGTTGTTCTCTAGTCTGCGTTGGGAAGTGTCGTTTGTCTTCAGCCTGCTCTCTCTTTCCGAAGGCCCCTTCAGCCTCCAAGAACCAGCCTGCGTGGGAGTCGTGATCCTTTGACTGTTTGGAGCTGAAGCCTCAGGCCTGCATGGCCCTTGCGCCACACACGCAGAGCTGCATCTGCCCCAAGTTGATATTATTGATCGACCACCTTCCTGTGCCCAGAGCTGGTGTCTTTTAGCCCATTTACCCTTCCTCTAATTTAGCTTCCTTCTAGACTTGCCACATTTGCTTTTTTCTGTCCTTTTGTCCCTTTATCCTTGAATGGGGTGACCAACATTACTTATTTTTATTGTTACAAGTTCTCTCATTTTCTCTGTCACCACAGGTATCTAAGTGGATCATGATTCATGTTTTACTCTTAGTGACATTTTTAATATGATATAGCAGTTGAAAAAAGTCCTCTCTTCTTCTTTCATATATCACATATTATTTATTGCAATCATTTACTCAGATTCACTCTTTATTCCCAATTCTAAGAAATCACCTTCTAAATACACTATCTCAAATGATGAAAGTTATGGGCATTTCTTTAAAATAAGCCCTCTTTCAATACAGCTTTGATCTTGTTAAATTACCTGTCTGAATGTGACTGCAAAAAAATACAAAGGATTCATAGGTAATTTTCAAAAATTTAAATTAAATTAAATTTAAGTTAAAGAGAATACTTTTTCTTGTCTTTTTAAATAGCTTTCATCCAGAGCTGTTTAGGAGAGGCAAAGATGTAACCTGTTCACCTGGTTCCACCTTCCCATACAGAAAATCTTATGGCCTCCTAGCTTTTCTGATTAGAGACCTTGTACATTTTTTTCATTTAAGTAAGTGTACAGTTGGACGAGTTTTTTTAAATTGATGACTTTATTTTTTTGAATAGTTTTAGATTTACACAGAAATTGAGCAAATAGAGAGTTCCCATATTCCCTCTTCCTCCTGACCCCCAGTCTTCCCTATTAACATCTCACATTAATGTGGTACATTTGTTACAATGAGTGAATCTATTTTGATACATTGTTATTAACTAAAATTCATATGATTTAGATTTCCTTAGTTTTTTTTTTGCTGTTGAGGAAGATTAGCCCTGAGCTAACATCCATTGCCAATCCTCTTCTTCTTTTTTTTTTTTTGCCGAGGAAGACTGGCCATGGGCTAACATCCATGCCCATCTTCCTCTACTTTATATGGGACGCCACCACAGCTATGGCTTGACAATCAGTGCATCAGTCCACACCCGGGATCCAAACCTGGGAACCCAAGGCCACTGGGAACCCAAGGCCACTGAAGCGGAGTGCGCGAATTTAACTGCTATGCTGCTGAGCCGGCCCTGATTTCCTTAGTTTTTACCCAATGTTCTTTCTCTGTTTTAGCATCCTATCTAGGATACCACATTACATTCAGTAGTCATGTCTCCTCTTGGCTGTGACAGTTTCTCCTACTTATCTTGTTTTTTGATAACCTTGATAGTTTTGAGGAGTAGTGGTCGGATTTTTGTAAAATGCCCCTCTATTAGAATTTGATGTTTTTCTCATGATTAGACTGGAGTTATGGGGTTTGGGGAGAATGATCACAGATATAAAGAGCCATTCTCATCACAACACTTAACAGAAACATACTATCAACAATGAATTAGCATTGTTAATGTTGACCTGGATCACCTGGCTGAGGTGGTATTTGTCAGGTGTCTCCACTGTAAAGTTACTCTTTTTAAGTTCCCTTCCATATCGTACTCTTTGGAAGGAAGTTACTCTTGCCAGTTAATGGAGTGGGGAGTTATGCTCCCCTCCTTTAGGGTGAAGTATCTACCTAATTTATTTGGAATTCTCCTGCCTGAGGTTGTTTCTTCCCATTTATTACTTTATTCAATCACTTATTTATTTTAGTATGGACCCATGGATATTTATTTTGTACTTTGGGTTATAATCCATGTCGGGGGAGAGGGAGAATCCCCCTCCACACTTTCCCTTCTGGTTCTTCTGGCTGGCCAAATAATTAACAAGACAGGTCAGCAGGAGAAAATAATACCAAGTTTAATAACATGTATACATGGGAGAAACCAGGGAAACTGAGTTTCTCAACACAATCCAGAGATTCTCGTCTTAAATACCAGCTTCAGCTAAAGACAAAGGAGGATGTTGGGGGTGGGGGGAGTCAGTTAAGGGAGATTACCAGAAAAGCACAGTAAACAAGAGTAAAGGGCCGGCCCCATGGCTTAGTGGTTAAGTGTGGGTGCTCCGCTGCTGGCGGCCTGGGTTCGGATCCCGGGCGCGTACCCACTCACTGCTTCTCCGGCCATGCTGAGGCTATGTCCCACATACAGCAACTAGAAGGACGTGCAGCTATGACATACAACTATCTACTGGGGCTTTGGGGGAAAAAATAAATAAAATTATAATAAAAAAAAAAAAAAACAAGAGTAAGGTTATTATGCAGATTTAAGGCCTCACCTTCCACATTGATAAGTTTATAGAAATGAGGTCATCCCTCCTCTTCCCAATACAGAGAGGGAGATACCTTTACAAATGGAGATTTTCCCTTATAAATGTAAATGATTGTCTGGCAACTCCTTGCAGGGCCACCTAGAGAATGTGGCCAGAGAGACAGAATGTTTGATAAGATGGGCTTGTTGGTGCCTTTCCTATTGTAATATCTATTTTACATTATATTACAGCCATCAGATAGTAACTTCTTCCTGGAACAGATCTTCTATGTCAAATTCTTTAGGCAGTTAGTAGGGGAGGTCAAATGTCTGTTGGAGAAAACAATCAAGGTAAAGAGACATATTTGAGGGTGGCCAAATCTTGATCTCCCACAGTCCCGCCTTTGAAACTAAAAGTTTCACAGTCCTTTTGAAACTTATAGAAGTTTCACAGTCCAGAAGCTGAGTTGGTAGGCTGTTCCATCTTACTGAACACATTTCTTAGTCCTGATAATAGATCAGTCCAGTTTATTTTAGAAGGTGGTGATGCAGGCGGGCTTTTAAAGTTAGGCCTTATATATTGTGGAAGCAAGCAATCAGGTATTTAATAAGAAGCATTTCTATGGAAACAAAAGACAAGCAAGGTTAATTGTTGGAGCAAATTGTAAACCGGTTTCTGAGTTCAGAGGACAGCCAGTTAAGAAGATTTTTAGATCAGTGTCAAAGCATCTTTTGCAGTTTAAAATGTCTTGGATGATGTCATCAGGTAATCTCTCAAGTTTATATCAAGTCCGTTGGCTTCAGTTTGTAAGACTTCAGGACAAAGGGCAGGTTCAGTTCTCAGTGATTCCAAACGAAAATGATGGGAAAAAAATCAAACACATTAGTTTGGAGATCTGTAGCCAGATATTTTAGGAGACTAGAAGAATTCAGGATCCAGTCCAGTCAACAGATATAAAACAAAAACCTCAAAAGACAATTAACAAAACTAGGATCTAATATCTGCAAATGTATACTATAGTTTTTACTGAAATATAACTTTTCTCTCTAAAATCACCCTCATTTTTATTAAAGATAGCCAAATTAAGACTAACTGGTTTGCAAAATAAGTGGTTTCAACAAATTTGGCCCAATTATTTACATAAGTACAGCAAGAATAGCAATTGATCTATATAGGCTCTTTTATTTTTTTTATTTTTTTAAATTTTTTGTTTATTGCAGTAACATTGGTTTATAACATTGTATAAATTTCAGGTGTACATCATTATACTTCTATTTCTGCATAGATTACATCATGTTCACCACCCAAATACTAATTACAACCCATCACCACACACATGTGCCGAATTATCCCTTTCGCCCTCCTCCCTCCCCCCTTCCCCTCTGGTAACCACCAATCCAATCTCTGTCTCTATGTGTTTGTTTATTGTTGTTATTATCTACTACTTAATGAAGGAAATTATATGGTATTTGACCTTCTCCCTCTGACTTATTTCACTTCGCCTAATACCCTCAGTGTCTATCCATGTTGTCACAAATGGCTGGATTTCATCGTTTCCTCAAAAAATCAAGGATAGAACTACCATATGATCCAGCGATTCCACTGCTGGGTATTTATCCAAAGAACTTGAAAACACCAATGCGTAAAGATACATGCACCCCTGTGTTCATTGCAGCGTTATTCACAATAGCCAAGACTTGGAAGCAACCTAAGTGCCCATCAAGGGACGAATGGACATATAGGCTCTTTTAAATCTGCTTTGCTGGAACTTTTTATAAGGAATCTCACATTGAATTTCAAAGGCCTCTCGAGGCCAGGAAAGCCAAGCCAAGGACTTTGTCATCAGACTTCGCCTGCAATACCTACAGATTTGGGTGAATTCCTCTCTTCTTGAGGTTTCCCCAAAATATTTCGAGGTTCCTTGTACCTGCCAGATAAGTGACGTTCTTTACTTATCCTGGTAAGTGCTGCTTGGAACATAAGGTACCAGGCCAATATTTCCACATGGCTTTATTCCATAAAGTCGAATCTTCATTCCTCAAAAGCCATATGGTTATATCGCAAATATGATGTTCCAGTCACAGCCTTGGTAATATAACCAGTGTTTCCAATTGTGTCCTGTTACAAGGAGAACAGATTCTTATTGAACTTATGCAAATAAATATATTGCCATGAAATAAGAATATTTACTTACTAAGAGTTTTCAAATTCTGGAGGGATAAGGTAGAGAGAAAAAGATAAATATTTCAATTTTGCTTACAAAAATATCATTTACCAAATTGCCATAATTCATAGCTAGCTCAGAAGAAAAGAGAAAAAGTTTTCCTTAAATCTGAAAAAATAAAACATTAAAAATTCAGCAATACTTCAAAGGAAAAATCATGAAAATTATAATCATCCTTATCAGTTCATTCAGTCCTGTGTAATCAATTTTTGATCCCAATCTTTTTGTTAGCAGCTTCATGAATTCATCAGTCTCTCTATCAGAGTTGTGTAATTTCTTACCCAGTTCAGTTCTATGATCAGAAAGTTTGTCAGAAGCTGTGTTCTAGAGTAAGCGCCAGAGTCCTGTCCGTGGACTTCTCTGAAGATGAAACATATTTCGTAGAAGCATCAGAGCAAAGAAGTAGGTCTGTAAACAGCAAGACCTCAAAATGGCAATTGACAAAGAAATGTGGTTGATTTTGTGACATACAACACTTTAAATAATAATAACCAGAATTATGACTGATAACCAGGACGGATCAGAATTTTAGTAATGTTAGACAATTTCAAAACACCTCTATCAATAACATTCACCTACATAATACCACCTAAGAAGGTTTATCATAAACACATGATCAAGTGTGAAAACAATGTTCAATATGAAATAATCAAGGGCAGACAGAGTTAAAATAGTCAAAAAAAACCTTAAGAGAGAGAAACCTCAGTCCTTTTGAACATAGGAAATTATTTTAACAAAACATAGATTTTCTGTCTTTTAGGTAGACTTACTCAAAGGTAAAGGAAAACTTTTTATGGCCTCTTTACCAAGTTCAAGAAAATTATTCTTTTAAGAGAAAGAAGACCAAGTTTTAATTTTGCACCAGCTTACTTTTGACATTAAAACTTATTTACTTAATTGGATTTAGTTTTAATCTTAGCCAACTTGACCATGTATAAAACTCCTTTTCCAGAATTTTTCTTCCACAAACCTTCTGTAACTTTCATTTTACCTTCAGAATTTGTTTCATGCGTTTCTTTATTCTCTTCTAGTACTTTGGGACAAATTTATCTTTCTTAATCAACCAAACAAAATATTTTCATTCTTTGTACCTTCTTTATACATTACTTTCCTTGTACACAGACATATTTTTCTTAATTTTTAGTAGCTTTAATCACATATACTAATTAGAAATTTTAACCTTTAGAAACCTTAATTTTTAAGTAAAAACTAAGTAAGCAATTATAAACTTTCTTTTACATTAGTATCTTGTGGCTTGGAAAATTTATAAACGCTTCATAACTTCTAGAAACATGTTACTTTATAGCACAATCTTTTAATAAAACACAAGACATGTTTACTAATAGACCCAAAACACCTTTTAGTTTTTCTGTAATAAGCCAAAAGTAGATAAACCTATATTTAGCAATTAATGTCTAATATCTTATTTTATTTGGAAATGATCTAGATACTCAATGAATTTTTATCATAAAATTTAGCAAAACTCTAAAGTTTTAAGTCACCAAAAAGAGTTTGGAAGCTGTAACCACCATAACACATAATTATTGTTAAAAGTTTACCCAACATTTATCTTTTTCATATCTATTTAGTTACTTGTTCCCAATAATTATTTAGATCGCCTACAAGACTTCATAAGACATTAGATAAAATTAGCCATCATTTAAGTTATTATTTTTGTTAACTAGTTTTGTAATATAAATAACATGAGTTTTTCTACAAAATTTCATGTGAATTTCATCACCTCTTATACCTCTAAACATAGTTTTCATTAAGACTTTTATCAATAGGTCTTGGTCTTATAATTTTGGACAAGGGAAGCATTCCCAGTCAGACATTTTAAAACATACTCAGGCAAAGTTGATGTAACCTTTTTATATAAAATTAGCTCAAACATTCCAACCTTTGTAATCTTATCAACACTTACACTTTTACATGTTCTCAATTCAATTGTAACCTGAGTCAGGGTCTTAAGGCTAGTCAAATTTTTCCCTTCTTTTTCTGGCCTTTTCTTAGGTACCAATTAGACAATTATGTTAGAGCTCTCAAAACATTTCCCCCCCCCCCAATTTAGAAGTTTTTCCAATTTAAATGATCCATCATCTGGCCACATTGACAAGTGGGATCTTAACCTTAACAGCGACTCCTCCCAAGCTTTAACTATGGATGCAAGAGAGGTTCCCAAAAGAGAACCAGAGAATTCAATCCCCAAAATAAGAAAGCACAAGAGATGACAAAGCCCCCTTATAAAGCAAATGGGACCCCTTATGATAAACTTCCCTGAGAGCAGGCACAGCCGGACAAAGAGAGTTTCTCGGAACCCCAGTCTGTATGACTGGCCACCAAGGATGCACGCCGGTAAGTACATTTTCCGGTTGGTGGAGACCAGAAAGGTCACAAAGCCAAGCTCACCAGACATAGAACAAGACAAAAGCCCAGATGACAGGCTTATAGAAAGCACAACAAGAGAGACAGAGACAAAGACTATTTCTGGGAGGAAAAGGATCAATTATCCAGTGGGTACCCAACCAGGTCCAAGAGTTGCTGAGTCTGAGAAGCTAGCTTCACCAATATTTTCTCCTGTCAATCTAAATTTAGAAAGAGAAAACTCACCACTCTCACTTCCATTGGACCCCGCAGGCAGATATCCGGGAGATTGACATGGTAAGGACTCTCACCTCCTGCCAGCTCTTGTCAGGGTCCGAGATCTCCCCGCTGCAGTTGTCCAGGAGTGAGCTGTGTCCAGCCAGTGAAATTTTTGCCCCACGTTGGGTGCCAAAACTGTCGGGGGAGAGGGAGAATCCCCTTCCGCCCTTTCTCTTCTGGTTCTTCTGGCTGGCCAAATAATTAACAAGACAGGTCAGCAGGAGAAAATAATACCAAGTTTAATAACATGTATACATGGGAGAAACCAGGGAAACTGAGTTTCTCAACACAATCAAGAGATTCTCGCCTTAAATACCAGCTTCAGCTAAAGACAAAGGAGGATGTTGGGGGTGGGGGGAGTCAGTTAAGGGAGATTACCAGAAAAGCACAGTAAACAAGAGTAAGGTTATTATGCAGATTTAAGGCCTCACCTTCCACATTGATAAGTTTATAGAAATGAGGTCATCCCTCCTCTTCCCAATACAGAGAGGGAGATACCTTTACAAATGGAGATTTTCCCTTATAAATGTAAATGATTGTCTGGCAACTCCTTGCAGGGCCACCTAGAGAATGTGGCCAGAGACAGAATTTTTGATAAGATGGGCTCGTTGGTGCCTTTCCTATTGTAACATCTATTTTACATTATATTACCAGCATCAGATAGTAACTCCTTCCTGGAACAGGTCTTCTATGTTAAATTCTTTAGGCAGTTAGTGGGGGAGGTCAAATGTCCGTCAGAGAAAACAATCAAGGTAAAGAGACATATTTCAGGGTGGCCAACTCTTGATCTCCCATATCCTACTGCTTCACTTTCTTGCTCACATTTTTCTAGCTTTGGCTAGTGGGAGCTCTTTCAGTTACCTCCTGTAACCTTTGACATACCCTCACCAATGTGGATGTTTTTATTTTTGAGCACTTCTTTACTTTCTTACACTACAAGATTCTCCCGGCTCATCTTGTGTATTTCCTGCCCCAGCCCTACAGTCAGATATTTCTCCAAAGAGGAGTCCTGCATTTTTTTTTATAAGCACAACACAGCTCTTTGGTTAGCTACTCCAAACATGAAACCTGTTCTTCAATATCTCATTTGTTTTAGTTTACTAGAAGCAAAAGGTGGAAAAATATTTAATAAATGATATAACCAGGAAATGCAAATTTCTAGTAAAGATTTAAGAAAAGATGATTCAGATTTAGTATATAGAATATAAAAATGAGACAAATTATTTGAAATCATAAATATCGCAGCAAAATCAGGGCTCTGGATTTTATATCTATAAAGGAAGCTTATAAAGACAGCAAGTAGTTCTGGTTGGACTCCTCAAATAATTAGTACAGGGAGATTATGAAATGAACTTGGAAATTTTTGAAAGAAAAAATTATGTATACTCACAAATAGAGAATGAATAGAAGTGGATATACTTTGTTTACCAATTTATGTAATGACATTTTAAGATTTCTACTTAAAATATTTTTCATTAATTTTCCTCTTTAAAATACTAATTTATAAATTACTCTGCCTGACTAAAAATTATTTATGTTCTCATAAAGATCAAAATCAGGAAGATTTTGAAGTAGCTGGCTACAAAATAGCATATCTATAATATGACCTGATTTGTGTCAAAATATTTAATAATATTCATAGAAAATATCTTGAGGAGTATTTATCAAGCTACACATGGTTATTTATCTCTGTAATATTGGTAGTTTTTTGTTTTTTTTTTACAAAAAAGCATTTATTACTTTTGAAGTCAGAAAAAATATAAAGGAATTCAATAAACTTTACACAAAGCCAAAACACATTTTTAGAAATATATGTAATTTTTTCGAAAAAGTAAAACAAAGAAAAGATTCATGGATAAACTAGAGTTTGAAGTTTGGTTTGGAGGTAAAGACCAACCATTGCTTTAAAGTGGTGGCTTGAAGTGTTGGCCAGAAAGGAAACTTTTTTTTCTTGAAGGAAGTTGCAATCTCAATTTAATGTTAAGGGCTTGGATGCTATAACTTTTTTAGAAATGTCATTTCCCTATTATATAGGTTGAATAAGTTAGGAAGAGGTGAGAAGTCTCTGAATTTAGAAATAGTGGGGTGTTATGGCCATTCATGCTTGGCACCCTTTGTGCTAGTCCACATCTCCAGCTAGAGTTCAAAAGGAAAGTGGTGAGAGCGGATGCAGTTCATGAGTTAGAGCAGGGGTTCTCAAACTTTTGGTCTGTGGACCACTTTACACTCTTAAAAATTACTGAGGAACTCAAAGAACTTATGCTTGTGTGGGTTATATGTATCAATAGGTACCATATTAGAATTAAAAAGAGGATTTAAAAAGCCCTATTTATAAATTAAAAAATAATAAACCCAAACACATTTTAACATAAATTGCAAAGTTTTATGAAAAAAAAACATATCTTCTAAAATAAAAAAAATTTAGTGAGAAGAATGGCATTGCTTTGCATTTTTGCATATCTCTAATGTCTGGCTTAATAGAAGATAGCTAGGTTCTCCATAGTTGAAGTATGTGAAGAAAATAGGAGGCCTTAGTAGGAGAATTTAATGGTCTTTTTGGATAACTGGTGTGTATTCTTCTCTGATACTACAGAAAATTTGACAAGTGGTAGTTTCTTAAAGATTAGTTGCCGTGAGAAATCTGAAACCATATCAAGTCACCTGTGTACTCGGCTTTTTTTTGTGTGTACACACACACACCCCTATCTACCAATTGGTCTCTCTTGTATTTTGAATGGATCTTTTATCCATGTGTGATTTTATAACATCCTGCATTGGTCATTTGGAAAATACTGTTTTATTGTGTCATGTAGATCTTCCATATGTTCACATATCACATCATACAATATCAAAAAGTCATATTCATTAATAGCACTACAGTCTCATCAAAAAAGTCTTTAAGCTATCAAGCTTATGGTGGTGAACACAAGTTACTCAAATTTTCAAATTTCACTTGAAAGCTAAATTTTATCATTGACAACAAATACTCTCAGCTGTCTTGCTTGAAGTATTAAGCTCACTTCATTCATTTTGGAGAAATATTTGTCAATTACCAAGTCAGAGTAACACTAGTTTATCTGTTGTTCTTTCAAGGAAAAATGGTGTTCCATGACAAAAGCAGCTAGGTCAGCTTGCAACTCAGCTACACAAATGTTTTTCTTCAAGACAACCATCCTACTTTGGTATGGAGCCAAAGTGTGTACTTCCCATTTCTTCACACAGAATATTAGAAAGAGGTGTACTCATGGCTGAAATTTATAAAATTAATACTTTTTACTACTTCATCAAGGATATTCCTAAATCGATATTCTAAAAAACTGGTTTGGCAGTGTGGAGTGGAGTGTGTGGCAGCAAACAGTACTGTGATCCATTGACCACTGGGACAGTTTTGTGCAACCCTCTTGGTTCCCGCTAAGGCAACTTCAGGGGTGTTACTACTGCTTATCACCATAAGTGTAAATGTGATAAAAAAGATAAAAAACATGTTGTATCATTATGAAGATTGTTTTTAACCTTGGGACCCCTGAAAAGGTCTTGGAGATTTCCAGACATCTGAGGACCACACTTTGAGAATTAAAAAATGGAAAACATGGGGCTGGCCTGGTGCCATTTAAGTTTCAACGCTCTGCTTAGGTGGCCAGAGAATCTCGAGTTCAAGATCCCAGGCGCGGATCATCACACTGCTCATCCAGCCATACTGTGGCGGGGTCCCATATAAAGTAGAGGAAGATGGGCACGGATGTTAGTCCAGGGCCAATCTTCCTCAAGCAAAAAAAGGAGGATTGGCAACAGATGTTAGTTCAGGGACAAGCTACCTCACACACACACACAAAAGATGGAGAACATGTGAGAAAAAAGGTCATATAATGGAAACAAACCATTGAACTGAATTTAGTATATAATAACTTTATTAAAATAAAGTGTACAGACTTCAAGTGCCATGAGAAGGAGATAAGAGATTGCTTCTTAAATCTTAAAGAGTGGTGGGATTTATCACCTTAGGAGACAGGATTTAAGTGGGCCTTGAAGGATCAGTACAAATAGTCTGAAGAAAGGGTTGGAAGGGAAAGTCTTGCTCAGAACGTACAAATGAAGAACAAGACTTTGACCACTGAGATATGAAAGACAAGTAAGGAATAAAGCCAGGCTTTCGTTCTCTTGTGGTTCTGTGTAAATGAGGAGATGACGAGTAAATCTATATTTTCATCAACATGACCAAACTGTAAGGGAGGAAAACCCTTTCCAGGGATATGATAGTGCTGGTGGTGGGGAATAAGTGGTCAAGACTGTGAAGAGAAGTTCCTTTAACGAAAATACATTTATGTATCATTATTTGTCTATTGATTAAAAACCCACTAGAAAAGGAGTCTGTCAAAGGGAAAAGCAGTTTTGCTGATATATTTTTGATCATTTGAAAAGCCCATGGAAGCGTGTGGCAAGGAGACTGTGGTGTCTCAGAATATTCACGTAGCTCTGAAATAACTCACAGGAAAATACTTTTGTTGAAAACGCCTTTCTGACACTTTTCGTCAGCGAGTAGCCGCCAAACTTCGGGGGCCCTGACTACAGCCTGGCGCTTGCCTCGTTAACAATCAGCACCGCACGCAGCCCCTTTAGAGACTGCTCTCCGAGGCCTTTCGCCATGCTCTAAGCCGGGCTCCCTGCGCTTGCCGTACGCGGACCCTACCACTGCTAGCGGAGGGGGGTTTGGAAGTGGCGGAAGGGAGACCGGAGGGAGGGTGTCAGGGAAAGCCGGCCGCCCGGAGAACGGCCGTTTCACGGACCCCGTAACCAGCCCGTCCTTCTCCCCTCCCCCTCCCCACGCCCCGTCCCGTCCGGGAGCGGCGGCGGCCTTGACTTTGCGGCGTTCGCGCGCGGTGGCAGGTGAGCGTCGGGCGCGCGGGCTCGCGGGCTGGGCTCCCCCCGCGTCTCCGGGCCGGTGGCGGCGGCCGGCGGGGAGGCGGCCTCGGCGCACAGTAATGGCAGCGCTGTGAGCAGGGGACGCGAGCTGACAGCCGCCGCCGCCGCCCACCCTCCTCGCCGGGGCTTCGTCCTTCACGCCTTCGGGCTGCCTCCCCCTCCCCTTGTCCCCTGCCCCTTGTCCCGCTTCTGCAGCAGGTAACCCCGCTGAGGGTCGGGGAGCCGGGCTGCAGGCGCCGGGAAACTTCCCTTCCCGGTTCATGGGTGGCGAGGACGGGGCGGAGGAAAGGAGTTGGGGGCGAGGAGCGGGGAGGGGGAAGGATGCAGGGGGCGGCCAGCGAAGACCGTGTCCTGTGAGTGACCCCGGCTCCTTGGAGCGCTGACCCCTGAGCCCGGCCGCCCCCTGGACTGGATCCCGGGCCTCCCCAGCCCGGCCTTGGCCGCCCCTCCCTCGGCCCCATTTTCCTCCGAAGGAGGGAGGTGAGAGTGCGTGGACTCCTCTGCTTATTTACGGGCTCCCACGGATCCACAACTCTGTGTGTCTGGGGGTGGGGGTGGGGAGGAGGGCATCAATTTCTTACATCCTTACCACGAGTATTTTCACTTTTGTTTCCGCCGACAGGGACGATTGATAGCTTTGGGGAGCAGTATCCTAAGGGCATCCGTCTCAACACTTTAGGGTCTGTGAAATAAGAGCCTCAGACTCTCTTTAGAGCACTTAGTTACACACTGGGGAGTCTGGACCATCCCTACCACCCCACGAATGCGTGCATGTAAATAAAACATCTGTGAATTGCAGGCTGTTGTTATTGTTAAATCCTCTCTTTTCCCCCATGGATTACTATTACCAGTAAAAGGGCAGCACCTTGGAAGTTTAAGTTTTGAAGATAGTAAGATATAAACTACTGACATTCGCTGTAGGCTAACTTTGCAATATAAAAATCTTTGAAAGAGACCTGTGCCAGATCTACATTCATAGTAAAATATGGGAAATAATCACCTTGTTCTGATTGATTACTGACTACTTAATAGACATTTAAAAACACTTAAAAGCCTGTTCCCTTCCCTTTAAAATGTCACATTCTTTTCCAAGATAGACAAATGAGCAAAATTGGTTATACTTGGCCTGTTTTGCCCAAATACAGTGTTTGGAAGACTCTTCCAAAAGAGTCATAAATGAAATAACAGATGGACACAGCGTTTTGAGTTATCCTTTTTTTTTCAGATGCTGTTTATAAGTTGGGGGAACATTTCTACACTGTGGGTGCACATAGTGTGTGAAAAATGCCTTTTCTTTGTATTTGAATGTTCCCGTGCATCTGAAGTACTCTTGGTTCACTCTCCCCCCTCTCTGATGATTTTCGGTGTTTTATAAATGTGAAGATAGTTTATCCATGTCTTTTATCCTTACCCATCTGTCACTAAATTAAATGTTGTGGAGCTTCTTTAAAGTCAGTTTTGCCTTATCTATCAGTTAAGTATTTATCAAGCACCTGGTTTGTATGCCAAGCATTGTTGCAGGCATTTAGGGAGACAGCAGTAAACAAGACACACTGAAATTTCTTCCCCCCTGGAGCTTTGATTCTGGTGGGAGAGGGAGAGACAGACAATAAATAGGAAATAAAAATATTTTCAGAGAATCACAAGTGCTATGAAGGAAATAAAAGAGAGAGTTATGGTAGTGACTGGGAGAAGACTACTTCAGATGCTGTGGTCAGGAAAGACATGTCTGAGGTGACCTTTGACCTGATATCTGCGAAGGGAGAAGGATTTAGCGTTTGGAAGTCTGAGGGAAGAGTGTTCCTGTCTGAGAGAACAGCAAATGGAAATGCCCAGAGGCGATATCGAGCTTGGGTTCAGCAAATCGGAAGAAGTTCATTAAAGGGGCATCCTGGTGAGAGCTAAGTGGGGAGGTCATAGCCAGGGGCCAGGTCATGTGATGTCTTACTGTCCAAAGGAGTTTGGCTTTTATTCTTAAAGTACATTGAAAAGCTATTGGAATTTTTGTAAGGTTGGGAGTGATGTGGTCTGACTTAGAATCTGACTGTTGGGAAGATTGGATAAGAGGAGAAAAGAAAGACCAGTCACTACTCCTCTCAAAGCTGATTGAGTAGAGTAGTGACTGGAGTCAGTAAAAGAGATTTTGAGATATGTCTGGAGTTAAAGGTATTTACTGAACTTGTGGTTTGGCTGGGGGTGCAGTTGGTTGGGACGGGGTGACTCCTGGGGTTTTGGCTTCAACTGGAGGATGGTGATGCCATGTATTGAGATGGGGAAGACGTGAGGGAAGCAGGTTGTTAGGGGGATAGAACTGGATTGGATGTGTTAAGTAGGACCTATTAGATGTTCAGGTAGAGGTGAGAAGTAGGCATTAGATATACAGGTCTGGAGTTTAGTGGAGAGATTAAGGAGTCATTCATTCATTCAACAGTTATTTTTCAAGCACCAGCTATGGACCAGGCAGTGGGGATATAGCAGTGAAAAAATAGACAAAAATCTCTGCCTTCAGGAAACTTAGATTCTAGTGAGGAGAGAAAGATAGAGATGGAGAGTCATCAGCATTTATTTGTTGGTTTATTATAATTATATTTTGAATAAAAATTACATTCACATGATTCAAAATTTAAAGTGTGATGGGGGTATAGAATGAAAATCTCCCCTATTTCTTGTCCCCCGTCTCCCAGTTTTCGTTGGAGCCAAGCAATGTTAGAGGTTTCTTACGTATCCTTCCAAAGATATGTTTTGTGCACATATAAGCAAATATGTATATATTCTCTCCACTCTGCAAAAGTGGTAGCATACTTGACCTGCTTTGACACCTTGTATTTTTTGGAGTATTAAATAGTATTTAAAAGTTATGAAACATGATGAGACCACCTAAAGAAAGAATGTAGAAAGAAGAGGAGAAAGCTCTGGGGCTCCGCAGCCTTTTCTGACTTGGTCCTGCCCGCTTTGAGTTTGGGACCAACTCTACATGGGATGTAGAGTTGTTAGAGTTGTTACTTTTCCTGAGACTTTTTTCAGAAGTTTGCAGTGTTTCTTTTGTGTTCCACCTTTCTTATCTGCCTGTTCTCTTTATATACTGGAGAAATGTTTGACCGTGATTGAAAGCAGTGGTTTCATGTCTGTACTGTCAGTTGAATTCAGGCAAATTGACGACAGAATCAGCCCTTGAATCTTAATATTTTGAAGACTTTTGACTGGCTAGTGTTAAATCTTGGGAAAACAAGCAGAAATTTGGAATGTTATCATGAAATTTATAACAAGTTATTGATATCCGAGATGTATGACTGAATCCTCTCAGTAATCAGTTAATAATCAAAATATCTGTTCAGAGAGATCTGGCTTTTTGCCTGGGTTTGAATCTTAACGGTAGTGTTTCTATTACATTGCAGACATTAGCATAATCCTTGTTACTATCTTTTTTGTGTGTGTGAGGAAGATCAGCCCTGAGCTAACATCCATGCTAATCCTCCTCTTTTTGCTGAGGAAGACCAGCTCTGAGCTAACATCTATTGCCAATCCTCCTCCTGTTTTTCCCCAAATCCCCAGTAGATAGTTGTATGTCATAGTTGCACATCCTTCTAGTTGCTGTATGTGGGACGCTGCCTCAGCATGGCTGGAGAAGCGGTGTGTCGGTGCGCCCCCGGGATTGGAACCCAGGCCACCAGTATCAGAGCGTGCGCACTTAACCACTAAGCCACGGGGCCGGCCCCTCCTTGTTACTATCTTTCAGAATATCTAGATTCATTCTGTGTTATGCTTTGTATTTGGAAAGGCCTATTGGAGATACTAGAACAGTGCAGTTCCTTTGATTCTTAAAAGTTTTGGAACAATGAGCAGTGTTAAGGTCGTGATTTAGCATCTGCAACAACTGTTAGCACGCAGTTGAACCCCGGTGATTGAGTCACCTTGGAGGAGGGGAGATGAAATATTTTCTCTAAGTTGCTTTAAGCTTTATTACTTTGGAGAATTAAAAATCCAGACTCATATTGTGTTCTTTACCGAATTTATAATGGTTTTTATGTTGGTTGACATTTTGATTTTCAGTTTACTGTCTTTAGCCAGATACTTTCTATATGAATTGATCCACCTGTTTTTTTCTGAGATTGTTCTTGATTTAAGAACTGTTTAGTTCAGTTTGATTTTTGTGGTTATTTTTGTTATTGTTACCTCTCTTTTATTCTGTTTTGTCTGAGATTAAAGTAAGCAGCTAGTTTCTAGGTTGGGGAAATATAATCTTTGATAGAAGATATTTAAGGGTACTTTTTGAAGTATTAGACACTAATTTCTGTGTATAAGGCTACCATATGAAATATGTGTAGTGAGTGTGTTAAGCTTACTTAAACTCTGTAAATGTATAGGTGTTAAGGTCCTATTTGAAGATTTTTAGTTATCCAAAGGATTTTCATTTATACACTTGAACATTATAAATGATTTTACTGTTGTTATTTAATCATTGGATTATGACCTGATTGTATGTGTGTGAGAATTTTTCATCAATCAGGTTGACATTTTATTATTTTTATTTCTCTTGCCAGCTGTAAGCTTCTTGAAGGCAACATCTCTAGCACCTAGTAGAAGTCTGGAATATAGTAAATAAGTATCTATTAACTCAATGACTTAGGTCTTGTTCTAACGTAGGTTACTTTTCAAATAATAAAATGTTGGATTTACCCTTTGTAAATATTTCTTGAATTTCTCAACTTTGTTTTAATTCAGTTGAAGGAGAGAAAGTACAGGATACTTAAAAAAATTTTTTTTATTCATTTTGAAGTAATTTTAGACATGCAGAGAAGTTGCAAAAATGGTACAGAGAGCTCAGGTATACCCTTCACCCAGCTCTCCCTAATGTTAACAACTTATGTAACCAGAGCACGGGGATCAAAACCAGGAAATTAACATTGGAAAACTCTATTAACTAAGCTACAGACCTTATTTGAGTCTCACCAGTTTTTTCCACTAATGCCCTTTTTCTGTTTGAGGATTCAGTTCAGGATCAGACATTGCATTCAGTTGTTGTGTTTCCCTAGTCTCTTCTGATCTGTGACAATCTTTTCTAATCTTTCATGATCTTCACACTTGTGATGAGTGTGGTCAGTTATTTTGTAGATTGTCTCTCATTTTGGATTTTTCTGATGTTTTCTCACAATTAGATTGAGGTTATGCATTTTATGCAGAAATACTGCAGAAGTGATGCTGAGTCCTGCTCAGTGAGTATTGAGTCCTACTCAGTGTATCATATCACAGGGTACAGGATGTCAGTATATCCTAATTGAGATGGTGTTAACCCTCTGGTGGTTAAGGCCATGTCTGTCAAATTTCTGTGCTGCAAGTTACTGTTTTTCTCTTTGTAATACTGGATATCTTGGGGAGGTTCTTTGAAACTATGCAGATATCCTGTTCTCCTCAAACTTTTGCCCACTTATTTCAGCATTCTTTGGTAGATCTTGCCGGTAACAATTATTTATAGTGGTGTTTGCATGATGGTGATTTTATATTTTTCTCATATCCTTCTACATTTATTAATTGGAATTCTTCTATAAGGAGGAACTGTCCCTTCTCCTTATTTATTTAGTAATTTGTTTATTTCAACTTTGAGTCATAGATATCTGTCTTATTCTGTGGTTTATAATCTAATACTATCATTATTTATTTTGTTATTCAGATTGTTCCAGCTGTGGCCTTCAGATTGGCTCTTTGTCTTTTCAATGTGCCCCCATCCTCATTTCTTTAGGAAAGCTCTTCCTATTTTCTGGTACCATAAGATGTTCCAGGCTCATCGTGTATTTTCCCTGCTGCAGCCCTGGAATCAATCACTTCTCCAAGGAGCTCTGGTTCCTTCTATTGGAGACTGGTATTTAGAAACCAAGATCGGGATGCTGTGTGTGCTCATTGCTGCTGGGGTGTCATTGTTCCTAGGCCTTGTCAGTGGACAAAGCTAGAAATATATGTATGTATACTAATCCGTGCATACATAAACATCTGTATGTGTGTGCATGTGTATTAAAAACCATGAGTTTATACTGATAACTCCGATTTCAATCAAACACTATAGAGTTTATGCTAGTCATTCATCTTTAGTTATAACTGCTATTTTCTGACAGAAATAGAGCATACTTTTATAATAGTTATAATAATCATGTAAGTAGTATGAAGTTACCAAAATAATGAATAACGTGACAAGAAAAAGATCCCCAAGTAGTCCTGATCCTTAAGAAAAATTCTACGCTGTCTCTCAAAATATTTCTCTTTTGTTTGGTGAAAGTCTGTCTGAACCAAAAATAATGACATTTTGTCTTCATCATTCTAAATATTATTTTGATTAGTAAGCACCCAGTTAAAGTTTTTTAGAGAGCCCTTTGCACTGAGACTCAGATACTTTCCCTTGCATCTTGTCCGCGTAATCTGGGTATTAAGCACTAAGGATAGGGACAGTAGGGACGGTGCCTTTTTTTTTTTGTATTTTTTTAATTGTGGTAAAATATACATAACATAAAGTTTACCATTTTAACCATTTTTAAGTGTAGCATTCACTGGTTTTAATTTCACTCGCAATGTCATCACAACCACCACTACTATCTATTTCCAAAACTTTTTCATTACCACAAATAGAAACTGCAAGCATTAAGCAGTAACTCCTCATTCCCCCTCCTGCTAGCACCTAGTAACCTCTAATCTACTCTCTGTCCTTATGAATTTGCCTGTTGGAGGTACCGCATATAAGTAGGATTGTACAGTATTTGTCCTTTTGTGTCTGACTTATTTGACTTGACATATGTCTTCAAGGTTCATCTGTGTTATAGCATATATCTGAACTTTATTCCTTTTTATGACTGAATAATATTCCATTTATATATATACCACATTTTGCTTATCCATTCTTCTGTGGATGGGCACTTGAGTTGTTTCTACCTTTTGGCTATTTTGAATAATGCTGCAATGTACGTTGGAGACCAAGTATCTTGTCAAATCCCTACTTTCAGTTCCTTTGGGTATATACCTATGAGTGCAATTGTTGGACTCATGATAATTCTATATTTAGCTTTTTGAGGACCTGCTAAACTGTTTTCCATAGTGGCTGTACCATTTTACATTCCTGCCAGCAGTGCACAAGGGTTCCAATTTCTCCACGTCCTTGCCAACATTAGTTATTTTCCATTTTTTCTTTGTTTTTAGAATAGCCATCTTAACTCATTGTGTTTTGGATTTGTATTTCCCTGATGTGTGATGTTGAGCATCTTTTCATGTGCTTGTTGGCCATTTGTATATCTTCTTTGGAGAAATGTCTATTCAGGCCCTTTGCTCATTTTCAAATTTCAAATTGGGTTTTTTGCTGTTGTTGAGGTGTAGTTCTCTATATACTCTGGATATTAATCTTTTTTCAGATATATGATTTGCAAATATTTTTTCCCATGCTGTGGGTTGTCTCTTCACTCTGTTGGTTGTGTCCTTTGTTGCATGAAAGTTTTTAGTTTTGATGAAGACCAGTTTGTGTTTTCTTTTGTGCTTTTGGTGTCATATCCAAGAAATCATTGCTAAATTCAATGTCACAAAGCTTTTCACCTGTGTTTTCTTTTAAGAGTTTTGTAGTTTTAGCTCTTAAATATAGGTCTTTGATCCATTTTGAGTTAATTTTTGTGTATAATGCAAGTAAGGACAGTGTCTTTTCTGTGGATTATCGGTAGATGGCTTTATGTTGGCACTTATGGATAGATTGCTTCAAACTTTGACTAGCTTGGAAGTTAATTTTTAGAGGACTAAAACAAGAGCAGTTATAAAGATAATCGAGGATGAAGGAAATTATATGACATTATGATGAAAGGGATTGCATTTTTTCCTGTCTGAAACGGATAAACATTAAAATGAACTGCTTATGAGAAAAATGGAATGAAAGAAAGCCTTTTTAATAGGTAATATGGTAATAAAGTATGAGAAAGAGTGAAGGCATAAAGATATCAGCAGTAGTACAGTTTTGGTCTTCATTAGATTCAAAAGCATGGATGGAAAAGTAAAATTACAGAAAAGAGTAGAAGATAATATTACTTCATCTTAGCATTGTTCAGCACACTTGAAATATATTTACAAATATTGTCTTGTATACTATTTTTATGTTGTGCAGATGGAGAAAATGAAGAAGCAACTAGCCTAGGATCACATTGTCACTGATAGAGCCAATTTAGAGTATTAGTTTCTTGATTCACAATATTTTCATTTTTGAGACCAGTATTTTTTCTTTTTATTTTGTTTATGTTTTGACATCCAGCAGAACTTCCTCGGCCACCCTAAGACACTCAGGTTTTTGGGTGCAACTGCCTGCTTCTAGAGGGCTGCACTGTCATCCATCCGTTTCCTCTGGGCCAGCTCTAGTTTCTACAGTGGCGAATAACAGAGAGGCAGTAGAGGCAGTGGATGAGAGCTTCGATGAAGCCAGACAGATCCGGGTTCAAGTTCCAGGTTTTCTAGTTAATAGTTATGTGTATTTTACCCTAATTTTCTAAATGTCAGTCTCTTCATCTTTAAAATAGGGAGTATAATAGTAGCTTTCTTAGGATTATTCTGAGGAATTAATGAGGTAATGGATATAATGTGTTTAGCATTGTTTCTGGAATATATGTGGTTAATAAAGGCTTGCTCCTGTTATTGTTACTATTATTCGTCACAGTTCTGTAATTAGATGCTGTTGTGATGATGGTAGTGTCCCTCCCATGGGAAAGTGGGTGTCATTATGTCGCATTTACTTTTATAACTTGCTATGTTGGGTTGCCTTTATTCTTTACCTTACGGGATACTTAAGTGAAAGGATGGCATTGTAAGACATTGCGTTTTTCATACTGAAAGCTGTCTTTGGGATTTTAAACAGGAGGTGCTCAGCCAAGTTGATATGTATCTGCCATAGCTGTTTCATCTTTTTCTATTCTCCCATGTCTGTGTCTTCTGTAGCAGTGCCAGGACGTAGATGGAAATTAATATATTTTATAGAAGTTGGTGAATAGATTAATTTGTCTGGAGCAAAGGACCAGTTGAAAAATAGTGATAAAGTTGATAAGAATTGGAAGGTGAGGCGAGGACTCTGGATTTTACTATAGTCGATTAAAAAAACCACTAGAAGGGGCTGGCCCAATGGTGTAGTGGTTAAGTTTGTGTTGGCAGCTTGGAGTTCGAGGGTTCAGATCCCGGGCGTGGACCTACGCACCACTTATCAAGCCATGCTGTGGCAGGCATCCCACATATAAAGTAGAGGAGGATGGGCATGGATGTTAGTCCAGGGCCGGTCTTCCTCAGCAAAAAGAGGAGGTTTGGCAACAGATGTTAGCTAAGGGCTAATCTTCCTCACAAAAAACAAAACAAAACAAAAAAACCTGCTAGAAACCAGTTACAGTGTGATCTCCCTCCTCCATAAAATCGGTGTAACCCCATAACCAAAAGAAAGAAAAAAACACAGATAAAGCAAAGGAAATTATCACTGATCTTAGCATCTTAGCCTTATATTACTGAGAAGAGATTTAAATCCAAGGTTTTTAGATTATATGACTTAATTTAGCTCTCAAAAGAATAGGATAATAAATATTGCAAGTCATTGGGTAGTGCAAAGAGAGGATGATTAGAGTAACCTTTTTAAATATTTGGATAGAAGACCAAGCCTAGAAAAAAATGTGCTCTTAATGTTTTAATTATTTGTGAAGAGGCTGGTTGGTCACAGCTTTGTCTGGCATGCGTGCCAAAGGGGGCTTCCCCACCCATGAGAGCCTCAGACAAATTTAGGTTTTCTAGCTCATCCGAGGTGCATATATGAGAATAGTTGGTTTTTAAGGCTAGTTGGTGTCTTCAATTCCTTGCTTAGATTATTAAAAAAAGAAGAAAAGGGATTTGGTGGTTACCAGGGGGAAGGGGGTTGGGGGGTGGGTGCAAGGGGTGCAGGGATGCGTTTATATGGTGACTAGCAAGCAATAATGTACAACTAAAAGTTCACAATGTTATAAACTATTATGACATCAATAAAATAAAAAGAAGAAAAGGGAGAAAGCAAGTGAAAAAGACATTAAACTTCAGGCTGATAAGAGTGATGTAAAAACTTGAAGTACAGTCTGTATAGACTTGTGGGAGAATCTCAAGTTCATTGAGGAGAGGACGGTCTTTAACTCTGGTCAAGTGGGTTTATTTTGGAAGCAAATGCCTTCTATAACTTACTTATTGTAGTATAAGTACATTCCCTACTCCCCACTCTCCCCCGTCACTTTTTTTGAGACTTGAAGATTTTCTTCCTGTAGTATACATTTTGCCAACTGGGATTGATGACAGACCACTGTATTTCTCTTTGCTGGTGTTTTTCCCCAGCTTCCTCCTTTTTTTTTAGACATACTAGATGTACTAGAAATTCTTACATAAGAAAGTCATATGATGGAAGTGACATTTGTGGAGTATTTGGAGCTCTGTGGGTCAAATCTTAATGCAACAAAAAGCACTGTACCTCAAGCCTCCAAATAACAATGATATCTCTTGGCTATAGCTAAATGGCTCACCTAGTGATACAGAAGATGAAAGTGTCTAGATGCATTCTTGGAGCTTATTTTCATATAAAATCATGGTAGCATTTTTGTCAGTGTGCACCAGAGGCAGCTTTGGAAATGGAAAATATTGCAAAGTTAATAATGCCGTTTATTGAGTGTTAAGCATTTTCCTTATTTTGTATATTTAGAATATAATATGCTCTAAGCCCACTAAATGTCATTTTAAAAATTACAGTATATTGACTTATCTGAAGTTAATTTAGGCCGAGTATTATATTTTATTGGTAATTTTTGGAATGGCCAAATTTTTACTGCTGGTAATGATCGATACTGAAATAAAAACTTACCATCAGTAGTTTGTTTTGTTTTGTTTTGTTTTTTACTAAAAAGGGAATGACAATTTTAAATGTTTGGCCATTTACATTTTTGATAATTATACTTTTGGAAGGCAACTGAAATGTGGCACACCGAAACATTTATCAGTAGGTAAGCTGTAGTCACACTCATCAGTATGTTAAACATGGTTATACATTTTACTAAAATAGTTTATACTTCAAATAAAATATTTATCTAATTATGTACTAACTTCAGTTCTGTACTTCGTATGGAATGTTTTGAGATTCTGTAACTGCTTTACCTGCTGAAATGTAATTATCCAATCACTTTTTTATATGAAAAATGTCTAAGTGAAGAACAGTCTCACTGCAAATTAAAATCCATCTGATCTTGGCAAAGTTATACCTTTTTTATTTTTGCTATTACTTGTAACTTTGTTTTTTAAGACATTTTTTTGGGGTGAGAATTTTGTCAGGCCGTGTTAACACATCGTACTTTGGGGCAGTACCATGTTGTTTTGGAGCTCTCTCTCAACCTCGGAAACCTGAAACTCACTGGAAAGTTAAGATTCTCAGGAGAAAGGAAAGAAGGTTAGTGACAGGTCAGCTTTTAATTTTCTGAGGAGTGAAGTATGTGTAATAAGGAGAAAAACTTAAAAAGCAAAAGCGATTTTAGAACGTTTCTATTAGAAATCTAGATAGCTTATCAATTTGATTTTTCAAATTTTCCTCATTGCTTCTTTATTCTTATTTTTACCTTAGGTTACCTGGCTATGCTCTTAGAACTGGTAACTGATATATTTTTTTTTTTTAATTTTTTTCCCCCAAAGCCCCAGTAGATATATGTCATAGCTGCACATCCTTCTAGTTGCTGTATGTGGGACGCGGCCTCAGCATGGCCGGAGAAGCGGTGTGTCGGTGCGCGCCCGGGATCTGAACCCGGGCTGCCAGCAGCGGAGCGCGTGCACTTAACCGCTAAGCCACGGGGCCGGCCCTGGTAACTGATTTTAAAGTCTTTGTGGTCAGAATAATAGTCAAACATTTACTGAATTTAATGGGAAAGCTGTCAGAGTGATAAATTAAGAAAGCACAGAGTTTTTTTTCTTAAACAATAAAATATTTGATACTAATGATTGTAAGTTAAAGTCTTTGAGGAATTTTGAGCAGAGGGTATGATATAATCCGATTTTCATTTTGGAAAGCTTACATTGGCCACGGTATGTGGAATATACCCGGGGGCAAAAGAGGATACAGGCAGGTCATTTAGGAAGCTATGGCAGTAGTCAGGTAAAACATGATGGTTTGGATTAGGGTGATGTCAGTGAGAATGGGAAGAAGTGGATGGATTCAAGAAGTGGTTAGAAGCTAGAGTTGACAGGACTTATTGATTGATTGGATTGATTTGTAGAGGAGAGTGAGAGAGAAATCAAGAATGATTAGTAAAATTTCTAGCTTGAAGAGCTAGGTGGATGACAATGTATCATTTACTGAGATGTGGAATACTGGAAAAGGATGGACATGTTGGTTTGAGGGGTCAGGTTTATGGAGGTTTAACTTACACATAGTAAAGTTCACCCTAAAAAAGATTTACAGTTCTTTGAACTTTGACAAATTTATATGGTCATATAACCACCACCACCACCACAATCAAGATGTAGAATATTTTATCACCCAAGAGTTTCCTCTTGCTTCTTTGACAACCAGTGATCTGATGTATGTCCCTATATCTTTGCCTTTTCCAGAGTATCATATAAATTGAATCATACAGTATATAGCCTAATGAGTGTCTCTTCTTTCACTTAGCACAGTACTTTTGAGAATCATCTGTTGTTGGACATGTATCAGTCATTTGTTCCATTTTATTGCTGAATAGTACACCATTGTGTGAATGTACCACATTTTGTTTTTCCATTCACCAGTTGATGGACATTTGGGTTTCCAGTTTTTGGCAGTTATGAATAAAGGTGCTCTAAAAATTTGTGTTCAGGTCATTTCTCGTGTATAAATACCCAGAAATGGAATTGCTGAGTCACGTGGAAAGTGTATGTTTAATAAAAACTGCCTAAGTGGTTATTTCATTTTAAATTTCCACCTGCAGTAAATGAGAGTTTCAGTTGCTCCTTGTCCTCATCAGTACTTGATACTATCATATTTTTGCGCCATTTTAATAAGTATATAGTGGTATCTTGGGATTTTAATATGTATTTCCCTAATGACTAATGATGTGGAGCATATTTTTATGAGCTTATTTGCCATCAGTATTTCTGAACTGTCTGTTTGGGTCTTTAAGCCGTTTGTTAATTGAGTTGTATGTTTTCTTATTACTGAGCTTCGAGAGTTCTTTATATATTTTGGGTACCAATCCTTTATATGTGTGATGTATCTGTCCTATATCAGATATGTATTTTACAAATATTTTCTGCAGCTGCAGGTTGTCTTTACATTATCTTTTCTCTTTTTTTTAATTGAGATGTGGTTGACATATAACATTATATTAGTTTCAGGTGTACAACATAATGATTTGATATTTGTACAGTATATATTGCAAAATGATCACCACGATAAGTCTAGTTAACATCCATCACCATACTTAGAAAATTTTTTTCTCTTATGATGAGAACTTACAAGATTTAGTCTCTCTTAGCAACTTTCAAATACACAATCCAGTGTTATTAACTATAGTCATCATGCTGTACATTACATCCCCATAACTTACTTATTTTATAACTGGAAGTTTGTACCTTTTGACATCCTTCACCCATTTCGCAACCCCCGCCCCCACCTCCGGCAACCACTAATCTGTTCTTTGTATCTATCAGTTAGGTTTTTTGTTCCATACAAATTTTAGCATTGTATTTTCTATTTCTGTGGAAAATGCCATTGGAATTTTGATAGGGATTGCATTGAATCTGTAGATTGCTTTGGGTAGTATGGACATTTTAATGATATTAATTCTTCCAGTCTGTGAGCATGGACTGTCTTTCCTCTTATTTGTGTCTTCTTCAATTTTTTCATTAATGTTGTATAGTTTGCAGTGCTCAGGTTTTTGACCTCCTTGGTTAAATTTATTCCTAGATGTTATATGCTTTTCGATTCCAGTTGTAAATGGACTTGTTTTCTTAATTTCTTTTTCTGATAGTTTGTTATTAGTGTGTAGAAACGCAACAGATTTTTGTATATTGATTTTGTATCCCGCAACTTTATTGAATTCATTTATTAGTTGTAACAGTTTTTTGGTGGGGTCTTTACAGTTTCCTCTATATAATATCATGTCATCTGCAAATAGTGACAGTTTTATTTCTTCCTTTCCGATTTGGATGCCTTTTATTTCTTTTTTTTTTTTTTGGCCTAATTGCTCTGGCCAGGACTTCCAATACTATGTTGAGTAGAAGTGGTGAGAGAGGGTATCCTTGTCTTGTTCCTAATCTCAGAGGGAAAGCTTTTGACATTTCACCATTGAGTATGACATTAGCTGTGGGCTTTTCGTAAGTGGCCTTTATTATGTGAGGTACGTTTCCTCTATACTCACTTTGTTGAGAGTTTGGAAAAATGGATGTTGAATTTTGTCAAATGCTTTTTCTGCATCTGTCGAGATGATCATATGATTTTTATCCTTCATTTTGTTAATGTAGGGTATCCCCTTGATTGATTGGCAGATGTTGAACCCTGCATCCCTGGAATAAATCCCACTTGATCCTGGTGTATGATCCTTTTAATGTATTGTTGAATTCAGTTTGCTAATATTTTGCTGAAGATTGTTTTTGCATCTGTGTTCATCAGGATGTTGGCCATAATTTTCTTTTTTTGTGGCGTCCTTGTTTCATTTTGGTGTCAAGGTAATACTGGCCTTGTAAAATCAGTTTGGAAGTATTCCCTCCTCTTGTGTTCTTTGGAAGAGTTTGAGAAGGATTGGTGTTAATTGTTTTCTGAATGTTTGGCAAAATTCACTAGTGAAGCTGTCTGGTCCTGGACTTTTGTTTGTTGGGAGGTTTTTGATTACTGAATCAATCTCCTTACCAGTAATCGATCTGTTCAGATTTTCTGTTTCTTCATGATTCAGTCTTGATAGAGTGTATGTTTCTAGGAATTTGTCCATTTCTTCTAGGTTGCCAAATCTGTTGGTTCATAGTAGTCTCTGATGTTTTCTATTTCTGTGGTGTCAGTTGTAATGTCTCCTCTTTAATTTCTGATTTTATTTGAGTCCTCTCTCTTTTTTTCTTGGTAAGTCTAGCTAAAGGTTTGTCATTTTGTTTATCTTCCCAAAGAACCAGGTCTTAGTTTCATTGATCTTTTCTATGTTCTTTCTAGTCTTTATTTCTGCTCTGATCTTTGTTATTTCCTTCTTTCTACTAACTTTGGGCTTTGTTCTTTTTGTAGTTCCTTGAAGCATAATGTTAGGGTGTTTGTTTGAGATGCTTTTTTGTTTCTGATGTAGGCATTTATTGCTCTGAGCTTCCCTCTTAGAACTGCTTTTGCTGTATCCCATAACTTTTGATATGTTGCATTTCCATTTTCATTTGTCTCAAGGTATTTTTTTATTTCTCTTTGATTTCTGGTTTGACCATTAGTTGTTCAGTAACTTCTTTAATCTCCATATATTTGTGAATTTTCCAGTTTTCTTCTTGTAATTGATTTCTAGTTTCCTACCAGTGTGGTCGGAAAAGATGCGTGATATGATTTCATTTTTCTTAAATTTATTAAGACTTGTTTTGTGGCCTAACATGTGATCTGTCCTGGAGAATGTTCTTTGTGCACTTGAGAAGAATGTGTATTCTGTTGCTTTTGGATGGAGTGTTCTGTATATATCTGTTAACGTCCATCTGGTCTAATGTGTCATTTAAGGCCCGTGTTTCCTTATTGATTTTCTGTCTGGATGATCTATCCATTGATGTAAGTGGGATATTAAAGTCCCCTACTGGGCCGGCCCTGTGGCTTAACGGTTAAGTGCTCGTGCTCTGCTGCTGGCGGCCCGGGTTCGGATCCCTGGCGCACACTGACGCACTGCTTCTCCGGCCATGCTGAGGCCGCGTCCCACATACAGCAACTAGAAGGATGTGCAGCTATAACCTACAACTATCTACTGGGGCTTTGGGGGAAAAATAAATAAACAAAAAATAAAGTCCCCTAGTATTATTGTATTGCTGTCTATTTCTCCCTTTAGATCTGTTATATTTGCTTTATATATTTAGGTGCTCCTAAGTTGAGTGTCCAAATATTTACAAATGTGATATCCTCTTGTTTGATTGACCCTTTTATCATTATGTAATGCCCTTTTTTGTCTCTTATTACAATCTTTGTTTTAAAGCCTATTTTGTCTGATGCAAGTATTGCTAACCCAGCTTTCTTTTAGTTTCCATTTGCATAGAATATCTTTTTCTATCCTTTCACTTTGAGTCTGTGTGTCCTTACATCTGAAGTGAGTCTTTTATTGGTAGCATATAGATAGCTCTTGTTTTTTTATCCATTCAGCCACTCTGTGTCTTTTGATTGGAGAACTTAGTCCATTTACATTAAAAGTAATTATTGATGGGTATGTACTTATTGACATTTTGTTAGTTGTTTTCTGGCTGTTTGTAGTTCCTCTCTGTTCATTTCTTCTCTTGCTCTCTTCCTTTGTGGTTTGAAGACTTTCTTTAGTGGTATGCTTAGATTCCTTTCTCTTTATCTTTTGTGTATCTACTATAGGTTTTCCCTTTGTGGTTACCATGAAGCGTACATATTTTAAGCTGATAAGAACTTAAGTTTGAACGCATTCTAAAGCTCTACATTTTTACTCACCCCTCCATGTTTTATGTTTTTGATGTCACAATTTACATCTTTTTATCTTGTATATCCCCTAATTATTATATAGTTATTTTTACTACTTTTGTCTTTTAATCTTCACACTAGTGTTATAAGTGATTAATTCACTATTTTTACTGTATTTGTCATTTTCTTATTAATATTATTTGAAGACCAGAAGGTTTTAATTTTGATGAAGTCCAATTTTTTATCAGTTTTTTTCTTTTATGGTTCAGGCTTTTTGTGTGCTAGCTGGGAAATCTTTGCTTAGTTTTTAATGTAATCCTCCTAAATTATTCCCAAATTCTCCACCAGAGCTGCTTCTTCTTTTCACTAACTAAACATACTAAGCAATAGGAGGGTGAGGTAGGAGGGGTTTAGGCAAAATATGGCCCAGGGGCCAAATCCTTCCCTATCCTTGTTTTTTGTAAATAAAGTTTTATTGGAACACAATCATACCCATTCATTTACTTATCATCTGTGGCTGCTTTTGTGGTACAGTGGCAGAATTGAGTAGTTGTAACAGAGACTGAATAACTCTCAAAGCCTGAAATATTTACCATCCTGTCCTTTATAGGTAGTGTTTATTGACCCCTGAGACAACATATTAGTTCCTCCGCCAACCCCTATCCCCTTTTCTTGGAGATAACTCTCCTGGAGCCCTTTCTTCTGTGTATGTCTGCACAGGTTGTTTTTAAAATCTGCATAGATGTGGTTCTGAAAAATTCCTGTTCCTCTCTCCTGTGTTAGATCTGTCTGTTTCTGGGATCCCAAGTCTTTCTTGGTTTGTTCCATTCCCTCCTGATAGAGGACGTCTCCCAGTAGATTCTTGAGTGAAAAGGCTGCATGGGAAGTAAATTATTTGATACCACTCTTCATAGAGAATTCTAGGTGATCAGTCATTTTCCTTGAGAATTTTGAAGGCATTGCTTTATATTACCTTCCAGCTTCCAGCGTTGCTATTGATAAATCTGAAGACTTTCAATTTATAGTCTGTTGTGACCTGTTTTTCTTTTCTGGAAACTTGTTTTCTAGAATGTTTTCTTTATTCCTGGTATTTTGATATGTCAAAAAGAAGTGCCCTTTTGTTTATTTTTAAAATCAAATATTCTGGGTATTGAGTAGGTCCTTTTTATTTGGAAAACTTATGTTCTTCAATTCTGGGATTTTTTTTCTTTGATAATTACCTCTCATTCTAATTTTCTAGAATGCATATTGATTGAATGTTAGACCTCTTACATTAAAACTCTTCTTTTTCTTTTTTAAGCTTTCTGATTTTTTTTATGTGTGTTCCCCCCATATTTATGAAACTATTAATGATGATGATGAGGAGGATATTTTTTTATGCTTTTACTTTGGGAAATTGCAAACATATACCGAAAATGAATAGTACAATAAACCCTCATGTACTTGTCACTCATTCTGAACGGTTGTCAATTCAGAAGCAAGCTGTTTAATTTTATTTTTATTTTATTATTATTATTTTTTAATTAATTTATTTTTTTCCCCCAAAGCCCCAGTAGATAGTTGTATGTCATAGTTGCACAGCGTTCTAGTTGCTGTATGTGGGATGGGTCCTCAGCATGGCCAGCGAAGCCGAGCGTCGGTGCGCGCCCGGGATCTGAACCCGGGCCACCAGCAGCGGAGTGCGCGCACTTAACCGCTGAGCCACGGGGCCAGCCCCAAGCTGTTTAATTTTAAAGCAGATCTCAGCATTTCATTGCATCCATTAATATTTTGGAATGTGTCTCTAACAGGACTCTCATTTTTAAAACTCTCATTTTATAATTATTATTATAGAAATTATAAAAATTAATTCTTTTTTGTTGCTGAGAAAGAGTTGCCCTGAGCTAATGTCTGTTGCCAATATTCCTCTTTTTTTTTTGCTTGAGGAAGATTAGCCCTGAGCTAGCATCTGTGCCAGTCTTCCTCTATTTTGTATGTAGGACACCACCACAGCGTGGCTGACAAGTGGTGTAGGTCCACACCCGGGATCCAATCCCGTGAACCTGGGCCGCCGAAGCTGAGTGCACTGAACTTAACCACTACGCCACTGGGCTGACCCCCAAAATTGGTTCTTTAAGGTCATCACATAGCCCATAAGTGTTCAAATTTCTGAGGGTATCATAAATACTTTTAAAAAGAGCTTATATCTAGATCTAAATAAGCTCAATCACTCCGTGATAGATTAATGTGCCTTTTTAGTCTATTTTAGTTCAATTTCCCCTCCATTTATCTCTCTTCCTCTCTCTTTTTCTCCTCTCTCTCTCTTTCTCTCTTATGTGTGTGCATAGTTTATTGAAGAAATCTGATTATGCAGTAGTTTCCTACAGTCTGGACTTTGCTGGGTTGAAGATTGAGGTTTAGTACTGCTTGTATATATAGCGTGTATAACACAGAAGGCATTTAATAAATGGCGGTTAAAGATAATGATAATATGGCAATTTCCTTTGGTTATCAATAAGTATTTATAGCAATTGTAACTTATATTGTGTTATCAAAATCTTTAGAAGAAAACTTTGTTAATGTCAATGACAAAGACCTTACTAATCCATTTCAAAAAACCATTTAACTTAAAATTATTGATATTAAATTAGGCGATTTAATTTTGGAGAACTCATCACATATCATATCAAACATAGTAGAATGAATCCAGATACAGCCAAACAATGAAAAGCTATTAAGATTGAAGAAATCCTTATGTGTTAATATGGAATGCTTTCCCAAATACACTGTTAAGTGAATATACTGTTAAGTAAATAGTATAATAGCATTTATGTAAAACAGATGAAAAAAGACCATCTCTATAAGTCATTTATGTAAAAAAGGGGAATAACAAACCATATGTATGTGTAGACTACCCCTAGACACACATAATACATATTTCCTTTGGTGATGGGAGCTGGTGACTAGAGCATGGGAGTGAAAGGAAGACTGAGATTTCAGAGTTTGCAACCATGTAGATGCACCTGTTCTCTCCTCCTCTCCACATCAAATTGCTTTAAAAATTTTTTTTTTTTTTGGGTGGGGATGAAGATTAGCCCTGAGCTAACATCTGATGCCAATCCTCCTCTTTTTGCTGAGGAAGATTGGCCCTGGGCTAACATCCGTGCTCATCTTCCTCTACTTTATATGAGACACTGCCACAGCATGGCTTGACAAGTGGTGTATTGGTCTGTGCCCGGGATCTGAACCTGTGAACCCCGGGCCGCCGAAGCGGAGCGCATGAACATAACCGCTATGCCACCGGGCCAGCCTCGCATTAAAATTTTTGATATGATTATTTCACTTTTTAAATGTATAACAGCTTTGTTGACATACACTTCACATACCATTTGATGTGCCCATTTGAAGTGTACAAGTCAATGGTTTTTAGTACGTTCGCAGAATTGTGTAACCATCATGACAGTCAATTTTAGTATATTTTCATCACCTAATTAGCAGTCACTTCCCATTTTTCCCGAAGTCCCTTAGCCTTAGGAACCACTAAAATACTTTGTCTCCTCAGATTTGCCTATTCTGGATATTTCATATAAATGGAATCTTATAATATGTGGTCTTTTGTGACCAGTATCATTCACTTAGTATGTTTTCAAGATTCATTTATGTTGTAGCATCTGTCAGGACTTCATTCCCTTGTATTGTGGAATAATAATCCATTGTATGGATATACTACATTGTATTTATCCGCTTATTAGTTGGTAGACGGTTGAGTTACTTCTGCTTTTTGGCCTTTATGAAAAATGCTGCTGTGAACATTTGTGTACAAGTGTTTGTGTGGATGTGTTTTCTCTTGCATATATACCTGGGAGTGGAACTGCTGGGTCGTGGGGCATCTCTGTGTTTATATAAATCACTTTTGTATTTATTTAATTTACTATTATTGTCAATCATACATATTTCGTAATAGTGCTCTAAGTGAGAAAATCTAATCTACAAATCATTTTCAAATGTAATGAAAATTTTACAAATGTTATATTATTGACGTAATATTATCTGTAAATGTAATTGAATATGAATTTTTATTTTGTAATTTTTTTTTTTTTTTTGTATTTAGAGCCTATGATTTCTTTTTAGGGCCCATAACACTCATGGGCCTTAGGCACGGTACTTTTGTGCCTAAGTGTTAAAAACTCCAACATTGCAGGAATGGAACTCAGAAGAAAGCTAGAGGAGATTGTGGTAATGTGAGACTTGGACTTTGCAGGTACTCAGTGGGACATAATCTGACTGAATGGCAACAGAAGTGGTCCTGGTGGGATGTCAGGTGTCGGCCGCGATATGGTCCCTCGTAAGGCACAGGAATGAAGAACAAGACTCATGTGTTTTTATGAGTTGTCTCACAGCTGGGGAGGTGAAGAATAAGTGCAGTGGTCATGGTCCTGTTTCTTTCTTTGCCCTATTTTTTTCACATCCTTATGTAAATTCTCCATGAATAAATTATCATTTAAACAGTTTAAATAAAATGAAGGAGCTTAAGTTTTTTAGTTATATGAGCTTTCTATTGGGCAAGCAGAACTTAACAGACTATTTCAGCACACTTTGCGCTGTTGGTTTGTTAGTGGTTAGTGTGTTTCACTGGGCTGGTACTTCTCTTGCCTTGGCTTCCGTATTTTCCATCCATCTAAGAATGGATTATCACTGCACATGTACCCATTCTGCCATAAATCTGTTGGTCTCAGCAGAGAAGTCTGCGTCAGTCTGATTCTGTCAATACTTGAAGAAAGCTAAAAGGCAGTCTGTGTGACCATTAAAATAATTTATAAGCAGTGTGTGTAATGTGATCCCGTCTTTCTTTTTTTTTTTTTTCTTTGTTTTTTTTGTGAGGAAGATCAGCCCTGAGCTAACATCCACGCTAATCCTCCTCTTTTTTTGCTGAGGAAGATCGGCTCTGAGCTAACATCTATTGCCAATCCTCCTCCTTTTTTTTTCCCCCCAAAGCCCCAGTGGATAGTTGTATGTCATAGTTGCACATCCTTCTAGTTGCTGTATGTGGGACACGGCCTCAGCATGGCCAGAGAAGCGGTGCGTCGGTGCTCGCCCGGGATCCGAACCCGGGCCACCAGTAGCGGAGCGCGCGCACTTAACCGCTAAGCCACGGGGCCGGCCCCCCGTCTTTATAAGGGGAGGAAACTAATGTGAAGGGAACATTGCCAACTTTCTGGTATACAGTTACAAAATAGTCACTCCCCCCAAGAAACCCTCAGCTAATTCAGGGTGGTTAAATGCTCTGATAGCGGTTAAGTATGGAGTTCTCATGTAATACATAAGATAGGGTACCTTTCCTAGTGTAAGCGGGCCCAGGAAAGTTTCTTAAAAGCAGATGTACTGGATCAAGGCTGTAGTGTCAGTGAGAGTTAGGGGAACGGGAGGAAAGGGGAGGAGGGAAAAGGGAATTGCTGGTGCAGAAAACAGTAAGGGTTAAAGGCAGGTGTATGAGTCAGCCTGCTGTGTTCAGTGACCTCTAAGCAGAGAGAAGTTACTGGATTAAGATGTCAAGGAAGGGTGTCCTATGAGAAGAGGAAGCTGGAGGGTGCTTTAGCCTGAGGTCAAATCGTGGATGCTTGGTGTGCCACGTTGCCGATAAGCTAAACCGAATGCTGTCTGTAGTGGGACACATCATACAGCTTTAAGTACGAGAGTGACATGGTCAACTTTTTGGTTTAGGTGGGTTATTTTTGTCCTCGAGTACCAGATCTGAGATCTTAACCTTCTTGAAGGTCAAGAACTTTGTTTATTGACCACTGTATCCTTAGAGCCTAGAACAGTGCCTGGCAAATATTTATTCACTAACAATGTTAGTGAGGCAGTATAGTTGTATATAGCAATTGAGAACATGGGCTCCAGTACATGTCTGAATCCTCCTGATGCCACCATTAAATAGCTCTGTGATCTTAAGCAAGTTTCTTAATTACTCCATGACTCAGTTTTCTTCTCTACAAGTAGGACCTACCTAATCAGATTGTTGGGAAAATTAAAGGAGTTTATATAAAGCACTGACAGTTGTGCTTGGCTCATAGTGGTACTATGTAAATATTAACAGTTATTGTTATTTCTTTGATGAATGAAAGATTAATACAAACTAGAACTGCTAAGGGCCTAATCACACAGCATTTGTAGGGTCACATAGGAATGGATGGATTTCAGAAATACTCAGGAACACAGTTGGATAGGATGTGGTGAATAAGGGTGGGAAGGAGTTAAGGTTAATTCCTTGATTTGAAGCTAGAGCTTTAGGTTCCCCCCTGCCCCCAGTACACACACACACACACACTCACTCACTCACTCACTCACTCACTCACTCTCTCTGAAATTACTGCAGGTCCATTCTAGTTAGTGCAGGAAGTTTAAGGCCTAGAGGTGGAGTCTCTGGTATGTTGAGGAAAGAGTGTTGATTCAATGTGGCACACCCTCTTGGATTTTTGTTTGGCTTCTCTCTGATTCCTTTTCTTTCTCTTCCTTGAAGTCTGTTCCTTGGACTCCACTTGAATTCTTTTCTTCCAGGGCAGAAACGTAGGAAGGACCTAGGGCCACCTCCAGTTGGGCTGGGGGTGTGCAGCTGCCCTCCTTCCTTTGTCTCCTTTTCTCTTGACACATCTCCCCCTCCTCCCTGTTGTTTCCTCTCCCTTTTTTCCCACAGTGGGAGACAGAGAAAGGGTGTCTCCTCCTTGTTTGGCCTTCGCTACAGACTAGCTTGGTGCTTCACAGTCCCAGTAATGAGCAAAAGCTTTGGGGAGGATGTTAAAACACGTACCAGGAAAGTGTTCCCTTGTGCAATTAAATTTAACTTTAAAAGGTTTCTCTTAATTCTATTCTGGTGTGGTATTGAGAAGGATTTGGAATCTAGCTTGAACCAAGTTTCTGTAACTTTGGGACCCGTCTGTTCCAGAAACCAGCTAACTCCTAGAATACAACTTGTCTGCTAGGCAAAAGGAGTCCTTTGGCTCACTGCTACACTGGTTAGGTTCACCTGAGCCAGGAGTTCCACTTGGCTTCTCATTCGAGGAGTGGGACTGGATACCCTGAGAATCTGAGAAGGAGCCCTAAGCTCTCTGCTGCAACCTGATATTTCTTTGAATCTTTAATTTTCTTAATCTTAAAAGTTTATATGCGTTTTGCATTCTACTCTACAATTCATCTTTGTTTTAATATAAACGTAAATTTCCTCCATAATATTTTACCTAAACTGATGCTCCAGGAAGATAAACCCTTTCATTTTCTTGTGTCTTCTCATATTCCCTTGCATGCTACCTCATTCCCCAGTTTAAGAAGTGCAAACCACAAGGTTTTGGGGCCAAAACCTTTTCACTGAGTGTCTCGCATATTTTTCATGATGGTAATTGGCTTTTGGCCAACTGGGTCTCAGCTTCTTTCCCTCAACACATTAAATGAGGCTTCTAAATCTTTAGAATAACACCCTTGATTATGTATAATTTGTACTAAAAGCTTTCCATTTCCTAGAGTTTGTAATGAATGCAAATATCCTGTGGACGTCTTTGTCTGGGTAGTCATGAGAAGAGAGTAGCCAGTGTTTATTGTGTTCTTAACTATGTGCCAGGTTCTGTTGTCTCCCTTTTTGTCTATCATGCTATTCAATTATGTGGTGCCTTAAAAACAAATAACCGATCTTATAAAATTCACACTAACGTTTATTGTTTTTAATTAACAGATTTCAACACTAAACTTGCACAATGTCTTTGAAACCAAGAGTAGTAGATTTTGATGAAACATGGAACAAACTTTTAACGACAATCAAAGCTGTTGTCATGTTGGAATACGTCGAAAGAGCAACATGGAACGATCGCTTCTCGTATCCTTTTAGTGGCATTGATAAATGTTCTTGTACCTGGCAGTGATATTGTTTTGATAGCTGTATCAATGAACATTGATAAATGTTCTAAAATTGATAAACTTGTTGAAAAGTGAGAACAGGTTTAAGCTTATGTAAATGGACGGAACATCGCAGAGTGAGTATTTTCAAACATGTTATTTATATTTCCAAATTTGTCACCTGATTGTGGCAGTCAACAATCTTGGATTGCCTTTCACTCAACAAATACTTATTGAGCACTTAGTGTGTGTCAGGCCCTACTTTAGGCTTTGGGTATATAGTTGTGAACAAAACAAATGACTTTCCCTTCATTCTACTAAAGGAAACAGACAATAAACAGATATAAAAAAAATCTAATGCCAGTGCTTCTAATCACAGGGAGTGATAAATACCGTGGGTAAGGGCATGGAGAATGAAGAATGGAGTACGGAGGTATGCAGCTCTTGTAGCCAGGTGGTCAGGAAAGCCTCTCTGAGGATGGTGATATTTGAGCAGAGATGGGAACAAAGTGAGAGAGCAAGTCATACATACCTGGGGAAGAGCGTTCTAGGCAGAGAGTGAATGGCAAGTTCACTGACTGTAAACGGAAACATGTTTCTTAATTGGGTTGTCTACATTTGTGAATTAGGAGTTTTATGTGAAAATACACATCTGTGATTTCCCTAGGACAATCTGAAATCTGGTGTCCTGCATTCCTACAAGACAGCCATCTTTAAAAAAAAAAAATTTGTATATATATACACACACCCACACACACACACACACACACACATTATATTGTGTGTGTATATATGTAAAATGTATATGTATAATTATGTATATACTTTGTACATATATATAAAAAACACAGTGCAACCCCAGCGCCCAGGGTGTAAACTCTGGCACCAAGAAAAAAACCAAAGCATTAAAGTACTTTAGCTTTTTAGTATTTGGGAGGTTCTGGGGGTCTCTCGGAACCCTCAGCCACAGGTAGCTGGAGCAAAGTCCCACTGATTCTGCCCAGTGTCTGCCAGGGGCCAAGGCTGGGTGGCCATGGGGATAGCGTATACACACTGGAACGCCTATACTGGCAGACTCCTGAACCCCCTCGGTCTTTTACCATAGGAAACACCACACATATCATTTCCCAGGGTGAAGAAAGAGGATAGGGTTGAGGCCTGGGTCTCTGGGTCTAAATGGCATGCTCATTTAGTGCCTGGTGCCCCAGGGCCCTGAAGGAGGCCTTGAGGACAGGATGGACACTGTAGGAACCAGAGATTCTTTCCTCAAAAAGGGAAAGTGAGATGTGAAGGTATTATCCAGAATGTGTGTGGAGGTTCCGAGTTCTCTTGAACTCTGTGCTACCCTCTCTAGCAGTCTTCTGGGGCTGAAGGATGGCTTCCCTCATTATGTGGGGCATAGGTTCTTTAGAAAAGCTTGGATTTCATAAGACAGTGATTCAGCTTGTTCTTAGTGCCTAACTCAGCTGTTAACATTAAACTGAATGTTGATGCAAGAACAGTGAAGTTCTTTTAGACCAACAGGAGACCATTTAATTCCTTACAATTGCAGTTGTCAGTAAGAAACATTTGTTAGGCTACCTATGTTCTAGGCACTAAAGATACATAAAATGATGGTAACGTGTCTGGAAGGCTTCATGGTTTGCAAAGATCTCTTACATTTTTTATGTTATTTGGTACCTCAAACAAGCCTATCAGATCCAGATGGTAGGGCAAATCTAATTGTCTTTATGTAACAGATGAGGAAACTGATACTCAGAGGTAAAGGGACTTGCCCGGGGTCATGCAGGTAGTAATTGATGGAGCACAGACTTGAATACAAGATTTCTAACATCTCATTCCCTATACTTTCCAGTGTATCTAGAGGATAATTGACATGGATTCTGCCTTTGAAGAGCTTATTATTGAGTTAGTCTCTTAAATTTTTCTGTGGAACGTCATGGATTGTTTTTGGGTAGGAATCTTAACAAAAATTGAAAAAGTGTTCAAGGCTACTTGTGTGTTACTGAGGTTGGGCTAGGCAAGTACTTAGGTAGTTTTAAAGGCTATTTTAACTAAAATAATGAACAGAGAGAGAAGAGAAGGAGTTGGTCATAGAAGATTATAAGAAAAGGGAAAATGAGCATAAAGTAAAGAAAAGGAAAAGAATAATTAAATGTGTTCTTTATTATTGTGCAGAATATACAGTTAAATTGGTTGGTTTGTAAATGGTTTTGAAATAGCTGACCTCGCTAGAAAGTGCCCCTTTAGTCACTATTGTTTCTAAGATGTTTATTGTTTGATCCATCTAAGATGGTCCAGCTATTCTTGACCTGATCGTGAATTTTCTCCTCCTACCCTTAAAATAAAAAATATCTGCAAAAACAGTAAAGAATGGAATCTCTTTCTTTAAATTTTATTTTGGAAAATAAAGGGCTGTTTTACTAATTGTTCCAAAGTAAAATTCTCTCCTTTTCCCTCTTATTTTGCCCCCAAAATGTAAGGTTGACTTCTCACTCTCAGATATCTTAGGTAGAAATTTTAGAGGCCATAAAACTTTAGTATTTTGAAAATGGAAAAAGCCCCCTCCCCCAATTGTATACCACCGTATGTGTTAGTACTTGATCTTTTATAAGGCAGTTTTTGGGGTGTGTGAAATATAATATGTACAGGGAAAAGTCCCGAAGTTGTACACGTAGAGTTGAACAAATGATTACAAAGCAAACACCTGCACAGTCGCCTCACAGGTTAGAACTAGAACGCTGCCAGCGCCCCCCCACCACCACGTGTCCCTCTAGGTCCCTCCCTTGGAGATCACTACTATCCTGACTTTTATACCTGTTGTTTCCTTGTTTTTCTAAAATTAGTGTAACTGCTTATGTGTACAACCCTAAACAATACTGGTTAATTCTGTCTGTGTTTTGAACTTTATATAAATGGAATCATACAGTGAACATTCTTTTGTGTCATAATGTTTTCTTTCAACATATATGTGTGTGTGTGATTAATTTGTTACAAATGACCTAGTAAAATATGTATTATTAGCCCCATTTTATAGTTGAGAATATTGTGGCCCGAGAGGGGTAGGGTGACTTACTGATATTGTAGGATAGAATGCTGGGGTAAAAATGCCAGTCTTCCATGCTCTTGAAGTTGGCCTTAGGAAGCTCGATCTGCCAATTGAAGTGTTCAACATGTGTAAGTACGAACTTATTGAACCCTTGTCCACAAACATTTTTACTAAATATAAGCTCCATGAGGGCAGGGATTCTTGTCCTCTGCTATATTACCAGCACCAGGTACATATAGACACCTAGCAAATATCTGGTGAATGGATAGCTACTGTCAACTGAATGTCATTAAGCATCTGTACAGGTGAAACAAATAACCAAATTCGGCTGGCGGGGCTCTTAACATTCATCCTTCGTAAAGGTACTGGGTCCAGGTATGTATGCAAGGCATTCTGGTTGATAGGAAATGGAAATAGAAAACCTCAATGTTTTCTTTTGCTGCATAACAAGTACAAATTTAGTGGCTTAAAGAAACACCCTTTAATTATCTCAAAGTTCTGTTGGTCAGAAGTCTATGATGTGACTGGGTTTTGTGCTCAGGACCTCACACGGCTGAAATCAAGGGCTTGGCTGGCTACATTCTCTTCTACAGCTCAGGGTCCTCTTCTAAGCTCGTTCCTGTTAATTGGCAGAATTCAGTTCCTTGTAGTTATAGGACTGAGGTCTATTTCCTTGTTGACTGTCACCCAAGAGTTGCTCTCAGTGACTGGTGGTCACTCTCCAGTTTCTGCACGTGACTTCCCTCCATCTTCAAAGCCAGCAGCATGTCAAATCTTTCTGTGCTTTGACTCTCTCAGACTTCCCCTTCTGCAGCTAGCCACAGTGGGGCCGGGGCTAGTGGGGATCTGCTTTTAAAGGGCTCATGCGATTAGATTAGGCCCACCAGGAAAGCCTAGGATAATCTCCCTATTTTAGAGTCAACTGATTAGTAACCATAATTGCGTCTGCAAAGTCCCTTTTGCCATTAAAGTAAGCTGGGTGTGATATCTTAAGTTCACAGTCCCACGTATTAGGGTGGGAACTCTTGGGAGGCCATTTTTAGAATTCTGCCTAACCCTGTAATAATGATGCTTCATAACAAAAGTTTTATGACAGCTTTGTTGCAGTCTGTAGGGTGGTTCAGAATTCACCCTTTATGTATATCAAGTGCTTTCCTATGATAAGATAGAGACGAGGTGTAGATCTACATTTAGTTCGTTTGGAGTTCTTGGGTTGTTTTGATTTAGTTTTATTCATGGTTTTCTGCCTTTTAGTAGCTGTTAGGACAATTGCCAAACCCCAGCAGTGTAATATAGAAGCTCTCCTAATTAAGTACAAGTTAGATTCCAAATGCTTTTATATAAGTCCAAGGTAATTAAGCAAGGGGAGATTTAAGATTGCCTTCCCTGAATGTATTTCTTCCCAGCCTAGGAAAACCAGGCATACTGTTCTTCTCATTTCTAATATATATTCTATCAGGCATCTTTTTCAAACCTAAACCAATTTTTACTACATTGAAAAATGCTGAGGCAGGTCATCTCCGTCCTTGACGATCTTCACAAGCGTTAGAAGGGGAACTTCTTAGTAACTTTGGCATCTACACTTAGCACCCATCGTGCTTTCTTAGATTGTGCAGATTGGGAAAGGTTTTATCTATAGTCATCTCTGGCTAGTGTATCAGCAACAGTTTCACTCTATTCTAAATTAAATCAGGTTAATATTTGATGTTGATGCTGATTTTCTGCTGTACCTTTAAAAGTTTTTCCTTTAATCCTTTTTTATCCTTGCCTGCTAATTGATGATTTCATAGATTCATTTTTTACATGATGCATTTTCCTTCTTTCTCTTCGGAAATGTCAGTAAAAATCTTTATTTTTTATTGTCCATAAATTCTTTTTTGGTCATTGTCTTACCATTTTCAATTTTAAGATAATCTTTACTTTTATTCACATTGCAGAACTCATTGTTTTTGACCCACTACACAATAGAATTAATAGTGTTAAAACTCAAAATTAAGCCCGAGTATAGGAAGTGCCTTTTAATAGAGAAAATGAACTAAAATAAATAATTTTGCTGCTGGCCAACACTGTCTTTTGGTTGCAACAGAGTTCGGAGCTTTTGTTCTGGAACAATTTTGTTTCCAACTGCGAGAATTTTTAAGTGGAAAGTTCATAAGGAAAGGAATTTATATGTTCTGGCTCCCTTTAAAGAGTGACTTAAGGAAAAGATGACTTGGGGAAAGAGAGTATTTAAATGTAAATCTGACCTTCTCTAGTTATGTCCCATTTTTTGTCTTTTGAAGTGTCTTAAAAAATGCTCTTCTTGGGTGCTCTTCCTAAGGCCTGAACACTTCCAGGGTGGTTGGATATTTGGCTGGCTTAGAGAAAAAGAACATATTTAGGAATATCTTGTAGGCAGTTGAATGAAATAATACAGTGGTTAACTGAGACCCCAAACTATGATGAGTTAAAATATTAATTTAAAAAATTCATTAAGATGGACTCCGTTAAAAATAATACAAGTACATTCTCACTGAGGAAGACAATATATAAATGTTGTGTGTGGAATGAAATGGGAAAGCCTCCCTGTATTCCCTCTCTGGCACAGATCCTTGTTCCCTAAGTGAGAAGGTCAGCCCTGTGGTGTGAATCCTTCTAGCCAGTTTAGTTTACATATATGTGAAAGGGATATATTGAGATACTAATTTTGGTGATGTAAAACGTTTGGGCACATAATTAGCATATCATGCTGAATTTATGGTATTGAATCATTTAAATTTTTTGGTATCAACTAAGTTCTGTATTCTGGCTAGTGTATCAGCAGCAGGAATAATTATGTGGCTTAAAGGAAAAATAGGTGGAGCAAATATCATCATGTTGGATGAAAATTCTGGAAGCTGGTATTTGTAACTTAAAGATGTTAAATACATCACACCTTTGCTAAAAGGATTGTTGATCTAGATCCTGGCTCAATTTAGTCTTTTTTAAAAAAATAAAATTTAAATTTAAGTATAATGTACATACTGACTCATGAATGTACGGATGAATTTTCACGAAGTAAACATACCCATGTATCCAATAAATAGAACACTCCTAGCATCCCAGAAGCACCGTTTGTTCCCCCTCTCAGTCACTAAAGTTACCACTATCCTGACATCTAATACATAATACATTTAATTCTGACCTTTTTGATTTTACTAAGGTACGTTTGTGATGAGTAATTGCGATTGAATATAAATTTCTGTGGTAAAACAAAACAAAACTCTTAGAGATTTAAATTATATAGTGAACTAGGACTTTTTTTTTTTAAGGGAATTTATTGCTGAAACCTAGGTGGGCTCCAAGTGGGGTCTAGGAGCTCATATAATGCATTATTTTGAAGCACCGTTTTTCTCTATTGATGCCGTAAGGCTCCCTCTGCCTTCCACCAAACCAGTATCAATTCTCTATAGAATTTGTGTCTGGATAAATTTCTAAATTCTTTTTTCTTAAGTGGTATATATTCAGATATCTACCTTCTTTGTAATATAGGTTAATATTTTAATATATTATTGCTGATAAATAGTTCTTATATACTATTTTACTTAGATAATCTTCTAGTTTATAAAGGTTCTTTATCATACCTAAGTTGATTTAAAATAATTGTAACAGTTTGTTTCTTATTGTGTTTTTTTTCCTACAAAAAACCTGGCACAGTGATATTACACTATATGGATGATATTTTGGCTTCACTATGTTTGTTTTTTAAATATAAAGAAAATTTTTTTGTTTAATACAATAGTATATTGAAGAAATATATATGCATATATACATGAAGATATTTTATTAGTTACTAATTATAATTAAAACTAAATAACAAAAGGATTTAGAATGGACATGGGGAAGTCTGACCAAAGTCTACCAGACAGTGACCTCATGTGGAGAGGACCGCTCACTCTTTCCGGAGTGATGACATGAGGTCAGTAGGCAGAGCACGTGAGATTGAGTCCCTGTTCTCTTCCATCACCAGCTGTTTAATAAGTGCCTGTTAGATGCCAGGAACTGTGCCTGGGGGCTGGGAATATAGAGATGATTAAGAACAGGCTAGAGAGGATGACAAAGGTATAAATGATTTCTGTTGCATAAAAATAAGTTCTGTAGAAGAATATGTGAAATGTTATGGGGATACAGAGGAAGAAGAACCTGCATCCTAGTAGCTGTGATATTTTTTTTTTTTTTTTAAGATTTTATTTATTTATTTATTTTCCCCCCAAAGCCCCAGGAGATAGTCATAGCTGCACATCCTTCTAGTTGCACATCCTTCTAGTTGCTGTATGTGGGACACGGCCTCAGCATGGCCGGAGAAGCGGTGTGTCAGTGTGCGCCCGGGATCCGAACCCGGGCCACCAGCAGCCGAGTGCGCGCACTTAACCGCTAAGCCACGGGGCCGGCCCTGTGATATATTTTTAAGCACAGATTTTTATTTTGTAATATTTCCTGATCCTTATGTTAACTGTAGTTACTTGACTCCATCCCACATCATGAACCTTACTTTCAGTTTTTGCCTGCGTCTCTCATTAGGCTGGTCTCAGATTGCTTCACGTGGGCTTTCTCTTCTGCATTTGGTCACTGATGCATAGATTATGAAGCACTTTACCATACATGAGCTGATTTGGGTCTTACAAGGATTCTGTAGAGGTATCAGGAGAGCGTTTCTTATCCTTATCTTAGAGATGAGGAAATGGCAGTGCAGAGAGGTAAAGAGACTTCATCAACATCAGGGGCTTGTAAATGTCCAGTCTCAATTAGATCCCATTTCCTCCAACTCCTGATTAAGAACTCTCTGCTACGGCTTATCTACCACTTGTGATACCTAGCAAGGTGCAAAACTTATTTGATTAATTGATATTACTCTTCATACTCTAATTCTTCTGATAGAATGAATGCTGAAGGACAGTGGGTAGGTTGTAGAATATTCTGATGAATACTATGATGTGGGAAAATGTGTCAAATGAGTAATTTTTGTAACTTTTGTTTCTCAGAATTGCTTAGACATATCTGCCTCTTGTGATATTCCATAGTCCTTTGTTGATGTTATGCTTATGTCCATTCTTACATAAACCTTATGTTGTAGGTTTCAGGGTAACTTGATTTCCCAGAATCCCCCTCTGCATTGTAACCTCTCTGAGAGGAACCATTTTCCTTACAATGCCATCAAATAATTCTCAGTAAGTATTTGTTGAATGAATAAGTGAACGATTTGTATAGTGCTTTTTAAAGTGAGCATGGTAATATATTTTATCCTTTATTTTATATCTATATCTATATAATCCTAAACTGGTAAAAATGAAATAATGATTTTTCACTTTTTAATGCCCAACTTGAGTTGCATCTCATTTGCTTTAAAGTGATATCTCCAAAGAATATGAAAACCTTAACAGTTTAACTAGAGATATCTATGCTTTATGTGTGGCCTATCCTGAACCTCTTGGAGAAAGACTTTATACAGAAACTAAGATTTTTTTGGAAAATCACGTACGGCATTTGCACAAGGTAAGGAATGATATGTACGTGGTAGAAATGTGTTTGTCACTGCATAGTTATTTGACTAGTTCACTGTTTTCTAGTGCACAGCTTACATCAAGATAAGGTTATTTGTTTTGTTTCCTAATAGCATTTCTCTAAGTATATATATTTAAGAGCTATGAGTCAGGCACTGGTTGTTAGGTTCTTGAAGGGAAATCAGTTCAGCTCCTCAAGATTGTATAACTAATAAGTAAAAGAGCAGGATTTCAAATCAAGGTTGGTTCAACTTTAAAATGTGCTCCTATGTCCTCTGGATGGTGTTTACAGAACCAGGTTTTTTTCTTAACGATCGCTTCCCACTTCTTGGTATATCTTTATCTTCATTATTTTCAACCTTTTAGCTGCTTCTTCATATCCTATAGAAAGTCTTACAAAAACCTGAAATTAGAAAGGGAAATGATAAATTAAAAAGCATGATAGAAACAGTCTCTGTGACCAGTTGTTTTGGTTAGTATGCCATGTGTGTGAGGGCAACATTGCAGACTTGATCTGTGTATGAACAGTGAATGAATTTTGCAGTATTTGGCTATAGACAGCATTTCTACCTTATTTTGGACTGCTGGTCTTATCAGGAACTGGATGAGATCATTCATTGTCTGGGCTAGAAACTTGACTACCTTTTATTAGCTGTATGACCATGGGCAGGTCACTTAACCCACCTTATGGATAGATACTTTTTAAAATGGTAATAACCCGTAAGTAGATTTCAATTGGTCATGTGATGTTACCCCTAAAACATCTGAAGGAAATGCTCTACTTTTTATTGTACGTGGCAGATACATTTTAGTGTTCTAGTATGTGCATTTATCAGCTCATGGAAGCGGTTTGGGTAGCAAGTACTTTGAAGTGGTCTTAAAATGTTTAATTTAAGTTAGTTTTAAGGTTCAAGTTCTGCTCTGGTGAGCTAGTGAGCTTTGGTTATACCAAAATTGATACCTGTGTAAGGCATTTATAAATTTTGCCATTTTATATTTTAGCATAGCTTGTGTGACTGTGTGTGTGTGTGTGTGAGGAAAATCAGCCCTGAGCTAACATCCATGCCAATCCTCCTCTTTTTGCTGAGGAAGACCGGCTCTGAGCTAACGTCTATTGCCAATCCTCCTCCTTTTTTTCCCCAAAGCCCCAGTAGATAGTTGTATGTCGTAGTTGCACATCCTTCTAGTTGCTGTATGTGGGAAGCTGCCTCAGCATGGCCAGAGAAGCGGTGCGTCGGTGCATGCCTGGGATCCGAACCCAGGCTGCCAGTAGCGGAGTGCGTGTACGTAACCGCTAAGCCACGGGGCCGGCCCCTTGTGTGATTGTTTTTTGTAACGTTTTGTTTGGAAATAATTTTAGACCTATAGAAAAGTTGCAAAAATAATTCAGTGAGTTCTCATATACTTTTTACCTAGCTTCCTGCTGTTAACCTCTTGCATAGCAGTGGTACAGTAATTAAAACTAAGAAATTAACTGGTATAGTTGTGTGATTTAGAATGAAATTATGAACTAGTTTTATGAAAGTTTAGAATACTTATATAATTGTACATCATATATTGGCTCAGATCCAGTGACAAAAAAGAAGTTGGCTAATGTGTAGATGACAAAGTAACTTGTTAATCTAGCCAACAGAATTGAAGCAATTTCACTTGTGAGAAGAAAACTTGATTTGATTGGGGGGGATACTTATTAAATTACTGAGTATTGCTTACCATTATAGATAATTTAGAACATAGAGATAAGCAAAAAGAAGAAAATAAACATCACGCATAACATACCTCCGGAACTAACCGGTCTTAATATTTTTTATATATCTATATTTAAATATGTCTATTTTGGTATATATTAAAATATAGTAATTTGTTAGATATCTTATGAATATTTTTGCTTTGTGTAGACTTCTATTTTTTTATTAGAAAACGGAGTCATACCCTTTATAATCTGCTTTTTGCATTTAATAATATGTAAGTCTTTCTTTGTCATTAAATAGACTTTTGTAGTCTTGGCAGTGATTGTAACATTTTTCATTGTATGGAGATACTAGGATTTGTTTAGATATTCCCATATTGCTGGGTGTATAGATTATTTCCATTTTATGTAATTTGTTATTATAAACAATACTTCTGTGAACATCTTGTAGCTAAATTATTTTTGTATAACCGAGTTATTTTATAGGATAAATTCCTAGACATGACATGGAATTACTGAGTCATAGGTCATGAACATTTTTTACTGTTTTTGACGTATAGTAACAAATTGTTCTTGGATTTATATTCTGTCCACCCAGCAGCAGTGGTTCCTAAAGGTGCTCTTTTCCCCAGCATTATTAATACTAGTTGCTATTTTTAATTTATTTACTAATCTGATAGGCCAAAAAGTACTATTTATAGGTTATTTCTACTGTTCTGAGCCTTAATTATTAAAATTCTAAGTTTAAAAGCATAGCATTTCATCAGAGAATTAAGTTGATGACTCTTGAGGTCATGACTTGCTTAAGGTCATATGGACAGTTAATGGAAGAACGGAGATAAGAGAACCTAAGATTTCCTGAATATCAGTCCAGTGTATTTTTATTGTTAGACTAGATTTCCTTTAAAAATAACTTTTAAAAATTAGACCTCAGATTTCAGTTTGATTTTCATTTTATAAAAAATAATAGGTTTCTATTAAGTAGGTATAAAATAACTTATTTGGGGAATGTGGAAAAGGTGTCAATTTTCATAGTTTTACTCACAAAAGTGAATCATTTGGAGTGATGATATGTAACTAGCAGGCTGATCAGAAGTGATGGATTTGAGGAAACACAGATACATGGCAATAGAGTTTCGTTCTGTTTTTTTTTTTTTTTGTTTTTTTTTTAAAGATTTTATTTATTTTATTTTTTCCCCCCAAAGCCCCAGTAGATAGCTGTATGTCATAGCTGCACATCCTTCTAGTTGCTGTATGTGGGACTCGGCCTCAGGATGGATGGAGAAGTGGTGCCTCGATGGGCACCCGGGATCCGAACCCGGGCCACCAGCATTGCAGCGCGCACACTTAACCACCAAGCCACAGGGCCGGCCCTCGTTCTGTTTTTAACTGAGCCTAATATAGTATTCTAGCCCAAAGAGGGCATCAAACCGTTATATTTTGTCCTTTTGTCTTAGAGAATGAAACAATGTACTCTCTAATATGGATGCTTAACTTTAAAATCTAAGACACATTTTTTTCTAGTTGTTTCATTGTTACTACAGGTAGTTTGTAAATGTGATTTATTTATTTATTTTTAATAATTTTATTTATTTAAAGGATGGACACTGAAAATAAGAAAGCAAAATAGGGGCTGGCCTGGTGGCGCAAGCGGTTAAGTGCGCGCGCTCCGCTGCGGCGGCCCGGGGTTTGCTGGTTTGGATCCCGGGCGCGCACCGACGCACTGCCTTGGCAGGCCATGCTGTGGCGGCATCCCGTATAAAGTGGAGGAAGATGGGCACGGATGTTAGCCCAGGGCCGTCTTCCTCGGCAAAAAAAGAGGAGGATTGGCAGATGTTAGCACAGGGCTGATCTCCTCACAAAAAAAAAAAATAATAATAATTTTATTTATTTATTTTTCCCCCAAAGCCCCAGTAGATAGTTGTATGTCACAGTTGCACATCCTTCTAGTTGCTGTATGTGGGACGCGGCCTCAGCATGGCCAGAGAAGCGGTGTGTCGGTGCGCGCCCGGGATCCGAACCCAGGCCACCCGCAGCAGAGTGCGCGCACTTAACTGCTAAGCCACGGGGCCGGCCCTGTAAATGTAATTTATAATACTTGAATTATGTCAGTTATTTTTTTAGAACATTAATCTTTGATAAATTTCACAGGTTACAAATGAAAAAGATTAGTGCTTTCCAAGTAAAAGTGTTTTTCTTCTTCATATAGAGAGTTCTGGAGTCTGAAGAGCAAGTGCTTGTCATGTATCATAGGTACTGGGAGGAGTATAGCAAGGGAGCAGACTATATGGACTGCTTATACAGGTAAGTATGCTTTCACACTCCTGACACTAACAGACTGTATGGACTGCTTGTGCAGGTATGTGTGCTTTCACACTCCTGACACTAACAGACTGCATGGACTGCTTGTACAGGTAAGTGTGCTTTCACACTCCTGACACTAACAGACTGCATAGACTGCTTGTACAGGTGCGTGTGCTTTCACACTCCTGACACTAACAGCATGGACTGCTTGTGCAGGTATGTGTGCTTTCACATTCCTGACACTAACAGGCTACATGGACTGCTTGTGCAGGTGCGTGTGCTTTCACACTCCTGGCACTAACAGACTACATGGACTGCTTGTACAGGTAAGTGTGCTTTCACACTCCTGACACTAACAGACTGCATTCACTGCTTGTACAGGTAAGTGTGCTTTCACACTCCTGACACTAACAGACTGCATACACTGCTTGTGCAGGTACATGTGCTTTCACACTCCTGACAGTCTGACAATACTGCCTGAGTTCATAATTGAAGGAAATTTTTAAAAAATTACCCATTACCCATTGAAATGCACAGAACTAAAGCATTTCCTGCTATATGGACTTTTCTCTGCTATGGGGGAAGGTCTGTAGTCTGGGTCATGTGGGTGTTTGTCTTGTGTGGAAAGTTATTCTGTGAAAACTATATTTAATGGCGTAGCTCTATTTTTTCATATTGTCTTGGACTATAGAGCACATGTTGAATCTCAACAGAGATCCAGAGTGGAACTTCAGTTTGGATGAAACTTAGCAGAGTAAATCTACTCCCATGTCCCCCTCCAGTATACTCGTATTTACTCTAGGATTCAGTATTTTGTGTTTCTTGGAAATAGTATTAGTCAAAGTACTGGACGGTTTTCCTCTGGAAGTTCTCCTACCCTCTCCTCTAGGCACATTGAATTACTTCCAGCATTGTAATGCCCCACAGTCTCTCACAGCTTCCTGCCTTTCCTCATGCTGTTCTATCTGTCTGGATTGCTTTTCTTTCTTTCTCTGAAAAACTAATTCTGACGTGTTTTTCCACATTCACCTCTCTGAACTTCCCTCTTCCCTCCCTACCCAGTCTCCTGCTGAGATCTTTTGTGTTAACTGCCACTCCTGCGTGTTCCCATGGCACTCTGGGCTGATCCTCTCTAACCTATCCATGAACACAATGGAAATAAGTACCTAGGTACATAAGGCAGACACCTGTGTATTGAAGAATAGTGGTTAAAGAAGGAATAGTGACATCAGCACCTGGGCCTTTCACCCTGGGACCTAGGGTGTCTGTTCTTGAAGGGGTTGTGGCCTGTGATGGATAATTTAGCCCTGTGCCTTGTGGCCAGGGCCACACATGGACCCTTGTCTCCTTTTCTCATTGGGGAGAATTGGGAGTGGAGCTGGGTCTCAGAGCATTGTCTGCACGGTTACACCGTGCGTTGCGGGAATACCGTGTTGGGGCCAAGGCTTGATTCTCTTATCGTATTTGTCCTTTGCTTCACTGGTTCATGATCCCTTAGGTTTTTATAACAGCGCTTGAGTTTACTCACTGTAGGTTGCCTATGTTAGAAACTGAAGCTTGCTTCTAAATGGCCAGTAGCTTTTATTTCTTCTTAGAAGAGCAATGTGTAATAAAACCAGAAACCAGCAATTGGTGACAAGCACAAGGTTTACCATAGCCTCGGCTTTTATAAAACAGTGTTTGGTATACACTAAACATCCTGACATTTGATGATTTTTTTCCCTCATCCACCAAAGTGGCATAGTCATAAATAGAACTTTAAGAATTCCCTAGCTAAACTGTGGGGGAGAGTTGGGGGAATTCGAAGGGTAAGAGTGCGAGTGTGTGCATGCCTCTGCATTGCTGAGGAGCTTGGGCCCCTGGGATATAGACGACAAGAGAGTGTTTAGACTATGTGCCATGCAGTGGGAGCCCTCTTAGCAGGAACATTTTACTAAGGTCTAAGTTGTTTTTCTATTCTTTCTTAGTTTTTTAGGACACAATTCTCTTGGTTCTCCTGCATCTGTTTACCAAAATCAATTAATTTGGTACTATTTCAATTAATACTATTAAATTAGAACATTAATGAGCTTTTATTGAATGTTGCAATATATGATATGTAAAACCATATGAGGTACTTGGTATCTCCATTTTTATAGCTGAGGAAACAAGGGTCAGAGAAATTAATTGACTTTGCTCAAGGCCACTCAGTTAAAAAATCACAAGAGCAGAATTTAAACCGAGATCAGTGTGATTAAACCCGTTTAATTTCTTCATTCTACCTTAGTCTCGTCCTAGACACACTGTTTTAGTCACTCACGTAGATTCCATTCTCATCCCTTTTCTTTTTTTTTTTTTTATAATTTTATTTATTTATTTATTTTTCCACCAAAGCCCCAGTAGATAGTTGTATGTCATAGCTGCACATCCTTCTAGTTGCTGTATATGGGACGCGGCCTCAGCATGGCCGGAGAAGCAGTGCGTTGGTGCGCGCCCGGGATCCGAACCCGGGCCACCAGCAGCGGAGCGCGTGCACTTAACCGCTAAGCCACGGGGCCGGCCCTTCATCCCTTTTCTTACACTACATATTCTTTCCAGGATGAGCTCAATTACCACTGGTTTTAGCTACAACCTGTATATTGATAATCACCAAAATATATGTCTATCCCAGGTGGTCTACAGAGTATATTTCAGAGGAGTATTTTTACCTAGCTGCCTATACCTCCAGGATGTTGCATCGGTACATTGTACTACTGTAGATGTTCAGAACTGAGCTCGTTATCTTTTATGCACACACTGTCCCAGGATTACTAATTAATGATAGTACGGTATACCCAGACGTACCTGCCAGAAGTCTCAGTTATCCATCACTTACGGTTATCCTCTCTACCTGACCCCTGATGGTTGAATCCTCCGAATATCTCTAAAATTCATTATTTCCTTTGCATTGCTGTTATAGTTCAAGCTTTTTATCATTTCTCACCTAAACTGTTACGACAAAGGCCCTGTAACCAGTCTCCCAGCCTTTGATTTCTAATTTATTCCATTTAGTAAACTTCTAATGTTATCTTTTCTAAAGTGCAAATTTGATCACTGTCTAAAATCATTTAGTAACTTTCCACTGTTTATAGCAAAAACTGAGAACTGATGGTTCATGGGATTCACTTACAGAGTATTTTGTTTGACCTCGGAGATGTTGGCATCATGTGACTGATCGTTATTTATTTAATTATATTGGTAGAAGAGGCGGTGAGATCCTTTTCAAAGAGGATCTAGTTGGCAGTAATTGGATGAAAACTGCATAATAGTCTTTACTTGTTGGGTAGTCAGGTTATCTAGGCTATCTCTTGTGTTGTTATCATAGTCTACAAAGAAATCTATGTGAAGAAATGTAAAGGAAAAAATCAGTTTGGTTTTAAAGATGTTTTTCAGTATTATTCTTATGAAGTAATTTCTAGCCTCTTCTTTACTCTGATTTATAAGATGGATATGCATTAGCTTAGGTGACGTAAGGATTTTGATTATAAAGAAAAATAATGACACTCCTGCCCTACCTTTCCTAGTACTACATATCTGTTTAGACCCTGCTGGCCCTTGAAGTGGAGTATTTAAGATATTAACTTGAGAACTAACAACTCTTGAAAATCCAGTAGGTATTAGCATGAGAACAAGTCTTTTAATGGAATTTTCCAAGATAGATTGAAATTCCTGATTTCTTATAGGCTTCAAAGTTACCTTAAGCTGAGAGTGACGTCGTCATCATGGAAAAAGAAGAGCAAGTGAAGCCCAAAGTCAGTAGAAGGAAGGAAATAATAAAAATCAGAGTGAAATACATGAAACAGAGACTTAAGATCAGTGAAACTAAGAGCTGATTCTTTGAAAAGATAAACAAAATTGACAAACTTTTACTAGACTCACTAAGAAAAAAGGGAGAAATCTCAAATAAAATCAGAAATGGAAGTGGAGAAATTATAACGAATACCACAGAAATACAAAGAATTATAAGAGACTACTATGCAAAGCTATACACCAACAAATTGGATGCCCTATAAGAAATGAGTAAATTCTTAGAATCATACAACCTTACACAACTGAATCAAGAAGAACTAGAGAATCTAATTAGATCGATCACTAGTAAGGAGATTGAAACAGTAATCAAAAACCTCCACAAAAAAACCAAAGTCTAGGACCAGAGGGGTTCTCTGGTGAATTCTACCAAACATTCAAAGACGATTTAACACCTGTCCTTCTCAAACTATTCCAAAAAACTGAAGAAGACGGAACACTTCCTAAGTCATTCTGTGAGGCCAGTATTACCCTGATACCAAAACCAGACAAGGACAACACAAAAAGAAAATTACAGGCCAGTATTGCTGATGAACATAGATGTAAAAATCCTCAACAAAATATTAACAAACGAAATACAACAATACATTAAAAGGATCATACACCACAGTCAAGTAGGATTTATTCCAGGGATGCAAGGATGGTTCAAAATGAAGAATAAAATTCATGCAGAAAAAGCATTTGACAAGATTCAACATCCATTTATGATAAAAACTCTCAATAAAATGAGTATAGAAGGAAAGTACCTCAATATAATAAAGGCCATATATGACAGATCCACAGTTAACATCATATTCAATGGTGAAAAACTGGAAGCTATCCCTCTGAGAACACAGGAACAAGACAAGGATGCCCAGTCCTGCCACTCTTATTCAACATAGTATTGAAAGTCCTAGCCAGAGCAATTAGGCAAGGAAAAGAAATAAAAGGCACCCAAATTGGAAAGGAAGAAGTAAAACTGTTAGTATTTGTGGATGACGTGATTCTATATATAGGAAACCCTAAAGAATCCACCAAAAAACTATTAGAAATAATAAATGGCTACATTAAAGTTGCAGGGTAGAAAATCAATATATAGAAATCACTTATGTTTCTATATACTAACAGTGAACTAGCAGAAAGAGAAATCAAGAAAACAATCCCATTTACATTCACAACAAAAAGAATAAAATGCCTAGGAATAAATTTAATGAAGCAAATGAAAGACCTGTACTCTGAAAACTATAAAACATTGTGTAGAGAAATTGAAGAAGACACAAAGAAATGGAAAGATATTCCATGCTCATGGATTGGAAGAATTAACACAGTTAGAATGCCTGTATTACCTGAAGCAATCTACAGATTCAGTGCAATCCCTATCAAAATCCCAATGACATTTTTCACAGGTATAGAACAAAGAATCCTAAAATTTGTGTGGAACCACAGAAGACCCCGAATAGGCAAAGCAATCCAGAGAAAAAAGAACAAAACTGGAGGTATCATACTCCTTACTTTCAAAGTTGAACTACAAAGCCATAATAATCAAAACAGCATGGTACTGGCAGAAAAACAGACACACATATCAATGGAACAGAGTTGAGAGCCCAGAAATGAACCCATACATCTGCGGACAGCTAATTTTCGACAAAGGAGCCAAGAACATACAATGGAGAAAGGAAAGTCTGTTCAATAAATTTCCCAGTCTGCTGGGAAAACTGGACAGCCACATGCAAAAGAGTGAAAGTAGACCATTATCTTACACCATACACAAAAATTAACTCAAAATGGATTAAGGACTTGAATGTAAGACCTGAAACCATAAATCTCCTAGAAGAAAACATAGGCAGTATGTTCTTTGACATCAGTGTTAGCTGTATTTTTTTTAATATTTCTCCTCAGGCAAGGGAAACAAAAGCAAAAATAAACAAATGGGACTAGATCAAACTTTTTAGTTTGCACGGCAAAGGAAATCATCAACAAAACAAAAAGACAACCTGCTGATTGGGAGAAGATATTTGCAAATCATACATCCGATAAAGGGTTAATTTCCACCATATATATACAGAACTCATGCAACTCAACAACAAAAAAACAAATGGCCTGATTAAAAAATGGGCAGAGGATCTGAAGAGACATTTTTCAAAGAAGATGCACAGCTGGCGAACAGGCACAGGAAAAGATGTTCAATATCACAAATTATTAGGGAAATGGAAATCAAACCCACAATGAGATATCGCCTCACACCCATCAGAATGGCTATAATTAAAAAGACAGGCAATAACAAGTGTTGGTGAGGATATGGAGAAAAGAGAACCCTTGTATACTGCTGGTGGCAATGTAAATTGGTGCAGCCACTATGGAAAACTATGGAGATTCCTCAAAAAATTAAGAATAGAACTACCATATGATCCAGCTATTCCACTTCTGGGTATTTATCCAAAGAAAACGAAAACACTAATTTGAGAAGATATATACATCCCTATGTTGATTGCAGCATTGTTTACAGTAGTCAAGACGTGGAATAACCTAAGTGCCCATCAACAGATGAATGCATAAAGAGGATGTAGTGTATATATACACAATTGAATGCTACTCAGCCATAAAAAAAGATGAAGTCTTGCCATTTGCGACAACATGGATGGACCTTGAAGGTATTATGCTAAGTGAAATAAGTCAGATGGAGAAAGACAGTACTCTATGATATCACTCATGTGTGGAGGATTAAAAAAAATAACGGCAGGGCCGGCCCCGTGGCTTAGTAGTTAAGTGCGTGCGCTCCGCTACTGGCGGCCCGGGTTCGGATCCCGGGCGCGCACCGACGCACCGCTTCTCCAGCCATGCTGAGGCCGCGTCCCACATACAGCAACTAGAAGGATATGCAACTATGACATACAACTATCTACTGGGGCTTTGGGGGAAAAAATAAATAAATAAAATTATAAAAAAAAAAAAAAAATAACGGCAAACAAACATAGATACAGAGAACAGATTGGTGGTTCCCAGAGGGGGAGGAGGATGGGGAGAGGGCAAAAAGAGTGAAGGGGATCATTTGTGTGGTAACGTATGGCAACTAGATTTTTGGTGGTGAACACGATGTCGTGTATAAGGAAGTCGAATTATAGTGATGTACACCTGAAATCTATATAATATTATAATCCAATGTTACTTCAATAAAAAGAAAAATAAAAGCTACCTGAGGCTGTTATTTCTTGTCAAATACTATTATTAATTGTGTTACTACTAATACTCCGGAAAACCAAAGGATACTTGTTAACCACTTTGTTGACAAAATAAATTATAAGAACATGTACTACTGCATTTTACCTGAGCAGAACAATCAGGTATTGCCTGTGTGGTAGAGAATAAACTATTTTAAGAAGTTATTGGAAGCTATTTTCTTTTATGGTTTCCTAGAACATATGTCTTTATTTTAAAACAAATATGTGATTAATAAATTTGATTGTAAAATCCTACAGTGACTGAGAAATTAAGAATGGTATCCATATCAAAATGAAAAGTTGCACTGTTTACATTTTAATTTATATCTTTAAATTGTTTTAAAAGCTTGTTTATCAAGCTTAAACTATCAAGAGTAGAAATCTGGAAAGAGAAAGATATAGTTAATGTAAGTTCGTTTAAATTTTATTCCCTGAGGGAAAGAGAATTTATACCCTTGTCCTACTGGGTACAAATAAATAAAGCTCCACTAAAACAGTGTAGGGCCCAGGAATACACATACAGATCTTTGGAATGGATTAGTGAATCCAGACCTCTGCAGATTTAGCAGCTGCTTCTTCAGAGTGAACACACCACTATGCTAAGGAGTTTACGCTTACTATGTAGGTGTAAGGGAGCTAGTGTAGGATTCTGAATAGGGAAGTGACATCACGAAAGCAGAATTTTTAGATGAATTGGAGATGCGAGAAACGGGAAATAGAAACCAATCATGAGAGCGTTGCACATGATCCACGCAGAGGGAAAGTAAATTGTACTGGAAGTGAAAAGGGAAGTAATGGGAGGGAATGATGAATAGTTTAAGAAGACGTGAAGACCACCTGATTAAAGGAGGTAAAATGGAAGGATGAGACAAATGATTCTAGTGTTTTAGGTGGGATGACTGGGAGGGCCATAATACCACTGACCAAAAAAGGAACTGATTTGGAACAAAGGATCCATATAGAAAGACCCATAGAAATGGTAGAGATATGACATTTAAGTTCCCTTTACTCAGGGAGCAGATATCGTTGTTGAAATATTACATTTGTTTGTGTTTGTATATTCTACTAGACGTGTAAGCTCTGTGTGGGCAGAGACCACACTTTTGTTTTTCATTCTTCTGTCCCAGTGCTTTGCATGGTACCTGGCATAAAGTACACACTCCGTCAATGCTTGTCAAATGAGAGTGGGAGAACTCGTGAGTTTCTGTACCAGCTCTGCCACTTACTGGCAGATTGATGTTTGGCAAGTTCTTTCAGCTGTCTAAGCTCAATTTTCTTATATATCAAATGAGAATCATAATAGTACCACATCTGTCTACCTCATAGTATTCAGCCATATAAATGCTTAGGGCTGTGTCTGACACGTGATATGAGCTCAATAAATGTTAGTGATTACTAACAAGTGTTAGTTTATTTCCTGGCATTCGTGGCTTTTATGTTCTGCCCGCGGGCTGCTTTCCAAGTTTGTCTTCTAATATTAGCTTTTGCTATCCCTGCTGTCTGGAATGTTACCCATTTATTTATCCTTTATTCATCAAAGAAGTGTTTTTTGAGGATTTCATATTTGCCCACTACTGTTCTGGATGCTGTCTACAAGACAACGTCCTTGCTTTGTAGACCTTATATACCAGAGAGGAGATGACATACAAAACAAGTAAATAAAAGAATAGGATTATTTCACATAGTAGCAACTACTGGGAAGAAAATAAAACAGTTGTGTATTAGACAGTTCCTCACTGGAGGTGGGAAGTTAAGGTTAATTTGGATTGGGGTCAGATCTAGCCTGAGAGAGGTGTGCTTGAGCTGAGACCTTAATGACAGAGGCCAGAGATTAAAATATCTCCACAGTAAAATTTCAGGCGCTGTCCCTGATGTTCTATTTCAGGTGAAATAGATTCTATTCAGAGGCTATTCATTCTCTTTCTGGCTTTCACTTCTGTCTCTCCATTCTATTCCACTTTCTTCAGCTGGAAGGCACAGTTGGAAACCCAGCATGAAATGAGGGTTACAGTGAGAGTGGAAGGGTAGGGTAAATGGCATTTCAAAGGAAGACGATATGACTTTGTAACCTGTGGCCAGAGGAGACTGAATGTCAGATGGAGCACCAAGGGTGTAAGCCTTGGAGTCTGCAGGCTTGAAGTGGAGTGAAACTTGTGTAGATGGCTGTGGCTGTGCCACTTTGGAGCTAATTCCAGGAGTTATACTTTTCATCATCTCCTGGAATTGTTGATGGAGTTATGTGGTTGAAATTTTTGTTATTTTTGCTTTCAGTTTCAGTTGTCTGTAAATGTTAAGTTGACCTTTCATTTGATGCAGTGAACATTAGAAAGTGTGTGTTTTAATATAGAGATTTTGTGGTTGTTGACCAAATACTTGTGTTGTCAATAGCTATTTAACACATTGGCAGAGCCTTTCAAATGAGTAGTTTTAGGTAGTGAGCATTAAAGGCATTTTAGTGAAATCTGGAATGGTGAAAAGTGAGTACTTGAATATTACAGGCCCTTTTCTATACATTTTATTTAATTTTAGGACTCTAAATTTTAGGACATCTCAGTAACTCTTAGAGTTCATCACAGTTGTTAATCTTAGAATATGTTGAAATGTTTTCTTTACAAAGCTAGTTTCTTCTGGTAGACAGAGTGATCTGAAATCTGTCAGTTTTGCCCATACTTGTTACTCTCCGTAACATCTCTTCCCTTTTCTTACCTCCTGATTGTGATCTTTTTTTATTGTTGTTTAAAAATGAAAAGTTAACATCTTTTCCTGGTGGTAAAATATAAATTAGAGAACTGACTTGACTTGGATCTTTTAATCATTTTCTGTTTAATTCTTTGCAAAGTGAACGTATCTTTACTTACCAAGAAGAATCTGGGAATGAGCAAATCGGATTGTAGAAGGTCTGACGTTGGATAGGAGCTGTTAGGCTATGAGAGTATTGGGATTTTTAGAGCAAAATCCTTGAGGTTTTTGTCAAGTGACACTGGGGTAATAGGGGGTTTTCCTATTCTAGAGGTCTTAAATTGTCTCTTAGGGCCTTGCAGAGAGTTGGGCTGATAATTTTTATCTTTTTTTATTATATTTCTAATTTCTACATAATTAGTTTCTTTTGGATATAATACTGAACTATTCTGTAGTTGATTTAGAACCCTAAAATTATTGTTCTAAAGTTGCAAGTCATCTGTCTTCCTACTCATTTTGACATAGTGTCCAGTGATATCATGTTTGTTTTTCAGGTATCTCAATACCCAGTTTATTAAGAAGAATAAACTGACAGAAGCTGACCTTCAGTACGGCTATGGTGGTGTAGATATGAATGAACCACTTATGGAAATAGGAGAGGTAGGGCATTCTTTAAATGACTGGCAAACATAAGAATGTTTCTATGGGTTGAGGTAATTTGATTCACTGGCCTTTTTTTAAGGACACTGAGGTGACCATCTTAAAATTGTCAAGATTTAAAACCTCCTTAATGTTAGGTAAATAAAATACTGTAATAAAAATAAAATACTGTAATATTAATAATAATAATTCAGATAGGTGAGAAGAATAGGAAAGATGTGATGAGTATTATTTTAATAATTAAATTAATGATGGATGAATGAATGATAGAGGTTAATAGTTCTGCTATGTGAAAAAGCTCATAAAAAGTATTTAGAAAATGTTGAGACTCTAGTTAAAAAGTACAAAGGATATGGACTTAAAAGAGAGCCTAAAAGAGAGGAAATAGAAATTGATGGATATAACAAATTTATTTTAACTTTGAAACGTAAAGAAATTCAGAGTAAAACAATGAGGTGTGCAGGTCAAGTAATTCACTCAAATTCTTGAGGTATAGTGCAAATTTAAATGTGGAAAATTATATAATGCGTATAGTAATTGGGAAAGAAGTACTCTAATATAATGTTTGTTTATTCATGTAATACGTATTTACTGAGTAGCCAGACATTGGGGATACAATGGTGAAGAGAAAGAAGGTCCCCGTCCTCTTGGGGAAGCAGATGCCAAATAAGTAGAGAGATTAATGTTAAACTGTGATGAGTGTTAATGAAGGAAATAAACAGCTAAGATGCAGCATTAGTAGAAATTTAAATTGAATAATCCTTTTAGAAAGAAATTTGGTGGCGTCTTTCAGTAGACTTTAAAATGTTCAATGCCTGTTGACCAGCTAGTCCCATTTTTAGTAATCTGTACTGTGAAAATATCAAATATGGAAAAAACAGTTAAAGTGTTTAAAAATATTCCTTGCAATCATTGTTAGTAAAGGTGACTAATGGGCAAACAATCTAAATTTCCAATATCGAACAATAAAGATCATACATAGAAGAATATATACAGTATGATTTTGTTATAAAGTTAGGTAAATGGATAAATTAGTAGTAGGAAATAGTTCATAGAAACTTGAACAAAGGGGAAAATGGTTTATGAAAAAATTTGGGCACAACATTATACGTTTAATAGGAATAAAATGTAGGGGAAAAAGGATATAGAGAAACAGATTAGTGGGAAATACTGAAATCTTAACAGTAGTTACTTTAGTTAGTAGGATTATAAGTGAATATTTTACTTAAAAATCATCCCTTATCACCAACACCATCAAGTCCACTCTTCTTCCCAGAGGAAATCACTATAAACAATTTGGTTTATATCTTTCCTGAATTTTACCTGTGCATTTGCATATAAATATACATACACACATAATGATTTTGATTTTATTTTTTAAAAATTAATGGTATCATACCATACATTAAGTCCTATAGCTTGTATTTCTTGCCTTTTTTTTTTTGTTAACGTGTCTAGGAGACTTTTCACTTAAATTTATTTTTTGTGAGAGCTTTATATTCTGTACTAGGGATATAACTATCAAACTATTCCCCTTAGTTTTCAGTTTTTGTTGTTACAGACAATATTGCAGTGAACATCATTGTTTATTTGTTCATTTATTAAATGTATTTTGAATCCCTCTGTGTGCCAGGCACTGTTCTATATGCTAGGATACAGTAGTGAACAAGGTAGACAAAAATCTTACGCTCAGGGAGTGATATTTAGGTATATATTTCTTTGCACATGAGCAGAAATTTTTGTAAAGTGGGTACCTGGAAGTGGATTTTCTGGGTCAAAGTACATCCTGAATTTAATAGCCTTGCCAACTTGCCTTTCAAAAGGCTTTACCAGTTTGCCTCCACCACAGCTGTAAGGTCCCGTTTTCTTATGTGTTGCCTTTTTAACCCTTTTCATGCTATTTAAAAAGAAAAAAAAGAAGGCAAAACTTGAAGGATGTTCTTTGTGGGAAGGCAGATGCTTTTACTTATTTGAAATGGAGTTAACCAATGGATCAGAATAAAGTTACCCCGGAGAAACAGAATCAAGAGGCTAAAAACAGACTTATGCTTGTGTGGATGCAGTTAAGTTGGAAACAGGAGCAATCAATTTTTGATACTGGAATAATCTGTACTCTGTATAGGAAGAATATATTGGAGTTTCACGGCTTAACTGTGAATCGCAAAACTTGAAAACTTTTGGAAGACAGTATAGAATACACATATTCCTATGACCTTAGGATAGGGAAGGAGTTTTTAAAAGACACAAAAAATACAAATGATAAAGGAAAAGATTGATAAATTTGAGAACATTAAACATAATATATTTTTACTAAAAGATCACTATAAAGAAACTCTTAGTCAAGTCACAAACTATGACAAACTGCAATGTGTAAATCTGTTAAGGGATTAATTTCTACAATATATAAAGAATCCTAGGTTTCATTAAGAACAAGACAAACATTAATGGAAAAATGGACAAAAGAGATGGTCATTTCAAGGAAAAAAAGCTGAGATGCACAATAAACATATAAACAGATGCCAGCCTCATTCAAGAAAATGCCAGTGACAATCACAAGGAGATACCATTTTACGTCCAGTAGATTGGCAATGCTTGACTAAAGCCTGGCGGTACCAGTTGTTGTCAGGGATGTTGACTAATGGTAACTCTTGTCCATTGCTTGTATGAGTATAAATTAACCGTTGGGCTTTATTTAGTAAAGCTGCATGTGTGCCCAACCCTATAGCCCAGCATCTCCACTCATAGGTGTGTATCAGGGAATCTTGCTTATGTTCACCAGAAGATTTATACAAGAGTAGGCAGCATTTATCTTGGCAGCTAAAAACTGGAATCACAAACATGTCATCAGCAGTAGAAAGGAAAAATAAATCATGGTGTATTCATACAATAGGATACTATATAGCAATGTCAATGATTGAACTATAGCCATATCTTTCAGTTTGGATGGATTTCAATAACAAAGTTAAAATTTTAAAAATCATACATAGAGGAGGATGCAATGTGATTTTGTTATCAAGGTCAGAAATGGTCAGCTTCAAAAATATTGTATGGGGAATACTTACACATTTGGTAGAATTATAAGCAAGGGAATGATTTAGCACAAAATTCAGGATATAGAGATAACTTCTGAGGGGAAAGGAGAAGGACATTTGAGGCAATGGTAATGGTAAAGTTGTATTTCTCAGACTGGGTGGTGAATAGAGGGGTGTTTTGTTTTTTTATTCTTTAAGTTGACTTACCCTTTTATATTTGTATGAGAGATTTTGTAATTTAAAAAAGCAGCTGACGGCCAAATCACATTATTTTATTTAACATACCTCCCTTGTTTCTATTATAACCTTGGTGTCTGTAGCCCGTCCATAATACTGGGCATTTAGCAATCGATAAATTAAGGTTTTATAAAAATCAGTTATTTCTGTAAGATTTTTAATTAATGATAAAACCTTAATTCTGTTCTTTGTACAAGTCTGATATGATGGTCATTGTCATTTTAAATTAGAAATTTATTTTCCTTATGTCTATTCAGTTTTCATTTGAATTTTGAAATATTAATTATAAATACTTCTCTTGATGGGTATTTTTTTTTAAGTCTTCAACAAATGTTAAAAACAAATACTTAGTAATTCAGCCTGGACGATTTTTATTTTTCCTGGCAGCTAGCATTGGATATGTGGAGGAAATTGATGGTTGAACCACTTCAGACCATCCTTATCCGAATGCTCCTCCGAGAAATTAAAAAGTGAGTACTGACGTTCATCTTCTTGAGTCAATTCTAATTTGCTGTTTGAAATAGTTTAAAATAGTGTACAGTAGCATGGCTATTGACTGGACATAGGCCTTGTCTTACTGTAACGAGCCGCGTTTTCCATCTTAATGCCAACATTTTAAAATTGTTTTATAATCTTTTTTTTTGGCAGGTCTTTGATCTTTATTTATAGCCTAAATATGCTTAGTGAATAAATAAGTCCCTGAAGGAAGTGACTTGTTTTTCAGTTCTGAAACCTCTCGGTTTCAGGCAGTGTTGAGTTGTTTGAACATATTGTCTCAGTTTAAATCCTGATGAGGATAACCTATTCAAGAAAACAGATTCTTTGAATTAGTTGGTTACCTCTTAGCCCCAGTGTTAAATCCATAACTTGCCTATTATAGTAAGAAAATTTATGGGAAAAATAGCTTCCCACGCTACTCATGGACCACAGTGGTTGACTCTTTGCCTAAGAGCTGTGTAAATCGAGTTTGGGACAAAGAAAGTTTTCCTGTGGCGTCCAGAATAGAACATCCTTGGGTCAGCTCTGGCCTAAAAGATTCTTTTTTTTTTTTTTTTTTTTTTTTGGTGAGGAAGATCAGCCCTGAGCTAACATCCATGCTAATCCTCCTCTTTTTGCTGAGGAAGACCGGCTCTGAGCTGACATCTCTTGCCAATCCTCCTCCTTTTTTTCCCCAAAGCCCCAGTAGATAGTTGTATGTTATCGTTGCACATCCTTCTAGTTGCTGTATGTGGTACGAGGCCTCAGCATGGCCAGAGAAGCGGTGTGTCGGTGCGCACTCGGGATCCGCACCCGGCCTGCCAGCAGCGGAGCATGCGCACTCAACTGCTAAGCCATAGGGCCGGCCCCTAAAAGATTCTTACTAGACTTAAGCTTCGGGAAATCAGAAGTACTAAAAATCAGTCACACAGATGTTTGTGTAATAAATTTCAGGTTACTGAAACTGATATTGTAGGAATTATCTTGACTAGTGAATTGCAATGTGATAATGACCACTCCATCTGAATCTGCTTTCATTAAGATGACCCAAATATGGAGTTTTTTATGTGAGGGAAAAAAGTAAAGCATTGTTCTTACTATGGGACTCCTAGTAGGAAATGAGGGGTTAAAAAAAAAAAAAGCCACAAAAGAGGATAAGAGGATGTTTTAAAATTTAATGTTAATACCAAATAGAAAGTAGATGGTAGCAATTAGTAACTTGGTTTTAACAAATTGTCACTCACCCTTTTAATGATTCCATTGTTTCCAAAGACAGCAAGGTGGAGAGAAAAGGCAATAATGACACAGTAGGGTGGAACGATTCTTTTCCTTCCTCTTTTCTCTGCCAAACTATGATTAACTGAAAGAACACTCCCAACAAGATTTATAGGTTCTAATATAATTTCCTAAGAAATATTAACTTTTTTCTTGACTTGGAATTCGGCTATTTTATATTGTGTAGTGAAAATATTGTCACAACTTTCCAAGTATACTTTTATGAAATGTCTCTTTTAATACAATTTTGTCCCAACCTAGTAAATTTTTCTTGTGTCATTGTTAGCTTGTTAAAAATGAATTTGATGAAAAGTTAAAGAAAATCTAACTGTATAAGAAAAATAATACAACTATAGTACATTAATTCTGGAAAAGACAGACATCTGGTCAGAGATGTTAGGTCAGCTTGTCTTAGTGTTATAATCAGCTTCCATTAACTGTTGTGTGACATGCTTTACTAATATCCATTTATGTTCATGTCTATTCTGTTAGGTAGATATTATCCCAAATTTTACAGCTAAGGAAACTAAGGCTGAATAATAGTGATAAAAATTAAATATGGGAACTATGTGCCAAGCAGAGTTCTAAAAGCTTTACCTGCATTATCCCATTTAATCCACAGCCCGAGGAGGATGGTACTGTTTACCATTTTACAAACAGAGAAGTCATTGGTGGTGCTCTAACAAGGCTGGTATGACTCCAGCCTCCATCTTCTTTTTTTTTTTTTACAGGCTTTTTTTTTTTTTTGCTGGGAAAGATTTGCCCTCAGCTAATATCTGTTGCCAATCTCCCCCGCCCCCTTTTTTTTTTTTGCTTCCCAAAGCCCCAGTACATAGTTGTATATTCTAGTTGTCTTTCTAGTTCTTCTCTGTGAGCCGCTGCCAAAGCATGGCTACTGACAGATGGTGGTGTGGTTCTGCAACTGGGAACCGAACCCAGGCCGCCGAAGTGGTGAGAGCACCAAACTTTAACCGTTAGGCCATCAGGGCTGGCCCCCAGCGTCCATCTTGTTAATTCCAGGGATTCAAATCTGGGTTTTTCTAATTCTTAATCTGTTATGCCTATCTTTTTTATCCACAGAATATTTCTTCCACTCCTAGCTCCAATACTTTAGCTTGATGAATAGCTTGAGTATTCTAGTGTTTTCACATGTATTTCTTTATTTGATCTTAAGGAGGCAGGGCAAGTTTTATTTATAAGTAAGTAAATTAAACTTCAAGAAGGAGAAATGACTTATTGAACTTGATATAGCTGGGGAAAGAGACTCCATACCTTTAAAGCTCCAATTTGGGTCTTTCCACTGTGTTGCTTTAACGTCTATTTACCCATTGTCATTTCAGCTAATATGGCCAGATATAACTTCCATTACATGGATGAGTGACTGTGGTAGATACTCCCCATTTGTAATCTGGTCTGATCCTTAGAACAGCATATGATGGTGAATATTATTATAGGCTCATTTTACAAATGGGGAAAATGAGACTTGAGAGGGTAATGAAATTAATGTCATATAACTAGTACATGGCAGGATGAGAATTAGAACTTAGGTCATTTTGGTCCTTAAGTCTATAGTTTTACCCATATATTATGTGTTCTTAAAAATAGTTTGCTCAAGTTGTATCTCCCTGCCATTGCTGCTAACAGAGAAATGTTTTATTGTGCATACCTACAACTTTTTTGTGGAAAGAGCTCCACCAGACTTACAGAATAAAATCTTTTCAGATCTGGTAAAGTGTATTGCAGATTTCATTTCCTATCTACTTACTCACAATTCCCTTTCCCCATATTCATCCATGAGTTCCTAGATATTCTCTACAAGTGTCTAAAGAGTGTTACTATTTACTAGTGGTTTCTCAGATTTGGCCACTGAAAATCAAGCTGATGTGGGGAATGTTTAAAAGCATAATCTTTCTACAAAAATATTATAAAAGTAATATATGCTGATTTTAGAAAATTAAAAATGTACAGAAGGTTAAAAAGAAAAAAGTAAAAGACCTTTTACTTTTCCCCCAGTACCTTCAGTTTTGTTATTTAAAGGAAATCACTACTGAGGATTTTAAAGTATTTTCTAATAGAAATTCTCTGTGCATTTAAGATTGTATGTATGCACATATAATATGCAGGTACATACATTTATATCTGCATACATACATATATATAATATTACACACACATACATACGTACATACTTTGGGGAGCTTTTTGAAAGCACAGATATCTGAGTCCCCCCCATTGCCACTGAATTACATTCTAGGGAGAGTAGCAACTTAAATTTTTACAAAGCTCCCAGATGATGTTTATGCATCCAGTCCAGACCACCACTTATGAAGTACTGTTCTACACTGAATGATTTTCTCTCCACTTATTCTGTAAAGCTGTTATTGGAGTGTCTCCTTTTATCCTCTGGATTTCTTTATTACATAAGTATTAAGAATACTTAAAAGTATATTCTTCTTACAAGTTAGAACAGATCAGTGGTTGGTGTGAGACTATAAAGTGGTAGTATAAGGGAGTGCCTTTATGGTTATAGAACAGTTCTATGTCTTTAATGTGGTGGCAGTGCCATGAATCTAGACATGTGATAAAATTGCATAGAACTACACACACACAAACATACACAAACGATTATGTGTAAAACCTGGCAAAATCTGAGTGAGGTCTATAGATTGTACCAATGTCGATTTCCTGGTTTTAATATTATACCATAGTTATGTAAGATGTTACCATTGGCGAAAACCTGGTGAAGGGTACAGAGGACCACTCTATATTATTTTTGCAACTTCCTGTGAGTCTATAATTATTTCAAAACTAAAAAATATTTTTTGAAAGTTTAAACAGTGCATAAAATGTGCATATCCCTGTTTTCTTTCTTTTACCTAAGACTTCCTTTCCTCTCCTCATAAGTAACTACTGATAATAGTTTGGTTGTACCTTAATATTTGTTAAGTACAGTGGCTTTCATCATTTTTTGGGTAATGTTTTATATTTCTTTGGGAAGATGATGGAGCTGTGGAGCCTGCCCACATAAAAATACTTGGTAAAGTTTTTATTCATTCTGAAATTATAACTCAACAGCAAGACAGTCATGACTTAAGCATCCTCTTTCTGTTTGCATGTGAACATGATAAACAAAGGCAAGAATTAAGTGACAAATGGAAAAAACATTTGTGACTTCACAGCTCCGTTTTTTGAACTCTTCCTACTTTCCCCGCTGTTCTGACGTCATACAGATATCAAAGTTTCCTATAAATGTGGTTCCATTTCAAGGCTATTTTCTATTCCATTTGTTAGTTTGTCTGTCTTTATGCCACCACTTCACTGTGTTTATTAGTGTAGCTTAATAAGTCTTTATATCTGGTAAGACAAGTTTGCCCTCCATAAGCCAGAAGTGTTCTTGCTGTTCTTTGACCCTTTCCTCTTTCATATACGTGTTATAATCACCCTAGTTACCTTTAAAACATTTTTCTGTGGGATTGAAATTGAATTGAATCTGTAAGTTAGTTTGGAGAGAATCTACACCTTCACTGTATTAAATCTTCCTATGCACAAACATAGTATATCTATCTATTTATTATGCCTTCTTTAATATCTCCTAATAAGTTTTTATAAATTTATCTTTAAAGGTCCTGCATGCTTTTTGTTAGATTTATTTCGAGATAGTTGGTATTCTTTGATACTATTAAAAAAGTTTGTTCTGTATAATTGCCTGTTCTATTTGTTTTGTGCTAGTATATAGAAATACAACTGACTCTTGTATATAAATCTTATATTCAGCCACCTTGTAAAATTCTGTCATTTCTAATAATTTGTACGTATTTTTGTGTTTTCTATGTAAACTATCATAATCTGTAAATAATGATAGTTTTGTTTCCTCCTTTCCTGTGTGTGTGTGCATGCTAGGACCTCCAAAGCGATGTTGAAGAGAAGTGATGGATAGTGAGCATCTTTGTCTCATTCCTGACTTTAAAGGTTACATGTGTAACATTTCCTCGTTTAAGATGATGCTTCCTCTAGTTTTTTAATAGATACTCTTTATCAGAATAATGAAGTTAAGTTGAACTGGTGTTGAATTTTATAAAATGACTTTTCTATTTCTATTGCGTGATCATATGGTTTTTTTCTATTAATCTGTTAATGTGGTGAATTACATTTATGGATTTTCTAATATTAAACTGTCCTTGCATAACTGGGATAAAACCCAGTTGGTTGTTGTCTATTATAATTTTTCTGCATTGTTGCATTTGATTTGCTAATATTTTATTTAGAATTTTGCATCTATATCTGTGACTGGAATGGGCCTGTAGTTATTCTTTCTCATGATGTCTTTATTTGGGTTTGGTATCGGGCTCATCCTTGTAGGATGAATTAGGGTGTATTCCCTCTTTTTCTTTTTTTTTCTTTCCACCAAAGCCCCAGTAGATAGTTGTATGTCATAGTTGCACAGCCTTCTAGTTGCTGTATGTGGGATGCGGCCTCAGCATGGCCGGAGAAGCAGTGCGTCGGTGTGCGCCCGGGATCCGAACCCCGGGCCGCCAGCAGTGGAGCGCGCGCACTTAACCACTAAGCCACGGGGCCGGCCCTCCCTCTTTTTCTTTTAAATAGAAGAGTTTGCATAAAATTTGGATGATCAATTTCTGAGTGTTTAGTAAAACTCCCTTCAAAACCTTCTGGGTCTAGGGTTTCTTTTTAAGAAGACTTTTTTTTTAATCAGATTTTTAACACTGATGCAGTTTTTTCAATAGTCTTAAGACTAGTCAAACTTGTATTTCTTCTTGTCAGTTGTGAATTATCTTTTCTGTTGACAGTATTCTCCTTAAAAAACTTTTTAGTTGGAGTAATTTTAGATTTACAGAAGAGTTGCAAAGCTAATACAGAGAGTTCCTGTACACCCTTCACCCTGCTCCCCAATATTACTGTCTTACAACACAAACCAGTGTTTATGAACATTGGTACAATACTGTTAGCTAAACTACAGACTTTATTTGCATTTCCCCAGTTTTTTCGCTGATGTCCTCATTCTGTCCTAGGCTCCAGTCCAAGTCACCACATTGCATTTAGCTGTCGTGTCTCTGTGGTCTCCTTCACTCTGAGAATTTTTAGTTGTTCCTTGTCTCTCATGACTTTTTTAAAAGAGTAGTGGTCAGGAATTTTGTAGAATATCTCTCAATTTTAGTTTGTCTGGTGTTTTCTCATGATTAGACTGAGATAATGGATTTTGAGGAAGAATACCACGCAGTGATGTGCTCTTCTCCTCCTAGAATGTCAGGAGTAAATGATGTCAACGTGACTTCTTACTCATGATGTTAATGTTGATTACTTGGTTAATGTATTGTTTTCTTTTTAATCCCCATCTGGAATAATGTTTTCATTCATAATATTGCTTATTTGCATCTTTCTTTTCTTGATCACTTTTAGAGGCTTGTGTATTTTGTTGGATTTTTTTCGAAGAACCAACTTTGGTCTTAGTGGATCTTCCGTATCGTGTCTTTCTTTTCTCTTTCATTATTCTGCTCTTATTTATTTATTTATTTTCCTTCTGGGAGATGAATGTGTTTAGATTGCACTGGAATGGGTGCAGAATCCTTGGGTAGGAGGAGGCTTAAAAATCTTGAACCAAATTATTTTTTTGCTGTAATCTGACATATTCATTCATAGAGTTGAGATATGATTACACAGTAGGCGATTGAGACAGGGTTTCTAATGTGAGGCCATACATTTCTTTTACAGTGAATAGAATTTCTATTTAAAAATTGTTTTCTACATGGTAATCTCAATTAAAGGAAATAAATTAATAATTTACTTGACATATTGTAGAGCTGTATTAAAGCTCCATTAATAATTTTTAAAACATTTAAGAAAAACAATAAGAAACAGTAGTTGAATAACTGCCCATATTTCCTACTCCAAGTAGTGAAATTTATTTTTTAAAGAAAACAATTAGGAGTAAGAAGTAAAATACAGTTAAAATTGATTGAAAATTATAAGTTTTTCAAATATCAGAGTGGAGTAATTTGTTCCTCTGGGAATATCTTTACACACTTCTGTGATTTGGCTGCCAACTATTTTTCATTTGGTGCCAAAAGGACTTTGTCCCTATAGTAAATCTAAATGCGAGTGTTAACAGTACCTGTCTCATACTGCTGTGAAGATGAAGTGAGATGCTGTATATGAAGTATTTACTGCAGTGCTCGAAGCCTAAGTCATAGTGAGTGTTCAGTAACATTTGCTGTATCCAGGTGAAAACTTCCCGTGATAGCTCCCTGTAGGCCATCCAGCTTGTGTAGGTTTTCTTCCTTAAACAGATCCTCATGTGAAGCTGGCCAGCTCAACTGAACGCTTGCTAATGGATGCGATTGAGTGTGTCTGTTGTCGGGGGAAGAGGGAGAATCTCCCTCTGCCCTTTCCCTTAAGGTTCTTCTGGCTGGCCAAAATAATCAACAAAACAGGTTAGCAGGAGAAAATAATACCAAGTTTAATAACATGTATACATGGGAGAAAGCAGGGACACTGCGTTTCTCAACACAATAGCAGAAATTCTCATCTTAAATACCATGTTCAGCCAATGACAAAGGAGGATTTTGGGGGTGGGGGGAGTCAGTTACAGGAGATTACCACTAAAGCACAGTAAACAAGAGTAAAGTTATTGTGCAGCCCCAAGGCCTCACCTTCCACATTGATAAGTTACTAGAAATGAGCTCATCCCCCCTTTTCCCAATACAGAGAGGGAGATACCTTTACAAATGGAGATTTCCCTTATAAATGTAAATGATTGGCAACTCTTCGCAGGGTCATCCAGAGAATGTGGCCAGAGAGACAGAACTTCTGATAAGAGGGGCTTGTTGGTGCCTTTCCTATTGTAACATTTACCATACGTTATCTTTACAGCCATCATGATAGATCTGTTCCAGGAAGGAGCCACTATGTCAAATTCTTTAGGCAGTTAGTGGGGGAGGTCAAATGTCCTCAGAGAAAACAACCAAGGTAAAGAGATAGATTTCAGGGTGGCCAAATCTTGATCTCCCACACTGTCATTCTTCAAATCTGCAATATATTTGTCAGGTTGAAACTGCCTTTTTGTAGGATCAAGTTTTTTTTACCCTTGGAGGTTATGCTATTTTACTTTCCCAGGACTGATCGCAAACTCTTGACACAGTATTCATAAAATATTGAAAATATTCAGAAAAATGATCCTTAGCCTTCATGGTCCTTCTCATTCTTTCTTGATTCCTTAGGTCTTGATTCCTGACTTCCACCCCTTCTTAAATTTTAAGCAACCCTCTCTGAATCATTTGTATGAACAACAGATAGATTGGAAATCAGGAGATTCTAGTCCCCTTAACATGTTCTGTTGCCTGAGTAAATTACTTCATTGGATTCCTTCACTGTAAAGTAGGGAGGGTGGGGTCAGCTGACCTTTGGAGGCCCCTTTCAGCTCTACATTTCCATTTTCCAATATATGGTTTTATAGAAATATTCTGTGACAAGAGACTGGTAAATTGCCTAGAGCACTAGGAAAAGTAGATTGAAAAAGATGAAAGGAAGGGGAGAGAAGATTATACAGTGAGAAGACTTCAGAGTAGAGACTGATGACGTGCCAGCAATCCCTAATAGATAGACCCGGTTTTACTTCTGAGTATTTGAGTCTCACTTAGTGCCAGAATTGTTTAATGTACTTTGAGAGGTTATTCTTATCTTAGTGGCCAATAGCTGCTGAAAGAAAAGACAGGTATCTTTCCTAGTTCTTAAATGCATTTGCACTTAGAACACTGTTTGCCCTTAAATAGTCAGCATGTATGAGATACTGCTGCCTGACAGCTGTGCCGGCAGCTGTTTGCGTTTGATTAGCCCTGAGCTTCTTACGCACTTGTCCTTGACTAAAATGCTTGCTTCCCCCGCACAGGTGGTTATCTGGTACTAATAAGATAGCTCTTTTCCTACAATTTGGTTAGATAATCCCTACCTCAGTTAATTTCGTAATTAATCTTTTTTTTTTTACCAAGATAATGTACTTTCTCCCTCTTTCAGCTGTGTAGTCTTAGACTCATCAGAAGATGAATTAATTTGGTGGCTACCTTAGAGAAGACAGTACTTCCTAATATAACTTTGGTTGTGTGAAGGTGTATTTTATGCTATACCATCACCGACATCTCTAGTTGTATATAATCACACATAGAATTGTCCTTCATTTTCTTATTGTAAGAGAAATATGTAGATCATAAAGATTCCCCAATCCCCAGGTAATGTGTTAACCTTCCCCAGGTAATGTGTTAACCTTCTTTGAAGATTTCAGAAAATTGAGGGCCATCTTAACCTTTAAAGAAGTAAAGTTGTCTGTCAGGCTAATGAAGGATCTTTTTTGTGTGAAATCTAAATGTTCCACAAAGTGACGGATGTTGATTGCTGAAATGCTCAGTAAACTGTATTCAGGTTTTCATGGCTTTTAGAAAAAGTTGTAATTGGGTGCACCCGGGATATCTGCAGGAAAGACAAGAAGGTCTGAAAGGACGCAAACAGAAAAACAAGACAGCAGCGTGAGGTGATGTAAAGGGAGAAAGGGAGAGCTCTCGGCTTAAAGACCATGCGTCATCTGCTTTTCAGATACACACTGGGGCCAGGCTCCTTGTGCTGAATTGTGTTCTGTAAGGGTGGCTCTCTTGAGGTATATGTAGGGATCCCCACGTCTGGATTTTGCCAATTACATGCATGAGGCACATTTAAATATTCCTTTCTCGTCGTATTTCCTGCAAATTGGCCCTCCAGGGCCTTACTCAGACTCAGGTTGGTTCCCTCTGGCAAAACTAGCTGTTTTGTTCTTTCATAAGGTCTGATTTTTCACTCTTTTTTTGATGTAAGCAGCCACTGATGCTGAATACTGACATCTTTTAGTTTATTGACTTTTGTAAAGCTGTGTCACTTTAATTCTGTCATTTTGTTTTCATTTTTCATCTGAAATAATTTTACAAAGACATGCTTCCCCTCATCTGCTGTTTGGTTACCCAGTGGTAAAGTTCGTGTAGAAAAGGCAAAATAACTGCTTGTTTCTTTCCTTTTCTTTATCCACTTGTCAAGATAGGGAGTTGGTTTGCTGTCACCCTCAGAAAGTGACCAGTTATCTTTTTTTAATATATCATGATGAATTTATAGACTTAAATATATTTGATTTGTTTCTATTCACTGTCTTATTTTATTAAAATGTAAATTGCCTCTCTTTGGTTAGTTGGCTCCAGAGTCTTTTTGATATGATCCTAGTCATCCTTGATAGCTTTCTTGCTATCTAGGATGTCAGGATGTTCCAGACTTATCTTGTACATTTTCATCCCCAGACCTGGTAATCAGCTACTCAGTGAAAAACTTAGTTCTAAATGATACATAAATGCATTCTTGAAAAAGTTTGAACATTCCACATCTTTTCCTCCATCTTCCTCTTCACAGAGGTAATCCCTGTTATCATTCGGTTGACTCTTTTCCCTCCTATGAATTATGTCTGTGTACAGAAATAAATACAATACAGAATATTGTTTTGTTTTCTTTTTAATGTGATTTTTCAAACTTTTGAAAATCATAATGCTATTTATACTTATTAACTTTTTTTAATTCAGTTGTATATCTTGCTAATTTTTTTGTGTTCGTACATGGAGATCTACTTCATTCTTTTTAAACTGCTACGTAATATTTTGTAAGGCTCTACCTCATTGTGTTAAACTCTCCTCCCTGATGTATATTAGGTTGTTTCCACGGTGTTAGTTTTTCCACTAATACAGCTCTTGCTTCTGTTGTGCACAAGTGCAGATGCTTGTCGAGTCACAGAGCGTGTGCATTTATTGCCCGCTTGCCCTCTAAAGTGCCTGTTCTTCCGCAAGCAGAGTCTAAGAAGACCTGTTTCTCTACCACTCACCAATACTTGATATTATCAAATCTTGCCAATTGGAGGGCGACACGTCTCCTTGATTTCCCAGTGCCTTTCTCAGGTGGGAATGGGGGAGCCTAGGCGGTGCTCTGAGGTGAGTGCTGCTGTAGACTTCTGGGTATGAGGTCCCTCCTCCTGGGGCACCGCCTCCTCTCAGGACACACACTGCTTGTTGCCTGGCTTCAGACGCGCTTTGTTCTGACGACCTAGCTGGCTTTGTCCACTGCAGTGTGCCGTCCAGCTTTCAGTGTATGCCCCTTCTCACCTGTCTTCCTCCACTCTTTTCCCACGGTCTCCTTGTAGCAATTCTTTCTTTTGGGCGTTTTGGTCTGTAGTTTTGTTTTTCTACGCTATCTAGTCTTCTCTCCATCTTCTTTCAATTTCTACAAGACTAAGGGCTATTGCCAACATTGAAGTATTAGAAAGTATCTTTCCTATCATTTCTCAGACTTAGAGTGGGAGCAGGAGACTGTATTTAGTTTGCTGGAATGCTATTCTCATTTTAAACATAGGGGGTAAATGAAGGTTTCACTAGGAGATTAATTTGTACATTGTCACATATCAGTATCAGGATTTTTGAGAGTTCCAGCCTAACTTCTAATGACCATCACAAACGTGGTCTGCTACCTGAGTTAAATAGTTGGTTTTAAAAACCTTGATTTTAAAATCATAATCAGTGCTTTTTTTTTGTCTCTTAGCTTTATTCTCCTATGTAATATATTGAAAATGCTTCCATTTTGCTCCTCTCAGTACTTAAAATACTAGCTAATGTTTACTGGTTGTTTACTCATGTACCAGGCACTGTGCCACGTGCCTTCCTGGATTATGCTTAATCTTTACCACATCCTCATGAAGTGTAGGTACTTTTATTATCCCCACTTTACAGAAGAGGAAATCTCTGAGTACTAAGAAGTTAAGCATCTGCCCAGGGTGACAGCATATTAGTGCAGCCAGAACTGAAGCCCAGGCAGTCTGACGCCAAAATTCTGGTCTTAAGGGCTATGCTAAACTATTCCTATTAGTCCCTGTCATCCCAGCTGAGTGGTTTTATTGTCTTGGTAATTTCATTATGATTGTTGTAGGCATTTTCCACACAGTCCTGTTAAGAGCAAATAGTAAGCCATATTTCTAAAAATTCTACATATTCTTTTCCCAGGGCTCATCTCTTGGGACCACTGTTGTTAGATGAGAGCAGAGTTTAAGATGACCGGTTTAGTCGTTGCTTTTGTATATTACTAACGTAACATCATTTCACAGTTTATTTTCATTATCTGTCAGCCTAATAGAAATGCAGTATATTTATAATGATTTTGTGTAGTACTTTTTGTGCAGTTCTAAAAATATGTGGTGATCTTAAAGATTGAATAATTATGCTTAAGAGTTTTTGAGGTCAGATGTTATAGGGAGAACAACTTAGTTATTAAGCACTAGGAATATCAATATTTTCTCTAGGCAGAGCCTTACCTGATTCCAGCTTATCTGGGCCTTTTGGGATCACAAACAAGTGGCACGAGTGCTGAGAATAGCAGGAGTGGAGGTTTTCCTGGTGCTGAGTGGGGACAGTAGGATTTGGTCATGAAAAGAATTTTAGGTAACCTGATTTCCCAGATATTCAGATATTTCTCATTCTTGATTGATTTTCGTTTGCTCCTCGGAAAAATTAAAAGGAAAAAAAAAAGTGATGTGTTCCAAACAGATAGGTTAGATCATTATTTCGCCAGGTTGAGTGTGGGCTTAAGAGGGAAATAATGGAGGGTGAGCAGAGGAAATGAGCTCGCTGTGTGTGACGCTACATGAACTCATTGTTCTTATTAGTAATATCAAAATGTAGACTTTGTATCTAAGATTCTGTGCCTGAAGAACTGCTGTAGCCATGTTAATTCACGTGCAAAAAACTTTCCCCAGAAAATCCAGATAATTAAAGGAAGAATGAAAGAGGGTTAGAGGGATGCAGAGGCAGGGAGGAACGCTATTAATATAGAAACGTAATGGTCTCAATACTTTTCTTAAAGGTTAGAAAATCTGTATATCCTGCTGTAAAGAACAGGAGCTTTTACTAGGGAATGATGACAATGTATTTTCTGTGCTCTCTTTGTAAAATAATTATTAATTCAAAGAAATAACTATTTTAAAGTGAGGTGGAAATTGCCAGTAGAAAGGTAAACTTTTGACTGCATCCTGGTTTGATTCAAGCATTAGTCCTGGAGGCAGAAACTCCCAGCTTAGGGCCAGACTCTTTCACTGTGGCTTTAGGTGAACTATTTTTCTCTATTTCATTCTTGTATTTCATTAGAAAAGCTAATGTTCACCTACGTTTCTTATTGTGATAAAGACTTGCATCACAATAGTGCCTTTGACTAAGTAGGAACTTATCAAATGTCACATGAATAACTGAGATGATTTTAGATCCCTTTGCAACTGTAAAAGAATATAGAAATACTAAAACATATCTCACTAAATTTATAAATAAATACCTTTGTGCTTGAATGGAAAGCAACTCAGCGGCTCTAGCAATCTCTTAGAGAGAGAACAATAGCAATTAGTTATTTCAGTAAGTGATACATTATATAGAGTGTACCTTTGAGGAATGCATGCCATCAGATTACTATAGGCATACTTGTAATGGTTTGAAGACTGAATTCTCAGACCAAATCCGCTAATAATAGAGTTTGTGGCAAGTGAACTTAAGACATTCTTAACCACCAGTATTAAAGCCATGAATTGATAGCTCATATCTTCTCTAAAATTAAAGAAGTATCATTTTAGTAAGTATCAACATAGTATCTTTAATTTTACAATCAAAGCTTTTATTTATTGAAATGACATCTAATATGTACATTAACTATCATAAATATTAATTAAGCTGTGATATGTAAGAATTATTTTTAAGCATCATGCATGCATTGACCTTTAAAATGCTTTATAATTTGATTAGACCAATAGAATAAGCAGCCATATTTTGGTGTACATTGGTATATTTTCATAGATAATTTGTATTCTCAAGAATATTTTGTGTTATACCTTGTTTTAGTGATCGTGGCGGAGAAGACCCAAACCAGAAAGTAATCCACGGGGTTATTAACTCCTTTGTTCATGTTGAACAGTATAAGAAAAAATTCCCCTTAAAGGTAAAATCTTCCTTTAAAAACATAATCAGACCTTTAATTTCTTAAATTACTTGTTCTAATTTTTAAAATATGATTTTAATTGATTTATTTAGTTTTATCAAGAAATCTTTGAGTCTCCCTTTCTGACTGAAACAGGAGAGTATTACAAACAAGAAGCTTCAAATTTATTACAAGAATCAAACTGCTCACAGTATATGGAAAAGGTAAGAAAGAAAACAAATTATGTTAAATACATCATCTATTATATATCAGGCATGGTTTTATTTAACATTAGTTTTCTTAGTTAATATATGTTTTTGTTAGAGAAAGGTTCTGTTTGTTTGATCATTACTCTGAGTTATAGTTAATGTACACCGCCTGTTGATAAATCATTGTTCTTGCCATAGCATTTTCCGTGAGAAAAAGTGTTATTCCAATTTTCGCCATGGTTGATGCTTTTTGATAATTCCTGATTGTTTGATTTGCTTGTCTTTGAAATTAATATATGCAGTTGGCCCTTCATATCTGTGGATTACACAGCTGCAGATTTAACCAACCACAGGCCTACGATGGTTGCATCTGTATTGAATATGTACAGACTTTTTTTCATCATTATTCCCTAAACAATACAGTAAAACAACTTTTTACGTAGCATTTACATTGTATTAGGTATTATAGGTAATCTAGAGATGATTTAAAGTCTACAGGAGGATGTGTGTAGGTTATATGCAAATACTACGCCATTTATATAAGGGACTTGAGCATCTGTGGATTTTGGTATCCATGGGGGTCCTGGAACTAATCGCCAGCAGATACCGAAGAGTGACTGTATTCACATTCTTGGCAAGATAATAAACTGTATTTTGTGCTTAGTAGATACGTTTAGGGACTAGGATAAGTGTAGAAGCTATGTGTTTGGGTTTTTATCTTTCTTCCTTTACAATGGAAGGAAAAATATAATAATTCTAGTACTTACATCACTTTTCTGGTCTGTTTTTAGAAGGCTGAGAAAAACCTCTACAGGAAATTTTAATTTAATCAGTAAACCAACATACATTAATTGTCATATTTAAAATTCCATGTATATTTTCTCAGTAAAAGAATCATGATATTATAAATTCAGTCATCATACAAGATATACTAGAAATTTTAACCAGCTTTCTTCATCTGCAGTGTTGGATTTCAAGCATTTTATTATAAGATTATTTTTGTTAGTTTGTTTAGCCAAGAAAGATCAAATGTTGTAAGTGGAATAGCTGTAGTGTGAGGTCAAGAAATATCAGTACTTACTGATAGACCGTTATGGATTCCCCGCAGCCCAGGTCTAGAAGTCTGAGTTGTTTAATTTTCTTCCTGCTATAGTCCCTAATTAGCTCTGGGGCCTTGAGTTAGTCATCTAGGACATTTTTCTCTCTCTATTAAGTGCAAGTCACACTAAGTCAGTGATTCTTAGCTCTTAGCCTTTTTTGCATCTTAGATTCTTACTAAAGGTTCCAGATCCAATCCTGAAAAGTGCACAGAGAGTATCAGTGATACATACACTCCTCGTTGTATCTGGCCCTCAACAGAGGCCATTGGCAAAAATATTGTACGGTTCCACTTATGTGAAATATCTAGAATGCAATTCATAGAGACAGAAAGTAGATTAGAAGTTATTGGGAGGGGAGAATGGGGAGTTATTGCAAAATGGTTACAGAGTTTTTTGTTTGGTACGATGAAAATGTTTTGGAAATAGTTGCACAACATTGTGAACGTAATTAATGCCATTGAACTGTACACTTAAAAATGGCAAATTTTATGTTATATATATTTTACCACAATTTAAAAAACACTAATGTAATATATAAAAACCATTAAATTCTATACTTTAAATGGATAAATTATATGATATGTAAATTATATCTCAAATTGTTAAAAGGAGGGCCATTGGAAATTATGTTTGAAAAATAGTGTTTGTAAGAGTAGTTCATTTAATTAACAGACTAATTAATATGGCCTTCCTACTTTCCTTCCTGTACCTTTCCTCTAGTTTTGGCCTTTTCCCCCAGCTACAAGTGGTTTTATAGTTATTTGAAGCTCTGAATTGAGACACTCCAACTTTGTCTGCCTTTCTCTTGATATACACTCCAGCCTCCCATCCCCCCAGTTATCATTGTTTTATTTTGTTTTCCTTTTCTCGTCCTCCCTCACCTCCCTCAGACTCACATTCTAATTCCTGTTGCATTTGGTTAATCCATAAACAATTAAAGTCATTTATAGGATGCTATAAATGACTAATAGGCATAGTCCTTTTAAGGACTGTTTTTATTTTAAAAAACAAACTTATTGACCAAAATGATTCTCTTAGTTGGTGAAATATATGGTGAACACCTTTTAATCTAGATACTTTCTTGCCCACCTTTGGTTTCGATGACTTTGCCCTGAACTCCTGGCTCCACAAGGTAGCACAGTAGGAGAGAGAGGACTGTGAGTCTCTCCTCAGTCCTGAGCCTCATTTTCATCAAAAGATATCTGAGAGGTATCCAGGAATGGTATGTTATTTCCCCTCTCAACATCACCTTCCCTCCCAACATCACCTTCTTATGCCCAGGCAAACTCAGCAGTACTCCTCAAAGGCTTAGAGGTACATGGTTCCCTGGGGCCAGTTAAGTTCAGAAACTAGTTACATAGCTTCATGTTACAGCAAGTTTTCAAAGTCTAAACATTTGTGCGTGTATGTGCTGCGTTAGCATGATTTTCATTGCAAATGTAGTTTTGTTTTGAGGTAGAAATTAGCCAGTTTCTCTGGCCATTATTTTTATTAGCTGGCTTTTGTTAATGTTAACCAGTATATGGTTTGTAGCTCAGTGCTTTTTATATAGGATAAGCCATGATAAAGGTCTTGATAGACGTGTGTGACTCTGACTAAATATATTTTGACTTTCAAAAATTTTAATGAAATGTTTAATGAGGTAGTTAACTATCATGTACATCCTGTTTGCATTTATATTTTATAAGAAGAGGAACCGACATAAAATCATTAATCTGCTTGACCCAGTTGGTGTAAATTATTTTTTAGTTTGATAGTTAAATATTCATAAAGTGACCACCTGTTCTGGTTTTAATAATCTTTACCCACTTTTCCTGTTGCATCTTAGGTTGTCAATATAATAGGATGATCAGGGTCAATAAATGAAGACAAAATGCAGACCACTTAACTTTAGTTCTTGTTTATAATGTAGTGAAATGTAGGTGATAGCAAGTAGCTTAAAGAAAAATTTGAACTGCTTTGTGGAATGTGGGTTTAAATTGGTTATGTAATCCTTATTTGTTACCTGGCTATTTAATCGAGCTGTTAAAATTAGGCTACCTAAGTTACTTGCTGATATTATAGATTTTTTTCATAGTAGTTCATAACTGTAAGAATATATTTCTGAAGGTTCTAGGTAGATTAAAAGATGAAGAAATTCGATGTCGAAAATACTTGCACCCAAGTTCATATACTAAAGTGATTCATGAATGTCAGCAGCGAATGGTAGCAGACCACTTACAGTTCTTACATGCAGAGTGTCACAATATCATCCGACAAGAGAAGAAAAATGGTAAGTGATACAAAACAAAAATGTGAATAGAAACTAGATTATAAACCCACTTTTTAATCATCTTCAAGCTACCTTAATTTCAAGCATATTTTAGTAATAGTCTCTGAAATATTCGATATGCCTTTTTACAGATTATTAATAATCTATTTTGAACGACTTTTGGAAAAGTATATTTTCAAAGTGTATTCTACAGTCAAAAGAAAAACTGGGAAAATGTTTGCACATTTTTATATATCACAAGGGCTAGTTTCCTTAATACATTAAGAGTTTCTAATAAGGAGTAGGAAAAAAGGCAAAGAATATGAAGAGGAAATATAAATAGATTTTAAATATATGGAGATGCTCAATCTCATTCAAAATAGGAGAAATACAAAATAAAAATACAATGAAATGCTAGCAATAAGCAGTGAAAAAATGGAATTTTTTAGAAAAAGAGAAAATAGCATTAAGAATTTTCAAATAGTAGGGAATAAACGTAACAATATGTGCCAGACCTACACAGAAAATTAAACAGTGTTGAAAGCAACATTGATTTATAGATCTAGAGTAATGTACTCAAAACTGAAGTTTTTTTTTTTTTTACCTCTGCAAGTTATACTTTTGGACTAAGAACAGTCAAAACAATCTTGAAAACCATGATGGGAGGACTTTTGCAGGACAGCGTGACTTAAAACCATAGTAATTGAGACAATGGGCATTGGTGCAAGGATAGGCAAATAGACCAATGAAATAAAATAGAGAGCCTAGAAATAACCCATGCATACGTAGATACTTGAATTAAGATCAAGGTGGCACTGCAGAGCAGTGGGTGAAAGACAGTATTTTCAACACATAGTGCTGAGTTCATTGGATATTCATTTGGAAAAAAAGTGAAATTTGATATCTACCTCAGACACCATATACAAAATCTGTCAATTCATTGTAGGCTTTTAATCTAAATGCAAAACGGTAACACTTCTAGAAGGTAATACAGGAGAATAACTTCATGACCTTGAGGTAGGGAAAGATATTTTAAATAAGACAAAAAAGCACTAACCACAAAGGAAAGATTGCTCAAGTGGACTGCGTTAAAACTAAAACTTTGGATCATTAAAAGACCATTAAGACCATTGGATCATCAAAAGAGCATCAAAACATAGTCATAGGGTAATATATTTGCAGTGACTGAAAAAGGTTTATGTCCAAAATATAAAATGGCCAAGAAATCCGAGCAGCACTGCAGAGCAGAGGATGTCCAGGTGGTCAGGAAGCATCTACAAAGGCGCTCAACCTCATTGACATGGGAGAAGGAAAATGAGAGCCGCATCAAGATAATAGTGCTTACATGTTGATATAAAATTAAAAAGACTGAAAATACTAAGTGTTGGGAAGCATGTGGAGTAGTGGGAATCTGTGATACGCTGGGCTGAGAGTGTAAATTGATGCAACCGCTTTGAAAAAGTGACATTGACTGCTAAAGCTGAATATATGCTTATCTTATGATCTAGCCATTTCTCTCCCAGGTATATACCGCCCCCCCAGTGCATGCACATGCAAAAAGATATGTACAGGTTTGTTCATAGCAGCGTTATTTGTTAATAGCCCAAAACTGGAAACAACTCAAATGTCCAATAACTGTAGAATGAATAGAGCACAGTATATTCATACAATGAAATATTATAGAGGAGTGAAAATGAACAAATTAGAGCTACATACAACAACATAGATGAACCTTATAAACATGTTGAACAAAAGGAACCAAACATGAAAGAATTGTATGATTCCGTTTTTATAAACAGTTCAAAACAGGCAAAACTAATCTGTAGTTTAGTAGTCACAAGAGTGATTGCCTTTGCAGAACAAGAGGAGTAGTGATTGAGCAGAGGCATGAAGGGGCCTTCTGGGTGTACGTAACGTCTGTTTCTTAGCCTGGGTGGAGATTACGTGGGGGTGTGTGTGTTCACTTGTGATAATTCATTGTGATGGACACTTTGGGTTTGTACGCTTTTCTGTATGTGTGTTATACTTCAATAAAAAGTTTAAAATAAAAACCACTACTCTGAGACATCATTTTCATCTCTCAGTGGCAAAGATCAAAACGTTTGATAACACATTGTTGGCAAGGGAGCGCCTGCTGCTGAGAGCTCTGTTTAGAAGGATCTGTCTACAAGATTAAGCTTGGACACAGCAATCCCACTTCTAGGGATTTATACCACAATATTCTTGCCCATATACAGGATTATTAATTGTAACATTATAATATCAGAAGATTGGAAACAACCAGCTCCCATCAGTTGCTAAATAACTGTAATATAGCTGTATAATGATGTGCTGTGCAGTTGTAAACTGTGAGGAAACACTTTATGTACCGATATGAAAAGATCTCCACGTTAAAATGCTGTGTTCTGCAGTGGCAAATAATACATAAAGTACGCTGCACTATTTGTAAAAAGGGGGCAGAGGGAAGAATATGTGTATTTGCTTGAATGTGTGTGAAACATCTTTGGAAAGATTAAACAACCACAATGTGGCTTTCCCATGGGGAGGAGGACTGGGTGGTTGGAGATGGGTTTGGGGGACTTTCTTTACATACTCTTGTAATTCTGCCTTTTGAACCATATATTGCCTAGCATATTAAAAATAAATATGTTTTGAACTATTTGGAAATTTAATAATCAGATTTCTTTTTCCCTTCAGACATGGCAAATATGTATGTCTTACTCCGTGCTGTGTCCACTGGTTTACCTCATATGATTCAGGAGCTGCAAAGTCATATCCACGATGAGGGCCTTAGAGCAACCAGTAATCTTACTCAGGAAAATGTGAGTTGTATAAGAAACTGGAAAATTTTCCTCTTAATCAGATTATCATAGAGTTTTTCTTTTGACTTTACTGTTTTAAATGATGAAAGAAAAGTCCTACCATGCCAACAAATGAAATATCTTTTTTAAAATGTTTTAAAGATTTTATTTATTTATTTTTCCCCCAAAGCCCCAGTACATAGTTGTCTGTCATAGCTGCACATCCTTCTAGTTGCTGTATGTGGGACGCGGCCTCAGCATGGCCGGAGGAGCGGTGCCTCGGTGCGCACCCGGGATCCGAACCTGGGCCGCCGGCAGCGGAGAGCACGCACTTAACCGCTAAGCCACGGGGCCGGCCCTAAAATGTTTTAAACCTAGTGTTTATTGGATTCATTTTGGAATTATCAAATTATTAGAAAATCGTTGAATGAGATAGTCTTCTTCTTAGTCACACTGATGAGTTCATTTAGCAATTGTTAATTAACTTCTCACAGAAAAATATGTTCAGTGTTTCCAAATAATTGTGTTTCTATGTAACTGGCGTTAGTACTTAGTTGTAGTGGTAATGGTATCAATCAATGGTAATATAGACAACTTATAATTTGCTTTCTTTTTATGTGCTCTGAATTTGGTAGCCCAGGAAGCAGATTTAGATTAACACAATCTTCCCTAAATACATGCTTGCCACCCAAAATACCCAACCGTGACCCTCGTGTCCCTAGTACCCATCTCAAGAGTTCCCTGCCAATCAAATGACTAGTTACAACAACAGGTGTCTTTCCTGTCAAACTACGTTCTATCATCATGTCTTGTTGGACTGCCTTCTTTGTTATTACTAGTGATGGTTGACAAATAAGATGACAAGTAAGATAGACATGACATGAGGTATTAATTCTCTTTCCTAAGTAGAGCTATTTGCTCTTCATCTATAATGCAGTAATCTGTGTATAGACATCATTGTTCAGGAGCATTTATTAGATGCTAATTGCCTAATTATAGATTTATTTGTCTTTTGCAAATAAATGTTAGATTTTATGTCCTGCCACAGTAATGCATGTTTTCCATTTTCGTAAAACTATTAGTTTATATTATTTAGGTTTATTAGTCTGTATTATTTATTAGGTTTATTAGTTTGTTTTATTAGTTTTATAGATTCAGGGTGTTGAATGATGGGCATAGAGGCATAGAGTTCAGTGTCAAGGACTAGGAGATGGAGATATAAGAGAATGCATTTGTAGTACACTCAAATGATTTTAGCTGACTTATTTAAGTCTTAGGTACTAACTTCATAGTTAGCTCCATTAAGAATGAAAACTGACTTTTGCACTACCGGGTATTTCTTCCCTCTGAGATGTGGGGAATTATACTGCTTAGCTCCAGTAGTCTCTATTATCGTGAATACTGGCTTTTTAACTCCCTTCTCTCTCTCAGCCTTCAGTGGCTTTGAAGGCACTTTTTGTTTATATAATCCTCTGTGAAAGCGATAGGCCTGGTAGTTCCAGGACTGTGTCTCATTACCTTAAGATACGGTATTCCAATACCAGAGAGAGGTGTGTTTATAGTGGGTTCTTCTGGCAGAGGAGCTACAGTCCTACATTTCTGGTGTTGAATGACCAGCTAATTTCAACATCAAAGTTTCAGATTTTTAAGATCATCTTAGCTAAAAACGTTGTTGAGGGTGTGTGTGTGTGTAACATTAATTGCTTGGGGAAAGCTTTTAATTAAACAGCTCTTTAGTAAGCCTAATATTATCCTTGAACTTCTTAAAATGTGATGTTGTACTTTGTATTTCATATTTTTAGATGCCAACACTATTTGTGGAATCAGTTTTGGAAGTACATGGTAAATTTGTTCAGCTTATCAACACTGTTTTGAATGGTGATCAGCACTTTATGAGTGCATTGGATAAGGTAACTTTTTAATACACATATAATATCGATATATATAATTTTCTTTCTTTAATCTTTATCCTTTGGGCAGTTTCAGAATTAGGACTTCTAGTTATGTGATTTCTAATCTAGACGTGGAGATTTAATCTTAACTAATTTAAATGTGAAAGTCAAAAAAGACATAACTTTTAAATTAATAACTGAATGGTTAGATTGATTGCTTGAATTTTGTGGGAATTGAATTCTTCGTGAATATGCTATATAAGGGGAATTGTTAATAAGCTAGTATCTTCTGGAAAATACATGTGTAATTTTAATATTCTTTAGTACTGATTTTTCCTTGGAATATAATACTTAGGTTACTATATTGAATAATATTTGACAGAAAAAGAAATATTTTATTAACTTTGAAATTTTGATATACTGTAAAGGATATTTGCTTACATGCTTGTTGTAAGTTTTTTAAAAATGTATTTTATTTTATCTGTGTTCAAATATCAGTAATAAGTTATAAAGAGTATCTTTCAGTAGGAACAGGATATATAATTGTTATATAATTATCATGAGGGATATAGTTAGAGAAGTTTACCCTGTGTTAGTTATGAAAACAACATTAACAAGCTATCAACAAGATATTGTGTTTTGTGTGGAGTAGTAATATTTTGATGTGCAGATTATAGCATATATTGAACTAGCTGCACTTTTACCCTGTTACTGGTGGCTAATTACTGGCCTGTTTTTTATTTAGGCCCTTACATCAGTTGTAAATTACAGAGAACCCAAGTCAGTTTGCAAAGCACCTGAATTGGTAAGTTTGATGATTGCTTAAAAGTAATCTCATGAAAAATCAGTATTAGGAAATGAAAACTGAGGAGGATGTCAAGTTAATTTGTTTTTGTAGCACTTTTCAGAAAAATAGATGAAATTAAATTATTAAAAATAAAAATGAATGTTATGTGTAATCTAATATTTATTTAAGGAATGCAACAGGCCATATACCATAGCCTTTTCTTAAGAAATAACTGAAGAGAAAATACTCTGTTTTACAAAGTTTGGGTTTTAAAGTATGTCTGCTTTGAAATAATTTGTATTACTTCTCATAGAGATTTTGTTTTGTCTGAAATCTGAAGGACATTTGATGATAAATTTTTTCTTTTTTTTTTTTTTTTTGTGAGGAGATCAGCCCTGTGCTAGCATCTGCCAATCCTCCTCTTTTTTTGCTGAGGAAGACTGGCCCTGGGCTAACATCCGTGCCCATCTTCCTCCACTTTATATGGGACGCTGCCACAGCATGGCTTGCCAAGCGGTGCGTCGGTGCGCGCCCGGGATCTGAACCGGCGAACCCCAGGCTGCCGCAGCGGAGTGCGTGCACTTAACCACTTGCACCACCGGGCCGGCCCAATGATAAATTTTTGATAACCTTTAAAGAAAACTTGCTCACAAGGTTGTTGTACGATTTTAAAAGGTACTTATTGAGCGAGCCCTGATGGCCTAGTGGTTAAAGTTTGGCACTCACTGCTTGGGCGGGCTAGGTTTGCTTCCCGGTTGCGGAACCACACCACCTGTCTGTCAGTTGCCGTGCTATGGTGGCGGCTCAGATAGAAGAACTAGAACAACTTACAACTAGGATATACAACCATGCACTGGGGCTTTGGGGAGGGAAAAAAAAAGAGGAAGACTGGCAACAGAAGTTAGCTCAAAGCAAAGCTTTCCCTGCAAAAAAAACCCACAATACTTGTTTAATGCCAAAAAAATTACAGAACCTCTCAAAACTCACCTAGGTGTTCTTTTGAAGCTTATGTTACTTATATCAATGCTTTATTGGTCACTAAGTATTGATTAGATTTTGACATGTTTATAGTTTTTTTTAATTTATTTTATGACATATATTTTAAGTTCTTTAGTGCATGTTCATGATTTTTAAAACATAAGTTGAGGATGGCAAAGACCCTATCCATTGATCTTATTTTGTATTGTGGCCGCTTTGCCTCCTTTGAGGCATGATATGTACAGAAGGGCCTTTTATAAGATTTACTATCAATTTCTATTTGAGCTTGCTAAATACTGTGACAACTTACTAAAGAAATCAGCGAAGGGGATGACTGAGAATGAAGTAGAAGACAAGCTCACAAGCTTCATTACTGTTTTCAAGTATATCGATGATAAGGATGTTTTTCAAAAGGTAAGTTGTGAATAGAGAAGTTTTATTTATGTTTTCATCAGCTTTGATTTATTTTTGAACTTTAAATCATCAGAAAGGAAGTAATCTTAAAAAATTTTTTTAATATAGTTCTACGCAAGGATGCTGGCAAAACGTTTAATTCACGGGTTATCTATGTCTATGGATTCTGAAGAAGCTATGATCAATAAATTAAAGGTAATGTAAGCCTTTGGTCTGATAATGTCCTAGATGTTAAAAATCTTCGTTGCAGCATGTTAAGTGATAACAGGAAATAATTCATCAAGAGGTGATTGGTTAAATGTATAATGGTATATTCGTATGGTGGGATATGCAAAAGGACAAAATCTCTCTCTTTATGTTGATATAGAATCATCCTCAAGATAAACAGTGTTAACTTTACAAAAGACTTATATTACTTTAATGAATACACCTAAAATATTCCTTTGAGTACAAGTTTTGGAGTGCAGTTGAATTTCAGGTCATTTTTGCATCATTTTAGCTTACACACTGATCACGTAAGTAGCAGCTGATTCATATTTATCCTGAGTTATTCAATACTTGATAATTCTCCTGTATAGTAGACATTGACTGTAATATGTGGGCCTTTTTAAATATACCAAAAAATAACTTCTAGTTTTTAAAAGAAGTGTTAATACAAAGCTTTTTATATCCCACGATTAGAGATCCCAATTTTCTGACCTGGTGATGGCAGAGTTTTGAATAATTTCAAAGAAATAGATTTCTTCATTACTCAGTAGATGGTATTAAAAATATGCCTAAGTACCCTCCTTTTTAAATTGACTACTGACTCAAATGTTCCCAGTTATCTTTTGTGTGTATTTCATACTATCTGTAAACCTTATGAGATATCTTACAGATAGTAATGGAGCATTTTGTAGTGTTGAAGTAAGATATATGGATTTATAGATAAGTTTTTGTTTTAAAGGGATATTTATGGTTTCATAAATATGTGTTTTCATTCCCTTACTTAATCTGCATTTAGAAAAAAAGGAGTTTTTGAAAGATTTTGAATAGCTGCTTTGGGTTATGAATAATACAGGCCTTTGATGTAAGCATACAAATAGGACTTTTGACCATAGACCCAGTGATGGCAACACATCTTATTACTCAATATGGTTTTTAAAACTTTTTTTTTTTTTTTTACAGCAAGCCTGTGGTTATGAGTTTACCAGCAAGCTACATCGGATGTATACAGATATGAGTGTCAGTGCTGATCTCAACAATAAGTTCAACAATTTTATCAAAAATCAAGACACAGTGATAGATTTGGGAATTAGTTTTCAAATATATGTTCTACAGGTATGAATATGTGTTTTATTGTGGGCATTTACCAATCATTTCAAATACTCTGATATGAAGGATTGGTAAATGGATGCCTGATTACGTTTCTTTCAGTTAATGGATTATAAGCTTTCTAAAGTTACATGTTATATTGATTTGGAATGAAATGTGCCATGACAATAATGCTGATGGGTTTTATCAACATTTTGAGGAAGGAAAAAAAGGTGCTTTGGTTGCTTAAATCATTTTATGAATATTTACTTTCATGTTATATGTTTATTTAATTTTTTTTATTTTACTTTTTTCTTTTCTAGGCTGGTGCATGGCCTCTTACTCAGGCTCCTTCATCTACATTTGCGATTCCTCAGGAGTTGGAAAAAAGTGTACAGATGGTAAATTTGCAGGAAATATATTAAAAGACCTAGGGAATTTTAATAATTGTATTTGTTATATCACTTTAAATATTTTTCCAAAGTTTTAAAGTCTCATGTGATACAAAAATATATTCACATTCAACAATTTAAAATTAGAGTTAGTCTGGATGATTGGATAAAGAAGATGTGGTGTATATATACCATGGAATACTACTCAGCCATAAAAAAAGACAAAATCATCCCATTTGCAACAACATGGATGGACCTGGAGGGTATTATGTTAAGTGAAATAAGCCAGAAAGAGAAAGACAGGCAGTGCATGATTCACTCATATGTGGAAGATAAACCAACACACAAACAGATAGAACTGTCTGGTGGTTACCAGGGGCTGGGGGGGTGGGGGCTGGGCACAAGGGGTGGAGGGATGCACTTATATGGTGACTGACAAACAATAATGTACAACAAAAACTTCACAATACAAAAGGAACTCTCGGGGCCAGCCTGGTGGTGCAAGCGGTTGGGTGCACGCGCTCCGCTGCGGTGGCCCGGGGTTCGCCGGTTCGGATCCTGGGCACGCACCGACGCACCACTCGGCAGGCCATGCTGTGGCGTTGTCCCATATAAAATGGAGGAATATGGGCACGGATGTTAGCCCAGGGCCGGTCTTCCTCAGCAAAAAAAGAAGAGGATTGGCAGATGTTGGCACAAGGCTGATCTTCCTCTCAAAAAAAAAAAAAAAAGTCGTTAAAAAAAAAAATTATAGTTAGTCTGCCTTATAGGAAGAATGTAAATTATTGTAGTTCCTAATATTAAAACTAAAATGCCAAGAGTGTCATTCAGTCCTTTGTCAAAGCATGTCTTTTATTCTTAGTAAATCTTATTATCTGCTCTTAAGCATTAAGTTTTAAATTACAAAAATTTTGATATTAGAAGAGAGTTTAGAAGCCAATACTTAAAACAATCATTTTCTAAGTTTTCCTTTGAATTTTGAGCCATTTTTATACTTCGTTATCCTTTGTTGTAATATTTATTTTTATTTCTGGGCTGTAATTTAGGTAAAATGTATGGAATCTGAAATATTCTAGAAATAAATGGATTGAAGTTGGAAAATTCAAGTCAAAATTGCTTTAAAGTGTGACTGAATAGAAACCTTAGAGTGCTGACCAAAAAGCTTTTAAAGAGACTTGAGAGACTGCATCTATAACACCTTTATTAAGATGTAGTTCATAGGTCGTATGTCCTAGTCCGTTCAGGCTGCTATAACAAAATACTACATGGGTGGCTTATAAATGACAGATATTTCTCTCTCACAGTTCTGGAGGCTGGATGTCCGAGATCAGGGTGGTAGGATAGCCGAATGAGGGCCCTCCTCGGGTTATGGACTTCTCATATCCTCACATGGTGGAAGCGGCTAGGGAGCTCTGTAGGGTCTCTTTTATTGTAGTACTAATCCCATTCATGAGAGGGCTCTACTCTCATGATCTAAGCACCTTGCAAAGGTTCCACCTCCTAAACCATCATATTGGGCATTAGGATTTCAACAATAAATTTGGAGGGATACAAACATTCAAACCATGGCACTATACAGTGCACTTATTTAAAGTGTACGGTTTCAGTGATTATTAGTATATTCATAGAGTTGTGGAAACATCAACACAATTAATTTTAGAACATTTTTATTACCCCACAGTTACCCCAGAAGAAACCCCCTACCCATTAGTAGTCACTCATTTTCCCTGATCTCTCCCCACCGTCCCCTAGCCCTGGGCAATCTACTTTCTTTCTCTATAGACTTGCCTTTTCTGGACATCTCATATAGAGTCATAATCATTTGTAACTGACTTCACTCACTTAGCATAATGTCCAAGTTCATCCATGTTGTAGCATAAATCAGTAGTTTATTCATTTTTATTGCCAAATAATATTCCATTGTCTGGATATACCACATTTTATTTATCCATTCATCAGCTGATGGACTTTTGGCTTGTTTCCACTGTTTTGGTATATGAGTGTTGCTGCTGTGAACATTCATGTACAAGTTTTGAGTGGAGATATTTTCATTTCTCTTGAAACGGACCCTTTGATGTTCTAACTCAGCAAAAGAGGCTTACTTCTTAGTTGAATGCAAATTTGGGTAGCATTTTCTTCTAGAGAAACTTTCATTATCTTTTAGTAGTCCCTTATTTGGGCAGTGACTTGAGGTTGTGAACCAGTGAGTTATGCATAGATTTATGAAGTTTAAAATGAAAATGGTATTTCATTACACTGTTTCCTAGAGATGTCCACAGTGGGTAGTTGGAATCATTTTTTAAAGTAAGTATATTATTTTTATTTCCTTCAAAATAAGGATTATAAATAAAATAACAGTATAGGCTCTGGAATCATAATTCCTGGTTTCAGTTATCTGTTCTGCCATTTACTATGGTCTGTGACTTTGGGCAAATAACTTTCTCATTTTCTGTTAACTGATAATATTCTACCTCAAAGTGTTGATATGAGGATGAAATGAGATAATGTAAAGCACTAGTCTGGTATATAGTAAGCACTCAATAAATGGTAGCTAACAGTAGAGAAGTAATAGTTGTAGTAGTAGTGGAAATAGCAGAGTAGAGAAGTGTAAACAGCCAGGTGGATTTCAAGATACCAGGCATAAGGTGGACTTTCAGAATAGCAGTCTCATTTAAGACTTTTTGCATCTCCCTTGAAAAGGCATGGTAGCACAAAATATCTTAGAAACCATATGAAGAAGAACATTCATTTGGATGGGCAGAATATGAGCCCAGGTTATTATGGATTTTGCAAGAAGGATAGATGCAAGTTAGAAGCAGGGGATGGGGTAGCCAGGTAAAGCATTTTGATGTATTTGTGACCAGGCAAGAGAAAGAAAACTGACCTGTCACCTTTGACATTCTTAAAACTTGTTTCTTAAGAGCCTGCTTTTCCAATCGAAATTAAGGCGGAGAGTGAGTGTTGGCAGAAATAAAGTTTCCTTCTAACTTTATGTTGTTTTTCTCTCTCGCCTTAAAATAATTATTTTCCAATGATAGTTGTTTAACTCCTAAAACTTCAGTAATGTATGACCTTCATCAGGTTTCAGATTCCTCATTTACAAACAGGAAGCAGGTTTCTTTCTGACTATAAAAATGTGATTCCAAGAATGTAGTTCTCTCCATTTGAATTTTCTCCAGTTACCAGTAGAGGGAGTTTGTCCTTATATTTTTTCCTAGTAAATCCAAGTTTTCAATTACATAGGAGTGAAAATCCATCTGTGTACTTGATAGTTTACATTTTTCACATGTAAATTAATTCATCTTCCCTTGGTGATCATTTATATATTTTACATCTTAATCTTAAATATAACTTTATCAAAAATTACTTTCACTTTACACTTATGTATCTTAAAACTGGAAATTAAGCTTTAATTGAAAGTATTTTGCACATTAGACCAATAAATCTTAATTGTGTTTCTTTTGTACCTGGTCCACAAACCTGAAATATAAAAAAATATACTAAAGAACTATAAAACTAAAGAAATATAAAGTAAGGTATATTAATGCAGCTGTCTATTAGAAGTGAATAAACTCATTGAATATGAAATGTTAATTTCTAAGGCCCTTTGAGTTCTAATTACTGCCCTCAAATTGTAATTGAAAGATGCTGTCCTTTAGCCTATTATTTACTTTAAAATGAGAAGTTTAGTCAAAATACATTTCTTATAAACTTTGATGACACAATTATTTAATGATATAAATAAGCAAATTTTACAACTTTTGTCTTTTAATAACAGATAAATTTATATTCTTCCCATTTAGAACTGAGTCTTTTTGTTCTGGACTAGCTATAGATATGAGAATCTTTGTAATCAGATTTTAAATTTAAGGATGAAGTAATGTTTTCTTTTGGCATTGATATAATCATCAATAAAACTTTACTGATAGTACTAGTTGCTAGGACTATAAGGAGGTAAAATATGTGCCTTCCGGGCTTTGAATATATTGTCAGTTCTCCATATCTATGGCTTCCCCATCTGTAGATTCAACCAACTGCAGGTCAAAAGGCCTGTGATAATTGGGTCTATATTGAACATGTACAGTTTTTGTTTTCCTTCTCCTGATTTCCTTTAAAATACAGTATAACAGCTATTTACATAGCATTTGCATTGTATTAAGTACTATAAGTGATCTGGAGATGATTTAATGTATACGGGAGGATGTGCATAGGTTATATGTAAATACTATACCATTTTCTGTAAGGGACTTGAGCATGTGCAGATTTTAATATCCACGGGCAGGTCCTGGAACCAATATCCGCAGATACCAAGGGCTGACTGTACGTCCTAAAGCTAGTTTTGCACTTAAATAATTTATAAAGAGCATTTTAAAGTTTGGTTGTCTCAGTTTCAAAAATGTTTTATTTTGCTTTTGTCCACAAATTCATTATAAATGTTTCATAATTAAATTATGAGTGCTATAGTAATTGAATTTTACTGACATCCCTGGAGGTGATTAATTAGTCAAAGCATACTTCTGGGTCCTTTTATGACAAATTTTGATTTTCTCTTTGTCTGGATTAGAACCAGGCAGAAAATATTAAGTATTCCAGGTGCCAGTCATTTCCTGTTTATCGTGCAAAGGGGTTGGTGGATTTGCTCAGAGAGGACATTGCTGCAGCACTGGAGGGAAAACTTGGTCAACAAGTTCAGCTTCCCAGGACTAGGCAGACTTGGAAGAAACTGCTGAAAGAGTTCACTAATTCTCTTGGCTGGCAGCTGTGAACTTTTGTTGTAAGGAGTGGGCATAGTGCAGCTGATAGGTTAAACGTTGCTGATTGCTTTATTTTGAACTTCTTTTTGAAAGTACAGAAGGTGAAGTTTGATATACAAATAAAAGCTTTAGGTATAGTACATATGGCACATCAGGCTAAAAGTGTGTCCACAATTCTGAATTGTGACATGATGCATTTTGTTATTTTTCAGTTTTATAATGAAGTTGAGTTTTTACCTTTTTTATGTATTAGTATCATTTTCTCACTGTATATTATGTACTGACTCAAAAGAGCTCTGCATTTTTTGAACGAATGTCCTACAATTACACATTCAATCCAAGGAAGGAGTTTTTAAAATTTCAAAGCTACATTAATAGAATGTTAAATTTAATTTTTTACAATGTTATCAACAAAAGAAGCTACAAGACAATTACTCTGAAGCTTTGTTTGTATGAGTATTTGACTGCATGTGGAAGGTAAATTGTAGATGGCACTTTATAGGTAACTACAGAAATATTAATCAACCTGTCACTTCAGCAAGGCTATATGTTGGCAAATAGGAGATGAGAAATGAAGGTATGATTTGTATCTTCATATTGAAATCTATGTGTTGGTGTTTTGGGTCAGTAATTAGTGTTTATAAAATCCAAATTGATATCATTCAGAAATGATAATGAATCACTCACTATGTCATTTCTGAATTTATACAAAATGTCAAATTTGCAGGGTTGTGGCTCAGTGGAAAGAACCTTGGACGAGGTTGTAAGTGACAAGAGCTTGGCTACTGCTTTTGTGATCTTGGTCAGGGAGGCACAGGGGTGTATATTCTCATTTGTGAAAGGAGTAGGTACACCAGATGGGCTATAATGTCTTTTCTAACATGAACACTTTTTTACTTTCTAGTGTAGTAATAGCCAAGTAAGTTATGTTACAGTAGCTGAAAATAATTTGATTTTTTTCTTCCTTTTTTACAGTTTGAATTATTTTACAGCCAGCATTTCAGTGGAAGGAAACTTACATGGTTACATTATCTCTGTACAGGTAAAATGCATTCAATTATATCTAGTTTAGTGAAATTTACCTGATATGATTATGTTAATAATTTAGAAAGAGATTTCCTTATAGCCTAATTACAGTTTTTTTCTGGTGATAGTTTTTTAACCTTTTCTCCTCCATCTGCCTTTCTGGTTACCATTAAAGCAACTAATAATGAAGTTCGAGTGCAGCACTTTTTAGCAGTATTTTATAATTATGCTGCTTATATTACTACTGCTTTCAAGAAAATTTCTGAATTTTATAATGGTTTATTATATTTCTGTAACAAACCACTTTTTATAGACATTAGAAATTTTATTTAGAAATCTAGACTTGATGAGTCAGATACTCCTAAAAATTTTATTTTCTCTCAATAGGCCAGATGTCCTCAGAAATTTCATTAACTATTATAGCATCATAGGAGACCTAACCATTTGATTTTTATTTGTGCTACTATAGCGAACTCAATAGTAATTACTTTTTCTAGCATGTCCCAATTAATTTCCAATTTTAGAAGAGTTTAATCAGAATCTAATCATTTCATTTGCTTCTCTCTGCAACAGTGAGGTCCACTCATTTGATAGTAGGATTAATACCCGAACGATTGTAGACTGTGTGCCATTGCTCTGAGTTGCCTGAAGATGTTAGCCAAAGCAAACACTCAGATTTTCTCTACTTTTGCTAAAGCTATGCTTTGAAGAGTGCATTGAATCAACTTTCCCTTTGTATAAGAAAGAAAGGGTGTATGTTTATATCCCTTAGAAATGGTACAAGAAAATCTGATCAGTTGCCATAACCTTTATTAAGAAATTCTTTCTATTCACTCACCTAAGAGAAATTTCATCTAAGTAATTCTCTTAAGTGCCATTTATTTGACTAATTTATATTTGAATATATCTCATTATGTTAGTAATACATATTAGTACATAATAATTAGTATAGTAATATATATTTATACAAGTTTATCTTTATTGAACAAGTTGCACATTTTAATTTTTTCAGTATGTGAAATAAAGAGATGTTTATTGATATTCTTAATAAATGGTCACTTAGTAGTTGGCCTTTAGTTTTACATCTGTTGTGAATTTTTTCTGTTCTCATTTAGTTAATATAATTGATCTTAAGAAGAAAACATTGCTGGACCAGTGTTTTAGATAACAAAAAAACTATTGTATCTTAATGTACTTGAATTTAATTTACTTTTACTTCCCTATCTGTCTTGGCAAGTTTAAGCTCTCTTGCTTATTCTCATTATTTCAGCAATAATCGTCTTGTCTCCTAAAGTAATTTTAATGAAGGGCTCACTTTTTTGGTGTTCAGCAACTAGTTGTGTATAGGAAGAAAGAAAAACTGTGTATATAGTTTTTGCCATTGGAATTTGGCATGAAAACTGTTACCAATAACACCTAAAGAGGAAAGAGAACAACTTTCTTTTTCTGTTTTTGAACTATATTAAATTCCCAAGCTGGTCTATAATAACCAGATTTTTGGAATTTTTTTGTTTTGTCTTATTTTAGTGTTGTGCGTGTGTATCTTAATTAAAGCCAAATAGTTTCTTCCTTTGGAAAAGAGATATTAACCGTGTAAATTCATTTCCTATTTTGAATCACTTGTTTTGAAAATTCCTGTGATCTGTCTATGAAACCTTTGTGTAAAGTTTTATTTTGGTTTTGTTTCTCATTTATTCACTTAACAAAAGGTTCTCAAACACCGTTCATCTTTAAGATACTTGTTCTGGAGTCCCCACATCTGTCATGAGGCTCCAGTACTCCTTTAGAACATTGGCTCTGATCCTGGACTGATCACTTGGAGTTTTGTTTTGTTTTTTTGGTGAGATAGATGAGCACTGAGCTAATATCTGTTGCCAATCCTCCTCTTTTTCCTGAGGAAGGTTGGCCCTGAGCTAACAGCTGTGCCCATCTCCCTTTACTTTATATATGGGACGCCGCCACAGCACAGCTTAATAAGTGGTACATAGGTCTGCACCTGGGATCCGAACTTGTGAACCCTGGGCCACCACAGTGGAGCGTGCGCACTTAACCACTACGCCACTGGGCCAGCCCCTGGAGTTTTGTGTTTTGAGAACACTTAGCACTCGTACTTATACATATAATGAAAATTACTCTTTCCTAGTTCATTTCCACGTTCCCAGGTTTTTTTGGTATTGTAATCCAAGAGCCTTTACAAGTGGTTGGGGATGGGGTATAAAGTGGTATTGGGAGGAATTTAAAATCCGAAGACATAGGGATATTAGCCTACTAGCTGTGTAACCTTGAGCAAGTTACTTAACTTCTCTGAGCCTATTTCCTTATCTTTATCTTTGTAAAATTCATTTAGCAACTCAGAGAACATCTTCCGTGTTCCAAGTACTTTTCTATACCAAGAACAGATAAAATACAGAGCCTCAGCCCTCAAAAGCTCACATCTAGTAGGAGGACAGACAAGTAAATGATTATAGTACAGTGTTTTGAATGTTATAATAGAGAGGCAAGCCCGGGGTATATTAGGGTATCCCATAGATTGGTGGTAGCAAACAGCTACTGGTAAGGAAAGGCTTCTGAGTAAATAACATCTGCTTGTTTTTCAAGGATGAGTAGGACTTAGCCAAGATAGGCAAAGAAGAACGTTGAGAGTGTATTACTAACAGAAGTAAGAATTTTAAGAAGTAAGCAATCTGTAATATCAGATGTGACTGAGATACTGAATGAGAGAAAGATGAAAATTCCATTGGATTTATGATTAGGACATTAGATAGAATTATTCTGAGAAAACAACTTGATGAAAAGATACAAATACAGAACCTGGAAACTGTTACACTGCCTGGATATAGTAAGTTTTATTTGTGGCAGAACGAGAAATTGTAGGAATCCCAGGTCAGTTGCTGAGAGATAAGTTGATAAATGGTAAACTCAAGAGGGATACTTAATTGGATAATACATAGATATTTAGACAATGCACAGACAATACATGTGATTAGATCACGTTAGCAGTTAATGAACTGTAAATCATTATATGTGATTGATATTATTTGCCAGAATGAAATAATATCACACACCTTAAAAGGTAGTGATTCTATCACTGACTGAATTCTTCTCGTTATTGATTTCAAGTACTTCAGCAGCTTAAACTGTGAGGGGTTTTAATATTATCTAGTGTCCAGTCCATATTCAGATTTCCTGATTATCCCCAAAGCGACTTTAATGCCTATTTTTAATGCAATCAAAGGTCACTAATTGCACTTGGTATTATGTCTTCCCACTTCCTTTCTTCACCACTCCTCCCCCCCTTTAAGCCGTTTTGACATACTTTTTTTAAAAGACCAGGGCAGTTGTCTTGTAGAATATCCAGCGTTCTGGATTTGTCATATTTACTTGTGATGTATTTTATTTGTTTTCTATTCCCTGTACTTTCTGTAAAGTAGAAATCAGATCTGAAAGTTTGATTATATTTACATTAAATATTGTTGGCAAGAATACTTCTTCAGTGGTCCTGTGTCTTTCATATTGCATCACGTCAGAAGGCATGTAATGTCAGATTGTCCCACTGTTACAGACACTGCACTTGGTCACTTGGGTAAGGTGGTTCCACCAGATACCTCTATTGGAAAGATACTCTTTCCTTTTTTCAATTTGCAGGTGATCTGAGGGGTGATACTTAGGTCCCATAGGAATATCCTTTTCCAGGAACAACCTTACCTAATGGTTTTAGCATCCACTGATGCTTGTGGCTTGAATCAGTTATTTCATTACTGGTTGCAAATTGGTGATATTCTGTCGTTCATTCAACATTTAGTAGCTGACATTCTTCTGTAAAGAGGAGCTTTCTCTCAGGGAGCCGACAGGTAATGGGAGAGTAACTTGGATGCAACTCTTGTGCGAGTTCTCCCCACTCTTTATTTCCTGTAATGCCACTTGATTTATGGTTGGCTTATTTTTTAAATCATGTATGTATCAGAATGTTTTATTCTAGTGTGGAGTTTCGTAGAGTTTGTCAGCCTATTCTGCAGGTTAAATCACCTCTTTTGTCGTTTTACGTGGCAGTAATTAAATGAATCATGCAATTTGGAATTTCCTTCCCTGCCCCACATGTGCCTCTAACCTTTCTCCATTCATTTCAGCTGTGAGCTGACTGATAAGAGGATGGTGCTGACAAAAGTGGGAAGAGGTCCATGTACCCTTGATCCTGACAGTTTATTGAAAAGTAGCCAAAAAAAAAAAAAAAAGGCCTGATACAAAACTAACTAGTTTTCCTCTTTTTAAAAGGGTTGCAGAATGAATTTGATAATAAGTCAGTGATACTTTAACCCCTTACTTGCATTATCTACTAATGCTCCTTGGGTTCTGGTGGTAGTGAAAGACTGTTTTGTGTGGCAGAAGACTCATTCTGTTTCCAAACCCATGGCAGTATGTTACAGCATCAGTGACATGCTGGCTGATGGTCCTACTTAATCTTCTGGGTGCTTGATGCATTATTTTATAGTTGATTTTGGCATATGAGTAAGCAGTCATTGCATAAATAATATAATGCAATTTATGTGATGTTTTGCCTCACATCACATTTCCCAAACTTAAATGTTGAGATGCAAGTCCTCAAAGTACCCTTCAGACTAATTGTTATGTTAGTAGGACGCCCCTAATGATAATTTTTTACTTTGCATGAATTGGATATTCTAATTAATATATTAAGCCTCCTTTCATGAAAACTCAAAGATAAGGAATTTTTTCTCTAGGCGTTCCTATTAAGACAATTTTGAAAAATATTTCTTTTTTTTATAATTTTATTTATTTAATTTTCCCCCAAAGCCCCAGTAGATAGTTGTATGTCATAGCTGCACATTCTTCTAGTTGCTGTATGTGGGACACGGCCTCAGCATGGCCGGAGAAGCAGTGCGTCTGTGCGCGCCCGGGATCGGAACCCGGGCCGGCTGCATCGGAGCGCACGCACTTAACCGCTAAGCCACGGGGCCGGCCCTGAAAAATATTTCTGAATATCAGTTTTTTCTGAAATAAGTTGAGGCATAATGAAAGTTAGAATAGGCATGTGTGGTGTTGATAGTTGGAGAACTGACTTATATCCTTTAAAATCTTTATTACATAATGAATAAGTAAAAGAAGCACAAAATCTTGATCCGAGTTACTAATTACTACTAACGGGGAGAATGCAGCCTCTGGGGTAAGGTCATGTGAAACACAGCTTCCTTGAATTAAAATGAAGAGCTCTAAAACCAAATCTCATGCTGGTTTAGTTTATAATCCATTAACAGTCAAATAATGCAGACTGTGTGTGTGCGAGAGAGAGGGAGAGAGAAATGCAGTCACTAAACCACAACTCTGTGCTTCAGGAAACAGTTCTTTGACTTGCACTAACTTTTTTTTTTACATGTTACAGAGTGCATACATGTTTGTCATGCTGTTTGTTACAAGCTTTTCAGTGTGCTGTCTCCTGGGATGTTGCAAAACTATAGTATCCATAAACTTGCTGTCTTCTGTAGCTCTCAGGGTAATATAGAGTCTAGAACATTTTTATTCTGTCAGCTATTTCAACAAAATAATAGATCTGCCTGTTTGTCTCTCCTCCTATTTGTTTTTGCTCCTAGAAAATTACTGGGAAGAAGAATATTATTTTTGAGACAAAATAGCATTGTTAAATTTTGGCAGAAATTACAGTTTAGATGGAGCTGCAGGAGAAGCATCTTCTGTATGCTTATAGACCTCCCTGTGTGCTTGAACCTTCCCTGGGATACATCAGATATAGACAGCACATGAGGCAGTTGCTGGTAGCAGGCTGTCATTCTCTACCCTTTGGCTGGCTGTCCATTTCTCCTCCTACCCCCACCTTCTCTTGTTGTTTTTTTCTACCCAAGTCTTAGCCTTCCTATTAATATTTAAAGACATTGTTTATACCTACTGGCAAAGTTACGATAGCTCGACTGCAATTTATACTACATACTCAAAACTGATAACCTTCCCCCAAACCCTCACACAAACAAATGATTACATTGCTAACAGGAATGGCTTTACAACAATTTAATAAGTCCTTGGTTCACTCTTTCAGGAGAAGATATCTGAAATAAACAATTATTACGCAAGTAATTTTGAAATGTTTCTTTGATTACTTTATTATCACAATTTTGTTCTAATTGTAGGTGAAGTTAAGATGAACTATTTGGGCAAACCATATGTAGCCATGGTTACGACATACCAAATGGCAGTTCTTCTTGCCTTTAACAACAGTGAAGCTGTCAGCTATAAAGAGCTTCAGGACAGCACTCAGATGAATGAAAAGGAGCTGACGAAAACAATCAAATCATTACTTGATGTGAAAATGATAAACCATGATTCAGAAAAGGTATGGGGTAATATTTCAAGGAATTTAAGCATTATAAACATATAAAGCTTTTCCCTAGGATGTCTGCAGTTTTAAAAGTAAGGTTATAGTTGTTAATGCCCTTTGTACTCTGGGAAGCCCTTGAGTCTCTGCGTTACTGCAGACTCCTTAAGCTGTGAACTTGAGGAGTCGCAGATGGCTATGTAGGTTGGTGCCCATGTGCCCTTTCTAGTTTGGTTTTCTTTGTCCTGTACTGTGACAGTTTACTGAAAATTATAGATTCTGCCATCGAGAAGATTCTGGTTAACTGAGGTTTGAAAACTGCAGCCTATCATAGATCTTTCTGGTTTTTTGTTCATGTGTTTAGTTAATATTTAATTACATGGTTCTGTAATAGGAAATAGCCTATTGATGTCTCTTTGTACGCATGTTTTACGTGTATAACTCCATCCCAAAAGCTCCCATTCATGTCCCTTAATTTCACCATATATTTTTAATATCTGTCATGAGAGTAGCAAGCCAATACTAGGTTCCTTTTTTCCTTTATAACTTTTTTTTTCTAGTAACAAGGTTTTGTTGTTGTTGTAGTATATTTTGGATATTTAAATGGTTAAAAAAACAACAGATGTGGGTTAAATCTCCTGCTTCAAATTATTGAGCCTGTAAGAAAAAATTATTGTAAATGATATTTCATTTTTACTTTGGTTTATAGCCTACAGTTATTTCTCTCATCAATTCATTTTGCTACATCTCTAAGATTATGATGACATTTTGTAGCCTATAATTGAACAGCTCTAAATAGCATGTTATTCTGAAATTCAAATCAGGCTTTTCTTAATTTTGAGAAATGATTAATTTTTCTGACTTCAGAATCTTAACAAAATATTAAATTCTTAATATTAGTTGAGGTTTAATTAAGGCAATTAATTATGATTGAATTAAGCTTAATTAAATGCTTAAAAGTTACGAGTTTTTCTAAAACACGTTTTTGCTGCTCAGAAATGGACAAAATAAATATAGGTTGCTTGTTTGCACATTAAATTTTAATTATGAATCTGCCAGTTCCTTAGCAGAATTTCTTAGGTTATTACTGAGAATGAGTCCATCTGCCAAATGCTTCTTGTTCTGCTAATGGAGAAATTGCACTATACGATATGAGTGGCTTTCGTAAGCCCGAGAGAGAAGTTGTGATTCTAAAAACTGGCTTAACAACTTTTACTTGAGAAAAGGCCACTTGCTTCTGGCAGAGTGAATAAAATATGAACTGAGGGATAAACTCTGTCAGAATCATACCAGGGTCGCAGAGAAGTGATACTTGTGTGCCACTGGAAACAGCTTGCTTCCATAGTCAGGTTATTTTTAATTGATATTTTATTATTGCAGCATTTTAAGAAACATTTGGTTATTTGATTTTTGAAAATGGGCTGATGGAAAAATAATGAGCATTGGTATTTCATAAAAATTAAAATGTTAAATTCTGTTTAAGCCAATGAGCTTGACTCTTTTTGTCTTATCCAAAGGTAGTATATGTGATAGTTGGGCCAGAAAATAGCTCATTTCTAAATCTAAGCTGATTAAAATTCTAGCAAGTGTAAAATTAGAAAAGAATTGTTTTTACTTTTTTGGGGGGGTTTTGACAGAAGACAATTATTTTTCTCTTAAATAATATTTATAATGTAAAAGATGGTGAGAGTTTAGTCTTTTTTGTTTGGTCATTATTTAATTTCATGGCATATTATTTGCAGCAACTGTTATTTAATAATTTTATATAAATGTAAATGAATTATTTTTAATTGTAGGAAGACATTGATGCAGAATCTTCATTTTCATTAAATATGAACTTCAGCAGTAAAAGAACAAAATTTAAAATTACTACATCAATGCAGAAAGACACACCACAGGTAAGTGCTTTTTAATATCATTTCTTTTGGAAATATTTAAGCATTGGACTTTATAAGTGGTATCATTGAGATAATGCAAAACTTTGCACATCAAAATTATAATATGATATATCTTTTCTGGTTTATTCTTTGCATTTACTAACCTTACAAACAGAGTCTCTGCCAGTATTTTAGATTTTAAAAATAGTAGTGTAATGGATATCTAAGGAATAGGTGTTGTGGTTTAGTCATATTTGCTCTTAAACTGTATTAAAGTGTGTGGCTTTGCATTCTTTACAAAAATTCCTACCTTGAATAGTAATATAATCTCTTATAGTTTTCATTTGTAAAATAAGAGAAAGTTTCTTTCTCTTCAGCACATTTCTTTCAAAGATAAGTTCTTGAAAATGCTTCTCAATCTCTCGTGTGCAGGTGAACCACCTGGGGATCTTGTTAAAACTCAGTTTGTGGTCTAGTAGGTCTGCAGTGGGTCCAGACTACCAGATGAGCCAGTCTGTGTGGTGAACATCTGCTGTTTGTAACTCGGCAGTGATTATTCTGGTGTTCTGGGATAGGCTGTTCATATCACTTAAGTTTCCTGATTGCCTCCTACATGCCACCCTGTACTTGGGCTTGGGGCAGGATGTGAAGGTATATAAGATATCAGGTCCTCCTCAGGAACTTATTCCCCCATGGGGAGACAAACGTTAATTATTGCTGCTAAATTTGAACCCTAAAATTTAGGGATCCAATTTTCCTCTAGGCTAATGAATAACAGTTGTAATGTATGGGTTGTACTTTATCTTTTAAAAGTGGTTATGAGATCCCCGTGAATGTGGTGTTACCTGCTTCTATACCTTGCTGCCTCTGTGTTTCCTTGAGCTCCATGGAGACAGGGTCTTTCTGTCCCATCTTTCCTGGCTTCTCTGCTTGATCTAAATGGAACCCCTCACAGCTCTTACTCTTGAAGCCTGACCCGGTACACACTTGCAGCCAATTACTAAAGCATCTAAAAGTCTTGTGGTGTAGAGTCTGTACTCACTGATAGGACAGCGATCTTGAGTATTATTGCTCTGTGTCATTTAAGTTCTACTTTATTGCCTATTTACATTTGAGTACAGTTTATAATAGTGTTAATTTTTTTTAAAATAACCTTCCAACTTTAACCCAAGAAATTATGTATAACTCACTGTAGTTAACTGTTTTGGTAATGGTTATGTGATATTGGGCACTTTATAAGTGTATAATTTGATGCTCAGTATTGATTGGAAATTTATTTAAACTCACTGAAAAAATGATTTAAAAACAAGTTCAATGACTTAATGTCTCATTTGCTTTGTTTCTCTTGTAAAACAGGAAATGGAGCAGACTAGAAGTGCTGTAGATGAGGACCGGAAAATGTATCTCCAAGCTGCTATAGTTCGTATCATGAAAGCACGAAAAGTACTTCGGCATAATGCCCTCATTCAAGAGGTAAAAGGGGGATGAGTCCTCAGGACTTCCTAGGGTCGTGGGTATGATCAATTTATGAGTTAGGAGTTTGACATCCATGTCTCTCTTACACAGGTGATTAGCCAGTCAAGAGCTAGGTTTAATCCTAGTATCAGCATGATTAAGAAGTGTATTGAAGTTCTCATAGACAAACAGTACATTGAACGCAGCCAGGCGTCAGCAGATGAATACAGTTACGTGGCGTGATGTCGCTCTCCTCCGGTGTGAGTGTGAGAAGATCGTTGCCATCACCATTTGGTGTGCTCCTGTGGGAAAAAGCAGGCCTGTGCCTCCATAATTTGGTCATTTGGCAGCCCCTGTTTCTCTGCTGTTTACAACATCACCAGTGCCACGTCATGAGCGTCAGAGAAAATGCCTAGAGATATTTCAAGCTCATGTCATTATGACATTTCTTAAAACTTTATTAAAAGAATGAGTGAAGTATTGCTGAAATGTGGAAATTTGGTTGGGTACCATGCTTTTTCTCCCCTTCACGTTTGCAGTTGATGTGTTTTTTTTTTTAATATATCTTAAAGGACATAAAAAACTTAAGTATTGTAATATGACAGGTAACCTAATAATTGTATCTACATTAAAATGACAAACATGATATTGCTGCTTGTCAAATAAAAAAAAATAAAGAAATAGAATGCTTTTTTATGTGGATGAAGTGTCACACAGAATAATATGTCTAAATGTTCATGAGTCTTCAAAGCAGCTAATTCAGCTTTAGTTGCATTTTTATCAGAATAGTTTTAATTCACTTGTACTCCTACTTAAATCCTACATGAAAAATGTCTAGATTGTTGTTCTTGAATGCATAAAAAGGCATTCAGCATAAAGAGTGTTTTGTTTTTATGCATTAGAACTACATTGGATATGAGCGTTTTGAATACTGAGGACTTAATTCCATCAAGAGTTTCTGGTGATGTGCTACACCACAGAAACAAAGTATGAGGAGAGTATTTGTGACCTCAAGTCTGGCATAGAAAGAACTTTTCCTTCAAAAGTAAGACATTACTTGTGTTTTCATAATACGTTAATATAGAGTCATATCTCAGCTCTGTTGCATCCATTCTACCTTTCTCTAAGTTGTAGGAGATCTTGTGATTCCGATGTGTTCTTTCCGTACTCCTACCTACCTGTTACCCTTACACCTTCTAATATTGCAACACTAGATTCACTCTCCTGGGTCACAGGTGTGTTTAGCAATGCATAACCGAAATACCTTTTTTATCTGTATAGTGCATTACACCAGGTGCCACTTACATAGAGACATGAAATTCCATTATTTTATTTATTATATCTATCAACAGCAGTATTAGAATACTCTACTACCATTACCGTATTTGTCTGTCTGCCCCGCCCCCACCACCACCACTACCACCACCACAACACACACATGCACACAGTTTTTTTTAAGCTGGAATATTTTAAAACATCCCACATGGATCACTTCAGTTTGTGTCTTTAACAGATAAAACCTTTTAAAAAAAAACAAAAATACAACCACAATGACATTATTACACCTAACAAATAAACTGTAATTAGTATCATCTAATATCTGATTCATATTCAAATTTATCTTATTGCAAAAATGGCTTTCACAGTTGGTTTGTTCAATAGCACTTTTTCTAACTCACGTCTCTTCACTGTTGAAAAAAATCTACTGAGCTTATAATGACTTATATACTGTATTTCTCATTTTAATTTTCTTCCTAGAGAGGAAATAATGGCAAACCATATAATATTATACATTCACTGTCAAAACAAATCTTTGTTTTGACAACTTGTTGATAAAATTTTCCAAATTGATTCCTTTTTTCTTAAGTATTTATAAATGTTAAATTAAGTCTTATCCTGGTATCTAATTGTCAAGAAAATATATTATATTGAAAAATGACAAGTACTTGTGCTGAGGTCTACAGAAATGATTGACAGGAATTTTCTTCACCTCTTTTTCCCATCTTACATGAAAGGACATATATTAAACATACACTTGTGCGTGAGGAAGAGCGACCAGCCACAGTTAAGCCAGTCACCACCCCACCAGGGAGCGATGTTGGGGATGAATGTTAGCTCACACCTTCTGCTGAGGAGGAGGGAGAGAAGAGCTGCTGTCTTGTGAAGTTAGGTCAGGCAGTTGAAACCATTACTGCAGAAAACCCTGGCACACAGCCCCGCGCACTCAGCTGCCAGGCCCTGTTGTACAGCACCTCGTGCTTGTGGGCAGAAAGGGTCAGAGCTACAGAAGGAAAGAAGAGGAAGGAGAGGAGAGGGTTCTCTGTGCTTAGAAAACAAAAGCAATGTGAACAAAACTTTCACAAGTTTAAAAAGATTGTTATTGCTACTGAGATAGTTAACATGTGTGAGTCAGCGATGTATTTTACAGCCAGACAACACACAGCTCTTGTCAACACTCTTGTCAACCCCTTCCCTTTGAAACCAGATATTTTAATTGCTACTGTAGGTGCAGATTTATTCCAGGGTTTAGTCCAATATCTATGGCAGTTTGCTTTAATATAAACAAAAGAATAGACACTCTGGGGTTTGTGTTTTTCTTTATTTATAACTTACTGTCTTTATAAGATTTTATAACCTGTATATGCTACAATGCTATAAAATTTGTGTTCATTTTTTTTTTCACCCTTTATTGAGTGCAGACTGTGACAGGTACTTCCACATGTTATTTTGTTTGATCTTCATATAATCATGTTGAATAGACAATGTCCATCTCTTTTGTAGAGGAGGAAAGTAAATGCAGAGTGTTTTCCAGGGGTCATTGCCAGAAACTGCAGAACCTGAATTTAAATCCCAGTCAAAACTATGGATCTAATAAATACAGTCTATGTATATAGTAGTCTATAAGATAGATGGAAATAACTTCATTTTATACGTAAAGAATAGTTTTTCCTGACTTTTCAAAATAAAAATTTGTTTCTAGTTAACTTGTGATAATAAACACTTCATATTTTAGTTTCTTAAGATACTTATTTAAGATGTAAATATACATGGTTAAGCAACTTGGCTCACAGCTGATTTATGGCAAAGGGTACTTATGAATTTAATATTTTACATTCACATGTACAGCTATAGAATATTTATTTCAAGTGTGTATACTTAATGGAAACCTGTTTTCAGTTAAAATTTTTTGAGCCAAATAGTAGCAATGGATAATTTATTGAGCTCTTAATTTTTGGTTTCTAGGACAAATTCTTGATTGAGCAAGATCAAAGTAAGGATGTGAACTTTTAAAACACTAGTCCTAAGGGCAGTTGTAATGGGCCATGGCTAAATGAGTGGAGATTGACATGGAAAGGCTCGTGGGTTGAAGATTGGTATGTTTATGAAGCATATCTAAGGCTGAAGCAATCACATTAGGCAATCCTTGCCTGAGACATACAACCCCACGGGCTAGAATTCATTAAAGGTAGGATTCACTGATGGGGAGAAATAATTTTCATATGCAGTGACTCTACTACCCCAGGAAATTCTGAAGGTTTTTCTTTCCCCTGCCCTCCACCCATAGCTCAGGCAATTCACCTTATTTTTGTCCTCTAACGAAGATTTACTGCGTGCCAGGGTATGATGTGGGTACAATTGCTGCGATGATAAGCAAAAAAGATATGGTCTGTGCCCACGTGGAGCTTTTAGACTTGTAACAGTCAGTCGTAAGTAAGACATTTCAGATGAAAGAGCTTATGAAGGAAAATCCGGGTACTCAGGAGGCCAGCATAAGAGAAGTTAAAAGGGCAGAAAATGAAGACAGGAGAGCATATTCTAAACAGGAGTAACAGCAAAGGAGTAACAGCAAACTGAAGAAGCAGCAGCCAGAACCTAAGAATTGAAACACCTGCGTGGCTGAATTACATGAATTTTAAGCAGGGTTATATTTGCATGGAAAAAAAATTTGATGATTGTAATATTTTAATGTGGGTACGTGTGTATTTATTTTATGCTTTATACTGTACATGTTTATATGTTTTTTCTGTGGTGTTTGTGAAATATTTCATGATAATATTTGCAAAGTTTAGTGGAAAATGGATAACCTGCATTAGTGCAAAGAGTGGACTCCAGAGGGCTAATGATGGCTAGTGTGGATAGTTAGGAGACCTCGGCAGGAAGTGAGCAGTTCCGGTAGTGGCAGTGGCAATCTCCAGAGGGATGGAATAGATAAAATTGACGTGACTGGATAAGGGACGGGGTGAGTAAAGAAAGGGTTGAGTCAAAGATGACACATAGGTTTCTGGCCTTCACAACTGATGCCGTTCATTGAGTTGGGGACCCTGGAAGAGCACAGGGTGGGGAAGGAGGGTAATAGGCTTGGTCACAGACACCTCGCATTTGGTGCTTTTGAGATAACTCAGTGGAGCAGCCGTTGGTTAGACAGGTCTGCAGCTGCTGCATAGATGCGCCAATCCTGAATCCTGGAAACAAACCTAGAGAGGCTTTTTGATCCGTTCTTATTTCCCTGCCTTTTTAGCCCATGAATTAACAATGTCCAGGTTAGCTGTGACTAGAGAGTAACAAACATTTACTACCACATGAATAGATTACATGTATTTTAAATCTCAGAAACAAGAATGAAAAGGGATGAGAATATTGACTCATTTATACATGTTCTGTGATTTGGCTTCCTGTACTTCGGTGGGTGGTCTTTGTCACCCCACTCTGAGGCAAGGCCACATTTATAGAAGGAGGGTAATTGAGCCAAAAGCAAATCTGCCATATAATTATTTATGTTTGCAAATCTTTGGCAACTACAGGTCAAGCACTGCCCTTGGGGGAGAAGTATCTCGGTATTTTGCATTCTCCTGACAAGTTTAATGATACCATCTTTCAGCAAAAGGAAGGAACCTTTGGGAACCAACTTGTGGAAAAGAACTTGAATAAGGAAGGAAGGGTTTTGTCAATTTTTGTTCTTTATTATTGTTTTCCTTTTCTCCGTTGTTAGTAGCTTACTGTTTATAGCTACAGTAATTGAAGAATTGCAGCCTGTGTTGAAGTTCGCAGTCTGGGGAGGCGGTAAAGTTAGTGGGTTGCTACTTTTATCCTCTGTGGCCAGATGAATATTTTCCTTGGAAGAACTTTAGTGTTGCAGGAAAAGATGTACATTTTCTGTGATTTTTATTACCAGCCCTGGTTAGGTATTTAGCTCATGGAACTGCTCCTAGCATAGCACTCAGTCCTGTGCTGAGAGCTTCACTTCCTCAAAGAGGGTGGGTTTTACTCATCTCCTTGTCTTCTAGGGAAGAAAGGACAGGCGTGATAAGCAAAGACCTACTTTTGGCAGAAGTAAACTGGCTTAGCATAAAATGTACCTAACATTTGGCCCAAGGAGGTCACTGATGCAGCAGAAGTACTCTGACATTAAAGGAAAGTTGAATGCTGAATAGAAAAAACAAAAAAGCTGTTTTCACGTTTTAGTTTATATATTGCTAAAGTGATTAAATTTGAATCAGTGCTGTGCTATGAAGTAAATATCTGAGATGCCTTGTTTAGATTATATATTTTAAAATAACCATCTCTAAATGTTGGTAGCCAAGAAAGATGAGGACCTCCAGCCACTTGGTAAATGGAAAATTGGAAATATGTGAAATATGAGCTGTAAAAAGAAATCGGGAGGGTGCGTGCTCTCTCCACTTGTGAACTGGGTGCTTGACCTGGGCTGGGGCCACCCTCTCTGCTGCTCCATGAAGCAGGGAGGAGAGTACTCAGAGTAGAAGAGGTGTCTCAAGCCTGGCGCCCCACCGTCTCTGTTCTCCTCCACACTGGCATTGGCCCATGTCTAAACAGAGGGAGCCGGCTTGCATCCCTTAGGAAGCTGCACCTTTAGGAGGTCACCCTTAGCTCTAGAAAAGTCAGTTAGGCTCACTGCTGACCCAGTAACTTAAATTCAGTCTGATGATCTGAAGGCTCTTGAGAACAATTGGAAGTCCTTGAAGCAACCAATCTGGGATTCTCTGGGAAGCAGAGATAAAGGAAGGGAAGGACCAAACAGCTAGCTAATTCATTTTTATCCCTGCTAGACCATCAAACCCACCAGGGATGACTTGTTAAAGGGCAAGTATGTGGCCAACTGAGGAATCTCCTGGGACGTAATGCAACACAGTATTAGAGTGCTATGGTTTCTGAAAATCCACCTGAGATACAGTGAAGGGTGGCGTGAACTCAGAATTAGGGTAAGCTCTTTTCTGCCTTAAGTGTTTACTTTGTTAACGCTCTTTGTTTTGTAGTGGGCATGTGTGTTCATTTTTGTGAGAACCATCTAATACCTTGTATTTAGTTACATATTGATTGTAGTTTGCTCTTAGTTACTGCCCTGGGTTGGATAGTGTCCCCCCACAATTCATGTCCACCCAGAATCTGTGAATGTGACCTTATTTGGAAAGAGGAGTTTTGCAGATGTCATCAAGTTAAGATGGAGTCATACTGGGTTAGGGTGGGCCCTAATACAATGACGGGTGTCCTTACAAGAAAAAGGAAATTTGGACACAGACATATGGGAGAGCCGGCCGTGTGAAGACAGAGGCGGAGATGGGAGTGATGCAGCAACAAGCCAAGGAACGCCACGGATTCTGGGAACCAGCAGCCACTGGGAAGAGGCAAGGAAGGATCCTGCTCTAGAGCCTTCGGAGGGAGCGCAGCCCTGCCGACACCTTGGCTTTGGACTTCTGGCCTCCAGAACTGCGAGAGAATAAATTTTCTTGTTTTAAGCCACCAAGTTTATGGTATTTTGTTATGACAGTCCTACATAACTAATACAGTTCCTTTTATAAGTTTTTTAAATGGATGTGCTTAAAATTTTTTGTGAGCTTTTTATATTTTAAATATTTTGTACGTTACTTAGGATATTACACTTTGGTATGAAAAACACAAAATTTTCCAATCTTCCCTTAAAAAGAGATAGAGAATAGTTCCCAAAAAATCACCATTTACCAGATGAAGAATATATACAGGAACGAAAAGCCAAATGTCCACCCACAGGTATGATTGGTTAGCGTATTTGGAGAGGGAAGATTGTTCTTAAGGCTTGTACTAAGTCCAATGTGAAGCTATAAAGTGCACTGCTCCTGGGACAAAGTCTTTGCTTCTGCCTCTGCCTCATCTTACTGCAAATGCACACCACTGAGCCCATACATACCAGGAGAAAATGAGGGAGACTTGGAGCAAACCAAAGTCTGTGGTGAGAGCTATTCAAAAAGACGTTTGCTGACGGTATGCAGCATCTTGTCTGCATGTAAAGTGAGGTGCACACTATAAAGAAATCACAAAGAGGAAAAACTGGTTAGGTCCTAACATGCATCCATGGCCATGTTTACTAATTGCTGAAAAAAGCAGGCAGTTTTCCAGTAAGCAGTCTTATTTCTTGGTTCTTCCTCTTCTTCCCAATCTCTTTATGTAGGAGGGTCTTGGACTTTTTCTTTTTCATATCTACATCAACCATTTGGTGATCTCACTAAATGCAATGGCTTAAATGCCATCTACGTGCCAACAACATCCAAAATGATAACATCCAGTCCAGGCCTCTCTCCTACATTCCAGAGGTATATGTCCAATGGCCAACAGTCTCCACACCTGCATGGCTAATGGACATCTCTAACTTAGTGTGTCCCAACTGAACTCCTAATCTTCCTCCAGCAACCCCACACGTGTTCTACTTACAGTCTTGCCCATCTCAGTTGGCAACTCCTTCCTTCCAGTTTTCCAGGCCAAAAACCTTGGAGTTTTTCTTTGCTCATCTCTTTCTCTCACAGCGCACATGTTGGCTCTACTTTCAGAACATATTCAGAATCTGGCAGATGGGTAGCACTAGAGACAATGACGGTAGTCCAGCAGAACAGCAGATATGTATCAAGGAGTAGGCTGCAGATAAGCCTATCAGGGTGACCAGGCAAGGGATACTTAGCAGTTTGGACAAGTAGATGCTGCCATCAGGAAAAGGAGTCAGCAGATATCAGGGCCTGGCTACTGAGCCCGGAACGTGCAAGCCAAGGCCCAGGGTTTCCATAAAAGATCCAAGTACGAGAAGCAAGGCAAATCCCCCGGTAACCCAAGTGGAGTCTGAAAGTCTCAGAAACAGAAGGAGGTTAACTTTTCAGAAATGGACACCAGAGAACTAGCAGTGCTGGACTAAATGCCTCTTCTCCTGCCAAGGTTGAGTCTGGAGGCTGGAATGGGGCTACTCCCACAAGGGAGGTCAAGAGACCCCAGTTTGGAGAGACGGCGAGATACCGGGGTGGAAGACCAGCTGGCCTGACCACATTCTAACAAGACTGCCAAGGGAACCTGTTTCTGAAACACTCGATTCCAAACTAGAAGGAGGACAGACAGTAGAGTGTGTATAGTGAGGACCTGGAGAGGGTGGTTCCCAGGCCTTGTGTCTTGTGGGCCCCTGTAGGATCAATACATTAGAGTTGGCTTGGGCCTTGGGGTTAAACCTCTCACTGAAAGCTCCCCTTCCCCCCAGCCTAACAGACTGGTCTCTGCATGAGCTTTTCTGATACTTACATCACCCTCATCTCCTCAGGTGGCCTCTCCATCACCCCTGCTTTGTTGTCTCTTCCCCCAGCTTCTCTAGTCTTCCCCAACTCCACATGCTACATTTCGTTCACTCGGCCCCCATGCACTGCCAGACCCTTCCATGGCCAGCACACCATGGTCCTGGTGCATCCTGGGCCTGTGAAGTGACCTCGAACCAGAGCAGTCCTTATACTTCTCCCTACCTACCCAGCCCATTCCACTGGCCTACTCCCTCAGGCTGGGCTTCAACCAAGGATCTGCTCCCTTAGTTTCTGTGCAGTTACCCAGCTTCCCTTATGATTGGGGCCTCCAGAACTTAGGTGGTGATTAGGTACTGGTGCCATGCCTTCATCCTGTTGTGTCCTGCCCCCACACTCCCTGCCATTAGCTGTTATGGTCCTTTGAGGAAGGACCTTTGAAATGCTGCCCAGCATGCCTTGCTGCTGTGCCCTACCCACTGAGTAGGATTCCAGTGACTGCCTGAATCTTCCTAAGTTTACTCATTCTCTGACACTGGGCTTTGGGATACTAAGAAGCCCTTGCTGGAGTCCCACTCTAGCTGCACTAGTTGTTCCATTCCACCACTTCTCCACAAACCTCTTCGCCACCTGGCTTCTCTTATGCCTCATGCCCAAGACCACCTATTGGTTCTAGTTTAGTTCTCGAGCATTAGAGAATACAGGTAATCCCGTGCTGCATGGTAACTCTTCACAACTTCTTTCCTGCAAGTTCAGCATTCCTCAGCTAGGATGGTTTCCAAATCATTTTCCATAATGCTGCACACTAATGTCCTGCTGGAAAGTGCCGTTTGTTAGAACCAGACCAGTTGTTCAAGTGCTCACTGCTAAAGAGGCTCACGACTTGCCTCTACTGACTACAGGCAAAGGAGGAGGTTTTTTGAGTAAGGTTTGCTTTTGAATCCAGTCCCGAGTTATGTTTTTGGCTTAAATGAAATAGCTTTTCCTTTCACGTGAGCAGAAATACCCAAGGAGACACCTCAGTTCTCCAAGTTAGAGATAAATGTTCTAGGTGTTCCCTCTGTGGGCCAAGTAAAAGGGATCTCCAGAATCTCTAGAGGAATTGGATATGTGAGAGATGACAAATGCTACCTGCTTTATTCTAGAAGGAAGAGGACTGAGGGCATCTTCTTCCCTGATACTAGACTGAATTCGCTTGGGAACTGAAAATGTGCTCTCCAGAATGGAAGCAGGATTGCAGGCCTCTGTGTCACTGAATTGAAGCATTTGGAAAAATCTTAGACCAAAACCGCCTTCCAAACAATACCTTTACCTCACTGTCTAAAATTTCTCTATTCAAGACTCCGTTGGGTTTCAGGCATCAAAGCTCCTTGTTATTGTGCAAACTAGTTTTCTGGGAGGGCTCATGTTTGTGAATGCCTCTGCTTTTCCACCAGATGAACCAGCAAGCCAGCTTTCTGTCTGCCTGAAGGAGTCAGGACACAAATCTTGAGCTTTGCTTGGAAGGAGACAGTCTGAAGGGCTCTGGAAAGTGGGAAGATCAGCCCAGGAGACTGTAAAAAGGCAGGGACACTGGGATGAAGCAGGAATTTGGAAAACAATGTGTCCCACTGTGCCCTGCTGGAGATCTTTGTCTCCCTCTGCTGGTTTAAGTTCTGGCAAATAGAAGCATTCTTTGTCAGTAACTTACACATTCAAATATTGGGGTGAGTTTTTACTCTTTCGGGACATGAAGTTTTGTACCCCCAACTAGGGTGGCAGCATTTTGTCATGTTGTCATGGCAACTGGTGTGTGTGTGCGTGTGTGTGTGTGTGTGCGCGCGCGCGCGCATGCAGTCTACTAAAGCTGTGGATCCCAGCTTGTCAGTAAGGCTGCACTTCTGTCCCCAGCCCAGGGGTGAACCTCAGACATTCTGAAGGTGTTGAATAACTCTAGGAGCCTTAATAGCTACCTGAAGTGACCCTGAGTGGGTTACTTCATATCTCTCAATGAACAATAACTATATGGTTGTTGTGAGGGTTAAATGAGATAACTTATCTGAAATACATAGCACTAGGCCTGACAGACTATTTTAAGTGTGTGATAAATAATATTTGCCTGCCATAGATTCAGGCTCCCCAGGCACCAATAATAAATACTGCTCTAAATATTTCTCTCTTCTCTCTGCAGCCAAAGAATAAATCCTTTCATGGAAGCTGTCCTGGTTGCTTGTACCTAGATTACACCGAGGGGATGGTGGCAGGCTCTCTTTCCTAACCCGTTTCAACCAGCTCCCTTCTGGATCAGCAGCAGCTGGGGCTAGCAGGCGGGTGAAGCAGGGAGGCCCCTGCTGTGCCCAGGGGGCAGGCCCGGGACCATGTTCCCTTGGGCAGGATGGGAGTGGGGCCAGCAGTGGGGAGCCCCTAGCTGCCGGTCTGGAGAGAGCTGGGCTGGAGAAGATGCGTGCACTCACCTGTCCCCCAGGCGGTGGCCTCCTCGCCCTGAGTCTACAGAGGGCTAGTTTTGCAGCTGAGGAGAACAAGGACAGCAGAGCTTCCCCGGTTCCCTTTCAACCTGCCAGCTGCCAGAGCACCTGTCACCGCACAGCCAGTGGTGGATCTTTCACTACTCATGAGATTGTAAAAGTATCCCCTTAGTGGGTCTGGACCCCAAGAGTAAATAGAGCCATGAGTGAGCAAAGGAACATAATAGCCCACCTGAAGGGATCTGGCCTGTGGAAAAGCAAGAATCAGTGAAGAATTTGACCACTTGAACCAAAAAGTAATATGAAAGAAAATCGAAGAGACTCAATTACAGCATAAAAATCCTTTGTGGAAACAAGAAACGTGACTTTTGCATTTTAAATTTCAATTGATGCATTGAAACAGAGGATGGTTGAGATCCGAATTAGTGGCCCAAAAGATTCAGCGAAAAAAAAATCTCAAAACGTAGAACAAAATTACAAACAGATGGAAATACTGAGGAACAGGTAAAATACTAGAAAGTTAGATCCAGAAGACATTACATGTGAATAACAAAATTTCCAGAAAGATAAAAGTACTATGGTTTTGTTTTTGTTTTTACATCTAGTGATAGAGAAATAGTTATTGATGTATACTAGGTGTAGGACAGTAACCACTAGTGGAATGGAAAACTGCAGTAGAACTTGCCATCTCTGAGGTCAGCTGAGGAATGACAGAAGGACACACGTGTTCCTTGCCCCATCCTCACTCTCCACCCCCACATCCACACACTGGAAGTTCTCCATTTCCTTGGCCAAGGATACAGAAACTTAACAAATTGAAGAGACTACACACAACCAGAGAAGATGTGTATTTCAGTGCAGCTGGAATCCTGCTTGATCTGAGAGGCTTAATTCTAGGATGCTTCACAGCCTTTTATTTTTAGGACTTGCAATTCTCTTTGGAAGAATATATACAAACAACCCTAATACTTTCATTTCAGGAATGAATACAAACATAAGATCTGTTGGTTCTTGAGCCAAATTTCGAGCCATTAAGGCCTCGTCTTTGGATCCAGAGCAGGACTCAGAGTCACTGCCCAGGCATCCCCAAGTGGCCCCTCAGCATCCATCTTTCCAGCTGGAAAGCAACTTGCCTGCAGATCTCCCAGTTAACAGGAAGGAAAGGGGAGGTGAGACAGGAGAATGTGATCACATCAGCAAACTCGAGGAAAAAAAGAAGAGGAGACAACAATATCAAATACATAGTAAACAAAGTAGTACAAAAGGATTAAAATCAAGTCCTCTGTCACCTTTCTTACACTAAATGGGAATAGCCTGAATTCCCTATTATATTAAAAGACAGAATTCATAACCTGTATGTTGTTTATAAGAAGCACACTCAAAACAGACCAATAAAGATACAATGAAAATAAACAAATAGGCAAAGTGATCCAGGTAAATACAGGGGGGAAAAAAACAGAAGTGGCAATATTCACCTTAGACAAAGTAGTGTTTAAGGTTAAACATACAAAACAAACTAGAGGGGCCAGCCTGGTGGCATAGTGGTTAAGTTTGTGCACTCCACTTTGGCGGCCTGGGGTTCACAGGTTCAGATCCCAGGCCTGGACCTCCGGGCTGCTTGTCAAGCCATGCTGTGGCAGGCATCTCACATATAAAGTAGAGGAAGATGGGCATGGATGTTAGCTCAGGGCCAATCTTCCTCAGCAAAAAGAGGAGGATTGGCAACAGATGTTAGCTCAGGGCTAATCTTCCTCACCAAAAACAAAAAACCACAAAAAACAAACAAAGTAGAAAGAGGCCTTAAAATAAAGGCAAACTTTATGAAAAAGATATTACTGGTATAAATCTCTATCCATCAAACAACACAGCAGCTAAACATATAAAGCAAAAATGATTAGAAATGCAAAGAGAATGTAGTAAAAATGTGATTGTAGTTGGAGATTTAAGAAGTAAACTTCTTTTTGTGGAAATTTACAAACATGCACAGAAGAGGAAAGAATAGTGTAATCATTCCCATGTTTTCATCACCCAGCTTCAAAGATTATCAACATGGTGCCACTTATGATAGCAGTTTTAAAGTATGTCTCTCAGAATGATCACTCTATTAGATAAAAGGCAAGTAAAAAAAGAGATATTGAACAAGATAATCAATGAATATAGTTTAATAGATATGTAGTTTTCTATACAGAGAACTTTGCATTCAACAACTTGTGTGTGTGTGGGGGGGTGGCATTTTGGAGTGAGAGTATGCCTGTGGTTTAAAAATGATCAATTACAAAATGAAATTAAGAAAATTCCATTTATAATAGCATTAAAATAATAAAAACTAGGAATAAATTTAACTAAGGAAGTGAAAGATTTTTACTTTGAAAACTATGATACATTGTTGAAAGAAAGTAAAGAAGACCTAAATAAATGGAAAGGCATCCCACGTTCATGGATTGGAAGACAATATTTTTATGATGGCAATACTCCCCAAAGCAATCTGCAGATTCAATATAATCTCTATCAAACTTTTGACAGCTTTTTTTTTTTTTCAGAAATGGAAAAGCTGATCCTCAAATTCATATTGATCCAGAATAACCAACAGTTTTGAAAAAGAACAAAGTTGGAGGACTCATACTTCCTGATTTTAAACCTTCCTACAAAGCTACAGTAATTAAGACATTGTGGTCCTGGCATAAGACTAGACACATAGATCAATGGAATAGACTTGAGAATCCAGAAATAAACCCTTACATTTTATAGTCAGTTGTTTTGACAAGGGTGTCAAGATGGTTCAATAGGGAAATAATAGTCTTCTTAACAAATGGTGTTAGGACAACTGGATATCCGCATACAAAAGAATGAATTTGGATCCCTACCTCACTCCATTTACAAAATTAACTCAAAATGGATCAAAGACCTAAATGTAAGAACTAAAAGTATAAAAATCTCAGAAGAAAACATAGAGGTAAATCTTTATGACCTTGGATTAGGCAACAGTTTTTTAGATAGGACATCAAAAGCATAAGCAACCAAAGATAAAACAGATAAATTGGATTTCATAAAAATTTAAAACTTTTGTATGTCAAAGGACACAATCAAAAAAGTGAAGTGTTAACCCATAGAATGAGGGAACATATTTGCAAATCGTATATCTGATAAGGATCTACTATCCAGAATATGTAAAGAACTCTTAGAACTCAATAATAAAAGACTATTAGCCCAATTAAAAAATGGGCTATTTGAATAGACATTTCTCCAAGGAAGATATACAAATGGCCAATAAGTGCATGAAAAAGATGCTAAATATCATTAGTCATTAGGGAAATGCAAATCAAAACTACACTGAGATACCACTTCATACCCACTAGGATGGCTATAATAACAAGTGTTAGTGAAGATGTAGAGAAATGGGAACCCTTTGCTGGTGGGAATTTAAAATGGTACAACTGGTCTGAAAATTTGTCAGTTCCTCAAAAAATTTAAACATAGAATTACTATATGATCTAGCAATTCCCTCCTGGGTGTATACTCAAGGGAACTGAAAACTTACGTTCACACAAAAACTTGTATAAAAATATTCATAGCAGCATTATTCATAATAGCAAAAAAAAGAGCGACAACCAAAATATCCATCAACTGAAGAATGGATAAATAAAATGTAGTATAGCCATACAATGGAATATTATTCAGTCAGAAAACAGAATGAAACTCTGACATATGCTACATACAATATGAGATGAACCTTGAAAACATTATGCTAAGTGAAAGAAGCCAGTCACAAAAGATGACATAGGATATGATTATATTTATGTGAAATGTCCAGAATAGGCATTTCTATAGAGACAGAAAGTAGATAAGTGGTGCCCTGGGCTGGGGAGAGGGGAGGAATGTAGAGTGACCACTAATGGGAATGGAGTTTCTTTTTGGAGTAATAAAAATCTTCACTACCTGGGGGTGATAGTTGCACAAGATTGTGAATATACAGATCTTCCTAGACTTACCGTGGGGTTACATCCTGATACACTCATCTTAAGTTGAAAATATCCTAAGTTGAAAATGCATTTAATACACCTAACCTACCAAAAATCATTGCTTAGCCTAGTCTACCTTAAACATGCTCAGAACACTTATATTAGCCTACAGTTGGGCAAAATCATCTAACACAAAACCTATTTTATAATAAAGTGTTGCATATCTCATGGAATTTATTGAATACTGTACTGGAAGTGAAAGACAGAATGGTTATGTGGGGACAGAATGGTTGTCAGTGTATCAGTGGTTCTCCTCGTGATTGCGGGGCTGACTGGAACCTGCCCAGCATCATGAGAGGACCGGACCACACAGCAGTAGCCTGGGAAAAGATCACAAGTCAAAATTCGAAGTACGGTTTCTACTGAATGCAGATCACTTTCAAAAACCGTAAGTTGAACCATCATAAGTCAGGGATCGTCTATATTAAAAGCCACTTAATTATATACCTTAAAATGGTGAATTTTACGGTTTGTAAAATATATCTCAATAAAGAGTTAAATATATTAAGAAAAAGATCAATGACAGAGAAGCCCTTAATTTAACAAAGTAGAGATTTTACTGGCTATATTATCTAATCATAGCAACTCAATTAGATAGATAGATAATAAAAGTAGATAATACAAAGATGACCAAAATAATCTTTAAAACTTGAAAATTAAGAAACACTCTCCACCATGATGATCTAATAATACAAAGTGCCAATGAGGATATGGAGCTACTGGAACTCTCATACATTGCTGGTGGGAATGCAGAATGGTACAGACACTATGGAAAACTGTTTGGCAGTTTCTTATAAAGTTAAAAACACACTTACCATATGACCCAGCAGTTCCACTTCTGGGTGTTTACTTAAGTAAAATGAATACCTGCGTTCACACACAAACCTCTATGGGAATATTTCTAGCAGCTTTATTGATAAATGCCAAAACCTGGAAACAACCCAAATGTCCATCAACCACTGAATGGTTAAACAAACTGGTATATCCGGGGGCTGGCCCTGTGGCTTAGCGGTTAAGTGCACGTGCTCCGCTACTGGCGGCCAGGGTTCGGATCCCGGGCGCACACCGACTCACCGCTTCTCCGGCCATGCTGAGGCCATGTCCCACATACAGCGACTAGAAGAATGTGCAACTATGACATACAACTATCTACTGGGGCTTTGGGGGGAAAAAAAAGGAGGAGGATTGGCAATAGATGTTAGCTCAGAGCTGGTCTTCCTCAGCAAAAAGAGGAGGATTAGCACGGATGTTAGCTCAGGGCTGATCTTCCTCACAAAAATAAATAAATTAATTAATTAATTAAAAAAATAAAAAAATACACTTGTCAAAATTGATGCAAGAATAATAGAAATTAATAATTATTGTAGAAAAATTGGAGAGTTGATTGAAAATCTGCCAGTAACAGATGATTTCACAGTTGATTTCTATCTAATCTTTAAAGAACAGTTCATTCTAATGTTATTTAAACTGTTACAGGCCATAAAAAATAGTGTATTCATTCATTTATGAATCCTGCATAATTTATATCAAAGCCTGATAGACAAATAATAAAATTATAAATCTCCTTTATGAATATAGATGCAAAGACTTCTAAATAAAATCTTAGCAAATGGAATCAAGCAGCCTTTCAAAAAATGATAGGAATGCAAGATTAATTAAATATCAGGAAATCTATTGATATAATTCCATCACAAGCCAAAGAATAAAATCCTTATCTATAATCATGCCAATAGGTGCAGAAGAGTCGTATGATAATAATCAGTGCTTATTTTTTTTTAACTCTAAATAAAATAGGAATAGAGTGAAAGAAAACTATTTGAACATAATTATACCAGATTCATTAGAGCTAAAACAAAATATCTGTGTATATTATTAATAATATCTTACACTTTTATTGTTCTTTATTCTTTTCAAAACACTTCCAGGGCCAGGCCCAGTGGCTTAATGGTTAAGCTTGGCACCCCCTGCTTCGGTGGCCCAGGTTCAGTTCCTGGGCGCAGACCTATACCACTTGTCTGTTGGTGGCCATGCTGTGGTGGCGACCCACATACAAAATAGAGGAAGATTGGCAACAGATGTTGGCTCAGGGTGAATCTTCCTCAGCAAAAAAAAACAAAAAACAAAACAGAAATGTCGTCTCACTTTGTTCTCACAACTGTGTGAAGCCTGTGATAGAGAACAAACTTTAATTATGCTGGTCTTCATTTTTGTAAGAAGAGGACTTGGTCTAAGTGATCCCTCGGACTGGCAGTGATAAAGTCCCTCTTCCCGCTGAAGTTGTCAAACTCACGAGCAGCAGAGACACAGAAGCTTGGTGGCAGGTGCCTGCTCTGTTGTCTTTCCTGTACCCAGTAGAGAGACCAGTGCCTCGAATCCTCCATATTCCAGAGAAGTAAAGACTCGGGGGCTCTAACTGCTGAGCTGTATTGTTGTTACCATCTAGCTCCCTTTTGAGGGAAGAAAGTTAATAAAAACCATAATTTGTTTAGGGCTTATCCTTTTTTTGGATGAATTTTCATTTTTTTGTAATTTTAAACATGCAAAAATGTTGTAAGCGTGGAGCTGGCCTGGTGGTGTAGCTGTTAAGTGCACGTGCTCTGCCGTGGCGGCCCGGGGTTCGCAGGTTCGGATTCCGGGTGCGTATTGACGCACCGCTTGTCAGGCCATGCTGTGGCGGCGTCCCATATAAGGTGGAGACAGATGGGCACGGATGTTAGCCCAGGGCCAGTCTTCCTCAGCAAAAAGAGCAGGATTGGCATCAGATGTTAGCTCAGGGTTGATCTTCCTCACACACACACAAAAATGTTGTAAGCATAGTGCAAAGAGCCCTGTTATACCTCTCTCTCACATGCACCAATTGTTTACATTTTGCCTGGTTTGGTTTATTATTTACTCTATGTAAACATTTTTAGCCTTGAACTGATTAAGAATAAGTTGCTGATATTACAGCCCTATGCCCCTAAATATTTCAGTGTGTGTTTCCTAAAAACAAGGGCATTCTCTTATATAACCGTAGTAGAATAATCAGAAGCAGAAAGTTTAACATTTATACAATACTACTATCTAATAACAATCCATATTCAAATTTCATATCTTTCTCATCCAGAATCAAATCCTGGGTCAGGCAGTAGCATCTCTCTTTAGTCTAGTTTAACATGCAAACGTTCCTCGGTATTTCTGTGTCTCTCGTGACCTTACTGAAGAGTAGGACAGTCTGTAAACTGTCTCTGAGAAGGAGAAAAGGAGCCCTGACAGCCGGGCCCTGGCCGGCTGCTATCGGTTGGGCCCGGCGTTGCTCTGATCTGGCCTGGCCCTCACAGGAAGGTCTTGGTGTTCTCCGTTCACCCTCAACAATCTCGTAGAGCACCAATAGCACACAAGGCCACTCTGTGACCATGCTGGGTCATGACAAAAACAAGACCAATCCATAATCATGTCTGAACACAGACAAAACATGGCCATCGCCAAACCACAAACACCAAACACGCCCCCTGGCTAATACCAGTGACTGCTGCCTTACTGATTGCAGCTTCGGCCCGCCCTCTTCCTAGATAAGATCTATCAAGATGCCCAGTCATAACTTACCCCTGCTTCTTAGCAGTACCCAATCCAGAGCAAAGCCCCGCACCCTTAGACCCACCTCCAAACCACCCTATCAGGGCCCAAATCCTGTAAGTTCTTCCTCACACTCTGACTGAGACGCCCCCGTCTGCACTCTCCCTCCCTGCCACGAGGAATAAAGCCAGCTCATTCAACTACAGGTGTGCTCCTATGGGTCTTTGATGCAGGACGGTGACCCTCTCAACTGGGGCTTGTTGGATGTTTCCTCATGATTAGATTCAGGTGAAGGTGGTTTTGCCAGGCTTTTCCTCTATAGAGTTATTATTTTTCCCTTTGTAATTAAGAAGTAATTTGTGGGGATGTACTTTCAGTCTATGTCAAATACCCCGTTACCCATCAAACACATCCACCAGCGTTAGCATCTGTGGTCAGCCAAATAATGACTCCCCAAGATGTCCTAATCCCTGGAACCTGTGAATATGTTACCTCACATGACAAAAGGGACCTTTGGGATTAAGTTAATGATCTTGACTCAATCTAAGCCCTAGGGTCCTTGGAAGATATGGGCAGGTCAGAGTGAAAGGAGGTGTGACAACGGAAGCGGAGGTTGGAGGGATGTGAGGCCGAGAGCCAAGGAACACAGGGGCCTCTAGAAGCTGGAAAAAGCAAGGAAACATTGTCCCCTAGATCCTCCAGAAGGAATGCGGCCCTGCTGACCTGCTCTGGACCTCTGAACTCCAGAACTGTAAGAAATACATTTTGCGTTGTTTTAAGCCTCTAAATTTGTGGTAATTTATTACAACATCAATAGAAAACTATATAATACCCATTGATGATTCTTGCCCAAATCAGCTATTACTACAGTGATTGCAAATGGTGCTTTTCTAGCCCTATCATTCCTTCTACGTTTGAATTGGCACTCTACTGTGAGCAAAAGTTTCCCCTTCTCACCATTTACTTATTTATTTATTTATATAGGAATGGACTCATGGAGTTTTGTTTTGTTCCATGGATTATAACCATTATTTATTTTGATGCTCAAATTGTCCAGAATCGGGCCAGTGGGGAGATCCAGCTGGCTGCTGTGTCCTCTTGGCATGCCCACGATCAACAAGAAGATCCAGGCTGATCTGTGCTTTGCCGGCTCCAACCCTGAAATCAGCCATTTCTCCAAGCAGCCCTGGTTCCTTTCAGTGGAAATAGTGTTTAGAAATCAAGGCCTGGGAACTACTTAGGTGTCATGGCTTCTAGGCCTTGTTGACAGCTTACTCTTAATCACCACAGCAAAACTGAGAGGGTAGGCATTATTAAACCCACTTTAGACATGAAGAAGTTGAGATTCAGTAGAATTAAGTTAACTTGATCAAGTCACACAGGCAAAACCAAGATCAAAATTGAAGTCTGTTCGACTCTAAAGTTCTTTCCACTACATTTTGTCGCTTCCTTTGAAATAGAGTTAAGATTTCAAGTTCACCCGAAGCTTGGTTCAATAGCTTGTGATACTTTAGCTTTGCCAGCTTGGACCAAAACAATTCTGCCCTTGCTTGCTACAAGCATCTCTGTGTGCTGGCTCTCACCTTTGGAACTGCGTGGAAGTGATCAACTGACAGAGCACACATACGTTCTGGCATCAGCACGAGCAAGTGAACGCCACCAGGCCTTGATTCCTTGCAGGTAATGACGCTGGATGCAGGGTGGGAATTCAGACTCTGGCCTAATGCAGAGCACATCTGCTCAGTTTATTTGTTCCAGCAACAAGCTTTCACCATTGCCTGCAAATGATTAAAGATTTGGATTTAAGTAAAAGTGGAAGGCCTGACTTCTAAAGGGGACCGTGGTCTTAGGGCTGGTAACACCAGACAAGTTTGTGCAGTCAGTTTCCAATGGCAGTGAAACCAACCTTAAGGACAGCATTTGGTGTAGTCTGTGTTTTCAGGGATCCAAGAGTCTGAATAGCTGCCCTGGTGGTCTAGTGGCTAAGATTCAGTGCCACCGCCCAGGTTCACTTCCCAGTCAGGGAACCACACCATCCGTCTGTCGGCTGTCATGCGGTGGTGGCTGCATGTTACTGTGATGCTGAAAACTCTGCCACCAGGATTTCAAACACCAGCAGGGCCACCCATAGTGGACAGGTTTCAGCGGAGCTTCCAGACTAGGAAGAAGGACCTGGCCTTCACTTCTGAAAACACTGGTCATGAAAACCCTGTGAGTAGCAGCGGAGCATTGCTGGTACAGTGCTGGAAGGGGAGAGGACGGCACCAAAGATCAGGCAGGGTTCCGTCTGCTGTACATACGGCGCCAGGAGTGGCAATTGACTCAATGGCACTAACGACAACAAAAGAGCCGGAAAACAGCTCTTCTCACATCTTCTTTCCTTTAGACAGATGAGAAAACAAGGTGTGCCGCCAGGTAAGGTTCCTAGAGAGGCGGGGCACTGAGAACTACCCAGTGCACCCTCTGAGGAAGGGGAGGTTTCAAGGAAACCTTGAGTTCCACCGTGAGTTCCACCACGATGGGATAGTGTATGAGGTGGGCCCGAAGCAGGTGGCCCAGCATCAGTTCTAGCTGGTCGGAGGGTCTATTACTCTCACTCAGCCCTCCAGCCTTTGTTTGGAAATGCAGCTTATTAAAGAGGAGAGATGGTATGGGTCTCTTCTTCCCTGCTAGTCAGTGAACAGTGCACTATAACTACCAGGCTCCTGATAGATGGGAGCTGCTAGAATGTGTGGGGAAGAGCCATTCTTGTGGATGGCTGTGTGTGGGCAGAGCCATCACCACCCCAGACCTTCATCAGTCAAAGCACAATGACCTCTGACCCCTGTCACAGGGAAGACTTGTCACCACACCTCCCAGGTTAGGTCCCAGGAGTCAGGAACATTTCTTCCTCCCTTCTCATCTGTGGATCCTCTGGAGCCTTTACCTCTTTGGTTTTACTCCTTGTGGGAGCTACTGGAAGATAAACAAAGATAAACACAGGGAAAGGACCTTCAATGTTCCCTTCCCTTCAATGTTCACAACTTTGCTCAAAATGTGAGGCAAAATGAGGTGATTACAAATGATGTGTGAAGTATGATTTGTGGACGTTGCTTTCCTTTCATCCCTCCTCCCACATCACAGTGGTGTAGAGAAATAAATCTGGCTTTCTTTCATCCTTTCTTTTCTTTTTTTTTCTTTTATTTGAAGCAATCTCAAATTTACAGGAAAGCTGAATACAGTACAAAAAACTTTTTTGTTGTTGACCTGATGCCCCATTACCTCTAAATACTTTAGCATGTATTTCCTGCAAATGAGGACTTTTCCCTACACAACCACAATAAAACCCTCGAGATCAGGAAACTAACATTGTACTTTACTAGTGCCCAATCCTCAAACCCCATTTAAGAATGACCCATTGCTCCAATAATATCCTTCATAACAAAAGGATCCGGGTCAGGATCACATGGGACATTTAGTTGTCGTGTCTTCTTAGTCTCTTTCAATTTGAAATGGTTTCTTTGTCTTTCCTTGACTTTTAAGACCTCGACACTTTTGAAGATTATTAGGCCAGTTATTTTGTAGAATGATCTTCAGTCTGGGTTGTCTGCTGTTTCCTCATCACTTGATGCATGTTTGGTTGTTATGTATCTTTGGCAGAAGTACTGCACAAGGGATGCTGTGTCCTCCTCACGCATCCCATCAGGGGGCATACGACTGTGATCTGTCTCGTTACAGTGATGTTACCTTTGATCCACTATGTTAAGGTAGTGTTGTGGACTGAATGTTTGTGTTCCCCCAAATTTATGTGTTGAACGCTACCTCCCAATGTGATGGTGTTAGGAGGTGGGGCCTATGGGGGTGATTAGGACTGGTGAGGTCATGACGGTAGAGCCCTCATGAATGGGATTAGTGCCCTTATGAGAGTCATGAGAGAGCTTGCTCCTCGCCACTCTCTGCCCTGTGAAGGTACAATGAGAAGTCGGCAGCCCGCCACCCAGAAGCGGGTCCTCGTCACAATCTGACTGTGCTGGCACCTTGATCTCGGACTTCCAGTCCCTGTGTCCTTTTGACGGGCTCCCATCATTTTTCGGAGCACTTCCTCACTTTCTGGGACAACAAGATGTTCCAGGCTCATCTGTACTTTCTGAGCTCCAGCCCTGGAACCAGCCACTTACACAAGGACAAGATCTGACTTTTTTCCCCATCCTTGCACTGGGACTCAAATTCTCATGTTGACTTAGAGATTTCCAGTTATATTTTGAAAAGAACAAAGAGAAGGCCACAGTAAAGCTGAATGTGACATGCCCCAATAGAGTTACTGCAAGACAAGGGTGTGGAGAACGAGCTAAGTCAATAGATCCATCACTGATGCAGAATCACCCATGCGGGCACTGCCCTAACGTGTGGAATACACAACTGGCGGATCTAGGATGGACACTGATTCAATTTTAGAAAGTTAAGTTGACTTGGCGTGGCTTTTCAACAACCAGTTGAATACGTCTCCCTTAAATGTGGTCCAGGAAGTCTCATGGGCCCAAATCGTGGGTGAAGGGACCCTGCGGTGCGTGTGGTCATCCTTGGACCATCCTCCATTGAGAAATCTGCTGTAATCTGGCCCTGTGGACACAGGCCCTCGAGCGAGCAGTGCACAGCAGTGCTCCCGTGTCAGCGTGCTCTCAGGCATCAGGCCGCAGCATCCAGGCAGCACGCGAAGCTAGACTGGCTGGACTGTCTCCTGGGTCACACGTTGTGTCACAGAGGAGCACAGCCTCTGCTGGCAGGACCACTCCCTTCCCGAAGGCCTGGCCCAGGAAGCTCTCGCTCAAATTTCCCATCTTGAACAGATTTTTGTATTTTAATATTGCTGGGAGATGTTCTCAATTTTAGAAATTGGGGCTAGGGAATTCATTTTGACAAGGAAACCCTCCCCACAAGAGTTCAGAATGCCTCCCCAGGCACACGTGTTAGGAATGCCAGTTCCTCAGTCTTAATGGCTCCCATGTATTTCCTTTTCTCTGAAATGCCTGTTCATGCACTTTGCCTATTTTCTATGGGGTTGTGTTTTCTTACTTATTGGTTTTTAGGAGATCTTGATGTATATTTGGTAGGAATCTTGTGTCAGTCGTATATACTGCAAATACCTTCTTCCAGTTTGTGATTTGTCTTTTTCCTTTCTTTAAGGGTGTCTTTTTTTGTTTTTTAAATTGTGTCTTTTTTATTTTTACTTTTTATTATGGAAAATTTCAAACATGTAAAAGTTGAAAGTATAATGTAATGAACCCCAGGTACCCAGTTTTTAATAATACATTAGTTTTTAACAATTATCATGAGTATAAGGTATTTTTGAAGAAGGAAGTTATTAATTTTAGAGTAGTCAAGCTTATCAATATTTTGTTTTACCATTAGAGATTCTTAGGTCTGATTTATTTTTAAAATAAAGTTTTTATTTTGGAATAATTTTAGATTTACAGAAGAGTTTCAAGGACGGTAAGTACAGACTTCCTGTATACCTCCCACCGGTTTCTATTTTCCCTAATGATATCTTACATCACCACGGTACATTATTAAAACTAAGAAACCAACATCGGTACGTTACTATCAGCTACACTCCAGACTTCACGTGGATTTTGCCAGTTTTCCCATTAATGCCTTCCTGTTCCAGGATCTCAGGCAGGAAACCACAATGCATTTAGTTGTCATGTCTCCTTAGTCTCTGGTCTAAGACAGTTTCTCAGTTTTTTTTGTGTTTTTTTTAGTTTCTCAGTCTTTCTTTGCTTTCCATGCCCTGAAAGTTTTGAGTACTGGCCAAGTATTTTGTAGATTATGTCTTATTTTAAAATTATTCCTTACTCTGAGGTTAAAAGTCACCTATATTTTCTTCTAAAAGTTAACATTTTTTCTTTTGATATTCATGTTCTTAATCTAGTCAGGATTTATTTTTATGGTAGGGATCCATGTTGATTTTTTTCCGTACAGGTAATCAACTTTTATCATTAAACACTTTTTCCCCACAAGGATTTGCTTGTCCCCTTGGTCATATATTGATGTTCCTCATATCTGTAGTTCTGTTTCTGGGCTCTCTATTTCCTTCCCGTGGTCACTTTGTCGCTATGCCAATAACACAATGGTCTTAATTAGCTTTATCCTAGGTCTTCATGTCTGGCAGAACAAGTTTCTGCTCCTTAGTCTTCTTTTTCAGAAGACTCTTGGATATTCTTTGCTCTTCCTTATACGTTTTAGAATATACATTTCCTCTTCCTGATACATCTCTCGTGTTTCACAAAAACAAACACATAAACTCTGCTGTGAATTTTGATTGGAGTTGCATTAAATCTATAGATTATTATGTGAATTTTGAGACTTTTAGGTTAAACCTTCCTTCCCACAAACATACAATATCATTCTCTTTATTTGGGTCTTCTTTAAAGTTTTTCAATAAAGTTATACAATTTTCTATGTATAGGGCTGGCATATCTTTTATTAGATTTATTTCTAGGTTCATTAAAGTTTTTGTTACTATTAAATGTTGTCGTTTTAAAAATGAAATTTTCTAATTGGTTGTTGCTAGTGAATAAAATGCAACTGTCATTTATATGTTTATATCTATCACCTTGCCAAACTCTCTCTCCTTTTCATATCTAGTAATTTGTTTGTAAATTCCTTTCAGTTTTCTATGAAGATAATCATATCATCATAAAATATTATAATTTTATTTCCTCTCTTTCTGCCCTTATGATGTGAATTTCTTTTTCATGTCTTATTTTGCTGGCTGGGACATGTTAAATGGACATGGTGAAAGTGGGCATCTTAGTCTTCTTTCTAACTTTAAAGGTTACTATTCCTACTATTTTTTTAATCAAAGTTATACTTGCCTCATGAAATGAGTTGGGGAGTAATCTTTTTCCCTTATTCTCTAGAAAAGTCCTTATAAAATTAGAATGATCTATTCTTCAAATAGGTAGATTTCTCTGTAAAACTAGCTGGACTTGATGTTTTCTTTGTGAGGAAAGAGTCTATTTCTGACATCCATCTTACTGTTTAGCAAGCCACTAGTTTTAGGAATGAAAACCTATATGACATTCATTTTCCTAGTAAAAAGGTTCTTCTATTGATCAAGATATGTATATAGTGAAGCCTTTGTAGTAACTGACTCTGCTGTGTGACTTTAGGTTAAATGTTAGCTGACCACTCTTGAAGAGCAAGTTTCTGATTAAAGAAATTAACTTCTGGGCCAGCCCTGGTGGCCTAGTGGTTAAGTTTGGCACACTCCACTTCAGTGGTGTGGGTTCAGTTCCCAGGCATGGACCTATACCACTCATCTGTCTGTGGCAGCGGCTCACATACAAAAAGAGGAAGCTTGGCAGTGGATGTTAGCTCAGTGCAGTTATTGAATATCTCCTATGTGCAAGGCACTATGATAGCAAAAAAAAGAAAGAAAGAAATGAACTTTTGCTGAAGTGCATACTAAACAAACATGCACTCACGCACGCACACGCACACACTCTCTCTCACACACATATTATCCTTGCAGAAACACTTTAAAGAAAATTACAGCATTTTAAAGTAAATTAATTCTCTCTGTGTGGGTTTCAAAAAATCTATTTTGTGATCCCAGACCAACTGCTTTTTGACATGTCTAATCATTTGCTCCTGACTTGCTGAAACATGAATACCTGGAAAGAAAAGCTCTCAGTGAAGCGGAGATTAGCACTGTTAGGAAGAGGAAGAAAGACAGGAGTTTATAGCAAGCCTTAGGTCTTTTTTATGATTCAGTCCTTGGAGGATAGATTGAACTCTTGCTTCCAAAGATAAGATCAACTTTTTGGAGGAAATGTCAAAAATTTAAGAAATTAGAATAAAGTCTTTATTAATCATTCCTTCACTCATTTAGCAGTTATTGAATGTCTCCTATGTGCATGGCACTATGATAGACACCAAGAAGAATAAATATGGAACAGTTCTTGCCCTCAAGTAACTCACAGTCTAGAGAGGATTAAATAGATAGCTAAATACGCACAGGGTGTTACAGGTGGTGGAGGTGGGTGTTCAAAGATAGCTTCCTGGGGGAAATGATGCTCCAAACTATGAACTAAGCCTCTAGATGGTCCACAGTATATAATCAAGATTTGTTTTCAGGAAAGAGTAAATGATGACTCTTTTCTACAATGAGGTCTGAGCTGAACTACCTAATACCCCAATCCTCTTGCTGAAGCCAACCAAAAGGCTGGGCAATGTGTTTTTAAAAAGTTAAACTAAAAAGATAGTGAAGAGTTACAAGGATAAGATCTAAGATGAGACAGGAACCCAGAGAATTAAGTCCAGCATTTGGGACTGCTTTTGCCTATAGGATGTTTGCTGACCCAGAAGAGGTGGCTGTGTGGCTGTGCACCACTGTGACAACCTTCCAGGGCTAGGAGGACAAACGTCAGACTCAAGGGTCACCCAATGGGAGGACCTCATGTAACTCCCTGTGCTTAGAACTGGCGCCTTCAAGGCTGCACCTTGGGAGTAAAAGAAAGTCTGAAGTAACCATGACATCAACTACGGCCTGCTTTCAAGTCCTCTGGATTGTCCATAACATCTCAGTTGTTCCTCTGCTGAGGTAATACTGGATTGTTAGTGCACCTAAGACTCTAGCAGAAACTTAAGAAGAACATCTCTGGAGGAAAGTAACACCTTCCTTAGCCACAATTTATTTCTACAAATAATTGTAAAACTGTAGTTAATGATCAACATAAAATCAAATATAACCCACTACGTGAGGATTGAGGTAAATAAATGAGAATCAGCACAAACATCAGACACTAGGAATAGACTCACAGATACTCCAGAAGTTGCAATTACTAGACACAAACTGTAAAATAGCTATGCCTGTTATGTTCACGGAGATAAAAGCCAAACTTAAAAATTTCAGCAAGGAACTGTAACTACAAAAAGTGACATTGCATATTTGAAAAAGAATTTTATCTGTCTGGGTCCAAACAGCAGAGAGAAACCACATAGCAATTTAAACAAGGGACAGATTAATATAAAGAATTATTTATGGTAAAAAAGGGTTTGAGTAATGAGGGATTGGCTAGTAAGAAGTAAAGAGAACTCTAAACAACGTAGAAATAGCAGATAAAGGAGCAACCACTAAGGGCTGAGATATAGCACCCAAGGAAGAGTCCTCTCCCATCCCAGGCTGAGATTCTGACCTTGTTGAGAGGCCACGGCCAGCTGTGGCTCACTGGATGGCAGGAATCTCTGTTGCACTGGTAGAACTTGCTGTAAATACACCTCTGAAACTTGCCAGAGTCTGCCCTTTAGGATGCTGGGGAAGCTGTTCACAGGGAAGGGCCTCAGTTGGGATGCTCTACCACAAAAATGCCAGGACAGGGAGCACCGACTGCACTGTTGGAGCTGGGTGCTGGGGAAGCTGCATGCACTGCAGCAGCCTGGCGCTGGAAAAGCCACGTGCTCTGCAGGAGTCTGCTTAGCGAAGCACACTGGAACCAGGAAGCAAAACCCTTTCCCTGCAGGGTCTCTACATCACTCTCTACTGAGAAAGCTTCCGTGGCATGGGAAAAAATACTTAAAGGGACAAGATGCATTTTCACAGAGCAGTCTAAAAGGGTGAATTTGAAGCTGAGAGGCAATAAATTGATAGCCAGCACATGAAATGAGAGGAAATTTTATAATTGAAAAATAAAATAACCAAAGTTAAGAACTCAACAGATGAGTTTAACAGTAGATTAGACACAACTGAAGAGAGAATTAGGGAGCTGGAAGATAGATCAGAAGGACGAAATACACAGAGGCAAGGGTAAGAGACATTTATGATAGATTTGGAAGGTTCTAAATCTGCACTGTCCAATGTGGTAGCCACTAGCCACATAGACTATTTAAATTTAAGTGAATTACAATGAAATGAAATTTAAAAATTCATTTCCTCTATCACACTAGCCACATTTCAAATGCTCCATAGACATTTGAATACACAACACCAATATACAACACAAATATCCAGTAGTCCCAACACCAATAAATAACATTTCCATCATTGCAGCAGGTTCTATTAGTGCTAGACTAAATATTGGCTTAATTGGAGTCTCATAAATAAAGAGGAAAGTGGAGCAGAAGCAATATTTGAGGATGCTTGGTTGGATTATATCCAAAACGAACAAGAGACATCAAGCTACAGTTTTCAGGAGACCAACAAATTCCAAAGAGGGTAAATAAAAAAGAAATTCATACTCAGACCTAGAAAATCTTCAGGAAAGCCAAAGAATTAATGGTAAAGAGTTGAAAGCTTTTGCTTTGATGTCAGGACCAAGAGGAGGATGCCTGCTCTCATCACTTCTATGTGACACTTCTTGGCCACTGCAGTAAATCAAGAAAAGGGAACTAGAAGCATAAGAATTAGAAGGAAAGGGCAAAGTGTCATTGTTTGAAGACAATATTATATGTACTTAGAAAATTTACAGATAAATTATTAGAATTGATAAGTTGCTGAATACAACATCAGTATACAAAAATTTAGCTACAAATGGTTGCAAAATAAATTTTAAAAGGATACCATTTACAATGACATAAAAATGATAAACTACCTAAAAGCAAATCTTACAAAACATGTGTAAGATTTCTGTACAGAAATGTATAAAATATTGTCATGAGAAACTAAAAAGAGCTAAATAAATGGAGAGATATACTATGTTCATGAATTGGAAGACTCAGTATTATAAAGTTATCAGATCGCCCTAAATTGGTGTGTAGATTCAATGTGATCCCATCTCAACAGATATTTTTTGACAGCCCAATTTTAAAATTTATATGGAAATACAAAGAGCCAACAATGATTGAGACTCTCCCTTGAAGAAAGGCAAGATGGAAAGGTTTGCTGTTCCAAGTATCAAGACTTATTATAAAATTATACAACTTTTGTTTTTGTTTTTGTTGTATAATTGCTGTAAAATGTTCATAATGTTTTGTTGTATAATGTTTTGTTGTCTAATTATACAACATTAAGTCAATACTGTTTTAGAATAGAAAGCCCAGAAACAGACTCTGGAATACATGAACATTGACTTTGATGAAAGTGTCACTGCAAAGCAATGGGGAAAGAGGCACTTTTACGTGAATGGTCCCGCAACAACTGGTCATCCATAAGGAGAAAATGAAACTTGACTCTTACCTCACTCTGTGCATAAGAGTCAACCCCAGATAGGTTGTAGACCTAAATGTGAAAAGCAAAACGATAAAACTTTTAGAAGACAATATTGAAGAGTATCTTCATGACCTTGGCATTAACACTATATTTTTTAAAAGATTGATGCAAATTAAAAAGTTCTGTTCATGAAAAGACACCATGAGGAGAGTAGAAAAGGCCAGCCAGAGACTGGGAAAAGATCCGTGCAACCGGCCTGAGAAAGGGGCTTACATCCAGATGTTGAAAGAAGTGCTGCAAATCAATAGGAAAACGACAGACAACTCAATGGAAAAATTGACCAGAGATTGAGCTTGACAAAAGCAGAAATGCAGATAGTCAATAAGCATATGTAATTGTGCTCAACCTCATTAGCAGTTAGGGAAATGCAAACTAAAATCACAATGATATACCTCTACACACTCACTAGGATGGCTAAGATTTTAGAAACTATTCCAGGATGTGAAGCAACTGAAAATTGCAAGCATTACTGGTGGGAGCAAATCAGAACAATCACTTTGGAAAACTGAGGCCCTGTCTTCTAAAATTGAAAAAACGCATACCCTGCAACCCAGCAATTCTACTCCTAGATATATAACCCCCTCAATATGCTCATAGGAATTCAAAGAGATGTATCCAAACATGCAGAGTGGCATTGTTTGAAATAGCCCAAGACTGGAAAGAACCTAAATGTCCGCCAACAACAGAATGGTTGAGTGGCAGTATATTCATGTAAGAAATGCCATGACAACTGTACTCATTGAAAGCAATGATGATAAATTATAACTGTATGCAGCAACATGGAAACGGGCTCAAGTAACAACTGAAGTTAACAGAAGAGAGAAAAGTCAGACACAGAAGCCCTGAGCTGGAGGTGCCCTCAGTTCCCAGACCCCAAACCTGCAGTCCTATCTGCTTCCACATCCCCCACTCCTCTTTCTTGCAGTAAAGAGGATGTTCCCTTTCCACCTGTCCTGTGCTCTGGATCCCTTCTCACTTCTGAGTCTCCAACTCACCCTCTGGATGGGGGCCCCCTTCTTTCCCAGGGTTTCTTATCTCAGCAGCTATTTGCTTACCATTAGTCTCCCTGCTAACGTGTAAGCTCCTTCAGGGAGGCTACCTCACCTGTCTGGACCATCCCGCATGGCCAGGGCCTCAGAGGGCCCGGTCACATGGAAGAGGCTCAGTGACCACAGCTGTATGACTGATGCCTGGTCCCACCTCTGCGTTGACTAGCAATGTGACACTTAGCAACGATCTTACTCTTTTCTGAGTTCCCATCTCTTCACGTGTGAATGAGCTCTACTCCAGAATTCCATGATTCTCTGATCTCTGCGACTGGCCCCTGTGACATACTACCCAGAGTGCTAGGGAGTGGGTGAAAAGGGAAACATTCTCCCTACCCTCCTTCCTGCACGCTGTCTCTCAGAGGAGGTACTGAGAAGACCTGAAGGAGAAAGGCAAAGGAAAGTAAGCTAAATTTAACTGAGTGTCTACTATGTGCCAGGGTCTGTGATAGGCTTCCTGTATTTTTTCCCTTGTATTCAAAGAATAATTTAATTCTCAAAACAACACTTTGAAATGGTTATCTTTATCCCTTTTTTACAAGTGAGTGAACTGAGGTTTGGAAAATGTGAGTAATTTGCACAAGGTCACCAGAGAGTGTGGCAGACCTGAGAATTGAATGATGCAGGGTTCCTGCCCTTCCTTTCATCTTGTTGCCTCCCCAGGTCTGGTCAGAAGGTGTAGGACAAGTGGAAAGAGCATCAGCTGTGATATCAGCCTCTATCCTGAGTTTGAAACTGACTTCTACTTCCTGCAGGCTGTGAGGCCTTGAGCGGTTTACTTAACATCTCTGAGCGTCAGGTTCCTCACCTGTAAATCAGGCAAATGGGACAATACATCCCCGACCTGGTTGGTATTAACTTGACCTTGGGGAGGCGCGATTCAGGACTGCACTGGGGCAGGATTCACAGGGCTGGGAGTTCAGGGGTGTTTCGGCCTCTGCCCTGTCCTTTCTCCAAGTCTGAGAGGGGCCGGAATATTGGATGCCTCAGAGGTCCTTCCTTTATGAGGAAGGACCCCCCACCTGCACTGAAGCTACGGGGAGGATAAGAGAGTCCGGGGGTCTAAGACGCCACCACTTGACATGTGTGATGTGTTAGTTGCAGGACATTCCTACAGTGGACACTACAAAATCCCCCTCCTCTGACCCTGGGGGCCCATTTCTAGCTCCTCAAGTTCTACCTTAGGTGACACCTGTCTCTTGAGTCTTGTTCGGATGCCTTGGTTCGGAAGAGGCTGAAGATTTTCCAAGGTCTCTGTTACCTTGTCTCTATTCTTACTGCTTTTGAGCTGTAATCTCTTTTACAGACTGTTGCTGTCGCCTCTTACCAGTCTCTTCCCTCTAATCTCTTAATTCTTTCCTCTCAGCCCCTTCAGATCAGAATACTGCTCAGTCTTCAAAGCTCAGCCACAATGCCATCTTCCCTGATCTCTTCGATCCAAGTTAAAAACTCTTCACTGGAAATCCTGCGATGCCCTTTCTCCGCCATTATGACGGCATTTGTATCACAGTTCCGCAGGTTTCTCCATTTCCACGCAGTTGATGGTAAACTCCTCAAGGACATTGTCTGTCTCCTCCAAGGCCTGGCCCTCACTAAGTGCTTGTGTGAGTGAATAAATGAATGACTAAAGAATTGGTACTTCTTTCGATAGTTTCGATTCCTCTTCTCTACTATGGAGCAACTTTGAGCCACATTGAAATATCTCTTCCTGCTCTTCTTTTCTCTCAACTTTCCTACTAACCACTCTGCTCCTTTCCTCTCCTCTGCCTTCTCACAGCCCAATGCACCACACACAGAGTTAGGGGCTCCAGCCAGGGATGCGGTGGAGATGGCCAAGTAACATGCACGGGAGGTTCCCAAGTGCTCCAGCTGGTCTGTAGCTCCTCAGACCCCACACTGTGGAGTACCTGGAACCCATTTAGACTTCTTGTCTGGCCCACGTTTACTCTTTTTTTTTTTTTTTTAAAGATTTTATTTATTTTATTTTTCCCCCCAAAGCCCCAGTGGATAGTTGTGTGTCGTAGCTGCACATCCTTCTAGTTGCTGTATGTGGGACTCGGCCTCAGGATGAACGGAGAAGTGGTGCCTCGATGCGCACCCGGGATCCGAACCCGGGCCACCAGCATCGCAGCGCGCGCACTTAACCACCAAGCCACAGGGCCGGCCCCTGGACCACGTTTACTCTTAAGAAAGGGGCTCCCAATGCCTTCTCCTCCTGTATTTTAGGGAAGATCTTGTAGAACTTTCTTTTCTCCTATTTGGTCCTTTGCTTCTCCAATCAGAAGGTGCAATCTGGGGCGAACCAAGATATACCTTGGTCTCTGAGGCCCTGCACAAGGTGGCACCCAGCATACTGGGCCTCTGCTCAGGCCAGGAACGTCATCACGATGCTTCCTCACTGCAGTTCTCTTCTTCTCCCTCACCCTCCACCCCAATTTTGAAAGAGACCTGCTCAGCTAGAAAGAGTTGCCTTCAGGCTGAGTTATGGGAGCTCCCTGGCAGTGACGGCTCGCCTGTGGTCACTACAGGCTCCTACAAGTTGTAAAAGTTGACAGTAAGGGCTCAGGGACAGTCAGAGAAGGAAGCCTGGTTCTTATTTGCAGAAGGGGCTGGTAGGGGTATCTAATGACCACAGAGCATTTCATAAAACCATCTGGATTCTCCAATTTATGGTGTTGGGATCTGACTCCAAGCACCTCCAAAGACCTCGTCCCCTACTCCTGCTCTATTGAGTCTATCAGAATCTGTGAGTCTCTGCTTCTTGACGGAAGGAGGGAGGGAGCCTAAAACCAGGGCATCAACCTCTGTCCTGGGCCCAAGGTCATGGCCTTAACATTAACTATGCTCTTGCCAATCCTTCCTACCTTCAGGGTCTGCTCACGGGTTAGACTCTACTTACCCAACTGAACCCCGTACGCTTGCCTATTTCTCCTCTATTTCACAAAGCTTCTTGGTTTCCCCAGTGAATGCTCATTTCAATTCAACAAACATTTCTTGTGCTTCCGAGAGAGTTGCAGTCTCTGCCTTCAAGGAGCTTTTAACTTTGCAGTGAAAATAAGACACTTCTACAAAAAGTAAAATGTAGAATGTGTGAGTGTTTCAGCAGATGGAGAAACAAAGTTGCACTGGAACTGAGAGGAGATTAGTTCCAAATGAGTAGAATGAAGAAGGGAAGGGCAGGCAGGAAGGAGGTGGCATTGAGCTGGGCTTGAAGGATGGGACGTGAAGATAGGTGGAGGAGGACATTGGGCAAACGGAGGACATGCTTGGGGAATCACCAGCATTCTGCTATGGCTCAAGCACAAGTTAAGAGAGAAAGAGGGAAAGATAGTAAGATTACAAAGGAAGTTTGAAATGATGTCATTGAGCGTCTTCATGCCAAGCTCAGAAGCTTACACTTTTGTAGAAAAAGGGGAGCCAGAGAAGAATTTTGAGTCAAGAAATGCCCATGTCTCAATGTGGGAGCCATTCTTATCCCCAATCAGTCACCAAATCTACGTCCAAAACTTCTTCAGGATCCCTCCCAGTCTCTCCATCCATAAGATCACCCCCAGCCTTTGTCCACGCAGCCATCTTCTCTCGCTTGGATTTAGGAAGCAGTGCCCTAGCTGTTTTCCAATGTCCAGACTCCTCCCACCATGTGCACTCCTGGTGTGTTTCCTCCTCAGCAGCCAGACTTGGTCTTTGTCAAAGTGCAAATCCAATTGTATCAATTTCCTGCTTTGAGACTTTCAAGAGCTTCATGTTCCCCTCAGGATAAAGCCAAAATTCCTTTCATATTACACACCTGTTGCTTCCTGTCTCTTGCCATTCCTGCCGCCATACTAAGCAATCTCTAATTCTGCAGTCCCTTTCTCAACGGAATGCCCTCTCCACTCGTGGCCTGGCTTGACCCTACAGGGCGGTGGGTCAAGGTTCAGCTCAGGTATCGTTCTGCGGGAGAGCCGGCCCTGACTCCTACCGCATCCTCTGGCTCTTCTGCTCCCTAGGCCTCCTGTGGTTTTAGCACTTATCCCACAGTGTTGAGATGGTCTGTGGATTTATTTTCCCCTGCTTGCGATTTTACTATAGGATCTGTGTTCCGACAGAGCAGGTACTTGGGGCTCAAAAAAAAAGTCCTCAGAGGACGGATAAACGTGCACGTCCTCTCTTGACTACTGACTTCTCCTGGCCCGCACTGCCCCTGTGCCCTCTGGACAAATTATTTGCTCCTGTTTCTTCTTCTCTTCTTCTTTCCACTGCCTTTCTGTCCTTAATTCCATCCAGGACGGTGCCTGCGGTGCAGTAGGAAGAGGACACAAAGTTTACCAACAGCAGCTACGTAAAAAGCCTGGAGTGAAACACCCGACAGGTAACAGCAGTGGCCTCTGGGGAGGAGGACAAGAGTTGATATTTTATTCTTTTCATTTTTCTTTAATTTATTAAATTGACTATATTTTGTAATGAGGAAAATACTGTTTTTTCTTTTTAGAAAGACAGAGTACTAGATCAAGACTGAAAGAGCTTGGTTTCAGTCATAACAGCAGAATAGTGTGTATAGTAAACCATCAGCTGTCTGAGAAAAGAAAAGCAGAAAACCACATATTTATAAGATCTCTCTGGAAGGACATATAATATGTGGACAATGTCAGTCACCTCCCTGGAGGGGAGCTAGGAGACTGGGGCCTGGGGAGGCAGACTTTTCACCTAAGTAAGTTTTGGATTTTGAACTCTGTGATTGTGTTACCTAGCTAAAAAATAAAGTGTAGGGCCGGCCCCGTGGCTTAGCGGTTAAGTGTGCGTGCTCCGCTGCTGGCGGCCCAGGTTCGATCCTGGGTGGGTACTGACGCACTGCTTCTCCAGCCATGCTGAGGCTGCGTCCCACATATAGCAACTAGAAGGATGTGCAGCTATGACATACAACTATCTACTGGGGCTTTGGGGGAAAAAATAAATAAATAAAAATTGAAGAAACGGCACAAGTTAAGAGGTGCCACTGTCTTTATAAAAAAAATAAAAAATAAAAAAATAAAGTGTAATTTAAAAGAGCTGAGCTGGAATTTTAACCCACTGGATAATTTAGGAAACCTCACTTTCCCCGCTTGTAAAATGGAGAGAACAGTAGCGAATTCACAGGGGTGTTCCAAGAAGTGAATGGCATCGGAGTGAGGAGGACATAGGGAAACTGAGGTGCCACCCCAAGGTGAGGACTGAGCCTCTGGCCATCCAATCCCCCAGTCCTCCCTCCTTGTCCTCCAAATGAAGCTCAAGGCCAAGCCCTGTGTCTGCCAGCATGTCCCCCACTGGATTGCCTAACTTGGCTCCCTGCCTGTTGGAACACAGCTAATAGCATGCAGAAAAAGCCGCCCTTCGAGGATCTGGGCATCTCAAAGCAGCCAGACAGCCTTTTTGTCTCTTCAGGCTCTCAGCTTGCCAGCCAGCTCCACGCGCTGGAAATATTTTGGGTCAGCACTCCAGCTTTCAACCATAGCAGATTCACTTTGTTTCGTGACCACTTCCTTACAATGGCTGTGGGAGAAACTGCAGTGGGCCTGGTCCCAAACCCCATTCCTGGCATGGCGAGCCACAGTCAAGATGGTGGCTTTGGGTAGTGATGGTAAAAGAAGGCGAAATCTCCTGCAACTACGAGGATGTGGTCTGGAGAAAAGGACTGTTTGGGTTGAGTTTCTAAAGGGCAGGCATCACCACAATCTTCAAGCTGCTTGAGGCAGCACGAGGAGCTTACTTTAGCAGGTTTCTGCCTATGCCCATATTCCTGCTTCTCTCTGCAGCCCTTCGGATTTTGTCTCCTGTACATGGGCATTTATTGGTTGTTGATGAGGAGAGTGATGCTGAAGGAGGGACCTCCTTTGTTGCCTCGGAAATGGCTGCCAGCTTTGGCAAATAAAAATACAGGACACCCAATTAACTAAAAATCCCAGAGAAACAATGAATACTTTTTTAGTGTAAGGATGTCCTATGCAACACTTGGGTCACACCGACATTAAAAATTATTCACCGTTTTAGTCTAAGTATGTCCCATGTACTATTTGCATACTTATACTAAAAATTCTTCACTGTTGGTCTGAAATTGAGATTTCACTGGGTGGCCTGTATTTTGTCTGGCAACCCTGCCTGGGAAGGACACGGAGACGCCTCATTGACTCCACAGAGGAGACAAGAGGCCTGCTTCTCTTGCTCTCTGGCCTGGTCCTGGCTCTGTAAACCAGCGCTCCACCCCTGGGCCACAAGATCAGAACCCAAAAGGGGCAAGGCCCCAGCAGGCTTGCTTTGTCACGCGCTTTCTTCTGAGTACCATGCCTCACGCTGCCCGGCATCCCCTTCCAGAACAGTCTCCACGCTGCCGCTTCCCACCTCAGCCCCTGTGCTTCTGTAGGCTCTTGCTCTGCCTGGACCTCGTGACCGTCCCATCAGCTCCTCTGGGCTACCTCACTCTCTCTGCAGCAGCAGACCCTCATTTCCCCCCAGGCGTCTTCTGTGTCCACTCTGAGGAATAATTCACCTGATTCAGGGCGGCTGTGAGAGCCCGCTCTGGCTCTGGCCCCCTGGACTCAGGGTGTCACCAGGTTTGTCCTGTCCTTCTAAGACGGGTCTACGGCCGCCCTGGTGTCAGGATCCAGCTCAGAGAGGAATGTGTTAAAAGAGGCCGTCTTTCCATAAAGCCAGTCGCTCCCATTGCGACCCTGGCATCCGAAGGCAATAGTGAATTCTGAAGGCAGGAGTAGATGAGCAGCCACGCAGAGTTCCACCCAACACCATTGCTGGTGGACCCGATCCGTTTGGGGCAGGTGGTTGCTGGGGCACACTTCCTGCCGTTTCATTCTGGCCCAACAGGTGACTCTCCAGTAGGGTCTGGGCCAGAGTCCTCAGAGATAGTCATGTCGTCTGGTAAAATGGGGCTCAAAGTCACTTCTGAGTCACTTCCTGGTGCCGGATGCCCTGCTGGCTCCCTGAGGCCCATGCGCAATCAGCGGCTTTCTGCACAATTGTGAAGTCCACCTCTTGGTCACGTGGTTCTGCACTACCTTTTAATGAGAAGCCATGTGACTAGGGACATCTTACCAGCTGGTGGTCACCAACACGGTGTGGAAAGATGCCCCCTGTGGCTTAGTGACGTCTGACATTACGCTTCATGTCTGGTTTAAGCCAGAGGGCATTAAACACCAAAATCTGTGTTGGTTTGCTGTGGCTGCTGTAACAAAGTACCACAAATTTATCGTCTCACAGTTCTGGAGGCTGGAATCCAAAATCCAGGTGTCAACAGGGCCCTGCTCTCTCTGGAACCTGTGGGGAAGACTCTTTCCTTGCCTCTTCCTAGCTTCTGGTGGTTTGCTGGCCATCTTGGGTGTTCTTTGGCGTGTGGACGTGTCACTCCAGTCCTCCATCTGCACGGGGCCTTCTCCCGGTGACCTGTGGCCAGAGGCTGCCCATTTACACATACTTGAACAAAGGTGATTGGTTGCTAGTAAATAAAAATCAGAAAAGTTTACACAAAAACCTGGACTTCTGTAGGCCTTTGTAATTGTGACCACAGTTTCAGCTTTGCTAGAGAGCAGGTGACAGTCTTGTCACACACACGAGTGTGAATGAGTTTGTCATATCCTTTTCTGAGAATAAGCACAGAAATAGGGGGAGGAAACAGGCTCTGGGCACCTGAGGTGGGAGATGAGAGGGGCAAGGACAAGGGAGGGTGAGGACGGAGGGTGAGGGAAGGCCCTGAGACGGGCACTGAAGGCAGAGTGTGCCTTTGGCAGTTGGGGGCAGGGCAGTTCCACACGCAGAGCCGGACCTCAGAGTCTTCCCTGTGTGGCACCGGGCAGTTATCCCGATACTCACATCAGCGTCCTCACACCTCCCGGACCTCTGCACAACCATGGCTCCAACCTCTCAAAAACCTCCTCCTTCCCGGCAGTCTCCTTCAGTCACCAGAAAAGGATTTTCAAGGGATATTTTTGGAGACTTTCTTAACCCATACAAGTTTTGGCTAAAGAAGTGTTTGTTGCGATTCCTGGCTCTGCATACTTCTGTCTGGTTTCACACGGTTTCTGTGACTATCCTCACCCTGCAAGTTAATTAGAGTTCTAATTTTGAGTCATATTTCTCACATGCACAACTTTGTACCACTTAGAGCCTTTGCTGAGAAGAGTTCCACAAATCGCCGTCTTTGTTTTCCTGTTTCTGGAGCAGAGTGTACAGGACTTTGTTCCCGTCCTTGCTCTAAGGTAACGTCAAAGCTGAAATTCCACTCCGTAGTTTACCCAAAAGTTTGATTTTCCTAGTTAAGAACTATCACTTTTAAAATTTTTTCTTTTTACTTCCACTGCTGACACACAGCATTTTGCATTTTTAGGGGCATTTTCTACAAAGCTACTAGTCTTTTTTAAAAAAATTGAAGTATAGGGGCCGGCCCAGTGGCTTAGTGGTTAAGTGCTCGCGCTCCGCTACTGGCAGCCCGGGTTTGGATCCCGGATCCCGGGCGCGCACCGACGCACCACTTCTCCAGCCATGCTGAGGCCATGCCCCACATACAGCAACTAGCAGGATGTGCAACTATGACATGCAGCTATCTACTGGGGCTTTGGGGAGAAAAAGGGAGAAAAAAAAAAAAAGAGAGGAGGATTGGCAATAGATGTTAGCTCAGGGCCGGTCTTCCTCAGCAAAAAAAGAGGAGGATTGGCGTGGATGTTAGCTCAGGGCTGATCTTCTTCACACACACACACAAAAAATACCTGGCAACAAAAAGAAAAAAAAAATTGAAGTATAATTTATACACAAGCTAAAGGTTATAATCTCTTCGTGAGAGTCAGAATGATAAAAATACACTGTTTCACTTGTTGGGTGGGCAGCAAGGCAGGGTTCCTGGGAGTCCCGAAGTTCTGGGTTTATGATATTCGAGACACACTCGGATGACCCTGTGAGGTAGACATTACAGTCACCCGTGTGCTGGAGGTGGGACGGCCGGAGCTCAGAGCCCAAGGAAACTGCCCAGGGCCACTCAGCTGCTGAATGGCAGAGCAAGACTCGGAACTCAGGCTTCTCTCACAGCAGGGCTCAAGTCCCCACGACCTCGCCACACACCTCACCACTCGGGAGAGTCTGGGAGGAAACACAACTCTTTTGCGGGGAAGGTGGGGAGGGTGGGCGGGAGTTAAGGAGACACACTTTTTACTTTATTTGCTCGTATATTATTTGACTTTGATCCAGTGCTGGTTTATTTCCTTGGTAATTTTTAAGAAGCAATAAAATATTAAAATCAATCAATAAATCAATAAAAATAAATATTTGAAACCTAACAGAAAATAAGAGAAACGGAGACTCAGCAAAACTGCATTATTCCATGTTGTTGACTTCCATAATCTTGAGAGTAGTTGAAGCTGCCACTGTGAATCAACAGACGCTAAGAGTCTGCGGTATTGGCTTAGCCGCCATCATCTTGTTTGAACAAATTCAGTTCTAGATTTGTCTCCTGTGTATCACTGCTTCTTACCTTATGACTCTGTCTGGTGTATTACGTATAAAATACGCGTAGATGAGCGATGCCACGCCCCTTCAGGACTCTGCAACTGTGTCCTCGTTGCCCCTTTTGCCATCGGCTTCTTGGGCAAATTGCGTAAACATTCTCATCCCAGGAAAGCGTTGCTGGATCAGTTAGAACATTTGGAAACAAGAGCAATAAGTCCTTTTTTAGCTTAGAAAACTAAGCAACTGAAAAAACAATTAGAAATAAAAGGTTATATGAAAAGGGAAACATATAGTACATTGCTTAACTCCACAGTAAATATTTGCAGAGTTTAATGTAAAATGGACCATTAATGTATAAATACATTTGGAGAAAGAAAGAGGGAAAATAGGAGTGGATAGTTGTGTTAAGTTCACAAAATCCTGTGAAAACATTGGATCTAAAATTAATATGTAGCGGAAGCATCAGCTCACACGGCTCCCAGTGTTGCCACCGGGAGCCCGGCTTAGGGTGAGGCTGCTGTTGTTCGCTGTACACCCAGAATCCTTTTCTGTCAGGGTTCTTAGTGGAGACAACAGACTCCGCTGGCGTTTTTTCTTAAGAAGACAGGAGTTTATTAAGGAACAGCGATAGCTCCAAGAGTCATGGAGACGTCTGCAGAGGGAGACTCTAGGCTGTGTTTCCACAGTGGCTCCCAGAACTGGACTACAGACACGGCCACCGAGGAAGCCATGGCCTCCACCACGACCGGGGGCCGCCACCCGGACGCCCACCGCCCCGGCCGTCAGCAGCAGGCCCCGCACCTTGCCTCCTTCCCCGCGTGCTCAGTTCCAAGTCAAAGGTGGGGAAGGTCCAGGTGATGGGCCGGACCCTGCTCACACCTCCCTGGGGATCCTGGGAACCGGAAAGTTTAAACGCTCTGTTGGGAGGGCGGGTTTACATGGCGTGGAACTGTTGAAACGAATTTTATTTTTGAAGCGAAGTATACATATTACTGTGATGAAAAGAAAAAAAGAAAAAAGAAAAGTGCTTTGTGATCTTTAAACAGAGCCAACTTCTGGCATTGTCAGGTACTTTTGTTTAATAGGATGAGTTGGCATTTTCATGTGGGGTAGGCGGAAAATTATTTGCAGTTTGGTTTTTGTCTTACTCCCTCATTTTAAGGGGTGCAAAGTGATCATCTTGCTGGCCACAGTTCGTGAAGGGTAGGCGCTGAGCCCTGTCTTGCGCCTTGTTCCCCGGGCTCTTGTTACGAGCTCACACCCCTGATCTCCCCTACCCCAGGCCCCTGAAGATCCAGATCTGTATTGACATCTGAAGCTTGATTATCCTAAAAGCCGCATCTGAAGTCGCACTGTGTCCTCGGTCAGAGGGCTGACTGAGACCCCTGCCGGGGACGGGTGGCCGTGGAGGGAGGAAGGAGTCGCACACGCTAAGGTGCATATTTACAGCAGTTGGAGCTAAACAGAAATGCAGCCAGCCTCATCCTCAAGTTCCTGCCCGCACGGTGGTGTGAGGGCCTGTGATGAGCGAGCCCAGTGCAGGGGGCGGGACGGGTGCGGGAGGAAAGGCCCATCAGCACCGAGGGCTCTGAGACGGCCTCGCCCGGTGGTCTGTGACCTGTGACAACGGCCAGGGCAGCCTGCGGTCTCTGCACACGTCTGGCTTCCCTGCAGGCTGGATCGCAGGCCGTGGGGCACAGACGAGAGGCCAGGAGGACTGCTTCTAATGAAATCCACAGGGCAGGCGAGGGCTTCCAAGGCAACTTCACATTTAATTAAAGGGTTTTCCCCCAGTTTTATTGAGATATAATTGACATGAAACATTGTATTAGTTTTAGGTGTACAACATAATGATTTGATATATGTATTTATGCAAAATGATCACCACAACAAGTTTAGTCAACATCCACCACCTCACATAGTTACTCTTTTATTCACAAATTAAATCATTGGCAAGTTTGTCATTGATGTACATTGTGTTTTATCTGTGGAAAAGCACTTCTGGAAGCAGATGGCGCATTGGGGAAAACTGCTTCCATAGTGATAACATTGTTGCAAATTATAAACAACACTTTCTGAAGAAAGAGAAAGGCTGGGGCAGGAGACCAGGAGAGTGCCTCTTTACCTTGACTCCCGAGGACCCAGCACAGAGCGTGGCCAGCGACCCGGATACCAGATCTCGGGGCTCTGTCAGGCAGGCCTGGACTCACTGAACGCACACCGCCAGAGAGGCGCTGGAGAGACTCAGCTCCTGGCTCCACCATCTAGGGAATGAGGCTGGGGGCGCCTGTGGCCTCCCGCCTCCCACGGCTGCCCTGGAAAGTCAGATGGGATTGAGGAGAGCAAAAGCTCGAAGGAAGGAGGACTAACCAAGGAATGCCCAGGGTGACCCAAACTTGAAATCAAAGATTTTTTTCAAGAGAGAAAGACCTGAAAGCAGCTTACTGACGTGAGACCTGGGTATAATGGACATGCGCCTCGTCCGCGCTCCCGCACGCTGTTGATTACTCCCCGTGGCTGGGCTGTGGGTTCAGGCTTTTCCCTGGGGAGGTGGGCAATCACAGTTCTGAGGGTTAAAAAAATGCAGAAGCGTTGCACCCACAAGTGCCTCTAGGGGCTCAAAGGGAAAGAGAAGGCAGAGTCCTCCTTGTCAAGCTGACAATGGACTGGAAAAAAACACGTTCCCAGAGACCCTGACTAAAGGGGAGAATTATGTGTATCAAGTCTCCTGTGTCCTTCTCCCCTTTATTCCTCCCCACCCCTACCTTGCCCAGGGCCACAAAGCAAAAAACAACACAAGAGTGACAACGGTGGCTAGCTTACAGATTGAGAGTTGTGAAAAAAAATTTAAACTAGATTTTCCAGTCCACCTGGGTACCCAGCCCAGTTTGTGCTCCTTTCCAAGTGATTAAATCAAAGATTCCCAGCCCTGATTTTAGGACATCCCAGGTGTCTTTATCCCCAGGGCGATTGTGAAATTCTAAAATAAAACGATTTTAAGTCCCTGCACTTTAAAATAAGCTCACACCTTGTGCTCTCTAAAAGCACTCACTTTTAGAGGCGAAAGAGATTCTGAAATTCAGCAGACAGAACTCATCGGTCCAACTCCAACAGGCTGGCCACAGCAATCAAAATACCACTTCATATTTGGGTAACTCTTCATGGCTTCGAGAGTACTTTCTGATTACTGGGTTAGTGACTAAACGTGTAAATTAATACAAAAGGTGACTGTTCTGGCCTCGACATTGCTCTAGGGGTAGAAGTAGAGATTGCCCTTCCTTTGGAGTGAAGCTATCGCTGTGTAGTACCTCAGCAGTGAAACTTCAGTTTGTCAACAGCTGGTGGAGGCGATGTTTGGAAAGAGGCTGGTAGCATGGGCCTGGACCGCAGTAGCATTGTTTGGGCGAGGCAGCCAGGGCCCTGAGGGGCATGAGGTCACTGTCACAGAGAAGGAAGCTCCGGGCTGGCTTTCCCATTGGGCCAGCCCATCTGGAAGTTGAAGCCCTGGGGCAGCAGCGTGAGCAGCTGGCGAGGTCCAAAGGAAGAGGCCCCATTCTAGTACTTTCCCTGGCTGACATAAATCTGGACCATTACCATTCTTTGTTTTACAGTGGGCAAGGGAAGTCATCAAGCTTTATATAATTAATGTCTTTGTCAAGGACTGTGACTGCCAATTCTATCTTCTCTGTGGTCATTCGTCCTTAGGAATCTCCCCTCTGCAGTGTTCCCCGGGGTCCCAAGGAGGCCTGGGGGTGAGGACCCCTCTCTGGAGTCCCGGAGGAGACAGTGGGTGGGACTTGAGCTAGTGCATGGGACCAGAGGCTGGCTCAGCGAGGTCAGCTCTTCAGAGAAGCCACTCTAAGTCTTCTCTTCAAGGCGCACAGAGCGCTCCACACTCCTTGGACTCAGCACAGTGACTTCTAATGTTTTTCCAGATCAGGGCCCTGGGCCTCAGGCCATCAGGTGGGAAGGCAAAGGAACCGGCTCCCCTGGCCACCATCCCCAGAGCTGCTGACAACGCTGGTTAACATCCTGCTTTGGGGAGTGGTTTCCTGGAAGTGACAAGGCACTTGGGGATTGAGAGAGCAATTTACCTTTTCTAGGTTCTTCCATTGCAAGTGCTTCCAGCAGTCCAAATAAATTGCTAATCTAAAGTTCCTACAGGACTTTACAGTTTACAAAATGCTTGAGCAAGTATCAATTCATTCACTCCTGCAAACAACCCTGTGAGGCAATAATCTGCCACTGAGGACACCTGTGGTGTGGTGGCAAATACTGCAGTACCCTAGTGACTCCTTGTGGCAGGGAAGGGTGGGTATCCATTTCCCTATTTTGCCTCCCTTCCTATTGATGAGGAAATGTGGGGTCAAGTTAGTGATGGAGCTGACAAGCCACCAGGCCCAGAGTGAAATCTGGGTCTGTTTACCCCAAAGTCCACACCCCCACCAGCCTGGTGAGCTGCCTTTCCACATAGTAATTCCTAGAACTGAGCTGTGTTCAGAGAAACAAGGGTCTGCTCCTATGGGGGTTCCTGCATTCATAATAGGGGGATATTTATTTATTTGTTTATTTTTTTGTTGAGGAAGATTCTCCCTGAGCTAACATCTGTGTCAGTCTTCCTCTATTTGGTATGTGGGTTGCTGCCTCCATGGCCACTGATGAGTGGTGGATGTCCGGACCTGGGAACCGAACCCTGGGCCACCAAAGCAGAGTGCACCGAACTTAACCACTAGGCCATGGGGTTGGCCCCAGGTTGATATTTATTTTAGAGCAATACCATAGAAATTGGAGAATGGAGAGCAAACCTGGTTTTAAAGAAAATAAATACCAGACAAAAATTGAGAGATAATATTTGTAATGGAGACATACCTTGGAGAGGTTCAGGAAGACCTTCTGCTTAACCAAGCAAAGCTCCCTTCCAGCCTCTTGCCTCTGGCTCCGCCCTGCTCCACGCCGGCCCACCTTGCTCACTCCTACCCGAGGAGCTGAGGTGGGTGTTTTGCTTGTGGTTTTCATGCTCTGGGACAGGATGGTTCAGGGGCCTCTGGTGTGAGAGGAACAACTGACTGAGCAAATGGGCAGGGGCAGAGGAACTTCTGCTCTCAGACAACAGTCTGAGAAGACCAGCTAGAAAAGTTAGTGAAGGATATAATTAATGAGGACTTGGGTATTTGTCTCCAGAAATCTAGTCCAAAGGGCATATTGTGTGTTTAAAGAACGAATTCAAGTTGCAAACATAAAAATGCACATTATATCAATAGTTCATGTGACTACTGTCACATGTTCATGTGACATGTATGACGTTCACATGTACTATGTACACTTGTGCTGAATGCAATTTTCCAATCCATAGGTGAAAATAATTAGGCAGATTAATAATTTTGACAACATATCAGCATTGGCAAGCAACACATAAACCCATTTATGCTCCCAGAATTTGGCACAGCTTACTTGTATTTTTGGGAGCCACAGCTAAGGCTGCATAAGTTCATCAAGATTGACTCTAACAACTCATTGTTGTATTGTTGCCCAGGGCACAACATACACTGTAGAAAAATTACTATCATTCTGTGTTCACACTGGCAGACTCCAGGTTCTCCTTTGTTTTCTGCAGTTGTCGTAAAAAGCAAATGTCTACTTTCTTTTGGGAAATGGGATACATTTTAAAATCAGATTAAAAGACGCAGATAGTCATCACTGTTCACATGTGGCTTTAAACACTGGAGAAGTTTCTTAATGTAATGTTTTATTTCCTGCTCATTTGTTAGCTTCCATGACCAGGTTTGAGTGGAAGGGAATTTCTGGAAATCATTTCATCAAGTCATGCACCACATATTCTTAGTATACACTTTCAAGAGTCAGGAATGGTCTTTAGACTTCAATTTTTCTACTTGAGTCCTGGCAGTTTGCTACACGCATATGATGTTGGTTCATGCTGTACAGTCATGCACCGCATAACGACGTTTTGGTCAACGACTGACTGAATACAGGACAGTGGTCCTGTAGATTAGTCCCATATAGCCTAGGTGTGTAGTAGGTTGTACCATCTAGGTTTGTGTAAGTACACTCTGTGATGTTCACACAACAATGAAATCACCTAAGGACACATTTCTCAGAGCACATCCTCATCGTTAAGTGATGCATGACTGTATACTATCTTATGATAATTCAGACAAATTCAGGTTATAAGCATCTTTAGGAGGCTTGCATCCTTTTGTTATTAAAGAATATAGAGAATGCTACATGAATAATTTCTGACACTCTAGTTAACCTAAGTGGATGCCAACTCCGTACTTCCATTTGCTCAGGCCAAAACCCTTGGAATCATTCTTGACTTCTCTCTTTATCTCACAGTCCATGTCCAGATCCACCAGGAAGTGCTTCTGACCCAACCTTCGGAGTAGATCCAGAATCTTACCACCGCTCTCCATTTCCCCTGCCGTTCTGGAGTGAGGCACTGGATTTGTGCATTGTCCTCCTCTCTGGTCCGCCTGCCCCTGCCCTGGTCCTCTTTCAGTTTATTTTCCACACAGCAGCCAGAGTGTCCCTTGTAGAACATGAGTCAGACCACGCCACTGTCCTGTTCTGAGCCCTGCCAGGCCCCTCCTCACTCAGAGTAAGAGCAAGGTCCTGACAGTGTTCAGCCGGCCCCCACACTGGGCCTCCTTGCCTCTCTCCCCAAATGTTCTACACACTCCTCTCCACCACTCTGCCCCGGCCACAGTGACCTCTGCCGTCCTCAACTGTTCCGGGCACACACCTGCATCCAGGCCTTTGTTCTAGTGTTCCCTCAGCGTGGGACGCCCTTTTCCTGGATATCCATTTGGCTAGTTCCTCCAACTCCTTCAAGTGTTTGCCTAAATCTCACCTCTCAGTGAGTTCTGTTCTGAATAATCCCATTTAAGATGGCTCACCGCCCTGTCCACAAACCCTCTTCCCAGAACAGTGCCGGATCTCCCCTATCTGGCTTTCCTCCTTCTCTTTCCATAGCCCTCATCACCTTTAGCATATAGAATAGCAAATAGAATTTGCCTTATAATAGGCAATTATAATATTGCTGTTGTTTTCTCCCCTCGCTGGAACGTACGTTCCTTGAGGGCAGGGGTCTTTGTTCTGTTCACTGGTGCATCCCAAAACTCCAGAGCAGTCTCTGGGCTATAGTCGGTGCTTGGCAAATATTGGTTGCGGGCATCAATGTGATGCTTCAATCTACTTAACGGAGCAATATAACATGGCCGCACTGGTGTGGGCCTGCGGGGCTGTTGGCTCACCCCTCGCTGCACTGTGCTACGGCTCAGTCACACCTCTCCTAGGAAAGGACCAGGGCTCAGTCTCCCCGTAGCTGAGTCTGTTGTCTTTTACGCATTTATGGAGTTCCTCTTAGGTTTTTATTTTTCTTTTCCTTTTCAGAACCTTAAATTATCACCATCCCCAGCTTTTAAATCTTAAAAAACAATTTCAGTGTGATGGTAAATTAAACATTTTTCTAACCTGGGTAATTTATTCTGATGTATGTGCTTTTCCAGGTTTGCAGGCAGGGCCGGTCTCACGAGTAGACAGCCATGTAGTCTTGTGCAGTTCGAAGGGTCTGAGAAGGGCCAACTTACCCCCAAATATCTTCCTTCTGGTGGCATGGTCCACTGTGAGGTGAGCTGGGGGTGGAGGGATAGTTATTGAAGTTTGTGACAACTCCTAACTGGGAGAGGAACATCTCGATTGCTCACTTTGTTAGATAAAACTTAAATGGTGAGAAATAGTATGGAAATACTGTAAAGAATTAAAGTCAGAAGCATAAAAATGACAGTAGTAGCTCACTGACTACATGGCTGACGTTCACACATACTATGTACGATTGTACGTGATGCGGTCTTCCTGTAGATGCCCTTCAGAAGGGAACGTCAGTGTCCCACCAGGTCAGGAAGGCGGAAGAGTATGTCTGCCAAGGACCAAGAGGGCGGGAGGCAGCCAGGGTGGACCCAAAGGCTGGCCCCCCTGCCAAACTTCCCATGTTCCCTGAGCAGGGCTGACTCCGGCTCTCAGGTGATGCTTGGTCCAAGAGAATGAAAGCTTTAGAACAGCAATCACATACGAGAGAAATTGCAAAAGCTCTGTTCACGTTGTAAAAAATCACCTCGTGACAAAGATGAGGACAACAGTTTTTGCACGGAGGATTTTCCCCGGTCTTTCCGAACGATTCACTGGGAGTTAATGAATCATCTGACCACCAGTGTGGGATCAATGCCCGCCTTCAGCCTTCCTTCAGAGCCCTGATGGGGCTCACAGCTTTCCTACAGGGCACACGCAATCGACTCCTATACAAATGGAGAATGAACAGCTTTGGGCCTGGAAGCCTGCAGCTACTCAGACACGGAGCTCAGGAAGCTGTGGGTGAGGAAAGCATTTCCCCGAGCATTTGTGATCGTAGTGCACAGAGCATGACCTCCTGTTCTCCCCTCTGGAGCCAGGAAAGTACAGAGGCTGGGAGTGCACACAATGAAATGAAAGAGGGTAAACTGTTTGCATCTCTGTACATCTGTGGTTTCTACAGTGCAGACTCGGCCACAAGTAATAGAGTAATTCCTTCTCTAATAAAAGGAAAGATCCTCCCATTGCTTCTCCGTGCTTGCATTTAGGGTTCTGGTAGGTATCTCATTACCCACTGTCTCACCGGGGCGCACCCAGGCACAGCGTCTCCTCTGAAGTCACTGACCCGGCCGCCAGGCCATGGACCCAGCCCTCTGCTCGTCACAGGCCTCCTCTCACTTTCCTGCTCCCCATTGCCCTCCAAGTCAAAGGCTGGGTGATCTAGGGGTGCCGGGGTTGCATGTGCCAGAGCTGGGTGAGGGCTAGTGGCGGATGTCATTTGTCATAAGATCTGGAGCCTGGACTCGGAAGAGAGAGCCCTGGGCGGAGCCTGGGTAGGGCGGAGCCTGGACGGGGCAGGGTCACAGGTGGCACCCAGAAGGCTGGTGGCCTCAGGGCCTGCTCAAGTCTTGACCCTGCTAAGTACTGAGGGACAGATCTGGAGGGGCTTCCTTGCAGAGCGATTGCAGAAAGGACCATCTTCTCTAGCCATCTTGTGTCTGTCCTATTCCTTCTCTTGACACACAGGGATAAGCTAACTGGTTCAAACAAAAGAAGAAACGCACCCCATCAGTGGTTCCAAGCTTTTTTCCCTTAGCACGGTTCCTCACCAATAGCTTGGATGAGACAGACACAGACCTGTTAGGAATGAGCTGCTGTACAGGGGAAATAAGTTGCAACCTTCCACTAATCAAAATGCTTTTCATTGTTTAATGGTTTCAACAAATTGCAAAAGTAATACAAGCTTATTGTTAAAAAAAAAAATCAAAATAATGCCAAAGTATATGGAATAAAAAGTGATAACCCCTCTTTGTCTCCCTTGCTCTCCACTTCCACTTTCCACACTGTTTCTGGAGGTTTTCCTGTCCATGAAGTGTGAACACACACAGGACACATTAAACATACAGGTGGTATTTTTTTCTTATGTAGACAGGACTATATCTTACATACTCGAAACAAAAGCACTGTATCAGGAGAGTGTTCCTGGCAGTGTATTCGATCCATTTCATTCTTTTCAACAAGTGCATACAATTCCATAGTATGGATACAGCCATGAGAATATGTTTAGTGGCTGTTTAGTTTCCTGGGGCTGCCATAACAAATTGCCCCAAACTTGGTGGCTTAAAACAACAGAAATTTATTCTCTTTCAGGTCTGTCGGCTAGAAGTCCAAAATCAAGTTGTTGGCAGGGCCACGCTCTCTCTGGAGGCTCTAGGGGAGGATGCTTCTCTGCCTCCAGCTTCTGGTGGCTCCGGGAAATCCTCGGCCTTCCTTGGCTGGTAGCCGCCTCACGCCAGTATCTGCTCCATCTTCATATGGTCCTCTCGGTGTGTCTTCTCCTCTTCTCATAAGAACATCAGTCGTTGGATTTAGGGCCCCTCTTCTTAACTAATTTGATCCGCAAAGGCCATATTTCCAAATAAGTTCACATTCTGAGGTTCTGGGTGGACATGAAGTGTGGGGGACCACTATTGATGACTTCATTTTATCGCACGTTATCTGTGCCCCAGCCCCCATGCAGATGGAAGAGTCGTAACAGCCCACTCCTGAGGAAGCTTCCATTCATGCTGTCAACAAATACGTACGGAGCACCTCTCTGTGCTAGGCACCTAGATTGGTGAACGAGACTGTGTGGCCCCTGCCTCTCACTGTACAGTCACTCTGTGAGACAAGGGCTATGCCTGTCTCAGTCACCAGTGAATCCCCAGTACCTCGCACAGTGCCTGGCACTGTGTAAAGTAAGTGCTCAATAAATGAATGACTGAGTGGATAAATGAGAGATGCAGACAAACAAGCAGGTAGTAATAATACATAGCAATATGATGCTGTGTGGATAAATGAGAGATGCAGACAAACAAGCAGGTAGTAATAATACATAGCAATATGATGCTGTGTGGCGGGAAGTACAGGGCAGAGGGTGCTGTGGGGACAGCCAAAAGAGCAGCTGTAATACAGACTTCTGGAGGTTAAGGATGCTTTCTTGGAGAAAATAACTCCTAAATTGGGACCTTACTGGAGTTACTTAGGCAAAAGCTGTGGGCTGGGAGTGAATGGAATGTTCTAGGCAGAGTAAACAGTGCCACAGCCTCTGGAGGTGAAGCAGGTTGCGGAGAATTGGAAGCCAGAATGTCTCCTGAGCCGTCTCCAGGGGACACAGTGGTAAAGACAAGGCTGCTGGCCATCTAGAACACTGGTGTCTAATAGAACCTTCTTCAGTGACGGAATGTTCTAGATCTGATCTGAGTAGTAGCATGAGCTACTTGTGGCTAGTGAGTGCTTGAAATGAGCCTAACGTAACCAAGGAACTGAACTGCATTAAGTTTTTAATAATTTTAATTTAAATAGCCACACCTGCACGTAGCTAGCATATTAGACAATGCAGCTCTAGATCCCAATATCCTAGCTTAATCCAAAACTACAATTCCGTCCATCAGTTCAGCTTCTTCCTCTACTAAGTCTTTGCCATTTCTACAGTCAGGGAACCAAACGGGTCTGAGCTGCCGTGAGCTGGCCGGGAAAGAGGTGAGGGCTGAGATGAGGGATGAATGAACACTTGTTAAACGTCTGTGGTAATCTGGACACACATCATCACTTTTTGAAACATACATTGCTACTTTTAATTAAAAAAACTAAATACATGGGCCTGGCCCGGTGGCGTAGCGGTTAAGTTTGCGTGCTCCGCTTTGGTGGCCCGGGGTTCACAGGTGCGGATCTGAGCCACCGGCACGTGCACCCCATATCAAGCCATGCTGTGGCGGCATCCCATACAGAGGAAGATGGGGATGGATATTAGCCCAGGGACAGTCTTCCTCAGCAAAAACAGGAGGATTGGCAACAGATGTTAGCTCAGGACTAATCTTCCTCAAAAAAAAAAAAAAACCTAAATGTAAAAATGCACCAACAGTGGAGAGTTGCCTTTGGGAAGAGTCAACTGAGGATCAGAGGTCAGGAGGTCCGGTGGGAGGAGAGCCCCTTTTCACAAAATGCTTTTTATACTGTTTGATTTAATGTAAGCAAGCACTATCATTAAGTGACCAAAAACAATAGCTGTTAGCGGTAAACGGTGGCTACCAGAGACTGAGGGAAATTAGATTTCCCGCTGGCTATGGGAACCAGCCAAGCAAGGCCCAAAGTCACTGAGATTTACTTGCACGCATTTACTGTAAATGAGATTCAAAACGCTCACCATTTCCCAGAGACAGTGCTTCCTAGCTGCTGTCTGGAGATGTACAAGGAGGCTCTCTAGATTCCATTAAGAAGCAGGCAACCTAAAATGTACCCAATGCCAAATAAGCCATGAGTTGTGACATGTTTAAAATGCACCTGGGTGAGGGAAACTGAATCACAACTGTGAAGATGTGGTCACAGAGAAGGAGTCAGGACAAGAGTTTGCCCGGCGACTCCAGCCATGCGTCAGTGCGGTTGCTCCAGCAGGCTGACATGAGTCCTCCAGCCGGCAGGGACGGCCATCTGCACAATGGAGGCTGCTGTTTACCAGGTTGTCGACTGATAAGGGTAGCCTTTAAGAATATCGGATTTCCTCTGTTCTGTCTTTTCTTCAGTAAGTAACTTATCTTAATTTGCATTTCCAAGTGAGTTTTCCCACTGGGGAGAGAGTGTGATGACTGGTTAAAACAAGTATGGTCGTTATGCATATCTCCCACGGAAATGAACACTTGGCAATGCCCTTAGTCTCCAGTGAATTTGGATTTAGGGAGCCAGCGTCACATATGGAACCAACATGGGCTTGGAATGAGAGAAACCCAGCTTCTGTTCTCAGCTTCTTTACACATTAATGTGTGATCTTGACCTTGTTGCTTAGCCTCTGAGCTTCACCTCCCTCCTGTGTGAAATGAAAATGGCAAAACTTTGCAGGGCTTGGGTGAAAATTGGGAAAATATAAGCAAAGCACTTGAGATAATGTAATGTGATAGACATGATAAATGACTCTCTTTCTCTCTCTCTAAATCATATATATACATACAGACATAAAACCATATGTATATAAAACCATATATATATATATAACTATCTAAATTATATGTACATACATACATAAAACCATATATAGAGAACCATATTTATGACACAGAGTCCCCCTCAGTGAGCTGGATGTGCAGGCCCCCTGGCTCTGGCATGACCCCAGCCATATGCAGCCTCTGAGCCCTCAAGAACCAGTCTGCCAGCTCCCTGTCCGTTTTCTTGGGTTTGGGACATCAGATAAGGCTCTGAGGACAAGAGCCTGGACCTACCACTGGCTGGCTCAGGAGTGAGCAGGGGACATAACCAGCCGGGGCCTTGAGCGCTCATCTGTTAAATGGTGGAGAATTGAGCCAGATTAAACGTCCGTGTGGACTTAGACTGTACCCCGTTCCATGCAAGACTTGCGATAACTACTTGGACCAGAAGACTTCTAAACTTTTTATGCTCTAAGAATGAAAATGTGCTCTGTGCTGCACATGACAGAGTGTTTAAGAGTATACATGCTCATGCAGGCTTAGACTGCACCCGCCGCAGATTTGGGGAGGGTGGGGCATGACCGGGAAGAGCCGGGGATCTCCCGGTTTGCTTCTCCTTCTCGCCTCCTGCAACGCCCCCGCTTTCCTTTCCACTGCTTCTGGAGACGGGAGAATCCTGGGAGGGCCAGCCCGTCTCTTCCTTCTCCTTGGGCGTGTCCTCGATTGCCGGTTCTCAGTCTTCCGCGTGTGCCAGAATCACCCAGGGAGCTTTTTAGGGTTGAGATTCCGACCCTTCCCCCTTTCCATTCCGATGCGTCAGCCTGGGCGGGGCGCAGGGAGGGCATCAGGAACGCCCGCGGACTCTGAGCAGGGCCTGTCTGCCCGCCCGGCCCAGACGTCGTCCCTCCCCGCGCTCCGCGCGGCTCCCGCCGCGGTGCTGGTTCACGGCGCGATGGACCAGGATGGTGAACGAAAGCTGCTCCCCGGAGCGGGCGGAACGGCGTGGGAGGCCGCGCCGACGGGCGCTTCATGATTTGCCAGCTGGGACGTCTGAGGGAGGAAGAGAACAGCACTGCAGACCACCGAGAGCGAACGGCGCGCGCGGCGCGGGGACGCGCTCAGGCCCCGGACAGCGCGGCGACGGGGCACCGCCAGCAGGCCCCGTCTCCTCCCGGAATCCTGTTCTCCTGGGCGCCGACTCGACGCCCGCCGCTGTGCCCCGGCCTCGGGGGCGGCGCCGCAGCGGGTGCCCCCGCGGGGAGGACAGGGCTCCGCGAGGACGCACCGCCAGCCTGTGCTCGGGGGGTCGCGCGGCTGTGGGCGCCTCCGGAGGCGGTCGCGCGGTAAGCTCCTTTCCAGCTGTCTGCTGTACTGTTTCAAAATGCTTTTCCCTGAAGGAAAGACTGGCCCTTAAAAGAAAACATTTTCTGGCATTTAGTGAAATGTTTATTACTGGATATTTTGTATCAGAAGCAAGATATAAATGTTACTGGATCCTACGGGAAAAACTAAATTCAGTTTTAGTCATTCACACAACCCAGCCAAGAAAGTTCAATGGAAAGGGCTCCGATGGGTGTGATTTTGGCCTCTTTCCCAAAAAAGGATAGGCCACAAGCACATATCCTAATGGCCCACAGTCACAAAGGCACATTACACAATGTCGAGATAGTGTGGGGAGACGACAAGTGACTCTGACACGGGTGGAGGGGCTGGGAAAGAGCGGTGAGAAGCCAATAGCGCTCGGAGAGAGAAGGGTCTGAAACAAAGGCTGTTTCTTCTCCCTGAGTCAGTAAAGATCCAGACCATGAGCTTCAGAAACTACCTTCTCGGGCTGAGTCCCGGCTCCTTCTGGGCAAACTTAGACGATTACTTAAAGTCTGTGTTCTCAGCTTTTGCATCTGTAATCTAAGGACAATGGTGTCACCATTCTCATAGGGTTGTTCTGACGGTCAAACAGTTAACAGATGCAGAGCCTGGCAGATGGCGCTCCGCGGAGGTTAGCCCTGGTTCAGGAGGAGTGGCAGGGCGTCAGAGAAGAGTCATGGCCAGGACAGGGGCCTTAGTTGCAAAGCCGAGGTGTTGTAGGTGAAAGGATTGAAAAGCTTCTGTCTTTAAATCCAGACGGGAAGGTTTAATCGGTAATCCACTAGTGAGAGAATAAAAAATTTTAAGTTTTCATCATCATTCCTCCATCTCTTCGACATATAAATGCAATGGAAATGTTTTTCCCCAGAAAAGAATCCCTCTTTGGCCCACAAGCACGTTCGGTTACTGCACCATTTCTCTCCTCCATTCACAGCACGGCTCCATGGAAGGGTCACCGTATTCGCGATCTTCTCTGTGCTTCCTACCCTTCTCTCTTGAGCCTGCTCCAGCCAGACTTGACCCCACGAAGACTACCATTGTCCCCAGTGACCTTCATGGAGCTCCATCACACGCTCAGTTCTCAGTCCTCTCTTTCTTGACCTCTCTGTGGCTCTTGGCACGATCCATCACTTCCTCTTCATTACACAACTGTTTTCAGTGGGCTTTGGGGACACCAGACTCCCCAGGCTTTCCTCCTATGTCCTGGCTGCTCCGTTTGAGTCTCCTATGCTGTTCTTCCTCACCCCCAAACTCTGCCCATTGGGGTGCTCAGGGCTACTCTTGGTCTTCTTCACTTCTAGTGATCTCATCTAGTCTCCTGGCCACCAACAGGCAGATGTCTCCCAATTTTATATCTCCAGCCGAGACCTGCCCCCTTAATTCCAAACCTTATGAGCAACTGCCCAGTTGAACAGCATCTCAAGCCTCAAACTGTTGCTCTTTCCCCGAAAACTCACTACTCACACAACTTCTTTCAGTAAATGACAGCTCCATCCTTTCAGTTGCTGCTTTGGACTGAATTGTGCCACCCTCTCAAATTCATACATGAAGCTATGATCCCCCACGTGAGTACACTGGAGATAGGGCTTTAAAAAGGTGGTTGAGGTTACATGAGGTCATAAGGCTGGAGCCTTGATCGGACAGAACTGGTGTCCTCATGAAAGAAGAAGAGACACCAGAGAGCTCTCTCCACCACGTGAGGACACAGCGAGAAGGCAGCTGTCTGCAAGCCAGGAAGAGAGCTCTCACCAGATACCAACCCCACTGGCACCTTGATCTGGGACTTCCCATCCTTCAGAACTGTGAGAAATAAGTTTCTGATATTTACGCCACCCAGTTTATGGTATTTTGTTGTGGCCTAAGCAGACTAATACAGTCTCTCAGGCCCCAAAAACTTAGTATCATCCTTGATCCTTTCTTTCTTTCACGTCCTGCATTCAATCTGGCAGCAAACCCTATCAAGTCTATCTTCAGAATATATCCAGACTTTACCTTCTACTTATCACCAACACGATTCAGGCTGCTGGATGGTTGCAATAACCTCTTAGCTGATCTCCCTCCTTTGGATTGTACCACTCCCACTCCAACCTAGTCTCAAAACAGCAGCCAGAGCAATGCTTTTAACGCTAAAACAGATTGTGTCGCTTCTGTGCCAGAACACCTTCGACTGGCTTCTCATCTTGCTCAGAGAAAAGCCATCATCTTTAAAAATGGCCCACAAGCCCAATACAATGACTACGTTCCCCTCCCCCACCACAGTCCCACCTCCCCATCATCTTTCTGACTTCATTTCCCCTCACTCTTGTGATTCTGGGTTTCCAGGTGTTCCTCCCAAGGATTTGCACATGCCTGTGTCCTTCCAGGCCTGGGCTCAGCAGGGCCGTCCCTGATAACCCTATTTGGAGCTGCAGCCCCACACACACTCCCTATCCCTTTATTTTCTCCATAGCACTGTCACCATCTAACATTGTATATGGTTTGCTTCTTTATTGTCTATTTTCTGCCACTAGAATATGAGAATGCAGGTTCCAGGAGCGTGGGAATTGGGAGTATTAAGGGATATTTTTAAAGACAAATTAGTTGGGGCATTTAGTTCGTTTGGAAAAAACCCAGTCTTTTTAATTCCACCTGGTACCTGGAAAGGCTTCCTCAGGAACATGGGACGTTTCCATTCTTCTGGGGTTTAAATAGCCCTTGGAGAAACAATACGTGGGCTCCTAACAGTCTCAGTGGTCTCCTTGGGACCTACCTGGACGAGAAAAGGAAAATGACCTGGAAAAGCAGTGGTTTCGAAGTGGTCTCCGAGCCCTCGCGGGCCTGCTGAGAGCACTTTCCCAGGATGCCTGTCGCACCAGGCTGCAGGGCTCCTTCATCTTTCCCCCAACCCCTCTGACCCCCAGGAGGAAGCGTGACAGCTCGCGCTGCAGCCAAGAACTGTTACTGAAACACCATGTTCTGAGATCTCCTGCAGAGACCGCTGACCTTTTTTGCTTCAGAATCCCCCCTCCAGGAAAAGCCTTCTACAAAACAGATTTAAAGTTTTATAAAGTCACAAAAAAATATTCTTTCTGACAAAGAGGCAGAAAGAGCCAGGGGCTGCCTGATCTATGGTGAGAGGCTTCTCCACTCCTCCAGCCTGGGCCTGCCTGGACTTACTCGCTTCAGGGCGGGGATTAACCATTGCAGCTCCTTCCTCTGAGGCCAGAAAGTCCAATGTACTGGGGGTCATAAGCCACGCTGCCCCCTGTTCCCCATCGGAGCTGGTTGTGGAGAGGTAGTCTCTGAGCTCGGCTGCTGCCAGCCCTGGACTGAGGATGACCGACTCCAGTTCACCCCTTCAAACATGCTTCCTTCTTGGACGTCTGTGCCTCTTTCTTAAAACTTTCTGAAACAGGCTATTAAGTAACCAGTGACTTTAACCTTAAATGAAAAGGAGTAAGAGAAAAATATAATGGGTGTTTATCTAGCATCTATCTTCAAGAAGCAGGAAGCACTTCACATCCAGAGGAAGTCTTGAAATACAATCGTCAGACTCTGAAGGCCCAGATCACTTTCTATCCCTTGCTGTGGGACTCTGGGTGGATATAAATGATTTATTTCGTGTCTTATAATATATTACTTATATTTGTCACAATAGTACATGCATCTGGTTAAAAAAATTCCAGCAGCACAGAAGGACCTCATGAAAAGCAACAGGGCTTTATTCCACCTCCCTACGCCCTTCTCTCCACCTCGCCTCCCCTCTCAGCTTTTCTTAGGGTCCTGTTAATTCTACATAGTCATGGTTAACATCCACGTTCTCCTCTAGAAACACAATGGAATGTGCTGTGCTCTATCTGTAGATTTATACCAACGTTTAGAACAAATATACAGTGTTTGATATGTAAATGTCCAGGCCTGTTCCAATCCTCAGGTTCTGACTGTCGAGGGCTGTGTCCGTGTGCAATCACCAAACAAAACTCTGGCTCATGGCTTATCCGGTTATCTTCCAATCATCCTCTTTGGTTGGCAGGAGTTGTGTAGGCAGTGGCAGATCCCATCATGTAAAGACTCCTCATCCTGCACGTATCTACACGGCTGGAGACCAGGTCTGCGAGGCACGCACGGACATTGCGCAATTACCTGGAGGGAGTTACTGACTATGTCTTCCTTGCTGCCTTGCAATAAAAACCAGGGAGAAGGACTCCACAGCTCAACCACTTTCAGGTCTCCAGAAGGCCCGCTCTAGACTTCTGAGCGTGAGTTTGAGGACAAGAGAGCTGGTGGAGATGGGAAGGCAGGCTTCTGTGTAGTTGTCAGTGCCTGTTGACCTCATCCTGCATAAGCAGCAAAAATAAAATAAAAAATAAAATAAAATAAAAATGAAAAGATTTCCCAAAGCCTTTGATAGGAAAAATACTTTTTAAAAAGATGCAGAAATCCATCTCATCAAACAGTGGTTCTCGAGCGCCCACACTCAGGCCACAGCCCAGTGAACACCAACAATGCAGGAAGGTCCTTCAGGGTCAGACTGTGGACTCAGACTGGTGCAGATTCGATTCTCAGCTTTGCCCCTTATGAGCTGCTGGCTCTTGTCACCTTACTTAATCTCTGTAAGCCTATTTCCTAAGGTATAAAGGGTAGCTACTAGTATTTCTTGTGGGACATTGACCCTAACGTGCCCAGCATGCTGTGCCATGCAGAGAGATTAAGTAGATAGCTGTTCCTTCTCCTCCCCTACTCCCTCTTCTCCTATTCCAACTAGATTTTCATGTTCTTTACCCCAGTTGATCCTATTTCAGGCAAGACTGGGCCAACAGCTGCAGACTGACCTTGCCTTCAAATGCATTTTCTCAACTAGAGTTTTTGGAAAGAATTCCAGCTGTCTCTCCATTCCGCTTTTGCTGACTGGAATTTTTAAGTTTCAGGATATTTTACCTTTCCCAGGTGGGCTAAAAATAATATCATGCTTTTAAATTTCTTAACATGCAATACCACGAGCATTTAAAGATATGTGTCTTAATCTCCATCAGTGTAAGCCTAGTGAGTTGGAGGGAGATTGAGATGATAAAAATTCTGGTATTTTATGAGGATTTAATAAGATGGAGATCCCAGAATGTGTGTACGGGCTCCACAAGAGGAAGCATAATACCTGCATGTGCCTCATTTTAGTGTTAGGTTTAATTTCTTGGCCAAGTTTTAAAAGGTGTCATAAGTAAGAAAACCTTTTCATGATCCCTCTAGTTTCCCTTGAGTGTGCAGAAACAGAAATGATACCAGAGAAAACATAGCTATCTCAGCCATTAAAATTATTGTGTGTGTACACATGAATTTCCATTTAAAGCCTAGTGACAATAATTGAAATAGAGGAGCATGATGGATAGGTATCAATGTAGACAAAAGAACACTGAAATGTGCCCTCATCGCTAAGTAAGATGTGCACTCGGAATTAATGAGCAATGAAATTACTCTTTCACTTTTTAACTCACTTGATGTTTTAAAGATCCATTTCTACTTTTACAAACTCACTGAAATGCTAATAGAAAATTTTCCAGCATCTCCAAGCCTGTTTTTGTCATAACAATTAAATGAAAAATAATAGCCAGTTGCTCAGAGTTTGGACATCCAGGCACTGTGTTATTCTGGCCTTTTTGGTAAGTTTCTTTATGACAATAGTGTAAATCTCTTTTTTTCCTCAATAAACTTTTTCTTTAGAAAGTTTTAGATTTACAGAATTGTTGCAAGTGTAGTACATAGAGTTCTATATACTCATGCCTAATTTCCTCTATTATTAATATATTTTATTAGTATGGTATATTTTTCACAAATGATGGACTAATATTTAAACATTGTTATTAACTAAAGTCCACATTTCATTCAGATTCCCTTATTGTTATTTTTTTTATTTTTATTTATTTATTTATTTATTTATTTATTTATTTATTTATTTATTTATTTTTTAAACCCCAGCAGATAGTTGTATGTCATAGTTGCATATCCAAGATTCCCTTATTTTTAAACTAACATCTTTTTTCTGTTCCGGGATCCCATCAGATACCGTATTACATTAACTGTCCCATCTCCTTAGGCTCCTCTTGGCCGTGGCGGTTTCTCAGACATTCCTTGTTTTCTCGACCTTGACAGTTTTGAGGAGTATCGGTCTGGTATTCTGTAGAATGCCCCTCTGTTGGGATTTGTCTGATGTTTGTCTCATGATTAAATTGAGGTTGTGGGTTTTGGGGAGGGAAGTAAAATGCCATTCTCATCGCATCACGCCAAGTGCACACACTATCGACGTGAATTGTCACTGTTGATGTTAACTGTGGTCGTCTGGTGTGGGGTAGTGTTTATCAGGTTTCTCCACTATAAGTTATTCCTTTTTTTCCCCTTTCTATCCTTTTTTTATTTTTCTCAGAAGATAAACATCTCTCTCCTCACTAAACTCATCCACAGCACTGCCTTCCTACCCGTGGATATTTATTACCCTGAAGTTTTCTTATGAAGTCAAGAACATTGTCTCTGAAAATCTCTGAGGACGATCTTTTTAAAATACTGATGGCGTGTTTGTTAGCTTCTTCTGTCTAAGGTTTGGTGAGTAGTAGTGGTCATATTTTGGTAGGAACACAGTGGAAAAAAATTTCGCAACATAAATAAGCAGCAAGTATGGAAGGTATTCCTATGGCTCTTTAAAGTTATGATCATCATTATAATTTTCTCCCTATGCTGCAAATAAGTTCTCCCATTTTTAAAAGAAACAATTAATTTTCTGGGGTAATCAAAATAAGTTATTTAAATAGGCTTCTGCGTTCTCCTATGTTAAATATATCTTCTGGCTAATGGCTGCTGAAAACTTAGCATATTTCCTTTCTTATCTATGGTAACCAGACTATCTGGGTGGCCTAGCATTTTCACTCTTTATAGCCCAACAATTCCTGAGAGTGGAGCCAGATCAGACGGAAGAACCAACAGGAAGATGATTGGGAAGTGTCCCATGACTGCACCCTGTGTCCATTATGTTCATTTGTGGTTTAAGCAGAAAGGGATTTATGACAGGTTATTAGATGGCCTAAAGAAGCATTGGGAGGACAGAAGAAGCAGACTCTGCTGAGCTTCCAGCTCCCAAGGCCCCATTCCAGCAGTGGGTGCCAGGGACCCGTTGGTCCTGCCATATCAGGGAGCTCCCTGCAGAACTGGGAAGCCTCCCCTGGAGTGGCTGGCACCAGAATCACTCTGACTTGGCCACCATGCACACCGGCGACTTGGAAGGCTTGTGTCCTGCCTCTACCCTCATGCAATTCCATTCTAAATTCAAGTCTTGCATAAGTGCAGAACCTAAATCTCATCTAGAACCCTCACCGCCAGGGAGCTCATAAAGTGTCCTTTCCTGCTCTAGCTTCCAGTCAAGGAGGCACACTGGAATGAGGCTGGAATGCATGTAGACTCAGCAAATCCCCATTGCCTGTCACACCACACAGCCCTAATAACATGGGTCCTCTGATGGTAGGGCAACACGAGAACAAGATTTCCTAGGCCCAGGGATGGGAGGGAGCTGGCACATTCCAGAAGTCAAGCCCGGAAAACTCCTCTTGAGAAGTGGAAGGTTGAAGCTGGTAGGTAAAGTGAGTTACACAGTTGAGGCCTTGGGTCCAGTCACAAAGCGTAAGGCACTCAGGTGAGGATTGAGTGTCTGGGGCACCATGCAGGGGGAATCTAAATCAAGTGAAGCACAGACAATAAGTTTTCTTTTCCATGTTCCCTGTGATTAATTGGTAATGGCTTCTTGGAGCAATAAATTAAGAATTTCTAGGTTCAATGGAGAGGAAAGTTGCAATTTATTAGTAATATATGCTCTAGGCACAGGTAGGAGTGACTTGAATGTGAAGTATTTACTGTTTTTTTCATGGTGGCCCTAGGACATCAGTGACAGGAAGTGAGCCTCTGATCCTCAAGCTCCCTGCGTACATCCAAGAAGAGAGTGGGGGTGGACGAATGAACTGAGACTAGAGGTAGTTAAAGACGACTCATTCATAGCGAGAGAGCAAGACAGCAACGCAAGGTAGTTCCTGAGAGGAGGAAAGTGGTAGCCCTCAGAGGATGGCTGTACATTTTACCTTTACAAGGAATGCCATAAACGTAATACAAGATAATATGCAACCATTCATCTGACAGTTGGCAATTCAAGGCATTTTCTTTCTGGCAATGGGATAGCTGAACTGTTCATTTATTTAAGCAAATACAAAAAAGGGGAGGGTGGTAATTGACTTAAATAATGGAAATATCCATTCTGAGTTGATTCATAGTCTCAAATGACGTCAGCAAATGATGAAGCCATGTTGGCTTGTTCTCAAACCCCAGATGGCGGCAAGATGGCTCCACAGCTCTAGTCACACATTCTCCTGAACGATTTCAGGCTATGGTTCAATGAGTTCAGGATTCTGCACACACCAATCTTACTTTTCAGTTCAATTAAGCAAAAGAACAATACTGGTTATATATATTTTTAGACGTCTGCACAAAATGACTAAAGTAACCCAGAAGTGATTCTATAGAAATTAACTCTAAATAATTGTTAAGGACAATTAGTAGCTGAATATTCCAAACTGTTTTAGGATGCTTGAAAAGTTGTTCTCTAAAGTTGCTCAAACAACCCACTATCAACTTCATTTTTACTTCATATTTTCTCTTTTTTCTCTCAGTTCTCTTCATGTTTTCTGTCTTCCACTCCTATATTATATGACTGCAATTTACAAGAGAAATATACAATATCATTTTCAAAATACCATTTTCATTTCAAAATATATGATGCCATTTTCAAATCCATGCTTGGGACAAAAAAATTATACTATAGAAGTATATAAAGAAATACATAAGGAAGAACATAAAGAAAAACGTGAAACTTCCTCCTGATACTTATTCTGAGAGGTAACCATTGTTAATAGAAGTGTATTTAAAAAAAAATCTTGTCTACAATGAATAAAGCTTTATGTTCCTTCATATAGATATAGAATTTACATTTTATTTTCAAAGAAAAATTTCCTTAATCTGTTGTGTTAACCAAGAAGAACCCAGTAAGTAAGAGAATACTTTTTGAAAAACCAGATTTACTTTTATCTATCTTTCATCTACCTACCTATCTATCTATCTATCTATCTATCTATCTATCTATCTATCTATCTATCTGTCTGTCTATCCACACATACATGCAGATATATAGATATGTATAATAGAACCTTTAAAAGTGTCTAATTTAAACCTTTTCTATAAGGAGAGAAGCAATTATGAGATCATAGCGTATTATTACAACTGCTACGAACAATTATACCCAGTGCTCTTCATGCACAGGATCGCCATCACTCACGTCCCTAAGTAAGCACACGTCTGCTCAGGCTACTGAAGAAGTCTTTTTATATTTCTTGATGACGTTGTTATTGCTACTTTCTCTAATACCTCTCTCATAATGAAGTGTTTATTACTTAAACAAATGATAATTTAAATTGAACAAAAAATGAACTCTTGAATCACAGTTTAAAGAAGACGCCAGGGCATGGATGATGGTGTAATAAGTCATGATTAATGCATTGTTTAAGACAAGCCCCAAAGCATCGGGGAGGCCATTGGGAATGGATACCTACTATGGCTGTCACTTATAGCCTGGAGTCTGGTCTATTTTCTGTAAAATTCTGAGTGCATTTCCAAAGCCCTGAAAATGAAAAACAGCATCTAGCTAAATCTTTGAAAGTGCCTCTGTAGATCACAAATTTAATTAGAGTCCCCATGCAGCCCTGCCTGTACCTGGATGCTCCGGATGTGGAGTGCGTTCTCGCCCCATTGACAGGGACCTCCCCAGGGACTACCTCCACCCACAGGGCGCCCTGAGCTCCCTGCATTCACTCACATCCTTCCCAGACACATGCAGTTCACGGTCAGGCCTACGTAGGTGGGAGGAAGTAAGTGCTTCAATAGCAGAGCATTTTGGAAGTTTGAGGGCCAGTTTCTTAGTAATAGAAATTGGCCTCTTCAACCAAATATTTCAGTAAAACATTTGTTCCTACTTATATATATTGTTAAGAGAAGACTCCTCTACTCACTTAAATGTTTAATTTGTGGCTAATCCAGATAGTTGGAGTGAGCTGCCAGCCTCAGTAGCTGGTTTGCCTCCTCGCACATCCTAGGCAGCCGTGAAGGACTTTGTCTTCTTTTCCCGACAGTTGTTTACAGTCAGCTGGTCAGTTCTAACAAACAACAAATGGCCATCAGAAGCCTCAATCGTGCAATCACCTCTGTTTGCTCCGGGTCCACTTTTAGTATTGGCGTTAAAGAAAAGGCAGAATAAGAAATGGATATACAGTGCAAAGGGAAGGATCTAGTCATTTAGAAGTTAGTAAGTTGGAAATAAATTTAAATTTTTTCTTAAGGTTTCAAGAATATACTCTAGAATCTCTCGTTCTTTCCTAGAACAGATATTCCAACAGTTTCTTGTAAGATCCCATTTTCCACTTGACATTTATAAAAAATCAGGATTCTTGGGATCTACTTTTCCTAATAGGCTAAGCTGATTTTTTTTTAAACAAAGTAAAATGTTGCCAGCTTCCTTCTCTGTTTGTGGCAAATAATGCCATGTATTTTAGTTGAAAGTTGTGTCTCTAGGACTCAGGATTTCTGTAAAAGTATCTTACCGCTTTTGCAAATAAAGAAATTCAGCCCAATGGGTGTGCTTTCAATCAGAGCTCTGATGCCGAGGTTGGAGCTGAGCTTCAGCGCAGGGGGCACGATTGCCCCGGGAGAGGGGAGAGGCCTGGAGGCCCACCGCGGCGCTGACGTTCTCTGGGCACAGACGGTGACAGGCGCTGGCTGGGGAAACAGGAACGTATTCGAGAGACACACTGAAAATGGAACGACAGAGTTTCGCAGCTGACAGGCGGTGGGTGAGGGGAAGTAAAAGTCAAGTGTGAGGCGAAGGCCTTGGTGACCGGAGCACCTGTCGCAGCACTAAACCCCAGCACCGTGGCGCTTTGATCAGATGCCACTGCCCTCGCCAGGATGTCACACATCACATGATGACAGGGCTGGGGTTAGACCAGGCTCTCACAGATAAGCCAAGCCCTCATCCCAGGCTTGAGCGCATCCTTGAGAAGTCCCCCAGCATTGCGAACACTGTTCTCTCCCACCCTGTAGAGACACTCCCTCCAGCTTCCGCCCTCCTTCTCCTCCCCTTTGCACACAAACGTCTCCGGCGGCCGCTGCCTCTCTGTCCTCCTGCTGTATAGGCTTTTCCACACCAACCACACCCCAGACACGGCCCGGTGAGGTCACCAGGGACCGCCACATGGCTAAACGGAATGGACGATCTCCAGTCTCTTCTTGAATGACTCCTCTTGAAGTGTCCCCTCTTCGCTCCCTTCTCTCTCTCTCACCCTCCCCTCCGTTCCCAAGGCAGCAGTCTCTGTCTCTCTGCCCACTCCTTCTCCCCGTTTGTTGGCAGCTTCTTCTCAGAGCTCAACCCCAGGCTGACCTCTCTTCTCACTGCACCCCATCTCCCAGTTAATTTTACCTGTTTCCTCGGCTTCACCTGCCGTCAGCAGACTGTCAAGGCCCAAATATACGTCCCCAGACCTCTTCTTTGAGCTCCAGGCTCACACAACCAGCTGCCTCCTCCACATCTCTGTCTGGGTGTCTCGTGGACATTTCAAACTTAACATGTCCCGCATTCTGCTCCTCGTCTCTCCCCCTCACCCTGCAATCTGCTGCCTTCTAGTGTTCTCCATTTCTCATGACGTCAATGTACAAGTTGTTCTTAACGTTTCCCTCTCCTTTTACCCAGTTCATTAACAAGTCCTGCTAATTCTACTTCCAAAATCCATATTATACTAGTCTGCCATACTTTTTCCACCACCACCACTGGAGTCCAAGAAACCATTTCTTGCCTGGACTATTGCATTAGCATCTGGGCTCCCATCTGGTCTCTCCTCCCCACTGCACGCTGTCCACACTTTATAAAGCAACCAGAGAAACTACTTAGGAAGCAAATCAAATCATGCCACACTCCTTAAAACCTTGAAATGAAACACCAAACCCTTTGCCAGTGTCTCAAGGACCTAACCTCTTCTCTTCCTGTGTATCATCCTCTCCTTGAGCCACTTTCCCCATGTTAACCGTGCTCGAGCCACATCAGCCTCCTCCGGGTTCCTCAACTCACCAAGCTCTCCCTACTCTGGGGCCTTTGCACGTGCTATTCCCTATGGTCAGGCCTCTCTTCCCCACACTCTTTGCCTGGAGATCTGTCGTTCATCCTTCAAGTCTCATTTTAAATGTCAGAGAACTGTGACTAACAGTGAAACTCCCTTAATGGCTCCCAGACAGGGGACTGCCAGCCTCCGGTGTCCTAGGTAAACAGGCTCCATTCTTGCCCCAATACCTCAGGGCACTCCCCTCTCCGATCCCCATATAATCTCTCAGCATACCTTTTACTTTTCTTGGTAACTCTTATTACATTTTGCAATGATACATTTATTTATGTGATTTTTTGTTTAATGTCTGTTCCCCTCATTACTTTATATGCTTTGTACATGCTTCTGTTCACTGCTATATCCTAGCACATAATAGGGACTCAAAATTTTGCTGAATGAGTAAACGATTACTAACACGACTTCTGCTTCACTCCGAGGCTCTAGGATAAGCCCTTGTGTCTGGATAGGTGACACAGCACTCTAAGTCTGTTTTGTTAGAATAGCTGGACCAACGTGTGATGGGCCTCTATTTCAGAGACACACACCCCTGAAATTACAGTTCAAACTTACCTCCAAATGGTTGGTCTCTTGTCTCAATCGCCCTTTTTACTCCAGATAACTGCAAAATGGAGAGTACCCTCACCGGGTTATTATCAGCCACACGTTCAAACCAAGATTACCTATCTGTAAGACCTTTCTTGTCTTCTTTAGTTTTCTTTTTCTAGCTAAACTATTTCGTATAGTTCTCCAGTTTTCTGTAAAAAAAAAAAGTCCCATAAGAAGTGTTAAAAAAACCCAAAACTCCCGACAACAATAAAAGCTTACTTGTCTCATTATAACTGATTTGTGTGCTTCCTGACGACCAATCTTTTAAGGACGTCCTTGCCTTGTACTCCCCGGCCGTGGCACTGAGTGCTCCTGTGTGTAGGAATGTAACATCACGATTGCTGTACCAGCCTGGCTTTACAAAGTCTTACATCGTTTACTTAAATCAACACTCTCAAGGAAAATTGGACTAAAACTAAAGGGAAGAGATAGCGCCAGCTAAATGGGAAACTCAGAGCTGGAGAGGAAAGGCCAAAATCACTAACAGGGAGGACACCTGCCTTCTTGCAAGTAATGGGCCCATTTCACTGACGGTGAAAACTCTGTGTAAAGTCTGACTCTCTGGGAGAGTTTTTTCTCCCTCATTTTAAGGTGGTTGAGCAAAATGAGGACTTCAGGACCACAAATCAGGAAACCCACAATTTTATCCATTTCTATAGTGATTATTTTCTCCCCAGCAAGTTATCAGGGCCTTGGGCTTTGGCCTGGGCTGGGTCCCAGTAGCTGGTGCTGGCCTGAAGCTTCAGGGCAGGAACTGAAGAACAAAAGCTGTTTCTAGGAACAGGAAGAATAAGACAGCTAATAAGGACCTCAAAAAGGAATAAATGAATAAGGTCTGTGTGTTCAGGAGGTTGGCTGGGAGCAGAGGCCAGAGAAGGCCCTGAGGTGCTGGAGCAGGAGTGGAGCCTGTTCACCTGAGACCCCAAGGCAGGCAGCCCCCACCCTGGGAGCCGGGGAGGGAGCACCACTGTAGATCCTCACTGTCCTCACCTCTGCTGTTCTCTCAGCCTGTCTCAGGCTCCTCACTTCTGAAGAGGAGAGCAGATCTACTCTGATCTGCAGTGGGATGTTCTCACGATGGATGAGTCATTGTGCCCTGTTTCCACACATTTTTGAAAGGTGTATGAAAGTTCTAGTCTGTGTCCCTGGTACTAGAGCTGCAGCATGGGCCAAAGGAAGGAGGAGTCCAGGGACAGAGTTGGCCATGAACTTCACTGGACATTAGAATTCACCTTGCTGCTGCAGGCTGCTCAGAACTTAGATGACCACTGCGTGGGCAGGGTCTGTTTGGGCCAAGGTGGGAAAACGGCCAAACCCACTCTCTGTTCCCTGATGTATATGCAGCTGAAAAATGGCTGCGGTTAGTGGAGGCTGAACCAGCTTCGCACCATGTACATGTTAAAAATCCACATCTCAGAAATCCACAGGCCAGCGGAACTGATCTGTTGTTCAGCCTATTGATCAGAATTGTGAGAAGCAGAGCTACCACAACTTTCCCACAACGCATACATTTAAAAGAGGGAGGCTGCAAACCTACTGAACTTGGAAACTGCTCAAAGGATGTGTTTGGGTGAAATTACCATCCTTGCAGACCAGGCTGTCTAGCTGTCTACTTCCCACACAGTAATGGTTGATCAAGTATTTAGAAGGGGCAGCTTCATCTCTGTCTGGTCTGCTCTGAGGAGCTATTGGAACAGCAAATGCCTTTTTGGCTGGTTAGACTGTTCCAAATGAATCCCAGAAGAAAACTGAAAAGCAAGTACCCTCTCTTCCTTCTCCAGCCCCCTCTACCCCTCTGTCTAGCCTTCCAGCCTTCGTCAGAACAGATCTGCCCTGCTAGTCAACACTACTCAAGGAGGCAGCTGTACAGCTTTGAGAGCAGCCAAAGTCTACCTTCCCCTAATCCCTTACCCACACCCCATCAAGTGTGGGGAATTCTACCATTAAAGATCTTTCTCAGACATCAGCATCATGGCAGAGTAAGCTGTTCCCTTAGTCTCTTCCCTCTAAGATACAACCAAATGGACATTCATTACCCAACAGAGGATTCCCTACAAAGCACAATAGGACATCTGAGAGATCCAGGCAGCCATACATCTGAAGGTGGGGGTACTGGATCCCCGGGAAGCAGTGGGAGGAGGTGAGTGGATCCCCTTACCCTCCTCAGCAGCAGCAATCTAGGTCACGGGTCCTCATGCAGCACCTGGCGTGCAACTATAAGAGGAGGCAGGGGAGCAGGCAGGCCTGCTCATGAATGCTTTCACTTTTGGAGTGCAGCCCGGCCCAGGGGAATGCTCCACACTGAGTGGCATGGCTCAGCCACCCAGTGGGTGCCCCCACCAAGCGCAGCAGCCCAGGTGACCTGCCCGTGAGTGTAGAGTGGGCCCACATGTGCGAAAGAAAGCACTCCTCCCTGCTGCCTAGCACATCAGTTCGGCCATTCCCTGGCCAAGACAGCAGTTCCGCACCAGAGCACTTGCGTGTGTGTGTGATCTCCCAACCAGCTGCAGCCAGCGGGCAATGCAGATGACCCCTATCAGCACAACTTCCAGGAGGCATGGCAGGTTCAGAAAACAGCTCCTGCCCTGGAAGTGGCAGGTAGAATCTGTGACCTGATACTACCACTATGCACCAGCAAATGATCACTTCATCAAACACCATGAAGAACTTCAGTAACACTCCAGATCAGAGGAAAAATGACAAGTCTCCAGAAACCAATCCTGAACTCACAGGATTTTACAATCTAAATGACAGAGAATTCAAAATGGTTGTCATAAAGAAACTCAGTGAGTTACAAGAAAACTCTGAAAGACAGTTCAATGAACTCAGGAATAAAATTAATAAGCAGAAGGAATTCTTTATCAAAGACATTAAAACTCTAAAAAAAAAACCTTAACAGAAATTCTGGAGGTGAAGAACATAACTAGTAAGATAAATAATCTAGAAACTTTAAAAAACAGAGCTGACGTTATGGAGTTCAGAATTAGTAATTTAGATGGCAGGAATATAGAAATGCTCAGGTGGAGCAAGAGTGAGAAGTAAGACTTAAAAAAATGAAGAAACTTTTCAAGAAATATCTGACTCAATTAGGAAATGCAACATAAGGATTATAGATATTCTGAGGGATAAGAGTGGGAGAATGGAGCAGAAAGCTTGTTCAAAGAAATAATAGCTGAGAAGTTCCCAAACCTGGGGAAGGAACTGGACTTACAAGTATATGAAACCAATGGAACTCCTAATTACATCAATGCAAAAAGACCTTCTCTAAGGCAAATAATATTAAGACTGGCAAAAGTCAATGACAAAGAAAAAATATTAAGGGCAGCAAGGCAGAAGAGAATAACCTACAAAGGAACCCCTATCAGGCTTTCAGCTGATTTCTCAGCAGACATCTTACAGGCTAGGAGAGATTGGAATGATATATTAAAAATACTGAAAGACAAAAACTTTCAGCCGAGAATTCTCTATCCAGCAAAACTATCCTTCAGATACAATGGAGAAATAAAAGCTTTCCCTGATAAACAAAATCTGAGGGAGTTTATTGCCACTAGACCTCCCTTACAAGAAATCATCAAGGATGCCCTCATACCTGAAACAAAAAGGCAAAGGTTTACAAAGCCTTGAGCAAGGAGATAAATAGACAAAATCAGAAAATCGCAGTTCTCTATCAGAACAGGTTAGCAAACAATTATAACATAAAAGGTAAAGAGAAGGAAAGCATCAAAAATGACTATAAACACTTCATTTTAATCAAAAACTCACAACACAAAACAGAATAATTTATGACAACAATAACTTAGAAGGGGAAGAGGAAAGGAATGGAACCTGCTTAGGCTAATGGAGATAAGAGACTATCACAAAATGGACTATCTCATCTATGAGATCTTATATACAAACCTCATGGTAACCACTAAACAAAAAGTCAGAGCAGAGACACAAATCATAAATAAAAAGAAAACTGAGAAAACCATCACAGAAAACCACCAAACTGAAATGGTAGTCATAAATCAAAGGGAAGAAAAACAAGGGAAATATAGAACAACCAGAAAACAAGAGGTAAAATTGCAATATTAAGCCCTCATATATAAATAATCATTCTAAATGTAAATGGATTGAATTCTCCAATCAAGACACAGAGTGGCTGGATGGATTAAAAAACAAGACTGAACAATATGCTGCCTCCAGGAAACACATCTCATGTCTAAAGACAAACACAGGCTCAGAGTGAAGGGGTGGAAGATGATACTCCAAGCTAACAGCAAACTAAAGAAAGCAGGTGTTGCCATACTTATATTTGACAAAGCAGACTTCAAGATAAAAAAGGCAATGAGAGACAAAAAGGGGCAGTATATAATGACAAAAGGGTCAGTCTACCAAGAGGACATAACACTTATGAATATATATGCACTCAACACAGGAACACCAAAGTACATAAAGCAACTATTAACAGACTTAAAGGGAGAAATTAACAGCAACACAATAATAGTAGGGGACCTCAATACCCTTACTTACATCAATGGATAGATCATCCAGACAGAAAATCAACAAGAAATAGTGGATTTAAATGAAACACTTGAGCAGATAGACTTAAGAGATATATATAGAACACTCCATCCAAAAGCAGCAGAATACACATCCTTCTCAAGTGCACATGGAAAATTCTCAAAGGTAGACCACCTATTGAGAAACAAGGCAAGCCTCAATAAACTTGAGAAGATTGAAATCATATCAAGCATCTTTTCCAACCATGATGCTATGAAACTAGAAATCAACTACAAGAAATAAGCTGGGAAAGTCACACATATGTGGAGAGTAAACAATGTGCCACTGAACAACCATTGGATCATTGAAGAAATCAAAGGAGAAATAAAAAAATACCTGGAGACAAATGAAAATGAAAATACATCATACCAACTCTCACGGGATGCAGGAAAAGTGGTTCTAAGAGGGTAATTCATGAAATACAGGTCCACATCAACAAACAAGAAAAATCTCAAATAAGTAATCTTAAACTATACCTAACAGAACTAGGAAAAGAAGAACAAACAAAGCCCAAAGTCAGCAGAAGGGGGGAAATAATAAAAATTAGAGCACCAATAAATGAAATAGAGACCAAAAAACAGTAGAAAAGATCAATGAAACTAAGAGCTGGTTGTTTGAGAAGATAAACAAAATTCGCAAACCCTTACCAGACTAACTAAGAAAAAAAGAGAGAAGGCTCAAATAAATAAAATTATAAATGAAAGAGGAGAAATTACAACAGATACCATAGAAATACATAGGATTACAAAAGACTACTATGAAAAACTATATGCCGACAAATTGGATAAACTAGAAGAGACAGATAAATTCTTAGACTCATACAACCTCCCAAAACTGAATCAAGAAGAAATAGAGAATCTGAATAGACCAATCACAAGTAAAGAGATCGAAACAGTAATCAAAAACATCCCCCAAAACAAAAGTCCAAGACCAAATGGCTTCTCTGGAGAATTCTACCAAACATTCAAAGATTTAATACCTATCCTTCTCAAACAATTTCAAAGAATTGAAGAAGACAAAATGTTTCCTAACTCATTCTATGAAGCCAACATCACCCTGATACCAAAACCAGAAAAGGACAACAGAAAGAGGGAAAATTACAAGCCAATATTGCTGATGAACAAAGATGCAAATCCTCAACAAAATATTGGCAAACTGAATACAGCAATACGTTAAAAGGATGATACACCATGACCAAGTGGGATTTATACCAGGGATGCAGGGATGGTTCAACATCCGCAAATCAATCAATGTGATACACCACATTAACAAAATAAAGAATAAAAATCGCATGATCATCTCAAAAGACGTACAGAAAGCATTTGACAAGATGCAACATCCATTTATGATTTTAAAAACCTCTCAATAAAATGGGTATAGAAGGAAAATACCTCAACATAATAAAGGCCATATATGACAAACCCACAGCCAACATCATACTCAACGAAAGTAGACCATTATCTTACACCATACACAAAAATTAACTCAAAATGGATTAAAGACTTGAATGTAAGACCTGAAACCATAAAAATCCTAGAAGAAAATATAGGCAGCACCCTCTTTGACATTGGTCTTAGCAGCGTTTTTTTGAATACCATGTCTACCCAGGCAGGAGAAACAAAAGAAAAAATAAGCAAATGGGACTACATAAGACTAAAGAGCTTCTGCAGGGCAAAGGAAACCAGGAATAAAACAAAAAGACAACCCACCAACTGGGAGAAAATATTTGCAAATCATATATCCAACAAGGGGTTAATTTCCAAAATATGTAAAGAACTCATACAAATCAACAACAAAAAAAAACAAAGAACCCAATAAAAAAATGGGCAAAGGATACGAACATTTTTCCAAAGAAGATATACAGATGGCCAAAAGGCACATGAAAAGGTGTTCAACATCATTAATCATAGGGAAATGCAAACAAAACTACAATGAGATATCACTTTACATCTGTCAGAATCACTATAATTACCAAGACAAAAATAATAAATGTCAGAGAGGATGTGGAGAAAAGGGAACCCTCATATACTGCTGGTGGGAATGCAAACTGGTGCAGCCACTATGGAAAACAGTATGGAGATTTATCAAAAAATTAAAAATAGAAATACCATACAACCCAGATATCCCACTACTGGGTATTTATCCAAAGAACATGAAATCAACAATTCAAAGAGATTTATGCACCCCTATGTTCACTGCAGCATTATTCACTATAGCCAAGACGTGGAAGCAACCCAAGTGCCCCTCAACTCTTGAATTGATAAAGAAGATGTGGTATATATATATATACAATGCAATACTGCCGTAAAAAAAGACAAAATCATCCCATTTGCAACAACATGGATGGACCTTGAGGGTATTATGTTAAGCGAAATAAGCCAGACAGAAAAATATGGACACCATATGATTTCACTCATATGTGGAAGATAAATAAACACATGGATAAAGAGAACAGATTAGTGGTTACCAGGGGGGAAGGGGGTTGGGGGTGGGCGAAAGGGGTAAAGGGGCACATATATATGGTGACAGATAAAAATTAGACTATTGGTGGTGAGCAGGTTGTAGCATTTCTATACAGAAACTGATAAATAATAATGTACACCTGAAATTACACAATGTTATAAACCATTATGACCTCAATAAAATAACTGGGAACAAAAAAAAGATCTTTCTATGGGGTTTTTTAGTGACTTGTGGTTTAAGAGCAGGTGCCTTAAAAATACCCACATGTGGCCACAGGTGGGTAATATTAAACGCACAATTTTTGTTAGTCCAGATTCAGAGATCAATTCGCTAGCTGTCACCTGGAGAAGCAGGACCACCTACTTACCAATGGGGAATCGGGAAAGTGTAGGCATTTATGATCCCATGTGAAGTGCTCAAACAGGGAGACAAATAGAATGTTGGGAGAGAAGACACCCAGAAAGACCTCATGGTGGTGGTGCATCTCCCTAAGGATAATTTTCTTGCTTAATTTTGCCTAGGGCCTCTAAAATCTAAAACACAGGACTGACATATTCCTAGAACAGCCGTTGTTACTGTGTGTAATTCACTGTTTAAAAGATTCTATTGGTTCTATTTCAGTTTGAGTAGGATCCAGCTGCTCATCTGTTTGCTGTTAAAAGTGTCATCTCCATCCTAATATTCTTCAGCTTGAAGCAAATAAATTCTGGGTACTGAAGGCAGATAAACAGGGGTGGCTTATGTACAATTGCCTTGGCTCAAGTTCAAGGGCTTTATGACTCTTTGCCTAATAAAACCCATGGGCTGTTTTCAGCTACTGTAATAAGATGTTGGTTTTCCATTTAATCTCCTATAAAGAAATTTAGAAATTCAACATCTTTATTTCCTTCAGAATTTTTATATATAAAGTTTAACTATATGGTGCCTGCCATATTTTCAAAAACTGCTCATTGTCATTCTGCCTAGCTGTTGGATTCCCCCAAGTGTGGAAATAAATAGGGTCAATATTATTTGGCATTTGCACACCGGCAGGGTATATGCTCCTTGGGGTCAATACCAAGAAAAAAGACATGATTTCTCTTTTGGCCAATGGCACTTTCTTGAATGACAATAATGAACTTGATCTGCTGATCTGAAACCACATATGGAAAACAGACAGGGAAGAGTCTTGGCTTTGATACATGGTGCCCAAAAGACAATGATTGACTTAAAAACATTTTGGTATTCTTTCTTCAAAAATCATTTAAAAAGGAGTTTTGCAATGAAAGCGCCCTCTGCGGTGAGGCTCTTCCTGCGGAGGATCATGCTTCTGAGCCTGCCCAGCTCAGCATCTTTCTCTGGCAGCCCCCACCTGGGCTTGCGAGGTTTAGACAGGCCCTTCTGGGTAGCTCCTAGCAGGCTGGTCCTCACTCTCATCAGCGTGTGTGCTATGTTCAGTATGTTCAGCATCGTGTGCTGTGTCCCGATGGGAAAGGATACAAGCATTCTACACCAGCAGGGTGTATGCTCAGTGGGGGAGGAGGGGGGCACTCAAGTTCATGAACTTGAAGTTCAATTTGTTCATGGGACGATCATGATTGAGTGTCTGTTGACTGAGTGTCTATTTGTTGCGTGCCAGGCACTTTCTAAGCCCATGTTCCTGCCCTGCTGGAGCTTACATTTTAGGGAGAAGATAAACAACGAACAAGGAAAGTAAACAGAAAGAGATAAACACTATGGAAGGAAAAAGAGGCTTAGTGAAGGGGATAGGGAGTGCGGGGCATGTGTTGGGTAGTGTAGCAAGTTGAGTTGTTTAAACAGGCATAACCACTTGTCCAGCCTGGCTTCTGATGAACAGGCAAGCCCTTCCAGCCCTGGGCCACAGCACTATTCTTCCCTGCCTCTGGCCATCATAGGAGTGCCTGGGGATGCCAAGAGCATCATAAGATTAGTTCCATTTGGACTGTAGGGACATTGACATGAAGAGTGCAGGGGAGGGTACAGGGCAGGGTGATTTAGGACACAGGAGCCAGGAAGTCCAACGTCTCTGAACGGCAGAGAACCCAGCAACACCTGTGCCATAATTATGCATATTTTCTGTGGGACAGTCATCTCTGTGACTCTCAGAGAGAGACCCCATTGAAAGGCAAAATGGGTCAGTCTTAGACCTAATCCCCCCTACCACACTGCAGCACATGTGCGACCAGGGTGTGCTCGTGAATGTTTAGCAACCAGCTCTCTGAAAAAAACAATGTTTGTGTAAGTAAAGTAGTTCATTATAAACTTCACTGATATAAAGGATGTGTAGCACACAATTTACAAATAATAATGAAATATATAATTTTACCAATATTTACAATTTTTATGGTAAATTCCACATAGCCAATTAATTCTCACAGAATGGCTTCATTAATTTCTGTCAGACTCTTGTGTCCATAGGCAACCTAAGGTTACAACTAATGAACCCGTGTTTCCATCATGAATGCAGGTTGATATTTTCCTTTAAGTTAGTAAGATGAAAGTGAAAAAATGAAGATGTATGCTGGAACTTCGCTCATTCATTCATCAATGACATGAGCAACTTACTTACTGAAGTGGATAATCGTTTTTGTAAACTCAAAAAATATTTCCTCAGGCCAGCCCTGGGGGTGTAGTGGTTAAGTTCAGCATGCCCTGCTTTGGTGGCCTAGGTTCGGTTCCTGGGCTTGGGCCTACACCACTGAGTCTGTTAGCGGCCAAGGTGGGGCAGTGGCTCACATAAAAGGAAAAAAAGAGAAAGATTGGCAACGGATGTTAGCTCAAGGCGAATCTTCCTCAGGAAAAAAAAATCCTCAATTTTCTGTGCTTTTGACAATGTAACAGTTTTTTTCCTATTACTTTCTTAATTCTAGACAATCAAGAAAACAATATTCAAATGAAGCCCTGATTTGTGATATTTGCCAATTTCTGAGCTATAAATACTCCCACCATGGCTGATTTCAAGCTACCAAGTGACCTCATTGAACATGAAACTTGGAAGAGACGTACAGTAGAATATCATTATATACAATTTCTACCATATGAATACAAGAAATATAAGTAGCCTTGAGAGCATAGACAATAATAAAATGTAGTAAAGTAATTGGGAAGTGATGAATTTTGAGTATCTATTAGCTTTGTTTTTAATATAATTTATTTAATTGAATTTTTAAAATTGTAACATATATAAAATTTATCATCTTAACCATTTTTAAGTGTATAGGTCAGTAGTGTTAAGTATATTTACATTGTTGTGTAATCAATCTCCAGAACTTCTTCATCTTGCAAACTGAAACTCTACATCCATTAAACAGCACTCCCCATTCTCCCTCCTTCCAACTCCTGACAACCACCATTCTACCTTCTATCTCTATGAGTTTGACTACTCTAGATACCTCATATAAGTGGAATCATACAGTATTTGTCTTTTTGTGACTGGTTTATTTCACTTAGCATAGTGTCCTCAAGGTTCATCCATGATGTAGCATATGTCAGAGTTTTCTCTCTTTTTAAGGCTGAATAATATTCCATTGTATGTATATACCACATTTTGTTTATCCATTCACCCATGGATGGGCATTTGAGTTGCTTCCACCTTTTGACTATTGTGAATAATACTGCTGTGAACATGGGTGTAAAATATTTCTTCAAGATTCTGCATTCAATTCTTTTGGATATGTACTCAAAGTGGAATTGCTGGATCATATAGTGATTCTAATTTTTTGAGGAACTGTCGTACTGTTTTCCATAGTGGCCACACCATTTTACATTCCCACCAACATTTGCATAAGGGTTCCCACTTCTCCACATCCTCACCAACACTCATTATTTTCTGGGTTTTGGATAGTAGCCATCCTAATGGATGTGAGGTGAAACATCACTGTGATTTTAATTTACATTTCCCTAATCAGTGATGTTGAGCGTCTTTTCATGTGCTTATTGGCAATTTGTATACCTTCTTTGGTGGAAATGTCTAATCAATTTTTTTGCCCATTTTTGAATTGGGTTATTTAGTTTGTTGTTGTTGTTGCTGACTTGTAGGAGTTCTTTACATATTCTGGATATTAACCTCATGTCAGATATATGATTTTTCAAATACTTTCTCTCATTCCATAGATTGCCTTTTCACTCTCTGTTGATTGTAGTCTTTGATGCACAGAAGTTTTTAATTTTGGTGTAGCCTGATTTGTCTATTTTTACCTTTGTTGCCTATGCTTTTGGGGTCATATAGAAGAAATCATTGACACATCCATTGTCTCGAAGTGTTTCCCCTTATTTTTTCTTCATAGAGTTTTATAGTTTTAGGTCTTGAGTCAAGGTCTTTGATCTATTTTGAGTTAATTTTTGTATATGGTGTAAGGTAAGGGCCCAACTTTATTCTATTTCTTGTGGATGTCTGCTCTTCCCAATAGCATTTGTTGAAAAGACTGTCCTTATAAAAACACATTGGGCCATATGTGCAAGGTTTGTTTCTGGACTCTATTTTATTCCCTTGGTCTACATGTCTGTCTTTATGCTAGAACCACACTGTTTTAATTTCTATAGCTTTGTAAAAAGTTTGAAATCAGGATGTGAGACCTCCAACTTGGTTCTTCTTTTTGAAGATTGTTTTGGCTATTCGGGATTCCTTGAGTTTGAATTCTAGGATGGATTTTTCTATTTCTGCAAAAAATGTCATTGGGATTTTGATAAGGATTGCATTAAATCCATAGATTGCTTTGGGTGGTATTGACATCTTAACAATACTAAACTTTCCAAGCCATGAACAGAGCATGTCTTTCCATTCATTTGTGTCTTTTAAAATTTCTTTAAGCAGGGGCCGGCCCCGTGGCTTGGTGGTTAAGTGAGCGCGTTCCACTGCTGGCGACCCGGGTTCGGATCCCGGGCTCGCACCGACGTGCTGCTTCTCCGGCCATGCTGAGGCCGCGTCCCACATACAGCAACTAGAAGGATGTGCAGCTATGACACACAACTATCTACTGGGGCTTTGGGGGGAAAAAATAAATAAATAAAATCTTTAAAAAAAAAAAAAATAAATAAATAAATAAATAAAATTTCTTTAAGCAAAATTTTGTAGTTTTCCATGCACATGTGTTTCATCTCCTTAGGTAAATTTATTCCTAAGTATTTTATTCTTTTTGATGCTATTGGAAATGGAATTGCTTTCTTAATTTCTTTTTTGGGTTATTCATTGCTAGTGTATAGAAATGCAACTGATTTTTGTATTTTGGTTTTATATACTGCAACTTTGCTGAATTTATTTATTAGTTCTAACTGTGTGTGTATGTGTGTGTGTGGACTCTTTAGGATTTTCTATTTCTGAGATCATACTGTCTGTGAACAGAGATAATTTTACTTCTTCCTTTCCAATTTGGGTGCTTTTATTTCTTTTTCTTGCCTAATGGCTCTGGCTATGACTCCCATCACTGTGTTAAATAGAAGTGGTGAAAGTGGGCATCCATGTCTTGTTCCTGATCTTACTGGAAAAGCTTTCAGTCTTTCACCATTGAGTGTGATGTTTGCCTTGGTCTTTTCATAAATGGCCTTCATTATGTTAACATACTTTCCTTTTATTGAGTGTTTTTATCATAAAAGGGTGTTGAATTTTGTCAAAGCCTTGTTTTGCATCAATTTAGATAACCATATTTTTTTTCCCCTTCCATTCTGTTACTTTGGTGTATCATATAAATTGATTTTTGTATGTTCAAACATCCTTGCATTCCAGGGATAAATTCCACTTTGTTGTAGTGTATAATTCTTTTAATGTGTGGCTGAATTCCATTTGCTAGTTTTTTGTTGAAGATTTTTGCATCTATATTCATCAGGGATATTGGTCTCTAGTGTTTTATTTTTGTAGTGTGTATGACTTTCATATCAGGGTAATGCTGGCCTCAAGGAATTTGGAAATGTTCCTTTCTCTTCAATTTTTGGGAATTAATTGAAATTTATATAAACTAACTTTTAATAATGTCTGTATTTAGCAGTCAGCTTGCAAAATTCCTGAAAACTTAGCAATGGGCTCTCCTGAGCAGGGATGAACCAACTCCAGTGCACCCCTGGGCGTGATCATGCCTGAGGTGTCTTAAAGTGTTTGTTTTTATTTTTAACAAGATCTTGTATAGAAAAAGGAAAAGGGACCAATTTTAACTGAAAGGGCAAGAGAACTCTCTCTTATTTGCTGAGAAGAAATGCTTTTCCTAGTGAGCTCGTGTGCCCAAGAAAAGACGTGTACAGAAATGTTTATCACAACAAATATAAATATATTTATTTTTATAATGGTTAAAAAGTGAAAAGAACACAAATCTCCATCTGGAGTAGAATAGATAAGTAAATTGTGGTATATTTATACAATGGAATACTAATCCAGCCATGAAGATGAATGAACTTCAGCTGCATGCGAAACATGGATGAACCTTATACACATAATCTTGAGTGAAGAGAGTAAAACATACAAAAAAATACATACTTTTTGATTCCATTTGTATGAAGTTCAAGAATAGACAAATCCATGGAGTTAGAGTTAGGAGAGTGGTTACCTTTGGGGAGTTGTTGATTGGGAGAGGGCATGTGGGAATCTTCTGGCTTACCAGAAAAGCTCTATATCTTGATCTGGGTGGTGGTTACATGAGTGTTTATATTTGTAAAAATTTATTGATCTGTACATTTAAGATTTGTGTGCTTCACTGAAACAATGTTATACTTCAATAAAAAGCTAACAAAATGTCTCTTTCTTTTTTAATTATACTTTTATATTCCAAAGACTACAGTCTTATTCAAGAAGCTAAAAACCAGAGATCAAAGAGAAACATAACCATCTTCTAACCCTTCCTTTATCCTCTTTCCAGTGTTTACAATTTACTGTCTTCTTTCCACTCGTTCTTGATGCTCATGAAAACTGGAAACTTGATGCTCATGAAAACATGGTTCCACCTAACTCAACCTTCAGAAAAAGAGCCCAAATCCAGCTTCTTCTCACCATCTCCACTGACTTGACCATGGTGTGAGCATGATCATCTTTTGTTGAGATTATTTCAGTCACTTCCTATTATGACTGAAAAGTATCCTCCCAAAATGTATGTTGAAGCCCTAACCTCCAATGTGCCGGTATTTGGAGGGAGGGCCTTTAAAGAGAAGGTTAAATGAGATCATAAGCATTAGATCCTAATCCAGTATGGCTAGTGTCCTTATAAGAAGAGGAGAGGGACACAGAAGAAAGGCCATGTGAGGACACAGCAAGAAGGCGGCTATCTACAAGCCAATGAGAGAGGCCTCAGGAGAAACCAAACTTGCCAACACCTTGATCTTGGCCTTCTAGCCTATAGAACTGTGAGAAAATAAATTTTTGTTGTTTAAGCCCCCCAGTCTACGGTATTTTGTGATGGCAGCCCTAGCAAACTAATCCACCTCCCGCCTGATCTCCCTGCTTCTGCTGTTGCCCCCAGTAGTCTATTTGTAACACAGCAGCAGGGTGAGCCTGTTAAAACGTGGCCACAGCATGTCTCTCCTCTGCTTACAACCCTCTTGGTTTCTCAGGCAGCTCAAGCACTAGCCCACGTCCTCATGTTGGCTACAATCCGCTGTGATTTGGCCCTGCTCTCTATTTGGCCTCATCTCCTCTCTCTCCCCTTTTCTCACACAACTCTCACCTCCATGGCCTCTTTGTTCTTTCCCAAATGTGCCAAGCACGTTCTTGTCTTTGGAGCCTAGTGATTGTCCTTTTGCCCCAACCACTCTTCCTCCAGGTATCAGCACGACTCACTGCGTGTTTCTCCTTCTCCTTCAGGGCGCTCCTCAATGTAATCCTTTCCGTCAGGCATTCTGACCAAGCAACACAAAATAGCAAACTCTACCCTCAGTCAACCTCCTCTATTGCCTTATCCAAATTTATTTCTTTTCATGATTCTTATTACCTTCAGACATTCTACACATTTGCGTCTTTATTTTTTATTATCTGAATTTGTTCATTGAATGAACAAATGAATGAATGAATTTTCTTGATGTTCTTTCTACCTGTAAGTATCCTGCTGTGGTCTGATTGTATTCCACAGGATTTCTGATGCAATTCTAAGGAGACCATTCATGCAAAGCATTAGAAGTAAAGTCAGAAGATCAGGCCCCATGAGTTTCAGTGGGCTTTTATGAGACTGTGGGGGTCTCAGGACCTGAGAAGTAGCAAAAGATAACAGATCACGAAAACTGAGCCCTTGTTACTGCTTTCCTTATGTATAAGGCAAACAAGCACAAGCCAATTGACTACTGAGCTCCCGTCTTTGAGTAGAAAATAAACACATGTGAATTGCATATCATTAACAAAAAGTTGGTGCTCTGAATTGGGGTGCCAGCTGCCATTGGCCATAATTAAAATGGAGTGTTATGGAGTTATAATTCTGTTAAACACAAAACCATCTTGCAATGAGTGGGAACAAATGAAGAATGAATCTCATTAAATAAAGTACTTAGACTGCTCCATCAAGCTCCCTCAAATGCCACTTAATGTGAGCCTGGGAGACTTGGGTGGAAGTGCACCTCCTTTGATGTGTCACAGAGTGGCAGCTGCACAGAGCAAAACAAAGCTCTTACTCCATCATATTTTCAGTGCTGATGAGGGAGGATGCATGGAAGACACAGCTGTATTTCTGAGCAGTGGGCATTTAGCAACATCTAAGGGGACTTCTTTGCCTCTTAAATTCATTGGTATCTTGATAAGACTGATTATGCAATGATTAGTGGCTGGATCTAACTTCCTGGGAAAATGGAACGAGAAGAAAGGTGGGGCTCTCTCCTGGAGCAGCTGTGAAGTCCCCACAGGAGGTGGTAAAGCCCTAGAACAACTGATTGCACAAGAGGAGAGCAGCTGAGAATGGAGCCTCTGGAGGTCACTTTCCCAGATAGCCACCAAGCTGGCAGGCTCAGAAAGGCAGGGCTCCTCAGGCTGAGTTGCCAGGTGACAGCTGCAGTGCAGCCCCAGCAGACCCCCATGAGGTCATTTTCCAGGGCAGGAAGCTGGAAAAGTGTGGATGGTGGCCCTGATTCAGCTGTTTGGGTAATTCTGAGCATTTGGCATCACATCTGGTGTCAGTGATTCGGTTGCTGTTTTACATATTTTGTTTCACGTTGAGCATTAAGGGATGGAGCCAGTCCCCCACAGAGGCAGGAGAAAGAACTCACGCCTGAGCAAGTCCTTCAGTCACGAGGTTAATATGCTTCTGTGGCTCCCATAAAACCTCTGCTAATTAAAGGCTGGCTCAAGCCGGGGAATGCAGGAAGCATCCCTCCTCCAAGAATCAGTGTGTCCTTATGAACTCAGCTCCCCACTCAGTGGCAGCAGTCAGCTCCTCCTGGAGGTGACCCCACACCCTGACTGCCTTTCCATGAGGGCTACCAAGTACCAGGGCTTCTCAGCAGCGGTTGTCTGTCAGAACATTATGTTTTCAATGTCACTTGCCCATAATTAGTATTGGCTCTGTGAAAAGAGAAATTCTCTGATGCTCACCTCACGTCTACGTCATAGACCTGTGATCATTTCATACAAGTATTCAGCGAGATGAAGAGTCAATACACCTGAGGTTCCGTTATTATTACTGGACTACATCCGGGCAGGGGCACTGGCGGCAACGTCTGTTTGATCTCCAAGCAGTGGGTCTTAGGGCCAAGGGCGTGGGATTGGGACGTGGGTTTGTGTCCAGGCTCCGCCTCTTGCGAGGTGTGCGACTGTGGACGAGTCCCGCAGCTCAGTGTCCTCACCTGCAGATGGGACAACACCGGGCCGCAGATGGGTGTTGTGAGGGCCAGCGAGGTGGGCTACATGAACGCGCTTTGAGAGCTGTCCCCGCGGTACGGACGGCAGGCGTCCCTCTGTCCCGGAGGACTTGGGGCTCTCGGCCACGTGGGTGCCTGTCGGCGTGTCCCTGTCCTCCCTGGCACCCCGCTCCTCCCCGACACGCCCTTCTCTCCTGGCTGGTCTTCCTTCCCCTCCACACCCGCGCTCACGTTATCTTCGTCGCGCTTCTCCAGCCACCTTCCAGATCCTGCTCTCCCTGAGTTCCAGCTGCGATCCGTTCCTGCGGGCGAGGTCTCCTGATCTCCTCTGAATGTACCGTCTGTGCACGCGATTTAACAGCGGGCGTGACAGCGCGCCCCTGTCTAACTGCCCCTGCATGGTACAAGTCTCCCCGAGGAGGGTCTGAAGCCCCCGAGGGCAGAAACTATGCTGCATTTACGTGTCTTGACCCAGTAGCAAGATGAGGGGCTCAACAAAAAGTAGGAGCACCTATTTTTCCGATCACAAGATTGAAATGATGTTGTTGAAATTATATAACGGTTTTGCAGGGCTTCCTGTTATTCTTGCCCAGGTTGGAAATAAATCGACTACCTTTGATAAGGCGGTGGGACTGTCATTCCCCGGAGAAAGAAAGAGGAGAACCCCAGCGGGCCGGCGGCCGGATGCAGGGACTGTCTTCGTGGGGGCGTTTTCAGAGCGCCCCCGGAGCCGGGGCGTGGGCACAGCGAGCCAGCGAGCGCTCTCGTTTCCAGAAACAAGAGACTTCTTATGACTTTTCTTCCAATTCTAAAATACCTGTTACGCTTTCACAATGAGCCAAATACTATTTATAGGAGATCTAATAAGATGGTTCTTGCTCTCAGAGTCAGTTTTGAAAGCACAGTAATCATAGTTTTTTAGATAGTAAAGAAATTTGTTCTCCCCAGTTCCGAAGGGCTGAGCCCCGCCCACGCTGCAGTCCCCCAGCGGCGGCCCGCAGGGGCTGCCTGTGACAGAGCGGGAAGCCAACAGCGTTGGTCTCGCCACCAGCTCTCAGGCGTCCTTCTCGGGAGTTAGTGCCCCGCTGCTCATCACGAGCCCCACCCTGCGTCCTGAACCGGGCTTCTTTCTCTAGGGAGGACTCCACAGCCCTCTCTCTAGACCCCCGCGTGGGTCATAGTCTACATGATGCAGCTTTTCACTACTGGGATGAACCAGAGGAAAGGTGGGAAAAAATGGCCAAATAGCAGCAATCTCATACAGTTCACCCAATGGGTGTCAATTTGAAAGAAACAGAAAATTATTTTCATTAATAGCTTAAGGGAGCTTAGAAGGGATTAGGAACCCAGACTCAGGAGTTAGGCCTGGGTTCAAACCCCAGTGCAGCCTACCTGGCTGTCCACCGTGGGTTCATCATTTCCCCTCAGTTATCCAATGGAGATAATAATACCTATCTCAAAAGTTTGGTGTGATTAAGATTTGCAACATAAAAGGGTGCTCTTAACAACCGATAGGCATTTACTACTGGCCTGTCTTGATGATATGTTGATAATGGAGCAGATCTTAGGCAGTATGTCTTCCTTTGTCTGTTTGGAAGGCGGGCTGAATGCTAACTGAGGGCACACTGTGTGCCCAGCACTACTCTAAGTAGTCGACATGTATTGATGTGCATAACTCTCATAACAACGCTCGAAGGTAGATGCTATTATTATAATTCCCATTTTACAGATAAGGAAAATGGAAGCACAGAGAGGTGAGGTAACTTGCCCAGAGTCACATAGCTGGACATGGGCAGATATGGTAATCAAATCAAGGCAGTCTGCCTCCAGAGTCCACACACATGACCTCCCTGGACCTTGCTTCTCTCTGCTATCTATAATCTACTAGGATAAGCACTGGATTTCGAAAGACTGTCTTATTAAAAATGGGCAAAAGGCCCAAAAACATACCTCACCAAAGAAGATATACAGAAGCCAAATAAGCATATAAAAAGATGTTGATGACGTTCCCTAACAGCATCATGTGTTGTTAGGGAATTACAAATTAAAACAACAATGAAGTACTACTACACATCTATTAGAATGGCTAAAACCCAAAACACTGACAACACCAAATGCTGATGAGGATGTGGGACAGCACGAACTCTCATTGCTGGCAAGAATACAGAAGTGGTGCAGCCACTTTGGAAGACAGTTGGCAGTTTCTTACAAAATTAAACGTATTCTTACCATACAATCCAGCAATTGTGTTCCTTGATATTTATTCAAATGAAGTGAAATCTATATACACACAAAAACCTGTACATGATAGTTTATAGCAACTTTATTCATAATTGCCAAAACTTGGAAACAATCAAGATGTCCTTCAGTAGGTGAATGGATAGACTGTGGTATATCCAGACAATGGAATATTATTCAGCATTAAAAATAAATGTGTTATCAAGGCATGAAAAAACATGGAGGAAGCTTAAATGCACATTACTAAGTGGAAGAAGACGGTCTGAAAAGGCTACAGGCTCTGTGTTTCCAACTATGTGACATTCTGGAAAACGCAAAACTATGAAGACATAAAAAGATCAGTGGTTGCCAGGGGTTGAGGGGAGAGAGAGAGGGATGAATAGGTGGCTCACAGAGGATTTTTAGGGCAGTGAAACTACTCTGTATGATACTGCAATGGTGGATACCTGTCGTTATACATTTGTCAAACCCATAGACTGTAGAACACCAAGAGTGAACCCAAATGTGAACTATGGACTTTGGCTGATAATGAGGTGTTAGTGTAGGTTCATCGGGTGTAGCAAATGTCCCACTCTGCTGTGGGATGTAGATAGTGGGGGAGATGTAAATGGGATATCTCTGTGCTTTCCACTTAGTTTCACTGTGAACTTAAAACGGTTCTAAAAAATAGTCTATTAAAAAAAAAAAAAGGCTGTATTTGCAGGGCAAAGAAGACTTTGGGCTAACCCTCCCTTTCAGTCCCTCTAGGATCTAACTCCAGCACTCAGAAAGAAAATAAATCTATAACTTAGAGTTCACCGTACAAACATAACACCTTGCCAAAGCTATTTGCACATTAATAAGGGAGAGTTCCATGTTAACACCTGATATTGAAACATGGAGAGACGAGGAAGCTTCTAGATACTAGAGTGGCCAGAATAGCTTCCTGGTAATCTAGGCCCAGGTTTTTGGACCAAGGCGCGTGGTGTGTTAGATCCTTAACATATTTGTGAGCAAATGGTGTGTAGGCTCATGTCAGGCAACCACATGTGAGTCAGAGCACTTCAAAACAAGTCCAAGCTGTGAGTGAAATCAAGAAATTAGACAAGTGCAGAGACGTGAACACTGTGCCACTCAGAAGCACTCTTTAGACACATCTGACAGGGAGGTAATCAACTCAGACGCTGCACGCTGAAATATCCATTCTGTCCTTGTTTTCTTTTTTATATTACAGTATTGAAACTCAGAACATGTAAATCTGATCATCAAATTGATTTTGAATAACAGTTTCAGGGCCTAAACGGAACTGGGCCAAGCTTAAAAGAACTGAGATTTGAACAAAAACTGAAAATGCCACTTGTTCTATAGGTTAGGTGGTTTCCAGGTAGTTCCTCTCATGCCTGCAAATGCTACTTCTGTTCCACCTGGACTACACAAGAGAAGAACTGGAGAGAGGTTTATAAGGTGAAGTTTTTCAGTTCTGTCTTTAAGAATCTGAGAGCATGTTACATAATAAGGCTGCTGAGTAAAAGCTCTTTCGTCATCTGTGTAGGAATCCTGGTATTCAATTACAATAGAAGATAACTCACTTTATTATCTTCTGGGTTTCTATTTTCTTTAAAGGGTACTTATTCCAGATCCTTCTCCCCGTGTGAGGTGGTCAAACATTGATGTAGAAATAAACTCACCATCTAGAATCCACCTTTGCTTTTTGCTTAGAGCAGATAAAAAGAGCACCCTAAAAACTCTAAGATATTTTTTCTGGTTTTACAAGTGCTTTAGATCTAAATTACTTGGGGATCATCTTTTGCTTCCATTATTATCCACATTTTACTAGGCAGTTTTCCATGCTGCGTGTTTAGTATTCCCTAAGAACCAGTTATATCCTGTTTCTATGAATAACTAGTTTTTGGAATGGACAAGAATGTGTATAACCATCAACAAAACGAAAAGACAACCTAACAATTGGGAGAAGATATTTGCAAACCATACTTCTGATAAGGGCTTAATCTCCAAAATATATAAAGAACTCATGCATCTTACCAACAAAAAAACTACCAACCCAATTAAAAAATGGGCAAAAGACCTGAACAGACATTTCTCCAAAGAAGATATACAGATGGCCAACAGACACATGAAAAGATGTTCAAAATCATTAACTATCAGGGAAATGCAAATCAAAACTACAATGAGATATCACCTGACGCCCGTCAGAATGGCTATAATTAACAAGACAGGAAACAACATGTGTTGGAGAGGATGTGGAGAGAAGGGAACTCTCATACACTGCTGGTGGGAGTGCAAACTGGTGCAGCCACTATGGAAAACAGTATGGAGATTCCTCAAAAAATCAACGATAGAACTACCATATGATCCAGCCATCCCACTGCTGGGTATTTACCCAAAGAACTTGAAAACACCAATTTGTAAAGGTACATGCACCCCTGTGTTCATTGCAGCGTTATTCACAATAGCCAAGACTTGGAAGCAACCTAAGTGCCCATCAAGGGACGAATGGATAAAGAAGCTGTGGTATATGTACACAATGGAATACTACTCAGCCATAAGAAATGATGAAATCCAGCCATTTGTGACATCGTGGATGGACATTGAGGGTATAATGCAAAGTGAAATAAGTCAGAGGGAGAAGGTCAAATACCGTATGATTTCCTTCATTAAGTAGTAGATAATAACAACAATAAACAAACACATAGGGACAGAGATTGGATTGGTGGTTACCAGAGGGGAAGGGAGGAGGGAGGAGGGTGAAAGGGATAATTTGGTACATGTGTGTGGTGATGGGTTGTAATTAGTATTTTGGTGGTGAACATGATGTAATCTATGCAGAAATAGAAGTACAATGATGTACACCTGAAATTTTTACAATGTTATAAACCAATGTTACTGCAATAAACAAAAAATTAAAAAAAAAAAAAAAGAATGTGTATAAATAACTCATTATCTTTTGACTTCTTCACAAATTACTTACTGTCTGAGATTTGTCTCTTTCTGGATACAAAGAGTCATTTGCTTCTCAAAGAGTTCATGGCAGGCAGGGCAAGAAGACTCTATTAGGAGACTCTTCTTACATGTTCTCTAACAGGAAAAGTAAAACAGTTTCAGTCTGGCATAAAGAGGCAAGTAGACATCATTAGGGTGACTTTCCTGAAAATTTTAGTACTATTTCTCTAGATATTACATTATTTTCCCTATGACTCTACTTAAGAGAGTCTCAAGGAAACAGTTATCATTGAACTACTTGATCATACTCAAAATGATAAATAAAATTGAAGAGGCCAGGTAATATTTTCCATCTGCATTTCTTTATTATGCTAGAGTAACTTGGACCTATGGAAGCTAATTTGAAAATACATTAAGATGAAACTATGAGATAATAGTTTTTAATCAACGTAGAAAATGAGTTGTCCCTTTCACTCTTCCAAATCACCCCACAAGCCATTCCCTCACATATGAGGTCAGGTGGTCAGCCGTTGGGGATGAGGTTTGATTAAAGAGAAGCTGAAGGTCCAGATTTCCAGGCTGTGGTTAGCGATGACAATGCCTAAACCTGTCTCTCTGAGTTCAGTCTGAGGAGTTAACTAAATGTCAGCCAAATGGTCTCAGTTGGAAGTTGGAATGAACCCTTTGAAGTTGACCCATCAAGATAGTCTTCTCAACTGTCGCCTTTCCTAGAAGCTCATCGTGTGATGCCTCTTCGCCAGGGCTCACATACAGATGTTCTGTGGACCCTCCTGCTCTGAGGCACGGGGCAGAGCTCCGGCTGGAGGCAGGCCTGGACTGCGGGGCTCGTGGCTCCAGCGGTGAGAGCAGAGCTGGAGAGGCTGGGCAGCTGCCAGGCTGTCAGGGACAGGAGGGCCTCCCTGTTCTGCCCAGTGCAGAGGGAGAGTTCTCAACCCCCATTCTCCTGATTCCGAGGTACGGCTGTTCTGGATGCACTGTGCCTACTCACTCTCGTTCTCCTCTGAACGTTTTACCTTTCTGAGCACGTCTTCCTCACATTGCACTGTTGTGTGTTATTTTTGAATTAGGCTGTTGGCACTAAGTCAGCAAACACTGTTTTTTGTTTGATGGTGATGCTGTGGACGCCCCTTTCTGCTCAGTCATCTTATATCTCCAGAGATGGTAATTAGAGAGCATGTGTTGGGCACTTGGCAGATGCTTAGTAAACACAGATTGATTGATTGATTGATCCACTGACTAATTGGTTGATTGAGTGTTGGTCCCTGCTCTTTGCTTAGGTCACTGCAATGCATCCCTCTAGGAGGGGGTGGTGTGCAACGTGCATTTGAGGAATGAGCTCTGCTGCAGCTGGCTTAGTCTAGAAAACCTTTTTAACCAAGAGATCCAGCTCTGAGAGACTCACATTTGCACGATTAAATCCAGAGAGGCCTCCGAATGCTCAAAGTCTCGGGATTAAAAAGTCGTGGGGGGAAAGAGTGTATTTGTGGCAGGCCCAGGCTGCTCTGCAGTCTTCTGGGGCTCAGGGCCACGAGCAACCAAACAGAACCAAGTGGCAGAGGCCTGCTGGCCTCTGGCTGAATGAGCGCATATGGTCAATGTGTTTCCTTTGAGCTTCATAGTTTCCTACTACAAAGAAGCTAGCAAATGTTTACATTTGAACAGCACAGAGAAAATATAACTCAGTTGGTATTCTTGAAATTGCAATGTTTATCTTAGTCATTGGGTTTAACGTGAACATTGAGGATCTGAATTTCATTGTAAGTCAGAGATATTTTGAGCTGCCATTCTGCGCTTGGAGCTGACTCAGTCAAGGTATGGTTCTTGATTTTTGCATTTACTGTGCCTGGCAAAAATAATTACACAGAGAAATGTTCGTTATTATAAACTTTTCTTATCTAGTAAAAGACAATTTGATAAACTAATAGCTAAATTAAGCTTGCTCCTAATCAAGGTCGGTGGATTAATTTTAAAAGTTTTTGACAAATGACATTTTAGGAGTGTTCCACCAGGCTAATAAGTACTCTTAAAATAGAAATCATATGATAACCACACTCTAAGCCTGACAAGTAAAAATATGCAATGTGAAGTTCCACCCATTATCGACAAAACAAAAAATTATAACTTATATACATACATGTATATCTCCTTTTAGCTGCAATCCTATAATTTGTTGTATATGATCATAGAATAGGAAGAAATAAGGAAATGATTCAGGCTCTGATGAAATTTCAGCAATTAAAAAAAAGGTTAGAATTGTCTGTGGTATATTTAAATAGAGTTTAAAAGAAAATCCCCCTGCCCTGATATGTAATCAATGTAGATAGACACACTCTATTTTTCTCTGTTTTCAAGTGAATAAAATTTAGATGCACAGGACCTACCTCTTATAGCTGACCCCTTCTTTAGCTATAAAAATATGGTCTTTTTGCCAGGTTTTAAAATCCATGTCCCATATACCTGACAAACATGAATGCTCAATTGGCTGGTTTTCCGCATGTGATAATAAAATGATCTGCTCTCTGACCCCTCATTTTTATGATTGGCAGGAATGTGACTGTACTCTAACCAAAACGTCATCTGTTAGCAATTTGCAGTCTCTGAGTAACCCCGAGTTTTATAGGAGCTTCATCTGAAACTCTGAATCAGTTTTTAAAAAGTTAGCTAATGCACGCAGGGGTGGGGGCAGCCATCTCCCCACTGGGTCTGGGGAGGAGCCTGGTTAGAACTCTGAGCTCTGCCTCGCAGCATCTGTGTGGTGAGCTCAGGGTTTCTGGGCTTCCCCAGAGCGGGTGGTGGTAAGTGGTAGAACTCCCCATGTTGGGCCTGAGATTTGATGCTGAGAATTTGATCTCTTGCCTTGTCATCCTACTTTCCTTACTACTCTCTTACTGTCATAGAGGGCTATATTGCGACCTGACACAAGAGTGTTTCTAAAGTCATCAAACTGGAAAATACACACACGCACGGGCACACTGGAACTAAATGGAAAAGCCCAGCCCTTGGGCTGGCAGACATGGCTTGAAATCCATTCAGTTACTCACAGCTCTGTGACCTTAGGGAAGTTAGTTAACGTTCTCATTTCCTTATTTATAAAATGAACATAATAATGCCTACTTTGATGGAGATGACATGACATATATAATGTTCCTGGAACAGAAAAAAGTATTATTTTATAAGGCCAGGGTTCCCCTCTCACCCCTCATGGTGCTGCTATTTATCAGAAGAGCTATTTTAGGCCCTGGTGTTTGTACAAACCCATTCAGGGGATAGATTTGGAAATTAGGGCTGAGAGTTCTGGTTATTCTCTTTCCTGATGCTAAAAGAAAAACAAACACGCTTGTTTTAAGTTTTGCCAGTCAGGCAGTTTCCTCTCCACCTAAATCTCTGCCCGGGCTCACGGAGGAAAGAATTGCTCAGGGGCCAGCCCGGTGGCTTAGCGGTTAAGCGTGCATGCTCCGCTACTGGCGGCCCAGGTTCGGATCCCAGGCGCGCACCGTCGCACCTCTTGTCCAGCCATGCTGAGGCCGCGTCCCACATACAGCAGCTAGAAGGATGTGCAATATCACATACAACTATCTACTGGGGCTTTGAGGAAAAAAAGGGAGGAAAAAAAGGAGGAAGATTGGCGATAGATGTTAGCTCAGGGGCGGTCTCCCTCAGCAAAAAATAAAGAGAAGGATTGGCATGGATGTTAGCTCAGGGCTGATCTTCCTCACAAAAAAAAAAAAAAAAAAAAGAAGTACTCAGGCTGAGGCCAGGGCTCACCTCAGTGAGTTTGAGACAGTTGCTGGATTTCTCTGAGCTTCAGTTTGTTCATATATGAACTGAAGAGATTAACATCCAACTTGCAGGATCATTTCGACATGACAAATAATATAAGGAACATGAATGGTTGCTGCTATTTTTACCCTCATATGACTTCATGTTTCCAAGGACAGTCAGCAATGTCTCAGAGGATGCTACCCCAAAAAAGAAAGGACAAGCTAATTAATTATGTGAAACAGTGGTGACCTCAACATTGAGGCGAAATACCACTCAGCTGGGCACATCGTAGTTTTTCAGGAACAAGTATTTCCAAATCATTGCATGATCTACTTTTTTTTCGTGTACTCCCTGGAGGAACAGGAAATTTAAATTCTGGTCCACACTCTTCTTCCCCAGTCATCTGCATCCTCAAGAAATATAAACACTTTTTATTAGCAGATCATTATAGCAACAAAAAATATATTCCAAGGCCAAATACATATGGTTTTAGGATTATTTGTCTTTGCTGACTATAGTTTTACCTTTCTCTTTCCTATATGATAGGGAGTGAGCCCCCATCACCCACTCCCCAGGGGTAAACACTTCTGCCTGTCTAGCTCTTTTTTCTAGTATTTACCTTCATATTTCTCAACAGTGTACTTACTCCGCTATTTTTTAATTCATCAAGTTTAGACATTTTCTGTTGACTTCTGATTCTAATAGCTGAATATTTCACTATAATAGAGCACTCCTCCATCCCCTCCTCCAGTAGGTGTATCTTAAGAGAGAGTCATGGTAACAGCTCGTGCTGGCATTAGTAGGACCTTTTAAATGCTGTTCACTGCTGAGCCACATAGTGTGCTATAATTGTGTTTTCTTCCTTACACAACTTTTCCATTTTTCCTGGAATAATCACTTCTTTGCCTTTTTTAAATTCTTTTTTATACAGTTAACCTTAATTTCATCCACAAACTTCACCTAAGATGTTATAAACATTTCAGTATTGTTTTTGAAATCATCAAATAAACCAGTTAATCTATTAATTCCATTCATCCTGCCCTTCCCAGCCCAACCGCATAGGAAATTTCCCACCCAGAGCCCTCCGCTCTCCTATTCCAGTCTGTGCTGGCCCAGACAAAGCTGTCATCATAGAAATCACCCTTGCTGCTTACTGCTCTCTTATGCTGAATCCCATTTCATGGGTTGCATGTTATTTCTTTTTTATTTATTTGGAAGGAAATTGATTTGGAGGGAAAAATCCTTTATTCTTGAGAAAGGATGTATGGCAGGTAAATTTGAGTCCTTGCAAAACTCACGTTGGAGGCTTTTCTCAGATGCTATCCTGCTTCTTGCCTGCCCATTTGTGTTTAAGAGTGATGCGCTCAAAAAGTTCTTTGGAAGTTCTCTGTAGGGTGACGGAGCTTTTCAGCTCAGGACCTTCCCTGTTGGATGACTAGGTGGCTCTTTCATTGGAGATCCCCCCACATGTCAGCATGTTCAGTGTATTAGGAGAAGACTCCAGTATATTAGAAGAATCCGGTGTATCAGGAGAAGAATCGGTGTATTAGGAGAAGAATCTGTTGCTTGCCTTTCTAGAGGCCAGAGGGTGTACTGCTGGTATTCTGAAGCCAATTAGGAAAGACGGGATTCAATTTGAAGAATTTTATTTAATATTCCTGTGTTCAAACCCAAAGCTCACCCCGGCATTCTCTCTAATTATCTATTCCAAAGAATGGACTTCTGGTCTCTTGAGGTTTGGGTGGTGAGGATGGTGCATGGGCAGGAGACGGGGCAGGCATCTGACTTCTGGGGGTGGGAGAGTGAACTCCACTTCCCGCCTCCTTGTCCTCAGGTTCTGAGCCTTTCAGGGGTGCAGTGGAAAGACAATAAAGCTCTCTTTAGTATCCTCTCTGCAAATCAAACTATTAATCAAGTTTGCCTTCTTTCACTCTGCTAAATTAGCTACCACTCCTCCATTAGCTCTCAAAAATGTGCTCAAATCTGTCGTCCTCTAATGTCCCCTCTACCAAAATATATAAATCCTTGTGGTTCTATGTATTTTTTATTCTGAAGAGAAAAGAGATAAATATATGTGGCTGATTCATCCCATTTAACCAGAAGCCTTAGATCTGTTGATCTTGCTGAAGAAATTCCGCTAGCACTGGTGGCAGGAGGGAAAAGGCAGAGGATCCTCCACTTTGCGGTGGTGAGGTGTCTGCTCAGCACCCTGGTGAGCTGCAGAGCTCATCCTCCCAACCAAGGCAGGACAAAAGTTTGTTTCTGGAACTTCCTTTTCTCTCTTAGGCCTTATCCTATTCAATCGGCCATATTCACGGCTTTGGGCAAATATGATACAACAGAAAGGCAGAGAAAAGTCTTTAGCCTCACAGTTTCTTAATCTGGGGTGCATGGACTGCTTGCGGGGGGGGGTCTGTGGATAGAATTCAAAGAGTTCATGAAATTGGGTGGAGAAATATCACATCTTTATTTTCAATAGCCTCTAACTGAAAATTAATATTTTCTTCAATTATGAATGGTGCAACAAACCACAGTGGGAATGGCAATATCTATGACTTCATGGCCAATACAGATCACAGACGTTTTCATATCACATGACAGTGTTGTGGATATCTCTCATTATCATTTACGCTCACTGGAAATTGTACTCAGTAGACCTTTGCTAGATCTTATTATTTAATGGATTAAAAAAGAAGCATTATATAACAATTTAAATATTTTAATAAATATATTTCCATGTATTTGGCTTATTTTGTAATCTTTTTTTTTTATTGTAATATTATTTTATTCAATGATATTTATTTTATTATAATACTGTTATAATGCTATATAGCTAGCACTTGATATTCAAGAGACTTCATTGGTAGGTTTAAGAGTTTATTGCAACCAACTGTATTTTTTTTTTTTTTTAATTTTTTGTTTATTGCAGTAACATTGGTTTATAACATTGTAAAAATTTCAGGTGTACATCATTGTACTTCTATTTCTGCATAGATTACATCATGTTCACCACCAAAATACTAATTACAACCCATCACCACACACATGTACCCAATTATCCCTTTCACCCTCCTCCCTCCCCCCTTCCCCTCTGGTAACCACCAATCCAATCTCTGTCCCTATGTGTTTGTTTATTGTTGTTATTATCTACTACTTAATGAAGGAAATCATACGGTATTTGACCTTCTCCCTCTGACTTATTTCACTTTGCATTATACCCTCAATGTCCATCCACGATGTCACAAATGGCTGGATTTCATCATTTCTTATGGCTGAGTAGTATTCCATTGTGTATATATACCACAGCTTTTTTATCCATTCGTCCCTTGATGGGCACTTAGGTTGCTTCCAAGTCTTGGCTATCGTGAATGAGGCTGCAATGAACACAGGGGTGCATGTACCTTTGCAAATTGGTGTTTTCAAGTTCTTTGGATAAATACCCAACAGTGGAATAGCTGGATCATATGGTAGTTCTATCGTTGATTTTTTGAGGAATCTCCATACTGTTTTCCATAGTGGTTGCACCAGTTTGCACTCCCACCAGCAGTGTATGAGAGTTCCCTTCTCTCCACAACCTCTCCAACACATGTTGTTTCCTGTCTTGTTAATTATAGCCATTCTGACGGGCGTGAGGTGATATCTCATTGTAGTTTTGATTTGCATTTCCCTGATAGTTAGTGATTTTGAACATCTTTTCATGTGTCTGTTGGCCATCTGTATATCTTCTTTGGAGAAATGTCTGTTCAGGTCTTTTGCCCATTTTTTAATTGGGTTGGTAGTTTTTGTTGTTGAGATGCATGAGTTCTTTATATATTTTGGAGATTAAGCCCTTATCAGATGTATGGTTTGCAAATATCTTCTCCCAATTGTTAGGTTGTCTTTTCGTTTTGTTGATGGTTTCCTTTGCTGTGCAGAAGCTTTTTAGTTTGATGTAGTCCCATTTGTTTATTTGTCTATTGTTTCTCTTGCCCGGTCAGATGTGGTGTTTGAAAAGATGTTGCTAAGACTGATGTCGAAGAGCGTACTGCCTATGTTTTCTTCTAGAACTTTCAAAGTTTCAGGTCTTACATTCAAGTCTTTAATCCATTTGGAGTTAATTTTTGTGTATGGTGTAAGGTAAGAGTCTACTTTCATTTTTTTGCATATGTCTATCCAGTTTTCCCAACACCATTTGTTGAAGAGACTTTCTTTTCCCCATTGTATGTTCTTGGCTCCTTTGTCAAAGATTAGCTGTCCATAGATGTGTGGGTTTATTTCTGGGCTTTCGATTCTATTCCATTGATCTGTGTGTCTGTTTTTGTGCCAGTACCATGCTGTTTTGGTTACTATAGCTTTGTAGTATATTTTGAAATCAGGGAGTGTGATACCTCCAGCTTTGTTCTTTTTTCTCAGGATTCCTTTAGCTATTCGGGGTCTTTTGTTGTTCCATATAAATTTTAGGATTCTTTGTTCTATTTCTGTGAAAAATGTTGTTGGAACTTTGATAGGGATTGCATTGAATCTATAGATGGCTTTAGGAAGTATGGACATCTTAACTATGTTAATTCTTCCAATCCAAGAGCACGGAATATCTTTCCATTTCTTTGTGTCTTCTTCAATTTCTTTCAGAAATGTTTTATAGTTTTTGGTGTACAGATCTTTCACCTCTTTGGTTAAGTTTATTCCTAGGTATTTTATTCTTTTTGTTACAATTGTAAATGGGATTGTATTCTTAATTTCTCTTTCTGCTACTTCATTGTTAGTGTACAGAAATGCAACTGATTTTTGTATGTTGATTTTGTATCCTGCAACTTTACCATATTCGTTTATTCCTTCTAAAAGTTTTCTGGTGGATTCTTTAGGGTTTTCTATATATAAAATCATGTCATCTGCAAATAGTGACAGTTTCACTTCTTCCTTTCCAATTTGGATCCCTTTTATTTCTTTCTCTTGCCTGATTGCTCTGGCTAGGACTTCCAGTACTGTGTTAAATAGGAGTGGTGACAGTGGGCATCCTTATGCAATTTATTTTTGCACTTAAAAACATTGTTTGAGAAGAGGTCCATAGGCTTCACCAGACGCCCAAATTGTTTAAGGACCCTGCTTTGCAGTTTCAGATGCTTAGCATTTGAAGCGACTCAGAACATAGAAAGTGCATGATGATGCTAGAGGAATGGGGGCTCCAACCAGGAATTGTTTCGTTATAGAAATATAAAGAGTGTTACATTTTGTAAACATGGGAGTTGCAAACGCAATTCACATCCAATACAAGTGATTAATGACTTTGGTTCAAACTACACAGGCCTGAATCTGTCCAAAAAACAGGCGGGGAGGCCTACAAAGGTGTCTTCTTGATGAAGATTTGATTTGTTTTTTGTTTTGTTTTGTTTTGTTTTTTGCAGTGAACAAAACAAGTAAGAGCCCCAGATTGGCAGGCAGAAGACCTGGGTTCTGGTTCCAGGATAGGTGGCCTTGTGGAATCCTCCAACATCAATGGGAAGTTGGACTAGGTGACTTTCAAGGTCCCTTCTAGTTCTCTGGACCTGTGATATTTTAACAGTTTCCCTGTCTGGGTTTCAGAATCTTCCGAGAAATAGATAGATAATACTTAAATAAGCTACGAAAATACTGTGGACCTTGAAGTTCCTGGATTCTTACCAGGAAATGGGTTGGAGTTTTCTTCATTTTTTTCAGAGGGAATAATTCTTCATCTCCCCTGATATTGCCCCACAGGCTGTGTGCTATTTGGCCAATGAATAGCTATTGATTCATGGAGAAGCAAAATCTTCTGAGAAGATATTGATTTTATGTGTGTTAGTATGCTAGCTCCTGCAGGAGATGTAGCTCTGTGAGAGGAATAGAAGTTTAGCGAGGCGGGCGCCAGATTTCCGCATTACTGAACTGAAACATTTGCCTTCAATAGTCTGGACTGTTACCTATATAGGTACAGCAAGCATTTTTGCTTAGGAACTCACTCTTCCTTCCTCCCTCCCTCCCTCCCTCCCTCCCTTCCTTCGTTCCTTCTTTATGTATCAGTTTAGGATGTTTTGGGATACAAGTAACAGGGAACTTAACCATCTAAAATAGGGAATATATTACTCAACATAACAGGAGGTCTAGAGGAGGGCGGCTTTGGCGTTGGTTAATTCAGAGGCTCAACACTGTCATCAGGAGGTCCCCATTCTTTCCATCTTTCCACTTTTCCAGCCTCAGCGTGAACCCTGGCTACTTCACCTTGTGTTTATAAAACAGCGGCTGTGGGTCCAAGCCTCACATCCAGATATGGCAACACGGGTGGAAGAAAAATGATTGTTCCTTCACTAGTGACTGTTTTTTATAAACAAGAAAATGCTTTTTATAATTCCCTCCCCATCCCCCGAAGACTTCCCCTTATGTCACATGTGCCCAGAAATGGGCACAGGGACATCTCTAGATAAATCACTGCCAAGGGGAATGGAACCATTAGGATTGGCTTAAACCGATGAGGTTTACCCAGGACTCACAGGGGAGATGTGTGGACACTGTGACAAAATTAGGGCTCTCTTGGCAAAGAAGAAAGGGGGAGTGGTGGTGGCTAGCCAGGCAGCAGTGTGTGTTACACTGGGTGATGTTTCTCCAATTTGCTTTGGGAGCCTTTCTCCTCTTGTTAAGGTGGTATCAATGGACTTTAACTGCCCCATTTCCAGAGACAGTGTGAGCACCTCCCCCCTGTTATTTCACAAGTCTCACAAGGGACATGCTAAGGCCTCCAGCTCAATCCCGGGGATGTGAGATCTGCCTTGGAGGGCTCCCTCTGGCCCACCGGCCGTGCTGTGTTGTCTGTCTGACACCAGCTTCTTCCTCTTCAACATTACGCACCCTGACTGGGTTGAGGTCTGGAACTTTCTCTCCACTGCAGTGTCACAGGTCAGGCTCCCATGACCATGAGAGTGTGGAGCCCCAGCACTGGCTAAGGATGTTGAGACCCTTCATCAGCATGTCTCACGGGGCCAAGGTTTATCCTAAACCAAGTGGTCCACTATGTTTGTGAATTGGACTTAGGATGTGCCTGTGGAATGAAATCAATTTTAGTCATATTTGTTCTGATGACTTAAACTCAGGTGAACGCTTCTTTATGTTGGTGAGATGAAGACAAAAGGGCTGATGACACATATCAAAGTATAAAGCATAAATCAACTCTTCTGTTGTTTTAAAAAAGAATTTGCCTCCTACCACAGCCCTAGGTGTTCTGATCGGATTATAACAGCAGTTCATGCCTTGCCCAGGTTTTGAAAATTGATCCTGCATGATGCTCTCCTGTTTTTCTAATCTGCATGTCTTCCTTCTTCTACCCAAAGTGGCAGAGCTGCTATAATCTGCCGGCCTCACCCACGGGCAGGTGTGAGCTTGCCCTCTGCATGCTGGCTTTCCTTCCGTGTCCTTGCTGAAGTGAACGAGAGAGGACCTTCTCTGTGATCCTGGTGTAGCCGAGATCCAAGAAGAGGTTCCAGTCAGTTCTTTATAACACGAGGCTGAAAAATCTCCCAGTTCTTTGCTGTCTACCTTGTTTCTGTCTATAAACCTGAATTTTTTTTCACTGAAAATTCCCCATGAAACCATATCCTTCTCCCCTTCCTCTTCCTGCTCTTAACACAAGTAGCTCTTTGCCTGTGTGCTGCATGATTAGAGCCCACAGCCTGGTGAGAGAGAAGATGAACAGAATAACTCAAAACAAACCAACCAGCAAATCCAAACATCCTTTGGTGGTGAGTATTCGAACACTCACACCTGCCACACCCAAGCCTGGCAGAGGGCTGAGGCTCTAGGTGACGGCACTTCCCTGAAGCTGGATCCGACCCAGTTGGGAGCAAGTCCAGCCTGAAACAGGAGAACTGTTGAGGAGGCCTTTTCCAAAGGGGAGTGACGACGGGGTGTGACTGCTGGGTTCCGTTTCGAGCCCCTGGGATACACTCCATTCAGGTACAGGGCAGGGAGCGGGCTGTGGGGTAACTAGTAATTCTTGGCACCGAGACCTAGGCTCAAAAGCATGTACTAATCAATCAGGTACAGCTGAAAACAGGCAAAATCCCTGAAGTCCTGGGTAGGCAGGAGTGTACTGAGAACCTGGCAGTCATGATTTAGACGAGGTGCTACTGAGAATATGCTGATTTTACAACCACCCCCCACCAACCTGTGGTAGAAATACCAGAGACTACACTGATCCCTGGACCCAGTGCTAACAGGCTACGCCGTCTGCAAAAGCTGTAGAAAATCACTCATGCTGTCCAGAATGAGGACACCAGATGCTTGCCAGCCCCCCAAATGTCCTTCTTCTTAACAGGTCACAGTGCCTCAGATGCGTGAATCATTTATTTGAAATTAAAGTCAAGGAAATCCATGATTAAAACACAAATATGTTACCCCAAAGGACATTACAGGACACCGTAATTACCCATTACAGAAATTTAGTTTGTCTGAGTAGGCAGAGGAGGAGCCTGGTGAATGAGGGTCAGGAATCACCCAGTTTTGACAGAAGGTGCTGGAACTGTCCGGAACTATCTGATACCATCTGAAGAGAAGAGGCAGTGGGAGCAGTGAAGGAAAGGGCCTTGTGCTGCCTGGCAGGGAAAGAGTCTATGAGGAGAATGTGCTTCCTGAGAGTTTCATTAAGGGCCCAGTGTTGGGTCAGGCACTGGGAGAGGAACGTGGCCCTCAGGTGTGTCTAAACCCAATGCCCAGGGTCCACCTAAGGAAATGCTCCAGAATTGGAGTCTTGTGTCAGGTTGCATTTTCTAAACAGTGACCACAAAATCACCCTCAAATATTTTATATATTTAATTTTTTTGAAAAATTCTTATAATTTTTGCATTAAGAAATGAGCTCGATTTGTAATTTTCTTTGTTAGAGCATGTAATCTCAGGTTTCAAAATCAATGTTATATTTCATAAAATAATTCCAGAGTTTTCCTTCTCTTCTAAGCTTTGGAATAATTTAAGCAGAATTAAATACTACTTGCTTCTTAAAGATTTGGTAGAACATCCCTGTGAAACTAGTTGGGTATTTTTGAGGGAACTCTTAGACAACTTTCTCTCTTTCTTGTATGAAAATCAGTCTATTTTGATTTTCTTTCTCTTCTGGGGGTCAATTTTGCCAAATTATATTCTTCAAGAAAATTACATGTTTCATCTAAGTTTTCAAATATACTTTCACGGAGTTAAGTAAAGTAGTTCCTTATGATTATTTTAATTTAATACATTTTTGTGGTTGTTTTCTTACTGTTTCTTGTTTTGTATATTTGCATTTCTGCTTTTCTTCTTTATTAGGTTAGCCAGTATTATTTCAATTTTTTTGTTTTTCTCCCTAAAGATTGAGCTTATTTACTTAACTCTCTTTTTTTCTGTTTTCTGTTTTCTAACTCAATAAGTTATAAAGTTCTGCTTTCCCTTTTATTAATTCTTTCTTTCTATGTTCTTTCAGTTTATTGTGTTGTTCTTTTTCTAAGCTAGATACTTGATTCATTTGTTTTCCTTTTTTCTTTCTTATTTATTTAAACCTATGAATTTTCCTCTGAGTACTGCTTTAGCAGTATCTAATTGATTCTAATACATAGGAATTTTTATTATTTTTATTGTTGTTATTTTATAGGACTTCTACAATTTAGGTTTATATTATTTTTTATCCAAGAGTCGAGGGCTTTTTAAAAAATTAAAATTTGTTTAAGATAAATTTTTTAAATTTTCAGGTGGAAGGGAATTTTTTTTTTTTTTTTTTTGGTGAGAAAGATTAGCCCTGAGCTATCATCTGTTGCCAATCCTCCTTTTCGCTGAGGAAGATTGGCCCTGGACTAACATCTGTGCCCATCCTTCCTCTACTTTATGTGGGACACCGCCAGAGCATGGCTCAATAAGTGGTGCGTAGGTCCGCGCCTGGGATCCGAACCTGCGAACCCCGGGCCACCGAAGCAGAGCGCGCAAACTTAACCATTATGCCACTAGGCCAGCACCTGGAAGGGAATTTTTGTTGTCTGATTTTTAAAATTAATTTGTAGCTTTATTGCATAGTGATCAGAGAATGTTGCCTATGCTATTTCTACTTTTTGGAATTGAGGTTTTCTTTGTGGCCTAATAATGTGGTCAATTTTCCTGAATATTCCATTCTTGAATATTCTTGAAAATAAGAATACTCTCTATGAGAAGAGAGTTTGCTGCATATACTAATTAGAACTATTATATTTAACATATGTTATATGAGAAGAGAATTTGCTACATATGCTAATCAGAACTATCATATTTAACATATGTTATATGAGACTTATACATTATTGATTTATTTTATCCACTTGATTTGTTATAAACCATAGAGAAAGGAATGAAACTAGTGTGTTTCTGTTTATTTCTCCTTTTATCTCCTATAATTTCAAGTTTATGGGCACTATTGCTTTGTTATTTTGTGTGTAGCTATTTATTACTGTTATATCTTCACTGTGAATCACACCCCTCAGCATTATAAGGTGCTTTCATTGGTCTTGCTTAATCACTTTTTTGGCCTGAATTCAACTTACTCAAAAAACCATGACCCTTGCTTTCTTTTGGTGTATTTTTCCCTAATCTATATCTTCTCACCCTTTTATTTTCAATATTCTAATTGTTTTAGTTGTGTCCCATGTGTACAGAATTAGGTTTTGCTTTATAATTTAATCTGAAAATAGTTTTCTCTTACTTAGAGCACTAACCCCATTTGTATTGTTGATGTGACTAAAGTATGTTTAGTCTTAGTTCTGTTATGTTGTTTTATGTTATGATTTACTTCTAGAGTTTCTTTTTAAGTCAACATAATTCTGTTGTTTGTCTATTTGCCTTTGCTTTGTTTCTTACATGTAATCTTTCACATATTTAAGAAATGAGTATATCTTCTAGTAGATACCATTATAATGATAACTTTATGTAATTCCTTTAACCCTCTATTTATTTAGAGAGTATCTATTATTTCCCTACTAAAAGCAGTGGTAAAATTAGTATGTTTTCTCTTCCTCCCCATTCTACTACCACCTGATTTTGGACAATAATGTAATATTTATTACCAGTAATCTGTGTTCTTTTCATAGGTTTATAGTTTTATTACTTGAGTTGCCAGCTCTTATGTCAGTCAGTGTCTAGGAAAACAGAAACCTTGCTAAAAACTTTAAAAGAAAGTGACTTTAACTCAAGGAAATGGTTGGTAGAAATGCTAAGAAGCCCAACAGGACTCTGAAGAAACCCAGAGATTAGCAACAGCAAAGAGCTGCTACTTCCCCTAGGTGGATGGGAGGAGCTGTGTTACTGTGTTTGGGGACCAGAGTCACTTGGAGGTAACTGCCACCTAAGGGGAGGTTGTCTGGTGGGAGGTCGAGCCCCAGAGGAGATGGAGCTGCTGCTGGAGATGTTCCCCAATGCTTCTCTCCTCCCACCTTCCAGCCTTCCACCGTGCCTTCTCCTGGCTGACCCAGCCAAAAGCCGGCATGCACAGGAGCCTGAGAAACACAACTCACTGGGATCAACTCTCTTGTGATATTGACCTGCGTAGCCAAAGGGCGTGGACTGAATCTGAGAGCAAGCAGGCCAAGGGCCAGTGCAGCTTTAAGTGGTGTCCTCTGACTTACCGCTTACTATGGACGAAGTGACGTAGTCAGAGTGCTTATTCTACATACCACCTATTTCTCCACTTCCCTCTCAATTTGTGTTGGTGGTGTCATTTCTACATCATCAAGCTTATAACATTTGCAGTCTGCTCTATCACCTCACCACCCACAATTGTCTTAGTCTTAGTTCCACAGTTGCATATATTCAGTTCTCATGGACAGCCCGTCTGCCCTAGCTTCCCTGGTCATCTCTCACTTGGCTAACATTGCACCCTTCATTAAGGATGGCTCAAGGGAACTATATACCCTGGTGTTTTTCACATTCAAAACTGTGTCTCTAGCCTCACACTTTGAGGACGGGTTAGACTGTGTATAATGTTATTGTCCCTTTCTTTCCTTAAATGTTTTGTTGGTGATATTCTACTGTCTAATAGCTTGAAATATTGCTGTGGAAAAATCCACGGCCAGCCTGATTTGTGTTTCCCCCTTAGAAGTGTCTTGGGTTTTTTTTTTGCCAGGCTACCCATAGGAATCTTTCACTTCATTAAAAGTTCAATAACTTTTCTCTAGGATTCATCTAGCATGACTGTTCTGGATCAGTTCTCTGTGGCCCATTGTATGCCATTTCAATATAGAGATTCAAATCCTTTTTTATTCCAGGAAGGGTTTCTTTTGAGTTTTTCTCTAAATATTTATTCCTTCCTATTGTTTTTATTTTCTTTCTCAGGAATTACACCCTTGTGTCAGAATTCATAAAGAGTGGTGAAAGCAAGTTGCATGTCCAGAGTTTGGCTAAAGTTATATGTTCCTTATGGGCACAAGTAGACACTGCTAAAGGTACCTTGCTGAGAGCCATATCTTAAGGACCTTTTCCAAGAGTGGACCTGCCTGGGGTGGTGACTCCCACAAACAAGTCAATGTGGGGGTTACCACTAAATTTGAGAACTCAAAAGGGGAGGTCACAAGTGGTCAATAAAGGTTGCATTGCCAGCTCTAATCTGCACCAATACCAAGTTACGAGTGCAAGAGTCAAGAAAAGCTTTTGCCTTCTCAACTGACCCCAGTCTTGGAAGAGCCATGGCAGCATAGTGAATGGGAGAAGAAAACACAAAGTAGAGAAATAGGAAAGAAACATTTGCCCTCATCTTCAGGGCAGATTTCATAGATCAAATCAGGCCCAGGCTGTGGAGTAACAAAGAAAGCTTTTAATGGGATGGTATTAAATTTTTTTCTTTATGGATTTTTAAAGTGCTATTTACATACAAAAATACTCATGTTAAGTATACAGTTTTATGAATTTTGGTACTTATATACAATTTTGTAATTGTAACCATGATCAAAATATAGAATAATTCACTCCTCCTCAAAAAATTTCTTCTTCCTTTTCATGATGATCTCCTCTTCCCACCTGGCCCCAAGCAACCACTGATGTGCTGCTGTCACTATAGCTTTGCCTTTTCCATAAGTTCATGTAAATTGATCAGCCCCCACGCATCCATAAACATTTGTATTTGACTTCTTTTACTAAACAACATGTTTTCGAGATTCATCAAAGTTGTTGCATGTATTAAGGTTTCATTCCTTTTTATTACTGAGTAGTATTCTGTAATATAAAGATACACTATTTGTTTATCCATTCACCATTTGATGGACATTTGGTTTATTTCAGTTTGGGGCCATTACACATAACGCTACTCCAAATACTCATGTTCCCATCTTTGTACAGACATATATTTTCACCTCTCTGGGGTAAATACCTAGGAGTAGAATTGCTGGGTCTTACAAAAGTGTGTGCTTAGCTTTAAAAGATATTGCCTTACTGTTTTCCAAAGTGGTTCTACCATTTTGCATTTCTACCAGCAAAGTATGAGAGTTCCAGTTGCTCCACATCCTCACCAACACTTGGCATTGTAAGACTTGGTAACTTTAGTCACTGTAGTGGGTGTGTAGTTGTATTAGTTTCCTAGGGCTGCTATAACAAAGTACCACAATCTGAGTGGCTTTAAACAATAGAAATTTGTTCCCTTACACTTCTGGAGGCTAGAAATATGAAATCAACATGTTGGCAGGACCATGCTCTCTCTGAAACCTCTAGGAAAGGATCTTCCCTTGTCTCTTCCAGATTCTGGTAACCCCAGGACTTCTTTGGCTTGTGGTAGCGTAACTCCAATCTCTGCCTCCGTCTTCACACGGCCAACTTCCCTCTGTGTCTGTGTCTCTATGTCTCTTCTCCTCTTCCTATAAAGACACCAGTCATACTGGATTAAGGGTCCATCCTGCTCCAGTACAACCTTGCCTTAACTAATTACATCTGCAACAACTCTATTTCCAAATAAGGCCACATTCTGAGGTACTGGGGGTTAGGACTGCAATATGTTTTTGGGGGGAACACAGTTCAACCCATAACAGTTGTGATATTCCGTTGAGTTTTTAACTTTCATCTCTGTGATAACGGGTGATGTTCAGCATCTTTTCACGTGCTTATTCACTATTTGTATATCTTCTTTGATCATTTTTTAAAATTGAGTTGAAGAGTACTGTATACATATTATATACAAGCTCTTTGTTGGGTATACATTTTGCAAAAAAAACAATCCCAGTCTGTAGCCTTGTATTTTTATTTTCTTAACTGTGAAAAGCAAGATTTTAACCTTGAAGTCCTTTTTATCATTTTTTTCTTGTGTAGTTTGTACATTTTGTGTCCTGTTTAAGAAATCTGTGCCTACCTCAATGTTACAAAGATTTTCTTCCAGATATTTAATTGCTTATTTAGGATTTTTGTCAAGACTGAGTTAGGATTTAGTTTTAGTCTGAATTTCTCAACCTTGGCACTACTGACATTTTGGGCTGGATAATTCTTTGTTATGGAAACTGTCCTGTGCACTGTAGGATGTTTAGCTGCATCCCTGGCCCCTACGCACTAGACGCCAAGAGCAGCTCACCAGTTGTGACCATCAAAAACGCCTTCAGGCATTAAAACTATCTTTTGGGTGGGGGGGAATTGCCTCTCAGTTTGAAAACTCAGCTTGACTTAGGTCTGCAGTCCATTTCAAGTAAATTTTTGTGTACTGCATGAGATAAGCGTGGAGGACCCCCCCCCCCCAACTCCATGTAGATAGACAATTGTTTCAGAACCTTTTGTTGAAAATATTATCTGTTCCACATTGAATTACCTTGGCATCTCTGTCAAAGATCAAGTTGACCTGATCTGGTATGTAAGCAGTTTGGAAGTTGTCATTCCTGGGTGTCAACAAGAAAAAGGCCTGACAAACTGAAAATCAACAGCTCTTCTTAAATCCATCAGAAAACTGAAGTCACAAAGCGAACTGCTGCCCCCCAAATTGGAGACACAGACAGACAGAGGGATACAGAGAATCACATGCCACTGGAGCAGAAGCCCGGCAGCAGATGTCCAGTGTCCAGGTAGGAAAATTTAAAATGTAATTGAATTGCTGGAGCCCCAGTGAGGACAAGTTTGAGAGCTTCAAAACTCCAAGGCCCAGTCTTGGAGGGGACACTCTTACATGAATTTTATCTCCAGGAGCCCTACCAGGTTCTCACAGTGAAGATCAGAGATAAATCCCCTGGGACTTCCAGCAGAGGCAGAGTGTGTGTGTGTGTGGGGGGGTCCCATTTTGAGATATGCCCCAGAGCATTCTGTTCTTAACAAAGCTTTTCCTCAACGAAAACGATTTTGCCAGAGCCCAGCCAACCTGGGGGAAGGAACATACCCAACGCTAGCATCCCACATGGAGACCTGAGACCCCTCACAAAAATTAAATCAAAATGGTTCATAGACCTAAATGTAAAATGCCAAACTATAAAACTCCTACAAGATAACATAGGAGAAAACCTAGATTATCTTGGGTTTGGTCATGACTTTTTAGATACAACACCAAAAGAACAATATATAAAGAAAAACTGATAAGTTGGACCTCATTAAAATTAAAAATTTCTGCTTTGAGAAAGACTATTAAGAGAATAAAAAGTCAAGCCATACTCTGGGAGAAAATATTTGCAAAACACATATCTGATAAAGGAGCAATATCCAAAACACACAAACTCTTAAAATTCAACTATAAGAAAATACACATCCCAACTTAATAAGGGGCAAAAGATCTGAATAGACTCCTCACCAAAAAAGATATACAGATAGCAAATACGTGCATGAAAAGGTGCTCAACATCATAGGTCATTAGGGTATTGCAAACTAAAACAACAATGAGATGTTGTTCTACACGCCTACTAGAACGGCCAAAATCCAAAACACTGACAACACCAAATGCTGACAAGGATGTGGAACAACAGGAAGTCTCTTCATTGCTGACAAGAATGCAAAATGGTTCAGCCTCTTTGGAAGACAGTTTGGCAATTTCTTAAAGAACTAAGCATATACTTACCATATGATCCAGCAATAGTGTTCCTTGGGATTTACCCAAAGGAGTGAAAAACTTATGTCACACAAAAACCTGAACGTGGATGTTTATAGCTTCTTTATCCATAATTCTCAAAACTTGGAAGCAACCAAGATGTGAATGGATAATTAAACTGTGGTACATCCAGACAGTGGAATAGTATTCAGTGCTAAATAGAAATGAGCTATCAAGCCATGAAAAGCCAGGAAACCTTAAGGCCTATTATTAAGTGAAAGAAACAAATCTAAAAAGGCTACATACTGTGTGATTCCAGCTAAATGACATTCTGGAAAAGGCAAGACTAAGGAGACAGTAAAAAGATTGGTGATTGCCTGGGGGAAAGGAGGGAGGACTGAATAGGTGGAGCACAGGGAATTTTTAGGGCAATAAAACTATTCTGTATTATTATAAAATGTATATGTATCATACATTTGTCAAAACCCATAAAATGTAGAACATAAAAAGTGAACCCTAATATAACTATGGACTTTAGTTAATAATAATGTATCAGGGCCGGCCCCGTGGCTTAGCGGTTAAGTGCGCGCGCCCCACTGCTGGCAGCCCGAGGTTCGGATCCCGGGTGGGCACCGACGCACCGCTTCTCTGGCCACGATGAGGCCGCGTCCCACATACAGCAACTAGAAGGCTGTGTATCTATCTAGAAGATAGATACAACTATCTACTGGGGCTTTGGGGGAAAAAAAATAAAATAAAAATAAAAAAAAAAATAATAATGTATCAATACTAGTTCATCAATTGTAACAAATGTGTCGACTAATACAAGATGTAAATAACAGAGGAAACTGTGGTGGGGGGAGAGGGAGTTTGCAGGAACGCTGTGCTATACAATCAATTTTCTGTAAACCTAAAACTGCTCTAAAAAATGAAGTTTATCAATTATAAAAAACAAAAAATGATAAATTGACTATATATGTATGAGTTCATTTATCTGCATATCTGTCCTAACTGCAATACCACACAAGATATCACAAGATAGTGGTCTTGATTATTTAGCTCTATGGTAAGTCTTCAAATCAGATAGTGTTAGGTCAGAAACTGTGAATCTGAGATCTTACCCTACATTCAAAGTTTTATATTGATAGATAGATATGGTGATATATAGATAGATAAATAGATAACAGCAGAAGCACCAAGACTCTGAGTCAGAAATCACACCTTTGTTTACTCACAGCAGTAACAGGGGCCATTGTAACATTGTGGTGTCAGTCCCCCCATAGATGATGTGATGAGAGCCAGGTGTATCCTGCACACACAGTGGGACTGGACCACAGGAAAGGCCCCCCAAAATTATGAATTTCTGCACTTATATAGAAACGGGAATAGCCACCCCTCTTCTCCCCCTTAGAGGGAGAGAGAGCTTATCTTTTCCTTTTGGGAGGTGGGAAGGGAAGGTCCCTCTCAAGAATGTCAGCATCCAGTTTCAAAGGGGATAAGAAGCTTCATTACCCTTTGAGTAGGAGCAGATGGCTCTATCATGAGGGAGACAAATGGATCAGGTTTAACACCCACAGCATGTGAAGAGCAAATGTTTCTGTGGGATAAGAGCAGACATTCTCTATCTTTATAGCATGTCAATTTCTGTTGCTCAGGAGGCTGAGACAGTACAGGAACACAGAGAAATTGAGGAAGTATTGCCTTTAAACAGTGTAAATTCTCTAACTTTGTTCTTCTTTTTCAAAATTGCTTTGGCTGTTCTTATCCCGCATTTCCATATAAATTTTAAAATAATCTTATCAATTTCTTCAAAAAAGTATATTAAGATTCTAAATTTAATGGCATTTACTCTATAGATCAATTTAGGGAGAACTGATATTTCAACAATATTGAGTTTTCCAGTTTATGAATGTGGCATGTCTCTCCATTTACGTAGGTCTTCAGTAATTCCCCCTATTGTTTTGCAGTTTTCAATGTACGTCTTTCACATATTTCTTTAATTTTATTCTTAAGTAGTTTTTGATGTTATTTTATAGTTTCATTGATGTTATTTTATAGTTATAAATAGTAATATGATTGACTTTTGAAAATTGACTTTGTATCTTGCAACCTTGATAAATTCACTTATTAATCAAGTTGAAATTTTTTATATATTTTTTAGAGTTTTGTCTTTTTAATCTCTATGCCTTTCATTTCTTTTTTGTGCCATATTGCACTGTCTAGGATTTCTATACAATGGAGAAGTGGTGAAAATGAACATCCTTGCCTTGTTCCTGATCTTAGGTAGAAAGCATTAAGCTTTTCACTGTTGACTACAATATTAGCTGTAGGTTTGCCACAGATGCCCTTAATCAGGTTGAGGCAAATTTCTTTCTATTCCTAGTTTGCTAAGAGTTTTGATGTGTTGTTGTTGTTGTTATTATTATTATTATTATTATTTTGGTGAGGAAGGTTAGCTCTGAGCTAACATCCGTTGCCAATCCTCTTTTTGCTGAGGAAGGTTGGCCCTGGAGTAATGTCCATGCCTGTTTTCCTGTACTTTATATGTGGGATGCCTGCCACAGCATGGCTTGATAAGCAGTGTGTAGGTCCACACCTGGAATCTGAACCTGTGAACCCTGGGCTGCCAAAGTAGAGTGTGCGAACTTAACCACTACGCCACCAGGCCGGCCCCCTGATTTATTATTTTTTAAATCATTAGTTGGTGTTCAATTTAGTCAAATGCTTTTTCTGCATCTATTGAAATGATTATATGGTTTTATCCTCTGTTCTATTAAAATGATGGGTTATATTGATTAGTTTTTGGACATTAACCAAACTTGTAATCCCAGGATAAACTCCTCTTGGGCATAATGCATTATCCTTTTTATATATTGGTGGATTCAATTTGTGAATATTTTGTTAAGAAGATTTGTGTCTGTACTCATGAAGGATGTTAGTCTGTATTTTCTTTTCTTGTGATGTTTTTGTCTGATTTTGGAATCATAACTTTTGCATGTACTCCAGTACTTACCAGTATTTAACATTTCCAATGCTCTTCATTCTGTTTTGAGGATCAGAGTTTCATTTCATTTCTCTTCAGTCTAAAAAACTTCTTTTAGCATTACTTATTGTGTATGTCTGATGGTGATGGATTCTCTTGGTTTTATTTTATCTGAAAAGCCTTCATTCTTAAAGGATATTTTCACTGAGTATAGAATTGTGGGTTGACAATTTTGTCTTTCAGCACTTTAAAGATGTTCTTCCATTTTCTCCTGGCCTCCATGGTTTCTGTTGAGAAGTCAGTTGTGAATGGGCTAGTTGCCCTAAACATAATCTGTTGTTTTTCTCTTGCTGCTTTCAAAACACTCTTTATTTTTGGTTTCAACAGTTTGACTTGGATGTGACTCATGGGCATCTTTGTGTTTATTCTGTTTGGTGTTTTTTTTATCATCTTGTATTTGCAAAGTTCCATGTTTAATCAAATTTAGGAAAATTTTGGCCTTTATTTCTTCAAATATTTTTTTCTGCCTATTCTCTCTCTTCTTCTTCTGGTATTCCAATTACACAAATATTGGACTATTTGATATCATTTAATTGGTCCTTGAGTTTCTGTTCAAATTTTTAAAAAACTTGTTTTCTCTGTGTTTTTCATTTTGGATAATTTTTGTTGATCTTTCTTGCATTTCATTTAGTCTTTCCTCTGTTATGTCTATTCAATTTGGTCTTTGCCATGAAATTTTTATTTCATAAATTTTTGTTTTTGTTCGTGAATTTCCATTTAGTTTTTTAAAATTGTGTCTATATCTCTGATGAGCTTCTCTGTTTGTCTGCTGAGATTTTCATTTGTTAAAAGCATGTTTCTTTTACTTCATTGACAATAGCTACGATATTCACTTGAAAGTCCTGTCTGTGAGTTCTAACTTGAGTTTATGTTCGGACATGGCTTAATTGATTTTTTTTTCTCTTGAGAATGAGTTCTGTTTTCTTTATTCTTCATATGACAGGTAATTTTGGATTGATCCTAGACATTATGAATGTTATGTTGTGGACATTCTGGATTCTGTTATTTTTCTCCAATGAGTGTTTTTCCCTCTGTGTTAGCAGGAAAATTTCATGTGAAAACTCTATTTTCAGATGGGAGCTATGGTTTTAGTTTAGATCTTATTTCCTTAGCTGAGCTGTTTTAAGCCTGTTTCACATATGTGTGGTGCAGGGGTGTGTCAGAGATATGGGCAACAGAGTCTGAGCATCCCATCTCTACATTTCTCCCTTCTGGGATCCTCCCACTCTCTTTAGCATTCCTGGTTTCCTAGCTTTGCTTTTTTGGTTCACGGGCTTTATTTTTCTTGTTTCCCAGCCAGAAAACTTATGGGTCTTTCCACATTTGCCGCCACTGCTGCTGTGCATGCTACATGGACTGCACTTAGCCACCAGCAAAAAGCCCCACAGAGGTGGGAATTTACTTGTATGGCTCCCGATCTCTTGGGATCTTTCTCCAGCAGCTGTGCACTCCCCACCAGAGTCTGTAAGCTTCTGTTCACTCTCCAGCACTTTCAGTCATTGCTTTTTTATCATGTTCAGGTTTTATAGTTGGGAGGGAGGGAGTAGGGGATTTGTCTGGTGTGTTCTGGTCCATATACCCAGAAGCAGACTCTAGATTGCAGTTTTGATAACAGAATGGCCATGATTAGACTTTTAATACCCAAAAAAGAGACTTCCTGTTATTATCTGAAAGTGACTATGATATCTGTTTGACATTGTTTCCTTGGATAGGGAAAAATACTTCAAATAGAATGTGTTTGAAAGAAGGGCAGTGGTTTGATAAAAATGAAATGTCTCTGTGCTAATTCATTCAATACACTGGTTGCAAATGGAAGAAAAGGATTTAGTTATCTCCCACTCCACACATATATCACTTCCTACCCACCTTCCTCTTATCAGTAGGGTTAAATCACAATTTTTGGTTAAATTCATATTAATTGTTTATATTTTATGATCATGCATGACATTATTCATAACAGAGCCACTGGTTATGCTATGAATACATTTTCCTTCTTGTATTATTTTCCCCCTATAGATAATAATTAACTTGAATTTTGTTTGTTTGTACATTTGAGTTTTTGTTCACTTCTTTTTGCATTTATCTATCACTAATTCACCTTCTAACTTTCTTGATAGCACAATAAATCTCTCCACCCATTCAGAATCATTTAGTAATCTGTTAGTTTTATGTTTGTTTTTTTCCCCTTTGAGGACGTCTTCTGAAATCCTCCACCTTCAGCTCTTACTCTCTTCCAGCTGCTCTCTGTACAGTATCACCCTGTGACATCCCTTCTGCCTTCTCCTAGGAATTCCTTTCTCCCCGTCCTGTATTAGACTTCCTATTTCCTGAGTCCCATGTCTTCCTCTCTTTTGGTTTATTTCCTCGTTTAGGTGAATTGTATCCTCTAGGATATTCCTGAGAAGGAGTGCATAGGAGGTAAATTTTTTTGAGACTTCACATGTTGAAAAATGTCTTATTTTGCCTCACAAATGATTGACACATTGGCTGGGCAGATCCTTAACCATTTGAGTCTCTACTGTTTTTATTATGGAGTGATATTTACAATTAACAAAAAGAAACAAATGTATAAAGAAACAAAGTTATAGAAATAAGAAAGTTCTAACAGATTTCTCTATTCCACTCAAGCAGTGGACTTTATGTTTGCTTTTGTTGAGGTTGTGGATTGGGTGTGGTGTGACGATGCTGTGTTTGTCTGAAAGCACATTTTCCTTAGGGAAATCCCCTCTCTCACTTGTGGATCTGGTCAATCACTGTCTCCTTCTCCACCCGACACGGAGATAGGCCTGGGGCTCACGCAAGGCTAATCAAGTTTCTGCTCTGTGATTAATAATAGATCTGAGGAAAAAACACCCCTCTGTGCTGGCTGTCTTCTGTTTGCCTCTCCAAACACATTCTTGCCCTATGGTCACCTGGAGTCTCCCTTGTCTTTCAGCTTCCCACTGGACTGAACTAGTGGGGACACTGCCAGAAGATGAGTGAGAGGGAGAGTAGAGGCCAGGCTGCATGGGTTCACCAAGGCTCTCTACCAAATGCCACAGCTCCTGTCAGAAGCCCTCTCTACACAGCTCCCCACTCCAGTTCCCAATAGTTGGATCTTCCCCCTGCCTCCTCAGGCCTAGGCATCATAACAGCTCCTTGTTGTTCATAGCACCAAGGTACTGCACTAGCTCTTGCTCGTTTCCTTAAAACCTACCCTCACCACTGTAAATAGCCCCTGTATTAAATTATCCTCCCATTACCTAATTTTGAATCTGTTATTTGTTTCCTGCTGGGACTCTGGTAGATACATTCTCTTTCTCCTAAGAGGAGGTGAGGGTGGGTTTGTTAGCAGCCACCAGATAGGTGTGCAGAAACAGAGCCAAGAGGTAGAGATGAACCTGATAACATCCTTTGAGCATCTGGACTCAGATTGGTCTCTTGCTAGCTGTATCCCAGTCTTCCAGAAATATGAACTAATAAATTCTCATTTTTGATTAATCTAATTGGTACAGTGTCTATAGAATTTACAGGGAGCCTACTGGCTGCCTGAGAATCATCTAGTTCTCATCTTGACCACAGTATCGTGTGGCCAATAGCAAGTTACTTCATTTCTTGATTTCTTTATCTTTATAACAGCTAAATGTTCACCTGCCCCTACTAGTCTGTCGTGTAGTATATATTTTTTTAATTATTTATTTATTTATTTTTTTCCCCCAAAGCCCAAGTAGATAGTTGTATGTCATAGCTGCACATCCTTCTAGTTGCTGTATGTGGGACGCGGCCTCAGCATGGCCAGAGAAGCGGTGTGCTGGGGCGCGCCCAGGGTTCCGAACCCCGGGCCTCCCGCAGCGGAGCGCGAGCACTTAACCACTAAGCCACGGGGCCGGCCCTCGTGTAGTATATTTAATTAAGGTTTTCAAAGCACAATATAAATTCTTATTTTGTGCCCAAGATATTGGCAATGCAGTTCAAGCTTTAAAAAAATTATTGGAGGGGCCGGCCCCGTGGCTTAGCGGCTAAGTGCGCGCTCCGCTGCTGGCGGCCCGGGTTCAGATCCCGGGCGCTCACCGACGCACCACTTGTCCGGCCATGCTGAGGCTGCGTCCCACATACAGCAACTAGAAGGATGTGCAGCTATGACATACAACTATCTACTGGGGCTTTGGGGGAATAATAAATAAAATTTAAAAAAAAATTATTGGAAAGAGTATTTATCATATTCCCTGAAGAGATCTAAAATATGACATAGAAATTTCATACATGCCTCTCTGTGCTGGCAATTCTGAAGCTAGGAACAGAGGACTTATTTTTTAAAAAAAGGAAAATGCTCTTCATCTCTGTCTCTGGAAACACTGGGAAGCTGGTAGACCTTCTTTGCTGCACACCTGTGGCGGATGCTGCGATTTCCTTACTCAGCATCCATTTCACATTTCTCCCTTGCTAACAGAGCTCTATTTTTCTGGGGAAACCAACACGCTCAGCCCCAGGTTATGGGGCATCACAGATCTAACCTAATCATTACAATCAATGTTTCCTGCCACTCTAGTCTCCTTGGAAACTAGGGATGGCCAGATGCCCAGGTCTGGCCAATGGCACCTAAGTGAAAATCTGCAGGGCTGGTTTAGAGCAGGGTTTCTCAGCACTTTTGACATTTTGAACCAGATAATTCTTTGTTGTAGGGGCCGCCCTGTGCATTGTCGAATGTTTGGCAGCATCCCTGGCCCCTACCCACTAGATGCCAATAGCTCCCTCTTAGTTGTGACAATCGCTAATGTCTCCCAACGTTGTCAAACATCTCCTAGGTCATAAAATCACCTCCGGTTGAGAACTACTGTTTTAGAGGAAAGATGTTGCTTTGCAGATAAAAGGGAACCAACGTGCCTGATATCTCCTTCTCTCTCCTTCTTCTTGCTTTGAACAAGGGTGTGAGGATTGGTGCCATGACAGCCACCCTGTACCCAAGAGGAAAAGGCTAAGATCCCCTTGAAACTATTGCTGCTTAACAGCAATCACCTGTTATATGTTTATGTCACCATAGTGAGATTTTCTGAAATTTTAACAAAATACATTCCTAATTGTGCGTGTAATGACACACACACATGAAGAGAGACATGCTCCCTAAGGTTGCAGTATACAAGATCAAGAGGTAAAAATTCTATTATATTTCTATGTATTAGCGACAAACAATTAGAAACTGGAATGAAAAATACCATTTATAATAGCATGGAAAAATATTTAATACTTGAAAATATATCTGACAAAAGATGTGCCAGATGTGCACACGCAAAACAACGAAACATTGCTGAGAGAAAAGACTTCGACAAATGGAGCCATGGGCTGAGTCCAGAAAACCCAGCTCTGAGGAGATGCCAGTTCTCCTCAGAGTGATCTACAGGCGCAACGGAATCCCACAAAAGTCCCAGCAGCTGCTTTGTAAATATAATTGACAGGCTGGTCCTGAAATTGTATAAAAGTGTAAAAGAGAACATGCAAAACAATGTTAAAAAGAAGAGTAAGCTGGAGGGGTTATACTACCTCATTTCAGACTAACATAAAGCCATCAAAGCACTGTGGTGTGGGCAGAAGGCACATAAATCCACGCAACAAAGTCCAGAAACACAGCAACCCATATATGGTTAATTGATTTTTGACAAAGGTGCCAATCTAATTTAACGTGGAATGGGTTGTTTTTTCAACAAATGGTGCTAGAACAACTGGAAAGAACGAACCTCAACTCTTATCTCACACTGTACACAACAATTAACTTGAAATTCATCATAGACCTATATATAGAAGCTAACACTATCAAACTTCTAAACGAAAATCTCTGCTTAGTTGGGGTAGGCAAATTCCTTAGGCAGGTAAAAAGCACAAACCACAATAGAAAGGCATTGATAAATTGTACTTCATCAACATTAAAAACTTCTGTTCCTTGAAAGACATTATTAGAAAATCAAACAGCAATCCATAGAGAGGAGAAAATATTTCCAACTCACATATCTGACAAAGAACAAGGATCCAGAGTATATAAAGGAATCTTACAACTGAATAATGAGAAGGAATAAATGCCCCTAATTTTAAAATGGGCAAAAGATTTGAACTGACACTTCACAAAAAAGACATAGGAATGGTCAATAAGTATATGAAAAGATGTTCAATGTCATTAGTCATCAGAGAAACATGAATTAAACCACAATGAAATACCTCTCCACACCCACTAGAATGGTTACAATTAAAAGAACTGACCAAATCAAATGTGATGAGGATGTGGAGACACAGGAACTCTCATACCCTGCTGGTGGGGATATAAAATATGGTACAGCCACTTTGGAAAAGAGTTCAGCAATTTTGTATAAAGTTAAGAATATACTCACCATATGACCCAGCTATTCTAGTCCTAGGCATTTACCTGAGAAAAATAAAAACATATGACCATAGCGACTTTACATGAATAGTCCCAGCAGCTTTATCCTAATAGCCAAAAACTGGAAACAACTCCAATATCTACCAACTGGTAAAAGGATGCACAAATTGTAGTATATCCATACAATGGAATACTACTCAGCAACAGAATGTAAAAACTACTGATACACACAAAACATGGATTAATCTCAAATATATGCTATGCAAAAGCAGCAAGACGTAAAGAGTACGTACTATATGATGACATTTACAAGGAATGCTAGAAGAGACAAAACTGATCTGTAGTTGCTGTCTATATGTGGGGTGGGGGGGTGATTTTTGGCAAAGGGGCAGGAGGAAGATTTTTGGAGTAATGGAAATATTCTATATCTTGATTGTCATGGTGATGGACACACAGGTGTATAAATTTGTCCAAACTCATCTATTCGCACACTTTACATGGGTGCATTTCATTATAGTTAAAGTAAGAGAGATGATCAGGTCCGGTCTTCCTTCTGCTGTATGGTAAGCTTTAGGGAAAACTCTAGCCTGGAAGCAGTGGGGGCAGGGAAGGGTTGTGGTTTTCCAGCTCTGTAACTAGATGAGTATGTGTCTCATTAGGGGAAATGGTAGGAGGATGATCTGACTGCTGATCTAAGCCACATTTTCTCATTATCAGTCATAAAAGAGATACTTTCTAAAGCACGACATAACTTACTGATTTAAACATTTATTCATTTCTCTCCCCATGCCTCACCCCCTCCCCCAGGCTAGAATATAAGCTTTCGTCTCTTTTGTTCATTGTGCCCGGCACATAGTAGGTATCAGCGAGATATAATAGATGCCAATCTGTCATCTTCCCTGTCTTATTTCAATTGTTTCCAAAGTCAGAAGGGAAAGATGGGGTTGTTGTTTGTCTTCTAAAACTCCAATAGCCTGTCCTCCTACTGAAAATAATAACAACAATACACAATAATCAACCACGCAAATATTAACAATAGCACAATAATCAACTCCAGGTTGGCCAACATTTATCAGGTGTTTACTATGGACCAGGTTTACTATGCATGAAAATGCGTATAAAACACAGTATCTTTCAATCCTCATAATAACCTAATGAAGTGGGTACCATTTTTATTTGCATTTTGGAGTTGATAAAACCAAGGCATAGAGAAGTTAAGTAACTCACCCACTGCCATACAGTTAGTAGGCGGCAGAACTGGGTTTGAAATCCAAGGAATCTGATCCCAAAATGATGCCTTATCCACTACTGCTCCCATTCTTATCTGGCTCGAGTCCATTCTCCACACAACAGCCTGAGCAATTTTGTTTAGGGTGGATTTTATTAGCCCAGCTCTCTGCTGTAACTCCTTCAACAGATCCTCAAAACCCTTCGGGAAAAAAGAAACAACAAACCTTGATGTAGTTCATAGGGCCCTGCGTAACCTGGCCTCTGCCATCCTTTTCAATCTCATTGGGGCCATTTTCTCCTCATTTACTATTCTAGAGCCATAGTCACCTTATTTTGGCCCTACTCATCAGGTACATCAATGGTCACCTGCCTCAGGATCTTCGCACATGTCAATTTCACTACATGGAAGGCTCTCCCCTGTCTCCTACCCCTACCCCACACCATTAGTTCTTCAGGCTTTATTGAGATACCACATTTTTAGAGAGGCTTCTCTGACCCCCTCTCCTGCAAATCCAACCATGGCTCCCTATTATTGTCTCTCATTTAAATCTGTGTCCTATAGCCATAGCCCTCAGCACAATTGGAAATTATTTTCCTCTTTCTGTGGGAACTGGTGTGACCCGCTTCACCAGTTTGGGGTGAAGATTAAGTCACAATGCTTTATTCTTCAAGTCAGAACTGGCTCTGGTTTCCACTGGCCAAGTTTCCAGAAGCTTACTCCCTTCCTGGGATTGGAGGGCGGTTCTTCTCCCATCAAACTGTCCAGTAACTTCAAGGATTCACTCACCTCGGAGGGGCCAGTCCTGCTCCCAAACACCTCGACATGAATCAGCTGGGGCCTCTGGTTATCCAGGTGTTCCTTCTGGTTTTTATCTAGCTGTTATTGCTTCCTTGTTAAACACTGCCCCCGAGCACTGCGACGGGCTGCTGTCCCCGCACTTGGTCTACCTTTGTTAGCGCAGAGCTCACGCTGGGGGGCTCGCTGCGTCAGGTGGGCATGTCCAGGGCAGCTCCTGTCTTAGCCCAGGCTGGGCCAAGATTAGCTCCTAGACCCCAGCCTCCCGAAGCACTGCACCCTGCTCACCTGCTGGCACCATCCCTTTGTGACACTGAAGACAGGGTCCTGCTCAGATCCATCAGGACCCCTTCCTCCCACTTCAGTGTAGACAGTGTACACAACAGCTCCCCTCTGGGAACTCTGCCTGGGGGCACTCCTCCCCTTCCCTGTCTGTGCTGCTTCTCCGCCCCTTTCTTCTCTCCCCTGGGATGCCGCCTCAAGAAACCACTTACTGATGACTCCTCCCTCGTCTCAGGGTCTGCTTCTGGAGGGGACCTAAGACACCCCTCCCTCATTATGAGCCCCCTTCAGTACCTTGATATTCCCTCTGCCAGCAGATCTCTCAGGCCATCTGGATCTTACAGGTTCTAAAGCACTGCCCACATGGTCAAGGTCTCCCTCTCTCTGTCCCAGCAAGTTCCTTGGCCCCTATCCCAGTTAGCCCACCTCCCAGCTCCCTAGAGGAATTCGGAAGAGCAGCTTGGGTCAGGCACATACAGGCGACTGCCTTTTTATCTCCTGGCCCTAGACCAATGGCCACTTGCCCTCCCGTCACCGAGAAGGGCCACTCAAGTGACTCCAACACAAAGAAAATTTGCTCCTGAATAATTGAGGATTTTCCTAGACAGAAACTGTGAGAGATGTTAAAACAGAAGCTCATTTCAGAAGCTGGTGATACCGCACACGCATTTGGCTAGACTGTAGCGGCTAGAAGGTTCTCAGTGCTGAGTCTAACTCTGTCTTCATACAGTCTCTGCTGCCGTATTCTGCTCTGGTTCTTCTCTTTACAATATGCATTCTTTCCAGTGTTGCAGTTATTCCCTTCTGACCAGGCACGTGCTGTAATTTAGGCCTGGATTAGCTCCCCACTGCCCCCCTCAGAGCAGGCACAGATGGGGTACTTTCCAGGCTCCCGCAACCCCCCTTGGGTTGTGTCTGTGCTAGTCTCTTCCTCGGGAGGAACTTCTGAGAACCCTGTCTCTGCGAGGGAGCCCAAAGGGGCTCCCAGTCCCTGTGACCCGAGTCCTGCGTCTGTTCACCGGACACACCACCGCACCTCTGCTTCCTGTGGGCAGTCGGGAGAGGAGGCCTGAATCCCCACAGAGGTAGTGCAGTGTCGTGAGCGCTCAGCTCCGTACGAGAGACAGCAGATGCTGACGGGAGAGAGAAGGAGGGAGGGCAGGCTGCCGGGGGAGTCAGCCACTTCAGATTAGAGCCCTGTCTGCAAGAGCGTTGCTAAACTCCAGTTTCTACACGAGCAGGCCACGCACATTGGCATCAGCTTCTGGAGAGAACATGAAGAGCGTTTTGGTTTCATCCTCAAGTCAAAGCGCTTAGAGGCCTCTCCTGAACGGCCCTTCCCTCGGGGAGACGCACGACGCTGCCTAGCTTGATGCAGGTCTCTGCTTCCACACCGTCTTCCCTGAGGCCTTCTCAGACCGCCGGATCTGAAACAGCCTCCCGCAGCCTGCCTGCTCTACCCCGGATCACACTCTGGTTTTCTTCTTAGCGTTCAGCATCACCTGTTATCTGTTCTTGATTGTTTGTCTAATCTCCCCCCGCCCCCAAATCAAATACTCCAGGAGAGCAGGAAAGTGACCTGTTTTATTCTCTGCTATATCTACAGTGCCTAGAACAATAGGAGGTGCTCCACAAGTATTTGTGGAAAGAAGGAAGACGGGTGAATTTTACTGGGGGAGAGAATTCTGGTGTCGCCCAGTTAGAGCAAAGCGGGGTCTCTGAGTTCTGCCGCCTACTGGCTGAGTGACTCTGAACTCACTGCCCTCCTGTCAGTGGTGATAATAATAGTACCCGTGGGCCTCCAAAAGTTGTTGGGAGGATGGCATGGAGCTCTATGTAAATAGCTTAGCAAAGTGCCTGGAAGTGGGAGAACGTGCCCAATACATAGGAGCTATAATGATTGTGTTATCAGGGAGGGGGCGAAGTCACACCCAGAGCCCCGGAGCTCAAGGGAAAGGCGTCCTTCTAAGGGGGGTGGGGGTGGGTTCCTGGGGAGAGCACAGAGTGGGGAGGCAGGGGTCCAGGCTGGAGGCACAGGTGGATGGTTATGGTGGTTGCTGACCTGTCAAGTCTTTGCTCTGAAAATCAGTTTTTCACACCTCCAGACCTTGCCAAGTTTCTTTGAGGATCAAAAGAAATACTGCATACAAAGAAGTTCTCTTTAAACCATAAATTGCTGTATAAAGGCTCTTATTACGATTCCCAGTTTTGCCCCGGCTGTCTGTATAAACACTGGCCTGGCCTGGCCTTCCCAGCCGAGGCTGCCCTGTCCTCCAGGGACTGGCCAAGCGGGAACACTGCTGGTTTTCTGCATCTATTTCTGCTCCAAAAACTGTTTCCCCCAAATTTATTTTATATTATTTTAGCCTATTTTAATATGTGCCCCTAGAAGAACAAATTATTTTTATTATTCTACCTTATCATATTTTAATTCCTTTAGGAAATATTATTTGCTTTTGAAAAACGCATAGTTCTAATGTACATGTTATCCTCATCTTTGTTGATGTGATTCCTTTGTTCAGTTTATAAAAATATACATGACTTTGGCTCATTTTTCTCCTGTTGTCCTCTCCCTCTTCTAACCTCCACAGCATGATCACGATATGTTTTAGGAATATTTTTCCTTTACTCACTATTATTCGTGCATTCATTCGTTTATTCATTCAACAAATATTTATGGAGTACCCACTACGTACCAAACACTGTTGTATTGGGGTAATGCAGCAAACCATACAGATTTACAAATAAAGCAGGGGAGGGGGTTAAGGGATTCTGATTGTGGGGGTTTCAACACTAACCAGGGATGGCCTGCAAGGGCTCACTGAGAGGGTGACATTTTTGTAAAGACTTGAAGGAATTAGGGGACAGTTCTAGTATCTTGCAGAGTAATGTTCCAGGAGGGGGTAATGATAAGTACAAAGGTCCTGGGGAATGAGTTGAGTCTGAGAATGGGTGAGGGAGCAGAATGAGGAGGGGGAGTAATAAGAAATGGGGTCATGTGCCACGCGATGCAGGGCCTTGGGGCCACTGCTAAGACTCTGATGGGCATCGATGGATGCTTCTGGTGAGAGGGACAGCATGATTAGACGAACACTGTAACAGGGTTACCCTGGCTACTGTGTTGTGTTTTTCAGCCAGCGGGCACTGGAAGCTGGCTGTGTTCCTGCATATTTTTATATTGCCTTAGTGTGAAGGGGGCAAGCGTGCACTCGGGGAGATCCATCAGGGGCCCTGGCAACCACCCAGGTGAGAGGTACAGGTGCTCGGACCACAGACGTGGCAGCAGAAGTGGTGGGAAGTGGTTGAATTCTGGAAATATGTGAAGAATGGCTCTTTACCAGTGTTTAAAAATTGTTAGTGATCTGTACTGGAAATGTGTCTTCATTCCTATGATGTCAATTAGTTTAAATCATTTCTTTTCATGTCAAAGGACCTAGGAGACTCGTATTCCCTGTGGATCCTTTTCTCTGATGTCTCATCCCTAATTCCACCCCTCTATTTCCACTAAGTCACCTTCTCCTACCCTCATCCTCATTGGCACTCCTCCTGGAGTCCACAGACCCAAACCCTCTGTGATGCCGTCCCTTTCTGAAGGCCTAGCCAGCTCCTGCTTCCCAAGCCACGCTCCTCCTGCTGCCCTGCTCAGTCTCTGGCTCCCCACCTTCCGGATTTCATTAACATTACCCATGCATGTGCTTTGACTTGAAATGCAACAAAAGTACTCTTCATGTTCTCTCCAAAAGTTCAACTTGTCGTAGCCGGTCAAATTTGAAAATGGTATTTTTAAAAGTCATTGACCTAAGTATGTCATCTAAATTGTGCCATCTGGTACATTCAGTGGGGTTTATGTAGCACTGTGATGGAGAGTGGAGCTGGGAGCTGTGTAATGTTTCCCGTCCATGCTGCTGCCTCCCCTAACCACAGCCCTCAGGACCCCACCTGGTCTTTTGTTCTCAGTAGTTGAATATTCTCAGTGATTAGCCCAGCATTCGCTACTCTCGCACCAGGACTATTTCGCTGCTGTCTTTATGGTTCTTAATAACAGAAGTGCTTTCTTTTCCTTCCTAACAACAAACGCACAGCTCCGTCTCGTGTCTCTGTTTCCCATATTGCATGCATTATATGTTGTTGTGTTTTGTGTTCTTATTTTTTTAAATACTTAAAAACAAAATAAAGAGATCTACAGATGTAAATACATGGCTGTAAAACCATCCATTATCCTGCGTGTGGATAACAGTAATTCCACAAATTATTAAATTGATCATATGTCACTGAATTTTCTCAACTTTCTGATACCCCTCACATTTCACCTCAGCATGTTCCTTGAATGGAATCAGGACGTTTTGAAAATAGAGATTTAACACTCGTTTTCTGACCCTAACCAAACTAAGCCCACTTTCCCTTTCCCCAGAGAGTATAAAGTGACGTGGTCCAGCTGCCATAGAACCTCTATGGTTTTTAATAGTTTGGGATAGGAAAAAAACCACAAGAACCCTTTTTCCTTTTCAGTTTTGCTTTATACTCTTCATCTTCTTTTATTGTTATTTTTGCTCATGACAAACAAACAACATTACAGGAAAGACGGTCACCCACAAGCCCCCCATGTGGGATGGACTGTTGGAGGGGCTCCACGCTGACTGCCCCCCTCCAATTCGCTTTATTGCTTGATAACTTTTGTTGTTGTTGTTGAGGAAGATTATCCCTGAGCTAACACCCGTGCCCATCTTCCCCTATTTTGTATGTGGGTCGCCGTCACAGCATGGCTTGATGAGCAGTGTGTAGGTCCGTGCCTGGGATCAGGACCTGTGAACCCCAAACCCCAGGGGGCCAAAGCAGAGTGCTCGAACTTAACCACTACGCCACTGGGCCGGCCCAATAACTTTTGACTTTGGCCAAATCACATCAACTCTCTGAACCTCAATTTCTTCTTTCATAATCAAATATCATTCCTTCCTCTCACAAGGCTCCTGTAAGCCCCGGGGAACCAGCGCCCTGGCAGAGACAGAGAGGCCCCGTGCCCCAGTCCTGGAGCCCTTCTCCTGAATGCTGGGGTCTTTCCTGATGGCTGAGCCTGTGCCTACGCTACCCTCTCCAATAGAGTGTCTTCCTGTGTCGCTTTCAGTTGCCAAAGCCCTATTCAGGCTTCAAGAAATAGCACCATCTCCTTGTGAAGGCTCTGTGCAAACTACATGGAGAAATAGGGATAATTAACACCATGTTCATTCTTTTACTCTTTCCTGAATTATGTTATTTTTTTTACCATTATCAGTTTCAGTTTTCCAAAATTTATAAAAATGTTCAGTATTACTTGGTAAAGAGCTACTACTTGCTAATTATCGTTGAAATTTTTTCTATGAAATACCAAACTAACATCTGCCTTTTTGCTACCATGATCACATTGCAAACAAAATTTAACAGCCTGTGGAATAACTAAAGATATAAATGAAATAGTGTCTGTACATTGTCAAGTGTTGCAGCAAATTAAAAAATGGATCAAATTTAAGTGGCATTATAGGGTTTGGAAACTTGCCGTGTCTTAATTGCACCTTAGTTACTGTCATCCTAGGGAATTTTCTAGACAAAAAATCTCCTACTTTTCAAATTCCTCAATCCATGTCTTGTCATTAACTATCTTTATACACTTTATTGTCTGTAAATAAAAAATATGGTGAAGGAAAGCATTTGGGACAAGACATTTGCTTATACAGAAAATAACCACCTTTAAGCATTTAACTGGAAATGAGGATTAAACACACTTAGATAACAGTCTTAAACAGTAATGAAGATTTTTTTTAATGTCGTTATATCTTACTACAAACTCAGAATCCCCCTGTGGAGGACTTGTATTAAGCAGAAGAGCAAGACTAGACCTGATTTGGTGCTCTGCTCCCAGCACTGCCCTTTCTCTACTCCAGTCTCTTCAAAATTGTAGGTGCTTCTGAAGCACACAGTGTTTAGTTTTTTTTAAGGTCTACAAAATCAATGAATTCTTTGCTGTTCAGAATTTAACCTTTTGAAAGCAAGTGCCTCTATTAGGTTTTCCATAACTGTGGCTTTAACTGCGTGAGACTTTTGTTGTATTTTTGCTGACACGTTTTGAGTCGACTTTTATATATGAGCTGATCCCTGTTCTGTAAATTTTCCCAAGCGCCGTTTATGGAAGTTGAGGTTTTCACGGTGAAAGACTTCACGAGGTACAAGATCCCTACAGGATATTATATGTACTATATGGCTTTTGGACGGTACCTGCCGCTGTTTTATTGATGGTTCTTGACAGGTTAGATTTACTTCCGGATGTAGAGAATAGAGATGCAAAAATATACCACTCATTACATTTACAAGTATTTTTTTTCAAAGAAATTATTCATTTAGGTAACAATACATGAGCGGCCTTCTTATTAATGCCCAAACCACCCAGTTAAAGCAAGTGTTGAGAGAGAAAATGCTAATGAACTATTTACTACAGCATCCTGTCACTCACTTGTATCAAGCTCTTTCTTCCACCTACAGACTATCCCAGGCTATTTTTATGGTTTCTGAACCCATCTGTTCTAACCTGTACTTGCTACTGTTTAGAATACAGATGTTAATTACCTCTTTAACACTTCCCTGCTCCTTGCCATAACCCTCAAATGGCCCCAAGCAGCTATTAGTTTCTCAACACCCAAGCCTTTTCTCTGGTGTTTCACAGCAGCAAAACACAGGACTCTTCGCTCCCAGTCATCTTTGTTTGGAGGGACACCGATTTGCCGTACACCGAAGTACAGAAATGATGCTTCGTCCGTCCACCCTCAATTCCCAGCTAATGCAGAATTTCTCGCTCTGAGATGAATAAAATAATCTGAATTCTAAATACCTTAGACATCTCTTTAACAGGATGAGTTCAAACACGTCAGAGAGGTTCCTTCCCACCCCACATCTCTCTAGTTCATCGTTTGGAAATGACAGTTTACCTCCATGCTGCACAACCATGGCTGGGTCATTCCCATGATAGACGATCCAGCGGTGAAGTGTGACACTTCGTTATGGTTTGTGTTCAACTGTGGGTCCTAGTGTCTTTTTCTCTGATTATAAGTTCCCCACGGGGCCCTAAAATTGACTCCGAAATTGTTATTGGTTTGTCAACTGGTTTTTTCCTTGTGTCTTGTTTACAAGTCAGGAAATCGCTATTATAGTGAATGAAATGCAGCTTCCAAAGGGTCTGTGAGAGCAAATGGAAGTCCCATTTAGAATGAAAATATAACTTTAAGTGGTAGTCGAGAATGACTCAGTCCTACCGCTTGAAAATAACCCATTTTAACAGAAATAAGTGTTTGTAATTTAAGTTCTTGTAGGACTTTTTGCTAATTATAATTCCTTATTTTATTACTGAAAGCTGCAGAGGGAAGAGTGTCTTACAGTTGCAAAGAATGAACTTTTGTTCAACTGATAGGGTTCTTTAACTTTATTATTTTACTCTACTTACTGTCAGTTATTCACTATTAGTTACTATTAGCTGATAATTGAGCTAAAAAAGAAAATAAGTCAGAAAAGAGTGGAAAAAGAAGACAGCACAGAGCCAGGCAAGCCACTTGTAGATTCTCAGCAAATGTTTGCTGAATACATGAATGAAAAGGAGAAAAGGAACCCTGAAATTTAAAAAACAGAGTCACCATGGGCAGGATCTCGGAGCTTCTGGGACCAAATTCAATTAAAAACATTCACACCATCCCATTTTGAGCATGAGTATGGTTTGTCATAGGGAAAACGTGTGTTTCTTCTTTGACTAAAATTCTGGAGAATGAAAAGTTGGCAAAAAGATGAATGTCGAGAGAAGATGGATGAGATGAAGAGAAGGTGAAGGCCAAGAGAGGGAAAAACAGACCAAGGCCTAGGAAAAAGAAAGCTAACATAAAGTGTGCGAATTTGCCCACTTTTCTGTTTTTCTCCCTCCCTTTCCTTCTTTCTAGTATTTATACGCAGAGTTCCAAAGGGAGATTTAAGAGCAATTTGGAAATATGTTAAGTAAGACAACACCAGGTGGTAAATAGCAATTTAATTCCCCTTGCCAATAGAGCTAAAGACTTTGAATGCTTTTCATTTAGAAGAGCCGGTGGGAGGAAGCCTGGGGGGTGGGGGGGAGCCATTAAGTGTGTTGTGATGAAGGCCTCACATCGAGCTGTAGGGCTCTTACAAGAAATCTTTTAATACACGCATTAATTCTCCATTTCATCTCACCGCCTGCTAGAAAATGGTTGTACAGGCATTTAGGATGTTTTCTCCGGAACAAATATTTACACGAGGGTAGTGTGTTGACATTGTGTGGCTTTGGATTTCAGGGCGCAGGCTGATGCCTCTCGGGACATGTGAGTACAGAAGGCAAGGCCTGCCACACCCGGGAGAGGGTAGCTGGTTCAGAGGCAGCTCCAAGAGTCAAATTTACCCCTCAAACCAAGTCAACTGAGGTACTTTTTATTTTGAAAAGATGATCAGGGGTCCGCTTCTGAACTCTTTCATGCATTTATGTCCTATTTGGTTTTTATGCAATGGGAAAATTGGGTTTTCTGGAACCTTAAACACTATTGAGAGAGTGATAAATACATATCATTTAAGATAAACCAGAAGATCTAGATGTTGATATTGCTATGATTTCGGCTTCTGTACCTGTTAGCATCTTCAGCCCCTATCCGACTGCAGAGGCCGCTGAAGTTTCGTGTCTTCATTCTCTCCAGTGCGACCCTGCAGCCATGTTCTCTTAGGAGGACTCCCTCTGCAATGGACAGTGAGATGATGGGGAAGCCCAAATGACAGGTCTACTGGACTGAATCAGAAGGAATGTTTCCCCCTCTTTTTTTTTTTAAGGTTATGTACTCTTCTTTTTTGTGAAGGTTAGTAGGTGTGACTTAAAGAAGCAGGTAGAAAAGCTCCCCCCTCCTCCCCAAGTGAACAGAATAGAAAGAGAATCATGCGGATGCAATGAAGTGAATTTCATAAGATTTGGACACTGGGCACTCTGGTGTCCTGTCTGCCCACACCCTGTGTCATGAGGCAGGAAGTGGTCCGCTCAGAGTGGTCCTCAGACAAATCCAGAAACGCTACCTGGGCTTTCCCTCTCCTACTCCACCCTGTTGACAAATGGGGTTACAGGAGGACACCCCTCAGGTCTTAGGACACCTTGTGCCTGCACTCACTGCCTCCCTGTGTGGGGGGGTCATCCTTCTCAGATTGTAGGCTCCACAGCCTCTAGGTCTGAAGATCTCACACTATTTAGAATTTTCCTTTAAGAAAAAGCAATGCTGTGGTAGACAATATTAAGGCTGATTGTAAATGTAGTTCTCAAAAGGCTTTCCCTTTTGTTTTGGTATACGGTTAAGAGCTGGGGCACTAGGGGTCAGACTGGGATCAAATCCTGTGCCAATGGCTCAGTTTGCTCATCTATAAGTGGGGTTAATAATAGAACTTATGTCATATGTCATGATCATTGTGAGGGTTAAGTGAGTTAATGCATACAAAGCACTTATCACAATGCTTGTGTCCTGGTAAGCGTCAAATGCAATTAACATTAAAATATTATTATTAATAGGGTTCATATGCCATGAGGTTTAAAACCTCTTGCTTTACACCATCTTATTACGCTCTGTTGAGGAAGAACAGCTAGAAATTATTCTACATTTCCCCAGAGATTTGTTTTCAAGGCCTGAGTTTGTTTCGCTAAAACTCTAAAATAGCATGAACATTTGCATTTTATTGAGTTGGCCGAGAGGTCTGGATTCACATCATACAGCGACCTTCCAGGGCTCTGATGTAGCTGGCCCTCCTTGTTAGACCCTCAAGGACTTGGTCCCCACACACAAAGCCAAAGAGAGAATTAAGGAAACGTGCAGATAGTTCAGGTTACTAGTGTGAGATTTATCTAGGAAATTTTTTCAAATCCCTGGGAATTTGCCCTTTGGAAAAGCATTATTTTCTACTTTCCCAGAATACTAGGTCTTGGAACTATAACTTATCCATAAGGAAAAGAAAAACCAAAATTCCAGCTTTCATTCTTTCATCTATTCACCAAATATTTTTTGAGAACTTGCTGTATCATTTGCTAGGAGTTGGATGTCAAAAGATGAACAAGACATAATCAATTTTGAGGAACTTAAAGTTAGCTAGAGGAGAAGCTGTATGAACATCCAAATAAGGTGATGTGAGCTGTGAGCCAGATCTGGGGAGGCTGAAAAGGTTTCACCGAGCAGGTGATATCATTTACTGAAGGATGAATAAGAATCTGCCAAGATGAATAACAGGAGAGAAGGCCATTCCAGAATGTTGGCATAGTATGTGCAAAGCATCAAGAGTCAGCAAAGACCCTGGATTGTTGAGCAGATGGGTGAGGAGTTTGGGGTGACTAGAGCGTGGTATCCCCTCTCTCTCTGCTGGGTAGGTCCACCCCCACAAGCTACACTCCTCAGGGGTGAGTAGTGGGGAGAGCTGTGATCACTGGCAACTCTGGGGCTCAGACCCAGAGGCGGGCCACTAACTCATTTACCAGAGGGACCACCAAGGGTCAGGCCCCAGAAGCTTGTGAAATGACTCAGCTGAGTAAGGGGTGATGGTACAAACTCTGCACAGCCAGAGGGGCTGGGGAGCCAGAGGGGAGACGGAGATTCATTTAAAGGGCCCAGGACAGTGCAGATACCTGTAAACAAGGAGCCTGGGGGCCAAGAGGTTTAAGAATGGTGAAGTGCCTATTGTGTCTTCCCAAAGTGTTGAACTTTGCGTTTCGCTGCAGGCGAGGGCGAACTGGTGGACTGTCTTGACACCTTTGCAGTGAGGAGAATGTTGAGGAAGGAAAGGGGTTGAGACAGGAATTCATGTTTAGTGACGATGCTGTTGCAGTGCTTCCAGGGACCCCATAGAGGTCTGAAGGAAGACGATGGTAGTGGAGATGGAGAGGAGGGATAGACAGACTCTGGAGCAGTTTCAGGACTAGAAATGGCAGGATCTGGTGATGCTGGAAGGAGGTGAGGGAGGAGGAGTTTTGCTGAGGATGGTGCCTGAGGGAAATCTGGCTGGGGTTGTCCTCTTGGTAGCAGCATCTGGGGGTGGATGAGGGAACAGCTATGACAGCCACATTGAGAGCTGACTGCTCCTGGCACCGAGCTCCCCCCTGCACTGGGGTTAGTGCCATCAGTACTCATGTGACCCTGCGAGCAGGCACGATTACGCCACTTCAGAGAGGGACCGAGGCACAGAAGGGTGAAACAGCTGCCCGTGTTTACACAACTGTAAGTGGCTCAGCTGGATCTGAGACCCCGTCCACCTTGCTCTTCACCACTGTGCGTGTTTGCTGCCTTCTCAGAATATCGAGATATAATCCCAGTTTGAAGGTCTGAACCGGGCCAGGATTTGGGGCAGCAGCTTGGGTGGGTCCGCAGGGGCCTGTTTGCGTGAGTTACTGAGGAACCCCAGGCGAGTCACCCATTGGAGGGAAGACACCGCGTGAGAGAAAAGGGCCCAGACACGGGGCTCGTGAGCTCGTGATGTGAAGCCCAAGCTTCCCCAGGACCTTGGCCTGGAGCCCTGACTAGGGCAGGTGGTGCCAATGAGACGCCTGCCTCGCCTGTGTCTCTGTAAGACCCCCGCAGAGCAGGCGAGGGAGGGTTGAACGTGTGGGTGGTCTCAGGAGGACTGGAGGCCCAGGGCCCACAGTGGATTAGCAGGCTGTGTAGCCCTCATCAGCGTGTTTGGAGACTTAGGAGTCATCCAATATGGCTTCAGGAACAGACGGAGGAACATATCTCCTTTGTAGCAGCCAAGTGTGTTCAGTCCTCAAACAGACCTATGACACTCGTGGGCACTCTCTGAACCACAGGGAATAATCTACAAGAAGCTGCTTCTTACAACCCTGCAGGGGGACAGGCTCAGGGGCGTAGAGCTTTGCTCTTATAACCTATTTCCCCCTCAGGCGAGTGCATGTAGCACAGACTATGCAAGAAATAACAACGACAGCCAACACTTGTTGAGCGTTTACTCTGCCCCAGGTGTGGCTCTAAGTGCTTACGTATATTTATTTAACCCCCAAAATAGGACCAAGGGGTCAATGCTATTACTGTCCCCTCCTACACATAAGAGATTGGGACTAGAAGAAGTATCCCTAAATTCTGTCCTGAGTTAAAAGTTTATGAACCAAGGATCCTATAAGCTTGTTGAAATCACCACTCTTTTCTTATTGAATTGAAAAGCCTAATTTGAATACATCCTACGCAAATTCTAAGGCTACCTCGGAGATGGTCAACACGCTCTCCTTTTCTTCTTTAATTGGAAGTTTGTTTTCTCAGCTGACCGGATTTGTCTTGGGCACCCTGGAGGTGTGAAGTGACATCGCCATCTGATCAGCATCTAAAAACATCTTGGCTAATTTAAAAAATAAAGATCTTGATTGTGCTTTCTTAATTATACTTGACCATTTGAGAGTGCTGTGTGAAAACCCTGCGTAGACAGCCTGTTCTGCCATTTGTTTTTAAAACAAGCTTTTCAGTCTCTCAGGCTGAGAGGATTCTGTTTAAAGGGTGTACACTGTGAATCACAGTTTCAAGGGAAGACGACAAATACAAATCTCAGCCAAGCAATTTGTAAAACTGGATTGCTGACAGAAATCCAGGAAGCAGCTGAAAACTACCAAACACAAAAACATAGTCAAGTGCCTGGATTCCAAGCTGAAGTAACGAAGTGGAATGAGCCCCAGGATGAAACAGATGACACAAGGGAGAGAGCGTCGAAGCCGAGAGAGCACGGGTGATCTCAGTCCCGAGAACATTCTGGAGCCCAGGGTGTTGGGCTCTCCTGCATTTAGTACGCAAGCTGCCTTCTGCCACTCCTGTCGTGTGTCCAGTTCACTGTGGGAACAGGGAACTGAATGTTTCTTCAATTAGATTTAGATGCTTTATTATTGTCCTTAACTCAATCAATACAAATCTCTTTACATGACTGCTTTCATGTACTTCACGGTCTTTTTCTTAATAATAATAATAGCTAACACTCATTGAGCTTCCTGCCTTCAAACCGTATCCGAGGCTCTCAGTTCCTGCCAGGAGGGCAGGGATTGGGATCTGCTCTGTTCACAGGTGTGTCTACGGGACCTAGCATAGTGCCCAGCATGTGGTTGATGGCATTAGATGGCTGGTGATTGACTGAGTGGATGATCAAACACACACGTGCTTGGCACCTTTGCAAGCGATATTCTAGTGCTTTACTGATTCATTAATCTTCCTCACAATCCTATGAAGCAGGCGTTTATTATTATTCCTATTTTACAGATGAGCCAACTGAGTCCCAGAGAAGTTAATTAGCTTGTCGGAGGTCACGTGGTTATGAGTGTCGGAGGCAGAATCAAACCCAGGCTGTCTGACTCCAGAACCCACTTCGCCACACTGCTGGTCTTCAGGCTTCATACATTCACTTTCAGTGTTTCCTGCATTTAATTTCCTATAATGCTTTTCTAACAGGTGAAATTATTTTATACCGAAGCCTCTTTTACGCACAAAAGAAAATCTTTATTTTGCTCTTTTTAAAGCATACATTATTTGATATTCTTATTGCTTATGCCAAAGGGCCTTGAATCAGTTTAGAAGTAGAAAAAAATTAAGACTGGAGAATGGAAATATTACCTTAAGGAGAACCTTAAATTTATATTTTCTTTCTGGGCCGGCCCCGTGGCTTAGCGGTTAAGTGCGCGTGCTCCGCTGCTGGCGGCCCAGGTTCGGATCCCAGGCGCGCACCGACGCACCGCTTCTCTGGCCATGCTGAGGCCACATCCCACATACAGCAACTAGAAGGATGTACAGCTATGACATGCAACTATCTACTGGGGCTTTGGGGGAAAAATAAATAAATAAAAAATATAAATAAAATATATTTTCTTTTAAGAGACAATATAAGCTATTATGATTTTTTAAAAATAAAAATGTATTTATACTCAAGTTTTCTCTGTGGCACAGTATAAAAAATCATTTTTAAGTAATATGAGGCAAAATTACCCTGGTCATAAAATTATAAATCTAAGTTTTTTTTGTTTGTTTTTTTTATTGCAGTAACATTGGTTTATAACATTGCAAAAATTTCAGGTGTAAATCATTGTACTTCTATTTCTGCATGGACTACATCATGTTCACCACCAAAATACTAATTACAACCCATCACCACAAACATGTACCGAATTATCCCTTTCACCCTCCACCCTCCCCCCTTCCCCTCTGGTAACCACCAATCCACTCTCTGTCCCTATGTGTTTGTTTATTGTTGTTATTATCTACTACTTAATGAAGGAAATCATACGGTATTTGGCCTTCTCCCTCTGACTTATATCACTTTGCATTATACCCTCAATGTCCATCCATGTTGTCACAAATGGCTGGATTTCGTCGTTTCTTATGGCTGAGTAGTATTCCATTGTGTATATATACCACAGCTTCTTTATCCATTCGTCCCCTGATGGGCACTTAGGTTGCTTCCAAGTCTTGGCTATTGTGAATAAGGCTGCAATGAACACAGGGGTGCATGTACCTTTGCAAATTGGTGTTTTCAAGTTCTTTGGATAAATACCCAACAGTGGAATAGCTGGATCATATGGTAGTTCTATCGTTGATTTTTTGAGGAATCTCCATACTGTTTTCCATAGTGGCTGCACCAGTTTGCACTCCCACCAGCAGTGTATGAGAGTTCCCTTCTCTCCACATCCTCTCCAACACATGTTGTTTCCTGTCTTGTTAATTATAGCCATTCTGACAGGCGTGAGGTGATATCTCATTGTAGTTTTGATTTGCATTTCCCTGATAGTTAGTGATTTTGAACATCTTTTCATGTGTCTGTTGGCCATCTGTATATCTTCTTTGGAGAAATGTCTGTTCAGGTCTTTTGCCCATTTTTAATTGGGTTGGTAGTTTTGTTGTTGAGATGCATGAGTTCTTTATATATTTTGGAGATTAAGCCCTTATCAGATGTATGGTTTGCAAATATCTTCTCCCAATTGTTAGGTTGTCTTTTCGTTTTGTTGATGGTTTCCTTTGCTGTGCAGAAGCTTTTTAGTTTGATGTAGTCCCATTTGTTTATTTTTTCTATTGTTTCTCTTGCCCGGTCAGATGTGGTGTTTGAAAAGATGTTGCTAAGACTGATGTCGAAGAGCGTACTGCCTATGTTTTCTTCTAGAACTTTCACAGTTTCAGGTCTTACATTCAAGTCTTTAATCCATTTGGAGTTAATTTTTGTGTATGGTGTAAGGTAAGGATCTACTTTCATTTTTTTGCATATGGCTATCCAGTTTTCCCAACACCATTTGTTGAAGAGACTTTCTTTTCCCCATTGTATGTTCTTGGCTCCTTTGTCAAAGATTAGCTGTCCATAGATGTGTGGGTTTATTTCTGGGCTTTCGATTCTATTCCATTGATCTGTGTGTCTGTTTTTGTGCCAGTACCATGCTGTTTTGGTTACTATAGCTTTGTAGTATATTTTGATATCAGGGAGTGTGATACCTCCAGCTTTGTTCTTTTTTCTCAGGATTCCTTTAGCTATTCGGGGTCTTTTGTTGTTCCATATGAATTTTAGGATTCTTTGTTCTATTTCTGTGAAAAATGTTGTTGGAACTTTGATAGGGATTGCATTGAATCTATAGATGGCTTTAGGAAGTATGGACATCTTAACTATGTTAATTCTTCCAATCCAAGAGCATGGAATATCTTTCCATTTCTTTGTGTCTTCTTCAATTTCTTTCAGAAATGTTTTATAGTTTTCGGTGTACAGATCTTTCACCTCTTTGGTTAAATTTATTCCTAGGTATTTTATTCTTTTTGTTGCAATTGTAAATGGGATGGTATTCTTAATTTCTCTTTCTGCTACTTCGTTGTTAGTGTACAGAAATGCAACTGATTTTTGTATGTTGATTTTGTATCCTGCAACTTTACCATATTCGTTTATTCCTTCTAAAAGTTTTCTGGTGGATTCTTTAGGGTTTTCTATATATAAAATCATGTCATCTGCAAATAGTGACAGTTTCACTTCTTCCTTTCCAATTTGGATCCCTTTTATTTCTTTCTCTTGCCTGATTGCTCTGGCTAGGACTTCCAGTACTATGTTAAATAGGAGTGGTGACAGTGGGCATCCTTGTCTGGTTCCTGTTCTTAGAGGGATAGCTTTCAGTTTTTCACCATTGAGGATGATATTAGCTGTGGGTTTCTCATATATGGTCTTTATTATGTTGAGGTACTTTCCTTCTATACCCATTTTATTCAGAGTTTTTATCATAAATGGATGCTGGATCTTGTCAAATGCTTTCTCTGCATCTATTGAGATGATCATGTGATTTTTATTCTTCATTTTATTAATGTGGTGTATTACGTTGATTGATTTGCGAATGTTAAACCATCCCTGCATCCCTGGAATAAATCCCACTTGATCATGGTGTATAATCTTTTAATGTATTGTTGTATGCGATTTGCTAGTATTTTGTTGAGGATTTTCGCATCGATGTTCATCAGTGATATTGGCCTGTAATTTTCTTTTTGTGTTGTCCTTGTCTGGTTTTGGTATCAGGGTAATGTCAGCTTCGTAGAATGAGTTAGGAGCTTCCCCCTCCTCAATTTTTGGAAGAGTTTGAGAAGGATAGGTATTAAGTCTTCTTTGAATGTTTGGTAGAATTCACCAGGGAAGCCGTCTGGTCCTGGACTTTTATTTTTGGGGAGGTTTTTGATTACTGTTTCGATCTCCTTACTGGTGATTGGTCTATTCAAATTCTCCACTTCTTCTTGATCCAGTTTTGGAAGGTTGTATGATTCTAAGAATTTATCCATTTCTTCCAGATTGTCGAATTTGTTGGCATATAGTTTTTCATAGTATTCTCTTATAATCTTTTGTATTTCTGAGGTGTCTGTTGTAACCTCTCCTCTTTCATTTCTGATTTTACTTATTTGTGCCTTCTCTCTTTTTTTCTTGGTGAGTCTAGCTAAAGGTTTGTCTATTTTGTTGATCTTTTCAAAGAACCAGCTCTTGGTTTTATTAATTTTTCTATTGTTTTTTTGGTCTCTATTTCATTTATTTCTGCTCTGATTTTTATTATTTCCCTTCTTCTACTGATTTTGGGCTTTGTTTGTTCTTCTTTTTCCAGTTCCTTTAGGTGCATTTTTAGATTGTTTATTTGAGATTTTTCTTGTTTGTTGAGATAGGCCTGTATCGCTATAAACTTCCCTCTTAGAACCGCTTTTGCTGTATCCCATAAATTCTGGCATGTCGTATTTTCATTTTCGTTTGTCTCCAGGTATTTTTTGATTTCTTCTTTGATTTCTTCGTTAACCCAGTCGTTGTTCAGTAGCATTTTGTTTAATCTCCATGTATTTGTGGCTTTTCTGATTTTCTTCCTATAGTTGATTTCTAGTTTCATACCGTTGTGGTCAGAAAAGATGCTTGGTATTATTTCAATCTTCTTAAATTTATGGAGACTTGTTTTGTGGCCTAATATGTGATCAATCTTGGAGAATGTTCCATGTGCATTTGAAAAGAACGTGTATTCTTCGGTTTTTGGATGGAATGCTCTGTATATATCTACTAGGTCCATCTGTTCTAAGGTGTCCTTTAAGGCCAATGTTTCCTTATTGATCTTCTGTTTGGATGATCTATCCGTTGGTGTAAGTGGAGTGTTAAAGTCCCCTACTATTATTGTGTTACTGTCTATTTCTGTTTTTATGTCTGTTAATAATTGCTTTATATATTTAGGTGCACCTACACTGGGTGCGTAGATATTTGCAAGTGTTATATCCTCTTGTTGGATTGTTCCCTTGATCATTATGTAATGCCCTTCTTTGTCTCTTTTTACAGTTTTTGTTTTAAAGTCTATTTTGTCTGATATGAGTACTGCTACCCCAGCTTTCTTTTCATTGCCATTTGCATGGAGTATCTTTTTCCATCCCTTCACTTTCAGTTTGTGAGTGTCTTTAGGTCTGAAGTGTGTCTCTTGGATGCAGCATATATATGGGTCTTGTTTTTTTATCCAGTCAGCCACCCTATGCCTTTTAATTGGGGCATTTAGTCCATTGACGTTTAAAGTAGCTATTGATAAGTATGTACTTACTGCCATTTTTTAACTTTTTTATTTTTTTTCCTCAGTGTTTAAGTAGTCCTTCTCTGTTCCTTACTTCTTCTATACAGAATTGATGGTCACTTTAGTTTGACCTCTGTCTGAAAGCTGTACTCTTTAACTACCCTCCTCCCTCCTTTTATGTTTTTGATATCATATCTAACCTCTTTTTTCTGCATTTGTATCCATTACGTTCTAATTGTGGAAATAGATAATTTTTCCTATTTGTGGTCTTCTCTTTTCCCCTTAAATCAGTCCCTTTAACATTTCTTGTAACACTGGTTTCTTGGTGACAAACTCCTTTAATTTTTGCTTATCTGGGAAAATTTTGATCTCTCCTTCCATTTTGAACGATAACCTTGCCAGGTAGAGTATTCTTGGCTGTAAGTTTTTTCCTTTTAGCACTTTAAATATATCGTGCCATTCTCTTCTAGCCTGTAAGGTTTCTGCTGAGAAGTCAGCTGATAGCCTTATGGGGTTTCCTTTGTATGTAACTTGACATTCTCTTGCGGCTTTTAGGATTCTCTCTTTATCTTTAATTCTGGACATTTTGATTATGATGTGTCTTGGTGTGGGCCTCTTTGGGTTTATCTTGTTTGGGGCTCTCTGTGCCTCCTGTACCTGGATGTCTGTTTCCTTCCTTAGGTTAGGGAAGTTTTCATCTATTATTTCTTGAAATAGATTCTCTGCCCCTTGTCTCGCTCTTCTCCTTCCGGGACACCTATAACACGGATGTTAGTGCGCTTGATGTTGTCCCAGAGGTCCCTTAGACTGTCCTCACTCTTTTTAATTCTTTTCTCTTTTACCTGTTCACCTTGGGTAATTTCTTCTAGTCTTTCTTCCAGCTCACAGATCCGTTCTTCTGTATCCTCTACTCTGCTTTTGAGTCCCTCTAATGAGTTTTTCATTTCCAGTATTGTATTCTTCATTTCTGATTGGTGCTTTGTTATATCTTCCATTTCTTTGTTGACATTCTCACTGAGTTCATCTATTCTTCTCCCCAGATCAGTGAGCATCCTTAACACTCTTAGTTTGAACTCTCTGTCAGGTAGGTTGCTCATTTCTGTTTCACTTAGTTCCTTTTCTGGGGTTTTGTCCTGTTCCCTTACTTGGAATGTATTCTTTTGCCTCCTCATTTTGCCTCTTTCCCTGTGCTTGTGTCTACGTATTAGGTAGGTCAGCTACGTCTCCTGCTCTTGGATAGGTGACCTTATGTAAGTGATGCCTTAGGAGGCTTCCAGTGTGCTTCCCTCAGTTCTCAATGTTCCAGGGGTGGCCCCTATGTGGGCTACGTGTATCCTTCTATTGTGGCCTGTTAGCTCTCCCTATAGGCGCCCAGGGAGGCTGAGTTATGCTCCTGGCCAGGTGTTGTAATGCTCAGCTGCTTGTAGTTGTTGTGGGCCCTTCAGTCTCTTTATCAGGTGTGGGGAGCCCCAGCACAGTTGGCTGTAAGTTCTAATACCACATTTGTGTTGCAGTATTTCTTTTAAGTGAGTAGGCCCCCAGTGTGGCAGGTTGTTAGGCTCAGGGCCTTACAATTGCTGTAAACCTCTAGCCTTTAGGTCTCTTGTCAGCTCTCTGAGGATTGCAGCTGGGTGGGGCTGGCCTCAGGCACAGGAGCACCCAATTGTTTCAGGCTTTGGAAGGTGGGGCAAACCTCCTATGTGGGTCTTTGAGAAGCACAAGTCTTCTGCAGCTGACAAGCCCTGCCGCCCAGAGGTCCACACACACAGTCAACACAGTCCTGCCCCGTGTGAGCGCCCTGACCTCCCCAAGCGGACCCAGTCTCTCCACGGCGGGAGCCCCACACACTCCGCCACCACCCCACACTCTCCACCCGCTCCTTGTGCACACCCTGCCCCGCTCAAGTCAGCTCAGTTGCCAGGCTGCAGAAAATCCAGTCACCAATCTATGCAGGCCCACACGTTGCCTGAGGGCTTGTTGTTAGGTGGGGCCAGTCTCTAGGGTGGGCTGCCTGCCTTGGCTGAGCTGGATTAAATCGGTGCTCTAGCGGGTGGAGCAGACCCTGGGCTAGCAGGCCTCAGGGAGAACTCCAATGGCGTCTGTGTCAGCAAGCTCACACCAGGCCACAACAATGGCCGCCGCCAATGTCCCAGTCCCTGGAGAGGTCTCACCCCTCACCGAGATGCACTCAGGGCCTATTAGGTGAGTCTCTTGTCACCAAAGCAGTGTGCACTTTTCTTTCTGGTGATTTTAGGATGCTTTCTGGAACGGGTGAGTTTGTGCGTGGGCCCTTTAAGAGCCAGTTTTAGTTTCTTTGTGAACCGGGTTTTCTGGGGGTGCTCCCCAATGCTTTAGTAGCAGGCAAGGTCAGATATTATGCCACTGGTGTCAATTGTGCTGGGTCCACAAAATGCCCACAGCGGGGGCGCTCCCCGGCTCAGGGCCCCGCGCCTCCAGGGAGGCTGCGTACCTGTGCGCTGCTCCCGGCGACCGTGACGCTGGCGGCTTGTGAAGGCGGCGTTTTTCCTCTCCGGAAGGGAGTCTCTGCCTCTTCCACCCCAGTTAGGATTGTCCGTTGTTGCAGGAGATCCTCTCATCCAGTTTTCAGTTCTGTCTCAGGGGTAATTTTTCCACGAGTAGTTGTAAATTGGCTGTGTCCACGGGAGGAGGTGAGTTCAGAGTCTGCCTACGCCGCCATCTTGACTCCGCCTCCCTTAATTTTTATATAGTCTTACTAATTTCTCCAGGGCAATTTTATCTCTTTAATACAATCAGATATATGTAAATGATACTGTGTTTAGAGAAGTGCAGGCTTAACGGTAAAGAGAGAGATAAAAACATATTATTTAACTACAAATTGCAGCCTGTGCTGAGCTATGATTTTTTCAAGATACTCCTTATAAATTGGATACATTGAAATTGACTTGCTCAGGCAAAGCAATATCAAGGACAACTTCTGTTTTACCACTGTATTCTGTTGAGTTTGCCTAAGGAATTTTTTCAGTTTGATTTTGAACTCGTGAGTAATTGACAACATTGAAGCTTCCTATGTGATAAAGCTTCATCCTCCACCTTCTCTTCCTGTCATCTCCTAACCCCGGTGCCCTCCCGGTTGATGAGAATCATACTCTAGCTCTCACCATCCCCCCAAACTAGTTGTTCCTTCTGCATTGAGAAGAGGCTGGCAAGAGCAGGTAGTAAGACTTGGCTGAGTAAGTGGCCATCTTCTTTAGGTTTCTTGGGTCTTCTCCTACAATCCAGTGGCACTTGGAAGTGAGAGAGGATAAACTGAGCCCTTGATTAGTAATAATTTCTGTAAGTTACACCAATTCCTCACAAAAATCTCATAATTTTAGAGCTGTAGACTCTTAAGAGACCTTAATAATTATCTTGTACAACCTCTCAGGTAAATATGTACTTGCTAATTCATTACTGAATTATACTAGTAGAAAACCAGTTACAACTGCATTCTTAAGTTCTTTTCAAAATATTATTTTTCCCATTAGAAAATGTTTTATGATTAACATGAAAAAAATGGCTATGTAATTTGAGTTTATCTCAAAGTTAGCTGAGTTAGTGGAAACAATCCTTATGGAATTAGCGAAGCCTCTTTTCCTTTGGACAACCGCTCCATCTGACTAGGCTTCTCAGACCATGCAATTGTGAAATCTGCAATCTTACTTGAATGTGTGGAAAAGAATACCATGAAATTGTCATATCCCAAAGCCCATTACTATCCTACTAATTTAGATGGATCTCTCCCGGGAGAAAACAGTTCCTCTCCTACTTTAATTTTTCAAACAGTGATCATGAACCCTGGTTGAATATTTATGTCTAACTTCAAGAGAAGGCTCTTCAGCAGTTTTCTTTGTGCAGTTGTAGAAGATTCTTCCTTTGTAAATGTAGACACTTCGGGGAAAAAAATAAAAACAAACATATTTTCTTACCAGACAATTTTCATAAGTTTTGATTCTGTCAAGTTTTCTTGTTAAAATATTAGATTTTTATCTTTGATTCATTTACATTCCTTTGATTGGGTCTAAGGATATTTAAGTGCATATAGACCTCAAATTTTCTAATTCAGATCTCTACATCTTTAATTTTTAGGGGGAAAGACCATGTTCCTCTTCTGCATTGCCCCAATTAACTCAACAAATCATAGCCTGCTCTAAGGAACACTTTCAAATGTCTGCTAAGATCTCTTCCCTCCATGTCCCAGGGTCCTCCCAAGGGTGCCCCTTCTCCCAACAGCACACCTTCACTGACCTAAGATTTATCCCCTCCTCTTGGCCCCCATTGATCTTTCAACTTTTCTTGGGAGGGGAGGATTTTTGATCATTGAAAATTAAATACCTCCAAATATGTATAATCTCAATAGTGAAAACATCACAACACCATAATTCACAATTTTTAAGCTGAGTGAAGTGATTTGGTAAAGTTTTAAAAAGACCTGTGGGTAATGTGGTGATGATAATACATTTATTTTCCAAAACTCCAGGGAAAATGAATCTACACGGTTACATTTTATAGATATTGTACCTCGTAGCCACGTAGTATAGAGTGATGATGCCATCAATATCATTTATAAAAGCTAGTGATGGCGAAACTAAGAGCATGATTCCATTTCATACAGATTCATAATTCTATACAGCTTAAAACAAATTTAATTCACCAGGCTGTGTGTATTATTTGTCATGTAATTTAAGGTGTTGCTTCTTTCGTAGTCTTTCAGGTAGGGACAACATCCACAACCTTACATAGAATCTGGGTGGGGAACTATCCATGAGTCTTCCCTTTCTCTCATCCTTTAACCTAACAAAGCTGAAGGCTTTCTGATTATAATTCCAAATCTGTTTCATCTGTGTCCCTCATACGACGATTAGAAAGGAAAAAAAAAAATCTCTTCTTACTTATTGATGATGTGATTGTCTACATAGAAAACCCAAAAGAATTTAGAAATATTATGAAAATCAATAAGAGAGTTTCACTAGGTTGCTGAATACAAAATCAATGCACAAATGCCAATTGCATTTTTATACACCAGCAAAGATAGTTAGAAAATATAATTTTGAAAAAAGATACCATTTGCAGTAGCAGCAAAAGTATAAAGGAACAAGAGAGAAATCTTCCAGAACGAGCAAGCTTTTTATGAAAACATTTAAAAACTTTGTGGATTGGCATTAAAGAAGGGCTAAATAAATGGAAAGATGTACTGTGTTCATAGAAGGAAAGATTCAATATCAATTGTTCCTATATTGAACAATTCCTTTTAAATCAGGGTCCCAAAGTGTTTCCCCCATTCCTCCCTGCCTGGAACTTGACAAACTGATCTTAAAATGTATGAAGAAGAGCAAAGGGCAAAGAATGATCAAGAGACTCCTGAAGAAGTGTCTTGGTTTGTTATATCAAGACTTATTATAAAGCCATAATAAAGACCATTGGTAGTGTCACAGGGTTAGACAGACCAATGGAAAAGAATAGAAAACCCGGGAACAGACTAATACAAACATGGAAACTCTATTTATGACTGGGCAGGCATTGCAGATCAGTGAAAAACGATGGACAATTCAATAAGTGCTATTGAACCAACTGGCTATCCACACAGAAAAAAATCAAGTTGGATTGCTCCCTTGCACATTAAAAATCTATTCTAGATGAATTAAAGACTTGAAATCAAAAGGCAAAATGAAAAATTTAGAAGACAACTAGGAGAACATATTTATGAAATTACTGTAAGTATAGATTTTTTAAATAAGCTGCAAAAAGCACAAACTATAAAGGGAAATAATGATCAATTCAACTGTTGAGAATAAAAATGTTTGCTCATTTAAAGACAACTTAGGAGAGTGAAAAACCAAGCCACAAACTTTGAGAAGACATTTACAATACATATCATTGACAAATGATAAAAATACAAAATATATAAATTACTTAAATCAATAGGAAAAAGACAACCGGATAGAAAATAGAAAATGGGCAAAGGCATGAAAAAGTACTTCACAGAAAAGGAACATAAGTGGCCCATAAATATATGAAAAGGTGCACAATCTCATCTAGTAATCAAGGCAAGGATAATTAAAACCACCAATGAGATACTATTTCACACTCACCAAACAATTAAAATGTCTAACAATACTAAGAGAGAATGTGGGGAGGTGGAAATTTCCACTTTGGAAAATAGTTTGGCAGTGACTAGTGAAGTCAACATGTGTAGAACCTATGAGCTAGCTACTCTACTCGTAAGAAATATATCCTAGAGTATTTCTAGCACATGTGCACCAGGAGGTTTATACAAGAAATCCATAGCAGCCTTGTTCCTAACAGCAGAATACTGAAAACAACACAAATGGTTGTAACTAGTAGGGTGGACAGATGGTACTATAGTCATGCAATGGTCAGACGTATCACACAGCATGAACGTGCATCAACACACCTGAATCTCAATAATAGAATGTTCGTTGCAAAAAGCATGTCATATACTATACACTATGCAATTTCGCTTCTATAAAGTATAAAATAGGCAAAACTAAATATATTGCTTAGAGATGTGTACTTATTGGGTAAAACAAAGGATAAAGGGGGACATTTGATATGAAATTCAGGAAAGGGGAGTGGAAGCCATTGAGAAGGGGCTCACTTGCCAACAGGGAGTTTCTAAGGAACTGGAAGAGTCTGTTTCTTAGGGAGCAGTCACACAGATGGTTGTTGTTATTGTTCTTTAGACTGTGTATACCATTGCAGAACAGAGACAGAAGCACAGAGGGAAGAGTGAGAGAGAGAGAGGGAGACGGGCTTTCCACAGGCTTGGCTGCATTCTTGTGGTGTGACATTCTGGTATCTTTATAATAAAATTTCCTCCTTTGTTTCCTAGTGTTATGTGCTGAATTGTGTTCCCCCAAACGTCGTACGTTGAAGCCCGAATCTCCAGGACCTCAGAATGTGACTGCGGAGACAGCACCTTTAAAGAGGTAATTAAGTTGAATGGGGTCATTAGGGCGGGTCCTAGTCCAGGATGACTGGTGTCTTTACAAGAAGAGGTGGTTAGGACACAGACACACACAGAGAAGACGACGTGAAGACACGGGAAGAAGACGGCAACATGCCAACCAAGGAGAGAGGCCTCAGAAGAACCCAACCCTGCCCACACCTGGATCTCAGACTTCTGGCCCCGAGAAGAGTGAAAAAATAAATATCTATTGTTTAAGGCCCCAGCCTGTGGTACTCTGTTCAGTAGCTCTAGCAACCAATACAGCTAGTGTGCGTTGTTTGCTGTTCCTTGCAGGGTTCTGTTCCCACACTTGCTGTGCACTCTAGTTCTCGGGTGCTGACCGCTGCTCCTGCTGTCCCTCGGCCTGGCCTGGCACACTCCTCGCCCACCTGCCTCCCCAGCTTCTGCCAGCAGAGTAGGCCTCGTCGTTCCACCTCCCTCCAGGTATCCCTCTCTTGACTAGGGCTATGTCGCCCTGCCTGGGGCTTCAAAGTGCCCTGTGCCTGTTTCTAGTGTTACCAGGAGCACTTTTGATTGGAAGCTTCTGTTTTTGTGTCTCTCTGTTGCCCAGACTGTGAGCTCCTCGAGGGCAGGCAGAGGAACCTTCGTCTTTGCCTTCTCCATAGGTAAACACCTGGCACACAGTGGGTGCTCGGTGGCTGCTCGTTGGGTGCAGTGTAGAACAGTAGAGACCGTACACAGAGAAGGCTGTTCCGGGAAACAGCAACAAGGATCAACCAAAGCAGGAAACCCATGTTATTCACTTTTTGTCTGTTTATTTAACTTTGCTTTGAAATGTATAAATTCTGAGGAGAGGAGGGGGAGGGACATCGGATACTAAAATCACTTTGCACTTATTAGTGGATTTTCCCCTTAAAATGAAAAGTGAACATCGCTACCGATACCTGCATTCCACTTCCCAAAGGAAAGTACAGGATTAAAATCCTACAACTGATCATGCGTAAAGAGCATATCCTTACACAGATACTTGACAACTGACTGTTCGATGACATTTTTACTCAGCAAATACTTGTTGAACGTCTGCTTTGTGCTGGGCAGTGCGGAGAGTGAACGAGATGTTCCTGTGAGGCCTTCATTCTTGTGAGAGGAGACAACGAACAGGAAAATATCAGATGGTAAAAGGTGTGTGCAATGCAAATATTTAACACGGGTTATGGGATGGAGAGTGGTGGGGGTCCCTTTAGACTGGGCAGTCGGGGAAGCCCTGTCTGAGAGCCAGCATTTGAGCTGCGACCTGATGACAAGAAGCAGACATGGGAAAATCGTTGGGAAGAGCATTCCAGATGGAGGGAATAGAAAGTGCAGACGCCCAAGCAGGAACAGAGGAACAGAAGGGAGGCCAGTGCTGCTGGGGTGTAGTGGGTACTGGGGAGTAAATGTGGGCAGGCAGTGGACAGGGACCAGATCATATCATAGGATCGAATGACACTTTTATTCTAAGTGTGGTGGAAAGTCATTTAAGGGTTTTAAAAAGAGGAGCGGCATGATCTGATTCATTTTTTTAAAAAGATCATCTGGCTCTTGTGTGGAGAATAGATGGGGGTGGGGTGGGGAAGGCAAGAGTGAAAAGAGGGAGACCAACTAGGAGGCTGCAAGAGTCCACGCACCAGAAGGTAGTGCCCACAGAGGATCTGCTGAGAGCTGGGCAGGTTCAGGGTGAGCTTTGGGAGTGGAGTGTGTAAACAGTGAGGGCGAGGGGAAGGAGGACTCAGGGTGATTTTCAGGTTTATGGCTCGAGCAACTGGGTGGATGCTGGAGCCATTCACTGAGATTTGGAAGCCCGGGAGAGCAATGTTTTTGAGGTGAGGGTGGGGTGGGGTATCCAGAGTTCTTTTTAAGTTTCAGATGCCTTTTCTGCATCCGAGAGGCAGTGTCTTGTAAGCAAACAGAAACAGGAGTCTGGGAATCAGAGAAAAGGTGGGACCTGGGTGACTATGCCCATCCTTCTATCTACCCATCTATCAGTCTCTCTATCATAGTCAAGGTTATGGATGCTATTTAAGCCCATGGAAGTGGATGGGATTATCTAGGTAGACACGAGAGATGGAGAAGATACTGAGGCTGATCCTTGTGGTACTCCAAAATTTAGTGATTCTTCAGATTAGAGATGTCCAGCCAAGGTGACAGAAAAGGAGCAGCCAGAAAGGCAGGAGAAAGATCAAAATATATGATGTCATGGAAGCCAAGAGAAAAGATGCTTCAAGGGGAAGGAACAGTGTGAAGTGTTACTGAAGGGTCAAGTAAGAAAAGACCATTAGCTTTGGAAACAAGGAAGTTATGTGTGACCTTGACTAGGGGGATTTCAGTAGAATTGTGGAGACAGAAACATGATTTGAGAAGGTTTATGAGAAAATGGGAGGTGAGAGTAAGGATGGCAGCACCAAACAATTCCTCACAAAGTCTTGTTCCAAAGAGTAGCAGAGAAATGAGAGCACTTTCTGGAGGGAGGTGCAGGGACAAGGGATGGTGTTTAGGCTTTTGTTTTCTGTTCAAGATATGAGATTCTGGAACTAGTTTATATACTACTGGGAGTGATTTAATAGGGAAATATTGACGAAAAATTTGGGGACCAAAGTTCTTGAGACAAGAGGAGATAAAAAAACATAGAATTTGAGTTATTGTCAACAAGAGTGTTACTAAAAATTATTTTGAAAAAAATCAAAGTTATTCCCTAACTCTAGACTATAAAATAATATTAATAATAAGGATAATGACAATGGTGAGATACAGATATTTTTATTAACCACTTTCTACAAGTCATATACTCTGTTGCTTTATTTACTTTATCACTCTGACAACACCCAGATGAAAAATTTTTTAACTTTTACAAATGAGGAAGTGAAGGCTCATAGTTACATCTGCTGATGATGAACAGGCGGCAGATCTAGGATCCAAATCCAGACTGGTTGATGCCAACGTGCTTCGATTGCCCAGTGATGCTCAGGCTCAGGTTTGGCAAGCCCTCCTCCCCACGCCCCTCCACCCTGTGCTTCCCCCAAACCCCGCAGCCCTGGGCTCCTACCACAGAACACCGTGTATTATGATTGCCACGAAACTGGGAACCTGTCACACTGTTCTGTTTAGAAGTTGCTTCATTTTTTCCCGTCTGAAATTATTGTTTTTCTCTCTCATGACTAAAATGCTTACTGCTCCTAAAGCAAGTGGTCTTTTCACGTACCAGCCATTCCCTGAAAACAAAAAGTCCCATGGGAATAAAAATGATCTGTTCAGGACAAGTTCTAGCAAGCTATGTTTAAGGCTATTTATATTTTCTAAAGGCTCATTATTTGGAGTTCATAAATAAATGTGTATGTTTATATTGCAATCTGCTTGGGAACAAGAATTGTGTTTTTTACTACTTTATATTTCCTTTATAATTCTCTAAGAGCTTCATATGCAGAAAAGATGTTCAGTAGTGTTGCTGCTGCCTGGTTGATGGGAAGTGTTTGTGGAAGGCTCAGACTCTGACTGAGTGTCCTCTCATCTAGGTCATGAAGAGCTGCAGGGAATGAGAACTTTGTTGGGTTGGACCCTTGATTGAAAAAGCCTTCCTTCCATTTTTAACATCAATCTGGGGAATGATCAATTGCTAAATTTTGAAAATATGCTATGCCTTGTGCATGGATGTCATATAAGAGGCCATCATTATCTGAGCATAAAAGGCTACTTAAATGGAATCCACTTCCAATGGGGAACAAAATTTCGTACTAATTAAGTTTTTTAAATGTTTGATTGAGATTTATCTGGAAAAATGAAACTAGATAATGTGAAAAACTTAAAATTTTTCAAATTTATATTAAGAAGATTTAGGTTATATCGTATTATAATATGAATTAAGTCTTAGAATAAACCAAGAATGTATGAATTATATATTTGGGGAGGGAGTGAACTTTTCTGACACAACTGTATAATACAGCATCCTTTGCTTCATGGATGATTTTGTAGTCTGATCATAATTGTTTTTCCAAAAATATCCCCTAGCTTTATCAGTTTTCCCAAGGGCCCTTCTCCATCCTTCGGTGTTCAGGTCATCCTTGGCTGAAGCACCTGTCTTGCATCACCTTTGCAGATTCTCCCTTCAAGTTTTCACAATCTTGACACTGGCAGATCCTCCCTGGCCAACAGCTCTGCCTGTGCCAGGAGTAGTTCTCCAACATTGTTTCCAGGAAAACCCCCTAATTCATGAGATTGCAATTCCACTCTGTGCACATCTGCACCGGATGTTTACAACCTCAGACAATCCTGACTTATGACCCTGATGCGCTGCATGGCGATAGAGACGGGAACATGTAGCAGAAAGGGGTGTTACAACGGTCGTGCCTGGAGCTTCACTAATGGCCTATTACTATTATTATTTTGCTTCCCTGAGCTATGTAGTTTTGGAGCTAAGATAGAAACGTTTGCTCATCCCTATTTGAAGTAGTAGGGTGGAGAGAGAGGAGGAAAGAGAGGAAAGAGTTAGCGTGATTTAAAGTCTTTGCTCTTGCTTCCTTTCGACTTCACCCCATTCAGGTCTCGTGAGGTTCCATATTTCTCCAGAATAACATTTTCCCTCCTGCTTCAAGGCTAACCCCAATTGCTAACATTTCCTAATCACCTCCTCTTTCCCCCAACCGCAAGCATTGAGGAAAGAAAGGGAGACTGGAATAGCCTGGAGGATAAACATGCTTTTCTAAGAGGGATTTGGACCATTAAAAAATGATGGGATGGATTTAGGCTCTGAGAAAAGGTAGGAGGATTGCACCTTTAGGCCCCATCCAGTACTTTAAATTCTCAGAACACCCCATGGACCAGGGCGTAGCTCTGTGGAGCAGCAACTCTAATTACAGCCCTTCAGGGAATGCTGCCATGTTGCCTCCAGTCTCCCTCTCCACTACCTACTATCCACCACTCACCACCCAACGAACATCTGCAGCCCAGCCTGGCCCAGAGCTGCATCTCTATGGCTCTGCCAAGGCCAAAATCTAGGTTAAATGATGGATCTGTTCCAGGAGCATTGTCTCAAACCACAATGGAATTCCTTTACATCTACAGGTTATATGCTGTCTAGACTTTAATAATCTATGTTAATGAGGTGGATCTACTTGTACTGACATGAAACGATGTCCAAGATATGTTAAGTGAAAAAAATTTTGCAAAACTGTATCCATAATATGAAAAAATTTTGTTAAAATATTTATATTTACATATATATTAATTCATAAATGTTAAAATTGAAGTTTCAATGGAATTGTCAAAGTATGCTAGATATCAGATACCACTTGGTGTGTGACACAGACCACCCTGGAGAAATCTTCAAAGTAAATCCTGAAAACTGGTTCTGAGACCCTTGAATCCTCTGACCCATTTTGAGAATATAAGAAAGTAGAAATAGAGGGCTTCATGAGGAAATTTATTTGAAGAGTTCTGTTCCCGAGGGCCAGAAGCTGGGAAGTCCTAGTCCTTCATCTGAAGCCCCGAGAGGATGGGCTTCTACAGACAATTAGAGAGCTTGGTTTGTGTTCCTTGGAGTTGGGGGACCCTGTGGATTGGTGCCTGATTCATGCCTGAGAAAGCAAAAAAGGCATGCGGTAGGGCAGACAGAGCTGAGGGCTGTGTTTGAGAAGTAACTATGCTCTCTTCTATCCACCTGCAGACTGTTCTCGCAGATCCTGGGCCCAGAGGGACAGAGAGCCAGCCTGCAGCCACCTAAAGTCCATTTTAAGTCCAAAAGGAGTGCCAGGGAGGGCCAGCGGCCTCCATCAGTGAGAATGTGAGTGAGGAGTAAGTCCTCAGAGTCCTGAGGGCTGAAATGGGCTTTAGCCAGCTGAAGAAGAAGCATCATCCAGGCCTGAGGGCCTAGCAGGGGACCTCCAAGATGCCTCAGAAACACCTGGAGAGGAGGTGTTGGCTCTCAGCATTTGTCCGCCCAGTGAACAGCAATTCAGCCTTTCCTTTAACGAAGGCTGAATTGAGGAATAAAGTCTTGGACTGGATACCTAATTTCTGATTGAATACAGTATTTTGTGATTGCATGACCATCTAGTATCTAAAAACCGAGCAAGAAAATTGAGGAGGCTTCCAAGTTTTCAGCCAGTGGCAGAGGAAAATTTCCCTACTGAATAAACTTTAAAGGAGTAGAGGGAAACAAAACACAGGGGGGTTTCTATTACATTCCTTTATTGTGCTTTGGAAAGACTAGTTTCATAAATAAGGTAAGATGGCATGGCGGAAAGAGGATACACAAACTCTGGTTATCTCTGAGGGGTGGGAACATGGGAGTTCATTTTTCTCTTATCTATTTCCATTATGTTTGAATTATGTAAACAGAGCATGGTTACTTTTGTAATCAGAAAAGCCATGATGATAAATCTGCCCATCTAAAATATGAGGGGAAAAAATTCATTGCCCCCAATAAAATATTATTGGTGAGAAAGAGAGCAAGCCGAAAGACGAAATAGCAATCATCATCGTGCACATTTGTTGAATGCATTACATTTTACAAAACATTTTCACTTTAATGATCTCACTTGATTGTTCCAGCAACCCTGGAGTTATGCACTTGAATTCTTCACATTGTGCAGATGTAGAAAAAGCGTGTCATGATTGTTGATTACTTTGCTTGGCTGACAACAACGCTAGGGAAGAGAAGGCCCGACGTCTTCTGGCTGTCAAGTCCCATACTCTTCCTGTTTCACAACACCCCGTGCCTACTGAAAGGACACTTCCTTGCCGGGAAACAGTCTCCCACCTACTCCCAATGGACTGCACATACGGCCCTAGTGGACACGGTGTGATAAGGCCACATTAACACAGCCTGCATTGACAGTACTCTTCTGAACCATATTCCACCTTTCTCTCTAAACATTGGAATCTCTATGTGCTTAACACCTCACCTTTCCCCACCTTCAATCTGATGTTCTTGCTGAGTTCCATACCTGTCAATGACCCCATCATTTTTCCAATATCACAGTCTCAACTTCATTTTTCTTTGATTTCTCCTTCTCATTTTATTCCATACTTGGTCACTTTTAAGTCTTTTTGACTGTCTCCTAGAAGAACTCACAGATCTGTCCATAACCCATTTTCATGGGCTGGACCCTCCCCCTCTTGGTTCAGACACGTAATTTCCTAAGTGGCTTGCTGCCAATCATCCATTTTTTAAATTATCCTTTTCTGGAAGCTTCATCTGACCACAGAGGTTTCCATCCTTTGTGTTCGGATAACACACTGTGTTATAATGGCCTGTTTACATCACTCTCCAGCCCCTCCCTCCCAAGAAGAGGACATCCTTGAGGGCAGAGATTACATCTTCCCTTTTTGTCACCATGATTCAGCATAGTGCTTGGCAAAATACTGATTTCCCAATAAAAGTTGAATGAGTGAATGAATAAGTTTTCGCAAAAACCTCAAAGATCTACAAGGACATCTTAGGAGCACATGATCTCCAGTTGTGCAAAAGTGGGAAAAGAGATGCAGGATGTGAGGAGAGGGAGGGAAATCTCCGCGGAGGCTCCGGGACTCTGGGCTACGATCCAGTTATGCTGAGAGAGTGCAGGGAGAGCGAGGGAGCATGAAGATATTCGGGACTGGTGAGGTACAGACACCGTATGTAATGAGGAAAGGGGGAGATGAGCTGGCTTCCGGGCTACAGCCTAGACACCCCCCTCATTTCTGACTCTGGCAGCTTCAGGCCCGTGGGAAAGTTTCTGAAGGACTTGGAGAAAGCCCGGCTGCCCGGGCTCGTGCTGTGGCAAGTGAGGTGGGTGAGCAAGCTCCGGCGCCCCGCCGGGCTTTGGGAGCATCAGGGTGCCCGATACAGAGTGGGAGGGCGAGCTGCGGCAGCGTGGTGGAGACACCTTGGACCCCCCACCCCCAGCAGTGTCCGAGGCTGGGAGGGCAGCAGAGTGAGGCAGCAGATGGGGTGCAGCCCTGCGGGGCGGGGTACGCTCTCCACTCAGGGTGGGGGTGCTATCCTGAGTCCTTGTTGCGCGCAGAGGGGTGGGCGGTGCCTCCCGGAATCACTGCTTGGTACCATTTTGCCCGGATGGAGAGGCAGAGAGGCAATCCCAGCTGATCCGTCTCCTTTCCATACCAGACACTCTCACGACCCCACTCTTGTACTCCAAATCCTTCCAAGACTCCTCACCGACTGCTGAATAAAAGGGAAATTGAAGCATGAAAGGCCCACCATTATCGGGTCCCCCAAATACCTTCCCCCGTTCCCGCCAGCCACTCACTTCCAGGAATCCTCCACCTCCACAAGGCCTGTCTGGTCCTCACTGCCTCGCAGAAAGGCTCGTGTGGTCCTGCCTCCTGCTCTTGCTCAGTGGACGCCCTGCCTGAGTGACCTCAGAACCACCCTCAGCACCGGGGAAGAAAGGCACTGGTCTTGGCTCCACAGGGTTGCTGGGCTGAGCAGAGACCCCCGCAGCAAGGGGAGGTTGCGCACATATTCGTGCACATGCACGCATATACATGCACACGCACGTGCACACTCACACGCATCATAACAGCCTCTGGTGTGTCCAGAGCAAGGAGGTCTGCACTCCCCACTCCCCACAGCCGCTGCTCAGGTACATCCTGTGTTTATCTGGAAGCTTTCGAGACACTTCCCTTTGCAGTGTGTTCTCTTGACATTAATTTTAACTTGATTTCCATTACATGAAACTAGAGGGGGCATGTAATCTATTTTGGGTTAGTTCTCCAGTACTCTGGGTCCCACATCCCCTAGGAAGGACCCCAAGTTCAATCATTCATTACAACACTTACTCAGCACATGAATGAAGAACCTTTTCTGTTCTGGTCTTCAGAGGATGAAGGTGAGTGGGAAATTATAATACCCCGAAAGTCCCAAGTGTAATTGGGAGACAGAGCCTTTAACCAGTGGTTCTCAAACTCTAGTGTGCATCAGGGTCACTAGGAGGGCTTCTTAAAATACAGATGGCTGGATGCTGTTCTCAGGGCGTCTGATTTAGTTGGTCTGCGGCAGGGCCTCAACATCTGCATTTCTAACAAGTTTCTGGGGGATGCTGATCTTGCTGGTCCAGGGACCACACTTTAAGAACCACTGCTATAAACTAACACTCATAAGAGTATAGTTTGAGATACTAGAATATAAGCTGTGTAAGGGGAGGGATTTGTACTCATTTTGTTCATGGCTGTACCCCTAAGGCCTAGAATAGGGCCTGAACATAGTAGACACTCAACAAACATTAGTTGAGTGAATGATAGAATTGTAAACAAAATATAATGGGAGCCCATAAGTGGGAGAAGTGTTCTTGCTGAGGGATATTGACGACAGCTTCACAGAGGAGGTCATGCTAGAGAATGAGCAGGAATTTTTAATCAGAGAAGAGTGTTCTAGTCAGAGAACACAGCATGTGGCCTGGCGAGGGAGTGCAAGAACACTGGAGTATATTTGCCACCCAAATATCTCCCCCCGTTCTCCATTCTTCAAGGCCCCGGTCACTTCAGTTCTGACCCTTCAGCCCATGGTGACTTTTCCTCCTTTCATTTCTATGACAACAAAGTCAGTGCTTTGCAAACTTCACTGATGATAAGAATCACCCAGGATGCTGGTTAAAAACACGGATTTCAGGGCCCCACTGTACACCAACTGAATCAGAATCTCAAAGGGAAAGCCATGGGACTCTGTATATTAATAAGCATCCCAGGTGATTCTTAGCATCAGGCCACACTGCTTTAAGAGGAACATTAGAATTTCAAGGTATTTTGAAATATAATTCAAAGGCTTTATTGCATAACTTTTCTATTGTTACGTGACAAATTGCTGTAAACTTAGTGGCTTAAAAAAACACACACTTATTATCTCACAGTTTCTGTGGGTCAGGAGTCCAGGCACGGTTGAGCTGGGGCCTCTGCTCAGGCTCTCACAGGCTGCTGTCAAGGTGTCAGTAGGGCTGCGTTCTCATCTGCAGGTTTGATTAGGGAAGAAACTTTCCAAGCTCATTCTTCGTTGGCAGAATTCACTTCCTGTTGGCTATACGATGCACGGCCCCAGCTTCTTATCCGCTGTCAGCTAAAGTTGTCCTCAGGCTCTGAGGGCACTTACAGTTCCCTGGCATAGGGCCCTCTCCATAGGCCATTCACAACATGGCAGTTTGCCTCTTCAAGGTCAGCAGGAGAGTCTCTCTCTAGTGTGCTAGGATGGAGTCTTATATGATGTAATGTAATTACAGGAGTGTCATCCCATCATATTTGCCATATTCCATTAATTAAAAGCAAGTCGGAGGTTCTGCCCACAGGCAAGGGGAAGAGATCACACGACAGTGTAATTCACTGGGGGTTGCTCTAGGGCGTATCTGCCACATTAGGTAAGGAAATGGAAGCTCTGTATGATTGGCTTGTCAAGGTCCCAGGAGAATGAGAGGCAAGCAGCGAACAAGAAGTCATATTTCTTGCTGCCAGATAAATGTTCTTTCTACTCTACACTGCCTCTCATCTTCTAATCACCATACATTGCTTTAAACCGTGGTCAGCACACTTTTTCTGAAATAGCCACATCATAGTGAAAATTTCAGATATTGTGGGCCATGTGGTCTCTGCTGCAATTGCTCATCCCTGCTGATGGAGCACAAAAGCAGCCCTAGATAACATGAAATGAGCGAGCACGCCTGAGTTCCAATAAATCTTTATTTATGGACACTGAAATTTGAATTTCATGTAATTTTCACATATTACAAAGTATTCTTGTTTTGATTTTTTTCCCCAATCATTTAAAAATGTAAAAACCATTCTTAGGTCACAGGCCACACAAAAACAGATGGCGGGTCAGATTTGGCCTGTGGGCTTAATGGGCAGCAGGGCTTTCATGAGTACATGCCTTGTCTGTCAGGTGTCTCTGCCATGTATGCAGTTGGCATGTACTCTTTCTAAAATAATAACACCGTAGGGATCATGATGACATCTCCCTCACAAGGCTGCACTCTGAAATGAAGATGATGCCACAGATCCAACAGGTGAAAAACTTTTTCCCCCAAGTGACAAGTGTCTTGCTGGTCATTAACGATTGAGATTTATTTAACAAATCCATATTGAGCACCTGTTGTGGACTAAACACTATTGCAGATGCGAAGACATAGTGGTAAACAAAGTGGAAGAGGTCTCTGCTCCCTTGGAGCTTACACTCTTTTGGAAGAGACAGGCAACTAATTGATAAACAAGTAAGTATATAATGTGTCAGATGGTGATAAGTGCTGTGGAGAAAAATCAAGCAAGGAGGACAGAGAGGGAAAGCTCTGGTGATCGATGTTAGGTGGTCAGGAGATGCAAAAGTAACACTGGGCAGAGGACTGAGGGAGGTATGAGAAGAAGCCAAGCAGATACTGGGGGGAAAAGCATTCTAGCCGAGGGAACAGCAAGTGCAAAGGCCCTGAAGAGGAGCTTTCTCAGCCTGTTGAAGGTTCAGCAGGGACACCAGGGCTCCTGGGGCAGAATGAATAAGGGAGAATAGTAGAAAAGGATAGAGGGTGGAGGGAGGATCACGTAGACCCTTGTAAATTACTGTGAGGACTATGGTTTTGTCTTTGGATAAGATGGAGAGCATTGCACGGCTCTGAGCAGATAAATGATGACCCATTTGAGAGAAGGGCTGGAGAAGGCAGGGAGACCTGTTGTCGTTTTGTCAGCACAAAGATTTCTTGCTTCTGTGGGTTCTGGGTCCAGAGCTGGGAACCCACTGCTTCGTGCTCACCCAAGTAGACCTCCCCGGCTGAAACAAGCTTGTAGCCTCTGCTTAGACATTGAGCAGATGAAATTCTAAAGCACCAGAGCAAGCTTTTGAAACTGAACTCCTAGCTTAGCAGGGTAACTTGACAGAGAAGGGGAGGATGAGTCAGCCATCTGAAATCAGGTAGAGAGGGTCAGCAGGGCTGAACGAGCACCAGCCCAGCACACCTGAACTACGGCATGGAATGACGGGGCCCGGGCTTCAGGGGAACGCAGCCTCACCCACTCACCTCCTTCTGACAGGAGCAGTCTGGCTCTTGGGGAAGAGGACTTCCCTCCTTCAGTGGGGCAGGGGCGGGGGAGGTGGTAGGGCACTGGGAGGGTCTCAGGCAGGTAACCCAAGAAGGCCCACAGACCGGAAGGTGCTCTGAGAAGGTCCTGCATCGTTTGTTTAAATCCAACGCAGTGACTGCAGTTAAAGATTTCCCTTTACTCATCCTCATTGATTCAGAATTTGAGAATTTCAAGCATTTAATCTCGACAGGGTCCAGAAAAAGATCATTGTTCCAATTATCAACCTCAATGCGTTTTTTTCTTTTTCTTTTTACTGAATGAAACTGCTTAGCTACATTTGTTAAATGGTCTTTAAAAGTTGATTCATCCCCCTCTCCAGAAGCCCTTCTGAGCTGAGGTCTCTCTAAGCATTGGTGTGAGGCTCCATATGAATTCATTCCATCCTTTTCCTTCTAATCATCAAATGTTAAGTGTACTCTGTGCGAGGAGACTTTCACTTCTTAGAAATGCCTGAAATCATTCCCTTGATCTGCTATTTTTCCCGTCTCATTTTCATCTTCTCAAAGGTTCTAGGCTAGAAAAAAAAAAAGACTTTCAGTACTTTATGTTCCTGGTAGAACCATGCCCACCTTGGTGAGAAGGCAGAACAATCTTCTACCCGGCAGAGAATCCTCAGTCAGATTCTGCAATTCCACCAACAGCAGTAGTCTTACTACTTACACTTCTGGTTTCCCCAGCACCTTAGAAGGTCAGCACTCTAGGCCTCTCCAGAGAACTTGACCTTGAACTGTGCTCTCAGAGATTCAGCTGAAAGCACTCGAGCTGATAAAGCATCATGGGGGAACCACCTCTCCACACCACTGGATGCTCTGAATCCTGCCTTGAATCAAGCTGGACCACCAGGAAGTAGGAGGCTTAGACTGCTTTGCTTGACCCTCCTGCAGACTTGTCTTCAACAGAGTTGAGTTTTAACATCACCCCCAGCTGTGCCAGCCTCCACCCACTCCGTGCCCTTGGTGGGCTGAGCTTCATCAACAAGCTCACTTGTTCTTTGGCTGTGGAGCCTGGGAAGGAGAGAAGCATTTGATTGGGGACCTGGGCTCTGAGTGGTGGATCACACGAGGGTCAAAAGAATGGCAGGTGATTGTTTTCTGCAAGGAACCTAGGCCTTTTCTGGCCCTCTGAGGTTGAGTGACACTGTGAGTGTCTAGAAGGGGTGATCTCAGCCTGGACTCTAGCTTTTTCGAGACGGGCTCTCTCAGCAGGGCGGGGCTGACACGTCTTCCAGCAGGATCTGGGAACTGGAACAACAGAGCAAGATTGTGGTGAACACTTCAGTGACTGCAGCTGATGGACTGGTTGAGGGTGACCCTGTAATATTTTGAAGATGAAGACTTGGATTCATATGGTTGGGGCAAAAAAAGTAAATACTACCCCATCCTGTAATCCCACGCTGGTGAGTCAGGTGCCATCTGGAGTTCATTAGCCTCTGGGGGAAGACACAGTGTTGGATGCCAGGGGAAAGGGGATGGCCTGGGGAAGTTTGGCAGGGCCTCCTGTCCTGTGCAATTCACTCCTGTTTTGTTTGTTTGTTTTTGTGAGGAAGATCAGCCCTGAGCTAACATCTATTGCCAATCCTCCTCCTTTTTTTTTTATCCCCTTTTTCTCCCCAAAGCCCCAGTAGATAGTTATATGTCATAGTTGCACATCCTTCTAGTTGCTGTATGTGGGACTCCGCCTCAGCATGGCAGGACAAGCGGTGCGTTGTTGTGCGCCCAGGATCCAAACCCGGGCCGCCAGTAGCGGAGCGCGAGCACTTAACCACTAAGCCATGGGGCTGGCCCCCTTGACTCCTGTTTTGAACCACATCCCTCCCTGTACTTTTCCTGTCTGATGACTGCTTTCAGCAGGTTGAGGGATCATGAAGGCACCTCCTCTCTCTCATTCTTTTCCTGTCTTGTTTTTTTCCTTTTCTTTCATTGTCCATTACTCTCACCCACACAATTCATATGAGCTCATGCTTCATCAGAAAACCCACTGTTTCTAGACTTGTGTTTAATATTGCACAACAGGGAAGCTCTACCAGGCCTAAGTGCAGTTATTGCCCTCAACCTTTGCATTTTATCCTAAATGCAGCTACACCATTATACGTTTCATATCTACGTCAAGAAGCTGTCTTGTCTCCCATTCTCCATATTCATTCACTCATGCATTCACTCAGTCATCAAACACCTACTGAGTAACTAGCATGTGTCCGACCTTGTGAGAGCACTTCTGGGGAGATGCTGTGAACAATACAGTCTCTGCCCTTGAAGAGCTCACTCCATGTGGAGCAGGTTCCTCCACAGTGCATGTGGTCTCCAGCTGTCAGAATCCCCTCCTCCAGAGCTGTGCTGTCCAATACAGTAGCCTCTAGCCACACGTAGTCGCTGAGCTCTCACGAGGTTGGACACATGCTAGTTACTCAGTGTTCAATGAATGAGTGAATGAACATGGACAACTGGTTCAAATTGAAATGTGCTCTAAGTAAAATCTACACACAGGATCAGGAAGAATTAGTAGGAAAAATGAATGAAAAATATTCATTAATATTTTTAAAACATTGATTACATGTTGAAATTATAGTATTTAGGATATGTTGGGTTAAATAAAATATATTATTAAAATTAATTTCATCTGTGGCTACTAGAAGATTTAAAATTACAGATGTGGTTTGCTTTATATTTCCTTTGGATAGCTTTATTCCAGATGGACTGCTCCCACCTCTCTCCCAGAAGAGTGAACATTTCCTCTGGATTCCACCACTGTTCTTAATACGCAGCACCCTATCACACTCTTAGTGGCTGCCTGTTCACATCTGAAACCTTTACCAGTCTGGGCACCTCCTGAGAAACTTACACACCCAGCCTGCAGGACAGTGCTTGGTATAAAACAGGTGGACAATAATTCTTTGGTGAATACTGATCCAGTTCTCCTCTTAGACTGAATTTGTGTGAGGCTAGGCACACAAGACTGTTAACATGATCCCAAGTATAATATTTATGAGTAGGCACTCAATACATGTGTGAAATACCCCAAAGATAACTTCAATTTTCAAAGTATGACTGAATTTTAAAACTCCTGTAAATGTCTTCTTTATTCTTCATCATTAACTTGCTAAGGGTAAGAACTGGGTAATACAATACCATTCCTACACACGTGGGGTGTGTATTTATTTCAGGGTGTGCATGAATGCTGCTGGATAGAGTTGAAATTATAGTCCACGTGGTCACAACTGCCCATTTGCAGACAGGCACAAAACCCAGGTGGATCCTAATTGATTCTCAGAACTCTCTGGGGTTTTTCAAAACCAATGGAATCAATCAACTGTAAAACAGAAGCAGAAGTAAAATAAGGGTCATAATTTTTTACCTGAAATATGCAGAATTTAAGAAAGTAAACACATTGGAAAGTGTTTGTGTAACATCTGACTCTTGGCTTGAGTGATTTTGCTTCTCATTGGCACTGGGTTGCTTTATGCTCACCTCAGGCCAGAAGCAATCGGATCAAGCTGAACACTTTACAGACGTGAAGGTAGCCTGGTGTCTAACCATGCGACTTGATGGTTAGACGTTAGGTGATTATATTAGTCAAAGTAGATTCATTATTTGTGATGAAATTTTATGAATTTGACTCAAGTCACCAAAGTGTCTGGCATCTAAAATTTACACAGCATTAGTTTTTCATCAATTATTAATATAAAGGGAATCCCTATATCTAGAGAAACGAGGTAGATTTAAATAAAGCTTCAAGGCTTTACCTAGTTAGTTGAATAGACATTAATTATTGGTTCTATGGATCACATTTTTGAAAAATTGCCTAAACCCTTATTAACTATTGAATATTGGAAGGAGTTGATGTAAATAAAGTGGTACCCATATACCCTGATGCTGCCTCGTTTATGAAGGCAGGCCTCACTCCCCGGTATTGCCACACACACTAGCTGGCACTTAATATTTAATGTCTTGAGTTACAGTTATTGGAGTAGCTGTCTTATTCTAACCTCTATATTGTCTCTTTCTTACTCCCTTTTATAATTCTGTAATATTTAGCCAGTGCTTTCCACATGGAAGGTCTTCTGGAACTGTATGTGGAATCAAATTAAAGTGAATTGAGTACATGAGCCTTGGTCCATCACTGACTAGTTGTATCAACAGTCCCATCATTTCTCTGAGCCTTGGGTTCCTCCTAGCCCTGTTCTCCATGCCCACCCCCCCCACCCCGCCAGTGCCCCAGCATCATCATTCACTATCCTGTCCTGGACTTCCTTACCTCTCACCTGCAATATGGTTACTGGACTCCCATATGGCAGCATGGACTAAGTGGTTTTTTTAAAAAAAATTTTTTATTGATGTTTTAATGGTTTTTAACATTGTGAAATTTTGGGGTTGTGCATTTTTGTTTGTCCATCACCATACATATGACTCCCTTCACCCTTTGTGCCCACCCCCACTGCCCCTGGTAACCACAGTACAGTTTTCTCTGTCCATGTGTTGGTTTATATTCCACATATGAGTGAGATCATACAGTGTTTGTCTTTCTCTCTCTGGCTTATTTCACTTAACATAATATGTTCCAGGCCCATCCATGTTGTTGCAAATGGGACGATTTTATCTTTTTTTATGGCTGAGTAGTATTCCATTGTATATATATATACCACATCTTCTTGATCCAATCGTCAGTCGAGGGACACTTAGGTTGCTTCCACTTCTTGGCTATGGTGAATAATGCTGCAATGAACATAGGGGTTCATAAGCCTCTTTGGATTGTTGATTTCAGGTTCGTTGGATAGATTCCCAGTAATGGGATGGCTGGGTCATAGGGCATCTCTATTTTTAAGTCTTTGAGGAATCTCCATACCGTTTTCCATAGAGGCTGCACCAGTTTGCATTCCCACCAGCTGTGTACGAGGGTTCCTGTTTCTCCACATCCTCTCCAACACTTGTTGTTTTTTGTCTTGGTGATTATAGCCAGTCTAACGGGCATGAGGTGGTATCTTAGTGTTGTTTTGATTTGCATTTCCCTGATGATTAGTGATGTTGAACATCTTTTCATGTGCCTATTAGCCATCTGTATATCTTCTTTGGAGAACTGTCTGTTCATTTCCTCTGCCTATTTTTTGATCGGGTTGTTTGTTTTTTTTGTTGTTCAGTTGTGTGAGTTCTTTATATATTATGGAGATCAACCCCTTGTCAGATGTATGTTTTGCAAATATTCTCTCCCAGCTGGTGGGTTGTCTGTTCATCTTGATTCTGGTTTCATTTGTCTTATAGAAGCTCTTTAATCTGATAAAGTCCCACTTGTTTATTTTTTCTTTAGTTTCCCTAGTCTGGGTAGGCATGTCATCCGAAAAGATTCCTTTATAACCAATGTCAAATAGTGTGTTGCCTATATTTTCTTCTATGAGTTTTATAGTTTCAGGTCTCACCTTCAGGTCTTTGATCCATTTTGAGTTAATTTTTGTGAATGGCGATAGCAGATGGTCCACTTTCATTCTTTTGCATGTGGCTGTCCGGTTTTCCCAACATCATTTATTGAAGAGACTTTCCTTTCTCCATTGTATGTTCTTAGCACCTTTGTCGAAAATTAGCTGTCCGTATATGTGTGGTTTTATTTCTGGGCTTTCAATTCTGTTCCATTGATCTGTGTGTCTGTTTCTGTACCAGTACCATGCTGTTTTGATTACTATTGGTTTGTAGTATGTTTTGAAGTCAGGGATTGTGATGCCTCCTGCTTTGTTCTTTTTTCTTAGGATTTCTTTAGCTATTCGGAGTCTTTTGTTGCCCCATATAAATTTTAGTATTCTTTTTTCTATTTCTGTAAAGAATGTCATTGGGATTCTGATTGGGATTGCATTGAATCTGTAGATTGCTTTAGGTAATATAGACATTTTAACTATGTTTATTCTTCCAATCCACGTGCATGGGATATCTTTTCATTTCTTTATGTCATCATGGATTTCTTTCAATAATGTCTTATAGTTCTCATTGTATAGGTCCTTCACCTCCTTGGTAAGATTTATTCCTAGGTATTTTATTCTTTTTGATGCAATTGTAAATGGTATTATCTTTTTGAGCAGACTAAGTGTTTTAATACATTATTTTATTTAATCCTCATAATTTATGAGATGGAGAGCATCAGGCCCGCTTTTCAGCTGATCAAGCTGAGGCTGGAGAGAGACTGAGTGCCACGTCTAAGGCATGAGTAAATGGTAGGATTGGGATCTGAACTCAGACCTGTGTGATGTCTGACGTACTCCGGCTGTTCCTGAACTTGCCTTTCAATCAGAATTATTTTGAGAAAGGCTCACTCTAAACTAGTATACCCCTCGCTCCCCAATGCATCAAAACAAAAACAACATATGTAATTATCAGTAATTTTTGTGGATCCAAGTATTAATACAAGAGTGAAGAAGACCTCAGCAAGAGTTGTTGTCATAGCTGTCACAGAGTTTATTGGGTAGAAGTGTTGAACGTTGTGGTCAAATAGAAGAAGAGCATGATGAGCCTTTCCCATGAAGGTGTGGAAAGAAACCTGGAGTCTATTTCTGCGTCTGCCTCAAGCTTTCTCCTTGGCCTTGGGCAAGCGGCTTCAACACTGGGTCAGTCTCCGGGTAAGATGGGAATGCTGACACACTGCCTATTTACTGCACTGGTTTGCTAGGACAGGTGATCCAGTGTGTTGGTCAAGGGCTGTAGATGAGAGGAAGTACAATGTTTTATAAGACAAATTGCACTATATCTGGGGCAGTGTGGGGCAGGGGCAAGTGCAGAGATTCTGGAAAGCAGATGAATCTTATTGTCCTGCCTCCTTATTTCAAAATGGGAAGTGGAGTGGGATGGACGAATGGTCACCAGCTCTTCCTGCTCTAAACGCTGACGTTCTACTTGAGCTCCCGGGAGCTAACTGCTTTCAGATTCTAGAAACAACTAGCAAAAGTGAATTTACTGTCGTTTGGGACAGAGGTGGGCCAACGAATCTTTGCCATTCCATAAACACAATAACACACAGTTATTAAGGAATCACAGCTCATAGCTAAGACAGAGATGAGCTTCAGTTACTTTTCTTCACTTGGTGCACGGTCTTGTAAAACTTGTCTCACGTCCCGCATGCACTTAACTCATTATAGAGCTGCTTTCTTGTGCCGGGTTGAAGTGCCTCCGCGAAGCGCCGGCGTGTCGTGGGGATCCCCTTGCTTTCCCCCAAGGCATTCTGAGTATATTGTTCATAAGTTTGCGTTAGGATTGCTTATGTTGCAGAATTTTTAAGAAATAAAATTATCTGAATTGCTGATGTTTAAGTTCTACGTATTAAAGCGGGTGGGTCACCACGGGGTTAGAGGAAACTTCAAGGTAAACAGTGGCCTCAGGAGAAAGACTGGGTCGAGTCAAAGCTTCCCCGACGTCTCCCCAGAGCAGATGATTAATTTTTGCTTTGACCATAACAACCTCTGCCCAGCCTTGCAGCCTAGCGAGCGAGCCAGTGCAAAACCCTGCCAAGCTGCGGGCCGGGGGGAGGCGTCCGCGGCGCGTGGGCCCCAGCGGGAGAAACCTCGGCGGGCACACCCCGGCCCGACCCGTCCCATCCTCCTGGGGGGCCGTGGAGACGGCTCCTCCCCAAACGTCTCGGCGCGTTCAGTCTGCCGCGCCGAGAGTAAACTGCTTGCTCTAGAAGCGATTTCACCCGAACCCCTCCAGCCGGAGGAGGGGGATTAAAAGTGACAAAGAAAGAGGGGGGGCTCCGGAGAGAGCTCTGGGGGCATGGAGCGGGCGTCCCCGAGGAGGGGCGAGCGCAGCCCTGCAGCGCGCGGGGGCGCGTGAGGGGGGCTGGAGGGGGACGCGGTGCCGAGGCTCGGGGGCGGGGGGGCGAGGGGCGGCGCCCGCGGCAGGGCCGGCCGAGGCAGCAGGCGGAGGCGGGCCGTGCGGCGAGGGGTCCGCGCCCCGGGGAGGGAGGCGGCGGGGCCGGGGTGCGCCGCCGTGCGCTCCGCCCCGCGCGGGGAGCGGGCCGCGCCTCCCCCTGCCGCATGTGCGCGGTGTTGTGTGCCCGGCCTGCTCCTCCTCCTCCCTCCCCTCGCCGCCGTCCCCTCCCCCAGCGGCCCCGAGCGAGCGCGAGCGCCACACAGCCCCGGGCCGCCGCCGCCGAGCGCGCCGAGACGCCGAACAGGTGGCCGGAGGCTGCGGGCGCCGCGGCGGGGAGAGGCGAGGCGAGCCCCGGGCGAGGCGAGGGCGGCCGGGCCGGGCATGCGAGCCGAGCCGTCCCCCGGCGCCGCCGCCTGCCCGCGCCCCTAGCCACCCGCGCGCCCGTGCAGCGGCCCCGCCGCGCCCAGCGTCCAGCGCCCCGCGCCCCGGCCCGGGGCCGCTCCGGCCGCGCTCAGCGAGGGGCGCGGGCCGGCCCGCGGCGGCGGCGGCATGAAAGTGACCGTGTGCTTCGGCCGGACCCGGGTGGTCGTGCCGTGCGGGGACGGCCACATGAAAGTTTTCAGCCTCATCCAGCAGGCGGTGACCCGCTACCGGAAGGCCATCGCCAAGGTGAGGGGCCGGGGGCGCGGGGGTGGGGGCGGGAGAGAGGGGGGTGGACGGGGAGGAGGAGAGGAGGGAAGGCGCCGGGATCAATATGGCGCTTCCTGGAACGGGGAGGAGGGAGCCGGAGGGGAGGCGGGGAAAGGGAAAGTGCGGCGGCCCGGCCGGCCTCGCGGGCGCCCCCCGCCCCGGGCTGCGGGCGGTAAAGTTCTCCGCGCGGGCCGGGCCGGCGGGCGAGCGCGGGCGCAGCCCCCGGTGACGGCGCCGGCCCCCGCGGCGCCCTCCGGGCCGATCGCCGCCGCCTCTCCCTCGGGGCCGGGGACGCGGGGGCCGGCGCCGGCCACAGGCGCCCCCGGAGCCGCCTGGGGAGCAGAGCCGAGCCCCGCGCGCCGGGCGCGGGCGCAGCCTGGCCGGACGCCTCTCCCCGGGCTGCCCGCTGCCGGCAGTTGAAATCCAGCCCCAGGCCTCTCCCCGCTCCCAGGCCCCGCGGGCCAAGGCTGGGAGAGGGAACTTTTTTGGTGGAGAAGAGTTTAATTATTGCACACACGATGGAGAGCGGCTGCGTTTCTGCTCCTTGGTCTCCCTGCGTCCGGGCGGGGAGAGAGGCGAAGCGGGAGCCCTTTCTTGCCTGCCGGCCGCGGGCAGGGGCGGCCCTGCGCAGCGTGGGGGTGGTGGTGGGCGACAGTCAGCGGCCTGCGGTCGGGAAGGCGGCTCCGAGGGGTACCCCACTTCCCCTGGCTCGCGAGCCTCGGTTGCGCGCAGAATCGCGGTGATTAGGAGGCTCCGGTGCAGAGCTGCTTTACAAAGCACAGTCCTGCATTCACTCGCTGCGTTAAAAGTTGTCCTGCAGGGACCTTGGCGTTTACCTATCTGGGACTAGTTCCATATGGTGTCGGGGCCGCCGAGCCAGGGCCTGATCTCGGAGTTGAGTCGATTTCTCTTTTTCTCCGTGGAGTGATAACATTGTCTCCACTTAACTGCATTCCTCTACAATGTGTCAGAAGTGAAAAGGCATTTTGTTAAATTGTTTTCTCGGCTGTGTCTGTGTTTGACAACAGCCCACGCCTCCGAAGTTTCTCTCAAGCACCTGAGGATATTTCCTTTGCCGTAGAGTAATGTTTGGTGGAAAGCACATTCACTTGTTAAATTTCCTGTTTGTTCCCGAGAGTGGAGTGACCTGGCCCTGTGGGCTTTGGGGCAGTGGGTGAGGGGGACCTGGGCTTTGTCAGCCTAACTGCGTGTGTACATGGTGCTCAAGTGGCGTCCTCCAATTCTCTCTGAAATTAAGAAGAAAAACTTTTTTACCCTGTTTTCTTTTTAGTATATATTAGAAAAAATAGCATAAATTTGGCCTTTTAAAGATAATCATGGGGACGTTAAGGGACCTGACAAAATGATGGAAGATGTTGACTTTAACAGCTCTAAAATGTTCCTTACAGTTGGTTGAACTCGTATTGAAAAGCAAATAAAATGTGTGGAAATTGGGCACCTGTTTATCTTGCAACGCTGACAAGGGGAGGAAAAACCCCTCTAAACCCCTTAGCATTTTAAAGGATTGTTTATGAATGACAGTTTATGATCTAAGTGTAATCTTATGTTTATGATCTAAGTATAATTAGTAATCAGGTTGCACATGTACTCTGGAAACCAACAAAATAAGTTGTGAAAGGAAAGAGAAATACCATAATATATACTCTGCAGTGTGCCTAGGTTACTGAATAGGGAGAGGTGATGGACATTTTCTTTCATTTTACTAGTTTTATCCACTTAAAATTAGTCATATGTCATTAGGCACACAATGGGCATTGGTTAGATAGCCTGTTTGGGAGACACAAATGTGGTTGTTTGATTGATTGAGTCATTCATTCATTCTACAGAAATTCTTAAGCATTTACTATGTCCAAAGCTTTGTTTTGGGTGCTGGGCATCTGCGGGACCCACTGGCTGCTTTGTGGAAATTGGACTGTGAGAGTCTAGGACAGAAGGTTTCATGGTCTTCCAGTGAAGGAGGCCCGAGGTGTGGACTGGCGTGTTGTGGTGCAGTGAGAAGAGGATGCTTCTGGGATGTGGGGTAGATGGAGTTGAGAGTCCTCAGTGATAGATCTGGACCTTGTTTTTTATTTTTTTTATTTTTATTAAAGATTTATTTATTTTCCCCCCAAAGCCCCAGTAGATAGCTGTATGTCATAGCTGCACATTATTCCAGTTGCTGTATGTGGGACGCGGCCTCAGCATGGCCGGAGAAGCGGTGCGTCGGTGCGCGCCCGGGATCCGAACCCGGGCCGCCAGCAGCGGAGCGCGCGCACCCAACCGCTAAGCCACGGGGCTGGCCCTGGACCTTGTTTTTTAAATGTTAGTGGTGGTTGTTTCATAGTGACCTGGGAGCACAGTAAAGGGAGTACAGTTTTCTTAAGGGAGTCTGAGAAGGCACCTCAAAGAGAAGGGGCATAGGAGCTGAGTTTCGAAGGGTAAGTATGAGATTACCAGGGAGAAGGAAGGAAGGAATGGTGATTCTCAGAGGGTGATGGTAGCATTGGAGGTGGATATAAATGAGAGGGAGAAGTCAGAGATGATTCATGGGGTTCCCAAATTAATTAAATGCTTTTTAAGTTCAGCTCACAGTTCAGTGGGTGAATTTTAAGACAGGTGTTGTAGTATACAAAGTCCAATCATTGGATCACAAGACTATTGACTCTCAAATGATGCAAGAGCCTGAGTATCTTCTAGGTCCATTTGTATTTTTTCCTCTTAAATTGTTGGGTAATGGTTAAGATTAAACTTTAGTCTTTCTCTCCATTTCTCTCGATTTAAAATGATTATGAAGCAAACATATATTAACACTTGTTTTACCTTTTATTTTCTTATATCTTTCTTAACCCCTTATTGTTTAATAGAACAAGATAAATTTTGTATGAAAAATTGGGTAGCTGGGTAGCTGTGGAGTGGTGTTTAGGTTGCTAGGTGACATGTGGCATGACAAGCTCCCATCTGGTGGGGAAAAATGTGGGAAGATCATGTTTATGGCTTTGTATAAAAACCAACTAAGCCAAAAAATAAAGAAAGAAAGGAAAAAAGAAAGAAAAATCCCAGTCACTAAGGCTTTCTCTGCAGTAAGCATTTTGTGGTGTGGTGGGGCTGATTTTTTGACGTGATATTTGAGCTGCTTTCAGGTTAAACAAATCAATTTTTCTGGACAGTGGAGTGGTGTGACTTAATACCAGAAATGTCCTCAATAAGCAGATATTTAAAGGCTTCCACTTAGTCATAGTATTTTTTTTCCTCTAGTGAAAAAATGTTTTCCTGTTTAGCATCAGTGATGAGTGAAAATGTTGTGGCTCTTGGTCCCCATGCGCCCATCCTCATCCAGACCTTCTCTGAAGAGGGTGCTTTGCTGGACATGGATAACCATGTTGCCTGGACTTTTCCTGAGTGCTTAGAATCGGAACACCGACTGCTTGTACGTGTCTCAACTGCTCTTGCCTGCAGCCTGTCTCACCCGTGATTCCTGATGGACGCAGGGTGCAGAGCGCTAACTGCAATGACTTTTTAGTGTGGTGCCCTTGGTTTCTGAGGTTTTCTTGTTTTTTTTTTTTTTGCTGGCCACTCCTTAATTTTGAGTGAATCAAAGCTGGCCCTGAGGCTTCCTGTTTTTCCTGCTGTGCATCCAAACTCTGGTTAGAAGAAAGATAAGAAAATCTCCATGCTTGTTTTAAAAAAATGATTTTTTGAAGGGCTGCTGTGTACAAAATATCATGGTCTGTGGAGAAATATAAGATGAAATTCTTTTTTTTTTTTAAATTTTATTTATTTTTCCCCCATAGCCCCAGTAGATAGTTGTATGTCGTAGCTGCCCATCCTTCTAGTTGCTGTATGTGGGCCGCGGCCTCAGCATGGCCGGAGAGGCGGTGCGTCGGTGTGCGCCCGGGATCCGCGGCCGCCAGCAGCGGAGCGCGCGTACTTAACCGCTAAGCTATGGGGCCAGACCCTAAGACGAAATTCTTGCACTCAAGAAGAATATAACCTAGGAGACAGGACGAATATATAAAACTATAACAGTAGGTGGTAGCATTAATTGGCAACAGGGTGGTGGTAGAGACAGTAATTGCTCCTGGATTTTAGAGATGTGAGTGGTTATTATGGCATGGGGCGGGGGAGGGGGTGGGCGATCCCATTTAGTCACAAGGGTTTGTATTGGGCTTAGTGAGTGGGAAGGCTGGCCTTGATTTAGGGCAGTGCTCCCTAACTGGGTAGTGGAGTGACCTCAGAAAGCTGCTGCCGGGCCGAGGCGTTCCGGTTCTGTATGTGTGCAGTGGGGTCCAGGCGCGCGAATCTGGGCAGCGTCTGCTGCGCTCCTGAGACGTGGGAGGAGGGCGTCGTCGGAAGGGAAACTGTGAACTTGGGTATCCAGGACTAGTTTGGCTCTTGTGGAGCATTCACGTCAGATGGTGGGGCAGGATCAAGCTGAGGAGGACTGTGGATGCCAGGGCAGGACACAGGGACTTCAGCCAGTTTGATGGTACCGGCAGGACTGGGGAATTTGGGCAGGGTGGCAGTACGGACAAGTGATCCTCTGGGAAGATGTCTGGAGCAGCTGTTTGGATGGATCCGCCTTCCATCTAAAGAACTGCTGCTCACTGCTGAGTAATGGAAAGAGGAAGAACGGACTGAAGGAGAAAGTGAGGGAGGGGAGTTGCTGGAACCTCTTACCTCACTGCTTTTCCCGGTGGCTTTGGATTGGAGCTTTGAAGACCTAGGTTTTTTGTTTTTTACCATTTACCTTTCGGCAGACCAACCCTACAGAGCCTCATTTTCCCCGTCTCTGGAATGGGTGACTCCCTTGCAGGGTTAATGTGAGGACTGGACGGGATGACGACTGTGAGCTGCTCAGTGCTGGAATGGAATCACTAATAGATTTTACTCACCAAACAGTTTCACTCGCAGAGAAGCTTTCCCGACTCTCCTATTCCTGTCTGGGCTTTTCCTCGTAGCTGAAGAAGGCAGTGTGTAATTTAGTTAAAGAAGAGGTAAAAATGTTAACATTGGCCTAAGCGGCACCACAATGAGAAGAGCAAACTGCGTGCGTTCGTGTGTGCGGCAGGGAGAGTAAGAGCTGCCAGTATTGGCTTTTTTCTGGGTTGATTCTCTGGTTTTTGGGCCACTGCTTCTATCCCTCCAGCATGGAAACCTGCGAGTTATTTAATAGCACCTTGTTATTTAAAAAAAAAATAACTTGAGTTTATGGACATTAACTTTTGAAAATGTACTTTCGTTTTATGGGGGAGAGGACTGTTGATTACTAAAATCATATAAATCATGGCTTTTATGAAAAATCTTGTGAGTGTGTGAGATTTTTCTGTGAATAAATCTGTAGCTGCATGTTACACATTTAAAAGTTTATTGAAACTTTCAGGAAAATAGTTATATTGTTGCGGAGTTTGACAGTAGAGGCAAGCATAAAAATAGTGAAATGAAATAAATTTTATTTCATTAACATTTTCTATTTTCCCTCTTAAAAATGAAAAAGGGACAAAACGTGTTTGAAAGGCTGATCTTTCTAAAATACAAATCTCATTGTCCTCTCCTGCCGAAGTGCCCCTGCACCCGCATTCTCCAGAGGCGGCCGCCTCAGCCCAGCCTGTCCCTTGCAGGACCCCTCCTGCCTCCAGCTGCTCCCTCCCCAGACTCTCCCACCCCGCACTCCACCCACGTGGACTTGCGTGCGCGCTTAGCTGTCTTTGCTGTGGCATTTTCTGTTTCTTCTGCCTGGAATGCCTGCTCCTCCATGTCTGCTCATCTGTGGAGCCTCAGCCCAGACCAGCCATCCCTGGGAGGCTGGCCCTGCATCCCGTGGCTGTTGAGGTTCCCCCACGTCATGCTGCTCCTGGGGACTTCCTGCCGCTCCTGTACTGACCTGGGTGGCTGTGCTTTACTGTGGGTGCTTCAGTGTGTTTGTCTGCGGAACAGACTGTGCTCCTTCTCCCTCCAGGGGAAATGGTTGGAGGCCGTGGCCCGCCCGCAGTCTTACTTGTGTAGCCAATATCTGCCACATAGTAGTCTTCGAGGTTGAGAAAATTCAAAGTTGAGAATAAATACGTCACATGCATTCTTACACAAAAAGTACACTTTTACTTAGAAGATTATAACCAACACTTGCTTGTTTTGAGGACTTCAAGGTCTCTGTGTTTGGCATCTTGGCACAAAGAGATTGTAATTGAAACTAAGATTTAGTGTGATCTGGAGTCCCTGGAAGTTATTCTTTTGTGTCAGCTGTTTTCAGGAGTTCAGTCTGTTTTTCAGACCAAGCAGAGGATAGTCCTGGGGTATGCACTGGGCCTGGTTCCAGGCAGGTGGCCAGGGCATTGTGGGAATTTGGCCCGAAACACACCTGTGCTTGGTTTGGCGCCTCTAACTCTGTCATTTGGGATCCTTGGGAAAGTGCCAGGAGTAAACAGAAATGTTTAGGCTCTGAGATTCGCAGAGAGAGAGTCTGACTGCTGTGACGCGCTTCTTGGCTCATAGTGAACGTGGATGAACTGGTCATGGAGGTAACACTTGAAGTCCTGCTTGCACCACTAATCTGCAGACAGGTCCTCCCTCTGTCCTGGGGGGTCTTAACTCCCTGCAGAGCTGGATGCAGGTTGGTGATGACAAACACGAGATGGATGATCAGAGCCCTCTGCATGTTTTCACGGATGGAAAGAAATATGTAAAACTGGTTCAGGAAGATGCCTTCTACAGGTCATTTTTCACAGGGCAGGTGGCAGGTGAGGCCCACACGGTGTGCTTTCCTCCTGCACAGCCCCTCACGTAACAGTCCTAGCTGAGACCATGGTCAAGGGCAGTAGAGCAGGGGAAAATTTATACAATTTTACCTATTTTTGGTTTCTTTTCTGTTTTACATGGAAAATAGACAAATCTGTATGAAAAGAAATGCAGAGTTCTGTGAACATAGTAGAAAGGTAATTATTTTTGTCTTTTAGTCATTGTTTTATCCAATTTAAAATTTTTCCAATTGGAAGGATTATGTAAAACTGACTTTCCTTCACAGCTCTGTGTCTTCTTTTGTCTGGATTGCCACCTTTAGGTGGTTGATGCCATTAAATATTACCTTTGCTTGTTCTTTTTTCCTCCATCAATTGATATTGGAACTTAGAAATAAAATTTCAAGCTCCATATCCAAATGACTTGAAATGTCAATTATTTAATTTTTTTCTTAAAAATAGACTATAAAATATATAAACAAGAGAAATGAAAACACAGGTCTACACAAAAAACATGTACATGAGTGTTCATAGCACCATCATTCAATACCCCCAAAATGGAAACAACCCAAATGTCCATCAACTGGACAAAATGTGATATATCCATACATTAGACTGTTATTCAGCCATAAAAAGGGATGAACTATCAGTACATACTACAACCTGGGTGAACTTTGAAAACGTTATGCATTGTGGAGAAAGCCAGTCACAAAGGCCCACATATTGAATGATTCCATATATATGAAATGACCAGAATAGGCAAATCGATAGGTACCGAGAGTAGAGTGGTGGCTGCCTAGGGCTGAGGGTGGGAGGAATGGAGAGTGACTGTTAAGGGCTATGGGGTTTCTTTTTAGGGTGATGAAAATGTTCTAAATTTAGATAGTGGTGATGGTTGTATGACTCTGAATATACTAAAAATTATTGAATTGTATACTTTAACTGGGCGAATTTTATGGTGTATGATTATATCTCAATAAAGATGCTAAAAAAAATAGACTACATAAGCCACAATGAACAAAGCTCCATTTTTAGGTATTTTGTAGTTCTGAGAGTTCCATAAAACATGCATTTCTGTATCAGAGATGCTCAAAAACCTCAAAACTGGCTATTTTTAGGAGTTTTCCATACAACTTGTAAACCCCGCTTTCTTGGGCCTGCCCACTCGAGCCTGTTGCTCTTTGGCGAGCTCTTGACCGCTGAGCCTCCAAGTCCCCTGGTCTCTCCTTGTTATCCCGTCCCCCCTTAAAAGCTTCACCAGCTGTTCACCTGTTCTCCCTCAGCCAGCGACTCCTTCCTGCCCAGCTCACCAGCTGCCTTTGCTGAATGAAGGTTGATTAAGATGCCCCAAAGATGTCTGTAATGGAAGAGCCTTTCCAGCTTTTAGTCTTCAGTATTTTTGAGCTTTGACCAGTCTCACAAGCTCTCTGAGCCTCAGTTTCCCCATTGTCACCTTCCGTATTCAGACGTTCCAGGCTGAGCACCTGTCCCCTAAGCTACAGACACTCCCAGTCTGCGTGGTTGGTTATGGTGCTCATGGGACCATGCGGCAGGAGTGATGTGCAGTGGCTTTTCAGAGGAGCAGACAGAGTTCAGAATCCCTTACTCCACCCACACTCCCTGTGAGAATATTTTGCTTCCCTTACTTTGAAATGATGTGGCTTGCCCCCCAGCTCAAACACATGCTGTTAGAAGTCTGGGTATATTTTGCTTGGAGCGTCCTTCAGAATTCCTTACTGTCTCAAGATAAGTATCTTTTCAGATAAATTACATGCTCTGAAGTGACTTAGTAACACTATTTCCTTTGTGAAGTATAATTAAATCTATGATACTGCATGATACTAAATGTATAATATGTGTATACATGTACATACACATCTCTTCATTTATGGTGGTATAAAATGTAAGAGGTTTTAGAGATGACAGGTCAATATTATTTCTTCCACTTTTGATGTTCTTTAATATTCAGACATGGTAAGACTTAATTTTGGGAACTCAGATCTATTTTTTCTGGTGTCTGGTTTTTTCTTGTTATTTGTATCATATCCCTTTAGATTAGAAAACTAATCTGTATTACAGAGTTTATATTTCTGAAAAGGCCTCTTTGAGATATTCTACAATAACAATGTTTCCTTCTCTAACACTTCAGAAAACAACTCGCTATATATCTCAGAAACCTAAAATTGCTAGATGCTGAAAACATGTTGTGTTAACAGATTACAAACACGAAGAGGAGAGTGCCATTTTTGGGTAGGTGGTTGATATGAGAATGGGTTCTTTGTTCTATTTAAGTATACAATAAAAACTAAAATTTTTTTCATGTCTGTGTTTTAATTTTCTTTTCTAAATCCAATATTAAATGCAGAACTTTTGGGGCCGGCCCGGTGGCTTAGCGGTTAAGTGCGCGCGCTCCGCTACTGGCGGCCCGGGTTCGGATCCCGGGTGCACACCGACGCACCCCTTGTCCGGTCATGCTGAGGCAGCGTCCCACATACAGCAACTAGAAGGATGTGCAACTATGACGTACAACTATCTACTGGGGCTTTGGGGAGAAAAAGGGGAAAAAAGGAGGAGGATTGGCAATAGATGTCAGCTCAGGGCCGGTCTTCCTCAGCAAAAAGAGGAGGATTGGCATGGATGTTAGCTCAGGGCTGATCTTCCTCACAAAAAAAAAAAAAAAAAGTAAGCAGTTTTCCAGGGAATACACTTTCTTATCCCACAAAGGCATTTAAGATGTATAATTTGTAATTCTGAAACCCATGTGCAAAGTCCTCTATGAATAATAGTTAGCCAGGTTCCTGCCCAGCAGGGCTGTACTCTAAACTGAGATTCCTCTGGTTAGAGCCTGCAGCACCTGCAGAAGAGGGAGGTAAAGTGCACAGGATATTGGTTCCTGATGCACCACCGCACAGGATATGACTAATCACTGAATCCATTCAAGTTGAATTTAGGGTTTGGTACCTTTACCACTTTGTTAGAGATCTGGAAAAAACCTTTCAGACAAATCAAGAGGATCTGTAAGTGAAGTGCATCCTTTGGCTTGATAACCATTTAAACAACTACATCTGGAAGATGGTGGTATTTCAGCATTTGTACTGTCTGAAGAATATGAAATGAGTGTATTTTAAATTATGAAGGCACATACTATCAGGAATATTTTTTTCAAGGAAATCTGAAAAGCTAATAAAACATGAACTTTCTGTAGTGGGGTCAGTTTTATCATTCGTATTTTATGACCCACTTTGCAAAAACACAGATGTTTGCAAAAACACAGTTAGTTGAAGGTGGAAAGTTGGGGGTGGATGTTTTTTCTCCTGGGAGGCAGGCACAACGGAGTGACACACTCTGGACCAGGGTTCAGAAGAGCAGATTCCATCATTGGTGTGTCTGAGAGCAAGAAGGGTAACCTCCGCAAGCCCAGCATCCTTGGCTTCTAATACCAACTCCTGGGCTTGTTCTGGTTCGAAGAGAGAATGTAAAGCATTGCAGGAAGTAAAACGGAGTGGATGTTAGCTGTACTGTTCGTTTTTGCTGAGGATGGTTGCCAGTGATTAAGGCTCACTTGAATAAATTCTTCTAAATTGTTTCCTCTCATCCTCATTAGAACTGCACTCGATGTGGGAAATTGAATGTATAGTAAAACTGTTCTCCCTTAAAAAATCATGGGAACATTCTTCAGCAATTTAAGAAATAAAATCCCAGTGACATTGATTTAGATGCTCCAAAGATGTCCGTAATGTTAAGAGCTTTTCCAGTTTTTGGTTTTTGGCCTCCAGTGGTTTTGAACTTTGCAAGTCCCACAAGCTCTGTGAGCCTCAGTTTCCCATCTATAATTTGGGAATGCTATCTTTAGTTGGCAGTAATGAAGATTAGTGATTTAATTGTAGATAATGCCCCTGTCATATAATAGACTCAGTCAATATTAGATCTTTTTCTTTCTCTTCACGTTTTAAACATAGATTAAGCACAATTTTAATGGCTAATTCATGAAGTCAACTTGATTTTTATTTATGATACCAAGTGTCATTTTTCAAGATGATTTATTAAAGGGTCACTTTTTCCTTCTAAAAGTACTGTAGAAATTCCAGTATTAGTATTTACTAAGAAATCTTTTGGAAATAGAGGAAAAAGAATGTTCTGATCACCTGGTAGTTAAAGCTGATTCTTTTACAAATCAAGGAGAATTGTGTTTGTCCAACTATCTTAGCTGTGTGGCTTTTTTTTTTTACACTATTAGTCCTTGTTACTTTCTAAAATAATTGCAGCTGCCATACTGCTAGATCAAAGGAAATTATGTAAAATTTCTTTGCTGTATTTACAATTTTCAAAAAGACATTGGTTACACATTTTCCATTAAAAAAATCTTGGAAAGAATAAAACTAGAAACTGTAAATACTATTGATATTTATGAAATGCACAGATGTTTTAAAGACTGTTAGCATTTAGTAACTTGTAGTAGTTCTGAGAATACCCTGGAGCTCAAAGAGATAATCTGAGTTATAAAATAAAATGAGAAAGTTGACATTTTTGTGACCTCTCTAATCCTTTATTATATAGGCCTCTATATAGGCCTCTCTATAATTCACGTGCCCATAACACTTCTTTACTCTTCTCTGGATCCTAAGATAGTGATTTTGGGCAGCTAAATCTGCAATAAATGAACACAGGACATCTTTTGCTTAGGTAGGTAGTTGTAAGGGTTGACAGATGGATGCAAGTTTTAATACCTGAGTTCAGGTGAAGGCACCCGATGCTAGTCACCTGAAGACTTCACCCAAGAGTTGACCTATTGATCCTACTAAGTAGGGAGTGGTGCCTTGAAGGCCTGCTCAGGTTCTGGGCATGGCAGTGTTATTCCGTCAGACTTGCTGAGTTATCGACAACACACTGGCTTCATATTCAAGGGGATCACATCCTCCTATCTTTTCCACACCACAATATTGAAAGCTATTTTCCTCTCTTTGAGGACCTTAGACATCTTATTAATGACAATAGTGCCGCCTCCCTCTCTCCATATGTGTTTAGGGAAGTTGCTTATCTGGTTGTGCAATGTTCATGCGTTGACTTTGATCTCCTGCAGTATTTGTAAAAATGGTTTCCCATGAGTGCATTTGAAACCCAAAGCTTTTGTTTCATACAGGACATGAGAAAGAGATATAGCAGCACGGGAGACTGGAATTTATATATATCTCTTCCCTTCACAACTTCCTGTGTTTTTGTGCTTTGCTAATGAAAGTGATGAGTGGTGCTTTCAAAAACTTTCCAGAATACCCCAGCATTTTACTAAAGTGTGGAGAAATAACTCTGGGGGAGTTTTTTTTTTTTTTCTTCCCTCTAGCTTTATTGCGGTATAATGGACAAGTAAAATGGTAAGATATTTAAAGTGTACAGTGTGATGATTTGATATACGTATACATTGTGAAGAACTTCCTCCTATCAAGGTAATTAACAGATCCATCACCCCACATAGTTACCTTTTTTTTTTTAGTGAGAACATTTAAGTTCTACTTTCTTATCTGGGGGCATTTTAGACGCATCTTAGTCTGTTTTGATAGGTGGATGGGGTGGGATTTGAGTCTGAAGCATACGAGTTTGGGTCCTGAGTTGTCTTCCCACCTGTGAGGAGGGAAGCTACTTCCTTTACAGATTCAAGGGAGTGGGATTTTCAGCTCAGTCTTTGCTTTTGGCGCCATTGAGCTTTTTGGTCAGGATTGCTGATGGAAAGCTCTTACACAAGACGTGCTGTATCAGGGCCGTTATTTATCTGCCTATCAGGTTGGGGGGTTGTTGGGAAAATACCTTTAACCAGGATACCTCTCACGTTTTCTCAGTCCCAGTTCGTTGAGTCGTCTCAGAGAGGTAGGAGGAGAACCAGGAAGCAGTGGTATCGGAAAACAGTACTAGGAATACCATTGTTACCAAGAGTTAGCACTTATGGGGCATTTGGCGTATCAGGCAGAGTGCCAGGCTCAGAGCTTCGTGTGTTTGCGGTAATCCCACGGAGTGTGGTATTGAGGCAATCCCGAGTTTACAGAGAGGATGCTTGGGCTAAAGAGGTTAAGGAAGTTGCAGAAGGTTGCACATCTGATGCATGGCTTGGCCTCCATAGGCAGACCCGTCTGACTGCAGAGCCTGTGCCGTGAATCACTGCACCATCACAAATGATGTGGCCTTGCATCTTAAGATGTTGCTGTTCCATAAGGAAGAGTAAATAGTGCCTGTAGGAGAAGATGAGTTCTTTGCTGACTTGGGTTTGCTTGAATGGCTCTTGGATTTAGGGAAGAAGTGCACCTTTGGGATTACCAAATTGGTGAGGGTCAAGGAGGCTTGGCTGGCTGTCGAAGACCCTTGCTACTCTGGTGTGGTCTGTGGACCAGCAGCACTGGCATTGCTCCGAAGCTTGTTAGCAGTACAGAGTCATGGACCCCATCCCCGCCTCTGAGTCAGAATCTGCATTTTAACCAGCTCCCCAGATGGTACCAAAGCAACTGCTCTCAACCCTGGATGCAAGTAGGAATACCTGAAAGGTTTTTAACAAACTGATGCCCGGGCTCCACACAAACCTGGGGAATCAGATCTCTGGGTCGGGGTTGGGTACCAGTATTTTTTTGAAGCTCCTCAGGTGGTTCTCTGTGCAGCCTGGGAACTGCTAGAACCGCTGGTCTAGAACAACCTGCAGACCCTTTGGGGTTGTTGTGATATGTGATGTAACACATCATGCTGCTCAGCTTTGTAGCTGTGCATGGAAATTTCCAGAACACGAATTGGGAGGCTCAGCCAGGGTGCTCAAGGGCTGCTCACTTATGTGACAACGGTCCAGTCTGTACATTTTCATTTCTGACTTTCAAGTCGCTCAGTTCTCCTACCTGTTAATTTTGAGTTTTATTTGTGGGAAGAGTTGACAACACCTGTATTAGGTATTCCTTAGGTTTTAGCTGTTAATTCTTAATGATGTCTAGTCTGAGTTAATAATCACTCTACTAACAGAAATGAGTTAAAAGGTCCAGGAGGGGCAGTAAAAAGATGGTACGGAGGGATAAGAATGAGTGGGGGAAGGAGAGGTCAACTTGAGTGAAACAGTGAGTTATGGTGATGTCCTCTGGGTGCTTGTGATATAGAGAAACAGGACAACTAAGAGTTTTGGTTTGAGGTAAAACAAGGAAGAGGGCTTGTGAGCAGTGGACTCAGTGCTCCTCTTGTGCGAGTTTCTTTCCAAGCTTGTTTGTGGATATGCATCCATGTGTTGGGGGAACAGTCATGGAAGAGAACACACTTTCACAAGGCCAGTAGGGGATTCCTTTCACACACTTTAATACTCTCCTTCTTAGAATATTCCCATTGAACAGTTCCCACCCCTACTCCAGAGGGCCAAGGGCCTTGGCTGATGCTGGCAGCTTTGTGCTCTGACCTGAGGCCTCGGGAACCTGAATGTGGGTCAGAGGATTGGCCTGCCCGTGGATTAGTTTTATTGTCTTCGTCATGGCATCGTTATTTTTGTTCTTCCTGCCAACATGGGTCCTTATATCCTATGTTTTTATGCGTTTGTTACTAGATGTAGAGACAGGAGGACAGTTGACCAGCTGCCATTCTTCACACAGAATTTGCCAGCCTTCGTTTGGACAGCTCGCACCGTCAGGCCAGGCTCCCTGGCCACTCCTGGGGAGGCGGTTCTGGGTCCCCCCACGCTCCCGCAGTGCTGTGGCACTTAGCAAGCCCAGACCCCAGCGCGGGGCTCAGTGTTGGTGGTGTGACTGGCAAGCAGTGATTAAAACAGGGGATAATTTCCTCAGGGTGCTTTCAGAGCTGCAAAGTGCAGTTCTTGGTAATAATATTTAAAACTGTCTTCAAGTACGCTACAGCTATAAGAACTTACTAGTACTGGATTTTACAGACCTGTTAGAAATTACTTTAGTTGAAGGCATAATGTGTCTGATAGCAATGCCCATGTAAGAATTTTTTATCTGACTCAGCAGATTCAAATAGCACTTAATCGTAAGTTGATTAGTAAAAACGTTGTTTGAAATTAATATGTATTTCTGTGTTGCTGCATACCAAGCCACTCAAAACTTAACGGCTTAGACAACCACTCTTTATTATATCTCCTGATTTTGCGGGTCAGGAGTTTGGGCAGGGCTCAGCTGGTTGATGCTTCTGCTTCACGTGGGGCTACTTGGGGCTGTTCAGCTGCAGGTGACCTGGTCTTGAGGGCCCCAGATGGCTCCATTCATATATCTGCTGCTTGGTGGGGGTGACTAGAAGCTTGGGGTCACCTGGGGCTGTTGACTAGAGCACCTACACATCACGTCTGCAGCATGGAGGTCGCAGAGGAGCTGGACTTCTCACGCTGTGGCCTAGGGCTCCTAGAGAGAGTGTCCCAAGAGTCAGGAAGAGGAAGCTGTCACTCTCTTAAGAACTAGGCCTGGAAGCCAGCACAGCATCATTATCCCTGTCTTCTATGTGCCAAACCAGTCACTGAGCAGCCTAGATTCTGGGGGAGGAGACATCAACTCCACTTCTCACTGTGACGAGTGTCAAAGAACTGGTGGCCGTCTGTATTCTTCCATCGGGGAGTGTGCGTGTGTGTATTGCTTGTAACATTAAACATTTAGTCTTTATTGTTTTGTGTCATGTTTTAAAATTGTCCTTTTCTTGATCTGGGCACGGGTAACAAAATGTCTATCCTGAACTTTCGAAGCCGTCAAACCTAAGTAGTAGTTTGTGTTCATAATTGCTGAGTCAAAAGGTCTGACAGCTCTCCTAGGTAGACAGAGATGATGCTAATAACACCTTAGGTTTATGTGACATCTTCTTTAAGAGATTCAGAGTGGCTGTGCCACTCATGATTCCTTTATTGGAATGTCCTGTAAGGTAAATAAGCCGTAGTTCTCCCCAAGTTCATATACAGATGAGGAAATGAAGGAATTTCATGAGTCTACTAATGAGCAGTATTCAGAAGGCAGCTAATTTAGTGATCCACAGACTAATTAGAACTTGAGTATGAATTTTCTTTCTTAGATATGATTCTGGAAAAGAGTGGAGATCGACTTTTGTACATCTTGTAATATTTTAAATTATATACCATTTGCCAAAGAAGTGTCATGTTTAAAGAAGAGTAAGTTATTTTTCTAATGTGAATTTTTTGGGGGTGGAAGCTTATGGGTATTGCATCACAGGGATGTTTCACTTTAATGGATTAAATTCTACATGCTCAGCAAAGAGACAGATAGTGGAAAGCATAAAGGTAGTCACACAGCCGCCCCCTTAGTGAGTGTGTGGCATGGACTGAGGGTGACATTTGGAGTGAGAAACCCTTATCCCCTGTGTGGTATCCATTCCTGAATCCCCCCATTCTGGGAGCATCTCCTTGTGCTTATGGGTGATTAAATGGAGTTTTCAATGATAGTTTAACCATATGTTAAGTTTACTTTACCCCTGCTGTTTAGAGCTAGCCTTTGAGTAAGATGCAACTCCACTATAATCCTCCAAATGTGGTATTGCTTACATGTATTCAGTTTTGCTTAAAATGAGATTCTTTACGTATAATTGATAGATATCAAGCTTTGGGAATAAACAGCTCTCCAGCCACACTTCATTATGGGTATCGCCCGTTCATGAATATCTACCCCATGTGAAATGACCCACCCTGTACATTTCCAGCAGAGTTAACTTCCTAAGAACGGCTTTCATCACAACACTCTCTGGGGCGGAGAAGTCTATGGGTTTTGCATGCCTTCCAAGTCAAATTCAAATTGATCCACCTGGAAACAGATCCCAGGCTACCTTTTCTGTTTATCTCCCACCACCTCTCTTCACTCTGCCCCTTTCATGACAGAACTGACGCTCCTGTTTCCCCAAAGTTGTGCCGAGCCTCCCAGTTCCCTTCACTGCACACGTTGACATATTATCCCTGGCCTGGAATGCTCTTTCCCTTGTTTTCCCTCTCATCTCTGTTCTCCCATTCATTCCTCTGCACTGCTGCCAGAGCTATGCTTTTTTGCTCAGAGGCTTAAGAGGCTCCCTGTGCGCCCCCCCGCCCCCCACCCGCCGTGGCATTCAAGGCTCTGTGCCCGGCCCCGGGCTTCTCTCCGCCTTGGCACATGTGCCATTGCCTAGCCCACGACAGGCCTTCTCTGCCACAGCCCCAGGCACAGCCTAGAAGGTGCCTTCCTGACTCCCCACGCACAACCCAGGGAGGTTTAAAAACAGGTGTGTCGAGTTGGAGGGATATAAAGAGTCACTCTGCAAACATGTCCTTTTGAAAGGAAGTTACCCAAATAATTTCAACTGTGTTATTACATGTTTTATTACTTGTAAATAATTGAAAGTGGATGAACTTTTAAGAGACACTAAACTGATCCCATCAAGAAGGATCTCTTAAATGTCCCTTCTTCAGTGTGGTGCTCGTTCTGGCTGCCCATCTCCATGGAAAGCCCACTGCGTCTCCCGCCTTATGCTGCTGACAGCTGCAGCCTGACGCACCAGCTTGACTGTGCTCAGATGTCACCATCAAGATCACAGGTGGACGTGCAAGTTCCAGGTGGTGGATGACTTGTCCCGAAAGTGGATAAAAGAGGGTGAAATGTATCCTTTGTGGAAGAACAGGGTCCTTGGAGACTGCAGGCCAACTGTGACTAATGCTGGAGGTAATTAAGAACTGCTCCTCTGGCCATGTGGAGCCAAGAGTTTTTTTTTAATCTTCTGTGATTAACCCTGAATGAATATTAGGGTGTTTTTTTTGCATTAGCTGTACTATGAGGAGTGGAGTGTGTGGAACATTGATAATGGGAGAACAGGTGCGGCTATATTAATGAAGAAATTTTTGAATTGAGTGAGGACAGTGAACTGGCGGCCTGAACTGGGTATTTGAAATAGTCCTCTTTGCTTCCTTTCCTTCTAAGAGTCGGCAGGACCCCATGGACTCTGTTCGGTCATCACTGGTCTTCTCCCTCCCAGTGTTGGGCAAAGCAAGAGGCCCGGGTGTGTGAGTGCCAATGTGCCTTCCACGCACACTGAGCCAGCATCCCGGGAGTGTCTGGAAAGTTTGGGGAAAGTCAGATGAGGCTGTCAGAGCAGGGAGCCTAGGAAGAAGCACACATGGAGCCCAAGGATGGCATCTTGGAGTTTGCAGGCCCTCGAGTTAGACTAAGTAGCATCACCATTTTGGCTCTCTGAGAAGGTGCTCACTGCCTGGTGTGAGGCTGTGCTGACCGTCTCTTGCTTTCCCACCTCAGCACGTGTCCCTCATTCTTGTCTCTTCCCAACAAGGCTGAGGCCGTTCTGTTGAAGAACTTGGCCTTTAAATCAGAGCACAGCATTGGCGAAGACCACAGCTTCCTGAGGAAAAGTGCTGGCCAGGCATGGGCTGTGCGCCGATGCGCCGGCTGCAGCGAGCAGGGGCAGGGGGAACTGTCACTGCTCTGAGGGCTTCATGCCGGTGCTAGCAGCAGGCTCGGTGTCTCGGGAGCTTTGCAAGCCTTGGTTTGGCACTTTCCAGCAGCACAGTGGAGCATCAAAGGGCGCTCAGGTCGTGGAGACTCAGGCCGGCTGCTTCCGCCTGTGACTGTCAGGGTTACCCAAACCTAGCTTAGGGTGGTCTGAATTGCCTGGTGGCCTCTGGTTTAGCTGCCGCTTTGTGGTGACAGGTACAGATTTCTGGGCCTTTCACTCAGAGTGGCATAGAACATTATAAAATGATAATGTTTGTCTAGCCAGAGAATTTCTTATAATGTTCTTATAGGAAAAACTTGTATTTTGTGTTACCTAAGTGAATAGAGGAAGAAGCGTTTTAGAATGGTTAGCCTCTCACTTGTCTTTATTTCTCCCAGTGGAATTATTTTATATTTTATGATGCTCTCAAATTATCAGCCCAAGTGTGTGCATCTGTGTTGCGCCTGTGTGTGTCATCAGTGTGTGCGTGTCCATGGGTATGTGTCCCTGTGTACCACATCTGCATGTATGTGTGTCCATGGACGTGTGTGCACGTGGGAGGCTGCAATGGAAGGGATTGTTGTTACTGAACTGTTTGAGTTTCCCAGTGAAAGACTTGTGAAAGTCTTACAGTCATAGGCTGTTTTTAAATAATAAATGATCCTCTTTTATAATTCTGTGGGTTAAAGAAATGCAATCAGTTTTTGTATGGCTCAGTAAATCTCTAAAAAAATCCGTTTATATTGGGATACATTGCTGGAATATTTAGAAAAAATTTACCATAAAACTTTTCATTTTTTTCTATTAACTCAGCTATAACTTGGTTTTCCTGCTTCATTTCAAAGAGGATACTCACTCTTTTTCCCCTTTCCTGGTATTCCAGCTTCTCATTTACTTATAGCCACTGCATTGCATGAGTGCTGGTTCCTCAGCAGGGCTGGCTATGGGAGAAGTGAGTGTGGGTACTTAAATCAGGCACCGAAGAGCTTGCTAGCCTTCTCATGGAGAAGGGCAAACCTTCTAAGTTTCCATTCTCGGTCACTTGCAGCTCATCTCACGTGTGCTCTTGCCACTGAAACAATTTTGGCATCTTTTTCCCCTTGTTTGTGCAGCAGTGTCATTGCTGTGCGTGCCTCCTTGGGGATCTGAGTGACTGGCAAATTAGTGCCGGCAGAGGAAGTGGAGGACATGTGCAAGTGTGTTTTATGTAACAAATACACTCTATGATTTATTTTATTGGATTTGGTCCTTTGAAGGAGAATACCATGAGTAATCCTATTACAGCCTAGAAACTGCTTGCTCACACCAGATTACAGGCTGCAGAGTATATTGCTGTTGCTTTTGAAAGCACTTAAGTCTTTAATAAATGAGGCAATTTCCAGATTCATCAATAATTAACCAGAAATATGACAAGTTTTACCCCAACTCAAAGCTGCACAGTGTTTCAGACAGTCTGCTCTGGCAGATGAAATCTCTTTGTAGTTCATGATTCAGCATCTGGGAGCACAGGATTCTTCCATAGAAACTGTTTGAGCACAATGAATGTTTTCTTGAAAAATGTTAAACATTAATCGTTTACAATAAAATAAATACATACTTATTATAGGAAATTTGGAATGTACAGATGATTTTATAGAAGTTACCCATAATCTCGCTACCCAGAATAATCTAAAATTTGAGTATTTCTTTCAGTCTTTCTTTCTGTATTTTTGTATGTAAATACAGATGCTTTTTTAAATAGTTGAAATCATGATGCACATATAGTTATTCCTACTTATTTTACTTAATATATTTGCATTTTCCCATTTCTTTTAAAAATTGTCATAATTTTAAAGGCTGTATAGTATTTCATTGTATGGATATACACGTTTATTTATTTGCCTGTTATTGGAAATGTGTTTCTCTACTTTTCACCATTTAAAAATATTGTAATAATCTTAGTGCATAAAATTTGGTCCACAGTTTGGATTATTTATTTAATTTGGGTATATAATTACTGGGTGGGAAGTCATGAACATTTTTAAGGGTCTCAGTTTATGCATTTTGCTAATTTGCTTTCCAGAAAAGTTGCACCAGTGTACATCTGGCTGGCGTGGGAGGTCGCTTCCTGCCTCTCTGCCTTTTTTTCTGGAGAATATTATGTGGAGTGGAATTCGAAGGTTTTCTAGTGTCTGGATGATCTCCCATCTGTGCACATGGCCCACCATGTCTCACAGACCTTGCATGGGTCTGGCCTGTGGGCCTGTGTCAGGGCATGTGAGGTGCCCCTTGGCTCTGTGCTTTGGGTGCGGGATGCAGTTTTCCCAGCTTTTCCACTAGTCGGACTGGATTATGACTGTGATGTCTATCTTTTCTCCACTTTAAGACTTATCCATTTCATTTGCCTCTTAGGTCTTCAAGGATTCCTTCCATCTTTAATGAGATACAAAAATGCTTAATATCTGCAGCATTGTTCATCCAGCTGCTTAAAGGCTCTCAAACCATATTTAGACCAGTTGTAAAGTTCATCTCCTCTTAGCAGTGTCCTTGACAATTCCTGTTTGGCTACTCAGCCTTCTCACTGAGGTAGATAACTTCATCTGGTTATCTGATCAACACTTCGTCTTGCTAAGATTCTGCCATTTGGGGATCATTATTATTTTGTCTCCCTTTGCTTTTGAGTGTGTCGTGTTTCCCTCATTATATGTGAAGAATGTGTCCTTATTGACTATTGTGTTTGGATTAATCTGTACTTGTTTAGCACTGTTCATGTGAACTTAGTCTTATCTTTGTATTCTTGAGGTGCATAATAGATTTAGAGGGATTTTTGTTAAGTCTCCAAAGATTGAGAAAAGATGTAATGGACCTAGTAGTTTTTCAGTTGCTTGAGTCTGAGCTGGATGGGGTGCTAATTTTTAGACTAATTGTTTTAGGGATGTTTTTAAAAGCTTTGCACCTTGTATACCAGTTTTTGGTGTTTGATCTTCCTAAAATAATGATGCGTATTAGTTGCTTTTTCTTTGAAGTGTGCATGACGTTTTTGGACTTCTAAAAACAAATCTATATGTATATATTGGAAAAGAAATATACATAGGATCCTAAAACTCAGTTTTAAGTTTTTAAAATGTCTGAGGTAAACAGTGTATGTCAGAAATGGAGAGATTTTAAGTGGATCTCGAGAGCGTGTTGTTGAAATAGAAGCGTTAATTGGATCAGTGTGTGGGTCTCCTACGCTGTTCTGTGTCACACCCTGGCAGGCGCCCTCCGTTCCTCTCTAATCCCCAGATGTAACGAGACGCCTCTGGCTGTAGTTACTGCCAGTTGCCATTCATAAAATTGTTGGTCAGTCCCCCCTGGTGGCAGTGGTGTTTACAGTGCCCTTCAGAATGTCAGAGGACTTGTACTGTTCCCTAAGAACCTCCTTGCCATTTCCCTTATAAGGCCCATACTGCTGGAAAACCTATATTTTAACATGCAATGGGATGTTGTTGTTTATTTGGGCTCGTCTGGCATTGGATCTCTGCCATCACTTGGCCTCTTTTAGTCAGTGATTATGGGTCAGAGCTTTGGCCAGAACACAGAATGGTTGACAGAAAGAGTCATTTGGATTATCCTAAGCTTTCACAGGAGTGTGGATTTCAAAGTGCAAAATTACAGAAATAAGGAGAAAACTATTAAAACCATGGATTTAGATTTCTGGGGTTTCAAAAGCATAACTATGTGGTACTTGTGCAAATTTTTGGAGGTTGAGGTCATTTGAGATTTGGAAAACCATTCATTTTTGAAAGGATAAAATCATTCCTCATTTGTGTGTTTAAGTAAGAATGTAACCTAGCATCCTAGATAGCTTCGCTATGTGCACTGAAAGATTAATGGCATTCCTATGAAGCACTAGCAACTATTTTCCCCATAAGAGTCTTTAGAACTCTTTGTCTAGTATGGAACAGTTTAATATGCGTTCCTTTAAATTAATTTAAATAAATTCCAATATCCACTTTAGCCATTTCCAGCAGTTCTTAAGGCAATGAGGAAACTTAGTTGGCAATTAGATCTCTGCCACCAACTTTTCAAAGTTTCAGAGTTTTTTTTCTTTCTTTCTTTATTTATTTATTTTGGCTGAGGAAGACTTGCCCTGAGCTAACATCTGTTGCCGATCTTTGTCTATCTTGTATGTGGGTTGTCACCACAGCATGGCTGATGAGTGGTGTAGGCTTGTGCCCGGGATCCAAACCCACAAACCTGGGCTGCCAAAGCTGAGCATGCCTAACGTAACCACTATGCCCCGGGGCCGGCCCCTTCTTTAATTTTTATATCTTGCTATTTATATTGTATGACTGACACTACTATTAACTTTTTAGAATATTTACTTTAAATATTAGAATGATGGTTATAAAAACTGTAGCAGCTTCAAAAACAACTTAAAAGATGCACGTTTTATATATAGTATGCTTCCAAGTGCATTAAGTGATTTGGAAACATATTAAACCAACAATAGTATTTGTTTTAGAGTGAAGGAATATGGTGGTTTTTCCTTTTTTTCTTTCTAAAGTTTTTATAATGTGATTGGTTATATTTTTGTGATAAATTAAAACTCTGTAATCTCTTGCTTTTATTTTAAATGTGCTAGAGATGGGCCGGCCCCGTGGCTTAGCGGTTAAGTGCGTGCGCTCCGCTGCTGGCGGCCTGGGTTCGGATCCCGGGTGCGCACCGACGCACCGCTTCTCTGGCCATGCTGAGGCTGCGTCCCACATACAGCAACTAGAAGGATGTGCAGCTATGACGTACAACTATCTACTGGGGCTTTGGGGGAAAAAATAAATAAAATAAAATTATAAATGTGCTAGAGGACTTCTTATAGTCTTAAGTAATAACATACACTCTGAGGCAATTATTCCAAATAAAAATTGAAGTCCATCAGAAACATTTAAAAGTTCAGAGCCAGCCCTGATGGCCTAGTGGGTAGAGTTTGGTGCACTCTGCCTTGGCTGCCTGGTTTCTGTTCCTGAGCACGGAACCACGCCACTCATCTGTCAGCTGCCGTGCTGTGGCAGCGGCTCACATAGAAGAACTAGAAGGACCTACAACTAGAATATACAACTATGCACCTGGGGCTTTGGGGAGGAAAAGAAAATAGTTAATTTAAAAAAATAACTTAAAAAAATGAAAGCTCAAATAAATGTACTTTAGAGAGAATATTTAGAAATCAAAATTTCTAGGTGGGAATTAACATCATTCAATATGTTATACTCCCAAATTAATGATTTTACCTATTGTTCCTTGGATTAAAATAAATTCAACTTGATTCAACCAAATCTTAAGTTTTAGCATGCTGATGAAGGTGGTATTCTTACACATGTTTTAAACTAAATAAGATTTAAATGCTCACTTTAAGTCCTTCTTGGAATAAAGCTGGCATATAGGGGAAAAATAAATTAACCTTTGTAAATTGTTGGGTGACAGTAACAGCATTTTATGTCTAGGGGAAATAATTCCTAGTATTGCAAATCTTCTGAGAGCCAGAAGTGGAGTGGTCAGCTCTTAAAATGTGTTGATGTCATTGTGAGAATTGCAGTTATTTAGAAAGAATAGATGTAGAGCTAATCCTAGCATTTCTGGATTATGAAAGATGGAGAGTTCCTCAGTGAAGATTTGTCTATATGCCCCAGGGTTGGCTGAGCATGTCTGGCTCCCTCGGAGGTGTTGTGGTCCTCTCTCAAGGTTCCATAGGTAGCCTTTCTAAAGCTTTACTCCAGCACTCAGTGGAGGAGACTGGGTGCTGCCTCTGCTCTCCTAGAGCTTCTCAGAATCTTGAATGAGAACAGCTCTTCTCACAGTGCTTGATCAAAACGTGTTTGGGTTACACAGTGTCCTTCAATCAGGCCTCCAGAATTGGTTGGTGCCTTCTTTTGCTGGGATGCAGTTGGATTCCAGAAGATAGGGTGGTATTTGAAGGAAAATTACATGGTAACAGTTGAGTCAAGGTGCATTCCCTTACTCTGTTCTCTTTACACATTAAAAATATCTAAAATTTATAGCAACTGTGTCATAAATTCTCAGTAGGTGCCGGATTTAGGTATCACCTTTTAGAGTGCCCAAGCACTGTGAAGAGAAAGTTCCATTAATTATGCAGTTTTGTTTTTCTGAAAAGTTCACAAACATCTCCACTGCTCTCTTGTGATTGCACAGACCACACAGTTCGGTTCTGGATTATCTAGGACGTATAGCTCAGTGTTCTCATTGGCCCCGATGCTGCTTTTTTACCCCACAGAACTGTGAACTCTAGGTCAGGGGTGATCATTTTGTATCTTGTACACCATGTATAGTATCTGTAGTGCTGAGCACTGTACAATTGAAATGGTTAATTTCTGTTTTGCTCCCCTCCCCCAACTTTTCCTCCCAGAAGCCCTTACTTATTCAAGAACAGGTAATTGAAGTTAAATATCTTGTAGGAAAAGGCTTGGTATATTTGGAGATGCAGATCCAACTTGAACATTCTATTACAGCACCATACTAACCTTTTCCTAAAAACACCACCAGACTCTTGGTTTTATGTTTTCACGGGTTCATTTTCCTTCTGAATCCAGCATTAGCTGTGAAGGAATGCTGAAATTTGGTGGGCCTCTTTCTTCTGCTCTTTTTTCCAAATGTCAAAACCACCAGAAACCAATAAAAAAGGATGGGAAGTGACTGAAGAGCAGACAGGAAATACCAGTTCCCGAGCGAAGCGCCACAGCCCATCCGAGGACCACAGTCCCGGGCAGAGGGGCGAGTGAGGCCGCAGCTGCCTCCTGCAGGCTCTCTCCTACCCGACCAGCAGCAGCTGCAGCGTGCCGGCTCTCAGACGCGCTTGGCGTCATGCAGATTCCCTGATTTATGCTCGTGTGAGTCTCTGCACATGGGGTGCCGGCGGGCCGGGTTGGGGAGGGTGCCCCAAGTGCAGCGCTGTATTTGGATCCGGAGCTGGAACTGAGAAGCCTGGCCTGGGAGAGTGCTCTGCCCAGGTTCAAGAAGAGTACAAAGTAAACGGAAATACGTCCCTTCAAATGTAGGAAATCCCAAGTTGCTTTTATGTTTCCCCTCACAGCTGTGGGAAGTAAGACCTTGCAATTTAGCCTTACCATTGAGTTTCAGCTCCTTTTTATGTGTGGCATCGTGAATGTTGGTTTTCAGTATTTCCTTATTACCATGTATTGTATCTCGCATCTGCACCGATTATTGTTCTTTGTTAGTTTACAAGTCATGTTTTACCCACAGAAACAGAACAGAAAAATAACAGCAATTTTGAATTGCAGCTCTCCTCCTTTTTATTTTAAAAAATATAGCTTCTGTAAGAACTGTGGCAGGAGAAAAGAAGGGGCGTACTGTTGTCCCTGGGGATAAAATAGGCATGAGACCAAAGAAGACTGAATTTCTACTTAGCAATGATTTTATTAATGGATCCCAGTAGAGTTTTCACAACAGGGCAGGATTTCCTCCTATTGTGATTCTCGATGACCCCCAAGAAATAACTCCTCAGGACAGCGCTCATGTGACATCTTTCTGATTACAGGCTTGTAATAATTAGATGTTTATCCCCAGAAAAAATTGCCATAAAAATTTATTAATAGTGCAAGGGAAGTGCTTCTGCACCTCATTATGTAAATTGTTATTTTATGGTCTACATCGTTCCAAAAATGTTTTGAGAGGGCCATTGAGCTAAATCCTCAAGAGTTCTACCATGAACTGATATTTGAACTTACAGAGAATACTCGCGAAGCACCTAACAAATTGTACCTGCACCTCCATTGTTGAAAAGCATCCAGGTCTGGGGGAAGAAGTGGAAAACCAGTAAGGTATTTGGTGATTGGTTTTTGAGGTCAGGTTAGGTCAAGGGTAAAATAAATATTTTATAAAGTATGTATCAGCAACTTTAAAACCATTCATGTAAAAGATGGAGAATCAAAATAAACTTCACACTGTTTCCCTGGGTATTTCCAACAGGTGTAAGGCATCTTCTGTGGAAAGAAGATGATGGAGGGAAGAGAAGGAGGAGAGTGTGATGGGGAATGTTGATTTCACGTGTCACTCAATGGCATTAATGTCATTGTTCATTTCTGAGCATCTGGATCCTCAGCTAAAAGGGATCCAAAGAAGACAGGGACCCAAGAAAACCATTGAGGAATTTACCTGTGAAATGGGCACATCTTCCCAAAAATGCCAAGTGAGACAGCCATGTTGGATGTCTTCATGCATGAATCTCATCTGGATGGTATTTGCAGTTTTACATTATACATGATGAAATGTAAAGCAAATGAGTGTCTCCTAATGCTTGCACTGTCTACACCTCCCTTCACAGAAGTAGTGAATCCAGTGGGTTCCTTTTAGAAAATTCAGAAACTGGTGATATCTGCATAGTTGCCTTATGTTATTTGGATGGTGACTGTAACTCTATCCAGATTAATGCTGACTGATTAAATATACTGTGTATCCTTTAGGATGCTAGGTTTTCTAAGTCAGAATCTGACAATTTTATTTGTCAGTTAGCTGTTGTTTGGCTGTCCTTTGTGAACAAAAATGCTGGTTCCTTCACTTTAAGGAAACTTGATAGTTGACATGGAGATGCCTTTTTTTTTTTTTTGTGAGGAAGATCGGCCCTGAGCTAACATCTGCCAATCCTCTTGTTTTTTGCTGAGGAAGACTGGCCCTGAGCTAACATCCCTGCCCATCTTCCTCCACTTAATATGGGACTCCGCGACAGCATGGCTTGACAAGTGGTGTGTCGGTGTGCACCTGGGATCCGAACCGGCGAACCCTGGGTGGCCGCAGCGGAGCACGCGCACTTAACCGCTTGCGCCACCAGGCCAGCCCCTGAAATTTCTTTATGTTCCTGCAAGTACTTACAACTTTTCCTCTTGTAATACATTTTTTGAACAAAGGGTAGCTTTAACGGGCAGGCTTGTGTTCCATCTGCCCGTCCAGTCTTGGTCCTGTGGTCAGTCTTGGTCTAATGGCACATAAGGGTGAGGGTACTGCTGTATTTTGAGCAGCTTCTCTGTCACCTGACCTTGAACTCCTAGGTACTATGCTACTTCTGTGTGTATTGTACAAGTCTCCAGAATAAAGGGATTTTGGAGTTTAAAAAATTCCTTTCTTTTTCCTCAAAATACATTTCCTTTATCTGATTGGCACTTGTCTTCAAAGCAGTGATTTTCAATACATAATTGCTGACAAGTCTTAAACGTCAATGCAGATCCTCTCGGGTTCTTCCATTTCATATACTTTCATTTTTAAAAAACTAAAATTTTAAGGGTTACTGAAATTTGGTATCTGTAAATGAAAAATTAGTGTGAGATTTGAGTTCAGTATTCTAAAGTCTAGATGTCGCTTGGTGCTTGGCAAGGTTGCAAAACAATGACAGGTATGTACATGCATGTAGTTTTATTTCAGGTAGAATTTGAGAAGGACATTTTATCAGCGTAAGATCAGTGTGGTCTTGAGTTGGTCGTGGTTTTCAGTTGCTGCTTTTGTTTTGCTTTTAAATTATAAATCAGTTCATTTGGCTTCACCATTATCAATTTACAGTGGCATTGTTATCATGTGCGTTTGATTTATGCTAATTCAACTATAAATGTTTGCTTCAAAATAATTAGCAAAATATTGTTTTTCATGCAACGTTCCCTTAAATACAAGCCAGACCCATTTCTTCTGGTATTCAACCAAAGAAATAGCAATCTCTTCCAACATTACGGAAAAAATTGGCAGCACTGGGCTTTGTGAGACAAAATGCAGTACTCAAAACACCACATGTGCTGTACTGTGTGGTCTATTTAAGTAATTTTCAAGGATAATTTTGTCTTAACCTTAGCCTTGATTTAGAAGTCAGGCCTTGCATAAATGTTGACTCCATGCAGTTTGTTATGAATTCTTCGGCCAAATCTACAGGGTGTAGTGACGCACTTCATTATCAACAGTATTTTGGAGTTGTTATTTTCTGATAATGAGACTTTAAGCCAGGTATACTTTGCTATTCAAATATGAATCACCCATGATCCTGTTTGGAAATAGATGTATATTTTCACCCTCAATTTGTTTGTACAGTGAAAGTTCATTTTTGTTATTGAATTTGTTCTCTATTGAAAAGTAGTAATGGTTGAGAAATGTGGGCTGTGTTGAATCAGAGCCACTGGTTTAAAGTAAAGCACACTTTATTTCCCAGAGGTTGGAGTCCATGGGAGTAGTGAACTGATGTTTACTTCTGAACGTTCATCCAATTGATCAGTGATAGAATTAAGTTTCTATTCTTCTTCTTCTAATATAAAAGCTTCTAATTGAAAATGCAAGGCAATTATGGGGCACTTTGACTCCATCAAATTAATGAGAAGAACATTAAGAGCCCATGATTGCTTGGCCAGAGGACCCAAATGGGCAGTTCACAAAGGAGGGAATTAACTAGTAAAAAGCCATGGAAAAATGCTGAATAAACCTAGTATTCAAAGACTCACAGATTAAAATATTATCTTTTATCATATTAAATTGGCAAAACAAAAAATTCATAACATATCCAGTGCTGCAAAATCACAGCAACCTGGTGCACTTGGACATTGCTGGCAATGTTGTGCAAATGCATACGTCTCCTTTGGAAAGCAATTTGGCAAGATTATTAAGATCTACAAAAATGCTCTTACCCTTTCATTCAGACCTCTCGAATATTGTCCTCTGGGATATCGTTTATCCCTAAAAAATTGAAATTATGGGTGAGGATATTCAGCCAGCATTATTTAACTCTGAAATCAGAATAACTTCAAAGGTTCAACAGGAAAATCATTATGTAAGCCACAGTTTATCCATTAGAAGAAGTAATATGTAGCCATTAAAGGGATATAAAGATTATATAGCAAAGTGAAAAAAAGGTTACGCTAGGTTAAGTGAAAAAGGTACAAAATTAAACGTGCACTATAATTAGAACAATGCTGTAACTAGGGTAATGCCCAAATGTTATTTATTGAGAGGTGCAGTTTATAGATGTATTTTCTATTTTTCTTAATAATTAAAATCTTCACCAGGGTAAAGAGAAAATTAAAGAATTAGATAAGCTATGGTAGGATGAAAATGAGATGCTGGGATGGCTTTATTTGAATCCAAGAGAATGTGTCAGCGTCTTTTGATGTGTGGCTTGGTCCTGCCAGCAGTTCATTTGCTGTGTAAATGGATCTCGCTTCCCTAGGTGCCTTGGTATGACTGAGAAGTAATTTTGGTAGTTAAAAATTAACATGTTAAGGGCATATTTTAAAGCACAAATTCTATCTGCTGAATGTGCCTGTATTGGCAAAGGTATTTATTACAGCCTTGCTTGCTCTATTGAGAATACCAGCTGTAGAACCATGTAGGAATAGATTTTTTTTCTTAAGTATTTCAGAGTAAGTCTTTGAATCATCAAATATTTTGACTCTTATTCCTCATCTTAAGGCTTTGGATCATTTTTATTTACTTTGTTTGCAAAGGTACTGTCTTATCTTTGATATTGTCAGTTGATATCAACATGTAAAAACAGATTTGTAATTGACTTATTAATGACTCACGCTTTTAGGGAATTGTAAAGTATTTGCTGTGTTTTTCTATAGTACACATCTATCAAAGATATCCAGTCCTCACTAAATGGCTAAGATCATGCATTTTTGGATGAAAGTTGAAATTTGCGTGAATGCTTATTCATGAATTACAGGTGGATTTTAGCCAATAAAGAGGCATATCTACTCTATATATTAGTGACCTGCCAGTTATGTTTTTTATTTGTACATATTTTCCTTATTGTTCTAGAAGAAACTTAAAATTGCTTTAAAGAGAAAATGTTACTTTGATAAAAATATATGGAAACTTTCGATAGTTGTTTTTTTTTTCTTTAGTGAGGAACCAGTGTATGAGCCGTTAGCAGTGCATTTTCTGCATGTGTGTTTGTGTTTGGTGTGTGTATTTTAGAGCAAAGATTACTTGAGTCACTAGGCATAGTGGTCATTCAGTTTAGTGACTTTTTTTCATTTAAATTTACGTTTACTAAAGAACCTCATCATTGAATGAAATTTGCTCTTTGGGACATGAGGAAAAGAAGTGGAGGAGGAGCTCAGTGCTGCTTAGGGCAGATTTTTCCTGAGTCTCTTCAACTCTTCGTCTTTTGTTTAGCTTCCTTGGTTCCATGCTTACTGGAGTCTCTGCATGATAAATGAAAACAAAGGGAACTCCCATCTGTTGATTCAGCGAGTATTTGTCGAGCACTTAGTAGGAACCAGGCACTTTGCGAGGTGCTTAGAGGTGCGTGGTGTCCTGGCACTTGTGCATTTTAGAAAAAAGATTAATCTCTGCTTTTATAATTTTATTTATTTATTTTTTCCCCAAAGCCCCAGTAGATAGTTGTATGTCATAGCTGCACATCCTTCTAGTTGCTGTATGTGGGACGCGGCCTCAGCATGGCCGGAGAAGCCGTGCATCGCTGCGCGCCCGGGATGCGAACCCGGGCCGCCAGCAGCAGAGCGTGCGCACTTAACCGCTAAGCCACGGGGCCGGCCCTAATCTCTGCTTTTAGAATGTAATAATTGGCGTAAGACCTAAGTTTGAAAAGTTAGTGAGGGAGACACTACCTACAGTTGGTTCCTGGACCCACTTCCAACGTGTGTTGTGTGTGGAGGCTTCCCCACACCAACAAGCAATTCTTGACACCAGCAGGGTGTCCAAGAATTCAGCTCAGTTCTGACGCTGTCTACCTGGAGATAGAATCAGATTCCACAGGTGAAGGGCTCAGTCTGTCACAACCGCCCTCCACTTCAGATGCCAGTTGCAAGCCCAGGTGGTTACCTGTACTTCTGACCGACTGTCTATAAATCAGAGGTTCCCATGACCACCTCCTCCAGTTTGATTAATTTTCTAGAATGGCTCACAGAACTCAGGAAAACCCGTTTACTCACTAGATTACTGATTTATTACAAAGGATATTGAAGGATATGAATCAATAGCCAGATGAGGAGATGCATAGGGTGAGGTCCCGAGCAAAGGAGCTTCTGTCCTCATGGAGCTTGGGGCCTGGCATGGTGGCACGTGGATGCGTTCTAGTTCCCCAATGTGGAAGATCTCTGAGAAAAGGGCCTAAGAGTTACCCTTTTGGTTATTTATGGAGGCTTCCTTATGTAGTCATGATTGCCTAAGTCATTGGCTATTGGTGATTGATTCAACCTCAAGCCCCACCCTCCTCCCTCCCTGGAAATCAGGGGGTAGGACTGAAAGTTCTCCTCTAATCACAAGGTTGGTTCTCCTGGCAACCAGACCCCACCCTTGGGTGGGGTCCCAAAGTCACCTAACAAAACACCCATCTCACCTTTATGGCCCTGAAGTGTTTTTGGGAACTAAGGAGAAGAGACCAAATGTTATAACAAAAGATGCTCCCATTGCTCAGGAAATTGCAAGGGTTTTGGGAGCTGTGAGCCAGGAACTATGAATGAAGACCAAATATATCTGAGAAATATATTTTGGTCATCTGAATGACTGAATGTATATATTTCTTATAAATCATAATATGGCACTACCCTTATAAATATAACATTTGATATAACAAAATCTCAACGAGGGATCTTTTTCCCTTTCCTTCTTCCGGAAAAGAAACAGTTTACCAATCTTTACTTGAGTTGGGTGGGTTTTGGTACCAATTCAGAAGACATTCCTTTGTTTCTGGCTTAACCAGTCATTACTTACTCCCCAGTGTATTTGTGGATCCCTTACTGGGTTTGTCATTTTAAAAGGATTCAAAACATACTCGATACCTGATGGAACTTATGGCGGCTTTCCAACAATGCAAGAGAAAAAGGCGAAGTGAATGTCAGTGAACAGGAATTCTCTCAGGGTGTTTGAGATACAGAGAGCCCTGTAGCTTTGGCTCCATGGAAGAAGTGGGACTTGGCCTTGAAGATTAAAGCATTATTTAAGTAACATATTCCAGGTCAGGAGACAAGTCTGAGCAACTTGATGTCTGCAAGGGGTAGTGAACTACAGCAAGTAGACCAGTGGCACCGAGGGTGGTTATTGGCAGTCATGGAAGGTGAGGTAGGAAAGACAGTGTGGCAGATCTCACATGCAGACTTGGGAGTTTCTCCCTTGTTCTCTAAGAAGTGAAGATCCAGTGAAGTTTTGAATGGGTGAGATTCCTGACAATATTTTAGGAAGACTGTGCTGGCAGGGCCCTGCAGGATGGATTTCATTTGGAGAGGGAGTAGGCGGAAGACCTAGGGTGAGTACTGTTGTATTAGGCAGTGAAGCCACGAGCATCTAAACCTGAGTGAAGATGCCAGTGGGAAGCAAAAGGGCTAATGCAAGAGACATGGATGCTGCTTTGGATCCGAGGTGAGAGGAAGAAGGGCAAAGATGCCCTGTAGAGTTTAGGCTGAGAGATAGGGATAAAGAATCATTCAACAATAACTCAATTCCAGATCAGCAATCATTTTTGTAACCTTGTGTATCAGGGTTCTTATCTGTAAACTACAGAATTAACCTGCAAGTTCCCTTAAACTTGAAAGTGTTATGATCATCCACTTTTGTGTAATCGCATGTCTTATTTTCTGACAGCCCTGGCTTGAAGTCCGAGGATAATTTCAGGGCTCATAAATCCTTAATTTTTGGTGTGCACCTTTTCTCAATGGGGTATTATAGTAAGAATGTTGAGATTTTATCCCAGCCACCTGTGGGAGGCCTGGTTTTATGAGTTACTGTTTTTCCATTGATAGTTCATTTAAAGTTTTTTTTTTTTTTTTTTTTTTAAGGCCAGATTCTTCTAGAGCAGTGCTTCTGAAGCTTTAACAAGCTCACCAAGCACCCCGGGGATCTTGTGAAAATGCAGATTCTGATTCTTCAGGTCTGGGGTGGGGTCTGACAGTCTCCATTCAAAGAAGCTCCCAGTGATGCTAAGGGCACAGGACCTTTAATGATCAGGTGTAGTGAGGCTCTGCAGGAAGCACGCTTTTATTTCAGTTCCAGACTTTGAAAATTAATTTAGTTTTTGATGGTAGGAAGGAACTTGATTGCTTCAGGTTTTTACTGTTATTTTCATATTGCTGTGAAGGCAGATTTTGTTTGCGTTGTGCTTTCCATATTGCTGAAAAATCAAAAAGAATGCCGCCATCCCCTTTCTTGAGGTTGCAATGTAGAAATATTAATATTTAGAAAAATTTTTACCTATTAAAATAAACTCGACATTTGAATAGTGATACTTTCTAATGTTGAAGAAATCTACATTGATGAATAATAGCTGCAAAATACAGTGTGTTTCCAAATGACTTTTGGCAAGCTGCAATTCAGAGTCGACCCAAGAAAAATTAGGGTTTATTTTAATAGTTTCAGATAAAATGGCTTCCTTTTATTTTGAATCATGATAGTGCAGTGGAATAAAATATCCTAAACATTAATAAATAAGTAAATGATTTTAAAGTTTATATAAAATTTTAAACATCAGTATGTATCTGTCATATTGTGGTGCCAAAGGATTTGAAGCAAATTTATTTTAGCTGCTTAAGAAGGTAATCATGGTTAGAGAATGAAATTTTTCTCTCTTTGGGAGGTCGGCTCCTGATTATATCTCTTTTAGAGAAATATCTATAAATAGGTATTTTAAATAAAGGGAAATACAGAGAAATCAATTTTAAAAAGAGGTGAAGAAAGCATTAAATTAGTCCAATTTTCGGCATTTGTTTTCATTGAGTTACTCATGCCTTTTGGAAAAATTTACTCTGTTTATTGCTAACCCTTAAGGTACTTTATATTTTATGTGTTGGTAATCTACCTGAAAAATGCTGACCTTATTAAATGAATTGACTTCTGCTTTTTATTGTAGTAAGACTTCTTAAGGATGTGTATGTTGGAACTTGGACTATGTCCTTGATATGTGGCATTGTAGATCCATTTCTGAATATGAAATCAAGCATTCTGAAGTTCTGATAATATAATCACTTGGATTATCTTCCATTCATGTTTTTAATATAATTCAATCTCTCAGGGAACAACTTAATTTTTGCCAACTTGAGTATAATTTCCTTTGTTCAAACATCTATCATAGTTACATTTGTCCTGGCTGTTTTAAAGAGTTACTGGCTCAAGTTGTGTCATCCACCCTTAGCAGCAACAACAAAACTGTATGTGTCATGTGGATATCAGTTGTTGGATGTGGTGAAGGTATTCCTTGCATCCGGCTCTGTTCGCACCCACAGTTGCTGATGGACGAGACTGCCTGCCAGCTGGTTTAGCCACTGCTTCGATAGCAAATGTGGGAAATTTTGCCCCAACACAGCAAGTTGCAGAGATTAGCTGCCTTGAGAGGATGGGCTTCAAACCTGATAATATGCATTGTGCAAAATCTGTTTTTATCTTCTGACCCTGTTTATATCCAACCATAGTCACTCGGTTTATTTATTCAATTCAAATGGGCCTGGGTGTCTGTTTTGTGCAGGCATTATTATCTAAGGTGAGCTGAGGTTGGGCTGTAATATATGTCTTATATGTATTACATATATGTAATATATGTGGTGCTGGCTGAGGCATTATGGAGTTGGTGGAAAAGCAGAGACCCTTAGAGGCTTATGCATCCTTGCACTTTCCTGGTGGGGATGAGTCTAGGCAGTCCTGCCTTCCCGACTGAAGAACTTGGCATTCCCCTTTGAGAAAGGCATCCATGACTTCTTACTACTGCCCCAGGCTGATCTGAGGTTGTTGCCAGGTGTGACCGACCTTGGTTGGCTTATCCTGTGAGCTGTTAGGAAATAGTGACATTCTAATTTGCTGTATTTCTCTGAAGTTCTGTTAAACAACGTCTGAGCTCACCAGGTGGAAAAACTCCTTTGTTTCTACCTAAAAGGACAGGACGTTCATTTCTATCAGATTGGTTCTTTTAGATATACCAGCCTGGACATGTGTATGTCTTTGCCTAAGCACCTATTGCTTCATAAGACACATCACAAAATTGAAAAGAGGTGGTGAAAACTGTTCCTCGGCTGGCATCAAAACCAGACACCAAAGGAAAGCCCGCAAGTGTTTGTAAGTCCTGCATGGGTAGTACTGGCCGATGTTATTTTTCTTTCTCGGTTTTGTGTAAGTATTATTTGTTTTAAAAATTGTTTTGCACTCACAGCATGAGGACAGAAATACATGGTAATGATTGATAATGGTGCTAATAGTAGCAGCAAACATTACTTGCTCATGCCCTGTGTGTCTGACACAGTGTTACACCTGGGATCCCTTTAATCTCACAGGGATCCTGCCGGGTGGGTACGACAATTGCTGTTCTCAGGACGAGGCTGAGCCGTGTTGAGTCAAACAGCAGGGATGAGCCGGGCCGCTCTGTCTATCTGTGCCTGGTGACTGTGTGCTGAAGGGCCTCAGCACCCACGGTTCTTTTCCACACTTGCTTTCAAGGCCAGGACAGTTTAATCAAAGGAGAATAAGCTTTTAAAAGACATTATAAATTTACTTTTGTGTACTTTCCTGATGTGAGTCATGAGCTTGCTTGTTTTAAAATGACAAATTTTAATACCAGGTCTCCTTCCCTTCCTCCCTCCGTCCTGCCCCCTCCTTCCCTCTCTCCCAGAAGCACTTCACCTTCATTTTGGGACAACCTCATAGATTTTTGGGGTTTTGAGTTCCCAGAGGAGTATCTCAAAACCTCCCCAAACCCCAATGCTGTTAGACCTTGAAGATCATAGGGTCCAGGAATGGCAAATCCATGGCGTCAGGTTGCTACCCAGCTTTCCAGGTCTGTGGTGGATACATATTCTCTGCTTGGAGTCTCTATGTAACCTCAGTCATCGCAGGCAGTCACCTGCAGGAGATTGGAACCGAAACTTGAGATGCAGTTTATTCCCCTTCTCTAATTTACTTGCAAAGCAAAAATTCTAGATTAGGTTCCTGTGGTTGAGGTGGGAGGAGGGAGTCATCTGTCCAGAGTTACACACCTAGTAAGTAGCAGGTAAGTCTAGTGCTTTCCACTCTGGTAGGCACCTTGATCCTCTTAGAATGCAGCTCCAGTCGCATGATTCGCCTGCTCAAAAATGTCCGTGGCTCCCTTTGTCCCTACAGACTGTTCCTCCTGACTCTCAGGGCCTCTACAATGAAAAGTGGGATGAGAGAGATTTTATCAAATCAAGATAACCCGTTATATGCAAGGTGTTTAGTAGAGGATGATGGGGGTGAGTCGGATTTCAAAGCTCTGTCTTCAAGGAGTTTACGGGGTCACTAAGGGCTAGAGGTATAATATTAGTTCAGGAATACTTAGAATACCAGGCAAATAGAAGACTTCAAATCAGAGGTAGAAAGTGCTTTTGCAGTTCGAAAGCATGAGAGATGACCTTTGGTTGATGATAACCAGGAAAGACTGGAGGGAGATGGCACTGAGGAGATCTTACTAGAAGAACAGATATGTGGGCTTGTTGGCTGGGACAGCATGGGGAGCCACAGAGATGAGGGATGGCTCGTGTTTGACGTGCAGGAAATGTTTGGTTGGCTAATGTAGCTGCAGGTGGAAGAGAAGACTGGCAAATGACTGGCATCAAGTAATAGACGGTCTTGAATGTAGGAAGCTGATCCTTAATTTAGGAAGTAATTGGGAGCTATTGAAAGTTTTTGAACAGGGGAATTAAGTGATTGGGGCTGTATTTTAATAAGATAAAGCTGGCTTTGGTGGTAAGGGTGGATTAGAGCAGGGCCCCCCCCCGACACACACAGACACACACACACACACACACACACACACACACACACACACACACACACACACACACACACACACACACACACACACACACACACACACACACACACACACACACACACACACACACACACACACACACATATTCTGAGTTAATGTCACTTAGGAAAACAGCCTCAGAGACCCAGCAGCTGGAGGTTTTGGTAGAGAGTCACTTACGGCTCGCAACCAATTTCAGATGCAAATAGATGTCAATCTAGGAAGTGGAGGTGCTGGAGCAAGACAAGTGCTCTTTGAAAATAAATGGTAACAATTTCGACTGCTAAAGCTAGCATCTACCAAGTTAATTAGAAGGCACATTAAAGGAAATTATCGTTCTCATGAGTATGGAATGGTTATAGGGTGTGTGTGTGAGAGAGAACTTGGTAAAAGTGTATAACTGAAGAACACTGGATATGGTTTTATCCAAAGAAAAAATTGACACTAAAGATTTTTGTCTAATGTAATTCTTTAAAATTCTCGGTAATCAGTCTGTCGGGGTTAATGACTGTGCTGATGTTTAACCTATTTTGTAAAAAAAGACCTTTGAGTTATTTGGAGCATTTTGGTTGATTTTTCGTGATATGTAAAGTGCTGAAAGTATTGTTCTATTTTTAAAATGAGAGAACTGAGAAAAATTGAGGCCAGTTCATTTGTGTAATTATTTTAGAGTTGAAGTAATTTAATGGGGAAGAGATCAATTCTGTATTCTGTTATTGCTATTTTCCCCAGTTACTCTCCATAACTGTTTGGTTAAGAAGCCTTTTTTGACCTAACCTGCCCTCCTAGATGCCCCACTTCTTCCCTCTCTCTCTTTAGACACACAGTTACTCTTTTCTTCCTCATCCTCACTCACCCAGCCCTATATTCTTTAGTGATTCCATAGCATTTCCAGGGTGTTTATGCTATAACATGTTGTTATACTTATTTTTACCCATGTGTATCCCTGTCAGACCATGAACTCCTTGAGAGTGAAGCTCCTGTTCATCTTGTACTCCAGTGTGTATGTGCTCAATAGATGTCAAATAAATGGATGAACTACTAATATATATCTAAAGTAGAGTTGAGGTGGGCTTTTGGAAGTAAAATAAAAACTAGTCATGCATCGCATAATGATGTTTGGGTCAGTGACGGACAGCATATATGATAGTGGTCTCATAAGATTAGCACCATAGAGCCTAGGTGTGTAGTAGGCTGTACCATCTAGGTTTGTGTAAGTACACTCTATCATGTTCACACAACAACAAAATTGCCTGATGACGCATTTCTCAGAACATGTCCCTATCCTTAGGGATGCTTGACTGTATTGTAATTGCTGTAATATATGCAGCCAACCACCCTGTGAGGGAGGTAGATACTGTGGTCACACTCCCTCCCCCATTTTATAGAGTAGAAACATGAGGCTTAGAGGGGTGAACTAACTAGCCCACGCCTCTCAGAAAATGGCAGTGGACTATGGAAAGGGCTCTGATGAGCTGTTTGTTTTCATACCTGAATGCTTGTGAAACGCCTTCAGATAGATTATTTCAAAGCACTCATAGAGTATGCAGTGCGGTATGAAGCATTTGAGTGCATAATAAAGGTTGGTCATGTGCTGGACCTCAAGGGCTTTCATTGCAATGGTAGCAGAATATCAAATGCAGAACCCATAATAGTTACAAGAGTGTGTCCATGGTCGAGGCAAAGTCTACTTGAAAAGTAGTTGATGAAATTTTGGAGGGTGGGCAAAGTGGACCCAGTTCTTGTTCACCAGTTAAAGAAGGTTGGCTTGTACAGAATGGAGACTGTGAACGTGAGTATGGTGGGAGGGGGAGCAGATGAAGGCAAGGCTGACTACATGCCTCAGTGATGCTAAATTTGGTGTTCAGTTTTCAGAGACTTTCAGTTAAGCTCATCAGAGACAGTATTTTAAGTGAGAACTTGGTTGTAGGGGTGGTAAGTAAGTGGTGACAGATTTGGTCAGGGTGGTGCTCTGAGAGCTGTGGCTGTGGCTGTGTATGCAGCGTTATTGGAAGTCCACCAGCCTTGAGCATTCAAGCATACGGAAGTCCTGAGATTCGACAGTGCCCTCAGTACTTCTCAGAGAGCTGCAGAACACGACTCAGAGCAGAATGTGGGCCAGCTTGGTTATATGGAGAGTGAAGGTTTGTTGACAGTGATGTCAATTGGAGGTTGAGTTAGGGTGGGATGATGGAATTCATTCAGCTTTGGCAGGAGGCAGAAGTCAAGGGATTTATTGATGGAAGCTTTGGAAGGGGAGGTGGTGAGCACGCGTATTCTCAGGTATGTTGAGCAGTGAAGTGTGTGCACCCAGGTTGACAATGAACTAGAGTTCAGGGCTGGGAACTGGATATTTACCAGTTTATACTTAAGGGAATCACACCCATCAGAGCTCTGTCACCATGCCTGAGGTGGAAACACACCCTGATTATGCTCAGCAGGTGGTGGCTTGTGTGTAGGGCTTCAGCCAGGGCTGGGAGCCAGGGACCAAGCCATTTGCCTGGCTCCACCATCCAGTGTTCAGAGAATACAAGTGGGCTTGGGGCAAGTCAGGTTCCTTTCTCTTTTTCACTCCTTTGTGACGTGCTCAGAGTAACAGTTCTAGGGCTATATATGGAAAAGTTGGCCCTTAAGTCCAGTGGAGTGATGGAGCTGACAACATAGGAGATGAAGTTGATAAAGAGTTCCAAAGAAGAAAAATTTTGCATGTGTGTTTTTAAAAACAAATTCATGCTTGTCATAGAGAGATTGGAATCTCATCACAACATTTTTTATTTTCCCCTTTTTTTCTCTCATAGTCTTGTGAATTTGGGGGTCACACTAAGTGTGATCATTTTCTGCTTTAACAGACATTAGTGTTTTGTATTAATATTATTTCAGACATTCTTAATGGCTTACATATGTCTTTGTATGGATATAATGTTTATATAACTTTTCTTCTTAGATATTTAATTTGTTTTTGTAAATAACCTTTCACTGAACTTGTTTATATGTAAATACTTACCTAAATATTCAGTATTATCTTTAGATTCCAAAAGAGGAACTATCGGGTTGAAGGAACAAACTTCATATATATTGCCATGTTTCTTCTTAGAAAGGCTGTAATTTTATAGTCCCACCAGCATGCCAACATTGTCTGAAAGTACACGCTTCGTTCCACTGCCATCTATTTAATGATATAATTTTTAAAATTGTACTAAATTTGTTTAAAAAGTTGTAATTTAAAAAAAAGCCTCCCGTTGCCCTCTGCTTCCTGGAACTGTACTGAGGGCGGGTGTCCCATGCTGAACTCCTATCCAGCAGTGTTTTGGATTGCAACAGTGACAGGATTGGAACTGTTTGTCAGCCAAAACCCCGAAGAGAACTGATGCCACTTTTCAAGACGCCTCTTGTACTTGTATCAACAAGAAGTCAGTATTGAAGTTGCCTCTCGTTAGCTCAGTTAATGAGGTTGAATTAAAAAGACGTGGAGTTGGTTGAGGTTTCTCAGGCTGCACAGGTATTCTGGATCACTCTGTGAGGGCCTGCCCGTGTTCCTTATGCCTCCAGAGCTGTGTTTGTTCCTCGCTTCCCTGTGCCCTGAACACTCCTTTTCAAGGAACAAGGTGCAGGTGCGGCATCAACCAGCTGCTGTGCTGGCTGAGGTAACACTCCACGTGCCCCTCTCCATCTCATTATCCTCTTATTTTTTTCGGTGCACTTCTTACCAGCTGAAATTATCTTAAATCTTTGATTCTGTTTGTCCCTGTAGAATCCAAGCTCTAACAAGCCCTTGGTTTTTCTAGTTCACGCTAAATCCCCAGGATCTGGCCCATAATAGGTGCTGAATATATGTTCATTACATGAACTCCAGAGACTGTCTCTTGCCTGTGAAAACAGAGCAGACGCTCACTCCATCTTCAGTTTGCCTCAGGCTGCTTTCTCAGACCATCTTCGTGAAGCACTCCCTGGTTCCTGGTGTGCTCTGATGGGGGGCCCTCCTTTCCCTGGAATTCCCCCTTTCATACTGTGTTCCTGTCTGAGGAAATGTTGAGTCTTTAGGACCCAACTCAATTTTTTGCTTGTTTCCTCCACCAAATGTTTCCTAACATCCTAACTGGCCCTAGTGCTCGCTTTCCAAACCTCTGAAAGTCATTTTCATTACCTTAAAAATGCCTTGTAAGCGTGTGTGTAGTTGTCTCCTTGTCCCTTCAGCTCAGGGACCCTTAGCTCACCCACAGTTCCTGGCTCAACATTCTACACTTAGTCAGCTGAAGGGCCGCTGAATCTTTCATTCAAAGGTCTTCGTTTCCCCAACTCCTCTTTTTCCTCTGAAATTTTTCTAAGCATCTCGCATCTCACATCTAAAGTTGTATATTTTTGTCGTCGATTAAATACTTAGAATATTATAGCTGGTGGACTCTTGGCCAATATCGGGTCTCATTAGAACTTGCACCTGGACCTGGACTGTGGTTTTCTTTCCATTACCTTTTGCCCCAGAAGTTTTGAATCAGCTTTGGGGCTAGTAGCAAATGTAGATAATTGTTTCCTGATTAGGAATCAGATTTGACACTTCCTATTGAAATGTTTTGCTGTCTGGGATATGAAGCAGATGGTCGCTTATGGCAGAACAGATGTCTGTGTTGAATCAGAGCATTTTAATCTGCTCTTGTACCTTGAAGTGTTTCCCTTGGCAAATACCCGCTTCTGACCTGCGTGTTTCAGCTGTGGGTGATTTCCCCCTACTATGGAGCTACATAGATCCTTCCAAAGACGTTTGATAAAATAGGACTAATAAAACATAATTCAATATCGGGTACTCTGCATGCTTATTCCAATGCAAGTATGATGTCTTGACTGACTAGGTAAGCAGTGATTCATTAATAAATACACAGTTAACGTGAACTATTGATTATAACACTAAAAAAGAGTAATTTCAATTAAATATAGTTTGCTTGTTCAGGTTGTCTGTTGAGTGGTGGTAGGAGTGGTTAAAGCGTGGCCTGTAGGTGGGCTGCCTGGGTGTGACACTCACTCTTGTCCCTTCAGACCAGTGTCGCCTTTAGGCAGATGACTTACCGCTGCTGTGCTTCCGTGTCTGCATCTGTAAATGGGAGTCGGGGAGGCCGTGTAATCATAGTGCTTCCTTTTAGGACTGAGTGAGAGTTAGATGAGTTTATAGATGATCAGTGCTGAGAATGCTTCCTGGCTCGTAGTCACTGCAGAAGTAATGTCAGCTCTGTTGTTAAGATCATTAATGTCTCATCATCCTCCTCATCCTCTGAGAAACGAGTGCTCTCACTGCCCGCGTACCAAGTACAAAGGCTGGAAGAAGTGCCGGATCTTTACAGGAAGTGCCCTGCTGAGGCTGTGCACCGTCTGCCTGCTTTGGCTTTGTTTCTTCTCGTAAGGAGCTGGTCGGGCCAGCTGTTTCCTGTGGTGCATGTAATGTCTGTGGACTGCTTTAGTTTGAAAGTGTAGGTTTTTGGACATCTTGTTTAGGTCTGAGCCTTCATCCTCAAATGGTATATTCTTCTTTGAGGATAGAGACGTTGAATAAAGGTATTGGACAACCAGTGTGTTGAAGCTGAACTGTACGTTTTTTGGCAGATATGTATCTTTTCTCAATACCACGTACTATTGTTCGTATTATACCAAACACGGGGCCAGATGAGAAAGTCTAAAAATTGGCGAATATGTGTTTTTCACGCTGTGGGTGGTACTAGGAACTACTGGCCTAACTCCACCTTCCCAAACTTTCCAACCTGATTGGAAGGTGACGTGCATTATTGACAGTGCAGTCTATTTATGAAGATAATGTGTTTTAATCTGATAGTGCTTTGATTGAGTGCTATGTGCTGGGCTAATAAAAAACACAAGACAGCAAGGTGCTCATCTAGAAGTGTCCTGTCTCACAACAATGTGGTGCAGAGCCAGCGTCGAGAAGGAGACCCTGCCCCTACTCCCACTTGCCATCACTTTCTTTCCAGCAGCAGTTCCCACCGTTTACCTCTTCACATGCTGCCCTCAGCACACATCGAGCTGTTTTGTATGTGTGCAGTAACTTTTCTTTATGGAAATTTAAAAAGATATGTGAGTAGAGAGTAGAATAATGAACCCTCAGGTCCCCATCAGCCAGCTTCACCAGATGTCAACACGTGGCTGATACTGTTTTATCTAACTCCCCTCCCCACTTCCCCTGCCCCGGCTGGATTATTTCAAGGTAAATCCCAGAAAATATTTCATTTTTTTCTATAAATTCTTCTGTATGTATCACTCAAAGGCAAAGACTCTTACAAAGTTTTAATTTTAAGCTATATTTTCAACCACCATTTTTCGTTCATGGAGATTGCATTCCCTGGCTGAAGTAGATAGGCTGGCTGAAACATGGCAAGTGATTGTGTAATTAGGAGATCTTGTATTTTCAGAGCAACCCGTATTTAGATGATATTCTTTCAGAAGTTTCAAAGGAATTCTAGGTTGCTCATTCTCTTGAAAGTCTGGCAGACAGACCCCTATTGATAAAGAAATTTCTATTGGGTTTCTTGAGAATTATAAACCTGCGATAATATATGACCAATGCCTGGGGTAGCTCAGAGCTTCCCAAATAGATGGTGATGCCCCTCGGTCCTTAGGGAGGTGAGATACGAGTAGCCTCAGGGTGTTGTACAAATTCCATTTTCCTTACATGCAATGGAGTTAAATGGGTTGAGAAGCACAGCCTATTGGTGATGGCCACATGACTGAAAGTGAAAATCCAGCGGGAGTACCTCCTTGACATTTTTTTTAAATTTTTTTATTGATGTTTTAATGGTTTCTAACATTGTGAAATTTTTGGGTTGTACATTTTTGTTTGTCCATCACCATATATATGACTCCCTTCACCCCTTGTGCCCACCCCCCACCCCCACTGCCCCTGGTAACCACAGTCTGGTTTTCTCTGTCCATGTGTTGGTTTATATTCCACATATGAGTGAGATCATACAGTGTTTGTCTTTCTCTTTCTGGCTTATTTCACTTAACATAATACACTCCAGGCCCATCCATGTTGTTGCAAATGGGACGATTTTGTCTTTTTTTATGGCTGAGTAGTATTCCATTGTATATATATACCACATTTTCCTAATCCAATCGTCAGTCGAGGGACACTTAGGTTGCTTCCACTTCTTGGCTATGGTGAATAATGCTGCAATGAACATAGGGGTGCATAAGCCTCTTTGGATTGTTGATTTCAGGTTCGTTGGATAGATTCCCAGTAGTGGGATGGCTGGATCATAGGGCATCTCTATGTTTAATTCTTTGAGGAATCTCCATACCGTTTTCCATAGAGGCTGCACCAATTTGCATTCCCACCAGCTGTGTATGAGGGTTCCTGTTTCTCCACATCCTCTCCAACATTTTTTGTTTTTTGTCTTGGTGATTATAGCCATTCTAACGGGTGTGAGGTGGTATCTTAGTGTTGTTTTGATTTGCATTTCCCTGATGATTAGTGATGTTGAGCATCTTTTCATGTGCCTATTGGCCATCTGTATATCTTCCTTGGAGAAGTCTCCTTGACATTTTTTGATCTTATAAATACGTGGCTAGAAGGGAATGGAGTCAGTGGAATTTATTTAAATTTTGAAAAGAAAGTTCTACCTGAAAACTCCCCTAGAGTTTAGGAGTGGTTCTGCACAGTAAATATGATGGCAGAGAAGCAGACAATCTGGGTTCTGGCAAAAACATTGCATTGGGAGCCAGGTGCTGTGGGTTCTAGTACCCACGCCTCATCTCCTGAGTACCGCGGTGGTCTTGGGCTAGACACAGCTTTAGGTTTCCATTTCCTCATTTGTGGGAGATGGATTAGGAATGGGCTGTAAATGAGATGAAGATTGCTTTGGCGTTGGTGAACTACAGTGGATGGAGTGACAGACTTCCTTATCTTAAGGCTGATGAGTTCAGAGTGGTGGATCTCAACCCTGTGTGACTTAACATCTCTCTTTTTTCTTTTAACTTTGAGATAATTATAGATTCACAGGAAGCTGCACTCACAGTGGTGCCCTTGTATCCTTCATCCAGCCTTCCCCAGTGGTCACAGGAATGCGACGGCTGACTAATGAGGGTGTGTGGCATTGGCGGCTCAGTATCACAAACAGCATTGCTGCAGCCATAGGCTCTTCCAAAGTGGTGACCAGCTCTTAGAAAGTTCCCAGGAGTCGTCCCTCAATTTACATGGTAACTGTATTCCTGAAATATTGAACGCTGTTCAAACTGGGCAAAAATACTTTATGTTTATATGTAAAAGAGATTTAAGCTCAAGGCTTAGAAATTTATGAACAGTCACCTGAGTGTCTGGTGGGACCTTCAGAAATTGAAGACCATTTCTTCCTTCCAGGAGGCTGTCCACACATTGCAGGATGTCTGGCATTCCCTGACCTCTGCCACTGAATGCCAGCAGTGCCCCCCACCATTGTGACAACAAAATTTCCAAAATGCCTTCCAGGGGCAAACATTACTTCTCATGATGGAATCTGTCCTTTACTGTCCATGTAGGAGAGAAAATTCTCAATGTATGGAGTGTTGGTTTGAACCGGTATGATAATATTGATATTCTGATATGCAGTGTTTCTTATTCTTAAAAATATAATATACCCTTGGTGTATGTTGTTTTTTGCAGAGGAACAAATTGAGTGCTTTGAGTGGTAGCTGGCAGGTTTGCTACTTGCTAGAGGTGAGAGATCCAGAAGTCTTCCTTGTGGCTCGTCTTCTCTGTGAGTGCAGAGCCCTGCCAGTTTTGGCATGAACAGCTAGGCTTTCTTCATCATCAACAAAATCAATTTTCCCCTACCCGGTCTCTAATATCTCAAAGCTATTTTGTGGAACATAAGCGTTTTTTCCAACTATTTAACATCATAGAGATAGAAAATTTAAAAAAGTAAAATGTTTAGTAAAATAGGTTGCGAAGTGATCTAGGGTTTTGGGATCTGAATCTGTTATAGGGCTGAACTTGCAGGGTTGAAAGCAGAATTAGAGGTTTCTGTGTTCATGATTTTCTTTTTTAAAGATGAACTTGTTTCAATGTCATGAAAAGTGTGGGTGTAAACTAAGACATCAAAATAGCCATGTTAAGTGAAATTGAGTCCTTTTGTGGGTGTGTGTACACATACATGTATATGTTATGTGAATGAATTTCCTGGGTTCTCAAGCAGTGTGTATAAGCTACCTATATGTGTGGAAGCACTTTTTCACACCCCATCCTTGAGACAGCTTCCTCCTGAATTCTTTTCTCGTGACATACATAATTCTCTTGGTGCCAGCACTTGGTTCCTTTAGGACTCATTTTCTTAATTAGAAAGCAGGAGTCCTTTGTTTTTGGAGAAGAACAATGCTCGACAGCATCAAATACTACAAAGATATCATAGAAGGGAGACATTTGTCTTTGCATAACATTGATTCTCCGGGGAAATCTACTTATTTAAATGTCACTGGAGGAATGCTAGAATCATTTTATGTGAATTAGTAGAAGAAATGTGCCATTATTTGCCATGGGAAATCTCCTAGGGATTTTTCTGTTTTTTTTGTTGAGGTCATTATAGTTTATAACATTGTGAAATTTCAGTTGTACATTATTATTTGTCTCCTAGGGATTTATAATTTGGCTGTATTTCTAAAATGTTTGATAATTTTTTAGACTAGAAAAAGAATAAATCCAAGTTGTTTAGTTTTAAACCATCCTAGATACCAGAATGTGTGTGTAACCTTTTTTTTTATGTTTTAAAAATAATAAATCCAAATTGGGGTTCCTTTTGTTTTCAATAAGACTAGATTCTTGAATACATTTGTGCCTTTTTTTTTCAAGGTTGGTTGAACCTTATGCCCATATAATGTTATATCTTCTGTGACTGGCTCATATATGGAGATAAGTGTATTAATTATCTGTTTATCTAATTTATCTATTACAGTGTAAAATTATCCCCAAACTTAATGGCTTAAAAACCAAACACTTATTAACTTGCAGTTTTTTCAGGCCAGGACTTCAGGTGTGGCTTGGCTGGGTGTCTCTGGCTCATTCTCCTGGGGGCTTGCAGTCATCCAAAGGCTCACGTGGGGCTGGGGGATGTGCGTACAAGCTCACTCACTTGGCTGTTGGCAGGAGGCCTCGGTTCCTCACCACAATCAGAGAGAGAGCCAGTGAGCACCTAAAACAGGAGCCACATGTGTTTATTATAACCTCTTTTGGAAGTGACATCCCATCACTTCTGCTGTATTCTGTTCATTAGAAGTAGATGGGGGTGGGGATTACACAGGGGCGTGAAAACCAAGAGATGGAGATCATTGGGGCATTGTAGAGACTGCCTACCACATTAAGTTTACTTATATAATAGAGTTTGCTCAAGCTAGGGATTACAGGAAACGTGTTGAAACCTGTATACCTCATGGCAGTGTGAACGATTTTGAAGGGTAAAGTTATCTTTGCAAAAATGAATAAAGAATCTCACTCCAAGGAAAGTGAAGTATTTTTTAAATTCATAAACATTCTAAGCTGGTCTTTAACGTAGTGGGAAAGCATAAGGCTCAGTGGTATATGTAGAGCTTCTCACTATGTTACAACATTAAGCCATAAGACTCTTTTTTCTTTTATTTCATATGTGAAATTCAGTGATTTGTGATTGCCATTGTGGGTGAGCCTTTATTCAGTGATCCACTTTAATATTAGTTTTTCCTCAGCTTTGTTATGCTGGCCAAAATCCTTGTGGTTTAACTTGTTGCTTGCTCAGAAGAGTTTTGCCTTGGTGTTGAGTGAGGAGTGTTGAATTGGCCGCCCCTGAATCAACTCTCTGAATACTTTTTTTAAACTGATAATTTTTCTTTGCCCTCTTTTCACTTGCTTTAAATGGAAATGTTTGATTGCTAAGTGTATCATCCTTAAATGAATGTTTGAGGCAGAACATTCTAGTTTACTCTCCCCGTTTGCTGAGGTGCTAAGTAGATGACAATCACTTGTGGAAATAATCTGGATGGTTCTAACTAATGGTGTGATATTCTCCTTAAGCAGGGGCGCTTGTGAAGCAGTTCTGAAGAATACATTGTGTCTGGTAGACACTTAATATTTATTGATTAAATTTATACATAATTTTTCTTTAAAGGTGATGGGACCATTTAGGTCTTAAATTTAGAGATTTAGAAGTGTGACTAAAGTCCTTTGCCAAGCCTATGCTGTAGTACTTTTCTGTGTAGCAGTGTGTTTCTTCTTCTTCTTCTTCTTCTTTTTTTTTATTAAAAAAGATTAGCTAAGTCTTGAATATCCAATGCCCATTGAGTTATATTCTCAGTATAGAGTTTTGATTAGTGGAAGCAGTAGTAAGGCATTTTCTCTTCTTCATTTATTTTTGTTTTCATTTATCTTCAGTGCCTAGGATTCTGTAGTTTTTCTTATCTTTACTTTTTTCCCTTTCTGCTCTTCCTTGGCAGCACTGAGTATCAAAAATCACCCTTAGTTTATCCTTTGTTTGCATAACCTATTCTGTGTGACCCAACCTTCTATCATGACTCGATTTAGCTGTTTCAGTCACACCCATTACAGTTTGTACAATGGGGGATTTCCAGGACTGTTAAGCTTTCCTTGTCACCCATCACCAACTTAACTTAGGGAGCTTTGAGGTGTGCCCCTCCAGGGGGCGGGACTTGGGCTCTAGTTCTTGCATTTTAGGTAGGAGCTGTTTTTCGGGATTCTTTTCTTCTGTGAATGAGTAACAGTGAAATTAATCCCAGTTCAGAGCTCCCAGGATGAGAACATATCTACATATGACACCATCTGTAAGTTGAAGGTCCATAGCACTTGATTGCCCCAACCAGAAAGTGATTCATCATTAGGTGTAGCTCTGTAGTGAGCATGGCATGATAGAGGAAAAGGAAATTGCAGATGAAGCAGGGACTCTCTTACAGTTCCCTGGGGTCCCCAGTGCCCTTGATTGCGAAGCTGCCTCTCTTGTGATTCAGCGTGAGATGCGGTGCAGTGTGGTGGAGGGGGCTTCGGAATGATGCTGTGCACTTTGTAGCTGTATTACTTGGAAAAATCAGTTAATCTCTCTGAACCTGGGTTTCCTGACCTGTAAAGTGAGAATACCACTTTTCTTGAAGAGATCCGTGGAAGGTTCATGTGAATGTGTGAGGTAACATCTAGCACAGCGTCTGGTAATTGATGGGTACTCCGAGACAGTTGGCATGATTTTAAAACTGTTTCTTTATTCACTGACGTTTGCAGCGGAGCTTTTCAATGCTCAGCCCTGATTGCGTGAGGTTTTGTTAAAGTGGCCATGGAGATAATTGTAGCATTTTCTAGCATTTCATAGTTTAGGCAGATATTGGACAACAGAAAAACACTGTGTGCTTACAAGAGGGTCAGGAACGGATGCAGTTTAGGAGTAAAGACCAAAGGTGTGTTTGTAACTGAGTTGCCAGTAAGGAGGTTGGTTTAGGAATAAAATTTCATGCCTAAAAATTTCATGTCTAAAAAGATAGCTTTGTCTTAAAAGAGAGAATTGTAGAACGGCATAGTGAAGTATTGACAGTGAAGCTCTTCCAATGCAAGGGCAAAAAGTGGTATCATTTTTTGGGATTTTACAACAGTTGTCAGAAAAATGTGTCCCTTACAGGGTTAACTGGTGACCAGAATCTTGGGCGTGGTCTGAGTTTGTCCCAGTGGAATCCATGGTGGTTTTCAGGACATCCTGTTTTCTTGGAGATGATTTCAGAGTCTCAGGGAGTGGATAAGGAGGTAGGAAGATGAAGGGCAGGCTGTACCATGTTGGAGCTCACTGCGGTTGTGAATTTCGCTAACCAGATACTGTGTTAGATGAGAGGGCAAACTTTAATTTTTAAGTTATAACTAATAATTAGCTACCAAGTTCAGTCATGATCACTGTATTTGAATCTATCATGCAGATTTCCTGGAAATATATATTTTAGAAGTGAGAAAGTTTTAATGTAAATGGAAGCTCGAAGTAAAGAATTCAAAATGACATCACAGACGTCAAAAAGGGCTTTGAATAAAAAAAGCCCCTGTACATAGCAAAGGAGTCAAAGAGACATTTTCTTTCGCAAATATTCAAGAAATTGTCATTTATCTTGTATAGAAGCCTCCTTTTGGGAGAATGGCGGGACCTTTTTGTGACTTGAGTCTATAACAGGAAACTAAGATTCACACAGAAAGACAAGTAGAAGAATAAAGTTTCAAAAGGAGGAGGTCACAGGTGAGAATCTATTAGAAGTGTTCTTGTCTATCTTTTCAGCCTGACAGTTCTCCAGAAACTAGGAGCTTTGCACTGTGCACATTTTATTGGTTCAAAAGGACAGAAATTGTCTTTAAAAAGGTGAATTGGGTGGGGGAGGGGAATTGAGCAGTGCTGTCTACCTGTACACGGCTGTCCGTCTAGATTAGGACCCTGGTCCCTCAACTGGTTCTGCTAACATCTTACAGTGAGTTTGTTGCTCCCCTTTGAGTCCATGATGAGTGACCTTGATCATCTGTTTGATCCTGGGGGAGCTCTCAATCCCTGGGACTAGAGCAGGAGGAGCCAGTGAATACAGCTCTCACTGTTCTTTTTGAGGCAGCTTAACACAGCCTGTCTTGAGTCCTGAGATTAATGACTATTTGATCCAGCAGGTTTGTCACCATTTTTTCAGTTCTGTAATTGGTTGATCAGGACAGAAAGGGAAAGATCAAAAAAGCATGTTGTACATGTTTAGGGTGGGATGTTTTCTTTTTCCCATCCCCATCTCTGTTCTCACTTTAATGCCAATCCTTTGATTATCCACATCCTTGAGGAGAGACTGTTCTTGGGGATCATTTGATTAGAAAACTGCTAAGGAGCATCACAGAGGCTGACCACAGAGGCCAGTGTTGATTTTCTGTTATCACCAAAGATGCCGGTTGGGATCACAGCAGCGTGGAGCACCGACTCCCCACATACGACCTCCTGGGTTGCCGTTGGAGCCTGCGGCAGGGAGGAGTCCCTGTGGCAGGTGTGTCCTTGCGCCTGGACCTGGTGCTGGGCCCACCAGTTCTGGTTGAAGCTGTCAGTCCCTCCTTTGCCTCTGAAAACTTCTGTCTTTGGCCCACTGCACGTGTTTTAAGGACCTTGGAAAAATGATAACACCAGCTTGATCGAAACCCTTAATTAATTTGTTCATAAGCTTGAGGGATTTTCTGCATGTGGTCCTGTGTCTTTGCAGTCAGAGGTGTAGGTGTCTGCTAATAAGCCCAACCCATTTTCTCATCACTGTTGACATCTTTAGTGAAGTGTCTCTTCCTGCTGTTAGCTGCTCATTAATGCCATTTGTTAAGAGGTTATTTCTATGAGAATTATTTGTGATGAGATGTTTGTATGTGTGTAGTTTCAGTCAGGGGTTTGTTTGTAATCTAATACAGCCTGAAATGGGTTTCAGTTTAATCTGTGTAATTTGTTCAAAGAAGTTTAGAATTTATAGAAGCCTATACATTTATAGAATTTATAGATGGAAAAAGAAAATCTGCCTGATTTTGAAATCAGTGACTTTTAAGAAGTATATATATGATATGAAAAGGATGGATTCATTGCAGCAAAATATTCTTTATTGCTAATGAGGTATTTGTGTATGTCGTGTGTAGCATTATGGGTAGGTAGAAAATAGGTAAATATAAAATGTAGTCCTTGCTTTCAAGGAACTTGGCTTATTTTGGGAGGTAAGGAACAAGGTACAAGTTGTCATCTAAGGCAGGGGTTGTAGAAATAGCTTTTATGACTTGGAAGAGTTTTTTATTGGCACTGTGAACAGATGCTGATATATTTCTCTATAAGTCATTCAGCAAAATAAAAAACAATCCATGTGCTGTCTGACCTACGACAACTTTTTTTCCCCCACAATATCAGAAAAACCACTTACACTGTGTTATTCAGGGGAGCCACTTTTGAATGATTTCATTATAAGCATGATCATTTTTGTTTTGTTAACATGCTGTAAGCCTAACAAGCACTCCTCTTTTCAGATACTTCTAACGTATCCTAGACTAGAAATATCTGCTGCTGTTTCGTCTTGTTTTTCCTCCCTGTATTTCTCCCTGCTCCCATCCCTTCCCCCGCACACTTTGAGGTCCCTTTTGTGGCCCCCCTTTTCCACAGCACGCTCCCCTGTCTGTGGCTTGCCGCTTCTCTCCGGGCTGCATTTGCTGTCTAGAGAGGGTTTGAAGCAAATGTTCTCTTAGATTTTATTCATCAAACACTTGAACTCCCAGAGTTCACGTAACTCTCTGCCATGCCCTGTGGGGCTGGGCTGCTGGAGGATGTTCTCTGTCTCAGGGCCCTCGGGAACTAGACTGAGACACTAGTGTGGAGAACACAGAGGGGCACTGAGGAGGGAGGGGTGAATCATCTTGTTTTTAGTGAAGCTTTCCGCCAGGTAATTCAGCCCAGATCACATCGATTAGTAGAGGATTTTGTAGCCCGTCCGCGGAAATCCACGTATTTTAGAAGAATGCTTTAATCATGTTCAATAGAGCCTGCATTTTATGGTGTGAAATGACTGGTGTATGTACTTCCCTCAAGTGGGTTAGGATTTAAGGGAGAGGGGAGGAGAAGAAAACTACCAAATTAATGAGAATTTAAAAATTTTCTTTTAACCTTTCAATCTTGGTTTAAAACCTTGCTTCCAGTCCTCTGCTAAAAATTCATCGTGCCCTGACTGGTATCCTATTACAGCTCTTGTAAGTAGCTAAATATTTACTTTTTTCCCTGTTGGTATTTTGATAGGCAGCAGTCAAATATAAAATTGTATTACTTAACCAGAGTGTGAGTTACTTTCTGTAAGTGTTACCACCACTCCGTGTGGTAAGGTCTTAGAAATATTGGTCTGTGCCTTTGACATTTTAAATGACTACGTTCTAAGGCTTCATTTGTGATCTGGTCTTACATAGGAGGATTTCAAAGGTAAAATTCACCACTGTGCTCAGTCAGATGTGCACCCCGTGGGTTCATGTTTGGCACCAGTTCACTGTTCTTCGAGGTTTGCCTGGAGCTTGGCTGCCAGCCTTTCCAGGGGTGTCCTAGGTTCTTGGTGTGTTTTTCCGTTTGTCAGTCCAAGTGCCCTTGGGTCATGGCTAGTGTGTCATCCTTTTCCCCTCCTCAGTTCGGCGTGTGTGAAGAGGAGAGGCTTCATTTGTACACACAGCTCTTCCTTTGTACCCACATCCGAGCCAAGTCGGATTCTGTGAGGACTAGTCCTGAGATGTATCCTTGGTGACCAAGTGCGTCATGGGGGAGGTTTACCTGGGCTCTGCCTGTTTTCTTCCATTCTAAAACATTTCACGATGGAACATCTGGAAAAAAAGGTAGTGGTAGAAGAAGGAAGAATTTCCACTCTGACTTTGAGACCAATCGCTGTTGGTGTTTTGGTATAGGAAGGATAGGCTTGCTTGAAACAAAAGCTTTTGGCTGAGGTGTTCTCAGACAGCCCCTGGCTCTGCAAATGGAGAGTCACCACAAATCCAGGGGTGTCTTCTGGCAGTTATTGAATATCAGTCTTTTTAGCTTTAGTTGTGTGGCGGATAATAGCATCCCCATTCTGACTAAGGACAGGTGTCTGTTGTAAGCCATATAGTATGCATGATCTGGCACTTGGATTTTGTTTGAATATTCTGTAAAGAGATTCCATTGAATTGAGAGACAGTAAGTGTTTGCAAGTATGTACACTTGATGGTTACATAAAACACTCTAAGATGCTGTGACTGGTCTTGATGTCAGTCAGTTCTGACTTAGCTTCAGATATATCTATTTTTGCAAGACTTTATTAGCTTTTTCTATGGTTTCAGGAGCATTTAAATGACTTTTCTTAAAAGTTTATCACATAAATAATATAAAGGGCTGACTTACGTTAGTAATGCAGTGATCTGTGCTTGCTGCCAAGTTGAGAATGCTGTCTGCACAACATGCTGACTTGAACAAGTATTTTCAAGTGTCCTGTTAAGGTTGGAACTTGGGATAGAAAGGAGATGGCCCTCAGCATACACTTCTACCTGTGATTAGTGGATGAGTTGTTGTTCTCTCCTGATTCGCTTGTCCCCACTAGCATGTTATAGTTTACAGATACCCTAGAAGCTGGGTCTTTCTTGTCCCACAGAAAAATCTCCTACAAAAATAGTTATTCTCTAAGAAAATGTGACTAAAATTTAGTTTACTGGAAAAAGCATTAGATTAACAAATTAGGACAAGTACCTGTCTCAGATGTATAACCAGCTCTACCTCCCTGTCTTACAGGCATACATACAGTATTACGCAAATTGGAGGTGTTTTTTACATTTAATACTTATAACAACTCGGTGGAGGTATCCTCCTCATTTTGCAGATGAAGTTGCTGGTGGAAGATAAGCAGCTTCCCCAACATCATGTCAACAGTGCATGGAAGTGATGGGTTTTGACCCTTGTTTTGTCTGATGGCAATGCCTGTGCTTCTCCATGTGCCTGCCACCCCCAATTTACAGTACAAAAGAGTATAAATAAGAAAAGAGGGCCGGCCCCGTGGCTTAGTGGTTAAGTGCGTGCGCTCCGATGCTGGCGGCCCGGGTTCGGATCCCGGGCTCGCACCGACGCACCGCTTCTCCGGCCATGCTGAGGCCGCATCCCACATACAGAAACTAGAAGGATGTGCAACTATGACATACAACTATCTACTGGGGCTTTGGGGGGGGGGAGGGAAGAAAAAAAAAAAAGAAAAATGATTCTTATGTCACTACTGAGAATAATCTAAATTGACATAAGAAACTGTGTAAACATTTAGATGACTTAATCAATACATGAAGGCTTCCTGCCCCTCACTCCTCTCCTCCTGTTGTAAACATTTAGTTGTGTCTTCTGCATGCCTTCCAATGTTCCAGGCTTTTAGGTAGGGGGTGTGTGTGTGTGTGTGTTAGAGAGAGAGAGAGAGGATGTAATCATAATTCTGGTAGTACTACAAGTATGTCTGTAGCTTTCTAGAAATAGAATTGCTGGGCCATTTTTCTTTTCATAATCACTCCTTTCTGCTTTTGCTTGAAATGTCGAATCTTCCATAAATTAAGATGTTTGACTCTATTTCTGTATTCTATGTTTTATTCCGTTTATTTTTTTTTTCTCTTTTTCTCTCCTTTCAGTCCCAAACTGTTTTTAATTCTGATAGGGCACCTCCATGTTGCTTTTCGTTTTCATAATTTTTCTGAATTTTCTGTGTTTATTTTTCAAAATTATAACTTTAGACTCATTTTACCAAAGCTGACCCATTCCACAAAAACAAAACAAATGGAAATCCCATTAATCTTTTAAATGGGAATGCATTGTAATTATAAGTTATTGCAGGGGGGAATTGAGATCTTTAAAATAGTTAATTCTAACCAATAAAAAAAATTTATATCCAAGAATATATAGAACTTTTCTTTTAAGTCTTCTTTTTTGTCACTTTTTAGAGTTGTAAAGTTCTGAACATCATGTCAGTTCAGTACATTAAGTGTTTCCTAGGTACTTAACCCTTTTGGTTGCTACTGTCAACTTTTTCTCAGTATATTTTTAAACTGGTGATAGTTTATATATAGGAAAGCAATTATTTTAGTAAATTAATTTTTATAACCTTCATGAATTATCTTAGTTTTATAATAATTCAAGTTACTCTCTTGGGCTTTCCAGGTATGCAATTTTATCATATGGAAATAATGAGAATTTTTCCTCCTTTCTGTATTTATAGCAAATATTTACTTCTCTGTTTAGTTGCACTGGCTAGCAAGTCCAGAATCATGTTAAATAATCATGGTGTTAATAAGCATCCAGCTAACTATCTGCTAGACTATGTGGTAATGTTTTTGGTATAAGAGTATCACCGTAAAAACATGTGACTGTTATATTTATAATTTTGGAAACAGATAAAGAGAAACTAAATTGAAAACAGAAGTACTTGGGTGGAGGTAAGAGAATATGACTGGAGTTTGAGTAGTAAATAATGGGAAAATCCAATGGATGAAAACTAAAGTCAGTCCGGGTTGATGGGCTGCACTCTGCTGTGGTTCTTCAGTGTTCAATAACCAGTGGTACTTCAGGCCCAGTGTTAGATCTGACAGATGCTGTAAAGATAAGGAAGATAAACTCTTTTTATGAAGTGCCTGCGACATAGGGGGTTGTCTGTAAGTGTCTGTGAAAGGATAAACAAAGGGGAAATTCTTAGTGGTTAGTGCAGTAGAAGCCTGATGTTATCAGTGTGTCATAGAGGCACAAATTGTCAAGGATTTTAGAAGAAGGCGCCTTGACCCACCTTCACGGCTGCATTCCCTGCATTAGTGCCTGGCACAGGGCAGGTGCTCAGGTATATGTTAATGGGTGAAAGAAACCACTGCTCATTGTGGTTTTTGGCCAGTGTCATGGAGGAAGTGAGATAGTTTTTGCTGGTAGAGTGGATGGAGAAGGAGAGGCTGCTCCTTGAAGATGGAAGAGTTTGATACAAGTGAACTATCACAAACAGGGTTCAGGCAAGTCTGTTCTGTTTGAGGTGTGGGGTATTTGCAAGGGATCGAGGAGTGGGAGGGAGGGCACAGATGTGGCGGAGAACAGAGCTTCCTAACCTGTGCAGCGTGGAGAGGTGTTGGTGGCTGAGATGTGGATTGCGGCCTTTGTGTGGCTGGCTGGCTTAGGCACCTTGTCCCACAGTTTTTCATGATGTGCAAGACAGGAAAGAGAGATGGGACCCGTACATCTCTTCCTGTGCTCCCTCCCTGCCCTTCGATGGAATTTGGTTTAGGTCTCATTGGTTAGAGAGCTGTATTGCATGGCCACACCCAGCTACAAGGGGTCCTGGAACAGTGAGTATTAGATTTTAGCTTTTCCAGCCACCTTAGGTGAAGACAGCAATGGGCAAAGGGAATTAGGAATAGATGTTGAGGCGGCCAATTACAGTGTCTGCCACAGAACCATCTTATAAGCTGTTTTTGTAACTCGTGTTCTTTTCCCCACTATGTTGAGAACATGTTTCAACATCTTTCACATGTGGTTTTTCAGTCCTTGTTAGTCACGGAACCTTTGATTAAATGAACTCTTGTGAGGGAGCCCAGTGTCATGAACATATGATGAAAATAATTGCTTTGGGTTTAGAGAAGGTATTCAGAGGAGAAGAGCCGAGACCACTTGTTTGAACCCCAAACTCTTGACCATAGTACCACCTCTCTGGGACTCAGTTTGAGGTGGTTGGGCTAGGTATCATGGAGGCCCCTGAAGCTCAGTGAGAATCTTAGCAAAGAGTGGTTGGGACATGAACATTTTTACTTTCAGTTGAGCGGTCCAGAAGATGGCAGTAGAAATTACTACTAGGAAGATTCGACTTTGCATTCATAGCTCCTAATATTTTGCTTTTACTTTTTTAAAGGAGGAGAATAATATGTCTTTGAGCATTTAGAAGTGGCCTGCCTTATAAAAATACAAAACTCTGCAAGGTCTGGACTAGTGGTAGCCGGAAGAAGAATGTCCAGTTGGGAAAGGAGTTGGCATCTTAATCTTCCCAGGGACAGTGCCTCTCTCTGGAGTCTTCTCTGCTTTCTGCAGCCACGGCCACACCCAGTCGCTGGAGCTGCTTTAGAATCATGGCTCGGGGGTATTCTTAATCCCCTTTCTTGATTTTTAAGCTAAGGGGAAGAAAACAGCAAACTAGTCAGAGAATGTAAACAAGAGACAACATTGATTTCCAACTAAAAGATTTCCATTCTTATGGTATTTGCGAATGCAGGAGTGAGAACCACATTCTCTTTAGGTGAAGACGCTTGGGTTCCAGGGTAAGGAAGGTCTCAACAGCACAATTCGTAGGAGCAGAGACCAGGGCTTACCCTCTGCTTCCTGCAGTGGAGGGCTGGGTGATCACAGCGGGGGCCCTGAACTCAGGACTCCAGGTCTTCACAGCAGGAGTCCAAGTGTCCGCCTGGGCACAGCTAAGAGATTATTCTCCTGTCTAGAAGAGGGTGTGGTTCCCTTTAGTAAAAATGTCACAGAAATTTATTAATGTTTTGTAAGTTAACTTCACATTGCCTCATTAATAGAAGTAAATGAATTCCTGTTTCTCAGAGATTCTTGGAAACTTAACATAGAAAGGAAATTGGGTATTTAGATAGCTGTTCTTCTGAGTTTCTTTCATAAAGTTTCATCTTTTTAATAGTTGAATCAGTGAAGTTAGTTTGTATGTATTACACATGTTTGTAATTATTTTTCTCTAGTTTATATGAAGCTGGCTAAAATTATGGGTTACTTAGGGGTGTATTTCAATAGTTCTTAGAAACCGAAATTTGAGACGTTTGACTTCCATGGTTTTAAAAATAAATTTCGCTGTCAGTATTTTGAAAATAGTATTAAGAAATTATTTTAGGTAGTAGAGTGATTCCTAGAGGCTCCTGTGCTGTTTCCTTTGCACAGCACAAGGTCATTAAGTTCACCAGTGGCGGTTACGCATAAGGTTGTTTCATCCGTGCAGGGAGGAAGGAAGCCCACTCCAGTATTCCTTCTGTGTCAGAGGAAACTGTTAACGGAATTTTTTGTTTTACCATGAAGTTTATTAATTGGACACAGTGTGTTTTTAGAATCCTTAATCTTTTAGTGTTTCTAAAATGCTCACATAGCTCTGTGTGTCTCTCATTTCTGTGTGAATTTTTAGCACAGAGCTGCTTAGAGAAGTACCGTTAATGAACAGACTTTGGTAGGTTGTTATGGGGTGGACGCAGATGTTTATTGTCTAGTTATATCACAATCGAGGGGTTTGTATGCATTATTTGATTCAGTCCTCACATGGATTCTATGACGTAGGTGGCGTTATCCCCATTTAAATGGAAGACTAAATTGAAGCCTGGGGAGGTTAAGTAATTTGCACAATCTCTCCGAGCCTGTAGATGAGAGAGGCAGGATTGGAACCCAGAACGTCTGGCTGGAGTTCTTGGTTGGGATGGAGGAAGTCTGGTCTCAGGGCTCTGAGGTGACACTCACTTATTGGAGAGCGTATTTTGTAGAGGGGCCTATAGCAGTGGCGGGGAGAGGGGCCTGGGGTTTCTCCTTAGTCTTCAAATTCAAGATTCTATTACCTATCCCCCCAAATGAGATGCTGTGTGCTAAAGGTAACATTTATGGGAGCTTATTAGCGGAATTATAGACCACACATGATCACTCAGCCTGCACTATAAAAAACAACTTTAGGAAAGACTTTTGTGCTGGAACTTGCCAATCTTTGTGAGATGGAAATATCAATTGCTAACTCAAGTGATCTTTTAAAAAAATGAATAATGCATTTTATAGTTATTTCTTATGATAGTAAACAAAAAGGGAGAAGCTTTGGTACTTGAAGAAGAATGTATTGGTCACCTTATGGTCATATTGGCATAGAGAGAACATTTGTGGGTTTTCTGATAAATACCTAATGTTTGCAAACTGTTGGGCATATTTGCTAACATATTGCAAAACTGTAATCTGCTTTTCAAAACAATGTGAAGCTTTAGTTCTCTAGTTTTTGAACTAAAAGTATAATATGGAATGATCATTAAACATGACTTCTGGTATGTTAAATATTAGATATGTTTGAAAAAACTTAAATTTTAAAAAGTTGCATTATGAATTCCCAAGGCTTTTCCTTCTGGATCAGGACAAATAATTCTGTTGGAAACTCAGTTATATTAGAGTATTATTTTTTGTAGTGCTCTAGTTTTTATTTTTGAAGAGTAATAATCCTGAGAGGACAAATGAGGAGAGCTTTATACATAGAAAAATTTAAAGGTTAATAACCACCACACAATTACGTATTAAAATGTTTTTGAGATGGAGACGTAGAAGGCTCGTCCACAGTGCCGAGGCCCCTTGGCTGCACAGTTCATCTCAGGATTGGCAGGCGCCTGCAGCCCTGGGTGGGACTCAGGGGTCTTTCCGTTAACAGTTGATGGGCCCAGAGTGTGTATTCATTTCTGAAATTGACCTCTTTGAGTCTCGTTTTTCTCGTTTGTGCAGTGACAAGGTTGGTCTCGTGGTTATTGCTGTTAATTTTCTGGGATCAGGACAGAGACTGGGTGACTGGCTGTCCTTCTCACTTCTGCTTCCTCCAGCTGACTCTCCAGTACCTGGTGGTCCCTGGAGGTGGAGGGCTGAGGGAAGAGGTGGCCGTAAGTGAAGAGGCGAGCTCCACGGAGTGGCTGGGCCTCTAACAGGACGCCCCGAACTCCTGGGTCTGCACTGATTTCCTGAAGCCCACTGCCCCTCTGCTGCTCCCTGAGGAAGCAGTGTGGCCTGTGATTATGATGAACGTTTGGAGAGAAGTTTTCTAAACTCTCTTCTTATCAGATGGGACCCTCAAGTGATCCTCTTTTTATTTAAAATTTTGACATTTTGTTTATCATGTATTTTTGGCATTCACTTAGATTTTTCCAAATATTGCACTAAAATATTTATCATGACCGCTGAGATTTTGGCACCCTCTCAGATTTTGTCTCAGAGGCAGGTGTGTCTAGCTCAGCTCGGTCCTGGCTGATCATTGCCGCGTAAAGACTATAATTCTCTCTTTTGTCATAAGAAGTAGTTATCAAAGCCAAGTAATTTGGAGCTCTAAACAAGAGATTCCAATGATATGCTGGTAAACAGGTGCCTGTTTCTGCGACTTAGTCAGTAGCTGGGCGAGAGCAGTTGAGAAAGCTGACATCACACAGAGCTATGGGGCAGGCTGCGGGAGGGCCGCCAACCTCCTCCCTCAGGGGGAAAAGAAGCTGTTTAGTCTTTCAATCCTGGAAGATAAATATAAACAGGTAAATACTGGATTAACTTTAAAAAATTTTTATTACTTTTGAGATGGTAAAGGTAATATCCTGGCCATTGAGTTCCTCTTAATGGTGAATGTGGGATTTTAAACTGGGATTTCTCACGGTAAATATTTCAAGATTCACATGGGTAATGCACATCTTCCCCAACATGGGTAATATTAGGAGAAACAGAGCTGTCTGGCTTGTTGCCTGTTAACTGTAAAATTAAATGGTTGTGCTGTTTATTATTATTTCTGAGTGACACCGTGCAGAGCCCTTGGACCTGAGTGAGATGGATGCAGGAGTGATGCTCGCCTGGACTGTCTGAGCAGCCGAGTGCTGCTGCTGTCAGTCGTCTGGATGGGCCCGGGCCTGGCTGTTTGCTGCTGCTTGCACAGGCTCGGAGCGTCTGGGGATCTCTTCGACTAGCAGAGACATGCTTTTACTCTGAGCACTTGTACAGGCGGCGTGAGCGCAGAGGGTGTCTGTGCCAGGTGCCTGGCGCTGCTATATATGGCAGGGAGCCGGCAGCAGTGGGCTGGCCATGCCCGAGCTGGGGGCAGAGTAATCATGGGCTCGTCATGTGGCTTACGAGCGTGCTCTCAGACTGGCTCTGTTTTTCTCTTCTCTCCTCCCGCCTTGACATTGATTTGTGACAGCTGATATGCAGGTTGAATCTTCACATTAAATGGAACAAGTCACTTCAACTTCAGATTCTCATTTGCCAGTCTGTGGTGTCTGTAAAATCTGTCAAGGCTAGTTAGGGTGTCTGTGTGGCTTGGAGAAAGTAGATTTCAGATAGGGGAGAATTTGGCGACTTGCCTTTGTGGTTCTGCGCTCTGCTTTAATTGGCAGGAGATTTCAAGATCTGAAATTGAGCAGAGATTCCAGTCCATTTTGAAAGGCAGATGTGAGGTTTGGCCGTCTGTGTGGCAGGTGCTGATTAAGCTGGGGTCCTATTAGGGTAGATTTAGTCTACCTTCAGTCGGGTATTCATCAGCTCTGTCGAAGAAGCTGGTCTGCAGTTGTGCCACCACCCTCTCTTCCAGGATGACAAAGCGGCGTTGGGTCATGGGTTGAGCAGTGCAGACAGGAGGACTAAAGCAGTTGACCAGTTGTGTGTGTCGGTTCCTTAGAAACTGCCCCGCGGTGGGGGCAGCAGCAGACAGGCACTATGGTGGTGTGGGGTTCTGCCAGGCCTGTGGGCCTTTCTGTGCACATGTGGTCATGGAACCTGCAAGTTCCCAGAGGTTTTCTGGTTGGGAGAAAGATATAACGGAAAAATAATAATGAGAAAATCATTTGCGCGCGCTCCGCTGCTGGCGGCCCGGGTTCGGATCCCGGGCGCGCACCGACGCACCGCTTCTCTGGCCATGCTGAGGCCGCATCCCACATACAGCAACTAGAAGGATGTGCAGCTATGACTTACAACTATCTACTGGGGCTTCGGGGGAAAAAAATAAGTAAATAAAAAAAGTTAAAAAAAAAAAAAAAGAAAATCATGATAATAGGATTTAACTGCATTATCTGCTAAGTCTGATGCACTCTCTTCAGCCTTCAACATGTTTGAATTTATAACCCAATGAATTAGGTATTATCTTCATCTCATACAAGGAGAAATTTCATCTTGGCGCTGTGAGTAAGTGGCTGAGAGGGACTTGGAGCCCAAGACTGTAGGATGACTCCAGAACCTTTGCTTTCAGTGAAGAAACATATTAGGAACGTGCAGTCCACAGTTTCTGATGGTTGCAGCTTGTTATTCCCTGTTGCTGATGATAGATTCTTCACTAGGGACACGGGGAGGCCTGGCTGTATTGTTTCCTTTCTTCTTTCAAGAAATAGGTTTTTAAAAATAATACATATTTTAAAAAAATTGCAAGCAATACAAAAGTAAGGAAAGAATGCACTCTCTTCTTGCTGGTGTCGCTCCCTAGTGGTAACGCGTATTAGGAGCCAGCACAGTCCCGGTGCTCTGCCCTGCCCACACCGTGGGAGAGGGGTGTGGAGAGACTGTTCTGCATGGGTCTGGGGGAGGCGGTCCAGTGGATCATCTCTGGGCTTCTCTGTGGTTTTAGGTCAAAGTAGTGACCCTTGATCTTATGATACAGTTTTACTCCTAACCTACCAGGACATTATAAGGAGAAGGAGACTGACAAGAAGTAAAGAACTTGGCCTGTAAGATCTGTGAGGTGGAGACCGCCCATGGGGGCGATGCTGGTTAGAGGCAATCAAGCCAAGAACTGGGCATCAGGACTCTGGTGTGGCAGTAGATCCAGTTAAGCCCTTGGTCCCTCAGCCTGTGCCTCAGTGAAATGGGGCTGTCACATGCATTTTCACCCCTCCAAGGGGAAGTTCAGACAACAGAAGTAAAAACACCTTGAAAACTGAAAAGGCATTTCCTGTGCTGGGTGGTGTGACGGACGTGCTTTATTGTTACTAAGTATTGTCACTGAAACTGCTTGTTAGGGATTTGCCTTACTGTCATGCGTTTTAATAAATTTTGTAAACTTTTATATTTCTAAAGCTCTCAAAATCTTAAGCATTGACCTGTGAGTTTACAAACAAAAACCAGTCATTATTTTTGGGATTGAAGTGTTTTAGTCAACTTTCGTTAGCTTCCCTGTGTTGTATGTACTTCACTGACTTCCATGAAACTGTAAGAGATTTCTCAGTGAAATGCATAGCATGCTGATTTCACATATGAGAAGGGATAATCTGATCCTGGAACATTTCACCGCGGGGTAGTGAGGACCACGATGGCACTGACCAGTTTGAGAAGAGCTCCTGTGCTCACAGCTGGATGTTCTGTTTGGTCTCTGGTCCATCTGCAGACGGCTGTGCTCATGTGCACAGGGGCTGTCCCATCTCCTAGATTTGGAGGCACATCTGGGGCCATTCAAAACTATTAGAATTTTTGGTGTCCAAAAACGGACACAAATGGGAATTAGCTGTTCTCCCTTTTGTTCATCAGAGATTTTCTTTTAAAATAAAAATAAATATTTTCCCTATAGAAATACAGCAATAGACTTTTCCATAGGCAATAACCCTGTTTCTAGGTTTGATAACATGCTGTGTTTGGAGATGTAGTATTGAGTAGTTCATTAGCCTATTGGTCTGCCATCTGCAAAGAGGCCAATTTCGTTAAGCCATAATACTCATCTTTGGGAAAAAAAGTTTTGTGTAAATCAATTCTTTGCATGTATACTTCCATGCGTTTTGTTAAAAGTTGAACTCAAGAGTCAGCAATTTGAGACATCTACAATGTTACATGCCCACCAGATTGTCGATGTAGTGACGTTTTTACATAAACAGACTTACCAAGTTGAGTTTCATGTTTTAAAAGTTTTAAACCTCTGTAAATTATACTTGGTAGACTTAATTAATTTTCTTATTCTGTGAAGTCTAGATTTCAAAAGATATATGTCACTTTTTTTGTTGTTATTCAGAATAAAGATTCGGTCTTTGAATCACTAGGAGGAGGGGAGAGGGAACGTAATTTTTTCTTACAATATAAAAGAGGCTGGTGAGGGAGACATTTAGAAGCTTCAAAACAGATTGACATGAAAGTGGAGGAGACCTGGGGAGATGACAGGTAGAAGGAGTGGGAGGTGTGAGATGGGGGTGGGAGCCAAGAGAACAATTCGGCTCTGAACACCCTTTTTACGGTCCTGTCAGGAACTAATGATAAATCTCATATTTTGTTATAACTGGCAGAGGTGATTGACAAAGGAAGTTGTCTAGTGCCACTGCCACTAATTCAAAAGGCTGGTGACTTTGAGATCCTTGGGTCATGAAAGAAGCTGAATCCTAGTGGTATATTTGTTTATGGGGAGACCAGATCCGCTGATACATTTTTTATCCTTTGGCGTGCAGAACATCTGTGTCTCCCTGAATTAACTACAATCTCAGGATCTAGGAGAGCTCATAGAGTCATCTCCTGCCACTCAGCAGCTGAGAGCCTTTTCCAGTAGGATGCATCTGCCTCCAGCCCTGACTTGCATTGGTGGTAATCCTGGAAGAGGCTGTGACAGTGGGAACTCCTTCTCTTTCCTCCTGCAGTGGTTTCATATTTCTGTCCCTTCCCCTCTTGGGGTGGGGGCTTGGCTCTCACCAGCTGCCGTCTTTGTGTTTTCTCTCTCTTTAGCTGAAGTCATCTGACATCTTTCCTCCCTCCCATTGGCTTCTCTGTGAGCCTGTACGCTGTCAGTGTGAACCCCATACTTGTCAGTACCCCCACTGCTTCTATTGCTTACCATTTGTCCCTTCTGAAGTCTTGTTCCACTCTGCTTGTGGCTTATCATTTCCCAATTTCTCTGAAAGAAGATAGAGGCTATTTCCCACTAAGGGTCCTGAAAATAGTCTGTATTATTATACGTGCAGAGACCCTCTGTGTACAATAAGAGAATAATGCCTGGTAGACTTTCTATTCCCTGTTCTCATTTTATTAATCATCATAGTACTAGTAAAATCAGTAGTTTAAGATGCATTCCTAAGTTCAGGAAAAGCAGTCAGGATTCTCTGATCACTCTAGAACTTTCTGGAATACCACTGAGGTTAGCTGTGGAGATTGGTAACAGTGGAAGGTGATGCGTGTAGGGCAGTCTCTAGGGGTCGAGGCACAAGATGAGGGGTTGTCAAGATAGCTTGGGTTCTGGGACAGAACTTCTGAGGCCTTTCCTGGCTCTCCAACACAGTTCCTGTTCTGTCCCTTTGTCCCCTCTCTCCCAGCACCTGTGGGATTTTGGCATCTTGATTAATGTAAGGCCAGTGGACACTTATCTTACTGGATCCCTCAGCAGTACTGGAAATGGTTGATCATTTCCTCTTTTCTTGAACAGCCTTTGGTCGAGTATTCATTAACTGAATTTTTAAAATAAACTTTTTATGGGGCCGGCCTGGTGGCGCAAGTGGTTAAGTGCGCGCGCTCTGCTGCGGTGGCCCGGGGTTCACTGGTTCAGATCCTGGGCGCGCACGGATGCACTGCTTGGCGGGCCATGCTGTGATGGCGTCCCATATAAAGTGGAGGAAGATGGGCACGGATGTTAGCCCAGGGCCAGTCTTCCTCAGCAGAAAAAGAGGAAGATTGGCAGATGTTAGCACAGGGCTGGTCTCCTCACACACACAAAAAATAAACTTTTTATTTTGGAATAATTTTAGATTTCTAGAAAAGTTGCAGAGATAGCACAGAGTTCCCTTATCCCCCTCCTAGTCCCCTTGCTAACATCTTCTGTTACAATGGTGCATTTGTCAAATGAAGAAACCAACGATGGTATGTTACTTAACTAAACTCCAGACTTGATTCAGTTTTCACCAGTTTTTGCATTATTAACGTCCTCTTTCTGTTCCAGGATCCGGTCCAGGGTACCACATTACATTAGCTGTCCACTGTATTTTAGTAAAAACTGAGGTACATTTCAATGATTGGTAGTTTTGTTTGAGGGGATGGTAGGAGGGTAAGTTACCTTCTCTTGGCACTGTGGTTTTTCCTTCCATTTGTAAGTATTTCTGATGCATCAATCATAACCACTCACTGAACACCCACGTTTGTACTTGTTCTGGTTTTATGTTTTGTAGTACATACTGTGTTCTCTAAACACTTTATATTTACAAATAAAATTAGCAATACTTTGTATGAAGTGGCAATAGGCTTCCGTCCATTTTAATGAAGTTTTGAATACAGAGCAGTTTTGATGTGTCATGGAGCTGATTAAAAATGGGATTCTACTGATATGACCAGATGGATCCAGAACCAGCTTTTCTAGGACCAGTGGTACTTGTAAAAGCCTGATCATTCCCTCCAGCTATCTAATAAAAGTATTTTCCTTAAAATTATAGATGCATGTATCATGTGGGATAGTTATTCCAATGTGTCGGAAGGGGAAGGGAGGGGGAAGAGGAGGGTGTGTTTCTTAGTGGGTTAAAACTGGCATTAAAAAGAATAAAAAAGAAAATATTCAAGTACATTGCATGGGGTAGGACCCACAGCCTATAGGGCAAAGTTCAGAGTGTCGGCTTACTCAACAAGACGTGCACATCTGGTCTTGCCCTTCTCCTGGCCTTCGCCTAGGAGCATCCTGTGCTCCAGGTGCTGTGGCACCATCGCTCTTCTGAGAACCGTTCTGCTGTCCGTTCCAGGCCTCCCGGCCGTGGCACACAGCGTTCTTAGGGTCCTGTTTTCCTAGATGTGCATCAGGCTCCCTTGCTGTGGTTCTGCCTCCCCAAGTATAAGTTTGTTGAGGAAGGGGATATGACTTTCCCCCCTGTGGCCTCGGGGTAAGTGCTCCTCAGTGACGTTTGTGGCAGATGTCTTTCTCAGTCCCTGGTGGGACCAAGGTTGACTGCATGACTTTACCTATCCTTGAAGGTAGAATGTAGCCAAGTACCTTGAGGAGAGCTTTCTGCTTTTGACTCTTGTGAGTGCAGAAATTGGAAATCCTTGCCTGACCACATAATCACAGAATAAACTTTGGCTTCTGTTAAAAAGTGAAGAGCAAATTGTATGAGTGAGATACCTTTGACCTCATAACTGTTAGCTCACCCACCTAAATAAATACACTGTAGAATGAATTCTTGGGACCAGATCAACACCATGTACCCTGGCTTCTCTCTCTGTCTCTGGCCATTCATGTTCCTGTGACTGTATCTTGATCTTGATGTTCTCAGTTAGGCTTGTGGAGTCTCAACAGTAAAAGGGGAGGGAGACATGAGACTTACTGATTACCCTTCCGGAATGTCCAAAGTAACCTATTTCCAAAAATTCAAAATAATTCTTAAGCTTTTTTCTCTGTAGTTGTCACTTCTTAATGATTATAGACAATATTGCACAATTACTTATATAAGCAATCTATTTCTCTCTCATTTCTTTTCTTACTTTGCTAATGAGAAAAATCAACTCTAAGTTGAATTTAACCAAACACCTATTATAAATGCATGGGGGTGCATGGAAGGTGAACTTACCTTTCATAGGAAACCGTTTTTCTATTTCTTCTTTTATTCCACAAACATTCATAAAGCACATACTCTGTGCTCAGCCCCATTCTGGGTGTTGGGGCTGTGGCAGTGACTAGGGAACACAGGCCCCTGATCTCATGCTGTTGGCTTACAGTGCCGCTGTGGGGATGGTGGTGTCTGTCCCGAGATAGGGAAGTCCGGGGAGGAGCAGGTTTGGAGGGACCTGCGTTTGGCCACGTTGAGTTTCAGATACCAGCAGTATACTATTTGTTTTTGTAAAGGCCAAAATTCTGTACTCATTTATCATTACACCCTCCTAATTTGCTATTTTGTAAGTTTTACAATTCTGTTATTTTGTTGCAATTACAATGGTCGTCTGTTTTTGTTTCTTCAGTCATCATGTATACATTAATTAAAAGTGAATATTTTGTTTTGATCCTCTCCTCTTCATTCCATTGGTGAGGGAGGGCTTCCTGCCCTAGGGTTGTGGGAGTGACCAAACACACGACGCCTGACACCGGGCAGAGGAGCTCCGCAGCAGTTTATGACGTTATTACATATGCTGCTGGTATATACAGCCCGGCGAGGAGGGCACGCCGTGCCAGTCAGGCGTTCCACTCGGGAACAGAGAGAACAAGCAGGGGCTTGGGGGTGCAGGCTTTGTAGTATCTAGAGGATGGAGTGACCCCTGGTTCCCACAAGAGGACATGGTTGGCTTGTTTGAGTGATTCTTTGGGGTGGCAGGGAGCTGAAGTCTGCTCCTCAGGGGTAAGCAGGAACTGTGCCTGGTCCCCGTGATTAAGGGGGATATTTGTGTGGGGACCTTGTCTGAGGGATCAGAGTTGGGAGGGGACCTTGCAGTTAGGCCATTTGAGACCCTTCTGGTTTTCCAGATGTCGAGTCAGCACATAATATTGGGCCTTAATTTTAGGCCTTATACCACACATTTGAATTAAAACAGTGCTTTATAATTCCTAAATGCTGTAGAGAATGTTTCCTACGTTTTCGAAGGCAGTAAAATATTTGAGAAAATAAGAAATGCATGGATAATTACAATATCAGAAATTATGCACATATCATGGGAGTGATTTAAGCTCACTATGAGCAATGTGTGGTCCATCTAGCTTCTTGATGTGCCATGACTTGGTCAGGGGCCGGGGGGCTGACTGATGGTTTGCCAGCAGCTCTGTGTGACTGGATGGGAGGCCAGGGCCCAGGTGGCCTCTGGGGAGCAGCCCTCAGTGTGTATGGTTGGCTCGAGATCTCTGAGGGCTGCAGCCTATTTTGGTTTTCCCCATGGAGAGTGCATCCCTGCAGTGGAGGGGGCTCCATTACAGGCTCAAGGACTGACTTTCTGCATAAAGTTTTAACTCTTATTATGGTCTTGCTAAAAGGAAGAAAACATGCCTGAATAAAAAAAAATGCATCAAATGTTGAGCTCTGATTAGTGACATGCTTGCTGAAGTGACCGGGGGAAGTGTCCTGATGTCTGTACCTTACTGTGAAATGCATCACAAAGTCGGATGGAATACTGGGTGGCTAGAGGGATGGATGGATAGATAGATTTGTGATAAAGCAAACATGGCCCACTGTTAATTATAGAATCTAAGCAGTGGATACACAGGCGTCTGTGGTATCTTTCTTTCAGCTTTCTGTGTGTTTGAATAGTTTTGTAATATGATAGTGGGAGAAAAATGTTTCAAAGTAAATGAGGTGTGTTTCATTAGTGGATAAAACTAGCATTAAAAAAGAGAGTCAAAAATACTTGAGTGCACATGTAGGAAGACTGTTCAATAGAATTATTTTTTCGTTTGTGTGTCATACAGGGTTTTGATGTAAATTGAAAACACTGGCCTCAGGCATTTTCTTTGTAATAGAGTGTGGTAGTGGGCCGAGGCCCTGGAGAGCTGGAGCACATTCTGCAGCTCAGCCTCCAGGTAGCCAAGGGAAAGCTAGAATAAATAAAATTCAAAGCGTCTCACTTAACAATGAACTTTTGTTCAAGCGTTTAATATTGTTGAAGAATTTAGCATAAGAATTAGATCACACCGTCAGCACCCTCGATTTTTTTTCTTGTTCTCTTTTCAATTTTAGGCAAAAGAAAAGGAAACTTTTCCTGAATGGGTCAAAAATGAAGAATGTATTTATTCAGTTGCAAATATTGCATTTTCCTTTGAAAAAAGTATTTTTTTTAAGGGAAGAAAGGAAAAGAAGATGAAAGCAACTCTTGGATTATTTATTTTTTAGAATTTTCCTCCTCTCAAAATTACTCAATTTTGGGTATGATTTTAAAAGTTCTAATTGCTTGTGCAAAATATTTGGGGGAAAAACACACATGAAGGAAAAAAATCTAATTTTATCATTCCGAAAAGAGTGTATTAGACAAATGAGATGTATACCCTATATAAAATATTTCTTTAAAAAATTGGGATTATATTGCATATATTGCCTTGCTGAAATGATTACAGGCAAAGTGTACTGTGAAATGAATAAAAAAATAAGGTGGATTAATTGTTTCAATTTTTTTCTATTATAAAGGATGTGATGAGAATCATTCTGAATAAAAAATTGCATACATGTACTTTATTTTCTTAGGCAAAATCTTTGAAGCCTATTTGGTAATGTTAGATAGCATTTTGAGAGGCATTGCTGATGAAGTCAGGGATATGGAATGCTTGAAGTAGAAGCCAGATTTGGGGGCTGGCAAGTGCATTGGTTGAGTTGCAACAGATCATTTGAGGAGGAGGAGGAGTGGGAGATAGGGCAGAGCGTTTAGACTGTGGCTGGTTACATTGGGGTTGCAATGCCAGATTGACTCTGGATTTCAGGTCGCACCTCGTGGGAAGTCTTGTAATCATCACTGCATATCCCATATTATCTCATAGTATGGAGGTATCATAACTTATATAACTATTCCTCCATGATGAATATTTTTTCCAATATTCTGTTATAAACAACTACTGCTGCAGCATCTTTACAGATCTCTGTGTGTGGGAGTTTTTTCTATAGAATATAAATGAGTTACTTGGAGCAAAGGAAATGCACATCTTATGTTTTATTAGATATTGACAGATTGCACTAAAAAGATAATTTATGCTTCCCACCTCTTGTAATACTAAGTTATCTATCTATTTTGTCAATCTGGTAGTCAGAAATTGGTGTATCATTCTTTTAATTTCCCTTAGTACTGGTAAAGTCTCACTGTCTTACATGTTTATATCTTTTGTTCAGAATTTCCTGTTTATTCATTTCTCTTTTGGGTCATTTTTCTTATGAGCCCTTTATAATAGTAACTTTGTGATACATATTGAGAATATATTTTCTGTCTTTTCTCTGTCGTTTAACTTGTTTTTATGGTGTATATACCACACTGTAGAAATTTTTAACTTTATGGCTTTTGGGTTTTACGTCTGTAGTCTTGCTTAAGAAGGCCTTACTCCAAATTGCAAAAATATTCTATATTTTTAAATCAAATACTTGAAAAGTAATAAAACACAACATTTAGCATCTAATCTCGAATTAATCTGGAATTGATTTTGATCTCAATTCTTCCTGCATCACCCCTGCCTCCCAAGTGGAGAGCCGATTGTTTTCACACCGTATCTGCAGGTTTTGTTTTGTGTCTGTTTTGTTTTTAAAGTGCCCATATATGTCTTAGTCAGGGCGGACCTTCACTGATGGGAATTCGACTGATCTTTAAGTGCAGAAGCCTCTTAGCCAAGTGCTTTTGTGAAGGGCTTTGTTGACATAATGTCCTGTGTTTACTTTCTTTAGGTTAGATAATACTGATGCATTGCATTATGATAGAAGTTTTTTAAAGGAATTATTTTTTGAACCTGAGAAATAAATTGTAACTTTCTAAATCATAAATTAGAAGATTAGTAAATATTTTATTTTGCGGTTCACTCTTTATGACTTTTAAAAACACATGATTTGCTTACATGCTCTTGATACTTTTTTCCTGAATAACTGATGGTTTTGTAACTTATGGGGTTCATTTTGTCAATGGAAAATAAGTGGAAAACAGCTTTGATTTTACCCTTACAGAAGCACAGTTTACTCTCTTTGTGGACTGTAGTTAGCTTGGTATTAGGGATTTTGAGAAAGACAGTTTATATTACATTTGAATCTGCTTACCAGAACAGGTACCTTATGAAAACTGTTTGTGCCTGTCACTAGTTGTTTTTTTTTTAGCTGGATATTTTTTCTTATTAGCAACAACGTGGAAATATGTTTGCATTAAAATCTTAGACAGATAGTAGTAAAGAAAATGTTTTTTTCCTCCTTAAATTTTGTCTTAAAGAGGGCCGGCCCCGTGGCTTAGCGGTTAACCGGGCGCGCGCTGACGCACCACATCTCCGGCCATGCTGGGGCCGCGTCCCATGTACAGCAGCTGGAAGGATGTACAGCTATGACATACAACTATCTACTGGGGCTTTGGGGGGAAAAAATAAATAATTATTAAAAAAAAAATTTTGTCTTAAAGAGAAGAACCCTTTGAAGGGTGATTGTCATGGGGTTTTCGGTAGTAATAGCTGCTGGCAGTGATGCTGGGCAAGGTCAGCTTCCATATGCAATCCGGAAGTGACTGGCTAGTGATGGCTTGGTTAGTCATGATTTTGTGCGTGATTAATGGTGTTATCTTTGAACTTGGGTATAAAGTCTAAGTACGAGGGAAGCACATGTTTCATTGTAACGGTGAGACTTCTGTGTTTGCAGCTGATAGAGATGTGCTGTCCAGCACCTGTGTTTTTCTTGAGAAACTTCATGTTTTGTTGTTTGATCCCCGGGGACTTCTTTCTTGCAGTGTCACCTCATTTCCTCCAGAGGACGAGAGAGAGGGAGATCCAGTGAATGGGAGAAGTGGGAAGAGGCGCCAGACGATGGTCTTCGTAGAGGAGCTCCTCTTCGGAGTCCCTTGTCTGCCTGGTGCTGAAAGGCAGGATGGGTCTCCCTCGGGCACTTGTGCTGTTTGTGCGCACCCTCACCCTCCGCATGCCTCTTGTTGGTGTGAGTACTGCCTGGAGGAGGTGTGGGTTTGCAAGGGATGGTTGTCGGTTTATCTGAAGGCTCAGCTATTGTTTTGTTAAGGCAAATACAGGTATTATGGAGTAAGATGTAAATTTTATATGCATTTTAAAGACAAAATCAAGATACTCCAAAAGAAAAGACATTTTGTACTGGGAGAAGGGGAGATACAGGCTGTGAAGTTTACTTCAGACCTTCTATCATAGAGTGTCCACCACTTCACTGCTTTTACATATTCTTGAGAAGAAAAAGGTGAATTACATTGCAGGCTTGACTGTACTTTTATTAATGTTATTGCTGACTATTCTGTAGTTTAGTGTTTTCACAGCTTGCATATCTCTATGGTGGTAGGTGATGTAGTTTTCCTCTAATAGCTCTTTGGTGGGGGTCTTGCAGAATTAGGGACAGGGAAAAGACCCTGCTGTCTATTTTTCAAGGAAAGATTAATAGCTGTGATTAATTTTGCAAATAGCTGTTCTTTTTGATATTTAGTCTTGCAAAGTTCTTTCTCTTCCCTTTATTCTTAACCTGTCAATTCTGAGAAGCTGAGAAAAATGAGCCTTGGGATTATTTCCCATTATACTTGTCTTGTTGAATTTAGCAGGCTAACTTCTTTGCTCCTCTCTTGTAAATATTTGCAAATTTATTACAGTATTTACTTTCCCTATGGTTTAACTTAAAAATAAAGATTTTGGCAAAACGTGTCAAGCTGAAAAAAATATTGGACTAGTAGTTAGGAGATGGAAGTTTTTAGATCTGGCTATCCAGTTACTATTTGCTTTTGAGCCTTAACTTTTCTCAAAGGGTTGTTAGTGAGGACCTCCAAAGTCCTTGCATTCCCTTAAAGTTCAGTGATTTTAATGGAAAATAATTGTTTTATATTCCTTTATGGCCTAAAAAGTATTGTTTTGTGAAGAAGTTAATTGTATAGAACATACAGCTGTAAGTTTTTGTGTTGTTTTCAAACAAACTTGGAACCAATAATTCAGGTAATGTGATGCCTGCTTTGCCCCTACCCTAGCCAGCACTAGAGCAGTAACTTTTACAACTGTCAGTGTTGGCAGTTAGGGTACAGGACTAAGGTAGAAGATGAGTGTAGAAGAACAGCTCTCCAGATAAGAGCTGAGTGAAATTTATAGGGTGGCTGAGGATCTCATACCAGAATACATTTTCCTTGCATACAACTTAAAACTCAGACCTGCTCCATAGAAGAGTTCCTAAAAGAAGATGATCGGTCATAATTTTATATTTTGACCTTTTTCCAAATCAGAAGCCCATGATAAAGCAGAGAAAATAGTTTAAAGAAATAGCTCAAAGCATCTTCTCCAGATGTTTATAATGATAACTTGATTATTTACACATTCATGGAGATACAAAAATCTTTATAGTACAGAGACCCTGCCTTTGGAAATTTGTAGCTGTAAAATTCTTAAGTTTGGGGAACGAAGTTGTATAACTTACAGTAATAGAGCTGCGTAAGTGGATCAAATTATGGGCTGCTTCCCCCTCCCCTGTTGCTTTTGGCAGTAGGTCATTTCGCTTTAATGGGGAGATGTTAAAATAAGCATACCAATGAAAGTAAATGCTGCATTCATTATTTTGTTATTTATTTATTGAGCTAACACTGGTTTTTAACATTGTGTGTTTCAGGTGTATGACATTATAATTCAACTTCTGTATACAGTACAGCGTGCTCACCACCAAAATCTAGTTTCCATGTGTCACCATTCAGTTGACCCTCTTTACCCATTCCCCGCAACCCCACTCCCCCTCTGGTAACCACCAGTTTCTTCCCTACACCTGGGTGTGTGTTTTTGTTTTGTTTATTTATTTACTTAAATATTCCACATATGAGTGAAATCATAAGGTATTTGTTTTTCTCTGTCTGACTTATTTCACTTAGCTTAATACCCTCAAGATCCATTGATGTTGTCACAAATGGCAAGATTTCATCTTTTTTTTATGGCTGAGTAGCAAGATTTCATCTTTTTTTTTTATGGCTGAGTAGTTTTTGTTAGTGCCGTCAAGTCAATTTTGACTTCTAGTGCCCTTGTGGACAGCAGAGGGAACCCTGCTTGGTCTTTCTGCACCATCCTCTCACCTTCTGGTGCTGTATCAGACAATGCTCCCTACTATTCACAGGGTTTTCATAGCCAATTTTTCAGGAGTGGGTGGCCAGGTCCTTCTTCCTAGTCTGTCTCAGTCTGGAAGCTCCACTGAAACCTGTCCACATGGGTGACCCTGCTGGTATTAGAAACACTGGTGGCAGAGCTCTCAGCATCATAACAACACGCAGCCACCACAGTACGACACCCCACAGACAGGTGGTTCCCTGACTAGGACACGAGCCTGGACCTAGGTGGTGAGAGCACCAAATCTTAACCACTAGATCACCAGTTGAGTAGGATTCCATTGTATATATTTACAATGCTGCATTTATTAAACAATGATTTTGAGGACATGGTTGACTGTGTCTCATACAGCATTCTCTTTGAGAACCCACCGGAGAGATTTCTTCCTGGTAATGGATACAGTTGTGGTTCTCTTCTTCAGTGTATATGCTCAATGAAAGGGATTCCCTCCTTGCCTAGGCTGCTAGAATCCTCACAGCCAGTCTGCAGAGCTCGTGGAGTGCATTTTGAACATTGCCTTTGGCTTCATCTTATTTTTCTAAATTTAATTTCTCTACTCTTGATTTCGAATTATTATTAAAAAATTATTATTAAAAAATAATCCTACTGTATTATGCAGATCTGTAGTTGTATAGTACAATATAATGTTAGTGAAAAGTTTTCAATCTGCAAACTCATTAATTCTTTTAATTTCCAGACCCAGTTAAGTTAATTTATCTTTTAGAAAACAAAAAAAAGATTTTGGGTTTTGGGGAGGGAGAGGGAGAGGCTCTTGAGAGTCATGGCTGTAGACAGAATGCCATTGTATTCCTGACTGCTGCTTTTTATATATTGCTGGATATAATTTGCTAATATTTTGTTAAGGATTTTTGTGACTGTGTTCATGAAGGAGATTATATGTATATTTTAATGTCTTTGCCTGATTTTGGTATCAGGTTTATGCTGGCCTTTCAAAATGAGTTGAGAAGTGTTCCCTTCTAGTTCTTGAAAGAGTTTATGTAAAGCTGGCATTAATTCTTCCTTAAATGTTTATAGGAGAATTCAATAGTGAAGCCATCTGAGCTTGGAATTTTCTTTGTGGGAAAGTTTTAAATTATGAATCTATATTTAAAAACAGATATAGGGTTATTCAAATTTTTTCTGTCCTCCTGTATCAGTTTTGGTAATTTGTGTCTTTTAGGGGGTGATCATTTCATCCAGGTTGTCAAATTTATCAGCATAAAGTTGCTCATAATGTTGTATTATTATGCTTTTAATATCTGTCTGATTCATAATGATGTCCCGTTGTATTCCTGATATTATAATTTGTGATTCCTCTTTTTCCTTGATTAGTATAGCTAGGAATTTAAGAGTTTTATGAGTTTTCAAAGACCCAACTTTTGGTTTGGTTGATAGTCTATGTTTGTCCATTTTCCATTTCATCGATTTCTCACTTAGCTTTATTATTTCTTTTTTTCTGCCTACTTTGGTTTTATTTGCTTCTCTTTTTTTCCTCAAGCTTCTTAAGGCAGAAACTTAAATTGTTTTTTCTGTTCTAATATAAGCATTTAGAGCTATAAATTCCCCATCAGGCTTTAGCTGCAATCCACAAATTGTGGTATGTTGAGTTTTTATTATCATTCAGGTTAAAATATTTTTAATTTCTTTTGTGAGTTCTTTTACCCATGGGTTATTGAGAAGTATGTTCTTTAGTTCTCAAATATCCAAACATTTGGAGATTTTCCAAATATCTTTATTATTGAATTATAGTTTAATTCTGTGGCTCGGGAACATGCGCTGTATTATTTCAATGCTTTGAAATTTATTGAGACTTGTTTTGTGACTCAGCATATGGTTATCTGGATGAATGTTCCACGTGCATGGGAAATCCTTTTTGCTTCTTATTCTAGGCAGAAAAGGAAAGGCAAGTTGGATTGAGAACAAAATGGCATCTTTCTTCAGGCTGAGGTATGGGAGGGGTGCAGGCTGCTGTGGTCACAGTGACTTTGCCTGGTGTAATTTACGTGAGAGGGGGTGTGGGAGTCCCCTCCCGTGCATGATTGACTGCAAAGCTGTAATAATGAAACAGGAAGCAATTGTAGTCTGTAGAAGAAAGATTACTTAATTGGTTCCTTCCTCAAATTGCAAATTCACTCATATTCTTTTGGTAACTAAAAAAAAAAATGATGGAAATATGATTTGTCGTACTGAAATTCTATTTTTCAGCAATAGGTCTTTTATGTAATATGTAGACGTATTCTAAGGATGATAATTTTGTAGGTGGGTGAGCTCAGACTGTTTTTTTGTCAAATGACTATTTATTCAGTGTACATTTCCCTATTAAAATAAATACTAAAATTTGATGCCTTGAGCCCTTTCTCTCTTAGAATTTTGTAGCTGAAGTGAGGCAGGTAGAATAAAACACCCTGCGAGAATCAAGAGAAAGATTATCATCTCATTCTGTTATGGGACTGAGACCAGCAAGGGATTCTGTCAAATAAATACAAACATTTGGAGCATAAATTAAATTTGTTTTCTCAGATTATTGATCAAGCTGAATTTCACTAATCCCTAGACATTGGATTTTTAAAAAAGCGCTTTCCTTGTTTTGGACTGTGATAGGTTTAAAATCATGACAAATCACAACTGCCACCAAAAATTAACAATTACCTCAATACTAATAATACTAATATATTCTTCAGCACACATTAGGGTGAATAAAGGGCAAAAGAGGCGATTTGGTGAAAATTTGATTTCAACCAGTCATTGGTTTATTAATAAATTGAAAGTTTTGGAATATTTACTATATAACCTTGGTAACTTAAAATTTTTATTGTCTTTTGATGTAGTTCAGTGCATTTTCCAGGCAGAAGTTCTCCTTATCATCAGTCTGGATTCCCACATCTGTACATTTATTTGTCCACAAGGGCATGATTTTAAAAGATGAGCTAATAGATTAGAGCTGAGACAGGTGTCAGAAGTAGCTCATCTGGTGTTTCCGCATGTTACTTTTGATGCTCCATGAGTGATAACACCTACCTTAGGTCAGGATATAGCCCTGGGAAATTATTTTATTGAGCATTTTAAGAAATACACCAAAATTCTGTATGAATTGCTCTTTGGTTCTGATTCAGGCTATACAGCCTATTAAAATTCTCCAAAACACATATTGAAAAGCCCCTGATTTTGACAAAAGAGAGGCACGGGATGTTGGATGTTGTTTTTATTGGAAGGATCTTTCCTTATTTTCCCCATCCTTTTAAATCTAATCTCTCCCTGGGGATGGATCACAGATGAGTCCACAATAGGCAAGAGTGAAGCACAATGTCTACTTGGGCTGCTGTCAGATTACTTTCCGGCTCCTCTAGGAGGTTGTTGATTGCATAATGAAGTTAATTTGTTGTGTGTAACTTCCGTAGTGTATTTTTAAGTGGGAATTTTTTTGTGCACACAGATGTCAGATTGGCTTATTGTAGCCGACCCTTCTATATTAAAAGATGTTTAGCTTCCATTTTACATGTAGAATACTTCAAACTCTCGCAAGAGTTTTTTAATCAGTATTATATCTTCAAAGCAGTTGGCTACTTTCAGCATCTTAAGGATTTACATGAGGATAATTTGATAACGTTGCCTAATGTGAAAACCCAGGATATTACCTTAAATATATAACAAACTATTTTAGACATTAATGTACCTCCTGAAACTTTGGAATCTTTGATTGCTGCTTCTAGGTAATGAGAAAGAGAAGACAAGTATAGAAATGGTTGTGTTCTGTGGACAATAAAAACATTTTACTGTAGCCTGCAGTGATATCATCCGATTTGGGAGCACTTAAAAATAGGTAACAGTGTGACATGTTTGCTGTGAACTGCTTGGTATATTGGAACAAATGGAAGTGCATCATTTTAAAGTGGAGAGGCACCTTTAGGTGCATATTTTCCATTCTTTTATTATTCATCTTTTAGGTTATGTTTCAGGATTGAGGAGAATTTTGCTGCTTTTGTTTCTGAAGTGCCCTGTGTCATTACAGCCTGTGGAAATGTTTAAGATTGGGGACTAGCTGGTTACTAAGGTGACTATTTTTCTAATCTGTGAAAATGTTCATAAACCTTATTCAATGTCAAGGTCTTTTATAAATTTTATTTGCTATGTTTTAATGCACAGGTTTCCTGAAGGGTATTGTATGTATTTGAAGCACTATATAATTTTGTTAAGTGTTTGAGAGCTGAAGTTTGAGAGCTTTTTCTAAAAACTGTGTTTTATTAATTATGGTAAGTTCTTAAGTAGACGGAGGAGAATGGAGAATGAAGGGCTTTTGCTCTGCATGTTTCTCACCTACAGATCCATCATACACACTACTAGGCCTCAGAATGCCTAGAATTTAGTAAAATAGACTGAATAAACTTGGTCTTTGACCAGAATGCATTGCGAGGGTCTTGTGTTGTCTCAGCGCTAACATTGACATGTCAATATCAGATGTCAGGGGCCCACAGGCGGTGATGGTGAAGGAGGCCGGAGGGATTGGATGCAGTGGCATGTGCATGGGGTGGGGGTGAATACTTTTGTCATACGCAGTAGGGAAACCCGCTTTTAATTCTCAAACGAGAGTGTTTAACAACAGGCTGGAAGACTTTTGTTCTGGCAACAGTGTGTAGGATCAGGAATGGAGAAAGGAGAGACCAAGGAAAGAAAGAAAATCTAAAAGGCTTCGCAGTGCCCATAAATCATCATGTTTATAAACTTGGATAGTCTTTGATTAAAAAAACAAACACAGCAATCTCTCTTGTTGCTGTGTTCAGACTTGCTTCAGCCAAATGAATTCCGACCTCTTGACAAGATAGAGGGCGGTAGTTCCTCGTGCTTTCGGGCTCCAGCCGTCTGGAAGGACAGCCTGCTGGGTCCTGGGTGCTCACCCTGCCTGCAAGGGAGAGGGGGTTCCGACGGCAGTGCTTTCATATTGTCTGTCAGAGCCAGCCGAGCAAAGGAGACGACGCCACGGAGAACATCAGAACCTCAGAACCTGCGGCGTCCCGAGCCCGGGCCTCTGGGCGCGGCGAGCGCACACGCTGGCGCGCGCGGGAGCAGCAATGCTCAGATGTGGTTCTTGCTCTCCACTTCGTGGGAACCCACCCGTCTCGCCCGTTTCGTTGACTCCCTCGGTTCCCGTAGGCGTGTGAGCGTGGGAGTCGTGTGTGAAGTATTTAAACTTGACTTGGAATGCTGGGCTAGCCCACACTGTGGGAAGTGGGAATGGGTACTCTGGTTTTTCTGGGCTCAAAGGATAGTGAAGGATAATGTGAAGGGTGGTGGGGCCCTTAGATCTTGTGCTGCCCCTTCATTATTACAGATGGGGTAACGGCCAGAGCTTTTCATTGCCAGAGCTCACACAGCTAGTCATTGGCAGAGCAGGGCCTGGAGTTGGTTCCCAGTCCGCAGAAACTCGAGGAAAGCTGCCAGCCTCCGACGGCTCTGAGCGAGTGTGGTTGGAGAAGCCCCCCTTAGGTCTGTGCTCAGGGAGGAGAGGGTGAAGACGCGATGCTGGCCTTTCCTACACGCAGAAGAGAGAAAAGCTTTTGTTTTAGGAGACCACTAACTCCTAAGTATAAAAATAGTTACAACTGAGAGGTATAGGAAGCTTTAGGAAGTTATACTGCATCTGGCTCAGAGATGGTTGATTGTTGTTGATGGTTCAATTTCAGCAGAAATCCATGAGGCGCTAATTGATTACCTGTACTGACCCTTAAAGCTGGGAAGAACAGTGTAGGGAAATTCATGCTTAGAGACTGCATTTACCTGCTCCATGGCGAAGATCAGGGGATTTTCTTTTCTTTTTTTTTTTTAACACAGTGACTGTACTCACCCAAGATGGTAAAATCAGCCCACATTAAGCAACTAATGTTTTAGGTGTACTGGAGAATGTGCCTATTTACAAAGTAACTTGTTATTCACTATACTCCTGGTGGGAGGTGGTGGAGCTCCCCGTGCTGGTTGCATGTTAGCATCACCTTGGTTTCTAATCAATTGGTCTGGGTTGGGGTGGTGGGTAGCTAGTTAATACAGCACCTCAGGTGTCTCTGATGGAGTTGGGATTGAGAACAACTGATGTAGACTCTCCCTTTCGAGATAGACTGATAGTAGATATGTGCCCCTAAAAGGGTAGATTTTACACTGTGCCATACTAGTCCATATAGTTAAGGAAGGGACTGATTTTGAAAATCCTGGCTAATAATAATAGTAACCAGTACTTACTGAGCAGTGACGAAAATGCTTTGAGCCATTTTAACTGCTTTAAAGGTTTTGACTCATTTAATCCTTTTAACTTCTCTGTGAGTTGGGTACTCTTGTTACTCACGTTTCTCAGATGAGGACACCAAGGCAAAGAGAAGGTGAATAAGTTGCTCCAGCGAGGTCCAGAGCCTTCACTCTGAACTCTGGGCTCTATTGCTTGTGCTCAATGAGCTAATGCTTCCCTCCTATTTATGGCTAACAGAAGCCATGTAGCTTATGAAGCTGATTTTAGAAATGTTGGTGTGTCTACTGCTTGGGCATTTGCTGCACAGCACTTCTTTGTCCCTCGGATTACAGTGGTCAGTAGACTGACGTGCAGGAGTTCTCGTGGACACCTCCACTGCCCTTGGTGGCACGGCAAGGCTGACTTATCCCAGAGCTCTTCCTCAGCCCCACCTCCCACCCTTTGGTACTTTGTTTTAGGGATCGATAATACAGCATAGCAGTGAAGAGAAAAACAAAAATATCTCATGGTCTGGTCGGTTTTCTGATTTGTGGCCAATTTAACTAATATATATATTTTCACTGTAGTATTTCCTGTGATTCTATGTGCTATGTTTACTGTGATGATAAATTGTTTTCAATATTTTATTAAGAACAGAGCAGTTATATATAATTTAATGTTTTACTAACAACTTTAGCAATTTACCAATACATTTAGAAAAATTTTACTAGCAAATATAGAAATGTATGAGCTTGTGAATAAAACTAGTCATGTAAGATAACTGAAGTTAAATAAACAACAGTACTGTCTCCACCATTGCAAGAGAATGGGTGCTCATCCCAGCTTCTAAGAATGGGCAGGATTTGGAAGGCCTTTTTAATTGCATAGGGAAAGCCATCGATCATGATGCAGCTTCCAGCTGCACTGAACTGGGTTTCTTTTCCCTTAGAAAGTGTTTTATATAGAAAAGTATTTTAAGCAATATAGGATTAGTTTTGCAGCATCCTCAAACTGCCTGTTTATTTTCTTATGAACACATAAGTTTATTCTGGTTACTGATTAAACTGGCCCCATGCTGAATATGAAGTTTCAGTTAAGAATGCGTTTTTAGGGCCGGCCCTGTGGCTTGGTGGTTGGGTGCGCGCGCCGCAATGCTGGTGGCCCGGGTTCGGATCCCGGGTGCGCATCGGGGCGCCGCTTCTCCGTCCATCCTGGGGCCGGGTCCCGCATGCAGCAGCTGGAGGGATGTTCAGCTATGACATGCAACTGTCTGCTGGGGCTTTGGGGGGAATAAATAAAAAAATCTTTAAAAAAAAAAAAAAAAGAATGCGTTTTTAAGTTGATGGGGTGAAGAACTGTTTCTCTCTGCTGAGGATAGGAACCTCTGTGCTCGTAGAGTGCTCTCTGCTGGCAGCTTTGGGTTTTAATAGTGATCACAGAGCCATTGCCCCGTGAGTCTAGAAGTAGGAACTAGGAACTCTAGAGCCTGACTCCCGGCTGTGGCACCGCGCTGTCGTGTGGCCTGGAGTGTGAGACAGGCCGGAGGAGGAAGCTAGCGCTGTCCCTGGTCCCACATCCCTGTGGAGCTGCTGAGCCCAGGGGCCTTCAGTGCCCCTGCTGCATCACTGCGATCAGTACTTGAGTATATTTTAAAACACAGTGTGCTGGGATAGTGCAAAATTTATGAGGTGGCTGGGTGTTTTTCCCCAAGCAGGGAACTAGAGGTGAAAAATGGGAAGTTTAAAAGTTTTCTGATATAATAAAGCTGAGATTAATTACTATGATCTGATTGATACCTGGTACATTTTGGTTTTAAAAGAGTGTTTGAAATATACACTAATCTGAGCTGAAAGAAGCTTATCTGTGACAGACACTGACTTCAAAATTTAGGGAGTCAGTAAGGCACCATGCTCCTTTAAGGGGGAAGAGCTCCCCAGAAAGTCATAATAGGCATAATGTCTTTGCTGGAGTGTGTGCGTGCCTGTGTGCATGCGTGTGTGTGTGTGTTTCAGCTGTCGTTGATGACTCTTCCTCTTCAAGTCATTGGATACCTGTGAATCGAGGGCATCCTCTACCCCTTCAAGTCATTATATGTTTGGCAAATGGGAATATTAACACCCTGCTCTCAGCCATGCTCTGTACAGATGATTCTGTGTTTTGGAAGGGGGTTTTAAAAATGCTTTGTGATATCCCAAATGCAGAGGTAAACGATATGAAGGTAACAGTGTTTGAGATTGAGGCCTCACACAGCTTTTAGAGCTTGAGCAGGAAGACTTGTCTGGCAAGTGTGCACAGGAAGTGTGAGGCCCTCTGTGTCCCGTTGGGGGAGGGAGATGGAGTGACCACAGGCAGCACCACGTTGAGTGTGGAGTCTAAGTTAACTGCGTGCGTAACCCCGGGTCTGCGTAACCTTGGGCCTTCACAACCTGAGATTACGTAGCCAGGCTTGTTCTTCAGTCCTTACTAGTCTTAACACCTCCACGGATGTTTCCCGTGGAGTGGTTTACAGTGACCCGGTGCGAAAGCGTAGGGCCAGGTTACTATGAAAACTTAAAGCAGGTAAATTATGATTTGTTTTTTCTGTAGGGGATGTCCAGAGGAGAGTGCAAGAGTGCATGAGAGGATGGTGATGGGTCTTACTTATTACTAATTTAGAAAACAATAAAAACAGTAAACAATAAAGCAATACAATAAGAAATAAAGCAGTGTTTTTCTAGTGTTAGAGTTTATGTATTTGCAATTTAATATATGCTTAATTGAGGGTATTGGTATAACCCAAATATACATTTTTTTCATATAATGCAGATTAGCGGTGATACCTAATGCTTTATATCTTCCATCACATACTGAAGCAACCAACTTATTAGCTCTCTCACTTTCTTCTTTAATTTTGTCCTAATTGGTGAACGCTTGGACTCTGACAACTCTGGTAGACGCCTGCCCAGCAGTGTCTCTTTGTGACTTGAGATGTGGAACAGCGCTGCCTCGCTTCCCTGCTGACCCTGCAAGTAGTTGGGCACCCTGGGCACTTAGCCCTGTGGGCGTCGGGCACTGGCCCGGAGAGCTCCCCTCCTCACGGACTCCTCTTCTCGGTCCAGCTCACGGTGTTGTCGGGGTGCCCACCAGCTGTGATGGGGTTGGAGGAAAATTGACAGGTTCCTTCCCTGTCCTAGAGCTCACTGTCCCGGCAGATCCGGTGTGCTGTTTAAGCATTCCTGCAGGGTTAGCTTCCAGTATTTTTCTTCTTTTCACATGGTTTACTTTACACTCTATTCTTTCCACAGTTGTTTGGCTCTTTTCAAAGACAGCATGGAAATATAGGAAAGAAATTACTTACTTTGAAGATTAGAATTCCATTATTTTTGGAATGCAATCTCCTCAACTCCGGAATTGATTTCTTTTGGTTGCCATTGGTCTTTGCAAAGAGTGTGATGTTGCTTAAGATTTATGTATAACCAAGTTAATTTTGCTTCAGTATCATATTCCTTTAGGTAAGCTCTTTCAAGAGTACTCTGAATATTTGCTGTAGATTTAGAATAAACTAATCACCCTCTCAAGATATTTACATTGCCTTTCTGGTATTATGCAGCACGAGGTTTTATGAAATGCCCTCTAATTAGTCTGAAAAGTGTTTTCTTTTACTTCATAACATCGTGGCTTCTCATTAAATGAAAGTGACAATCTTTAAAGGCAAGTTATTTAAATTATGATGGATTTTGCCTTATTAAATAATTTGGAACATCTTTATGACTTTAGTGGTATATACTCATATATATCTGTTTTATTTTAGGTGAGTTGAGAAGAATTCTTGACAATACAAAATGGCATTATTTCCAAGGCAATTTTTTTCAAAAGTAAGAAAGAAAAACGAGTGTCAGTAATCCACCTTATATTTATTTACTTGAGGGAGAAATTGTTTCCTGACACACCTTGCACCACGAACTGAAATTTTGGTGCCAGTTTGGGTGTTTGTGGGTCCATCCAAAATAGAGACAAGTTTTTGCAGGAATGTCAGGTGACTGTGGGAGAGGCCCGTACGGGAATGAAATCAGAGGCTTTGCCTCACAACAATACTCACCTAAGCCATGTGGGCTTTGCCTCTCATTCAGCATCATCGATTTTCAGTAAGAATGGTCTCTACTATTATACTTCACGTAAGTGGATGTGCTAGTTTTATGCTAATTAAATCATATATGCTATATTCATTAGTCAGCCGTGATGTGAAAGCTGCAAGTCTTGAACTTGAAGTTAAATTCTTTGTCCACATCTCAAGTTGGGTTGAAATGTCTTAGTGGTGAGGAGAAGGCACGGGGCTTGTTGGAGATGCCTGGTTGGTGTGTGATGCTAAGCAGGTCCAACTACAGAGGTGGGTGTGGCTTCTCTCGGGCTCACAGGAACACGTCTGTGGCCTCAGCTGTCAGACGAGTTTTCTGCTTTCCGTGTCTGGTCTTGTGGGCCTGGTGTGGGTTTTAGTCTTTGATAAACAGGAGGAGCTGCTGTGACACTCTGAGGGGACATTGAAGGGGCTGTTAAATAAGTTTGACGAATGAGAGTTTTATCCAGAAAGGATTTAACTTAAAAAAAAGGAGGAATGGGGGAGAATGTAGCCCCAAGATAATCACATAATCCATAAATTTTAGAATTTTAAGAATGATTTGGGGTCTTTGAAATGCCTTTTTCTCTCCAAATCTCCAATTGTGGGTTCACGTTTGCTGCTTCTGCTGGTGACATATTACCTTGTTTTAATAGTTGTGTAGAACAAACGTGACACTTGAGATGACCATAAGGTTAGGGTTGAGCCCAGTGGTTTTCACACAGCTCTGAGTCCCTGCGGTGGCCCTGCCCTAGCGGGGACCTCGTGTGTGGCCAGTGCAGTTCGGCGTACCCCAGTATCACGGTACTGGGGGACCGAGGATGAATACAGTACAAGTGCTGCAGGTGTGTCTCCTGTCCGGGCTTCATTCCTGGTGTTCAAACACGCCATGTATGTTTTGGCCTCCTCACCTCTGTTCTAAGATTTCCCCTGGTGGAAATGAAATAATTCCTTCATGAAGTGTTCTTTGTCCTCAGTGTTTTCTGAATTTTTGTAATTCCTGTACCACTTGGTTGGCATTTAATTTTGATAATTGGGTATTGTTAGTGAACTTTCCACATACCTATGGCTTGACTCCCCAAATTGACTTTAAAATCTTAGAGGACTGGAGTGTTATCCTAGACTTGGCTGTAGCCCCTTTATTCCAAAACACAATTGCTTTCAGACTGAGTGTTAAGTTCTTAATTGACTGGTAGTATGTAACATGCTATCCTGTTATCTCTAGTTGTTTTTTAAAGTGTGTAATAAGTGTGGAAATGTTTTTAGTCTTTAGGAACCTCCATGTGGATGTTCTTCCATATCCTTGACTGTTCCTGCTGGCAGGAATCTTCCAATAATCTGGATGGGGTTGTGGCTTTTCTTCATGCAGCATGCTTGTCAGCTGTGAGTGGCAAAGAGATGGTTCTGACGCCATCACCAGACTCGTTTGGAAAGCTGTTCCAGGTGGATGGTATCTGTAGAGCTTAGAGCTCTGCTACTGCAAGGACACATGTTTATACACAGATGTTTAACAAAGAATGTTTAAGGAAGGTTAGGTAGTTTTAATTTTGTATTATGAGTTTTCAAGCTCAAATTATGGCGGTCGTGGGAATGGTAATCTTATTTCCACTTAGTAAAGGAAAGCTACCTGGAGTAGTGTAACATCATAGGCTGGTTGAGCAGTACATGAACCTCCGAGATCAACTACTCCCTTCATTTTTACACACAAGGCCTCGAGTTCCCACAAAGAGGAAATAACTTGTGCATGTCAGGCCACTTAGCCCGGGGAGTTATTGAATTGCCCTTTTTTGTGGCTACTGATAGACAGGATATGTGCCCACTAGATGGCTTTGCCATTACCGCCCTGGTTTCTCGTTGCGTCTGCTCTATCTGTGCATCTGTTCCAGCTTCACAGACTCACGTGGCTCCTGTTTTGTCCTCTCCCCACCCCGGTCTGATAAGTTTATAGTTACAAGTTTTATTGTTGTTTGAGGTAGTCCATGTCACACTTTAATTACTAGTTGTGTAATTATGTTTTGCATGAGTTCCCATAGAGCTAATTTGTTTCTTTGCTTCCACACATGATTTTTATCAGAAACTTTACTTTTAAGTATGCTACAGATAGAATAGGACAGACTAGTTGTATTTCTGCTTGCTGGGTTTTCTGTTATAGTGCTTAGATTGTGCTCCTTGATGATTTTTTTCTGAGATACCATGTACCATAATTTCTTAGAAGGAATAAATTGAAGGCACAGGTACCTAAATTTCAAATAGCTCATAAGGGAAAGCTTTATAAGAACAGAGAACTAAGCATGTATTTAAGAATTAAGAAATTATATGGCATTAACATATATAACCTCCTTTACGTATATTTCATAAGGTATCTTGGAGCCTCTATTTAAAAATTTCCCTGTTTAGAATGTATTTGAAATTGACCAGATGGACCCAGATAGAGTCTTGAGTCACATTAAGGATTTTCAGGAAAAATCTAAGTGTCAACAAATTTTGAAACAAATAGGTTAGTAAAGGAATACAAATTGATCTTTGGCTTGAGATAACCAGTAACATATATCAATGAATGTTTTGGGGTGTAGGGGCTGGGTTTAAGAGAGAGACCCCATTGTTTCGTATGCTAGACGAGAGATTCTAGGAGGGTAGCGACCATTTACTGCTGTAACCCTTGTACGTAGTGCAATGCCTACCGTATAGTAGATGCTCCATAAATATTTGAATGGATGATTAATGTCCATAGACTCCTTAGGGTAAAACATGTACATCTTCAAGACATTGTTGTAAGTGCTCTGGAGAGAAAGGGCGAAAGATAAAGTGGGATTGAAGACTGACATGGTGAAGAGATAGATGCTAGCCAAGCATTGAGATTTGAGTGAGATTTCCGCAAGTGAAGAGATGAGGATGGGTTTCCAGGAGGTGTGAACAAGCGATAACAAGTTTGAGTGCCAAGGAGATCCCATGGACTGACTAGCTCATATCTTGGCGTATGTGAATGTACGTATATGCCCTTTGTCTGTCTGTATTGCTCTCTTCCCTACTGAAAATCTTTCCTAAAAGCTGATGCATGTTCCTTGCCTGCAGAGATGTCCATACTAATAAGACTCAGGAGCACTGTCTGGTCTTTGGCAAACCTTTTGAAGATACCATCATAGACCCCTCCCTTGACTGATGGTAGGAGTATCCTGGGAGGGGAAGGGAGCCCCACCTCTGGCATCAGCAGTCCGGAGGAGACATTGGGAATTGGCCCCTCCACCCTCCCAAGTGGCTGTGTTCTGAGCCACATTCTAAGCACTGCTGTCTGGTGTCCACTGCCTCGGGGCCACACTTGTGTTGTGATGTTGTGGTGCTGTGGAACTCTCAGCCGGACCCCACGCAGTGCGAGGTGTGCTGGATTTGAGTACAGGGGCCACAGGATAACTGGATAACTGTTTTCCCAGGCTTTCAAGGAGGAAATCAGAGGTAGGTGCAAATTCTCTGTCAAAATCACTGTTTCCTCCTAGTCTCCTCTTCTGTATTAGGTTGAGGATATTTCTTCTGATTCAGTCCTGTTTAGTATTGCCAGGTGTAAAGAATTAGTCCTGTATTTTTTAAGTAATTAGAGATAATTGCTTTAAGAAAAACCGGGAAGTGGTTTTTGGATTAAGTAATATGAGGGGGGTGGGTGAAGAGCAGCTTTGGGGTCAAGGTTTTGTTGGTTTGTTTCAGAATTCTGAGCTATTTAGAGTTTATCATGTTTCAGTGAGGTTTTCTTTCCAGGTCAGGGAAATTCCTTTTGGCCTGAGTCAGCCTCTCTCATTTGCTAGTTGGAGAGTAAATATGCGAGGGTAGGTTCTTTTGTTAGGCTGGGTGAGTAACCTTAAGGATCTCTTAGGTTAGTTATTTCTTTTGTAAATACTAGAAAAACATTCAAAATTTTAGCTTTAAAAGATCTGACACAATATAGTAGTTACTGTCTGAACTGCATGTGCGCTGTGGCCTGCTGAGGCCGCAGGGTGGGCCTCCACACTGCGTTCTCTGAGTCCCTGTTGTAATGTTCATGGATTGTTTTTTCTACCGCTTTGAATCCAGCTCTGCCTGGTGCATGACTGGAATGAAACGCTTCTTAAATCTGTATATCTTTGATGGGTACCATGGGGTAAAGCATTGCTTCCTCATATTGAAGTTAGTTGGGTTAATACCGGTGGAAGTCAATACTGGTGGGTGACATATTTTCCTTATTCTTTTTTTCCATTCTAAGCAAAACAAAAACAAAAATAAAAGCAAAGGACTTTATCTTGATCAATTTTTCCCTCCCAAATTTGTCCCCCTGACAGACGTGTTTGATCCCCCTGCAAGAGACAATGCGTCAAAAAGGGCATAGCATGAGTTTAGAAGTCGAATATCTGAGTTGAAACTCCCTTTCCTCTTCAACGGTAATTACATGTGCGATGATCTCAGACAGCTTAAATTTCCTGTTCCTTAGTCCTCTCATCTACAAATGGAGCTGAAACCATTCACCTCCAATGATTGTTGTGAAAACAGTCACGTGTGAATGTGAGTGGCACACTAGGTGCTTAGTAATTGGTGCCTACCACCGGCCCCTTTGTGGAGTAAGAGTGAAGGAATGGGATGGATTAGGAGGAGGGCACAGCGCCAGGTGCCTACTTTCATGGTGCTCATGGTTGCAAAGCTTGTAAGTAGAGATTTTGAGTTCTGGAGCAGAATGTCCTGTAGGTCCATATTGTTTTTTAGGAACGAGGCTTGGCTATATTGCATTTATGCTCTACCTCTCATTCTCCCTTCCTTTAGTAAAACCTTCTGTTCCCTGACTACCGGCTTATGAGGTCACAGTGCTACCCACCCCCAAGCCCTTGCACGGTCTTACCTTCTCCAGGCCTAGAGTGGGGAGGACTTGGTTGGCCAAATTGAGCTTTTGTCTTGCCCTCCTTTTCCTGGGTTGTAGGCAGGTTTATCCAGGCTTAACCTCTCTTCTGCCTGGCTTATCCAGGCCAGTGATGCTGGGGACTCACCTCTGTGGGTGAGAATGGAGGTGTTTATACTGGAATTTGGGTTCCTTTTCATTGCATGCAGAATTATCTGGATATCTTCATTCCCCACCTCTAAGATGGTGTCTGGAATGTCAGCTAGAATAATCACATAGCGTTTCTTGCACCAGCTCTGGGAGTCAGGATGGAGGGTGGATGAGGGGTGTCGATTCTGACATGGCACGGCATGTCCATGGCGTTTCTTTTGGCAGTTAGGAGAGCCCAAGTCTGTGTTTGTTGATTATATTCTCTGAGAAACTCTTTTTTTTTTTTTTTAAAGATTTTATTTATTTATTTTTTCCCCCCAAAGCCCCAGTAGATAGTTGTATGTCATAGCTGCACATCCTTCTAGTTGCTGTATGTGGGACTCGGCCTCAGGATGGACGGAGAAGTGGTGCCTCAGTGCGCGCCCGGGATCCGAACCCGGGCCACCAGCATCGGAGTGCGCGCAGTTAACCACCAAGCCATGGGGCCGGCCCATGAGAAACTCTTGTTTAATTTTTTTCCTTTTTCCAATAGGTTTATTACTTTTATTTTTTTTACACATTATTTCTACAACATGGTGCTTTGTTCTTTGCTAAAAAAGCAGAAGATGGTCCTTGCCTTTGGGGAACTTATCTAGGGATAAACAGAACAGCACACATGTACAAGGAAATAGGCTATTAAGTGACAAATATGTTGTCTAGATAAATACTTTGTGGTTGAAGTACTTTTCACAGAAGAGGTGGTTTTTGGTCTAGATTTGGAAAGGTATATACAATCTGGGTAGTTGGAGCTATAGGGATGAAAGTCTTCCAGATGTGTGGAAGAGAAGGAACAAAAAACATAAGGATTAATTAATTCATGGAACCAATATTTATTGAGCATTTACTCTGTCTCAGGTCCTATTCTGGGTGCGTGGGGTTTGTCAGTGACTAGAACGATTGATGACCCAGATATGGGAAGGCAGCGTTGAGGCCTGTCTAGAGGACTGAAGGACTGTGATGGGAGCCGTGGAAAGCCAGGAAAGGCAGCTTTGGGAGGAGTGTTGAGTGCTTGGCGGAGGATGTTGGACGTTGACCTTTAGAATGTAGTGAGTCACTGAAAATGACTCATGTCACAGGACAGTGACATGACGAAATGGGTATGTTGTGAAGACAGATACAGTAGCAAGATGCAGGACAGGGCTGAAAAATAGGAGTCTAGAAGCAGTGAGATGAGTTAGAAGGTAATTAGGTTATTGAGAGCAAGAGGTGCAGGAAAGGGAAAGGAAGAAATGTATTCACTAGTTATTTAAGATGAAATTTAAAAATCAAGCATATGTTTATTCTGGAAAATCAGCAAATATGGACAAGGACTGTCATTGTACTCAGCAGCTCTTGCCTTTTGTCTGTGTCTATAGGTAGCGCTGTCTTCAACCAGAGATGAGGTGATGTCTTACGTCGTACTCTGCGCAGCGTTTAAATTGCTGGCTAGTGTTTCATTGATTGGGTGTCTCAGCCAATTGTTATGTTGCATATATAGCTGGTTTCCTGTTCTGTATTATGGTTGATTAAAACGTCTGATTTACTGTATACATCTTGACCTTGTATAAGCACATTTTAAATTTCTGAGTCAGGGGCCGGCCCCGTGGCTTAGCGGTTAAGTGCGAGGGCTCCGCTACTGGCAGCCCGGGGTTCGGATCCCGGGTGCACACAGACGCACCGCTTCTCCGGCCATGCTGAGGCCGCGTCCCACATACAGCAACTAGAAGGATGTGCAGTTATGACATACAGCTATCTGCTGGGGCTTTGGGGAAAAAAAGGAGGAGGATTGGCAATAGATGTTAGCTCAAGGTCGGTCTTCCTCAGCAAAAACAGGAGGATTGGCATGGATGTTAGCTCAGGGCTGATCTTCCTCACACAAAAAAAATAAAAATAAAAAAAATAAATTTCTGAGTCAATGTGTATGTTCAATTTTAAGCATTTTGATTCGTGGGACCAAATTCCACCTCCCTGCAGGTACCCCCTGCCCATCAAAGTGTATGTGACTATTAAGAACTCAGGAGCAGCATGTGAGAATGCTGGCTTCCTGTACTCTCATGAACCCTGGGTCATTAAATTTGTTTAAATTGATCTGTTTTCCCAATTTGCTATGAAAAACTCAAATAGTGCTTGAGAGAATCCTGCGAAGTACAGCCATGTCAGTTGACCTCTGGTTGGACTTGGCGAGTGGGAGGTAGATGGGAGCTGGGAGGCCCATGATGAGATAGCCCTGGAGTAGGTCCCTGCTCCCTCTCTGCTTTGGGCTGTGTCTCTGCCAGCGCTAATTTCCAAATTCCAGCTCCTGCCCTGAAGGCCTCCATGAGTTCAGCTTCTGTCACAGCACTCCTGCCCTGGGCTCTGGGGACACCTCTCTTTATTCCTTTAGCCTTGGGGGCTAAAGGAGTAGCTTCCTGCTATGGCTAATCTGTGGGTTGTCCCCACCCCACCTCTATCCTGGTTTGGATTCTCAACCCTTACGTCTTTGTAACCAATTCTCTGTATTAATTTCCTTAGGTTTAAAATTCTTGGGATGATTTGTATTTTCCTGGTAGCACTCTGAATGATGGATATTCAGTCACACACACACATATATAATATGCTATTCTAAAGTAAGGGGTAGACATCATGACACTTTATCTAAATACTTCACACATTGCCTGAGAATAAGGATATCCTCTTACGTATCCACAAAACTATTATTATACCTAAGAAAACTAAGAATAATTTCCTAATATCATCTAGCATCAAGTCCATATTAAATTTTCCACCACTGTCGCCAAGATATCTTTTACAGTGATTTTTTATTTTATTTTTTTACCTCAACAAGGATTCAATCAAGGCTTACGCCTTGAATTTGGTTATGCCTTCTTAGTCTCTCTGATTTAGAACAGTCTTCCAGTTGTTGGTTTTTTTTAAAAATGACAGACTTTTAACATTTTTCTCTTGAAAAATTTCTAAAATCACAGAGTAGTAAATTGAACCCTTTGTCTAGACTCACCAATTTTTAACACTCTGCTACATTTGCTTTCTTCCTAGTTCTCTATACACATAAATACACATTAGTAAAAATACTAATTTCTTTTTTGTGCTGAAACATTTGAGATTAAACTATAGATATTATGACACTTCTAACCCCTAAATACTTCAGCAAGTATTCAGCAAGTATAAAACAAGAATATTCTTTTATATAATCGCTGTACAGTGATCACATTCAGGAAATTTCTCAATTATACAATCCTGTCACCTAATATGATAGATTTCTTCAGTGTCCTAGTATTATCCTTTTTCACTGTTTTTTCCTGCACATGCAGATCCACTCTAGGATCATACACTGCACTTACACATCAGATGACAGGGACTTTTTTTTTTTAAGAGATCAATGCAGTTGTGTTGTTCAAAGGCTCACCTTCCAGATTTGTCTGATTGCTTCCATGTGGTGTCATTTAATTTGGTTCTCTATTCCTTGTATTTTCTGTAATGAGGAATTTAAGTTTACAACTTGATTAGGTTACGTCAGAGGAGGATGGTACTGCCAGTGGGAGTGAAGATGGGAAGTTTGTCTTGAAACTTCAAACTCAAGAAGTTTGTCTTTGGGGAAGATAAGAAATATAAGCTTAATAAACTTGAATTAAAATAGGACTTGATAGGGGCCGGCCCGGTGGTGGAAGCGGTTAAGTGCATGCGCTCCGCTGTGGCGGCCTGGGGTTTGCCGGTTCGGATCCCAGGCGCGCACTGACGCACCGCTTGTCAAGCCATGCTGTGGCGGCGTCCCATATAAAGTAGAAGAAGATGGGCATGGATGTTAGCTCAGGGCTGATCTTCCTCACAAAAAAAAATAAAGTAAAAAAAAATAGGACTTGATAAAAACATTGTCCAGTCATCAGTTATTCCCACATGGATGTCCTTTTACTCATTGCATTAAAATTTCCTGCAAGCTTCTAAGGCAAGCTCCTTGGGGGATTCAGACAGCTCCCAGTGTGGTGTGAGTGAGAGGGCATGTTTGAGGCTGGAGTGTTGGGAGGGCTCTGGTCTAGAGATGGAGCTTTTGGAATCCTCTGCACAGAGCTTAGAGTTGAAACAACTCTGAGAAAGAGACTGTAATTGACAGTGAACACTGAAATTGACCTGTATGCTGATCTCAGAAGACAAATATATATGTGTGTGTTCGTGGTAACCATTTTTAAGATACAGTAACTAACATCTGTTTGATTTAAGGAGTGTAGGTGAAAGCATTCAACTGGTGAGTTGATGAGCTAAAACATAGTACATAATAATGCGTAGAAGAAATGCCAAGTATTGCAGCACCCCCCTCTCCCCCCTGCCCTGGTTCTGAATCACAGACTCTGCGTTCTCAGACTTAAGTGTGCATCAGGACCACGCAGGGGAGGCCTTGTTTGAACACACGTTGCTGGGCCTGCTCTGAGACGTTTTGATTCAGCAGGACCGGGATGGAGCCCAGGTATTAGAATTTCTGACTAGTTCTCTGGTGATGCTGATGCTGGAATGTAGTCACACTTCGAGAGCCGCTGCTTTAGATCATGGATAAGGTTAGAACATGTAATGTAATATTTGGGTGAGTGGTTTTTCCAACTTGACTTTTTTAACAGTCAAAACCTTTTTATTAAAAAAAATATTTTATTTACCTCCCATTATGCAAACTATCAAAAGATTGGGAGGAGGGGCTGTAGTGAGAAGACGGCAGTCTGTGTGGGGCTGAGAAAGGGCTGAGAATTGACTCAGCTGACCCAGGTTGGAGTCCTGGTTGACAGCATTTATTAATTATGACCACTTGTCAGCAATTTATGCTGAGTCTCAGTTTTCTCATCTGAAAATAGGGATTATAAACCCTCCCCCCACATTAGATATGCACATGAATGCTTTTTTTTTTTTGCTGAGGATTATTGGCCCTGAGCTCACATCTGTTGCCAGTCTTCCTCTTTTTGCTTGAGGAAGATTGGCCCTGAGTTGTCTTCCTCTATTTTGTATGTGAGTTGCCACCTCTGCATGGCTGATGAGTGGTGTAGATCTGCGCCCGGGATCTGAACCTGTGAGCTCCAGGCCACCGAAGTGGACTTAACCACTACACCATCCGGCTGGCCCCATGAATGCATTTTTAAAATTTTAAAACATAATGCAAATATAACTGGTGGTTACTACAGTTGTCATTCTTGCTTTGGTTCTGTTCCAAGCCAGCCCTGTGATCTGGGGCCGTTCCCTCGCTTTATATGGAGTGGTGTGGGGGAGCGTCCATGACTAACGTGATCTCTACGTTGTCACGAAAGTTACGTCAGAGTTAGAGGTCAATGATGGGCTCATAGGCTCATGTGTGACCCTATGAGAGATTATGTGCTAGTTCTAATAAAACAAAATGCCAGAAACTTAGTTCCTTGAGATTGGACTTCACCTCTGTTTTCGTGCTGCCTTTTGCCTTTTTGATTGACATGTTAAATGAAGCCATCCACTCTTCAAGGGAGGCAGCAGGTTTGTGGTTTGCTCTGTGTTATGTTGTGATGGTGAGGTAGTGGTATGGCTGTGGGGTGTGGTTTGGGGTGGAAAAGTAGGGGGCAGAGAAGTGCGCTTACCGTTAAATATTAGTCAGTCCCTCATGGTGATAGAGGTTGTTATTTTACTGTTGAACCTCAGCTGTGATTTCTTTTTTTTTTTTTTTTTTAATTTTTTGTTTATTGCAGTAACATTGGTTTATAACATTGTAAAAATTTCAGGTGTACATCATTGTACTTCTATTTCTGCATAGATTACATCATGTTCACCACCAAAATACTAATTACAACCCATCACCACACACATGTACCCAATTATCCCTTTCACCCTCCTCCCTCCCCGCTTCCCCTCTGGTAACCACCAATCCAATCTCTGTCCCTATGTGTTTGTTTATTGTTGTTATTATCTACTACTTAATGAAGGAAATCATACGGTATTTGACCTTCTCCCTCTGACTTATTTCACTTTGCATCATGCCCTCAATGTCCATCCATGTTGTCACAAATGGCTGGATTTCATCGTTTCTTATGGCTGAATAGTATTCCATTGTGTATATATACCACAGCTTTTTTATCCATTCGTCCCTTGATGGGCACTTAGGTTGCTTCCGTCAGCTGTGATTTCTGACCCTCTATGTTTTCTGCCTTTATTGAGAAGGCAACAAAAAAATCTGTTTAATGTTCAGTAGTGTTACTGTAACAAAGTTGAAAAGGGGTCCTATGGTTTGAATTTAGACTAAAAGATAGGCATTTTTGAAATGGAACTGATTAAAGTAGGTAAAGTCAAAATTGCATATATCACACTTTCTTGAAATACTAGTGATTCATTTTTTTAAAAGAAGAACTTTAGAACATATTTTTAAAATATTCTGCTTTTGGTTTAAGTAAATTGGAGAGATACTTCCCACGATAATCTAGAGTGAGGCATAATTCCTGTTAATTGTGCTCTTCTATTGACTTTAAAAATGAAATGTTTTCCATTTCTTATGTCATTTACAATGACCTCATTTGTCTTGGCAACATAATTATCCTCTGGCTAATAGGATTGATGGATGCTAAACTTTAAGCTGTGTGCCATGCCTATTATTTTCAGGAATTTTTCAGACTGTTTCTCTTGTCATTTTTACTTCTCAACATTATGTATGCGTGTAGTCAGATAATACTACAAGTATGCTATGAAAAAGGGCAACGTGCTCCTGAGAGATTGCCTTGCCAACTCTTGAGCCTGATTCTTTTGATATTTACCTCCATGTTTCTGAGTAAACTGCTTATATTGTTTCTTGTTTAGTTTAGTTTTTTTTTTAGTTTGTCATCATGTTATTGCACTGCCCCATGTGTGCTTTGCCCCCACTCTCTCACAGCCACTTCTTGGATTTGTCCCTCTCTGTCACACACCACTGCTTTTAGACCTCTTTGCCCCAAAAGCAGTTATAATTTTGATTAAATATTTGATGTTGACATTATTTTCATTATTAAAAGCTGCTCGTAGCAGAATCATGTACGATAGATACCTGGGCTACTTTTTCTTTCTTTCACAACTTTTGTGTTTTCCCTGGAATGAACGATATTTTTTCCTCTGGGTGGTCTCCTGTGAGTCTACAACCAGTACCACCCCAGCTCTGCCAGTCATTACAGTAGCATCTTGGTATGTTTAGTCGTGTTGAAGACATAACATAACATTGGAGCTTCATCTTGAAGGCATCTCATTTGGAGCTTCTGGTCTGCTCCAGTCTGGACTGGTCACTTTCCACACCTGAGCACAGCTGAGATCCTGGGATCAACCTCACCATCATCCTGGGAGTTCTCTTCTGTGTAATGTCCCCTGTCTTCATGCCATCCTCATTCATAGTTTATTTCCTTGTTTTGTTGGAACACATCTTCCAGTACTTCCCTGAGAAAGGTGCAGAGAGGGTCATTGTTTGGAGACATTGCAGTTCTAAAAATGTCTTTTTTCTGTCTTCAAACTTGACTGATAGTTGGGCAAGGTATAGAATTCTAGGATGGGAACTATTTCTCTTAGGAATTTTGAAGTCAGTGTTCCATTATCATCTAGATTCCAGTATTGCTCTTAAGAAGTCAGGCTCGTTCTGGTTCCTTATCCCTTCATTGTGGTGAATTGTATTTTACTTTCTGGAAGTTTTTTTTTTTTTTTAAATCTTCTGTTTGTCTTCTGTGGTCTGATGTGCCTTGGTGTATGTCTGTTTTCATAATTGTGTTGGATTCTCTATGGACTTTTTCAATGTGGAGACACATATTGTGCTGGTGAATTAAGTTGAAATAGTTTTCATTGTATTTCTGTGTTCCTGGTTCTCTTTTTCTAGAACTCCTCTTATTCAGCTGCTTTACTTACTCGACTGGTCTTCTATTTTATTACCCTTTCTCTTCTATCTTCTATCTTTGTCTTTTTTCTTTACTTTCTGGGGAGATTTCTTCAACTTCTCTCAACTCTTCTATTGGCTTTTCACTTTTACTGTTTTTAACTTCTAAGAGCCTTTGGTTTTGTTTTTCTCTCTGTTTTTTCCATTCCTCTTTCCCTCCCTTCTCATCTTGCTCTGCCCCCTGGATGTTCCATCATCTCTGAACCATCTTAGGGTGTCAGTGATGGATTTTTAACAGCATCTTCTTTTTATACAGCCTCTGTTTCTCTCAAGTTGTGTTTTCTGTTTGTTTTGATCTCTCTTTCATCCTTGCGTTTTCCTCAGGAGTTTGTACTTCAGTTGTTGGCTCTGATTTGAGGAGTGCTAACAGTAACAGAGAGCACAGGGTGCAGCCAAGGGCTCTAAACTTGAGCTGCACAGAAGGCTCACCTGGCTAACCAGATTCCTCAGGCCTTTTCTCCTCAGATGGTCAGATGCCTGGGAAAAGATCTTCCAGCCTCTTGCATAGGTGGCAGAAGCCCAGCTGCCAGCATTCTAGGAAGAAGTGGAAGTAGAGAGCTGGATTTCTCAGCATTCAATACGTGAATGTTCACTTATCTCCCCACATTTTCAAGAACCTCTGCAGTTGCTCTGCCTTGATTTCCCAGTTCAGACCCCCGTCCTACCCTCTCTGGAGAGGAAGCTGCCAGTGAACTGCTGGGGCACTTGCTGTGCTGTGTGGAGTCGAGAAGGAAGCTGGGCCTGAACTACTGAGTAAACAGACTTTGAGCCAGTCCTGCTGTTTTTCCTCCTATCTTCATCCCTCTGTTCTTAGGTACCGGGTTTCTGCAATTCCAGAGGCTCTTAGAGCTCTACAGAGGAAGTCATATTGCTCCCTGTTTCCCCCACAGTCAGCTTGAGGTTCACTTTCTCCGTTCTGCTGAATGTGTTATCATCAGTCCATCTGCTTCCCAGCTTCAAGAAATTGTGTTGCTCCTGTTTCTCTCTGCTTTTTTTTTTTTTTTTTTTTTTGTCTTTGTGGGAATATACCTTAAAAAAAAATGCATTTAGGGGCCGGCCCCGCGGCTTAGCGGTTAAGTGTGTGCGCTCCGCTGCTGGCGGCCCGGGTTTGGATCCGGGACGCACACTGATGCACCACTTGTCCGGCCATGCTGAGGCCACGTCCCACATACAGCAACTAGAAGGATGTGCAGCTATGACATACAACTATCTACTGGGGCTTTGGGGAAAAAAAAAAGGAGGAGGATTGGCAATAGATGTTAGCTCAGGGCCGGTCTTCCTCAGCAAAAAGAGGAGGATTGGCATGGATGTTAGCTCAGGGCTGATCTTACACACACACACACACACACACACACACACAATGCATTTATTGTAATTTCAGTGGGCTTTCAGGAGAGAGGCAAAATAAATGTGTGTCTGATATGATTTTACCCTTCCATTTTTGTCTTTTGGCCAATTTCGTGTTTGCAGTTTTCTGAATAAACTCTGCCATTCCTCCATGCCTGGTCATACCCTTCCTTCTGCTCAGAATGTTCTCCATGGTCTTCCTTCCTCCAGTCTACTCAGTCTGACCTTTCCTGAATCTTTCCAAGTGAAAGTAATCTTTCTCTCCTCTGAACTCATAAAGCATTTTTATGCATTTGTGTCGCAACTCACAAAAGGTCCTTATCTTGCTGCATAATATGATGATGCTCTTTTCCGGGTATGAGGGATTTCTTGAAGGTGGGATAGGAGTCAGTCTTTCATTAGGACTTTCCTCTACTGTTTTCTCTTATTGTGTCCTGGAATAGAGTGGACATCAGCATTCCTTGCAACTTGCGTCTTATCAAATCACCTGTGCTGTCATTCTCAGCTGGTCTTAGAAATGTTCCCTTCACTTCTTTTCCTACAGCATTAGGCCAGGTCCCAGCCTCTGTTCTTAATCTGGGTGAGAAGCAGTGATTCTTCATGTGGTTTTGTCTCCAGATTTCTTCTCTGGGGTTGGACCCATCTTTGGGGAGCCTTGCCTGGCCAGGACATTTGCTGCTAGTAGCCCTCTCTCTAGCCACTTGATGGATGAACTTTGTTCCCCGTTTCTTGCTCATGTGTGATGGATTTTTGATTGTCATAACATGAAATTATTGTTAGTGTTCAAGTCTGTGATTATTTTAAATGTACACATCCTAAGTGAGAAACATCCTTTTTTTTAATTGAGTGTTGTGTCACGTTTGTTTTTTAACCCAATGACAGAAATGCTCATTGTAAAATTAGTGTTTATTGGCATTTTAGAAAGTGGCTTATCACAACGTTTTGTTTAATTACGTTTTTAAGTTTCTATAGCCAGGACAGCAATGATTTCCACTATTATTATTTCACATTTTTAGTGTAAACTACCACAAAGTGGAGTCAACAAGTGTGCTCTAACTTTTTTAGAACATAGTTTTCCCTGATGGGTTCTTAACTGTTCCCTTGAAAACACAGCAAGTCCCCTGTTTATTGAGAGAGAGTTGTGTTGATGAAAGCTGCCAGTTAAAATCGCCTGAGAGACTGCTGTTCCGAGGAATCGTATTTTCAGTCGCAAAAATATCCTTCCTGGTTTTTACACTGTTGTGCGAGGAGGTCATTTTTGTGTGCCAGGCTCAGATCTGATTTGTTTAGTCTAGTGTGCTCTCTTGGTGTTAGTGATGATTTCCTTCTCTACAAACAGTTGTTTCCATTCAGCACGTATTATGGAGTGGCATTTAATAAGTGCTAGCCTGATAAATACTCCGATGTGGTGTTGTCATGGCTACTTGGCAAAACTTACCATTGAATCAGGAGCCCTCTGAAGCAGGAGTCAACTGAATCTCAAAATTAGACAAGCCTTGATCAGAGGGTTGAAGGATTAAAAGCCAAGTTGATAGAGTAGTTCAAGGAAGAGGGAGTGATCAGTGGTATCAAATTCTGCTAATAGGCCAAGGAAGATGAGTCTTGGGAATGGACCATTGCATTAAGCAACATGGAGGCTGTTGGTGACCTTGATGAACATTTTTGGGAGTGTGGTGGGGAGGAAGCCTGATTGGAACAGGGTTATGGGAGAAGAAGAATCTGAGACAACAAATCTCTAAAAATTTTTGCTGTAAAGAGAATCAGAGAATCGATGTAGTAACTAGAGGGTCACAGAAGTAGGGTCAACAGAAGTATTGTACTATTATTTTAGCATGTGTAAAAATAAAATATTAACAGCTTTGAAAGGCTCAAAGTTGACATCTGAGTACTATCTTCCCTACTACTATGGATTTTAGGAACATTAACATGAGACTGGAGAGAGACTTCTAACCTGTCTTTTCCAGTCAGGAAAAGCTCTTGGAGAGGAGAATGATGGAGGAGTCTTGATGGATGGGAGGGATGAGCCTGGAGGATAAGGTGGGCTCCAGGCACTGAAGGTACTGGGCATGCTGGGGAGGGGGCATAATTACACAGGGCTTAATATAGGCTATGAAAGGGGAAGTGGTGGGAGAAAGGCTGGAACAGAGCAGGTTCTGAAGTATTAAGTTAAGAGGTTGACAAAATCATTAGGGGGAACTTTATTTCAATGGAGTAGCTCCAAATGTTATATAAAGGCTGTAGGTTATGATCTCATATGGGGAGAGTGAGGAGGATTAGGAAGCTTAAAAAACAGTTTATTATAAGCCACATTTTAGAGGTTAGTCTGCTTCTGTGTGTATAAAACTGTTTTGGAAATGAAAATTGATATTTAAGTTGATGAGGTCATTCTACAGCTTGCTGGGGGGAAGAGGAGGGCAGGATGGAGCTGTTCTCTGTGCCTAGGGGATGATAGTTAGGGGATGCCTTTTCTTTATTCACCCCTAGGATATTAATTATTCCTGATTTCCCTTGGCGAGTTAATACCATTTGGTAAGGAAGTGTAGGAGTATGGTTTGTTTGGGAACTTTGTTCTTTGATGGCTCGGCAAATGGAGAACTGACAAATTCTGGAGGACTGCTGGACTCACAGCAGCAGGCTTCCTAAGGACTCTCTGGATGACATTGTAATCAAGGAGTCATGCAGAGTGAGGCCCCATGAATGAAGGGGATGCCAAAGTGTGTGTGTGTGTGTTTTACAAACTTACTCTCCGTGTTCTGGAGGAACAGTTGATTAGAGTGCTGAATCTCCTTTTAAAGAAGTCCAGAGGGATGAGGATGCAGAGTAACTAGAGGTTATTTGCATAGGAATTTTTTTTGGTAATGTTTAATAACTTTGAGAATTAGGGTCTGAGCTGTTTTCTGTGCTGCTTAAAAAGTGACATGGTGGGGCCTGGCCAGTGGCGCAGCGGTTAAGTGCGTGAGCTCTGCTGCAGTGGCCCGGGGTTCACAGGTTCGGATCCCAGGCACGCACCTGTGCATCGCTTGTCAAGCCATGCTGTGGTGGCGTCCCATATAAAGTAGAGGAAGATGGGCACGGATGTTAGCCCAGGGCCAATCTTCCTCAGCAAAAAGGAGGAAGATTAGCATTGGATGTTAGCTCAGGGCTGATCTTCCTCACACACACACACAACAAAAAGTGACATGGATTGGTAATTCTGCAGTTTTTGTAAGTGTTCCATTTTAGTGATTCTTAGGCATGGCTTTGGTGGAGAGTCTCTTGGAGGGCTTCTTAAGGATATGGATTTCCTGGCCCCACACCTGGAAGGTCTGAGTCAGTAGACCTGGGGTAGGGTCCAGGAATCTGTATTTTAACTATCATTGATCTTTGGCCTCCTCCCTTCTAGCCTTTCCTTTAAGAAAGAACTATATCAAACATCACTGTTTAGATTGGAAAAATGGAGTGTTAACTTGAATGGAACTTTTTATTAATAATTCTGTGTTGTGGATAATTCAGTAGCTAACGGCAAAAGATACAGTGTAGCATATTTTTATTTGAGTATACAAATGAGAATGATTGTAGAAGTTTAAAAACAGCTATATTTTCTCTTCAAATAATTTAAAAACATGGTTTTATGTTAGTGTGTATGTATATGTATGCATGTGTGTATGGGTATGTGTATACAAAACATGAGTGTGCATACACACACACCCTGTGTAGAAGTATATAAAATTTAAAATGAAGTCCTTTGTCTTCCTTCTCTCCCAATTCCACTCCCCAGAGATACCACTGCAAATTTTGGTGTGTGTTTTTTGGGATATTTTTATATGCACTTATACAAGTGTATGGAACTTTGTCATCACAAAAGTGACTCAAACCACACACATTGTTCTGAACTTGCTTTGTTTGCTTAACGGTTTGTCAACATTCTTCTGCGTCGGTGTGTTTAGACCTGTTTGTAGGGATTACTTTGAGCCACCAGGGCATGCAACCTCCTTTTTTTCAGATAGGCTGTGACATGAGTTTTTCAGACATACAGTATGTGTTGCTTGCTTTTTAGAATATCTCTATGGATTTGACTGGATCTCTATGGACTACACTGGACAGTAGGAAACCCAGCATACTTTAGAGACATCAATATTTCTTATGCAGTGAGTTTTGCTAGTTTCTGCAGTTCCTGTCATAACAGCAGATCAGCATCTGGGCCAAAGGAAAGAGTGAGCATGAGTGACTCCATCATAAAAGAAAAGGAAAATGGACTCAACAGCAAGACAGGGAGCTGCCTGAATTTTTAATCAATTGCAGTGTTGTTGATGGGGTCGATTCCTTTTTATGGGCAGGAAGTTATCACAGTTTAAATTGTTGCTTTCCCTTTTGGTGATGCTAACTTGCTGTATTTGATGCTTCTGTTCTTTTGTACAGGATCCAAACTACTGGATACAGGTGCATCGACTGGAACATGGAGATGGAGGAATACTAGACCTTGACGACATACTCTGTGATGTAGCAGATGATAAAGACAGAGTGAGTTCAGGTCCAGGGGGAGCTGCTCGGAGTGCCTTTTGTGAAGACTGGGGAGGGTGTGGTGGGGGGACTACTTCCCTTCCTGTTGTAGACACACATGCTTTAAAGAATATTTGGGCCTCTCACTCTGGTATATGTTGTGAGCCTTCACTGCCCTGAACCTCAGGGTATAATGATTTTCTTAATACCTGGGACATAAAGCTAAGTTTTAGAACTTTAAAATTGCAACTTTTTAAATGGAAATATCTTTAAAAGGTTTCCATGCCATTTTTCCCCCCTTATTAAGTTAACCAAACATAACATCTTGCTTGACAACTGAGGTCCATCTGTATGGTCACTGTGTTTCACTATGTGATATACAAGGTCTCCAGGTTCTGATCCCAGTGCTGGCCCATCCCCACAGCTGGCCTGGCCACAAAAGGAGCGAGCGAGCGCCTCCCAGCATCCTCCCGGTGTGTGCTCAGCTCTCGGAAGCCCCCTTTTCAGTGTTCCCCTTGGTGTGCTCTCACACTGCAGCGCTGTCACAGCACACAGAGGCTGTGATTTTGGCACTGTGAGCGTGGCCGCCCACAGCGCAGGCCCTGCAGCGTTAGCTTACACCCACCCTTTGTCTGCGCTCCATGAGGGAAGGAAGAGAGGAGGAGGAGGAGGACTCTCAGCATTTTAAGAATCGTGACAGAATCTGGCTCTGCGTAGAGAAGTCAGCAAATTCTTTACTGTAATGAGGTGCTGAGACTTGAGCAGGCTTTGACCACACCCTGTCTTGTGTCCAACTTGTAATGAAATTACAGAAGGGCTCACAGCCATGTATACAATTGTGTCATCACGGCCGTGTGATAGCACAGTGTCGGTTAAACCCGCCCGGTTACGTCACAGGGCTGGAAGATGGCAAAATCATCCAGGACTCACTCCGGTCCTCCTGAGGAGCTCCCTGATTACTGGCTTTTTGCCTCATCCTCCTGTCCGCTCGACTGTGAGCTGGGTGAGCACAGCTGTTGTGTCTTCTTCACTCCTACGGTTCTGACAATTAGCGTAGTGCCTAGCTCGGAATTGGCGGATGTCTTATATGCTTTCTTGAAATATTAAGGAAAACAAAAAATTGTTAGCTGCCAAATATTGTGTAAATTCAGAGATATTTGATTCAGTAGCATCTGCCATGGTGGGCTTCGTCCCATGTAGCTACTGTGGGCCAGGGACACATTCTGTCAAAAATGTGGAAGTTTGTGGGGGCTGGCCTGGTGGCGCAAGCTGTTAAGTACGTGCGCTCCACTGCGGCGGCCCCGGGTTCGTGGGTTTGGATCCCGGGCGCGCACCAACACACCGCTTGACAAGCCGTGCTGTGGCGGCGTCCCATATAAAGTGGAGGAAGATGGGCACGGATGTTAGCCCAGGGCCAGTCTTCCTCAGCAAAAAAAGAGGAGGATTGGCGGATGTTAGCTCAGGGCTGATCTTCCTCACCAAAAAAAAAAAAAGTGGAACTTGGTGTTCATTTATGATTTGCTGCTATTTCTGTTGGTGCCATTTCTCCTTTTGGGCTTTTCAGTGAGCCAGGAATAGGATGACTCTCAATCCTTTTCCTGTAATCCATGTGAAGAGCACCATCTAGAGACACATAGTCCATTTATTGTGTTCAGCTCCAAAGCTTAAACAATGACAGAGATTATGAAGAATTAGAGCAAGTGCCCTTTCCCAGCCATCATATTGAAAGAGATGACCTAATGCTGTATTGATCTTTCAGTATTTTCCTCTTCTCCCTTCCTCTTCCTTGCTTTCTTGGCTTTTTTAAAAATTTTGGTTGTTTTTTCTTCTGTAAAAATAATATAGCTCCTTGTGAGGAAAAAAACGTATAAGGGAAGAAATAATCCCCTGTGATCCCACTGTGGCCCGAAGCTCATCTCTGTTGGATTTGAGTGGGCTTTGCATCCTGACTTTTCTTCAGCTGTAAAGACACACTTTTTCTTTTAAATAAAAAAGTAGCCTGTGTTTTTTCTTTTAGTTGATTATATTTCCATGTCCTTTAACCATAGCTGTGCCAATGTAGCTTTACAGTATTTTGCTTTACCAGTTTATGTACTCTGTTATTGTACTTGTTTTGGGTACTGAGATTACTATGCAGAAAGCTGAGGTGGCGGCTGTGTACTCTCACCATTGGTCTTCTCTGCACGCTTAGCAGCAGTAATGGGCACGCCTGTTTCTCCACCGGGGTCTCCTTTCCGATTGTGTACAGACTTCCGTTTCCCTCCAGTTGGTACCTTGCGCTTTGCATTTTGACTTTGCGACTTTCAGTAGAGGGAAGAAGAATCAGTTTATGAGGTTGCTGCTGGGATGTGCCTTGCTCTGGCGTATTGTGTGGAAGAGCCTGTTGTGGACTTGGGGTTGTTGTCTGAGCGGGATTGATGGGGCTGTACACAGTGCTCCTGAGAACCTGAGCTAAACCGGCTCATTCACATCCAGCACTGTGCGACAGTGCCCTACGTGTGGTCCGTGGCGTACAGAGGGCTGTTTCTCGTCCTTCCTCCCTGCACCCCCAGTTGACATGTACACTCCACACACAGTCGTGTTTTGAGTAGGTAGAATATTGAGATATAGACATTCAGCACTGTGATTAAAAGAAATCTTTTGAAATGTTTTGAGACTTACTTTGTGGCCCTGTATATGGCATTTTTGGTGGATGTTCCATGTGTACTTGAAAATAAAGTGTATTCTGTAGTTATTGGACTCAGTGTTCTGTAAAGATCAGTTAGGTTAAGGTGGCTGATATTCCTGTTTAGATCTTTGGGGTAATTTGTTACTCAGCAACTGAAAATAATGCACTTTTCTTTCAGCGAAATTAACTATGAGATCATACGCAAAAGCCAAGTGTAAGGCAAATTGTATCATCTAAGATTGTTGCATATTAAAATCATAGGTTACTTAATAAATCATGTTTTAGATTTTGTATTGTGAAAATTTGATAATGATGAATCTACCCTTTCTAGAATCTTTTATTTCCCATGCAAGTTAAAAAATCCTTTAACCTGATAAAATGTTTTGAATATTAATAAGTGAAATAAGTTTTTAGACAGTTTTATATCATGAAGATTAAATTCAGTTTCCAAATAGAAAAATGCTAGAGAATACAATGTACCACAGACTGAGTTTTAAAATCATTGTTTTATTAGTTCTGCAATACCTAAGTACACATATATATGTATGATTAATTAAAATGTTTTGAGTGAGCTTCATAGGTTAAAGAACCGCTTTCCGTTGTAACTGTAAAGATATACTGCTGGATCGTCCAGCATCGCAGCATCCGTGTCCACAGGTGTGGTTGGATGCCTCGTTCACACGGAGGGGCTTGTGTGCAGTCAGCTGTGTGGCTCTTTTCCATGGCTCTGAAGTTTGATTCTGATTTAGTCATCCTGGAATGTTTTCAACTATTTTTGGCAGCTACTCTGAGTAGAGGTCTTGACGCCTGTTTTGCTTTTAGGTTAAAGCAGAAGCATTACAGCTCTCCTAAACAAAACATTCCTCTAAAAATGTCCTGTGTTATGAAAACCTCCTGGGCTCACGTTTAAAGCACAGATACCTAGCCTGGGGAATAGGGTCTTTGTGAGCCAGGCCTGGGCACCTGCATTTTGTAGCCCTCCAGGTGGCATTTAGGCTCACTGAACTCTGGAACTGTGGCCTTAATGGCCCTGGTATCAGTCTCTATGATGGGGAAAATTCTCTCGAAAGTGCAAATTTTATACCTGGTCACTGTGACTTTGTAAAATTATGAAAAACTATGTTTTTTTAAATAGAGGGACATTAGGATTAAAAGGCGATAATTTAAATGATAGCAAAAGAAAATTGAAGTACCTAATTAACCATAATTTTGCTCGTTATTCTTTAATTATTGAGTTCAACACACAGCTCTGAGAAAGCTTTCTTTTAGTGCCTATGCGATTCCAATGACCAGGATTTACCCAAATTTGTTAAAAATGATAGGAGTGTGGGTTGTCTTGGGTTCTTGAAGTAGGTTTGATTTTCTAAGATGCAGAATATTCTAGATCTACTTTGGGCATTAAAATATGCCCTGTTCTGTTTGTCTCTTCTCTACATTGATGCTTTCGAGGAAGCGAAGAGAGTATCAGAGTGCAAATGCTGTCATGGTGTGTTATTAATTCTTAGAGTCTAATTCTCAGTTTTCTCAATTCACATTTTGCCAAATTATGAAAAATTGAAATGGTTTTCAAGTTATCTCAGCACCATTTAGGACCGCTGTAATGTGTTTGTCTATGTGAGCTTTCCTAACTGCTGAGCTGTGTTTTGTCTGAATTTCTTTCTGGTTTGGTCTTTGTTTATTATTTATTATTTCAGTGAACCTTCCCTCAGTTCTCCTCTGTAGGTCTAGGTCACTCCTGTCTTTCCCTCCTTGTCCTACAGTAAATTTAGAAATTTCCAAATAGATCACAGAATAAAAATATTTGGTGTTCCTCTCCCTCTGCATGCCAGTCACCTGAGACTGACTGTAAGGGCGTGAACAAGGATTTCAGGCATAACTGGCCAAGCACTTAGAGTTGGGGGGAAGTGTGCTTTTGTGTGGGTGATCAGCAAGAAGGAAGTCTTTCTTACACGTCATTGTCTGCTTTTTCATATCTTTGGTGCTGAAGGTGATTTCAGATGTGGCATCAAGTATTTCCTTTGACATACTTGGATGTAGTTTTGTTTTGACCAAGAATGATGTCATGTTTGTTCTATTTTGGTGATGACCTTGTGAAATATCTTCCACTATCTGTTTCTTGCTCTCTGTGGAGGAAGGATTGAATGGAATAGCAGTTTAAACTCTTTGAAGAGTTTATACCTTTACGGTGGGATCTAGGCATGGAGAAGGATTGTTGTGCACACTGTTGGCTGCTGCTTGTTGGAAAGAACGCAGGATGCTCTGGGGGACAGTTGGCCGGTGTCCTCAGTTGGAAGAATGTCAAGAAAAAGAAACTTTTAAAATGTATTGGAATTATTGGCAAGCAGTAATTTGCACATGTTGGGTTAAAGCTAGCACGGAGGTATTTACACACATTTTCACCATTCCCTTGTCGGGGGAAGAGGGAGAATCCCCCTCTGCCCTTTCCCTTAAGGTTCTTATGGCTGGCCAAATAATTAACAAGACAGGTTAGCAGGAGAAAATAATACCAAGTTTAATAACATGTATACATGGGAGAAACTCAGAAATGAGCAACTCGCCCCTCTGTCTAAGCTGCTTGCTTAAGTATTGCAGCTAAAGGCGAGGAACGTGTTGGGGGTGGGTAGTGGCCTGGGACTTCAGCGGGCAGGAGGACAATTCTTTTCAGGGTCATCTATAGATAATGTGGTCAGGGAGAGAGAGAGTTTTTTGATAAAAGGGGCTTGGTGCCTTTGCTATTGTAACCTCTATCCTACATTATCTTTATAGCCATCATGATAGAAGATCTGTTCCAGGAAGGAGCCACCATGTCAAATTCTTTAGGCAGTTAGTGGGGGAGGTCAAATGTCCTTCAGAGAAAACAATCAAGGTAAAGAGATATATTTCAGGGTGGCCAAATCTTGATCTCCCACACCCTCATTGATAGCTTCTAACTTATAAACTGATGTAGTTTTTGTGCCTCTTATGTTAATATTACTGCCCTGTCAGGCGTTTTATATTGGTATTTTCTAAATGTGTGGTATATTTTGCTTTTGAAATACATGCATGGCAGAACTTGCAGTTAAGGAACATGCTTTAATTTAAAAAGTTCATGGGCCGGCCCCGAGGCTTAGTGGTTAAGTGCGCAGCGCTCTGCTGCTGGCGGCCCGGGTTCGGATCCCGGGCGCTCACCGACACACCGCTTCTCCGGCCATGCTGAGGCCGCGTCCCACATACAGCAACTAGAAGGATGTGCAACTATGACATACAACTGTCTACTGGGGCTTTGGGGGAAAAAAATAAATAAATAAAATCTTTAAAAAAAAAAAAGAAAGGATTTGTATAAATAGACTTCATTAACTATATGACTTGATTAATTTCCTCCAAAATGGGTTTATTTTAGTTAGACTCTAAAGAAGAAAATATTTAAATTACATGCCAAGTAGAGCACTAAATCACTAATTAAATAGTTCAAAGGGCTTATTTCCCAACACTTCAGTGTTTTATGGATACTGGTTTGCCTACAGCTTGTCAGTTTGGGGGAGGGTTGGGGAGCGCTGGGCCAGGTGTAGCAGGCGTGTGGAGGTGAGGGGTGCTAGTGGGAGGGAGTGGAGAGGGGCCCCGGTCTTCTGCAGGAGCACGAAGTGGAAAGGCTCCTTGTGAGCAAAAGGAGTTTTGAAGTTGGGGACACCCTGCACACCGTCGGTCGGTCGTCAGCCCTCGGAGGGAAGGCAGTCCAGACTTGCCTTGTCTAGGGCCACCAGGTGAGTCAGGAGAGGCGGGGCACAGTCTCTCCCTCTTTCAGTTATCATGTAAATCGTAGGCTGGGGCTTGCTCTCTGGGTTTGCTGCGCTTGGCTCTTACGTGGCTTCATCAGCGATGGGCATCTTGTGTGGTGGGAGCAGAAGCCACACTGCCTGTGTTTGAATCCTGGCACCATGACTTCTTTACCCTATGGGCTTTGGCGAATTACTTAATTTTTCGAACCTCAGTTTTCCCACCTCTAAATGGAGGATAATGATCATACCTACCTGAAAAGGTCTTGATAATTTAAATTTAAACCTGAGAATTTGTGTTCAAGTTTTAGCATTGTGCTTGGCAAAAATAAGGCCCTAGTAAATGGTAATTGCTGTCATCCGTGGTCACCATCACTACCACTGCCACCACTGAATTAGCCTGACATTCATTGTTTTAGTACAGTTTCTAATGATTTAAAAACAAACAGGTCAGGCTATCTTAGGTATTTGTTTCATAAAATGAGTTTCTATAGGTATTTATTTTCATTTGCTTATTTTTATATTTCTGTCCATTTGAAGAGAGCTTGTTACATAATGGGTGCTCAGTAATATTCTTGCCAGAAATACATTATTTGTTTTTTGCATCCTTAGAATTTGAGTATACTATTAATATCTATATTTGGCTGGCCCAGAATAGAAGCAGAGTCCCAGTTTTGATTTTTAGTATTTGGGAGCCAATAGGGACTGTATTTTTAAAAAATAAAACAAAACAATACAGAAAAGCAAAGGCAACAAAAGCAAAAATAAACAAGTGGGACTACATCAAACTAAGAAGCTTCTGCTCAGCAAAGGAAACCCATCAACAAAATGAAAAGACAACCTACAGAATGGGAGAAAATATTTGCAAATCATATCTGATAAGGGGTTAATATTCCTAAATACAGAAGAAACTCTTACAACTCAATAGCCAAAAAACTAACAACCCGGTTAAAAACTAGGCGGTGAAACTGAATAGACATTTTTCCAAAGAAGACATACAAATGGCCAACAGGTACATGAAAAGGTGCTCAGCATCACTAATCATCAGGGAAATGCAAATCAAAGCCACAAGATATCACCTCACACCTGTTAGAATGGCTGTCATCAAAAAGACTAGAGATAACAAATGTTGGTGAGGATGTGGAGAAAAGGGAACCTTGTGCACTGTTGGTGGGAATGTAAATTGGTGCAGCCACTATGGAAAACAGCGTGGAGGTTCCTCAAGGAATTAAAAATAGAATTCCCTTATGATCTAGCTATTCTTCTACTGGGTATATCCAAAGGAAATGAAATCACTGTCTCAAAGAGAGAACTGCACTCCCACGTTCACTGCAGTATTATTTACAGTAGTCAAGATATGGAGGCAACCTAAGTGTCTGTCAATGGATGAATGGATGGATACACACACACACACACACACACACACACACACACACACAATGGAATATTATTCAGCCATAAAAAAGGCATCCTGCTATTTGTGGCAATATAGATGGACTTTGAGGGCATTAAGCTACGTGAAGTAAGTCAGGCAGACAAAGACAAATACAGTGTGATCTCACTTACATGTGGGATCTAAAAAAGCCAGACTCTTTTAGAAACAGAGACCAGAATGGTGGTTACTCAGGGGCTGGGCATGGAGGGAGAGTGGGAGGAAAGGGGAGATGTTGGTCGGAGGGTACAAACTTAAGATGAATAAGTTCTGAAGATCTAATGTACAGCATAATGATTATAGTTAATAATACTGTATTATATGCTTAAAAGTTGCTAAGAGAGTAGATCTTCAATGTTCTTACCAGAAAAAAGAAATGATAATTATGTGATGTGAGGCAGATGTTGGCTAATGCTAGGGTGGTAATCATTTTGGAATGTATCAGTGTATCAAATCAACACATTGTACACCTTAAACTTACGCAATATTATATGTCAATTATATCTTGTATTTGTGGTGAGGAAGATCTGCCCTGAGCTAACATCTGCCAATCCTCCTCTTTGTTCTGAGGAAGACTGGCCCTGGGCTAACATCCATGCCCATCTTCCTCCACTTTATATGAGACGCCGCCACAGCATGGCTTGACAAGCGGTGCGTTGGTGCGTGCCCGGGATCTGAACCCGCGAACCCCGGGCCGCCGCAGCGGAGCGCATGCACTTAATGGCTTGCGCCACCGGGCCGGCCCCCAATTATATCTTAATAAAGCTGTGGGAGGGGAAGGTAGGCTTTGTTTACAGTATTAAAATATTACCTTGTCAACAACAACAGTTCTCCAGAAAAACAGCACATCTCAATACAAGTGCTCCAGAATATATGCCACCAAAAGCTGCTATATAATAACTTGGATCTTTTTACAGTGTGTAGCTTAAGTTTTCCTTTCTCTCATATGTTGAGTGAAACATGTGAAATTCAACTTTTCATGTATATAGTAAAGCATTATCATCACACAAAGAAAAAAAGAGACAAAAAAGGAGGAGGAGGGTAGATGTCTGTTGGTTCCTTCTTCTTCATTAGTATTTTGTGAATAATTTTGGAGAAATAATTTTAAATGATCAGCAAGATCATGCCATTCATTCATTCACACATTTATTCATAAAGGATAGAAATCATGTAGAAAGTAACATATTTTTTTCTTCTGGATTTTATGGGAAAAGAGGAAAATAGGCAGATCCTGTACCCTTTGATCCTGTTATAATTCCAGAATAAGTCAACTAGTATAAGTAATTTTTATTTAGCCTTGTGTGCTACACACTGTAGCAGGACATGGTCTCACCTTTGTATCAACCCTGCAAGACAGATGGTGGTGTCCCTATTTTTAAAAAGAGGGAGAACCAGATATGTTTCTTCAGCTTACAGATTTCTTGTACTTCTTTGGGCTGCTGCCTGGTCCCAAGTAACATTGTAATTATTGGTCGAGGTTGGAGAAAGAAACTAGTTTGGCTAGTAAAATATTACTATGTCTTCCTATCTGACTGTTTATTAAAATGCCAAGAGCTTAGTGTCATGTATAATTTCACCACAATTCATGTGTATTGATGCCCCTTGTTCGTAGATCAGACTAAATTTATAGCATTTGTTTGAGCAAAGGTTAAGCAGATCTTAAAGATTCACCTATTCTTTCGTTCAGTCCGTCCTTCTGATATTCATTCAACAAATACTTTTTATTCCCTAATATATTTGAGATACAGCTGGAGGTGCTGAGGATGTATGGGGGTGGGAGGAATTCTCTGATCTTAGCGCTCTCCTTGTAGTGAGGAAACTAGACTATGAAGGAAGTGAGTCTGGTATATGATAGAGAATAGGTGGGGATGGGGGATGTGAGTGGCACTTTAAGCTGGTTGGGAAGGACATCTCAGAGGAGGAGACAGATGGTCTTCAGAGGATGAGAAGGAGCCAGATCTGGGAACACCTGTGGACAGAGGACTCTAGGCAGGGAGAGCAGCACATACAGCCACCTGAAGCAGGAAAAAGGTTCAGGTGTTCATGGACCCAAAGGGAATTAGTGTTGCTGATATGCTGTGAGCAACTGGGGGAGGGAGAAGGGGTGGATTGGAGAGGAGGGGGGCATTAAAGATGATGTCAGGCAGCTTTGAGATTTGATACTAAATGCAATAGAAAGCCATTGAACTGTGGAGTGACATAATTAGATGTATAGTTTTAGAAGATTGCTTTGGGAAGAATGCATTGTAGATGGTCAAGAGAGGGGAGAAAGACCAGTGAGAAGGCTGCCATCAGGGAAGAGAGGATGGTGGCTAAGCCTAAGATGGAATTGGGGAAATATGAATGGAGTTGAGATATGTTTTGCCCAGGATTTCAGGCTGTGAGGAATGAGGGCAAAGAAGGAATTAAGGGTGACTTTTAGAGTTTTAAATGCAGCAAATCGGGTCGGGGATATGAGGTTCCATTTACCGTAGGAGGTTCATTTAAGCAGAAGACTTAAGGAGTGGGCTAAGGGTGCAGGGTTGAGGACAGTCAAGTCTCCTTCCTTTTGGGACAGTTAACTGATTCGGAAATGCCTTATAGACATCCAATCAGAGGTGTTGAGGTTATTAGACATGTAAGTCTGAAGCTCAAGGGAAAGATCAGAGTTGGAGACATGCATTTGGAAACCACGCTCTGTAGGATAGATGGTATCTAAGGGCACATGACTAATGGCATTTCCACAGGCAAACGTTTGCAATCATTCTAACCTAGTAATTTTTGTTGGTTCCTCCGATGGTACACGCCCTTGACTTGAGACTTGCCTTCACTGTGATGGAAAATACTAATAAATTTTAATTAGGAAATTAGTATAAAATGCGGAAAAGGAACTCCTTAAGTTCTCCTGCATCAAGACATTTGAATAAGAGTAATATAAAATTTAGATTTTGAGAAAAATAACTGAATTTAAAAGACTATAAAGAGACAGTGTAGGAAGGTTACTCTTCAGACATGAGGCAGTGGTAGTATTATTTCTAAAATATGTACAGAAAATCACACTCAGAAAGCCCCTAGAAACTCATGAGTCTCGTCACCGTTTGATGTCAGATGGCAAGCACTTGACTGCCACCCAGGAAGAAGCACATTTAATATAATAAAGGCACATAGTATAAAATCAGAAATTCCCCTGGAATGAGGGAATTATAGAATCTGTACTCTGTACTTCAGAATTCTGATATTCCCTGCATTGGAAGGTCTAGTATATTGCTTGACTTATTCTCTTACAAAGAAGTTGGCAAGTGACACTTCTTTTTTTTTTTTTTTTTTTTGGTGAGGAAGATTAGCCCTGAGCTAACATCCAATGCCAATCCTCCTCTTTTTGCCAAGGAAGATTGGCTCTGGGCTAACATCTGTGCCCATCTTCCTCTACTTTATATGGGACGCCGCCACAACATGGCTTGACAAGCAGTGTGTTGATGCGCGCCTGGGATCTGAACCGAAGTGCGTGCACTTAATCGCTACACTACTGGGCTGGCCCCAACGGCACTTCTTTTTAAGGGGACAGTCAAATGATGACTGCTAGCCGTCAGGCATTTTGTTATTAGCAGTAATGAGTGGTGTCAGCAGAGATTTCTCAGTTCTAGGAACTTGAGACTGAAATGAGCTGCAATTACATTTCTGCAACAGTGTCCTTTTCTTTACTTTAGCCCACACGTGCTTATTGAGCATCTGTTCCATTCCAGGCAGAACTTGAGATGTTGAAGTGAACAGGGAATGCTTACCTTTAGGGATCCGTTGGAAAATAGGAAGATGAAAATGCTAACAAAATATTTTTCAGCTACAACAATTTTGTTCCATGTTCTGTAATTTGGTTATGTCTTTTATCTTTTTTTTCTTAGTATAAATTAAAGTAATTCTAAGTACTTTTAAAGCAAGAAATATTCCGTATGTGGGTGGGCATACTCAAGCTGGATAAGTTGGGAGGTGTGTTCAGGTCAGCCTCCAGACCAGAAATGTTCCCAAATCCCTAGTGTCAGTTCTCACTTCCCTCTCTCCCAGAAAGGCAGTCTGATGTAAAGATGCTCTCCCTTCAGTTAACACAGTAGATCCCTGCTCCTCAAACGACCTTGGTGAAGGATTAGCGTTGTTTTTTATTTCCAATCTGTGGCAGACCAATACTTTAATTTAATGCAGATTAATTACAGGGAAAAATTGGCTTGTGTTTTGCTTGCTTTTATTTCATCTATAATTAGAGTCAACGAACATAAAATTATTCTGTCAAATTGCTCTAAGAGTTTCCAAAAGCATAGTCTATTTCTGTACTTCCCTGGGGACTGGGATAACACTTTGAACAGCACTGCAGCATATAACTCTTTGTTAATATTGTCGCCTTTAAACTTGCTGTGTTTATACTATTTATCAGCTAGATATTCTGGTACAGGCTGATGTTTGGTTATGTAGTTTCTTCACTTATGTAGTTTCTTTAGTGAGGGATATGTGTGTGTTTTTAAAAATAATAATAGTACGCCTCTTGTTAAAAAAAATAGTAAACTCTTAAGATTATTAGCTAAATTAAAAACTATTACCTTGACTGTCCTACCCTTGAATCCTTGGGGCAGGCTTACGTGTGTCCTAAAGCATTGAGTTTGTGGAGCTCCAGTATTAATAGTATTGTGAGAGTTAATTGTGTTGTGAATACTCATGGTATTCAGTACTCACTAGAAACCTAGTTCTTGCTTTCTCCTATATCTTATTTTCATGATCTCTCCTCACATTCAGGCTCAGTTCTGTCGTAACTAAGGTAAAGTGAAGGAAAGATGCTCTTGTTGCCTTTCGAAGAGACGTGAAAACACGCTTCCTCTCCTTGCTGGGACAGAGGAGGCATGTTCCAGACTCCTGATCCATTTTCCGTACGAGTATTTTGTCTTGTATCTTTCTGAGTAGGAGGTATATATTTGATCACTCCATTTCTCATTCACTGGAAGAAGAGAATGTTCACAGAGCTTGAAGAATAGTCCTGGTCAGAGGCTCCTGTTTTGAAGCAGGAGTTGTGATTTGATCCTGGCCTGCAGCCTTCTGTCTGTTTTGGCAAGGAAGGAGTTAAAGGGACTTCTTTGAACCTGATGTGTTCACTCACACCCTGCTGACTCCCAGGTGTGTTGCTACACCCTGTTTAGCTCCTGACCAACTACCCCTGGCCTGTCGAACTGGTGAAGGTTGTTTTACTTGGGTGCTGTGAGCTGGTCCCTGGTCTCCCTGGGGAGCCTGGGATCAGCACTGCCATATGCAAAGTCCGTGTGTCCGTGGAGGGGTACCTACGTGGAATGGGGTCTGTCCTACATTTCCCACCTATTTTCAGTTTGTTATCCTTTCTAGAGGACTGAGCAAAACACAGGTCGTATATCTGGGTTTTGGTGCCTGTTTATTTGGGGATCATTTTATTCTGTCATTGGTTTTATAATCCAGTTACTGTGGGTTTTGCCTTCCTCATGGATTGAGATGGCAGACGTATTGAAGAGGAAGCCTGTGAAGAGGTATTACTCTTTTTCTGGTACCTCTCGGAAGGATTCCGTGAAGGCACTGAGGTTTTCAAGGTCATTGAACCTCAAAAGAACCACTTCAGGAATCAGCAAAAGGCAGGTTGGTACAGAAATTTCTGATCCCTTTAAATTTCCTTTGGAGTTGAAAGTAACATATTATTTGTATTTATTCTTTAATATTCTTTTGCAAATTTTCTTGATTAATTTGAACATTCTTCCATTGCTTCAAAAATGTACTGGTATTTTCTATACCACCACTTGATTTGTGGATGTTTATTATTTATTTGTGTATGTTTATTCATTTATTACATCCATTAAGTTACTCTGTCACAACACAAACAGTTGTAATGTTATCAGAAGATTCTGATTACTAATATGAAATCTTCTACTAAAACATTGTTTTAATGAAGACCCTCCTGTTATCCAAACATCTCACGGAAGGATTAGTTGGCTTTTATGCATAAACAAAATATTGGAATAAAAGCAAATGAGTATTTATATAATTTCATAGGAATATTGTTCCATAGGATTATTTGGAATTAAATTTATTTTTCCTAAAATATACTTTGAGGCTACTGAGTGGAAATATAAATGATAGGAAGAGATTCTGACTGTGTGCTTTCTTGATGTTTTGTTTTACTGTTTATCTGCTGAATCTGTAAGTTTTAGACTGTTCAAATAATATATAGCTTAGATTTTAACAGTATTGTCTGTTAAATATTAAAAGATTCCTTTTTTTAATGTACATATTTTTGGAGCTATTTTTCAATCACCAAACAACAACAATAATAGGTAAAACGTAAAACTAAGATCACACATAAGGGCCGGCCCCGTGGCTTAGCGGTTAAGTGCGCGCGCTCTGATGCTGGCGGCCCGGGTTCGGATCCCGGGAGCGCCCCGAGGCACCACTTCTCCGTCCAACGCGAGGCCGAGTCCCACGTACAGCAACTAGAAGGATGTGAACCTATGACGTACAACTATCTACTGGGGCTTTGGGGGGAAGAACTGAATAAATAAAATCTTTAAAAAAAAAAAAGATCACACATAAAATGTGATTTTTTTTTCCTTTATTGTTTATTTTTGGATGAGTGCCATGGGTTGTGTGAGCCCCCAGTGGTCTTTTGGTAGAATGGTTAGTTTTGAGCTTCATTGTAGTAAGTCATGCTATCCATGCCCCTACTGGGGGCAGAATTGTGTTTTCCACATTGCAAATAAACGCTTCAGAGCTACTTCCTTCTTATAATTCAAATTCAACTCAAAGACGTGATAGTTAGCTGGCTAGCTTAGGAACGATATGTGTTTTTGAACATCTCTCAATGGTTTATAGAAGTGGGCACTGAAGAGTAATATGCATCGTCAATTCTACACTTATTTTGGTCCTCACATGTCTGCTAAATCTTGAGTAGTATTAGTTTCATCTTCTTTCCTTTATTTTCCTTATTATCATGGGGAACGTTGACCTATCAGAAACAAATTGAGTCTGAGCCATTCCAAATCTCTAATATATTTCCTTCAGTAGAAACCATAATAGATATTTATTGGTTAAGATTTCTCAGCAATCTGGAATTATTTCAATGTGACACTGTTTATGTTCAGATCAATGTAATTTGAGTTAAGGACAAGAGTAAAACCTGTTTTTAAGAAGTTAAACCTATGTAGCGTATACAGAAAATAATACCAGAAATGAATGACGAACTTCATTTCTCAAGGGTGTTAATTCAGGTGGCGAGATCTTTTCTCTTTGCCCTTGGAGAAGCAGGGAGATTAAACCTCTGCTTGAACTTGAGGGTGGAGGCCTGTGTGTTGGCATTTGATACTTGCGAGTTTAAATGTGAGTGCCTTAGATTGTCACTAAGGATTCCATGGCATTGTTTACAGAGCAGGGTGTTAACCTAGAGTTCTCTGCCAAAATCCAATTTGTTTAATTAAATTCTGCCGAGTATTTCTAACTTCCTGCCCTAAACTACTTGTGATTGCCTGCAGTTCCAGTGGTAGTAATAACAGCAATGGTGTTCTGCTCTTGTAAACATGCTTTTAAATGATTAAGTTCTGAGTTGTCGGGTAAAATGATTGCCTTTCCATCGTAAAGGTGAGATGTGGTCTTTTGAGGATGCATGGGGCAGTTGGTGGTGTAAGTGAAGAGATCAGCTAGGCCTCCTCCACAGAGTTCCTGGGCCATTTTGTTTGTGGCAGTGTCTAACGTTGATGAAAAAGAAACATTTTTTTCCTGAGGCAAGGCACATCCCCTCTTTAGAGCATTATTTCTCTATTAGAAGCCAGCGTGTGACATTTAAGCAGCCATATGATTTCAGTTTTGTGCATCACTTTGCTTTGAGGAAAGGTTTCCATGGAAAATATAAGTTTCAAAATCGTTGTTTGGTATACTTTTTTGGGGGTAGGGGGATGATAGAACAAGAGTGTAATAATACCTCTGAGAGTTGCCAAGAGAATTGAGATCATGTATTAAATGGAAAAAAAACCTGAGAGAAGCTGAAATATCATATGGGAGAGTGTGCTTGGCTCACAAGGCAAGGGATTTAATTTAAAGTGTGTATGATAGAAAAATCTGCTTCAGCAAAAATACAACATGGTTTTTGAAGTAAATGGTTGAAATTCAAGCATCAGAATGTATGCATGGCCCAATGCATGGATGTCAGTCGTTTACTTGAGCACCAACATTGGGATTATTTATCTCTGTATCTGTATCTATGTGCTGACTTCTACGTCTTGATCATATAGAAGATCACTATCTAGATGTAGAGCCAGCAGAATGGTGCATTGTGACAAGGTTGCTTCATGGTGGAAAACCAATGATGCTAACTAAGAAAGTTAGATGAATTTTTTTTTTTTTCCTGAGGAAGATTTGCCCTGAGCTAACATCTGTGCCAGTCTTCCTCTATTTTGTACGTGGGTCACTGCCACAGCATGGCCACTGATAGGCGAGTGGTGTAGGTCTGCGCCTGGGAACCGAACCCGGCCTGCTGAAGCAGAGCACGGCAAACTTAACCACTAGGCCACGGGGCCGGCCCCATAGATGATTGTTTTTAATTCAACAAAAAGAAACCTTGAGAGCTTTAAGTTAGATATACAGTTTACAGTTTATCTGTTAAAAAGCCTTCCTTTGTAAGTAGAGCACACAAAACCCAAAATAATGCTGCCTTGATCTTGTAGGGCATAAAGGTAATTATTTTGAACTCCTCCAATAATTATCCTCAGGTAACAAGAAAAGGAAATTGGATAGATTTGGTATTTAGACATTCTAGAAATTTCTGATACTAGTACGTTTGTGTGTGTGAAGATAACATATTAAGGTGTATTGTCATATAATTTTTCACCTTCTATTAAGAATGACGTGTAGAAGAATTGTAGTGAATTGGAGTTGAGCTCTGTACACACGAAGCTGTATTTTTGTACCAGCCGTTCTCTCCACTACAGATGGTACCACTTGTTGTCAATGACAGAATGCAGATAGGTTCAGGAAAATTTGAAGTATAACATTGTTTATTGTAAAACACTAAAACATATGTTCTTGTTAAGTGCTGTGTTAGAAAACTACTTAAGATGTAACAAGTTAGGAATATATAACTTTCTCTTATTTTATACAGTGGTTATAATCCAGGCTCTGCTTTTTTTTTTTAAAGAGAGAACAACTTAAATTTCTAAAGAATAATCTGTATGTGTGGATAACTTGAAAGAGTGTTTTTTATTTACTTTATTATGAGAATAGTTTCCTAATCATAGCAGAAAAGATAGTGTTGGCTACTAATGTCACCCACACGTAAAGGAGAAATGTGTTCTTGATAAGTTTTGTGACGTTGTTTTGCTGTGTAGATATTAAAATATTATAGCATTTGATTTATTATTACTTTTATGTTTCAAAAATTATACATTCTTGCTTTTTCTCAACCCAAATTAATGAGAAGTTCCTAAACTTAAATACAATTCATATTTTCAAGAGTAGCTTATGATTTTTTAAATATTAAGTTTAGCTTACCCTATGTAATTAGGTGAAAATGTGCATATAGTAGTACTCAAAATATTAGTTTAAGAAAATACAAACCTTAAGTATTTGCTACCCTCAGATTATCCTAGGGCAAATAAATTTTCTTCCAAAAAACACACTCACCCCAGATTGAGAGATTTCTGATTTGGATTGAAGCAGGCTCTCCGTAGTTATTTTTAGGGAAATGTTGTGCAGAGCATTAGACATTGATTATTCTCCTCGGTTCTCCATTGACATCTCTTTATTCAGATGGTTTGTTCTGAAATGGCAGCCAAGTGTAAAGTAGGCTGAGATAATGTTGGATTTAAGAATAAATTAATCCAGAGCATTTAATACCTAGATATTAAAGAGAAATGAAGTGCATGTGGGTGAAGTACATGTAGGTGATTAATTCCTGTGATGGAATTTATCATCCCAGAAGTGTTCAAAAAAAGACCGTTGAACACGTTTCTTTAGAAAGAATCAAGCGTGGCCCAAGTCTTTAGCATTATTCTTCTTCTACATCCCTTAATCCAGATAGCAATCTCACCATATCATAATACTAACTAAAACAGGCATTGACTACCCAAATTCAGAAGGGCTAGCATGAAACATGCTCGTCTTGAATAAAAAACTTAGGTCATGTGGTTGGAGGATTAATATATATTTTTTGAAAGGCAACAGTTCTTCCACAGAGAGTGTATTAAAACAAAGTGCATACAGTGCAGTTGATCAGGTAGGGAATATAGCGTGTATTTTGAACTGTTGGTTGTACGTGTTCACTGTGAGGAGCTGTCTCTGAGGTTAAACAAGATGACTGTGCCCGCCACATGGGAGCATCGAGTTGCTGGTTAGAGTGCCGGAGGGCTCAGCTGGTGGTAAATTTCTTGTTTACCTTTTTGGGTTGTGAACTAAGTGCACTGTAATTTATGTTAATTTGTGCTTTAAAAGTCTCCAATTTTGTACTTGATCATAAGGGTGAGTAAGAAAGATGAAAAAATATGCATAAATAATAGTGTTAGCGGTGAAAGGGAAAGAGGTTAACCTTTTGAATAAAAGCCATATGTGACCAAACCTAGGATTTTTCCAGTGATATATTGAGTTTAGAGTTGTATCTTTAAAACCATAAAATATGTTGCTTTTGAAATTCATGACCTACTTCTCTTTCCCTTAGGAATGCTACTTCTGAATTCTTATTGTGCAGTTAATGCTGATCTTTATAATAATTGGAACACTTGACATTACCTCTTAAAAGAATATATTCTCGCTGATTTGGCAATACATATAATCATATTTTGGCAAGCATTTTGCCTTTTTCAGTTTCTGCTAACCCTGATGTTTAAATTTATCTTGCAGCATTATATGGTGACATCAACCTCTTAGTATTTTCATGTTTCTTGATTTTAATTTTCATGTGGAGTTTGAAATACATATTTCTATGAAGCATATGGTAAAAAAAAAAATTAGTTTTTTACCACTATATTTTAAATATTAAGCACCATACAACTTTTTAAAAGTTTTCTTTTTTAATTGTTTGAACATCGTGGAAGAGACAAATGTATTACTTGAGGAAGTAGGTTTTAAATTTATTCTCTTTTAATTTAAAGTTTGACTTGCGTGTGTTACTTTATTTTCCCTTACTGACGTTGGCATTGTTATATAATTCAAATATCTGTCTATACCTGTCAGTTCCTTGATTGAAAACTACTTCTTAGAAGCAAAAGCAGTAACTTGTTCTTTGTCACTCGTTTTCTTGTTTCATCGGAGCTATGAGTTTGTAACAGCAATAACATATATAGGCAAAACCCAGTAGCAGCTGTGTTAGGCTATATGTGTTGCAGCCTAAACACTTATTTCTTTCAATCTGAAGACTGTAATTCTCACTATTGGGTATCAGTAGCTTCTGAAAGAGCAGCCTTGACAGACGCCCTCCTTCAGCCCAGCGGGCGCCCCTCACCTGGCTCCGTCCGATGACTCTGCAGTCATCCAGTCTCGGGTTTGTAAACCCTGTTGGCTGCCCACGGATTGTTCAAGTAACCACTTGAAAAACAAGGAGACAGAAATGCATTCTTGTGTTTTTTGTGAGGCCCGGTTACACAAAACTTTAATTACTAATGATCTCCGTTCCTTCACAGCGTTCGGCTATCTCTTCAAAACAAAGTTGAAAGTGTAGACAAAACAAGTAACAAAGTTCCTCTTGGATCAAGTGCTGTTGGATTGGACTCTGAGAATTTTTATAGTTTGATTTGAGTTTAGGTGTCATTTAATCTAAGAATTCTTAGCCATGGGTTGAACCAGATACTTAAAGACACTAAGACATTTACCACCGCCCCTGCCCCCGCCCCCGACTACTCAGGACTTGCTGAATCAGAATTTCCCATGGTGGGGGCCAGTCAGCTCCCTTATTCCCTCCCTCAAGGGTCCCCAAGTAAGTCTGGCCTAAACCCTTGAGCACTGCCAGGTGAAGACACTGAGCTCTGGAAAAGTCAAGGGACTTACAGAAAATAATAGAACTATTTAGTGGCAGATTTGAGAATGGAACTCAATGGCAATTGAGCATATTACCTGTGGTCACCCCAGAAAGAAATTAGAAGCATGATGGCTCAGAGACCCGTGAGTGCCTCGAGGTGTGTGACTGGCCTGCTCGTGTTGGCCAGTGTTTACATGTTAGTCTTCGTGAAGGTTTCCGTTGTGTTCAGAGGCAGGTGAAGGAGCATCTACAGCTGCGTACGTGTGACCATGACTGAGATAGGGGATAACTGCTCCTCCGATTCCTGTGCCAAAGATGATCGTAATCAGCGATAACAATACAGGTAAGCTACCTTCCTTTGGGTCAAGTTTAAAAGTCGAGATCCAAACATCTAACCTGGTTACTAATTAAGAATCTCTTGGTCCATCTAACACAAAGCATGACTTTGTTAATAGGTCATCCTGTGGTTATATAACTTTGGATAGCTTTTCGGTATTAACCTTTGAGTAGGATACATAAGTAGCTTTATCACATAGTAGATATTTTTATTCTTCATAATATAATAGAATTTTACTTTTGTCATAGGATTGAAAACCAAATTTTTAATAAATAACTTTGGAATGTGTTTTTGTACCTATATTGAACATCATTTGAGAAGTCCAGATACCTTAGATAAAATATTTTTTAAAATTCACCTTTTGATGCTGATACTCAGAACATTCAAGTCATCAAAATACGGGAAAACAGGCATTTTATCAAGGATCCTGTTCCATTTCATTAGTTCCAAACTAATTATCACCTCCTTTTCTTTCAATGCGTAGTTTGGTTAGCAGTTACAGGTATTTTCTCCCTTCTCTTTTTCTGTCTCCCCTATTTTCATCTGCTGTATTTACTGCTGTATCTCCACCTCTAGGACAATGCCTGGCACATAGGAAGCACTCAATATTTGTTGAATAATGGAAATGAGTTAATACCCAAAGTGTCTGCCTTGAGAAGGCCCTATTGTTCAAATAACTTGTTGTCTTCTTCTTTTGCTTATCCATGAGAATTAAATATTTACCACTGGATTTAAGTATAACTTGACAACGCTCTGGAGTGTCCTCTTCCACCTGTATCTGAAGACATTTATACTGCGTTACTCACAATAATGATCAAGCCAGGTTTGGAGGGAGAGAATTGTCTGTTTTTCCTGTTTCTCTCTCTCTCGGCTCTTCTAGGATTTTGAACTCTCTTGAAGCTACTCAAATGGGCGTGAACTGTGATAGATACTTTCCAGTTCAGATCTTCCATGGAATGTGGTCGGAGTGTGGTGACAAGTTACTTACGCTGAGCGGGTTATATCAAGAAGAGAGCACCTACAGAATCCCATTGCAGACAGCACTGTAGTGGAAAGAGAAGAGCTCTGCCTGGGAAGGTATTTTTATTCTGGTAGAACAGAACTTTTTTGATGTGGCTGAGAAGTTGACCTCAGATGCAGTTTATGTGGGCCCTGTCCTAGAGCCTTCCTGGTTTTCGTTTGTAGTTGTAGGTGAGGACTTCGATACTTGGTGTTGCTCAGCTGTTTTATTACTTTTGATTTATGAACAAGTAGCAATTACTCTTTCATCATCTTTCCACCGTGATTCCAGGCCGCCTGAGGAGAATCGAGATCCATCATCAATCCGTCCAGGAAATGAAAGGACGAAGGCGAGACGTGGCACCATTAGTGTGCTCTCTCTCCCTCCTTCCTGGTTTTCAGAAAATCCCTCCCCTCACTCCCTGTTATGTGACCTTAGAACATTAAAACAGCAGATATTTTCTCCTTCAGGCCCCACAAATGAGGATAGAGCTCATTATGATGCATTGCTGTTAACAAAATCATCACTATATAATTAGTATTTCTTGTGGAATTTAAGAGTAAACGTTAGCCACAGTAGCTGATATTTACATTCTGCCTAATTTACCAAGAGCAAGTCCACCTAGGCTGGGAATTTTGCTGTCAATCTTTGGACTCATCCAATTGGACTGGACTGGAAAGATGAGTACCCCGAGTTTGTCCCATGCCACCCATATATGAGTCTGTTAATGCTTAAAATCATTTACTGCGAATATTTCTCAAATATGGCTATGTACATAATCATCTTAAATCATTATGCATTTTTCAGCACCAAAGGCTGTCAAATAATAAATTTCTCCTTTTCTGCATAATGTTGTCACGGCTCAGTGATCAATAAGGTAACAACACTGTAGCTTCAAATTGTTGCACTGCTATTGGTGTCACCATAGTGAATGCCATTGCCAAGCAAGGCACAGTTGGTACTCCCACCGCCAGCCTCCGGGCTGCTGTGGGTGTTGATCACTATGTTTTATGAAATACTGTGGAATGACACTTGGAGTGCAGTCCATTCTTTCTTTAGAAATGAAATTCTTGTTTCTGACTATTGGCATTGCTTTAACAGAAAGATTGCTTCTACCAGCTGGTTTGCCCAAGATGATTTGTTCGTTTTAATATTTGGATTTTGTTCTTGGATTTCCAAACCAGTTTCTCAGCCTATGTGTCAGTAATCATGTTATGGACTAGCTATTCATAATTAAGTATAGAATATTTCTGAAAGATCTGGAATAGATATTTTTGTTGGGAGTGGAGCATTTGGTATGCAAATCAAGGTCTGGCTTCAAATTAGGTCCGAACAAAACTTGATTCAAAACTTCTGTCTTTAGTTTTTGGAACCATCAATCCCGTATTATGTGTGCGTGCCCTACTGCCCACTTCCTGCCTTTTAGGGCGAGGGCAAGGTGAGCAAGCGCAGAAGCAGAAGAGCAACGAATGAGGAACCCTTTAGTGGACAGTGGGTTGTTAATAGGACAAACCTAAGTATCTAATAGTGTGTTTAGAGTCTAGTTGAGTCGTTCCTGTAGTGCCACCTAGAGTCTGACAGTAATACTGCATTAACTTTTGAGCTTTGACAAAGAGCTTAGAGCAATTGAGATTCTGAGGTACTTGGTATTGGATGAGGAGTGAGTAGTAACTGGCGTCAGCCGCAGTGTCTTGCTGCTTGACTAGCCACAAAATTAGTCAGTATTTGTTGTATGACTATACATGCTAACGTTTAAAGAATCATTAATGCCTCGGTCATGTACCTTCCGTACTTAAATGGGGGTTTTTTGAGGATTGCCTTTTATTTAGAGACAAAGAAATCAGGTGGTTCATGAGAATTTCTTTTTTAGTACGATTATCCTCCAGCTTATTTGATATTGCTATACCTATTTTGATAAACACATTCTGGAAATCTTTATTATTAATAACTTTCACAGATGATATTAAGTACAGGAAACTTTTCCAGGCAAGTTTTCTTTTTACCTAAAAAAACCTTTTTCCTGGCAATTCTGGTTTTACTTATGTTGTAGGTGGGATGCCTTTCCTGAAAGGTGCTCATTTGCTCTTTTGTGCATATTCATATTCATTCATTCTCATTCTCTCTATCTCTGTCTCTATCTATAGATCTCATACACATAAACGCTTAGGTAATTCATGAAGCAGTTCTCTACTGCCTGTGAATTCTCTATAAACCGTTACAAGAGAGTAGGTTGGAGTATGCTTAAGACTCCAGAAAAAGATACTCAATATTCTGCACGGAAAGACTGGCTTGAGATGCACCTCTTAATAGCCTTGTCTGCAGTGATGGATACAAACAACCACTGATTTGGCTAAGAGAAAGCTTTTGATTGCATTTGGTCTTGATACGGACATCAACATCACTAAATATATGACAAGAACTCTCTTTGGAAAAAGAAAGGAAAGTGAAGAGTTTTGTGGGTAAATAGAAGAATGATACAACTTCTTTAAAACGTTGGACGTGCCCGGAGCCTCTCAGGCCTGGGCGGGTCAGAAATAGTGAGCCTGTCCCCTGCGTTTGGTGTGCCTATTTGTCAGATCAGTATTTGCCTACAGTCAGGTGTCTGGAAGTAGAGAGAGGGAGCATTTTGAAAATGAGGAATACTGATTATGGAGAGAGAAAGGGCCAGCCATTCACTTCAGCCACTTGGAGATGTCAGCTGAGGAGCTGGCTGAGCCCGTTTTAAAGAAAGTGAGCCTAGATGAAGTAGAAACATGGTTCCCCTGACAAGTGTGTCTCCAGTAAGTGACCGAGGTGGCTCTCTGCCTGCAGTAGAGCACATGTTAGGCACTGAGACATGCCTGCTGGTCAGAGGAGCTGATCTGCCCTCTCCCAGGGGCGTGGGGTCTTTCAAGCAGGACTTTCAGGATGCAGATATGCCTCTTTCTTGGCACTGCTCCATGATAAGGAACCTTTATGCAGCGATAATTGCACAAAATACCCCACCTTCCCTAGGAAGGGCTTATCTGAAGATCAAAGCCTTTTGTCTAGGTTGTCTCCTTTCGGTGTCAGGAAAGCCCCACCTTGGATGGAGAGGCTGGGCTGTGTCCAAGCTGTGATGACAACTCTCCTCTCTCTGGTTCTTTCATCCCGTATCACTGAATACTATCACTGAATGGGGTGAAGGCCTGAGGATCGTAATCCAGGCCCAGTTTGGGCTGTAGGTGAGTAAATAGATCATGTCCGTTGTCTTTTCTTTCCCCTTTATTCCGTGCAAAGATCGGCTTCATAGCTGTTACTTCTTGTTCCTAACCCCCACAGAAAACAGGCTTGCCCTTGCTTCTCCACTACGGCTTAACTCCTTCAGGCAGGTCTTCAGGCCCCTGAAACCACGGTTAGCCAGCTCGTTTTCCTTCCATCAGATGCTAGCAGCTTGGGAAAAAAGCAGGATTGGACCTTCATCAGGCCTTTTCAATAAAAAAGTTTACACTTACACTGCATGAATTTCCCAAGTATACATTTGTTTTAGGATATTTGAAAGTAGGTTTTATTTCATAATAAACTGTTCCTTTATTAGTTGTAGATGAATTAGCTTTATCAGCATGTTGAGTACATGAAATGCATCTTTTTGTCCCTTGTTTCTCAGAGAAATTATAGCTTCAATTAAAAAGTAGGTTTTTCACTTGGGATTTCCAGTATGTTCTGAAAGGCTATGTTATATAAAAAGATGAAAACATCTTTGCTACACAAAATTCTCATGTTATATCTAGCAGTCCAATTGGTCATAATCCCAGCCCCTCTACCACATGTAAAAAGCAGCTTTCAGTAGATAATTTACTGTCTGAAAGAAGGTCTCTTGTCAATGCCATGTTTAAAAGTTACATTTGTTCAAGTTAACTAGTTCATTAGATCAGCAGGTTCAGTTCTTCAGTGCCAGCATAGAATATGAGGGGCAAATTGAGATACAACAAAATAAATGGTTTAAAATATTGTAATAGAACACAGTACACTCGTGTCATATTTTAAAATAATTTTCCAGCCTAGAAATAGCTAAGCACGGCTTGTGTTGAGTGACTTAGCTCCCTGCGATCTTGCTGTACAGGAATTGCTATCATATTTGGTACTCACTGGGTCTGGTATTGGCAATTTCAGCCAAGGTATGCCTGCCTAACGGTTGCTGAACATACACCTTATAACCCTGAGGATCATCTGTCCATATGTTCGTAGTGTGTATTTGGGTCAGTGAGCCAATGGCAAATACACTTTATTCTCACATGCATCTTCATTTTGCCCAGTTTAGGTATGCATTTCAGCAGCTGTGCATTCGGGGCTGCCAGCTATGGCCTCTCAGGCTTGCCCTGTGCAGCTCCATGGGAGCCGCCCCCATAAACCACCATGAGTTGTGGCAGCCCGGTGCTTAGTTATTTACCTGTCTAAGATCGTCTGAAAATATCCCATGTTTAAAATGTACTTTGTGTTCTAAAATTTTATTCTAAGTTTTAAATTGTCCCTGTTGAGAGAAGAGTAAACATATAGCATAGGCATTTATGTAGATATTATGTGTGGTTCAACCAAACTTCTGTCCAATGATAAGCCTTAATTAAAATCAAAGATTTTTAGAAATTAGTTTCAAATCTGAAATTAAACTAAAGAGTTTTTATAAATTTTAAATTTAAAGGCCCGGCTGTGATGTGTCAATTGGCTGGTTGGGGCAGAGCCTTCTGTGGGGCTCAGGTTCCTTGCTGTTTAATATCTTTAATGTCTGCTTTTTAGGATCAGATTCCTTAGGGTGTAGACCAAGCCATTGCTTATGTGTAAATTGCATTAAAATTTTCTTTTAAAGTGTATTTTGTAAATTCTAACCAATAAAATTTTAGAAATTAAATAACAAAGACTTTAAAATAATATCATACATAAATTTAGCATTTATTCTGTGCCAGGCATGATTATAAGTGCTTTACACATTTGAACAAACTTGATGATCACCACGCTGTGAATGGGTTCTGACGTTTTCTCCATTTTATTTATTTATTTATGCATGCATGCATGCTGAGGAAGTTTGGCCCTGAGCTAACATCTGTTGCCAGTCTTCCTCCACTTTTTACATATACGTGGGTCGCCACCACAGCATGGCTGACGAGTGCTGTAGGTCTGCACCCCGGGTCTGAACCCGTGAACCTGGGCCGCTGAGGTGGAACGTGCCGAACCTAACCGCTATACCATGGGGCCAGCCCCATGTTTTCTCCATTTTATGGATGAGGAAATCGAGGCGCTGTGATAATGTGCCAGGATTAAGCTGTTACTTCTCAACTCTGACTCTGCCATTTGCGCTCTGCTTTGCAATGCCCTTCCACTTTGTCAGTTGCTCCCTATCCGTGGGCACTAGAGGAAGCTTGGAAGGAAGGAGGGGGAGGTGGCACTTGTCTTTTCTTGTTTGCTTGCTGTTGCTGTCAGCGTTGCCCAGCCATGGCCATCAAGTGGCAGTTGATTCTGTTTTCAGGGTTTTTTTTGGCAGCCCCAGAACCGGCTTCGTCAGCCCTCCTAGGAGGTCTCAACACCATCCCCTTCTCTGATGACCCAGCACCAGCTCTGCATAGCCCCTCCTCCCAGCTCCTAGGGGTCCAGCCCCACATGGCGGCACCCCTCCTCAGCGGGCAGCGTCCCTGCTCCATGAAGCCCTTCACTCAGCTCCTCTCCTCCCAGCCCAGCATGCAGCACCCCTCCTCTGAGGGCTGGTCCAGTGGCCTGGGACCCCTCCTCCCAGCTTCTCGGTTCTGCTCACCCCGGCCACCTCCTCTGTTTCCGCTCACCCTGGCCACCCGCTCCAAGGTGGTGGCTGCTTCCAGCAGTTCACCTCTTTACCCGATTCCTTGTATTCGTTGCTGTGATTTCTGTTTCCTTACTGGATCCTGACTGTACTTGGCATATATTAAATGATATTCAGGATTAAGCAAATTAGGTAATAAAATAATTTTGGTGAATTTATTCTAAGTAATGTTATAATTTAAACTAGGATGTAGTTATTAATTAGTACTAGTACATATTTTCACGTATTTACTGAAGGGTATAAAACCCAAACAATCTTTTTTTTTTTTGGTGAGGGAGACTGGCCGTGAACTAACATCTGTTGCCAGTCTTTCTCTTTTGCTGAGGAAGATTGGCCCTGAGCTAACATCCATGCCCATCTTCCTCTATTTTATACGTGGGACACCACCACAGCATGGCTTGATGAGTGGTGTGTAGGTCTGTGCCCAGGATCTGAACCCACAAACCCCAGGCCGCTGAAGCGGAGCATGTGAACTTAACCGCTACACCACTGGGCCGGCCCCCCAAACAAACTTTTTTTAAAGATGGAGTTATGCCACTTTCTTTATTGATCTCTAAAAAAGTTAAAATGAAGCTGACAGAAAGGAGGAGGTAGCTGTGATATATTAATTAGTAAAAATCTTGTGGTTGTGGGAAAGATGCTGATCCGATTAGGATAGACGAGTATCAGTTGATTTTAATGAAATCCAAGTGCACTTTTTTTTGACAAAATTCTTGTATCACTCAGTGCATTTCAAACTACTGCAAACCTCTTTGTCTTAGTTCTACCTTTCTCTCCCTTTCTCCCCTCCCCCCAAGTTTAGAGAACCGTGAAATGGTGCTTGAAAGCCTGCATGGTCTTGTTCTGGCTTTTCTTGTTTGTGCTACTGCCAAGGATCTAAAAGACCTGGTCATGATTTGCAAAAGTTCAGGGTCAAAGTTTGTATCAGGACATAATTCCTTACAGAGGAAAATGTAGAAATGGGACAGCTTGGCTAGTTCCCGCCTTGGGCACAGTTTTGAATGTTTCATAAAAGACTATTTCCTCACAACATGTTTACCTCGAGCTTCGTGCATGCCTTAGCTTGGTGCTTTTGCAATTTTTATGTAGCATCTGTTCCCCAATCCGAGCGCGCTAACAAGGCCTTCACACAGATAGCAGGCAGGACGGCAGGGAGCTGCTCCTGTCAGTTTCCGACTTCTCCCGTGGTCTTGAGTTATTATTCATAACGTAAATTCTCTCTCAGTTCCCAGCATGTACGTAATTAATGGAAAAGACTATCCAAGGAAGTGCAGCAGCCACAAGTAGGTCACCAATACCAGATGTTTAATTATTGTCATTAGGAAGCATTTGGAAATACCTGGTGAGCTTTCTAAAAGCATAACAATAAGCAAATCCCCTTGGATTTTGATGGATTGGCTCTTTTGTATTGAACGATGATTAAAGTGATTACAGGCCCAGCACTGGTGCCTTCTTCTGAACGACTTTATCAAAAAGAGGTAATAATTATGCTACGCTCAATATGAGATACACGTCATCTCCCTTTTCATTTGTCCCCTGATTTCCTTCAACTGTGCCAAGTTTTAATTAATGTGCTTCAATAGTATGAAGTTGAGCATCGATAATTACATCTTTAGTAGCAATATTTAAATGTTTAATGACAATATATTTATCATATAAGATTTCCTGGAATTAAGGTCAGCTATCTGGAACCTCAAGAAAATATTGGAATGAAATGTGTTCCAGATGGTTTGTTTTATTTTGAAGTTTAAAAGTAAAATACAAAATAGGAGAAGCCTAGAGAAATCTCATGTTAGAGAGTAGAGAATGGATTTACAACCACTCTGTTAACATTGCGATTTCTTGTGGCATATGACAATGGTGGTAGTAAATACATTTTACAAAGGAAGGGAATTTTAAAGGCAATACTCCTGTTTTTAACTTTTTTCTTCAACCTCAAATTTGTATGTCATAACAATTTTTGGCTTTTTCTACTGTGTGAGAGGGCTATTTTCAAGCCATTTTTCTCAAATGTTTGTTTTTTGAGCTCACGTTGAAGTTTACACTAAAAAAAGCCATTTGATGGGGCTGGCCCCGTGGCGTAGTGGTTGAGTTACTGCCTTCTGCTTCGGTGGCCTGAGTTCCTGGGTTCCTGGGCGTGGACATAGACCACTCGTCAGGCATGCTGTGGTGGCGACCCACATATAAAGTAGAGGAAGACTGGCACAGATGTTAGCTCAGGGCTGATCTTCCTCACAAAAAAAAAAAAAAAATCTGCCAATCCTCCTCTTTTTTTGCTGAGGAAGACGGCCCTGGGCTAACATCTGTGTCCATCTTCCTCCACTTTATATGGGACGCTGCCACAGCATGGCTTGCCAAAGCAGTGCGTCGGTGCGCGCCCGGGATCTGAACCAGCAAACCCCGGGCCGCCGCAGCGGAGCGCGCGCACTTAACCGCTTGTGCCACCGGGCCGGCCCCAAAAAAGTTTGGTTTTTGAATTCCGTTCTGAGGAGCATAGGGAATCTCTGTGTCTCTTCTTGACTGCTTTTTCTCACTGCTTCTCCTGTTACTCTTAAGCTTTGTTCATTCCGTTTCTGGTGTCTTAATGGAATTTAAAGTTTCTGTTAAGTTTTCGTTTTTAAACCAAATTTCTTGGTCTCCATTACCCTTAAGATGGACCCTTGGGTCCCCCTTGTGTCCCCTCTCTGCATCGTCGTTCCAAGGCTTTTTGTAAAATGGCACGTGAGGTAGCATCATTACTGCTCTTCAAGAAGTGAGAACGACCATATTCTTCAGGGTTCTCATTCCCCAGTGTGAACTAATATGCTAAAAAGATTTATAAATAAACGCTGTCCAGTGTGAAAAAGTTAAACAGGTGGCCCTAGAAGAGATATTCACATAAAATATTTATGTTATGTACAATTCAAACTCCACTTTTTTGGAGTTTGTAGTGGTTTGATAAGAACCTAGGTTTACTTTTCTTGTGAACAGTACAACACAGGTAAGATTGCAGAGTGAGCGTGTTAAAGCACATAAAAGTCACTTGATTATGTAAGGGATATGGCTGTTTTCTTAAAAACAGGTTTGAATTGCAAATATTGTTCAAGTTGTTGAGCTCAACAAATGTTGGGGAGTGTTGGGGTCAGAAAAAGCACTTGTCATGTGTTCTATTTTCATAATAGAAAAGAATACAGGGTAATTTTTAAGCACTTAATTTTATGGTTCTCATAATTTTATGGTTCTCATTATAAGGTAGTTGGCGTGTAGAACGGGAGACAAATACAGGTGTGAGCAATCAGGGACGGATTGTGGTTTTAGAAAGAAGAGGTGAGGGTCAAAACATGGTTTGGACATCAGCATTCAGGCAAGCATAGAAGTGGGAACGCACCTCGTGTGTCCTCATGACAGCAGAGTGTCTTCATTGGAGAAAAGCTGGGAAGAGCCATAAAATGGAAGATCTCAAAAGCCTGACATCAGAGTTGAGTTTTGCAGTACCATGTGCTAGTAAGGTGAATGGGGGTAAGGGAAATGGAGAAAAAAAACGTAAACAGCTTTTGTGGTTGGATTTGGTGTGCAGTTTGATATAATTTGGCAATATAGGAGTTCTCATGGAACCAGGGAGCTCTATTTTTGTTTTTCGTCAGTGGAACATTTGCTTTTCCATTGAGAGTTGTAGATATTTTTCCATGGAAAGGCAGGCATTACATCTTGGACTCTGGAGCACCGAGTCTAGGTTCAAATTCAGCCCAGCTGTTTACTGGCTGTGTGACCTGGGGCAAGTTACTTAACCTTTCGATGCGTCTGTAAAATGGTGGTAATAAGGGCGCCTATCTCATGGGGTGGTTGTGAGTGTGAAAACAGTCTTGGGTAGATGATATCACCTTACATGTGCTAGCTAGTATTATTGTCATTCTTTTTGTATTTGCTTATCCTTCCCCAGAAGCCAGTAGTAGAGTTATCTTTATGATAACTTCTTTGAACTGTTTTTCACAATTTTACTGGCACCAAATGTGTTTATCTTCACATATTCACTATTAGAGCCCTGTAATCACATTCATATTTTAATAAAGTTGTCAGTTTAATATTAGAGGAATTAATAAAGACAAAGTGTGAATTGTTCTGTTAACTCATGCCTCCGTGTTAATGTGAAGCAATTTATAAGGATTCTGCCATAATTGGGTGTGTATGTCTGTGTACACGAGCACAGATATTTCTCTTCTAGATTTCTCTGCCTTCTGCCCTGTAATCGCATCTCCAAGTACTATGTAACAGAGAGCAGAATCTTCCTTCACAGACCAGGTGCCTCCGTGGACATGCTGAGGGCTATCTCAGTGTTCTCTGGGATTGCCAGGTCAATTCAGTCTCCATGTGCTTTTTTTTTTTTTTCATGGTGAGGAAGATTAGCCCTGAGCTAACATCTGTTGCCAGTCCTCTTCTTTTTGCTGAGGAAGACTGGCCCTGGGCTAACATCCATGCCCATCTCCCTCTACTTTATATGGGACGCCACCACAGCATGGCTTGACAAGCAGTGTGTAGGTCTGCACCTGGGATTGGAACCTGCGAACCCCAGGCCACCGAAGTGGAGAATGAGCACTTAACCACTACACCACTGGGCTGGCCCCTCCATGTGCATTTTTATAGAAGGATGTTCTTCTGTTGGTTTGAGTCTCTCTCTCTTCCAGCTTGTTCATGATCTCATGCTACTCATGCTATTTTTATGTTCCTTTGTGGGAGCATTTTCTTTTCAGAGGAGGGAAAATTTGTAAAAATAGGGAAAGGGGTGAAAACGATATGAGTTTTCAGTCCTTAAACGTGATGAACATATCTCTGGAGGGGACTGAGGATAACATATTGGGGAAAAGTCCAGTGGGATTCATCTGCGCTGAAAAAGAGACCACCAAGTGGGATTCAGGGCTTCAGAAAGACATCAGGTGTTTCCAATGTAAGTATCTGAAACTGAGGCTTTTTTGCTTGAGTGGTTCTACTCCCAAATATTGTCTCCTTTTTAATGTTTGAACACAATCTGTTTCCTCCCAGAGAATGCAGTCCTTGTGACAGCCCAAAATATCGTTTTTCTGATTATTAATCCTTATATAAGATCCTCTAAACCTTTGTCTTCCTTAAAAGTGATCTAGGCTAACACATTTTTTTCCTCTTAAACATGCGATTCATCTTTATTTTTGCACGCTGTGCCGTACTGTCTTTGGAGCTCTCAGGTTTGTCATTTAAACGAGCACTTCTGTTTTAATGCTCCTCCAGCTCTCCCTTCCTTTTCCTTTAGTTCCCAACTTTTTACTTGAAATGCAAATCTGTACATAACAAGCCAGAGTCTAACCCACTGATGCAGTTTGTTACTTTATGTATGAGCTCCTGTTTACAACTAAAGAATTTGCATATTTGCTGATATAAATTTGCTGAATATGTTGCAGTAAGCAACATATTGGACATTATGTCCAACAATATGTTGGACATTAACATGTTTCCGTCTGTGGAATTTTTGTCTGTCTGTCTTTTCCATGTGGAATCTTCTAGTGAACTACAGGCTCACTGAGAGGGGTGAGGCTCTGTGCCGGGTGAGCGGGATGCGATCCATCCCACAAACAGCAGACGCCTCAGTCTGTGCTGGTACCACGTCAGGTTGTCCACTAGATCCTTCCACGTCTGTACTTTTGTCTGTTGCTGGAAGGCTGTTGGTCGTCTTGGAGTCTTAGTATTTCTATCCTGTCCCCACCTCCGTGTGGTTGCTCAGCAGAATGTCTCAAGCTAGGTGCCTTCCCTGTTTTCTGGAATCTAGTGTTCCGCTCTGGAAGAGAGTGAGAAGAAACCTCTTCCTCAAATCCCCTAAGGAAACAGGATTTAAAAAGTGTGAAAGCATCTCAGCCTCAGCCCAGAGCATTCACATACGCTGACACGCTCCTTGACGGCTAGTAGTGGACCAGCAAAGTGGCCTGCATGTCCTGAAATCATGCCCCGAGGGAGGCGCGTGTCTACACCAGTTACAGCCAGCTTGCCTGGGAACTCAGTGAACTGAGCCAGAGGACAAAATGCTGGTGGTGTGGGCCAGGTGCTCTGCGGTGGACGGTGGGAGTTATTTGGTAAGCAAGAAGAGGTGCTGTGTCTGCTTCGTGGAACATGCTTCTGCCTAGGGGCCAGCCATTAATCAAATGACTGCACTTCGAAGTGTAAAATTTGCGAGGAGGATGACTGCCTGTGCTGAAATCTAGAATGTGAGCGGGGGATAAGTGACCAGTTAGTCCGCTTTGTTCTGGGAAAAAAAAAATCCCTGTTATCCAGATGAAAGGGGCCTAAAGCAATTAATATGATACAGACTTTCTAAAAGCCACGTCTCTTACAGGCACCCAATATTAAAATGGCTCATGAAAGTCAGCCTCCTGGCTTTGCCTTTAGTGATCCCTCAGCAGTGTTGATGGTCGTGGTCATGAACGGTCACTTGGCTCTAGAGGATGCAGCCGTTGGCTTCGTGATTTCACACGTCCCTGCCAGGAGGGCAGTCCCAGTGTTGTGCCAGCCCCAGGACCTGGGGAGTTGGTGGCAACTGGTATCGAGGCTCGGTGGAGTGCACACGTGCTGAAGGACTTGCTGTGTCAGCCGTACCAGATGCCTTCTCCAGGGTGCTGTGAAGACCCCCGCACTGGATTTTGGCTGAGCAGAGCTCCAGGCTCAGTCAGGATGCTGCCGCATCCTGAGCTTGGTGGGGACGCTTCTACATGGGACATCTGGCTCCAGGGCAGTGAAGGGACTTCCCTGACTCCTGGTGTGAGCCTTCTTTTATGTTCGTGCAGGCTGCCTCTTACGTGTGGGTGGTGGAGAAGTTTTGTGAGAGGAATTCCTCTGAACGGACAAAGTAGCTGGTGACGTGCCCTTTTAGGAAGGAGGACCAAGGGATTGTTAGTGCTCAGTATACAAGGGAAAGACTCTGATTTTAAGAGAAACTGTGTCATTCTCTTCTCAGACCAACAAAAAATACATGGGAAGTCTTTGACTATATTGATTTTTTGCCATTTGGAGCAAAAAATCTAATTTTTGTGCAAGTGACACCAGGAGCATGTTATTTGTGTTCCATGGTTTCTTACACGTTAATAGACAATTCCTCACACACTCAGTGGGTGTGCCACTGAGGTTACTTAGCCACCGTAAGGTTGAGGACATCCAAGGTGTGATCAAGTGTGCTGATTTTTTCCCTTTTTATTTTTCCTGTGTTTTTCTGTGCTTTCTGGCCCGAGTGCTGGTAACACCTACATTAATGAGTAAATTGGTTGTGAAGACAATTTCTACCAGCATACCCCAAAGACTCTCAGGTTTTGCTAGGCTTTCTCTGATATATAAGCAACTTAAAAAATTCCATTTCAGCTTCAGGGTTCCTTCCCTGCCCAGGCATTGGCTCTCACTGCACTTGAGTTCCTTACCTGCAAGACGCACTTGGTCTTGGGCTTTATGATTCATGTGTGAATACAAATGCTCATGCGATGGCTTTGCACACTGCTTGTGCTGTCTTCTATCAGATAATGACTTGTTGGAGACTGTAAGTCCTGGAAGTTCAGGAGTCTCCTGAACTTGGTCCATTTACTGCTTAGCATGCATAGCTCCACAGCCATATTTAAAACTGGTGGTGATGGCTTCCTATTTTTGGAGGATTCATTTGTGAGTGACTATAGTAAGTTTATCCTAGGGGTTCCACAAAGGGCAGCAGGAATCTCAGCCTGTCTAGGAAGTGTTGAATGAGATAGCTGGGGCTCTCAAAGTATCAACTTATATAGGGACGTGTATTTCTCGGCTTGCGTGGCGTTCTTCAGATCTCACCATATCACAGGTGTTCTTGGGTCTTGTAGAGACTCCTCACAGCGTCACCGACGTGAAGAGGAGTAGTCACAGCAGCTCTTGGCGTTGTTTTCAGATGAAATACATCAATATTAAAAACAAACTATAAACGTTCATGGAAGTTTTTGGAGTTCCTTTTAAGAATTTCTCTGAAGCTGACTTAACATTGTTGCGTTTATTACAAGTCGCTCTGCAGTTCCACTCGGCTTTATAGGGTTTTAATCTTGGGCTCACATATGTATTTTAAGATGATACAGCGTTACATGCAGTTTCAGTCTGTTTATTAGCATCAAATGCAGTCCTCAGACCCATATGTGTGCCACATGGCAATATTAGGATGAAGAAACTGTTTCCCTTTATAAACAAATATATTCCTGAGTATTTCAGGTGTGGTTTGCGTATTGAGTTTCTATCTAGCATTGGTACATCTCTCCATGCACAGAGAAGGACATGAAACATAAGGGGTCTCGGTGCACCCTGCTCTTTGACCCTATTCTTTGAGGTTTTAATTTAGGCCCCTGAAGCAGGGCTTGAATGCTCCCACCCACAACTGTTGGTTTCAAACAGTGCAAAGCTGGGTTTCCAAATATGTTTATCATTTCTTTATTGAATGTTTTCAAAATCTGACACATCCTAGGATTTCTCTCAAATAGGTGTTAGCAGCTGCTAATATTGATTAGAAGACAAAAAGTGAAACTATGTTATGCTTGCCTGCATTTTAGCTGGGAAATAACAAGGAACTACAAGGCTACAAGTCAGTCTGGCACACTGATTGCAAAGAAAAGAGGACTTTTCAGATTAGTTGATTTTTCTGTCAGGTGTGGATCTGTTCCTGTGGGCTTAAAGAGAAGTCTTTAAAATTCCCAGTTTTACTGCCCTGACACTATGTCTTAGAATATAAAACAACTTGAAATTTGTGGAGTTGTATGGTAGGACTGCTGACTTGGCAGAAGCTTTGCCCAACAGCCGCTTTGAAGTCGCCTTCTTTATTTAATTCATGGTGCTTCCACTCGTGCACGTTTGTGAGTGCTCATGACGTGCCCTTCCAGATGCTGGGGCACGACAGTGGATGAGGACAGAGCCCCTGCCCTCGTGGGCCTCACGCTCAGCGTGTGGCTCATGGTGGAAATGGACCGCGTGAGGGTGTTGACAGGAAGGGATGAGTAATGGATTGTTCAAAACATGACTCTGGTTAGGTGCAGACAACCCAGAGTTCCACGTGTGAAAAGCTGTCTTGTTTTATTTGAAACAACTTACCTTCCCCTCCTTCCTCTCAAAGTGTCTGATTAGCAGTCAAGGTGAAGGAGTAATTAATAAAGCTCTTTGCTTAAATAAAAGCAAATACTTTCACATTTCCAAAAAATCGATATCTAAGTGGGAGGCGTATGGCTCCCGTGTCAAAGAGGACCATGAGGGGGTGTATGGAAATTTGGAGAGGGGGACAGTAATTACCTAAAAAATATGCAGTTATTGAATTAGAGATGTGACATAGGAAATGTTCCCATCTGAGTAATGACTGGAGTGTGCTTATGTGAGGAATATTACGTGATAGACAGGGTCCTAGCAGGACTACCCTCTCAGGTCATTAGTGGGTCATAATCATACTTGGTTTTATTGCCAGATTACTATTATGCTCTCTGAGGTATGAATTGATATTAATGGCTATTTTCAATGAGAAATAACACTTTATAGTGTTGCTATCATTTAAACATATTAAAATATGTTGTAATGCAGAAGGACACCCTAGGGGAGAGAGATGAAAATTTAGGAGTTTAATTTGAAATGCAGTTGGGAAATTATTTGGACAGCAGAGAAAGCTTTAGGGCAAAATTTCAATAAAAAAGTACATTATTTTCTAAACTATTCATGAGAGATGAGAGTCTGCTTTTCATGTACCTGGACTTAATTATGGTTACTAAAAAAAAGGAAAATGTTGGCTAATTGTAGTCACTCATCTGTACTAATCCAACACAAAAATGAAAAGTTATTGATGACAGTTCTTTAGGAAAACATAATTTATTTTTTGACTGTAAGCATTTAGATATAATAAGTACATTCTTAGTATTTCTAACTTGCTTCTTCCGTGAAAAATCGTATCTTTGCGTGGTTACGGTGTTCTGGGAGGTTCTGTCCTAGTTACTATAATGTATGCTTTTATCAAGGCTCAGTATTGTCCTAGTGATTCTCCAGAGAGCTAATCAGTTAAAGAGATTTTCTTTTCCATTTCAGATTTTAGCCTAAAGTTTTACTCTTAGTAGTAAATATTATCTAACTATGTAACAGAGAAGAATTAGAGCATGTCAAATATAATAACATTTTTATAGTTGCTCTAAAAATCTGTTAATCAGTTGGTAACCTCTTCTTACCTGTATTTCTGCTTTTTAAAAAAAATTTCTTAGGAGAATTTTTATTCATTCATCGATCCAGTATTTACAGGGGCTAGAGGGGTCAGGCTGTGCTCAGGGCAGACAGGCAGCCGCCACGCCTGCCAGCCGTCCCCTCCCACTGTCCCTGTGTCCTGATGCGGGGCCTGTTTGGATCACCCTCAGAGCCGTCCGGCAGAGACGAGGGGGCTGTGTTTGGGGCCCAAGCTCCAGGGGCAGTGCAGGCCTGTTACCCCTTGGTGTCGGGCCTTCTGGGAACACGGGGGCTGCAACTGCTGGTCTTGGGCCTGCTGTCCCCACCCTGGTGCTTTGCAGAGGCCGAGCCAGCTGGCGGGGCGGGGGGGGCTGAGGGGTGCCAGCTTGCTGCAGGCAGCCCTGCCTCTGCTGTCCCCGAGGGGGGACATGGCAATGCTGGGGCCGGCCAGAGGCTCCTCTGAGCCCCGGGCTCCAGGGACAGAGACCAGGAGCCAAGGCAGGCCCATTGCAAGGGCTCTGTTTCTACTTTTTAAAAACTTGGTTTCTAAATGTCCTAGTGAGAACACACGCCTACAGAAAATTCCTAGCTGCTTAGTGGCATTGTTGAGTCTAGAATCCCGTTACTTTGGTTCTTCATTAACGTCCTTTTCTTTAAGCCATATTGTCTGATCATAACAGATGCCCCTCTTGGAAAATTAGGTGAATGTCCCAGCACCAGGAGGAGCCTTAGTGTCATGTCCAGGCTTTATTTCACTCATTTAAAATATGTATTTTTACCTTATTCAGAAAATAAATTTTTTAAAATTCATAAACTGGGTGAGAAATTGAATTCCAGTTCCTTGTCACGGAGAAGACTGCCACACTCGCAGAGTTCCACACGCTAAATGAGTGTCTGACCTCCTCCGTCGGGGAGAGTTCCTCTGCCACATGCAAAGGCCTTGTAGTTGTGTACCCCCGAATGGTATCCTCGCGAAACCAGAGTTGGACTGTCGAGGGTATGTCTTTTATCCTCAGTCTGTAGATTTGTTCTTGAAATAAGCTGCCTCGGAGAACGCCAAGGTTCTGCGTGCACCAGTGATGTGTGACGCACTCTGTCCCTGGACCCTCGAGACGACTCCCTTCTTCAGCCGCCCTTGGCCGTGTCAGCTGGCTCCAGACAATAAACCCGCAGTCGTGTCACAGCCGTCAGAAGACTGTCGGAGCAGAGCTGGGCCCACCTCGGGACTTCACTGATGCTTGTGTGAAGCAGTTCTAAGATAGTAAGCTGGAAAACTCCCACCGAGCTGGGTGAAGACTGTGTCCTTCGAGTCACTCTCTGTGTTTTATCAGATTCTGGCTGTGGGGCAGGTGGCTTCCCGGGGCTGCAGTCTTAGGCACTAGGATGTGTAGCTGCCAGGTTTGACTCTGGAAGCCCCCAAAAGCACAGAGAAATGGTTTTGAATTTTGTTTATTTGCCTCAGAGTTCAGTATCTAGTCACTGGACGGCTTTGCAATTTGCAGCTTGAAAAAACTGTACAGGCAGTAAATGGAATAAAAATCTGAGAGAGACACACACACACACACACACACACCCCACATCTGTATCTCCCCCCGTGGATGTTTCACTTTTGTATGTTTTATAATTCTCTTTTAGATTTACATGAGAACTGATGTTATTTTAAAATGTGGAGCCCCATATTAAGGAAATTCCAGTGGTACTCTCTTTATAAATGTCAAAGCATAAGGTGACAGAATTAGAGAAAGCCTTTGTGCCTGTTTTACTTATTTTATATTTTTGTCAGGAATGGACACTTTTATATATTTAGACTGTATAGGACTATAATGTACGTAGAGTGTCTCATTCACTCACTGTACAGATGTTCCTTGAGCTCTTTTTCTCCCAGCTTTATTGAGATGTAATTGACATGCGATATTGTGCAAGCTTAAGGTGTACGACGTGATGATTTGAAATATGTATATATTGTGTAATGATTACCACACTGAGGTTAGTCAACATGTCCATCACCTCAGAGAATGACCTTTTTTGTGTGTGTGGTGAGAACATTTAAGATCTAGTCACTTAGCAACTTGCGAGTGCAGTCGGCCCCCTGTATCTGCGGATTCAACCAACGACAGATCGTCTACAATGTTTACGATCTGTGGATACGGAGGGCTGAAAAATTGACTTGAGCATCTGTGGATTTTAGTATCCACGGGAGTCTTGGAACCAGTTCCCCATGGATACCAAGGGACTGTATTTAGTACAGTATTGTTAACTGTGGTCACCATGCTGTACATTAGATCCCCAGAACTTATTCATCTTATACGTGGAATTTTGTAGTCTTTGACCCTCTTCACCCATTTCTCCCACTCCCCAGCCCCTGGCAACCACCAATCAACTCTCCGTTTCTGTGAGTTCTGCTTTTTTAGATTTCATATATAAGTGAGATCATACAGTATTTATCTTTCTTTATCTGACCTATTTCACTTAGCATAATGCCCTCAAAGTTTATCCATGTTTTTGCAAATGGCTTGATTTACTTCTTTCTCATGGCTGAATAATATTCCACAGGATATGTGTACCATATTTTCTTTATCCATTGACAGACACTTAGGTTGTTTCCATACCTTGACTATTGTGAATAATGCTGCAAAGAACATGGGAGTGCAGCTATCTCTTTGAGACAGTGATTTCATTTACTTTGGATTTATACTCAGAAGTGGAATTGCTGGATCGTATGGTATTTCTATTTTTAATTTTTTGAGGAACCACCACTTTTCCATAGTGGCTGCACCAATTTACATTCCCACCAACAGTGCACAAGGGCTCCCTTTTCTCCATATTTTCATCAACACTTATTACCTCTTGTCTTTTTGGCGATGGGCATCCTAACAGGTGGAGGTGATATCTCACGTGGTTTTGATTTGCATTTCCCTGATGATTAGTGATGTTGAGCACATTTTCATGTACCTGTTGGCCATTTGTGTGGCTTCTTTGGAAAAATGCCTGTTCAGGTCCTTTGCCCATTTTTTAATCAGATTTTTTTTTTGTAATTGAGTTGTATAAATTCCTTATATATTTTGGATATTAACCACTTATCAGATATATGGTTTGCAAATATTTTCTCTTATTCTATAGATTGGCTTTTCATTTTGTTGATCGTTTCTTTTGCTGTGAAGATTTTTAGTTTGATGTAGTTCCACTTATTTTGATTTTGTTGCTTGTACTTTAGGTGTCACAGCCAAAGAATCATTGCCAAGACCCATGTCAAGGAGCTTTCTTCCTGTTTTGTTCTAGTTCTTACATTTAAGTGTTTAATCCATTTTTAGTTAGTTTTTGCGAGTGGTGTAGGATAAGGGTCCAGTTTTATTCTTTTGCATGTGAATATCCATTTTTCCCAGCACCATTTATTGAAGAGACTATTCTTTCCCCATTGAGTATTCTTGGCTCCCTTGTCAAATCTTCGTTGACCGTATATGTGAGGGTTTATTTCTGAACCCTAGATTCTGTTCTGTTAGAACTCTCAATTCTGTGTCTGTTTTTATGCCAGTACCCTACTGTTTCGATTACTATAGCTTAATAATATAGTTTGAAATCAAGAAGTATGATACCTCCAGCTTTGTTCTTCTTTGTCAGGATTGCTTTGGCTATTCAAGGTCTCACATAAATTTTAGGATTGTTTTTTCTATTTCTGCTAAAAATGCCATTGGAATTTTGGTAGGGATTGCATTGAATCTATAGATGGCTTTGAGTAGTATGGACATTTTAACGATATTAATTCTTCTAATTTATTTGTGTCTTCTTCACTTTCATTCATCACTGTCTTACAGTTTTCAGTGTACAGGTCTTTCACCTCCTTGGTTAAATTTATTCCTAAGTATTTTATTGTTTTTGATGCTATTGTGAATGAGATTATCTTTATTTCTTTTTCAGATAGTTTGTTGTTAGTGTATAGATAGGCAACTAATTTTTATATGTTGATTATGTATCCCACAACTTTACTGAATTTGTTTCTTCTAAGAGTGTTTTGGTGGAGTCTTGAAAGTTTTCTGTATATAAAATCACGTCGATTGAAAACAGATGATTTTACTTTTTCCTTTCCAATTTGGATGCCTTTTCTTTCTTTTTCTTGCCTAATTGCCTTGAGCTCTTTCTGTATATGAGCTGTGGGGGGACACCAGGCAAACACCAGTGCAAAGGACACGCACAGCCCCGCCGTAAGGGAGCTCACGTGGTGACCACCACACAGCTGAGCCTCACCCTGCGGAGCCCACGTCGGACTCTGAGGGCCTGTCGGTGCACACCTGACTTCGTCCTGGGGGGATGGTCAGGGAAGCTGTCCCTGAGATGGCTACTTTTTTTTTTTATTGATGTCATAATAGTTTATAAAGTTGTGAGATTTCAGTTGTACATTATTTGTCAGTCACCGAGATGGCTACTTTTAAACCAAAGAAATGGGCAGGACTCACCAGGTGAAGGATGAGGGAAGCGAAGCTGGGAGGGAAAGGGGCCGAGTGCAGGTGGGGTCTGCCCCCCTGCTGGAGGTGGGAAGGCCAGCAGAGCTGGGGGCAGAGGAGAGGGCTCAGGCGAGGCGGTGAGGGCAGCGGGCCATCCATGCATTCAGCAGACAGCTGACTGCCTCCTGGGGCCCAGGGTGATTTGAGGCTCCGTGAAAAAGGCCAGTATCTGTGCCCGTGATCTTCATGTTTTAGAGGTGAGTGATGGACAGTTCCAGAAATGGACATGTGGTGTGTCAGGAGGGAAAGTGCTGACAACGTGGGTAAGCAGGGTAGGGACAGAGCAATCAGAGCTGTGCTGTGCTGGTTTGGATAGACTGGTTAAGTTTGTTTTCTTTGATGGGTCACATTTCAGCAAAGGCCCTTCTAGGCATGTTAGGATTTCTGGATCAGTTACAAGAGCAGAGGAAGCCACTGGAGAGTGTACTGGGAAGGGACCAGATGTGTGCTTTAGAAAGGGTAATCTAGGGCCGGCCCGGTGGCGCAAGCGGTTAAGTGCGCGCGCTCCGCTGCGGCGGCCCGGGGTTCGCTGGTTCGGATCCCGGGTGCGCACCGACGCACTGCTTGGCAAGCCATGCTGTGGCGGCGTCCCATATAAAGTGGAGGAAGATGGGCACAGATGTTAGCCCAGGGCTGTCTTCCTCAGCAAAAAAAGAGGAGGATTGGCGGATGTTAGCACAGGGCTGATCTCCTCACAAAAAAAAAAAAAAAAAAAGGCTAATCTGGCTCCATTGCGGATCCTAGAGTCAGTTAAGGGGCTCTGGCAGAATCTGGGAGAGAGAAGAGAGTAGCCCTGACTGACGATGGAAAGAGAGAAGAGCGGGCAGATTGGAGAGGGATGCTGTTTAGGAGGTGGCTTGTTGGCCTCAAGGTTTCTGGCTGGTACAGCAGAGAAGGGGACGAGGTTTGGGTGGGAGGGAGTGATTGCGAAGGGAATCCTGGTCACATTGAGTGGATGTGCTGTGTGGCCTTAAATGGCTCTACTCAGCAGGTAGTTGGATTTGGGGCTCATGGGGAGATCTGGGCTGGAGAAATGAACTCACATGTGACTGAGGAGCAGATGCCATTGTCTCGGGGGAGTGCAGGGAGCGTGAGGGTGAGAGGGTCTTGGGCTGAACCTTGGGGCCTCTGGTGTTGCAGGTCAGCCTGTTAGGATGAGCCCCACTGTGGCGTGGAGCAAGGAGAGCCTGGGCTGGCCTCTGTGGGCTGAGGGCTTGAGGGCCTGTGGAGAGCTGCATCCATGGGCTGGTGGGGGATGTGCCAGGAGGAATTCCAGACTGCGGGAGTGGAATTTGGCTGTGAAGGTAACAGCTGGATAGGCTGTGGCTGAAGAGGCAGAGGATGCAGGGCAGGTTTCTTTTGGGAGAGAGTGGAAAGCAAAGAATACTTGTAGGAAGATTAGTGACAACTGAGCACGCGTACAGGACAGTTGGAAGGATGAGTGGAGAGAGAGAGGTGGAAGATACGGAAGTGGCAGGAGACAGTAGACAGCTGAGGTTCTGATGCGACAGGAGGGCCTGGGACGGCCTACCCGGGGTGATGGGGCCCAGGCACAGGGGAACCGGGGCTGCCCCCAGGTAATGATTTGTGTTTGCCTGGGAGCTTACGCACACAGTATCATCTCACAGCCCTGAAGAAAGGTCCTACATGTGCTTGACAGCCAAGGAAACTTTGGCTGTTGGAAGTACCTGCCCAGCTGTAGGTGGACCTCAGTGCGTCTTCTGTGTCCTTGAAGCACTTCACCAGCACGACGTGCCCTCCTTCCCCTCCTCTCACACCGTGGACATACACTTAATATTACACAGGACAGGATTCGGGGTCAGTCAGCAGTCACCTGTGAGCTGTTCCCATGAGCCACCTACCTCCCAGCACGTGGGTCATTGCCCCATGGTACAGATGAGGGGACAGACTCAGAGGCGAGGACCTGTGCCCAGGCTTGCCCAGTACCATTCATGGCCACGTGCCCCTGGGCTTGGGAGGCCCAGGCCCTTGGAGCCAGGGCCGGAGGGAGAGGGCAGAGGGGGGAGACAGGGACATGTTCTGAATGGCCCTGCTGGTGTCTTCCTCCTGTTTCCTGTGCACACCCTGCATCCCCAGGTTGTGGTGCTCTCCGGGTAGCCCGATGGCCCCGGAACCCTCAGGTAGGGTTGTAATTACTGAACCTACCGGTCAAGGCCACTGTGAAGTGACAGATGGGACCAGAACACAGAACTCAAGTACTCTCAGATTCCACCTTGGCAGGATTTAGTCCAGGTAACCACGCGCCTCCCTGCTGAAGAAGTAGAGATCGGCTCCCCCCCCCCCGCCAGCCTCCCTAGGGTCCCTCTGGTTCTGAGGGCTGGCGGGGGGGGGGGACCCTAGGGTCCCTCTGGTTCTGAGGGCTGGCGGGGGGGGGGACCCTAGGGTCCCTCTGGTTCTGAGGGCTGGCGGGGGGGCCCTAGGGTCCCTCTGGTTCTGAGGGCTGGCGGGGGGGGGGGACCCTAGGGTCCCTCTGGTTCTGAGGGCTGGCGGGGGGGGGGACCCTAGGGTCCCTCTGGTTCTGAGGGCTGGCGGGGGGACCTAGGGTCCCTCTGGTTCTGAGGCTGGTGGGGGGGGACCTAGGGTCCCTCTGGTTCTGAGGGCTGGCGGGGGGACCTAGGGTCCCTCTGGTTCTGAGGGCTGGGGGGGACCCTAGGGTCCCTCTGGTTCTGAGGGCTGGGGGGGCCCTAGGGTCCCTCTGGTTCTGAGGGCTGGGGGGCCCTAGGGTCCCTCTGGTTCTGAGGGCTGGGGGGGGGCCCTAGGGTCCCTCTGGTTCTGAGGGCTGGGGGGGGGCCCTAGGGTCCCTCTGGTTCTGAGGGCTGGGGGGGGGGCCCTGCTTCATTTAATTGCTTTGCAGCTTTGGCCTCTGTGGTGGCCTCCTTGGCTTTGGACGTGTGCTTAACACAAGTAAGAGTTCAGTATTGGAGTCGTCTTAGTTAGAAGATACAGTGTGCTCGTGATAGGGACGTCGTCCATCACAGAGGAATGTAAGGAAGAAACTAGCCCAGCATCTCCACACCCGTTTCACTCCCCAGAATTAATCACGAATAACTTTTGTTTGGTGTGTTGTTCCAGAAATTTAGATGTGCAGACAAGCCTAGCATGTATAGTCTTCTGCAGTTTTCCTTTTTTAATTTAACATGTGATTTGGCTCTCTTTCTTGATGAGCTCGTTAGACCCATTCTATCCTTTTTAATGATCACCAGGTATTCCATGTTTATTAATACATCACAGTTTCTGTCTGCCCCTCCTCCTCTTCCCTCACTCTCTTTCTTTTCCATAAAAAGCAACACTGTAGTGAATGTATCCCACAGAATGTATAACTGACAATGGAATTACTGGATCAAAGGCAGTGTGCATTTAAAATTTGGATAGGTTGTGTCAAATTGTCCTCACTAAAAATTCCTTCTTAAAGGTAAATATGATGCTAAATCTGGCTTCACAGAACTTAAACTCCTCCAAAGGACTCCTGAGGGCATCTGGGATCTCTGCAACCTCCCGGGCCAGGGATGGGGCAGCGGTGCGGCTTAGCTTCTGTGGGACCCTCCCTGCCTCGTGCAGCCTCTGCCCTAATTAAAGTAGTAGCCCTCGTTGCTCTTTCTTAAAGTGCGGGAGAGGAAAGCTGAGAATGCTACATTGTCCAAGAGGGTGGGAGTTACTTCTGCTGTGGAGAACGTTGGGAGGTTTTGTGGAGGGAAGCTCTCTTGTTTGTCTTCTCTCTGCATGTATGTGTTCATATGAAATTTGCTGTTTATCGAGTATAAGATATGTGCTAGTGAGGTGCATACGTGGATTCTCTTAACAGCCCTGCTGGGTGGCTGCTGTTCCTCGTTTCACAGCTGAGGCACTGGGGCCCAGACCGCTCGCCTGCTGTGTGGTGAAGCTGACATCTCGTTCTCTCTCGGTGCTCCCCCCTCGCCGATGGGGAGAGATGCTCCAGGGGCTGCCTGGGTCCTGTTTGTTAAAAACACGTGTTTTATTTTTTCTTGTATTTTCCTATGCACATTAAAAAGAGTGGGGGTCATAATAGATAACTGTATTTTCCTGTGCACACCTTTTCAGGAAGAGGTTTTGTGTTGTCTTTATCTATCCACCTTCATGCCTAATCATATCTTGTTGCATAGATCAGAATGAATTTGAAACCAGAGAAAATTTTAGATGTTATGCTAAGGCATGAGGACCTTAGGCCTAGGAGGAAATATTCTTTGAAATAGCCTGTGTAGCCATATTTCATATTTCTCTTCTAAGAATTGTGAAAGAATTTAATTTTATTTTGTTTTTCCTGGAGGGAGAACTATAAATCATGTAAATACTAACAAAGATGTTTGTGGATGATTGAACTCAGTTTATAACTGGTTTCCAAACCAGACTGAACCTGCTGGAAATCTCAGATTTTCAGGTGCTTTGTGAAACCAAGTTTAGGGGGTTCTTTGAAGACTGAAGAGTTGAAGTGTTTTGTGGTGTTTTTATTTCAAAATACCCAGACATAGAAGACTTTCCTTGTTTTCAGGGTGTGATTCACAGATTTTCCAGCAGAGGTCACTGCCAGTTTGTGGTTGAGCGTCATTGCTGGCAAGCCAGGGAGCCTGTGTCGGCAATGCCTTCCAGAGGAAACGGGTCTGAGTGTGATGGGAAAAGAGTGAGATTTTATTTTAGAATATTGTCATGAAAATTATTATAGGTGTCATAATAGCATTTGTAAGGTATCTCAGAAGATGTAACTCTGCCTGCTACCTAGATGTACTGAATATTTTATGGTAGCTACTTAGCAAGGAAAAAGGTTTGACATAACATGAGGACTGTTCCTAAAATGTGGCTTGATTCTCTACTCCCCCCCCCATGCTGAATTTGATTTGAGTTTTATAAAGGAAATCTGACTAGTTATGGATTTAGGGGACAAATTTAATTTTTGATGTGATTTTAATATATAGCATAAAGGAAAGCATGACAATTCCTTCTTGGTTACTTCATGACTTCGTGTTGATTTTTTTTTTTTTTTTTTGTGAGGAAGATCAGCCCTGACTAACATCCATGCCAATCCTCCTCCTTTTGCTGAGGAAGACCGGCCCTGAGCTAACATCTATTGCCAATCCTCCTCCTTTTTTTCCCTTTTTCTCCCCAGAGCTCCAGTAGATAGTTGTATGTCATAGTTGCACATCCTTCCAGTTGCTGTATGTGGGATGCCGCCTCAGCATGGCCGGACAAGTGGTGCGTTGGTGCGTGCCCGGGATCCGAACCCGGGCGGCCAGCAGCAGAGCGTGAGCACTTAACCGCTAAGCCACGGGGCTGGCCCTCGTGTTGATTTCTAATTGTTCTTCAATTTCAGGTGTTTCTTTACCAGCTCTGAATCCTGGTAAATGCATTTTAAATGGAGAGTCACGCAGCCTCGTGAAGTCCACTCTTCACCTTCCCTCCTCCCCACCATGTCCAAATTACCTTGCTGTATTCTTTGTCTGCTGGACTAACACAGACACTGTATTCTGTGGACTTGGAATTGCCACTGTTTTCTTCAGTATAAGAATGGTGGGGTACAATGTGTGTGTGTGTGTGTGTGTGTGTGTGTGTGTGTGTGTGTGTGTTGTATCTATATGTCCATATATAGATACAGATACATTGTTGTCGAAGTTTTTCAGTATGCAAGAATTTTAAGTAATGTATAGACGTGTCTGTACGTTGTTGAGGTTTGGGTATATTTCATGCCTGCAAACTGGATTATTTGGTGCCCATAAAATACCATTGAACTTTTAGGAGAGGTCACTGTATTTTCTCAGGTTAACTTCTGTTCCTATTTTTTCTCCTTATATTCCTCTGTTTCAGGCTCTTTCTTTCTTGCGTATTTCACATGCTTTTTTCTCCTGCCCGGCTCGCTCTGTCCTTCTTTAGAAATGCTGAGCCGGCAGCATCCCCGAGAGGGCAGCACGACTGCACACTGTCCAGCAGAAATCTCCGTGGCTTTCTTTTCAGTTGGCAGGTGCGAGGGGCACTTGTGAGAACAAAGCACATTATTACTGAACGCAGAAACCCCCAGTGACGAAGCATTGTAGTGAATTCAGATACACGATCCGGGAAATTCTGCGAGTCCCAGAGACTGGTCTCCACGGCAAAGCCTGACACACACGATCGCTTGTAATTAAAACTCACACTTGTGGATGGGGTGAGCTATAATGTTAATGGGTGTCTCGTTGCAGAACTTTCAAAATCTGTGGCAGGCCTTTGATAGTGAGCTCTGTTTTATCCCTTGAATACTTATGAGGCATAAAAATGAGAAGAGTTGAGTTGGGAGAAAGCTTCTCTCTGCCTTCATCTTTGTTTTTGAAAAGAATGGAAAATACTTTCAAATAAAGGCGTATGGATGACTTTATCCATTTTGGGAGAAACTCTGCTCATAGCACCTGACTGAGTCCTTGCTAACAGGTTTATTTTGCTGATTGATTTCTGGAAATAAAGCAGACACAAAACTGGACCATTTAACTATTAAATTCTTGCAAAAGAGTGTAATTATAGTGTTAGATTTGTTTTTATATCATTTGTGTAACTTGTGTCTTAGACTATCATCTTGATTTTAAGTTCCTTTCTTTTAGGTTTCATGCCTTATTTTCAACTTTCTTATTGTGATAAGGCTCGGCAAACATTTGTCTAATAGGTTTTTATAATGTGAGCACCTGCAGCATTCCTCCACCCTCCTTAGTTTTCATGTTTAACATCCTTTTTCCAGACCATGCCCTGATGCTCCTGCCCCATCTTCCTGCCTCCCGCCTGTCCCTCACAGCAGCCACGGTCTTGCCCACCTTTCCCTTCTGTACTAATCCTCCACTCCAGCGTGCAGCACATTAACACAGACGTAGCCTGTTATGAAGTAAATCATTTTATTCTGCTAATTGGTTGACAACACTGGGCTTGATGGGAACTGGCACATCATCTTCAGCATCAGTGTTACTTGACTCTTGGCGAGATTGATTGAGGTGCAGTTTGATTTTTAGTTTTCATTCTCCTGCCTGGCAGAAGCACTTGTGTAGTAACTGTCCCAGTTATCTGTCTTGTGCTTTCAAAGCCTCTCACCAGCGACCTTCACAGACTGGGTGGTGTGATCGGGCAAGGTGCCAGCGGTGAATAACTGTCAGAGGCACTGCCTCAAAGGGTCAACAAGAAAGGAGGTGTTGGCCGCAGGCCCTGATGGAGAAGATGGGGCTCATGTGAACTGGTGTGTGGGCTGACGTGGACTTGGATAACTGAGGCGAGGTGGAGATTAGGGCAGAATAGGGTAAAATGATGTGGAGATGCCACGTCTTGTTGGAGTAGGGGGAGGGGTTGTATATAGATGTCCAGGGAGCTGGGACTGATTGTTGGTTTGGCTCAAACTGAGGAGGGCCTTCAGCACATGTGGAGGCTTAAGTTTGTCCTTCAGGCAAAGAAAAGGAAGGAAAACGATTGAGTGGTGGTGGTGTTTTTGTGTTTTAAAAAGAACAATAAATTAAGAAGAGTAATCCTTATCCTCATTAGAACCAAACACCCACCGACAGAATGTGATGTGTGGTGGGGCACCTACAGGCTCTGTAATCCATCAGGCCTGGGCTTGCGAGTCCAGTTTGCCATATGCCATCACCTTTGTGACCTCAGGTAGTTCCAGAACCTTCCCGGACTTTGTCCACTGCTCTGTATAGTGTTTCCTCACACAGCTTGCGTGAAGATTGTTACATTGTATTTGTAGAAGTCCAGCACATTGTCTGGTACATCACAGTGGTACTCATGTTTGTTTGTCTTTCCACATCATCCTTGATGATTGAATTAATAGAAAGAAATAAGAATTAAAACGAATAGATTGAGTATTTCCTGCATGCCAGTTGACTGACCTCAAGGAATGACCAGTTTAGCAGACTTAATTGATGTGTTCAGAATAGTAGGTAACATAATTTAGAGTCTCGACTCTGTACCAGGTACAGTTCTAAGTGTTTTATTATCTCATTTAGTCCTTTTAACAACCCTGTCAAGTTGGGACTCCTTACTGCTGTTGTCCTCAGTTTACCTCTGAGGTCATTCAGGACAGACGGAAAGGTTAAGAAACTTGCCCATGTTGGGAAAGGAGGAGTTGGGACTCAAATGTCCACTGTCTGGCCCCAGGGCCCAAGCCCTCAACTGTCCTGCTCAGCACCTCTTGCCCACAAAGGTAGCCTGGAGCTGATCTTAGCAAAAATAGACTTACTAATACTTTGCGGCTGCCACAGCTTGAAATACTGTGCCTTTAGCATTTTTCTCCAAATATGATCAGGTGCAGGCAATGTTGTTGAGTGTGCAAGCGCCCCTGAGGGAGAAACTTTTGTTTAGTCCATGACGCTTAAGCTCGAGCAAATCACTTCCCTTCTGTGGCCTTGGTTCTCTTCCTGTTGTGAGCAGTGTTTTGAGTAGGAACGCTGTGGAATATCCAGGTGTGCTCTGGAACTGCACTTAGGAGTTACTCTTGGGAGGCCCATGGAGGAACCCGTTCTTCAAGCTGGGCCTTAGGCACTGAAGCACCTTTGTGTCCAGGCGCGCGTTGCTGTTGCGTTGCTGTTAGTAATGCCATCTTAGCTCTACCCTCACCTCATTCATATTCAGGATGTCATCTCTTTGCTGTCTGATGCCTTTTGTTCCCAGCACTACAGCTTCAATCTTAACTAGAAATCACCCAACAAATTGGAAAGGCTCCCAGTTCTGGAGATGGTATTTAGCGGCTTTCATTCAATCCATAATATATTTGAAAGTACCAACTTTAGGGTCTCTGCAAAAAACAAAGCTGTCTCCGTGTTTCCCTTGGAGCTGTTTTTGTTTTCAGTTATTCGAGGGGCCTGTGAGGGGACTTGTAGCCATGTTTTTGTTTCTTCTTATTAAACAGAAGAGCTCTTAAAAACCTCGCACCTGCCCTGCTCTCAAATCTTTCTGTTCCTTTAAAGCCTGAGTTTTTTTTTTTTTAAGTATAAAAGTAGTGCATGCTCATGGAAAAAGAAAGAGCAGTGTATAAAGTGGAAAATAAATAAAAATGCCCTGAATACCACACCCCTACCCTCCTTTGGAGGGAAAACACAATTATCTTTTTTTTTGGCAGCATCATTCCAGAAATTTCTGCACATATATGAGCATTTTAAACACACCCACACCACAAGTGGTTTCCTGCTATACATACTGTTCTGCCAATATATCTTGGATATGTTTCTGCATCAGCAAATATAGATTGACTTCATCTGTTAACAGCTCCTTAGTAGTTAGGGGGTAATTTCTTACAACTCTCCTACTTTTTTGGTTCCAAAACAAGATGCTTTGGACGCATTCCCAAGGTTGTCCCCGTAGCACTTCCTGTTTCCAGTTCTGCTTCCTTTAGGGAGAGTTTCACCTACTAACGTTACCCACTCGTAAACATTTTGGAGCTTTCCATAGCCTAGATGTGTTACCAGTTACCTTTTTAATGAGGAAGGGACAGGTCACAGGACTGGAGCTGGAATAAGAGATACAGATGCAGTTGAATATGGAGTTGGGGGTCAAGACACACTGTGGTGACCTTTTATTCAAAATCTCGAACCTGGAGCCACCAACTCAGGAGAGCTTCTGGGGAAGAAAGTTGTGCCCAGTTGTTTTGCCAACAACATGGGCTCCCCTCTCAGATCTCACCCTCCTCCTCTGTTCTTCCTTGTGTTGTCTCTGGCCACAGGGCTCTCGTCACCATTTGGATTTAATAGGAAGTAAAAAGGCACTCAAACAATGCATTTGAAAAATCACAATCAAAATTATAATTGACTCCCTATATTTGAACCAATGTAAATATTATAAATGTTTCTATGACATTATAGCTTGCTAGATTTATTCTCTAGAGCTGTATGCTACCAACAATTTGTATTTGTGTATAATCAGTATAATTAACTTTTGACTGCATAATATTCTCATTTTCAAAATATATACTTTTAGCTAACCTATTTCTATAATTTTATTTATTTATTTATTTTTTCCCCCAAAGCCCCAGTACATAGCTGTATGTCATAGCTGCACATCCTTCCGGTTGCTGTATGTGGGACGCGGCCCCAGCATGGCCGGAGAAGTGGTGCGTCGGTGCATGCGGTGCATGCCCGGGATCCGAACCCCAGGCCGCCAGCAGCGGAGCGCACGCACTTAACCGCTAAGCCACGGGGCCGGCCCTAGCTAACCTATTTCTAAGTTCTGTCTAAAAGCAGCATTTCTGAGTTTTCTCTCCCTGGTGTAAATGCCATAGAAGCTAGTGTTGGCAACATTGTCTATGATTATCTGTGTCTAACTTTTCATCTCCCCTCCCCCATTTACTTTTCTATACGTTTTGTGTCTGCCCTTTAAAACCTAAGTTAATTCCTTCATTCTGAGTAACCTGAAGCACTCAGGGGAGGGCAGCCCCCTTAGTCTACTCCCTGTTGTGAGGGCTGTGATGGCACCGTAGACTTGGTTATGGAGCTGGATTCTGGGTGTGGGTGGCTGGGGACAGGAGGAGACCCAGGACATGGAGTAGGTGAAGTCAGCAGAGAGCCAGTTGCTGTGGTCTTAATAGATGAGTTTGTTTTTTTTTTGACTGCATTGTGAATTTTTAGTTCTCGCATACTGATGTTTAAATATAAGTGCCCAGTTATTCCAAACCAAATACCAGCCCTGTGTTCTGTGAAGTCAGAGCAGTAGGATTTGTTCTCTGCGTGTTGACAATTCCTGTGATGCTGTAGGTGTCCAGGCAGCTGGTGGGAAAGTGGGTTCAGTCCTTCACCAGCTCTACAGAAACAGAAAATGAGGCTCTCAGACCACTTCTAACCGCCGTGCCCTCCGGAGGGTGAGGGCTGGCTTTTGGCCTGGAGAAGGTTCTCTTTACACTCGCCCTGTTGCCTCTCACCTTACCTCAATCAATATTCTTGCCTCACTGTCATTTACCTTTTCAGACCACATGTGATTGTGTTTTTGTACCAAATTTAGAAGAAAACACATTGGCGTGATGGTTGGGGAGCAGTAGGGGAGAGGCTGAAGTTGATCACATGGGCGTTTTGCCTCACTGGTCACTTCAGCCAGTTATGATAACTTGTGGATTTGAATCTTGGAAAATAATGATCCTCGTTCACAGAAATCACTCTGGGTGTTGCTTCTCCTAGTGCAGCCTTAAAAGGAGAGGCTGTGTGTGGGCCAAGACGCCCAGGCCTGGGCTTGTGTTTGAGGTGGGGAACCTGGACATACGAGGGAGGTGCTTTCCTGCAAGGGGCCTGGGCATGTCTGCCAGACCGGAGCAGGGTGGTGTGATCGTGGTTTAAGGCTCCACAAAATCAAACAAGGCCTGGTAATGTATGCCGAAGGGAAGCTGTTTGTCCAGTTTGGGCCATCAGGGGACCAGCTCCATGCTGAGCGAGCTCAAGGCCCATAGGGAGTTGAGGCGTTTTTAGTTTCTAAAATCCCGGATGATCATTGCTCTGTCTGTCATTTTAGAGCTGCTGTCCCATCCCCTCCTTGCCCTCCCTCTTCTAGTTTGGTGGGCTCTGTGTTTGGGTGACTTAGCGTAGCAGCTGCTCCTTTCTGTGGGGTACAGGCCAAGCTCAGCTGAGCACGGTGGGGGCGGCATGCACTCACGTGCATTTTATTTTATCTCATACATGAGATGTTTCTCTAAATATCTATATACTAAATATACTCAATATTTAAATATCCTCTATCTGTAGTATTTGCTTAGTGCATTAGTAAGCACTATGGACTATTGACCTCAGGAAAATCACAGATTATTTGAAAAACTGCCTGAAGTCTCCTAATGAAAGCCGGGGGTCTTGAATATTTTGGTGCTTGCTGTTTTAAACAAGTCACTTAACAGAGGGTTACGACAACCGGATGAGGTCTTTTATCTTGAGCACTTGAGCTACTGGGTGTTCTCTTTTTAACGGGTCCCAAATAGCGCAGTGCATTATTAATTCTGATCAATCCATGTACATGCGCATGAGGCGGGGGCGGCCGCCTCTCGGTGAGGCCTTCCTCCAGCAGGTTACAGGTGACGCCCTTTCTGGGGTTGCAGTAAGTGGATGCTCTGGCAGGACGTACTGCCATATCTCTACTCATTGACCTTCACTTGTGTATCTGTGTGTGTGTGTGTAAATTAAGGGGGAAATCCCCCTTAGTGCTCTTGGAATTCTGCTTTTGTACGTGTAGAGTGAAAGACTTCCTCTTTTTTTAGCAAAGGCTATGAAGAGAGATCACATTAGTATAACCTTTGCCTCCTAAGGTGTGGATGAGTGCGTTGTGGTTGGAATTTAATTTTAACAGGTTTTATCAAACTGCTAAAAGATATTGAAAATGTTTAATATGAGAGTCAGGGGCAGTAAATCACACAGAGGCTTGTTAAAATAGGTGTCCACGGTGCACGGACGCTCGGAGCATGTGTTTCTGCCCAGGGACTTTTCATTACTGCGTCAATCGGCTACATTACTCTCACCTCGTAACTCTGTGATATTAGCTGGCTGGTAGGGACCGTGCTGAAGGAGGGGTTTAACACCCCTCTGGCCTCCTTTTGGGAGAAGGCTTAAAGACCTATTCTTTTACCCATTTGTAGGTCATTTGGCTTTTCACAGGGATTTTTAAGAAATCATATTTGAAGTATACAGGCAAATAATATTAGTGTCACCTGTAGCATTGAATGGTGCCTTGTGAACCCCTCCCATCTGTAACACATTTTTTCTTTTTCTTTCTGTTTTTTTTTTCTCCTTTTTGGCGTCCTCTAATTTTTCACTGTCTCTCTTGCCAAAATTGTATGTTTAGGACTCAAGTGTGGTTGCCTCTCTCTCATGTTCAACCCCCATCAGTGCCGGGTAGCATGGCTGTTGAAGCCATTTGCTTGCTGGTCCCTGTCTCTCGGGCTAGATGGAGCCTCCTGAGGGCAGGGCTCCTTGTACCCCCATCATCTAAATCGGGCTGGCAGACTACGGCTCTTGTGCCGAATCCGGCCCTGTTGTTGGGACACCACCATGCCCTCTCCTTCAGGTATTGTCTGTGGCTGCTTCTCAGCACCACAGCAGTGGGCGTCGTTGAGTAGGCACAGTAGGCTGCATGGCCTGCAAAGCCTAAATACCGACTCTCTGGTGCTTTACAAGAAAAGTTTGCCGGCCCCTGACCTAAATCATAGCAGGTATTCAATAAATGTTAAATGAATTAACATTTTAAAAGTTTCCCAATCAGGTTTCCTAAGTATGAAAACAAAACCACTGGTCTTTGGTGCTTGGGCTGCTTGCACACCGTGTAGTCAAGATGCATCAGAGTACGTGCTTGAGTTTAGTCCAGATGGATGTGTTATCCCATCCTATCATTAAGTGCAAACGTTGTGGAAGCTTCCATGCAGTACCTCTCAATAGGAAAGGGGAAGAATAGGGAAATAAGTTGCCAGGCTTTGGAAAATATTCCCAAGTACCATGGATGAACAGCCACATTCACTGAGAATTAGTCCCTTCATCGTGGGTGTGCAAGTTCCGGAAGAGTTGGGCAAGTGAGGCCAGAGCGTGTGAGCTCCTGCCCTCCCCATGCTGTCTGGGCTTCAGATGGAAAGGCAGGCTGCGCCCACAAGCTGGCTCCAGTGTGAGCAAACAGCTTCAGACCTCGCGAAAAACTGGTCAAGCAGCTTGTGTGTGCCCACTCGTGCCCCTCACTTCCTCCTGAAATCAACAATCTTATTTCTCACGTGAAACTGTAAAAACTGTTTCAAAGCGCTTATGGATGATCTGTTAGCTTTGTAGGGATACTGTAACAAGGACCAAGAACCGGATGGCCTAAAACAACAGAAGTTTATTGTTGCACTGTTCTGAAGGCTGGGAGTCTGACATCAAGGTGTCAGCAGGGCCGTGTTCCTTCTGAAGGCTCTAGAGGAGGATTGTTCCATGCCTCTTCCTAGCTTCTGGGAGCCCCAGGAGTTCCTTGGCTTGTAGATACATTACTCCAGTCCTCCATCTTCACATGGTGTTCTCTGTGTCTGTCTGTCTCTGTGTTCAAATTTCTTTTTGTAAGAACACCAGTCATATGGGATTTGGGCCCATCCTGACGACTTCATTTTAACTTAATTACTTCTGTAAAGAGCCTATCTCCAAGTGAGGTCGCGTTCTGAGATACGGGGGCCTAGGACTTCAACATGTCCTTTTGGGGGACGCTATTCAATGCGTAATAGATAGGTATCTCAGATCAATATAATTCAAAAGGATGTTTGGCTTCAAAAGTAGAGTCTTATAAAAATATAGCCAAGAGAAGGCAACATGTCATTCTCTGAGCCTAAAAAGTCTTGGACATGATTGCTTAGGCTTCATAAATGGGCTTAAGTGTTGATTACATTGGTTATGACATCTCTTTTCAGATATGCACTTTTAGTCATTCATATTTTGGGATGTGGTTAGAAAGAAGGGACTGTTTTTGAAAGCTTTCCCCGAAATTACAGTACACACAAGTATGTTAGACATGAGGATCATAACCATGTTTTTCTCATGTGTTTTGTCATTTCCTTGGCTAATTTTCAGATGCTTGTATCCAAATATGAGTTAGGGCCCTCAAACCAGTCTGAATTTTCTTCTTGATTTTACATTTTAGTCATAACGTAAAGAACGCTTGCTCCGTGAGTGGTTTCAGAGACTGTGTACTGCCAAAATGTAGAGTTATGAGTTAATCGCAGAATAATGTCCACTTATATTGTACTCTTTGTTTCTGTTTTGTTCCCCTGTCCTCCCTAGAAAGAAAGACAGACTAAAAAGGACAAGCTTTATTCTCACAGAGAGAGAGAGGATGAGAGTGAGAGAGAGAGACAGACAGACAGACAGAGAGGACACTTCCCCATGCAGGGAGAGGAGGAGGAGAGAGAAAGGACGCACAGTGTCAAAAGGGTTGCCAGTGCACCTGCCATTTCACTCAGTGAACATGTCTGAGAATGAGCACTCAATGGAGGGTTGAGTCTGCTCTTCTCTCCGTTGCAGCTCCTTCTTGGCCACCCAGTGCCAGCATCTTGCTGCACTGAATGTAATTCCAATGTTTACATGTCTGTCTTCTTCCTTTTTTTTCTGAGAGGAAGGAGTGGTTTATTGTGACCCTTCACCACGGGCCAGCTACTTCGTGTTTTAGGCAAACAAACCAAGAGCAATTTGTTCCACTCCTAGGCAGTTTGAAGAGATTTTAAAAAATAATATAGAATAGACAAGATCTTAGTCATCTGTCCTGATTTAGGCTTAAGAATTTATCCCCAAATTAAGATAGGTTTCTGGCAGAGTTGACTTTTAATCTGACTTTGAATCTCCTTAGTTTCATTGTTTTCCAAATTTGAAGTTAAGCCTCCCATTCAGGTCTCGTTAATGGGAAGTAAGTAAGCTTGGATTTCTCCAGCTACATAGTGTCAGCTTGGGTATTAGACCAAAGCCACCAGTGTGTGAATCTACAAGACCACCACGAGCCCAGACCGCTGTATCGGTCTGCACCTGGAAAGAGGCTTGCCCTGACTTGGGTTTCACTAGTAACCAAGGCTTACACCAAGAAGTGTGCTGGGGACATAGTTGGTGCTCCGTAAACGTGTTGTTTAAGCTCCTTTCTGATCTTCAGTTGCCTAATCTTGTGTGAGAAAAGTAATTCCTGCCTGTCCTGTTCTTAAGAGTTACTAGCAGCCTCCACGAGAACTGTAAAATATCCCACGCATATGAATCATGCCCCAGATTCAGAAATACGCAGTCAGGTCTCCGCGGAGCCTTAATGGCTGAGCACAGGCAAGGACTGTGGGCTCGATGAGAGGTCACCCTTCATGGCTCTCATATGTCTTTGCGCCCAGAGCTTAGAGCTGTTGACACATGTTTCTTGAAGGCTGGTGACCACGCCCCTGGCCTGAGCCCGGAAAAGCTGACATCCCCCAGAAGGGTGCGTCGTGCCTCTGCCTGGGTTGTGTTCAGGGTGATGCCGTCCTGGGGCCTTTGTCTCAGCTCGCTGGAGCGTTGCCTTGCTGCAGTGGGACATGGTGCTTGGGGGTCACGGCGCCCTGGTGGCCCTCACCTGGGGTGACGTCAGAGTAGGGGGAGCAGCTGCTGCCGTGGAGGTCTCTTTGGGTGCCTGATTCCCAGGGGCCCTGCACAGGGCGGGGTGTCAGCGTTCCAGCCTCTTGACCGTCATCGTTCTCGCTGCAGAGGCCCGAGGAGCGGGTGGTGGAGACCTGTCCTCCTCCCAGGCCGCTCTGGGCCGGCCCCTCTGGGGGGCTCCCTGCTGGGCACAGCGCCCGTCACCACTGTGGGTCTTGCTGACTGTGGTGGCCTCTGGGCACACCTGTGACATCTCAGCGGTCTCCCCTGACCCTGGGGTGCCAGGCGCACTCTGTCGCCACTTTACCGTGTACAGCCCGGGCCTGCTTATTCCTGTTCGTGCTTCGAGCGGAAATAAATCTGAGAAGGCTGCCCTTCGTCCCACAGGTCCTTTTCTGTGTGGTTTCTTTTCAAAAAGTCCTTCTTTCCTCACAGTTGTGGGACAAGGTCAGAATGTGCTGCTGCTTATGGTAAAGCTGCAGCTTATATTCCAACTGCCACTTTCCCAGCAGAAAGGGCTTTTTAGCTTTTCATGCACATTTTCCCGCCTAAAACAAGAGGGACACAAACGTTACTGTGGGAGATACAACAGTTGTGAAACACAGGTTTTCACAGAAGGACGGTTCATTCTCCTGGGGCAGTGACATAAAACACTGGCAGAAGGTAACGTGCAAATAGTAGCCGTGGGCACAGGATTACGTGCGAGTGCCCGGGGCCAGACAGCGTGTTGGGCAGTGCAAGGGGCAGGAGGCGTTGGGGCTGAGATGACCCAACAGGCCTGTCAGGAGGGGCAGAGCGTGGATTTGGGGGTTGAAGAATGGGTGGGGTTATTACTTTTACCAAGATGTGCCCAGGTAAAATTTTTTCTAGCTCCTTGTGTTTTATTGTGGGAAGTGCAGTCTCTTAGTTTTCCTTTTAGCCACTTGTTTTGTTAAGATGGTAAAACACTCTTGTCCCAGAGGTTTTAAATTCAAACGCCTTGATTTCAAAGTTGAAGATTTAAGTTATTTAAAACTGAACATAATTATTTAGGGGAAAAAGAGTTTGATAGCCTATTAAAAGATGTGTAGAAAATTCCCATTTTGGTTTAGTAGCACCGTTAAATAATGCATATCTAATGTGCATAAATAATCATGTGTCTGGAGCAGTCAGGTCTGCTATAAATAGATGTTGTCAGATGGTGGTGAAATGCAGTTCCTTCACATGTGGGAACAGCCTTCGGTGGTGTTCCGTGGCTTCTACTGTACGTGTTAACAACAGAGCTGCGTGAAGGTATCAATTTTCACTTTCAGGCTGTTGAAGCCTGACTTATATTCCCATATGCTTTTGTGTGTCTTTGTAGAGTACTCTTGGAGTAGATTTTTGCTATTTCATCACTTTTCTTACTCTGCCTTCAGGGGCCAGAAACACTAAAGTTTTACATGTGACCTGCAAACTCTTAAACCTCTCACACATGGCTGAAGGGCCCAAAGAAGGAAAGCACCACAGTCCATTTGTCAGAAAATAAAAGAAATAAATGAGAAACTCAAATCATACTCTTCACCCGTGATCATTTCAGGAGGCTTATAAGAAATAATATAGAATATGCCTTATGCACTAAGGAAAAAAAACAAAACCCTGGGGGCTGGCCCGGTGGCATAGTGGTTAAGTTCGTGCCCTCCACTTTGGCAGCCCAGAGTTCGCAGGTTCAGATCCCACCACTTGTCAAGCCATGTTGTGGTGGCGTCCCATATAAAGTGGAGGAAGATGGGCACGGATGTTAGCTCAGGGCCAACCTTCCTCAGCGAAAAGAGGAGGATTGGCAACAGATGTTAGCTCAGGGCCAATCTTCCCCCCCCCACACACTCAAAAGCAAAACCCAAAACCACAACCCAGGCAGTACTGTCCTGTCATGCATTTTGTCCTAGCAAATTAATCTTGTTTTCCCAAATGCTTCTTGTTTTTGTAAAAGGAACTAACAACTGGCTGACAATTTATCCAATAAATTCCTTCAATCATAATTTATTCAGTGTTTTCATGTAGACTGGTGGGGCTTATTGTAATTGATATCTTCTACAGATATAAACTCATTTTTATCTCTGAATTCTTCCCTCCACCGTAGAAGGGGGAAGAAACCTCTTGTGACAAATATTATCTAACTTATCCTTTTGTAGCAATTGAAATGGCTAGCTTTTTAGGTGAAAGTTATAATGTGGAATTATTTTCAGAAATTTCAAAAAAGGAAACACAATTTCCTTTCAAACATCTAATTTTCTTGTTTAATATCCCTTTACGTGTTAATTTATGATATCTGGAGGCTTTGCATTTTAATTTAAAACAGCTTTGGTCTGCAAATCCAAAATTGATATTTATATAAAATTTATGCAAAATGTATAAATCAGAAAAAATGAAGTTCCTCAGAATAAACAATGATCTTGGATTTCTGTTCCTGGAACGTTTTCCAAATTAAGTTCTATAAATGTATCTTTTCTTCTTATATGTTTTGAGGAGATGTGTAATGTTGCCCTGTTTAGAGGAGTTCTTTTGTTTTTAGCAAGGAATGTGGTCAGATATAATGTGAGCTTGGTTTGGGTTAAGTAAAATTCTCTAATTGAAAACAAGTATAGGAATGGCCGCTTTTAGAAGTACCTGATTTTTCAACTAAATTTTAAGAAATGTATGAAAATTCAATAATGATTAAATAAATGGTTGAGATTCATGTGTTGGTGAGAACTCTTCTGCTTCAACTTGCACGGAATGTTATGTAAACCTGAGCACCGTGGTTTGGAGGCTTATTTTATCAACATGCATTTTATTTAAAAAAAATTTTTCCCCCCTAAAGCCCCGGTAGATAGTTGTATGTCATAGCTGCACATCCTTCTAGTTGCTGTATATGGGACGCGGCCTCAGCACGGCCAGAGAAGCGGTGCGTCGGTGTGTGCCCGGGATCCGAACCCGGGCCGCCAGCAGCGGAGCGTGCGCACTTAACTGCCATGCCACGGGGCCGGCCCTCAACATGCATTTTAAATGAAAATATGTTTAGGAACACAATCTTTTTTCAGTTTTGGTAGCAAGAAGTAGGTTTAATAAGAGAAAAATCTGACATTAAAAAGTTTAAATTTGTGTATAATGTGATTGCATTTATCTTTATTGGAATAGTCTATCGTGAAAACTTCTAGAGGATAAAAACATATTATGCACACCTCTTTAGAAAGTATAGTATTTAAATCAATAATTCATGTAATGATTGTGTGAAGAGGTATGAAGGTAGAGGGGCTGTTGATTTCAGGTCCTGGTGTGAATCGAGGTGTTGGGTTCTGTCTTAGGAGTTTTCAAGGGTCTTCTTGAAATGCTAGGAATGTGCAAATAAGTCAAGCACTAATGTTAAATCTTGGAAACTACTAATTCTTCAGTGTGTTCTGCCAGAGTAAATCTTCTTCTGTGCAAACCTTAGACTAGAGCAAGCTTCTCCTGCCGTGTCTGTGGAGAGGTTTGTCTTCCATGCAGGGTTGCTGAGGAAGGCGCTGAGATCCGCGGCCTCCTCGGGTAAACGTGCACTGCCCCTGTACTGTGAGAGCACTTGCACACGCGCTCAGTTAAGTGCCAGGAAGGTTTAGGTGATTCAGTTTTGTGGTAACAAGGGAACGCGCATGGCGATATGGTGACGTGGACTTGTTCTTTTTTCCTGTTCTAAGATTTGAGTACTTCTCATCTCATTGGGGTCTTCATAAGGAATGAGAACTGGTTCATTGTTAGTGATTCAACTTTGAATCAGAAATTTCCCACTTCTCTTTCAAGCTTTTGAATCAGTTTAATTAAAGAGTGTCCTGAAATTGCAAGGGGAGCTTTTATCTGTTTATCTGTGAGAGTTTTAAGCTGATATCGTGTAAGCAGAACAGAAATGCAGAAACAAGTTGGATTCCGAGGTTGCTATAATGCCCAATCCCAATTTCAACTTACTGTTTTATTCATCAGACAGCCTGTTTTCTTTGATTGTCTTTTAATAAAAAATGATATACATTCCAAATTAAAAGATAAATTTATGCTCATATTGATTTTAGTGTGTTTATGTATGAAGGCTCTATGAAAGGTTTTGTTTGCAAAATGGGTTCTCCTCCTTGTTCAGACTCTGAGCGGAGGAAGAGAGAGAACTTCTGTATCACCAAAGCCTCTTGCTTTCCAGTGGCAGTGAATTTGGAATAAAATGAATTTGGAAAAGAAATATGAAATATGAAAAGAAATATGAAAATATGAGTGGCATCTGAGATCACAAATGGGCTTTGTGCTGTTGCTGAACTAAGAGTCACGTCTTGGTTGTCAGGGGTGCAGGCTGTGTTTTCTTGAATTTTTTTTTGCTAATAAATTGGTGGCATTTGAGAGGAGAAGCTGAGATGACCAGAGTGAGGCAACACCATATCACGTGCCAGTGGTTGATGAACTGGGGATGTATTTTGTGGGTGGTTTTCTGCACAATGTCCATATTTTCTACTTGCTGTTAACTCCATGGGAGCGAGGACCATGGTGGTGGCTGCAGAGGTGGTAGGAGTGTGTGTTCATTATATCCCTGGTGCCTGGCACAGGGGTAGTAGTTCAGAGTAGGTACTCAGTGTTTGTTGAATGAATAAATGAATGGATAAACCTAGAAGTTCCTTCTGCTATCATAAGATAAGCAGAAACAGAGATAAGCTTGTTCTGTACAGTGCCAGAGAGAAGACTGGGATCCTGTGTCAGGAAAAGCTTCCTACCGTCAGAGCTCTCAAAGATTGCTGTGAAGGAAGGGAAAGGAGGGAGCTCACACAGAGGGGGAGTGGTAGGGTATCGGAGAGGGCACTCAAAGATTTTTAATGGGTAAACCAGATGATTCTACAATGCTATCTATGTTCTGAGACGCCATTAAATATTTGAGCGTCTGCTGTTTCTGTAACAATGTGCGGGTCCCTGGGGAGAGATCAGCAATGTGTGAAACGAGATGCCTACTTGTGCTTGGGTGTTCCCAGTCTCATTGTGGTAGTAAAATTAAAATAAAAAAAAATGAAATTTAGTAGATAAATTATAAATGTGTATAGTGAAATTCAGAGTATTTAAACCATTCATTCCATAAATGTTTGAGTGCCAATAAACATTATAGATGCCAGTGTTGTCTTCGTAGCTGGAGAGGACAGCAGAACCTTCTAGGAGGGGATGGAGTTGAGCTGGACTATAAAGCGTGTCTGGAAGTCTAGAGCATTCGGCAAGGGGATGCGGAGTGGTAAAGCTGAGTTACTGGACTGACGAGGCGTGCCCGGCCGCTGAGGAGCTTAGGGAGTGGTCTGAGCAGGTGAAACCAGAAGGGAGGCTGGGGTCCTGTGGTGCTTGACCTACAATGTTACGCTAGTGTAGAGGTGTGAACCCCATGACTAAGTATGGAGGGAGAGGGGTGTGTGGTTCAGGTGGGCAGACATCGAGTGCCTCTGCCAGACAGAATGTTGAGTGGGTGAAAAATGATGTAATCTTAGACCTGTAGAGTTGAGTATTTTGGAGATCCAATTGGCAGTAGTCAATCAGGGAGCTATCCTAGCTAAGAAGAAGTTTGCAGTTTTGAAATGTCATCTATTTCGAAATGGCTCACCTATTTGCTTATTTAAACATATGTTCGGTACATTTTGGGTCTACTTTTTGGGGTCCATATTTGTTTTAAATAGGTGTTTGCCAGAGTGCTAGTCTTGCTTTTCAGAGACGTCACTTTCTCATTTCTACACTAGTTGTGACTTCCTTTGTCACTGTTACGGGATGTTCTCACATGCGAGCTTCACTGGTGCAAGATGTCACCGCGAGTTGAGAAAAGCTGTTTTAAGTGGGGGTGGAAAAGGAATGTGTTTCAGTTTTTAAAGGAGTCACTGAATTTTCAAACAAGGACAAGAATTTCTAAGGAGCTTGGACATTTGTGCATTCTGTGATGTCGGCAGGTCTTAGGTTAAAAGGCTTTGGATTTTATTCTGTTTCTTTGTTTTTAGGTCGTTGTTAGTGGAACGTCATTGAACACTTAATAAACAAATATAATTGCATGTTAAGTTCTCAACAGTTTAAAATGAAGATCAGGAAGCTTGAATTTTAGAGGAAGTGATAGAGGAGTTGTGCTTATTTATTTATTTATTTTTAGCCCCAGGGTTATGGTTTAGAAAGGTCTTAGTTTTAAGGATCCTTTGTTATAATAATATGATTTTTGCACCGGAGAATATAATTGAGTACCAATATTTGTAGAGAGGCCATAGCTAATACTTTAAAATGTTTTCTTTTTTTAAAATTTCAAACTAAATTGCGTTTCTTTTAAATTTTACCTCTCACAGTTTACCTAAACTAAGAAGTTAAAAAGTTTAAAAATAAAAATTTAAAGATGTAATTTTGATCTCTCCAGGGTCTCTGAGTCCCTGGAGGAGAGTCCTTTATTTTTTGAGGGTGGCTGTCCCTTTTGTGGGTTTAAATTTACAAAACCAGTCCTATGAAAACCACCTCCTGGTGTGTGCTCTGCTTTGAGATTGTGAAACAATTAGTTGATTATGGTCTTATGGGCCAAATTACTAGGTTATTTTTAGACAGATTGAAATGTACTTTAAAAAACTTTTTTTTAAAAAGTTAAGTAAAAATAGCAACCAGTATTAAACACGTTTTAAATATATGTTAGGCATTTAGAGTATGACAACGAAAGAAATGACCTGGGTACAATTACATAATTTGTACGCTCTCATTCTTAATTAGTTTTGTTACCCTTGAACAGCACAGTCTTTTTTTTTTTTTTGTCTCACCCTGGTTTTCTGTGAACTGTATAGTTTTTATTCCTTTTTCTCTCAGGCTTCTGACTACTCATTGTCAGAGAACTTCTTGATATTCTCCAATTTGCAATCTCCAGAGCTGAGCTCTTATTAACTCTCCTTCAGAGCAGTTCTGAAATAATTTCCCAGAGGTTCTGGCCCCTTCCTCTGAGAATTAGTCCTTCTGTCCCAGGCAGTAGATACAGGAGAGAGGTCAAAGACTCAAATGACTTATGTTGGTTGACTTAAAACATCAGGAGCACTGTTTCTAAGAAGAAACAATTCCTAAGGAGGAAAAACATTTTTTTCCTTTCTCCAAATTTAGCTTTTTGTTTTTGAAAGCGAGCATCCAGCGTGCAAACACACACGTATGAATGTGTGTGTGCATGTTCTCATGGTTCTGTGTTTATCAGCTTTTCCTATATGGATGGCCTAGCAGTATATTCTTAGTGATTGCTGTAGTTTTAGTAACTTGTGTAAATTGGTTCGTAAAAGGATCTGCTGACCAATGGAACTTGAAATTCTAAATCTGCGGCTTGTGATGCAACATAATTTTAAAAAGATTATTTAAAATGAAAATTAACAAAGCTTTTAGAAAAAGATGCAAAATGATTTTTGCACATTGACCCAAAATGGTTTCATCCGTGAACTCAGAAACTTAGAAGCTGATCCCCAGAGAATATTGGACAGAAAACTATTTTTTAAGCCATTTTTTTTTTCCTACAGGAAATGAATTTGCCCTTTTCCTGCAGTACCATATTGTCTGAATTTTCATTCTATTCTTATAATAGGCAGAAAGAATAAGAAGGCCACACATTTGCTAATCCTCTTGATGCTGTGTGGTGCTATGCTGTGGGGTTGAATAATTATGATGAATTGTAAACTGGACCATGTGCATTTCAGAGAGTGGATTGTAATTAAATAAAACTTAATGATTTTAACATTGTGCTACTGGTATGTACTTATGATATATAGCTCTATTATTCCAACAAGATATACTTTGTACTTGCACAGATGTTGTTGAGCTCAAATTTCAAGCCATAAAAACATTTTGGGACTGCTTTCTAATGAAAATAAGGTTTTAAATATTTTTGTATTTCACAGACTAGACCTAAGAAAGGTGAAAACTAATATCTGAGTCAGAAAGAAAGCAGGTGGTCCATGGCACATGTGCGCACACACACTTGATCTGGGTGCATGTTTGCCTGCTTGTGTGTTGTTCACTTTACCATGCAAAAAAATTTATGTTAGTGATTTAACATACTTGAAGTGATCGAGTGATTGTGGGTTGGTTCTGAGTGAGCCTTTAAATTCAGAAAAAAGGTGATTTTGTGTTAGACTTGAAGTGTACGTATTTATTAATATTTGTACTGTAAGTAGCTTTGGTTCATTGAGTGTCGCCTGTGTGGGTTTAGGTTTTGTATAGCTGCTTGGAGAATTATGTGTATTAACTTAAAAGATTAATTACATGTAATTTTTATTTACGATTACTTAGTGGTGTTTGCTTGGTTGACTGGTTCATTACTTTATTGTCTCTCTTTCAGCTGTTTTCCAGCCCGAAACTGTTCGGTCATTTCATAGGCAGCTAACTGAGTGCCCCACACTCTTACTTCCCCTGATGAGAACGGTGCCTGTCTTTCTTCGTTGCTGTGATGGTTAGCAGTAACAGCTTCTGTTCATTGTGTCCAGTCCTGGACGCCAGAATTAAGAAGCTCGCTGCATTCATTATCTTGTTCCACCTCACCACTGCCCATGGGGGTAGGAATTGTTGCCCCAGTTTTCCAGATAAGGAAGTTAATCATCAGTTCCCCAAGGCTTGCCCAAGGTTGCTAGCAGCTCCTAAGATGCTGACTTAGGCCAGTACGTGTAGAGCACCCAGCACAGTGCCTCTCACACTGCTGTCATTGTGATAGAGCCATAATGATCATTTGGGAAAAGTGCATAAAGAGCTGAAAACTAATTTTTTTTTTAATTTTATTTTTTTTTTGCTGAAGAAGATTCACCCTGAGCTAACTTCTGTTGCCACTCTTCCTCTTTTTGTATGTGGGTCGCTGCCACAGCATGGCCACTGATAGACGAGTGGTGTGGTTCCATGCCCAGGAAGTGAACCTGGGCCACTGAAGTGGAGCATGCTGAACTTAACCACTAGGCCGCGGGGGCTGGCCCTGAAAACTAATTTTTTTTAACATTACGTTGTCTTAGGCTTTTTTTTTTTTTTAAATCATGGTTGTCCTCTTCATAAGGGATAAGCTCTTTCTGACTGATAGGGAGAATGTGTATATATTTAAGGATTTTGGAGTGTATTTGAAAAAGTATTTTAGGAACCAGCCTGGTGGTGTAGTGGTTAAGGTCACACATTCCACTTCGGCAGCCCAGGGTTTGCCAGTTTAGATCCTGGGTGAGGACATACTCACTACTCATCAAGCCATGCTGAGGTGGCATCCCACATAGAAGAACTAGAAGGATCTACAACTAGGATATACAACTATGTACTGGGGCTTTGTGGAGAAAAAAGAAAATGAGGAAGATTGGCAACAGATGTTAGCTCAGGGCCAATGTTCCTCAAAAAGAAAGAAAGAGAAAAAAGACAAAAAGAAACCACTCTTAATTATAAAAAAAGAATTTTATATGTTAAAATTGTTTTTTTTGTATGTGAGAAAGATCAGCCCTGAACTAACATCTGACGCCAATCCTCCTCTTTTTTTGCAGAGGAAGATTGGCCCTGGGCTAACATCTGTGCCTATCTTCCTCTACTTTATATGGGACGCCACCACAGCATGGCTTGACACGCGAGGTGTTGGTCCATGCCCGGGATCCGAGCCCCTGACCCCTGGGCAGCTGAAGCAGAACGCGTGCACTTAACCACTACGCCACTGGGCCGGCCTCTAAAATTGTTTTTTTTTTTTTTTTTTTTTTAAAGATTTTATTTATTCATTTTTTCCCCCCAAAGCCCCAGTAGATAGTTGTATGTCATAGGTTCACATCCTTCTAGTTGCTGTACGCGGGACTCGGCCTCGGGTTGGACGGAGATGTGGTGCCTCGGGGCGCGCCCGGGATCCGAACCTGGGCTGCCAGCATCAGAGCGCGCGCACTTAACCGCTAAGCCACGGAGCCGGCCCTCTAAAATTGTTTTTAATTTTTATATTTTTAATTCATTTTAACCATAGCTTTAGAACACTTGGGTGTATACATACAATTATATACACATATTTCTAGCTGCTACCTGTGTTTATGTATAGCTTACACACTATATTTGAACTACTTCATTCTAAATGTCAGACGTTACATTTATTTTTGATCTTCATGTATATGGATTAAAATAAATTGATCAATTTTTAGCTTTTCCCTCCCCAATAATTCATTTTGCAAAACTGTGTGTGGGACCTCAGGACTGGTGGAATTCTTGTGATTGGTCCAAAATCCAGACTTTTCTCTGGACCCTCTATAATTTTTTTCCGATTTGTCCTCTTTAGAAGTTCATAAGGAAGGAATTCTGAAAATGGTATTAATCTTGTGATTTTCCAAGTTAATTTTCCTGAGCATATTTGAAATTAAATTGGAAAAGGCATTAGGAAACCTAAAATCACTCCCTTATGGGTCTTTTCCTCGCCTCCCTCAGTCCGTGAGCACTCAAGGCTCCTTTGGATGGTGTGGTTTTTCATCTGTTCTGCCTTGCAGTTTTGTTCAGATAATGCCATCATAAGGGTTATGCTTTCTTATAAAATGTCTTGTATTTCCAGAAAAATTTCACATTTTGACTAGCTTATTTCCTTTTCCTTTTTAGTTTGAGGATTACAGTTGTTTCACAGTAAACTAACTTAGCTGTTGGGCAAGGTTATGTTTCTAAAATGTTTACTATAAAGTACAGACTTGTGATGAAAACATTCATATTTGTATTACCTTGTGTTTTATAAGGAACCAGTAAACATAGGATACCTCTGAAAGCTATAATTAATTTTCCCAGCCACCACAGAATTTTACTTATGCGAGCATTGAGTGCAAAAATAAACCAGTCTTTACTCTGCCTAATTCTAGTTTCATGATTTTCTTCCATTTTTAGGACTGAGTTTGGCAAGCATCATGAAAATAGACTGATTTCAGCTCTCCTAAACTGTTCGGGGACTAGAATGTTTTCAGCAACTAGGTCTTTTCAGAAAAGAAAAGAAAACCACCCATTTCTTTCTGTCATTGAGTGAATGTATTTCCCTGGGTGCTGCTTACTTCCTGGAAGAGTTGAAAATTTCCAAGTTTGCTATCAATACACACACGTACAGCTTAGTCAATTGAATTTGGAAATATAAATAAGCCTTGTATATTTTCAGTAATCAAAAGCTATGGGTATTTTCTAATTCTTCTGTTGGGTACCATACTTTATAAGACCTAGAGTTAATCGTACACAGTATTCAGCAGTTTCATTTACTCAGAATCAATAAAGATTATGAACTGAAACAAAAGAAAATGCCACTACCGACATCATCATCAAAAGAAAAAAATCTCCTAACATGTCTAGTGTGTGCTAGGAACTCCATAAATATTCTTTAGTGAGTGAATATAGTTCAACCGTGATCAAACTGGTTCCTTAGAATTTTCCTCATGTTTATTCTTTGTACAGACATGTTTTTTTCCCTTTGATGATTAACACAAGCCAAAAGTAACACTTTTTGGTTTATTTGAGGATATGCCTGGCTATCCTGTAAGACTAGATTTCTGTTCATATTGTCTGCACAATGATTTAGTTATTCGAAGAGCGTCCTGTTCCCACAATGCCCAACCAGTTTTTGTTGAGTACTGCCCTATTCTACTGTTTTTTGAACAGTGACCCAATCTAGCACATACAGCATGTTAGTGGATGGAAGAATTTGAATAGCAGCCAGCCAGACAAGTGAGCACCTAGGAACTAGCCAGACTCTTACTCAGGACTGGCTGCGTGCTTTGTGATGCACAGTACAAATGAATGTGCCAGGCACTTTGTTAAAAAATTATTAAGAATTTCAAGATGTTGACAACAGAACTTAAACAAGTGTGGGCCTCTGTGCTAATGCACGGTGGGTTGCACTCATGAAGCCTGCCCTGCTTCTGCTTGAAGCAAAACCCCTAAATGTTTCTCACCAAGCTTTCTTGGATTCTAATGCTAAAGAGCAGAGCAAGGTGGGGTTGACTTAGCTCTGTCCACTCTAAGTCTTTGAATTGGATTTTTCCCTGCTAGGTAACCCTTGGCCCTCCCATGGACTGCAGACTGAGCTCTGAGGGGTGCCAGAGGACACAAACAGAAATGTCTGATAGGTGCCAAAAGGTGAACTTACCTTGTCCTCTCTTTTCTCAACACATTTGGAACAGAAAAAAGATTATAAAAACAGATATCACCTACAGTAAATGCCATTCCAAATTTGTATAATTATTAGAATTTTTATAAAACACAGAGTATCGCTTTCTTTTAATCTGTTAATATTCCGTTCATACTCTTTTCCCTCTTAAAATCACAAGAAGTTACTTAATTATTCAACTGTTCTTCTGGCTGTTACACATTAGGAATTCCTGTTGTTGGCACAAAACCCATCACTTAAGCCTCATCTTGGAAATGCTCTCATCTTTATTATTTCTGATATGACTATGAAATGTTGTGGTTTTTAGCACATTTGTGTACCGTGGAGGATTGTTTGCAAACGTGGATTGCGTGTGTTGTGAATTTATCTGTAAAATGATGGAATATTTTTATGGTTTTAATGTATCTGGAGTAATGACTTTGTGGGAAGGATGGGGTGAAGCTCTGTCAGTTTTGAAATCTGTAAAATGCAGAAAACTTGGTACTTCCTTTCCAGGAGCTTAGATTGGCCCCCAAAGATTAAGATTTGTGCTGAAGCACGTTTCTCAAATTCGCATTTCACCACAAAAATAATGCGTCTATCTACAAATCTGGACAGCTCCTTCCATGGCCCAGCTGTGTTAGGATGGGCCTATTGATACTGTCAACTTTTATAGAAATGTAGCTTCTTTACCCCCTAAGACCTATGAAAAACCAACCAACCAACCAAAAGAAATACTGGAAAATCGTGCTCCGCAGCATGCTGACTTGATGAAGCGGAATTGGATCAGGCATATTTTTTCCACTTCCAGCCTCATCTTTCTCCTCCTCCTCCTTTCTCTTGGTTATCTGCCTAAGGTTCAGGTGCCCATGCTCCCACGTCTTCCCCCTCCCACCCCGAGCATGTACCTTTAGCCCCATCTGCGTATGTGTACGTATATAATTTCTCCTGTGAAAGCTGGCAAGACTGACAAGCAATGACTTGCATTTGTTGATTGACTGGTTCCAGTTCCATAACTCTCTCAGAGGTACATTTCATTTGGGCATTTGAATTTTGCGTTTGGGGACCTTGTTGTGAAATGAGAAAATCAACCCCTTTGATAAGAAGATTTCAAGGTAGCAGGGTTTTTTTGGGAAAACTACATGGTTTTTTAATTTGTTGTTCTTGAAAGTGTTTGGGGCTAAAGACATCTTTGCCCTCACCACCTTCTCCAGGATTTGGGTATAAAGGGAGTGGTAGCATGTTGGACAGGCTTCTCTGTATAACACGCCCTTATGTTGAGCAATGGCCTCAACCAATTTAGCATCTGCCTACCTTTCTCTTTCCCCCATGACTGCTACGTGTGTATTTTGTGTTTTCTGGTACACTGTTCCTATTTTCATTCCTTCCTGTCTTTCTTTCCCTTTCTGCTCCTTCTGTCTGATATGCTGGGATGGATATTATGGCCTCTCATAATATTACATGCTTCTCATTATGAAGTCTTTGGCAAAGAAGTGAGTTGTCAGCATCCCTCCTCTTTGCTAATTGCTTTGATAATGGAGGTTCTCTTCTGAGTTTTGAACTCTGATTGACTTGGGAGCCCCATTTCCCAAACACAGGGTGAAATGCCCCATCCTGAAAGAGTATCTACTTCTCAATGTGTTCCTTTACTGTGCCTTCATTTTTACATTATTTTGGAGGGAACCAGGCAGAAGGGACAATCTTTGCAGATTAAAGCCAGGCAAGTTAATACTGTCATTGAACAAAGAGTATCAACCCCTGGGGCTCTTGGAATGTGTCAGGTCTTCTCTGCCAAGGGCACGATGCCATCAAGGACAAAGATGAGCTCTTAAGGGAAACAAGGATGCAACTTTATTAACACCAGAGCTGCAAAGCACTAGGCAGGTGGTCCTTTCTCAGTTAAACTTGCAGCCCACCAAGGCACCGTGGCTTCACGCTGGGACACTTTGACAAGCTGCCAGCAATGAGTAATTGTCAAAGCACAACACTTGTTTTTCTCATGTACTCCCTCAGGTCCTGTGTACTGTGCTTAGTTTTGATAGCCATTGGCTGCTCCAGTACTGGACTGTACTTTCTTCTTTCCAGTAATCTCTCTCTACCAAACTGGCACATTAAGGGAGACAACGTTTTGAAATTTAAAAACCATGTCACTACTATGTGTCAACTGCTTTTAACTATATCTAACAATTTTTTAAGTACTAATGATCTTGGATACATATTTTACGGTTCTTGTTAGTCGTAGGCATATATGGCTAGTAGAGAAGGCCTTTAAAAAGTTGAAGTGTATATATAGTGAAGTATTGAGGAATTTTTATGTAGCATATGTATGTTTATGTCAATACCCCTGCCCATTGTTTGAACTCATCATATAGATTAGTTTTTCCTGTTCTTGAACTTCACAGAAATGGACTAATACATACTCTCTCATTTCTGACTTCATTTGCTCATTATCATGTCTGTGAAATATCCGTGTTGTTAGGTGTAGCAGTAGGTCATTTTGTGTAGTGTTCCGTTGTATGATTATGCCACAGCTTTTTTATCCATTCTAGTGCTGATGGGCTCTTGGATTGTTTCCAGTTTGGGGCTACTTCAAATCCGTGGTGTACCTAATATATTTGACACCAGCGTGGATCGTTTGTATACACTCTACAACAAAATTATTTTCATTAATAGTTATGTCATAAAACACATAATAATAACCACCAGAAAAGAAATGCAGTGCAAGTTTTCCTTTAATGGATCTCCAATATTTAATCATGTCAGTTAAAATAAAATAAATAAATATTACAATACAAAAAAGGAAAAAAGAAATGGATGAGTAGTTTTTAGTTACCTTTAACTTTTTTTCCCCCAAAAATGAACAGCATATACCTACCTATATATTGGTCTGTCACAGTAATGAATAACAACATTGCAATTTGTTTTTTGAGCCTTCTCTAATTTGATCAATTACCTTCTCAAAGTTTATCTATGTCATATATTCACGTTTAATAGACAGTATAGCCAAATTTGTCTATATAATTAAGTAGTTAGGAAAAGTCTTAAACATAAAGATAAGTTTGGCAGAGAGTCATAAAAATTCCATTTTGCAATAAATTCCAAGAATTGCAATGCCTTTCCTTCTTTGGGAATCATTCTAGTGAGGTTTCAATGATGTCCCCACAGTTCCGAAAAATTTTAAGCGCAAAGAAAAGTCTCAGGGCCCCGTAGAATGACAGACCTGAAATAGCTCGAGTGTATTTCTTTGTTATTGCAGCCGCTCTGCTACCGTTCTTGAATCGAATCTCCTGTCCGGAATCGTTCCGCACTGTTAGGAACGTACTCAGAACGAATTTAGGTGGCCGGGTACGTGTGGTGGTGGGCCATGAGTGGAGGGGGCAACTCTGTAACGGAGTTCCCTGAGTTAACCTCCATGTGAAAAGCAAAGATTTTGGAAAAAGAGCCTTATTTATGGGTATTCTCTCCTCCCTCACTTAAAAAACATTTATTTTTCGTTCTCATATTATCAAGAAAGTGCTCTGAAAACTTAGAATGTTACATAAGTTGAATGTTGTCTTTATTTTTACCTTTGAATACTTAAATATGTTATTCCAGAGCAGACAGTTCCTTGTCGTAAAGCTGAAAGTTTAGTGTCAAACTGACATCTGGTGCCAATTTGATGTTCCAGTACTTTATTTATATTTAAAATTCCACTTGCCCTACATTTGTACTCTGTTTTTCGTACTTGTATCTTTGTGTTCTCCTTTCATTAGGCATTACTGATGAAGCCTCCCCTTCCTTCTGCAGGAGCTTCAGAGGTTCCTTCTCCCTCTTGAGAACATATTAGAATTTCTTCTCCTTTCCAATGTCTTAAGTAGATGATATGAGTATGTGCATAATTAAATACATTCTACAGTTCTTAGCTAAGGATTTCTTTTCGACTCTTGTAGACAGACATTTACGGGTAACAGTCGTTACCCATAGTTGTTCCTTTAAGTTCATTTTCAAAGTAGGTAAATGCCTTTGAAGTTTCAAGAAAAATGATTTCAGAGTTCATGGGTTATAGTAATAGGTTCTTATGGAGATGGGTGCAAGCTCTGCCAGAAAGTCACTTCTTTGGAATCATAACTAAACAAATAGTCATTGACACCCCAGGACAAAAAGTGGAGTCGTGTTATCTTTGAAGAGCAAGTACTTGACGCATTGCTTACTGAAGGTGCACTCAGCTGTCCTGCTGATGGAGGCGGTGGTTCTGTGGGGCTCGCCACAGTCACCAAGGAGACAGGGCGGCTGGGGAGCCATGGCGCTCTGCCTGGTCGCCACGCCCAGACCTTCTCTCCTCTTCTGCTCTCCACACATGTATCCCACGTCATCCCGCTTAATCTTCCCCATACACAGAAAATCAGCCTGTTTCTTAGACTTGTTTTCCCTCAGGTGTTAAACACCTTACTGCATTTTAAATCACAGTAAGGTGAAAATTGTTTTTCTAAACAAGTTGTTTGTTCCACTAAAACTTGAGGATAATTGTAAACAAAAAATATAAGCTACAAATATATAACATATATTAACATTGTGTTATGTATTATATAAATATAAGTAAAACCGAAAAATTATTAACAAATTGGAAACAGTTGAGGAGGTACAGCTATGCCTCTGTGGATGCGAGTTCTTTGAGCAGCCTTTGCTGCCCCTTCTGCTCTCACCACAAATCTCGTGCTGCTGAGAACACCAAATCCTTCCCAGCTGTTCTTATTCTAGTATAATCTTGAGTGCCTCTCAGCTGCTAACTTATTCCTTGCTCCAGCTTAACCCCCCAGGACTTTTTCCTTGACCATTCTGTTGACCTAGAGACTTTTGGAGTTTTCAATGTTTCTTTGAAAAAGCAGATCCTTGGAATTTCTGTGGCTCTGGGAGTGTAAAATTTGCCCTCTCTATATTTAAACTCTACAGCTGAGAGCAATTTCTTACTTATGTGCCTAAAGCTAGTTAAATCCCTGCTCTCTTTAGCAATCTCTCTCTAGATTTATTTAAGACTGAGATAATATATTAAAAATGGCTAGTGCAAGCCTCTTCTGCTCTTTGAGATGGCTGCATTAAGGAATACACATGCCCTTATGCTCCCCTTTCCTTTGTCATCTTCCCAACTCTAGAATTGGGTTAGGCACCTGTGGTGTGTGTTCACGTGTTCTACAGGGCTTTGAAAATTTGGGTATTTGTAGTAGAAGGATTTGTGTAGATGTCGTAGAAGGCCAGCCCTGGTGGTCTAGTGGTTAAGATTCAGCACTCTCCTCACCACGGCCTGGGTTCATTTCCCCAGTCAGGGAACCACACCACACATCTGTCGTCTGTCAGTTGTCATACCGTGGTGGCTGTGTCTTGCTGTGTTGCTGAAAGCTATGCCACTGGGATTTCAAATACCAGCAGGGTCACCGTGGTGGACAGGTTTCAGTGGAGCTTCCAGACTAGACAGACTAGGAAGAAGGACCTGGCCACCCACTTCTGAAAAAATTGGCCATGAAAACCCAGTGAATAGCAGTGGAGCATTGTCGGATATAGTGACAGAAGGTGAGAGGATGGTGCAAAAAGACTGGGCAGGGTTCCCCTCTGCTGTCCACAGGGTTGCTAGGAGTCGGAATCGAGGGCACTAACAGCAAAATAGAGGGCAAGTCCATGTGCAGTTATGTTCAACTAAGTAAGCACATTTTTCAAAAAAGAGATAAAATGGGTTGGATGAGTATTGGTTGCAAGCTTGAATGCTCCCAAGGTTATCTGTGCAGACATGTCAAATCTCACCTGCTGCATAGTGACTCTAAGGTATTAACTAGAGCTCAGGAACAAAAGCCATAATTGGAACTAATTGGAAGAAAATTTTGTTCTTAAAGGTTAATGTGGCATCTACTTTCACTTATAAATTGTTTTTCATAGAAAAAATTGGTGTACACCATAAGGCTAAAATAAAGTTTTTATCCTCATCATTTACTTGATATTTGAGCAAAAATAAGACAAAGAAAACCAAGATAATTCTAATGCATAAACTGAGACAGCATATTTTTTAACCTAAATAATGAGCTCTTTCTATTTGAAATAACTAAGTGAAAAGTAAAATTTTACTTTGTGTCTGTTTCAATGGAAAACTTATTATACTACAGCATACATATACCTTATTTTTTTGTCCTAAAAAAGTGACCTAGTTATGGTATCAGCACCCTCCTTCCTTGAAATACTTGAGACGGGTAAGATTGAAAAGCATTGCCGTAGTTGGCATTTGCAATACCATTCTGTACACGTGAGGATAAATAGGAAAATGTTGTGAAATCAATTAGAACTTGAAGCAAATTGGAGACGTCATGCCTTGAACGGTGCTTTATGGAGTGTAATCATATTCTGTAGTACTTCGTAGTGGATTTTACAAGTTCAAGCAAAAAATCTTTTGTTCTTAGGTTTCTGAAGGATTCCTTTAAAACTCTGAATGAACACTCAGTAAACACTTATGCCAATATTTTGCAATAGAAATTTCTATTGTAGTATACTATTTACTATTTTCAATTTATTAATCTTTGCCATGCTGAAAGAGAAGTAAATCTCTTACCCTCTCCCCCGTCCCACAAGGATGACTTTTTAAAATCAAATCAGAGGCTGATTTGTTTTCTTTAAAGCTAGAACATAGGAATAAAGACAGACTTTCACTAACTGTAATCTGAACCTGACATCCCGATATTCTGAGGGAATATTTTAAGTTTTAAGCCGTAGGAAGTTCTCATTTATTTCTGAACTGCAGAACTCCAGCCTCAAGTTTAGTGTTTTTGATAAGCAAATTAAGAGTAATAATGATGATAGGAGTCCTTTACTATGTGTCTACACTTTGCTTGGCTCTGTCCGGGTGTTTGCAGCATTGCTGTCTTATTCAACAGGCCAGCAACCCATATGGTGCTGTGATGGACAAATAACGAGTCACCTTGGCAGAGAGTCACCTTGGCAAGACGCCCCACATCTGATGCGCCAATATTAGGATAAAAGCCTAGATCTGACTTGTTTTAAAGCCCATTGTCCTTCCAGTGTCCTCATCTGCCTTCAGAAGGACTTCATGGATAGGATAGTCCTAGCTTTATGACTCCTGGTGTTAACTTGCTCCCCATTCTTGAGTTTTTCTGATCTCCAGCAAAGACACCAGAGGAGAGTTGAAGAGCTTTTTATCCAGGCTACAGTGATATGTATATTTGTGTAAATGGGACACAGTTAAGAAAAAATCTTGGACAACCCATCTAAGTTTACTTTTTTATAATAAAAATGACTGTATACAATTTTATTAAGACTTTCTAGTACTTGGAGATAGAAGTTTAAATGTAATAGTCAATAAACTAAGTGTAAATTGTGGGTCATTTCAAAGACTCAGTTTTTGCAAGTTGATTGCACACATACTAGGTCCTTCACATAGTGTGCTCTGATTGAACAGAAGATCTTTGCTAACAGAATGTGTTCCCTGTGCTCTGTATTGTCTTTAGGGCATATGGTTGACTGTTGAAGTAATAAACCTTTTCTTTGCTCTCTATAAGGTGGAGAAGGAAGCCATAGTCAGAGTGCTTGGGAAGGCGTCAGTAATAATTGGAGGCTGTAATAAATGTAAATCCATGAAAAATGGTTTAGCTTCAAACAGCTGAGTAGCAGAAGCGTGCCCCAGTATTTCTTTCTGGAGCCCAGATCATAAAAGAATTATCCATCCTTTTTAGCTGTGAGATTTCTAAGGCTTCTCAAAATCTCTGGTCCCTTGGCTTTCTAGCAAGAAAACAATATCAAGTCTTAAATGACAGAAATGAACTCCTAAATAAGTTAAACTTTTTAAAGTTTACTAAATTTAAATGATAACGCTCATACCAATGATGGCTCAGGTCTTCACTTCATCAGTGGTACTGAAGTAACATTCTAAATTCGAAATGGCAGGCTCTCTGTTCCCCTGTCTGGGTAATCGCTGATAAAACATTAATCATCTCAAGGTTCTATTCAAGTCCATTGATGGAAATTATGAAATGTAATTTAGCTTGAGAAATTGAATTAATGTTTTCTAATAGCTCTGAGGTAGTCAGTGATTTATAGGTTCCAATGTTGGAAGGGGTGTGTGTGTGCGTGTGTGCATGCACTAGTTAATCTAAGTAGGTGATCACAAATGGTACACATTCTATATCATAAAAATGTGTATTAACTCTGTGGTGACTATTATATGGTTTATTTATTTTGTATACTTGATACAAAGTAGTGCTCAATTAAACTGTGTTTTGGATTTTAAAAAACCTTTAAATGTAAATGCATGTATATATGTAGAATATATATATTCGTGATGTTTTATTTTCAAGCAAGTTCAGAATTTATTCTAATTTGATTGCTTATACTATGAACCTCTACCATGCAAACATTAGTTTTCCCATCCATTGTTTACCTTCTTTACAGCTTTTTTATCGTCTCTCAACCCCGACTTTCTATCCCATAGCATTTTTGCCTCAAACTCATGTTAATAACATACTTTTGTCTTTCTCACTACCCATTTCTTTTAAAAAGTTACAATAGGATGCCTCTTCCATTTGTCTTTCATTTTATTCTCTTTTGCATCTATAGGGGCTGAGCAGTTTCTGGCCCAGATTAGGTACTCAGTAACCATTTATTGAATGAGTATGGAATGGGAAGAAGCAAGAGGCAGTGTCCCAAGATCCTAGGGCCATCTGATTCTGCCGACTCTGCCTCTTCTGTGTCTCTTTGGGCTCGTTTCATCTCTTGAGACTTAGTTCATTATTTGCAAAATAAGGATTATTATACCTGTGTCATTGAAATGAGAGAGTTAAATGAAATTCTCTGAGTCAAATTCATAATGTGTTGCCTAGAATACAGTAGCTTTCGTAGCAGGCTCTGTTTGAAGGTTCTGTACTTAGGTGCTATGGGGAACGTTCTAATAGAAGGCTAATAGGATAGAAGGCATCCTAATATTACATTCTAGTAGAAGGGATATGTCAGTTACTCAGTCTGTGTTCTAACTTGTATGCTTGTGTTAGTTGTCACCCAGAGAGATAAAATTAATGTCCCAGGTGATTCAAAGTAAGGAGGTTTTATCTCCTAATGTCATGAAAATTTGTTGTATCAATTCTGTTATAGGCAAGTAATAGAATACAGGCAAAGTCCTGGTATTATGAACAAATAATGAGCATATAATACTTCATTGAGAGTAGTGCATTATGAATCCAGAAAAGTAAGTTGAGCCTATATTGTGGAGGGCCTTGAATTAAGGATAAGCAATTTCCTCTGAACTTGGTGGATAGTTTGGAGTTCCTAAAGGTTGAGTCTGTGGTAGGACTAAAGGTTAGGGAGAGAACATTTGGAATCTGGGAGTGAAGAACTTCAGATTGATGTTGCTTCCTGGAGTGTAGTGTAAATCTTATCCGCATGAGTCCTGAGTCATCCCTAGTCTTTCCCTCGGCACAGGGACCCTGTGGCTTCTCTGCTGGCTGATACTGTCCACTGCCTCTTACTTAGACCTGCTGTAGCATCGAGTACAATTTCTTGTAATTGTGACTGTATTGTCTTGTCTCTGAAGCAGGCACATTTAGGTTTTAAGCTTGGTAACACCGAGTTCAGAGACTCCTAACCCTGGCCTAAACTCCCTCAGTTTATCTTGCACCAACAGTCAGTACCTTACCCACCTGCACTTTAGCCACACGGGATTTCTTTTTGCTTCTTGAGCCTCATGTTCATTTCTAGGTTAGGGCCTTGCATTTGTTTGTCTTCCTGCTGGGAATTCTATTCCCCTAATTTTAGAACGATGGGCTCTTCCTTGTCTTGGTGCTTATCTTCAGTCTTGACACTCAGATACCTTTCCTGATCAACAAGTCATTCTCCATCACATCCTCCTGTTTTACTTCTTACTTTACTATCTGATACCACCATATTAATGTCACATGAGCTCATGAGAGTAGCATCATTGTCTGGCTCACTGCTGCATCCCTGTGTGTAAAATGGTGTTTGACATATGGTGGGGACTCAAGTGTTGGTTGGATGAGAGAATGAATGAATGAGTAAAGATATTTAAGCCTCATTTTCTGTGTCTCCTTCCCCTACCCCACCCCATTTATGTTTAAGAAAAACCGTATTTATTAATTACAAACACTTGCTGAATGCTAGGTAAAGCAGAACCACTGGGCACACATAGAGATGAAGTAAGATTTATTTATTCTTTGGAAGAAGGTCTAGGCTCAAAAGTGGGTGTTCCATTACTGGAGGTGGATGAAAGTTGTGTAGTGTGGTAGGGAGCATGAGGACAAGCTCATCCTCATGACTGGGGCTGGGGGGTCTCTGGGTTGGGACAAAAGAGTGGTATGTGGGGCTTATTTTCTTCTGCTCCTTCCTGTCTTTGTTTTGCAGCTGTCCTGTCAATGCAGACCAGTCTCTGGGCCAGAAACAGTGGTGTCAGTTAGGGCAGTAGCAGCAGAGAGAAGAGATTTAATAAATGACCACAGTAATGACAGAAAGAGATTTTTCAGGCATCTGGGTACTTTGCCTGATGTGTCTTCTTCCAACCTAGCTACTCCCAGACACAGAGTTTATAAGGTTCACTCTCATACATTTGAAAGAGTCAGGATTTCCAGAGAGAAGCCCTGAAGGGCACATCTAGACCTGTGGACATTCCCATCTGCAGTTGCTGCTTTTAGGAACCATTTTAGCAATGATTCTCTTTGCACACCAGCGACGGTGTCTAAGCTTGATCCTTGTCGGATAGGGGTCCTGGTGCTGTTGATGGCAGCCTCTCCTTTGGCTAACAGAAAAATCAAAGCTAGTGTTTTCCTGGCTCTTCTTGAGCTGGGTTTCCAACTGCCACATCCCCTACCCCCAATTTTAAAATTATAAATAGCAAAACTGTGCTATGAATCAATGAAAACGTGGTCAACTATGGGTTATTCACTATCACAATTTTCAAATAAATGTTTGCATTTTTTTCTTTCTCCTTTGCCCCCAAGGGGAAAATGGGGAACTATGGGACAACAAAGAGAAGTCACCCAGGCAACACCTTGTGTATTCTGAAAGGAAAATAGATACAAAGTCACATTTGATTTGTCACAATTTCTAGGGATCTTTGAGTGGACATTTTGAGCCTTGTTGCTCCTTTAGCACTAATTTTAAATTAGATTTGAAGAGTGGTTGATGAATAGCCCCAACTGCCATGAGCATATTAACCCCTTTGGCTCGTATTACCCACAGCCTATCTGAGTGAATGAGAAGAGACTAATGGAGACTTGAGAAGGATCTTCTGCTGAGATCATTTTTCATATAAGTTATAATTATATCCATGTTAATAAAGCCCAGAGTGAGAATGGCCGTTGGCTTTTCATGAAAAAGTAAGTGTATGAAATTTCGTAAGTATATGCATACATTTTGTAAGTATATGTAATGATTCTGGGTAGGTGATGTTCACATTATTTGAATAAGTGGTGGGAATAGAGGTCAGTATTGGGCCATCATAAGATGACTACCACGCCATTCTCCTGCTTCCTCGTGCTTGCAAATTCTAGTATGTTTAGCCACAGGAATTACGAGGAAATATTGTATGTTACTGATACGTATTACTCCTGTACATAGAATCACTTGGGTGTTCTGACATCAGGCCAATTGGAGAATTTTAAAAAGCAACACTTGGATACTATTTCCCTCTTAATGGAATTGTGAATTGAAGGTTGATGAGAAACAATCAGTTCATGGATGTCAGAAAGAGGAATAAACTATATTTTGATACACTTTAGTTCTTTCTGAAATGTACTTGTGTTAGTTTGCTAAGGTGACCACCACAAAGTACTGCAGAGTGGGTGACCTAAACAACAGAAATGTATCATCTCCCAATTCTGGAGACGGGAAGTCTGAGATCAAGGTGTCGGCAGGGTTGGTTCCTTCTGAGGCCCCTCTCCTTGGCTTGCAGATGGCTGTCTTCTCCCTGTGTCCTCACATGGTCTTCTTTCTGTGCCTGTCTGTGTCCTAATTGCCTCTTCTTAGAAGGACACTAGTTATATTGGATTAAGGCTCACCCTAATGACCTATGTTAACTTAATTACCTCTTTAAGACCCTTTCTTTACATACAGTCACATTCTGAAGTTCTAGAACTCAGGACTTCAACATATGAATTTGGGGGGTGGGCACAGCCTTTAATAGTACTACACGTTTTTTCGTAAGTGATTTGAAGCTCTTGTTAAATGAATTTAAGGGAAAGATAGACCAGTTCTGTTTAGCCAAACTTTCTATATTGATTTCTGTAAACCAAAATACTTCACTTCATCAGTTACCGTCTAACCTCACAGGTTGCTTGATGTTTGAACTGTTTGTCATGTATCCTCCACAGCATAGTAGTTTTGAGGGTACTTTGTATTTTAATGTAGAATTATTTCCAATAGACCAGTACTCTTCAGACTTTAACATGCATATTAATATTGTGGAGATCTTAAGATGCAGATTTCAGTTCAGTAGGTCTTAGATGGACCCTGAGATGCTGCATCTAACATGTTCTCCAGGTGATACTGATGCTGCTGGTCCTCAGACCACACCTTGAGAAACAGGGCCAGGACTGGTTGCATTTGCAGGTCCCAGTGCAGAATGAAAATGTGGGTCTGTTGTTCAAAGATGATTAATAATTTTGAAACTGCAACAGTGGAGCATTAAACCAAGCGCATGGAGTCCTGTTGGAATATACCAGTGGCACACCCACAGAGCTGATGTCAGAGTGCTAATGGAAATAATCTCAGGGCACTTATTCACACTGATTTGTAAATTGATTACTTTTATTGCCCAGTGATAAAATCCTTATGCTTCTAACTAATCATGGTTTTACACAGCGTTTGCACAAAACTCAGAACATGGGGAAGCATTAGTATGCAGCAGGTGTAAATAAAACAAGTTGCTCCTGCCACTCTAGATATCTTTGTGTATAAAACAGAATATTACCACCAACACTACAGTGATTATTATATATAACCTGTCCTTCCTTTGGAAAGTTTCAAAGGAATCTAGGCTGTGACACATGAATTCCTCTGCCAAAATGATGATTCTTCTCCTTTGTCCTTGAGATAACACTGTGCCTGCTTTTTAATGGTAGTATTTAACTCTGGGAGCAAAATTTATTCCATTTTTCCAAGGGGAAGACCATTACAATAATAATGCAAAAATCGATTTTAAAATGCCTGGGTTGCCCTTACACATGGATTTGTCAGTTTTTCTGTACAGAAAACACATTTGCCGATGTGCTGAGTCATGCATCTTCAGACTTGTCTCCTCGTTTCCCTGGTTCCTTCTCCCCTCTCCTCCTTTACATTAAGGGGTCTGTGCAGGTATATAATTCTGGAAGCCAAGGAAGTGTTTTTCATTTAGGATTAGCCCAAGGAGAAACCTGAGGTCTGATGAACATGGTCTGAGGTCTGTTCCTGCTCATCCTGCTAGATTGCCTCTTGGTGCTTTTCCAAGTCCTTGATACTGAGTTCCTTTAATCAAGTAATTATTGCAAAGAAAATGCTCAGGTTTCCATAGGGTCATTATTCTTGTATATTCTCAGCTTTTTCTACCTTATTTCCCATGTCTTTATTTCCAGGTGTCCTATTTCTATATCTTTCAGTTGAGGCTGAAAATAATCTGCATTAAAGTAGTAATTGTTACTTTATATTACTAATCTATTTTCTTTTCATGGATATTTGAATATCATGGGATTTTAGGGAAGATAGTTTTTTTTAAAAAAATTCAGATAAACATCTTGTGGAGGATTCTGATTCTCTAGGTCTGGCAGGATAACTTGCATTTTTTGAATAAGTGATATATTCACATAGCTCAAAATTCAAAAGGTATGAGTAACACCACCATCTCTAAGCCATTCAGTTCCTTCCTTGGAGGCACTCAGTATTGTGTGTGTGTGAGTCTGTCCTAGAGTTAGTTTAGGCTTAAATGAGCAGACACAAGCACCCCTCCCTCATTTTACACAAACAACAAACTATTTTCACTGTTTTGCACCTTTTAAAAAATTACACAGGGGCTGGCCTGGTTGTATAGTGGTTAAGTCTGCAAGCTCCGCTTTGGCAGCCCGGGGTTCACAGGTTTGGATCCTAGGCGCGGACCTACGCACAGCTTATCAAGCCATGCTGTGGCAGGTGTCCCACATATAAAGTAGAGGAAGATGGGCATGGATGTTAGCCCAGGGCTAACATTCTTCCTCAGCAAAAGGAGGAGGATTGGCAGTGGATGTTAGCTCAGGGCTAATCTTCCTCACCAAATAAATAAATAAATAAAAAATTACATAAACTATGATGTAATGGGATTTCACAAAAGGCAAAAACCTTCAGGATTGTGAGCAATGAAGGGAGAACAATTTGAATGATAGGAAGTATGTGGCTCAGTAACCTGAAATCACACCCACAGGCTGTGATCATCTTCTCTTACTTCCCACAGAGTTGGTGCTATCTAGAGGCTTTCAGAGTTTTGCCCAAAAAAGAAATATTAGAGAAAGTGGTGGGCCTTAGTACTAGAAATAATAAAGAATTAGCAGGAGAAATTTAGTAGATTGTTTTTAAAAAGAAAAATTAGCATCATTAGTTTAATTTCAATTCCTGAAATAACATTAACAAGAATGTGTAACCATCTATAAGATAATGGGACCAAAGGCTTTAAAGCAGTAATCATCATACAAAAACCTGATTGCTTTCCTTGATAGCTTTATAGAATTGGTTGATTAAGAAAAGGCTATAGATGTTAAATATCATGATTTTGAGAAAGCAATGCTTTTGAAATCTTACGTACCAAATTAACTGAATTGAATAAAGAAATGGTAAATGTGTAATAAACTGTCCAAGGAGGTAATGATTATCGAAAACATATCAAATTGAAGAGAACCCAGGATAATGTGTATATATTTTGTAATGATCTGAAAGAATTAGCTAAGCAGTGTATTAATGAAATCTACAGATAATAGTGAATGGGGTGCCTTTTGTTTGTTTCTTGTGAGTGTTGGTGGGAATGAAGCAATAGGGTCAAACATTGAAGTTTAATGTAACAGCAAGAGATGAAATAGACTTCTTTGCAAAAAGCTAACTATTGTATCAGGGGAGAAATCATCAAATCCATGAGATAACGGAGGGAAAAACAGATGACTGTTTTAGGAGATTGGTAGTAAAATGACAGTTGATTATTATGTGAATTAGATATGATCTTGAAGTACAATTAACCTAAAGTTTTTTAGTCCATATGATGAAAAAATATTGTGATAATCTAGGAATACTATTATATATTTTGTCAGCTCAGTTACCCACCTACCATTAGATAGTATTATGCTTGGGCAGACGAAGAACAACTTCTGCAATAAAGAGAATTTTCCAAAAAGATGTGTCTTTCAACTGAGAAAATAAACAGTAGACATAATGTCGTGGAGACGCGTGAAAGTTCATTGAGCCGGATGGCATTTGTTTTCGTGTGAGTTGTTAAGATACTCTGCTTTTTCACTGGTTGGGCGCCATGCAGCTTTCTTCCTCAAGGTGCTGCCACAGCTGCTTGAGAAGCGATGAGGTGGGGCCAAGGGGCCACCGTCTGAAGGTGCTGTACCACAGCTGGTGTCCCTATTTGACACGCGTTGAGGCTTAAACCTAGAGAAGCTGCAGTGTCTCACCACCCGTGTTACAGATGGTAAGTGGCTGAAGTGGAATTGAAGCCCCGTGGGACTGTACCCCACGCACACAGCTCTTTCCTCCTTACTCCGCAGGAAGAACCTTTGCATTGGATTGTTCTGAGACGGCCTTGGTGGTTCATTCCTCATTTGAGGAAGCAGTAAGGGATATGATGTCCACGTGGACAAAGAGGAGGGTGAGATTGCAGTCTCTGAGGCAATAATGATGGGTTGCCCTTTTGACTTAAAGAGTCTCACATCAACAAATGCATGTCTACTTCGGGCCAAGAAGAAATAATAGCTTGAAAAATCAGTAGAGCGTGCCAGGCATCTTTGTATCTTTAATATGTGTATGAAGCATAGGTTTTATAACCTGAGTGATACCAAGAATTTGTCATACTCTGAGATTTATGTATACCAAAGGCTCTAATAAATAAAATATCTAGAAATGGTAGCATTATTGATATGAATTAAATAGGTGGAGAGGAAAAAGTTAAAATTAGTCCCAAATTTACATTGATTTTTTAAAAAACATCAATTTTGTAAAAACTTTTGGAGAACTACAGTGATAGAAGGGTGCAAAGCACATTCTCCTCTGGTAGGAAAATGTTGTTTTCCTTTCCTGATTATTTTAACACAGAATCAATACTAATATCATTTGTATTGTACTTTAGTGTTTACAAAGTGGATTCACATATTTTCTCATATTTCATCTATGCGGTGACCTCTGGAAGATAAGATTTCCTAATTATGTGTTTTTATGTCTATTTCTTAACTCTGTCTAAAAGCAGATTGATTGAGCTCCATTTCCTCCATTTAGAAGGCTGGACTGATTGATGGAACATTCAAGAAGGTGGAGGAAAAGAGACAGGGATTCTAAAAAATAAAAACTACTCTTGAAATGATTTGCATAGCAGTCTCATTCAATTTTCCGAAGGCTGGAAAACAAAACCAAACTCAAAGATAATGACAGAAGCAGGGAGCATGTGTGTCTGCTGTCCTGTCACTTAGGGTGGCAGCTTTCTTGAATGTCTAACTTTTGAGAACAGGACACTTGGGATGTCTGTTTTGCAAGGACACCTTGGTTTTTTCCTCTCAGTGTTTTGTTGTTTTACTAGCATATGCTTAAAGTTGATTTAGATTTCATAGCATTAAAACAAAAACTAAGATTTCTGTATCTTTCTTTTCATAATTATATTTATTAAATACTTGGTAAATACTATTTGGTAAATCTTCTACTTTATTAGTTAGGGTTATGTTTGGCACTATATAACCCCAAATCGCCAAAATAATAACAGCAGCTGCTTAAACACGCTAAAAGTTTATTTCTCTCTTATATAAAAGAAGCCAAGCAGTCGGCATTCCAGGGCTGGTATGTATGATGGCCCCAGTGTCAGAGAACCAGATACCTGTCTCACTTTGCCATCATCCTTAGCACATTACCTGATGGTCCAAAGTGGCTGCCTGAGCTCCAACGATCAGATTCACATTCCAGGCAGCAGAAAGGAGGGAAGAAGAAGGGCACCTGGTTTCCCTTTTAGTAGGTTTTGTGAAATTCCAAATTGCATTCCGGCTCTTATCGTTCCGTCATTGTAGGGCTAATGTGAAAACAGCTTGCAGCACCATAAGCACATGACTGCTCAGCTGAAAATCAGGGTTTTCTTGCTAAGGAGGAAGAAGAGGATGGATGCTGATGTAAGCACCTCTCAATCTCTGTCACAAATAGTGTATAACACAACAGATTAGCAGTGAGGTTGCTTCAGTGCAATCAATTCATTTGTTTTGGGCTGCACCAATCCATTTATAGTGGTTAAGATTCTGTGACTGACTACGCTTCGTGGATAGGTGCACGTATATTAGAATAATCACTTTATTCATTTAAACAAGAGGATATTGGAGAGCATATTTGTCCTCACAAGTCATTTTCTAACCAGTAACCCTAACACTAGATTTCTGTACTGCTTCTAATTTCCACATTCTTTCCAAATTTTTCTGGAGGAAATGCAAGCAGCTTGATGCTAGAATAGTTTTCTATGTGATTTTACCTACTTATTCTAATTTAATGGAACTAAAGTTTGCCTAGAGAACAATAGACAAAATGCCAGTTCACTATTTCTTTAAGAGTCTAAGATCTGGCTTTAGAGAATAGAAGAAAATTCCAGAAACATTCTTAAGAAAGTTATTATTTCTTTCAAATGTGATTTGGAACAGCAAGGGACAATATGTTTTCTAGCACAACTTTTAAGACAACTGAATTGGCAATAAATTCATGTAATGAAACTTCCAGCAAGTCTTTATATTTCTATGGGGGAATTCCTTGGTTCTTGGTGTAAATTTTTAAATAGTTAATATCGGCTTTCTCTTCTTTATATTCCTTTAGTTGTGGAGCTAATGTGAAAACAGCTTGCTGTGTTACAAAGAATGCCTTCTAGTTAGCCAATGAATCAACTCATGCATGTTTTGGTTGTCAAGCATGCTAAATAGTAGTTTTTAGGCACTTGAGGGATTGCCCGTGATATCGTTATTGTGAAATTCTATTTCTCATCCATAACCAGTGAAATCCCTCCTTTCCACCTGTTCCTCACAGGTCCCCCCGTGTGTCTGGTTCTTTCCCACAATCTGTTTTCATCAGGTTCACCAGGAGAGAGCAAGTCCTGGTTTCTCAAAGACCTGGATCTTGGTTCTCGATTTCCTATTGAAGCACAATTTGTAAAATCAGGCAAATTGATGTGTCTTTTGAGGCCTCAGTATCCCTACATTTAAAACTAGAGGTTGAGTTAAAATAATATTTCTTCCACTTCTGAAATTCTAAAACTTTGTGCAATGGCTTTTTTTTTTTTTTTTTGGTGAGGAAGATTAGCCCTAAGCTAACATCTCAGTTGCCAGTCCTCTTCTTTTTTTGCTGAGGAAGATTGGCCCTGGGTTAACATCCATGCCCATCTTCCTCTACTTTATATGTGGGATGCCTGCCACAGCATGGCTTGATGAGCGGTGTGTAGGTCTGCGCCCAGGATCCGAATCTGCGAAGCCCAGGCCACCAAAGTAGAGCTCATGAACTTAACCACTAAGCCACCGGGGAGGCCCCTGGCAATTTTTTTTTTTTTTAATAAGCTAAAAAAATTTCTAGAACATATTTTCCAAAGAATCCTAAATAAATGTAAATTTATATTTAAAGATGCTATATTTAAGAAATGTAAAATTATTAGGTTTTTGAAAGGAATTTAAATCAAGAAATGTTTGATATCGAATATTTGTTATGAGCTTACTGGACCCCGTCCTGAACACACTATGTCTGTAAGTGGATCTGGGACTGTAATCGTTGTTTACTCTTTGACTTAAGGTACAAATCTTTGTGGGCCCATGCTTGATCGTGATTTCAAGCTTCAAGAATTTAAAATATGGGAGATTCCAAGTTTTTTGGAATAGATTTTAAGGATAACAGCCAGGATTAGTAAGAAGTATGGGGAACAGATACAACCTTTAAAAAAGAAATCTCATTTTACAATTTTTAGCAAACAGAATGAAGCGCTTTTTGAGATTCTATCAAGAATGTTTAATTAGGAGATTTAAAATTATTTTGTTTTGTGAAAATGGTAGCTATTATTTATTTAGTGCCTACTGTCTGGCAATGAACTGGCCTCTTTCCATATATTTTTTTCATTTAATCTTTACAAAACCTTCCAAGTAGAACACCCGCTTCGTAGGTGAGGAAACCAAGGTCCTCCAGGGTCCGTGGTGGGAAGGCAGCCCGCCTGGCCACGGAGCTGGCGCATTCACCCTCGTTCGAGGTGATGCTTAGAGATACTAGGGTTTCTTGAAAAGGATGTTGCTAAAGTGGTTTAATAATTTGCTTTCATGATTAAGCACATCTCTTGAAATTGAATATGCTTAGCGTATCTTCCCTCTGCCCTCTACCTCAGTACCTCTCCCCATAAATAGTATAAGGTCAGCCTGAACTCATCCAGAAAAATCAGAAAATAAAAATTTTGCCCACATCAGAGTCCGATTCGTTTCTGTAATTCAGTTCATACTAATCCTCTAGAAATGTCTGAAGTGTGTGTTACCTTGGGGACTGAGCACGTTTGAAAAGTCGGAAGCATTGAGTGTGAGTTGGTAAAGGCACGGGCTCTGTAGACAGAACCTGCATGTGAATCCTGGCTCCACCAAGCACTTGATATCTGACCACCTAGGGCCTCAGTTTGTTGTTGTATTCAGTGGGCTGGTGGAACTAACCTCCGAGTTGTCCAGTTAGAATGAGAATGCACGTGAATGGCGAGCACAGTGCTTGCCAAGACGTTAGTTGCTCTTGCCATTTTAAAAGGCATTCTTTGATGATGTTACTGCTCATTGGCATGGGAATACCTTCTCATTTGATTTAAGAAAAATGGCATGTTCTAAGAATTTTTAAAATAAGAAATGAAGATTTGCTCACTTAATACTGGGAGTAATTTTATAGCTTGCTTATAAAAAATTCTGCAGAATTCCCCTAAATAGAATGTTTTCAGTGTGTCTGTCCATAGTATGATTTAGTTAAAAAATTTTTTCTTTTAAAATTTTTTTCAAAATTTTCTGATATTTTTATTGAATAGTATTTGAAGTGTTCTGAGGAGGTGTTCCACTTTTAAAAAGTTTATTCTAGTATCAATTGACACAATAAATGACTTAGATCCCTGAACAGCATAAAGCTCTGATTTAAAAATTAAAAATATATATAAATAATTTTTCTGGTAGTTCTATGGAGTTTTTATTAGGAAAAATTACTTCTCATTTCCATTTTAAAGGCAGGGAAGATGCTCTTTTTTAAATTATGTTAAGGTTGTGACTCAATTTAGAACTTTTTTCTTTTTTTGAGGAAGATTGGCCCTGAGCTAACATCTGTTGCCAATCTTCCTCCTTTTTTCCTTTTTTTTCCTCCCCAAAGCCCCAGTAGATAGTTGTATGTCACAGTTGTACTGTATGATGCTCATTGTAGAAGAGCAATAGCGTGATGGGTTCGGGCAGAGAAGGAAAAGAGGTGAGGAGAAAAGCATCCTTGGTTCTCCTTCGAACTGGGTTCCCTCCGCTGTGCTGTGTGGTGGTCAGCAGCGTGGCCACCGTGCAAAACGTTTTTAATTCTGATTCTGGGTTGTCGTATAGTTCAGTGCATGTGACTGGAAAGGTCTCTTGGGCAAAGATGGTAATTTAAGAATGTTGTCAGTCTAAATGTTCCTAAGAGGATTAAACAAATTCCACAGCAAATAAATGGACACACTTGGAAGGATTTTCCCCCAAGTAATTTCCAGAAAAAACACACGAATCATTTGCTAAACTAAATATCCAGGTATATTAATGAGCCCAGCTCCCGTGAATGGACAGCCACTGAAGGAAGCTCGTCTGTAGGCATGGGTCCAGCAGTATAAGCTGTGCACTAAGTTTTAATTAGAATTTATTTACAGCTAGAAGCCGTTCCTGCGTTTTTCTCCTCCAAGCCAGTAATGAAGCCTTCCTCCTTGCCTTGTCATTAGTATTCAGAGCTCCATCTGCCTGCAGTGCAAACTCTTTCCCTTGTTTTTGTCAGAAAAGATGATGGAGCAAGGTTGCCTAGGAACACTTAGCCACACTCTCCATGGGAATTATCAGTCTGCTCCGTACGTTCACCTCCACACGCAGGGGAGAAAATTGAGTTCTGCTGCTGACAACGTTAATGGATTGCAAGTTGTTTTAGTGGGAGTATGATGTTGAAAACTAGATTTCTTTTCATTTTTATGCACTGGATGCAGACAAACTGTACAGTGACACATTCCGCTGTCACTAGAATTATCGTAGAGGTCTCTAAATTTGGATTTGTACATTTTGGTATTCAGATCTTGACACTGGTCAGCCTACAGGATTATCTTTGGGTTTTGGAGACTGTTTCTGTAGTGATTTGTTTGGTGTCCAATAAATTCACACAGCCGTCTCCTTCAACAGACTTCTGATTAGTGCAACCAGGGAGTGACACATGAAATTGGGGTGGATAGAGGGGTGAAATGAAGACCCGCCGCCATCTGCTTCCCTCTAATTTGATGTGATCCAAAATATGCTTTTATCTCTCCGCCTCCTTCTTCTCGGATAGTCATCTTCAAAAATTCTTGCTCTAAAATGTAAAGTAATGAATGCAATGTGTGTCTGGATGATTTCACTGGACTTGAATTCATTTTTCAAGAGTCTCTGATTTGGTTCTTACGAGCTTTTAAAAGCTTAAAGAAACAAACGGGAACACTGCAGATGAGGGAAAGTTGGAGAAGCAAACCAACAAAACACCTCTCTTGGTAGGGATGGGTTGAACTGGGGTAAGGAAGAGAGGCCCAAGACAAGCAGGCAGTGTTCCTGGGTTTTGGCTCTGTAGCTGTGGCCTTCTGCAGGCTTACTCGTGTGTGTAGAGCATTGCGTCTGTTGTCGTAATATGTTTTATCAAGGGCTTCCGTTGAAACAAATGGACTCAGGTTTGGGGAGGCCTTACCTTTTACTCTCTCGTCAAACGTCTCTAATGCTGGTTCTGATTGATTCCAGACTGCACGTGAAACTCACCTGCAGAACTGGAAGAAGCAGTGCCCCTTCTCTGGCTTGCTCTGTGCGGATTCTGATTTAGTGGAAAGAAAGCTGCCTAAGCCCATCCCAGACGTACGCATTCAGATCCCACTGGGAAAGACCCCAAGACCGGATTTTCTACAAGTCCCCAGTGTGGTTGGAAAGCATTGCTTCTTTAATTGAGGAGGTCTTGAGATATGAGTTCTTGAGTCAGGCCTGGGATTCCAAACTGCAGGGAATTCCACGAGAGTGTGACCTTTGTGTATATGAGTAGCAGATGGGATCCAAAATCATTTCTCTGTCTACCAAAGTTTTCCATAAAAGCCAATTTTCAGGGGAAAAAAAAGCATACTACTTATCCTAGGTGTTTAAGTCTATTGGAGAGCATATATGAGATCTCATAAAAATAAATATTCTGGGATGTTAAATCTGATTTAAGAATTTGTGCATTTTCAGAATTTTGTTTCTTTTAAAATACATTTAAGTAATCTTTTTTGTTTTATGGATATGTTCCTATATAAGGAATCTTGTAGAAACTGTTCTGGATAAAATGATTAGTGTCAGTGGCATCAGAATGGCTGCTGGCTCCGAATGGCTGCCTAGGAGCTTGGCTCTTAGGACATTTGTTACCAACAATCTTTGAAAATGTTTCTTATTCCAAAGTTCATAGAGGTCCTGTAGGCTTATCACCCTCCTTTCTTAAGAGAGCATTTGTCCTGAGGGGAGGGGAGAGGCAGCTTCCAGGTCTTGGGTTTGTGATTCCATGTCTACTGGTAGCGCTGGCATAAAATTCATGGAGTCGTAGTTTAATAAAGCCCGAAAAGCCTTGTAGCTAACTGGGTTTAACTTTCTCACTTTTCATTTGAGGACACTAAGTGGCTTGAATAAAAGTCTCAGTGCTCACTTTCAATGAGCTTTCAGCCATATTACACCATCTTTTCACTGGGGTAGGTCCCTATTTTGGAGTCACATGAGTTTGAATTTTGCATTTGTGTTTGATTCTTGGAAAATGCTGAGGATTTCCAGGCTCCTCCTTACAGTAGAACACTGATTAGTGGATCCTGCCGTTTGAGTGTTCATGGGCCTGGAGGACACGTGGGAATTATGGACAGACGTCTTGATCTGATGATGATCAGGTCAGAATCTTGGAGGAGCAGATGTATCTATTATTGTAACAGTGAATTTGAGGGAGGAATTTAGGAAAGTTTGACACAATTGACATCATTAAGAACATATGATTTTTGGGCCGGCCCTGTGGCTTGGTGGTTAAGTGCGCGCGCTGCGATGCTGGCGGCCCGGGTTCGGATCCCGGGTGCGCATTGAGGCACCACTTCTCTGTCCATCCTGGGGCCGAGTCCCACATGCAGCGGCTAGAAGGGTGTGCAGCTGTGACATGCAACTATCTACTGGGGCTTTGGGGGCAAAAAATAAAATAAATAAAATTTAAAAAAAAAAAATTTAAAAAAAAGGGCCGGCTCTGTGGCTTAGCGGTTAAGTGCGTGCGCTCTGATGCTGGCGGCCTGGGTTCGGATCCCGGGCGCGCCCCAAGGCACCACTTCTCCGTCCAGCGCGAGGCCGAGTCCCACGTACAGCAACTAGAAGGATGTGAACCTATGACATACAACTATCTGCTGGGGCTTTGGGGGGAAAAAAATGAATAAATAAAATCTTTAAAAAAAAAAAAAAAAGAACATATGATTTTTATTGTGTAAAATAGTAGTTTTTAATCCTTAGAACCAATATCCCCTTTTTATAATAAATATTTTGTAACTTTTTTTTTGGTATCCTGAGATGAAATTCATAGAAGATATAACCTAACTATAAATATAATAATTAGAAAAATTAAGTACCTAAATTCTTATATTATGGGATATACTATATTAATCTATAACGTAGCATTTATAGGATGTATTGTATCATAGGCTAATTAGTGACCTATCAAAATAAAAGGTAAATATGAAGGAAGTAACTTATACTAAAAACATTATTCTGAAATATAAATGTTCAAGCATGACCTAACTGGAAAACAGATGCCTTCACAACGTGACAACACCCCCCCAGGAGGTGGCACAGCTCCTCTTGAGGAGCTCTTTGTTTAAAGTTATACTTTCTGATGGCATTTTATGAAAAGTGCAAATAGAATTTAGAAACTGCTGAGGTTCACTTTGTGAATTCTTTCTAAGCCACAGCTATAACATATCGTTGAAATTCCTGACGTTAACCATAGGAGCTGTTTTAAACCTCTAAAATTTGTGATACTGCTGTATGATGTGATATTCCTCCACAAAATATGTTAAATAAGGTAGAAACCTTTAAGTGACTCCTTTAGGATATAAATAGGATATAAAATAAACCATTATTTAAAAAATTCCACCACCAAAATAAATTTTATATTACTTTGCATCATTAGATTAGACAACTTCACTATCACTTACTTTTAATACAACTGGTAGTTAGATTTTATCTTTTTTTTTTAAAGAAGAAAAAAACTGGAGGCTGGCCTGGTGGTGTAGTGGTTAAGTTCACACACTTTGCTTCTTGGCCCAGTGTTCGCAGGTTCGGGTCCCAGGCATGCACCTATGCACTGCTTATCCAGCCACGCTGTGGCAGGCGTCCCACATATAAAGTAGAGGAAGATGGGCACGGATGTTAGCCCAGGGCCAATCTTCCTCAGCAAAAAGAGGAGGATTGGCAACAGATGTTAGCTCAGGACTAATCTTCCTCACCCTCACCCCCCCCCCCCCAAAAAAAAAGAAAAGGAAAAAAACTCATTTCATGAGGTCTTGGATAAGAGATGACAAGCAGAGAGTAACAAAACCACAGTGAGATGTGATACTGCTCAGTCTGAGATTAATTCAGTCACTACTTAATAATTCATCTGAACTCCAACCTTAGTGTGATTTCGTCAGATCACATTCTTGCTTGGAAAAATCCCTCTATCGATTAGTTTTTTTAGTAAGATGAATCTTTTTCTTGCTTAGAGCATCAGTAATATTTTCAAGATATCAAAAACTTTGTAGAAGACATTTAGAGTTGGGTTGCTTGCTCTAGTAATTCGTAGTTCCACATGTTCATATTTATCACAATTTGAGCAACATTTTTTCTTTGTGGGAATTCTCGTTGCTTGGGTAACACATGGACAAATAATTTCTTACTGCATAGAGCATAATGATATTTGTTTTCGTTCTTTCACTAAATCTGGAGTCCTGTATTATTTTTCCTGTTAGCTAACTCAAAAAAATTTATATTGTTGTTTACCTAAATAGCTAACCTTGTTCAAGTGGTGTACGTCCAGTTGGTCCCATTATGAATACCTACATCAAACAAGAGAGTAATTTCACAACCCAGCTTTCCAAAAAGTTGAATCGATGGTTCAATTATACCAGAGATATTAGCATTCTTAATTGAATCAATCATTGCTTTCTTCAACAAAAGTTTCAATTCCATCTGTTCTTTTTGGTTTATTATTATTTGGTGTGTCATTAGCTTTATTTCCCAAATATACAAGATTTTTGATTTTGTTATTTAAAATTATTGCTAGTTTTGCTACCTCATGCTGAAGAGGAAGCCTTGTGACTGTTTATGTTTTATGGTAGCTGATTTATAGCGCTTAATGCTACTTCACAGGGTTGTGAAGACCAAATGAGTTATTTCCGTACAAGACTTAGAACAAAGCTTGGCCTACCCGAAGTGCCGTGTCAATGTTAGCTGCTCATGTCATCACCATCATCATCATCATCATTGATCTGTTAATACCATCATCTATATTAATCTGTATTATCCTTCTAGCCACTCAAGAAGAGGAAATTTAATATTCTAAATAGAAATCTTTGCCAAACTTTTACTCAGTTAAAATGCTTTTTCTAAAACTGCTGTTTCTAGGACTGTAGCTGCTTCCTCTATTGACTTTTGCTCCTGGCTTATTGCTGCAGGAGGGTGAGGTTACGGCTGATGAGCTATAAGACACTCGATTCTTCCGTGCTGTGGTTCTCAGTGTGGTCTGGGGACACTTGGGACCTCAGGAGGCTTTTAGGGGTTCTTGAGGTCACAACTATTTTTGTAATAATGCTAAGATGTTATTTGTTTCCACTCTCATTCTCTCTAGAGTGTGCAGTGCATTTTTCTAGAGGCTACATGATGGGTGGTGGCATCTTTCTCTGTGTGCGTGTCTATTGCTGTGTTTTAAAATTTTCTAAGTTTTAATTTCTCAGACGGGCAATATTAATAGCTATAACCCCCATAAGTCTCTGTACTTTTCAGTAATTTTTAAGAACATAGAGATTCTTGAAGCATCTAAACTGTAGTCTAAATTGGTGAGGAGTGAGCCTCGACTCCTTGGGTCTGCGTGGCAGGCTGGGCTTTCCCATCAGTTTGCTCACTGAGGTGTGAGGATGAAAAATTAAAAATCTTTTTTTGTGTTGTTACTTTTCATGGAATCCCAGATTTGAATATTTTAATATCTAAAAAGGAGTACTAATTTTAATTTGATTTATCTAGTTGTAGGAATAAATTCCTGTGCCTCTCTCACAATTTGGGAATTAATAAGCTGTTGGAGTTTTGACTGGAAACAAAAACAGTCCGTCACATCTTAATTTTTCCAGAATAGTCTTTCATCCCCCACCTTCAATACTGAGAAGAAAAACATTGCTAAGTGCTGTTGTAAACCAGCGTAGCTTATTGTATTGTGTTTATAAAATAACTCAAACCACAGGTAGAAGTTTGAGTATTTTGGCCATAACTTGGAGAGTAAGCAACTTTTGGAATTCAAAACTGAAGATTCTTTACTTATTATAAGATTAGATACGTGTGTTTTGTTTTCCTATTTTTAGAAAATTTCATCTGTGCCTATTAGTCTCTGCTAGAGGGAAGTAAAAAGGTCTGTTGGTGGCATTGAAATCACCTTTTGCTATTTTTATTTTAGCAAGATCTTTAATAATGATATGGAAAATATTTATAATCTTGCCTATTGTTTCTAGTCGTCTGAGTAGGAAGGGAAGGCTTGCTTAACCAGTGGTCAGTTAATCCTCATTCAAATAGCTATGGATGACCTTAGTTTCGTCATTTTTTCTAATATAATTTTTCTAAAAGTTTTGGTAACATTTAGTGTTGTTGACTTGTGTTGACTTTTTAAAAAATTACTATCATAACTATTATATTTAAGCACTGCAAATTTATTTTGTGAGTCATTTTCTTTCTCATTTAAAAATATTTAAAAATCAAAACCAAATTATCTTGTGTAAATTTTCTTGTGGTAAAAAGATCACCTCCTCCCCAAACCTCGATTCTTCTATAGAAGGATTTTGCATTTCTCTACAGTTTCCATATGCTGATGTTTAAAACTTAATGCAGTCAAATTTTTCTTATTTTGCACTTGGCTAATGTTGTGTTACTGTCTTTGCTTACTCAGGAGAGCACTACCAGTGATTTTTTTGAAGGAAAATATAGTTATTCTTTACATTATTATTTATAAAGTATTTATCAGGCATTTACAAATTTTCTATATATTTTTAGGTAGTATGAAGAGTGCTATGAGGAGTGTAGATTTGAATATTAATGCCTATTAATCATTAATCACACTAAGGATTGATTCTTTGTTTTTGGATGGCATTATTAACATTTTTATTTGGCGTTAATAAAACCTACTATAAATGTAATTAAGTCTATGTCAGTTGAAGTATTTCATATTCAATACTATTAGGAAAACCAGATAGGAAAGGGAATTGGGCACTTGACATTCGAGTGCATCCTTCTAGGGCTGAGGGAATTGACGTTCAGAGAGGTTAATTCGCCTGAAGTCAACAGCGAGCCAGTGTGGGGGCAGGAGTTGAGCTCTTATGTGTCTGACTCCAGTGTCTCTGCTCTTTAACTTGCAAATTGCTGCCTCTGAGGAGAATGCAGTGGGCCACGCCCTCGCTCTGCCACTCCTGAGCTGCGTGGCTGTTACATTATTCTTTATTATAGTGTGTTATTCTCAGATCTCAGAGTTTTGTTATTTATGAAAATAATCGCTAAGGTTTTTTAAATTTGATTTTTATTATTTATTTCTTTAAAATCTTTTAAATCTGATTTGAGGTTTTTTGTATAATTATTAGAGAGACTAGGTTTCTTTTTTATTGTATAGACCCCTTTAAAATGAACAAGGTTTTTATTCATAGCAAAAGTTTTAAAGATCCTAGTGAATTAAAGCTTCTTCAAAGGGTCTCTCATTTCCCAATAATGGAAATTATTGGTTGAATATGAAAGTGTGATCATCATGGTGAAGAACACCAGTCACTTTTGTAATACTGACTGCAGTTGGGTGAATTTTGATTTAACTTTGACGTCCAGTGATAGTCCCAGGAGGGTAAAAAGCAATTTTTTGAAGGTGGTTGCAAACACTCCTTCTCTATTCACTAGGAACCATAGATAAGAGACTTGGGGGTTGCTCATGGTGGTTACAGATGGACTCTGGAAGGGAGAGATGAGAGAGCAAGTGTATTTGATTAACCCACAGGAACAGAAACGCCAAGTGAATGGAAGACAGTTGGTTTCCCTCCCTCTTAACCCACCTATCAGTAGTTCTCCAGTAGACAGAACTCGATTCTGTTTTGTAGTGGTAAACTAATCGTGCTTGCTAGCAAGATCCTACAACAATGACACATACCACACAATTCTGTGGACAGATGGCTGGAGCGTAAATCTGGAAATGTTAATGTCAAGGCTATTGTACAAGGCTTCTTGGTAAAATATTGATAGCTTAGTGTCCAGCTGGAACTGCTGGTTTCTGGTCTTCCTGTTTTATCTTATTGTTTAAATGAATAATGCTGTTACTACTCTAAAAGCCACTGAAAAATCTTAAATTAGATTAAATTGTCAAAGTGCATAACTGATGTTTGCCACTCTCTGTACTCGTGTTAATTAATGATTTGTACGAAGTGCTCTGTGGGTGAATTTAACCTCTGAATGTTTGAAATTCTAACTAGACCAGTTCTTTAATGTTATGTCCTATCCGTGTAAAAAGAGAATGCTGCCAAAGGATAGTTTTCTTCACATTTAAAACTATTTCAGAAATGACTTGGTGATTTGAAATTTTATAATATTGATAATACACATTACACCCAAGCAAACATTGATACACACACACACACACACACACACACACACACACACACACACACCTCAGTTAATATTTTAATTTAAAAGTCTCAGTTCTTTACCATTATTTTTGAAATGAGTGCTTGTCTATATTGACATTGTTGAAAAAAATTGTTTTGATTAGTATTTCATTTTCAGAACACATGCTAAATCCATACATAGTGTAGTAGAAACATGTTATAGATGTTGATATGTGCACTTTGTTGAATATCTTTTTTCTCTACTGCACATTAACTAGCAATCCTCCTCTCAGGGAAAGTTGGCTCAACAGGATCTCATTAGCGTCGTGTTTTCTTTGAGTGAGTGGTGCACTATACGAACAGCTGTAAATTACATTTCCTGTGATTAGTTTCTTTCTAACTGGTCAATACTACTCTTTATTTCCAAGTCTTTATAGAGGAAGTGACTATAAATAGAAGTTAAATAGAAGTTAAATTTTATCCTAAAATACATTTTTTTTAAATCCTGGAAGTATCTGGACAGTTGTAGAAATGTACTTTCTATTTTTACTTTTTATTTTGAAAATAATACATTCAAAAAGTTTTAGTAATAACATGTAAAGATATGTTTTTGTCTTAATATTGGCTTTAACAGCAGTTAGATTAGCATCTTCTGCTTTATTTGGTCTGCTGCAGGGATGGATGGTGCCAATTGTAAAAATGCTTGGATTAATTTGTTTAATTACTATCTAGATAGAATACTATAAGTGAACTACTGTGGGACTTTTATGTGATATTTTCCATTGTAAAAGCAAAAATGCATTTAGGAAAGAGAAAACACACAACTCATATTTAAAACCTGCTTTTTCCTTTTTCTTGGTAATACACAAGTAAATTTTGCATATGATCCTTTTTGCACCACTTTCTCTACCATTTTTGCTCAGATGTTCTCACTGCATTTCCTGAGTAATGTGTTTACCATGCATTTTACTCATTACACCCATGAGTCTCCACCTTGGTTTCCCCCTAAGGTATCTTTGCACTTGCCTGTCAGAAAGGACCAAGTCATGACCATGACCTAGTATTTAAGGATTTTAATCTGTGTTTAGAATTAGACAAAATCTGTGTTTTGCTGCAAGATTAAGCCTCTGAAAGGATGCATGTTTTTCCTCTTTGCAGATGCTTTTAACGACCTGTATAGAAATGTCCCACAGAGGTGCTTCATGTTGTTTTCCCATCACTTTCAGGAGTGCACAAGGTCTATCTGTCAGTCTCTGAAAAAAAAAGTTCAAAACTTTTTCCAAAATAGAGAATTTCCTTGTGTGCTGTGGTGTTGATAGGGCTGGGCATTCTCCCTCACCCCCACTGCAGGGGCTTGTTGGCTGAGCCTTGCACCCCACATAGTAGGGAGAGCCCCCTCCCTGCCTTATCCTTAGGGGGAGCCCAGGAGCAATGGAATGTGTTGAGTTGGATTGTCAACAGTCAGTTCATTGGACCCTGTTTAATCACTGAAAAATCTGGATGGTCTTTTTCTTTTGATAAGATGGAGAAACAGTTGAATCATGGCTTTTTGTTCTTGATTTTTTGCCATTTAGAAAATGAGACAAATTATGAAAAGCCAATTATCATGATAATTTGAATCCTACATTTTTTGAAGGTTGTTCCCCCCTCCCCTGCACCCCTCAATACCTGCTGATCCAGTCAGTGTTGTGAGCTTACACTTGATCTTAAAGGAAAGGGCCACGGTCCTTGCACGTTTGAAAAGGGAATGCCGTACATAATCACCTAAGCAGAGGTTCCCAGGTGTGCTCTGCATCAAAATCACTTTTTAAAAACTCCAGATTTTAAGAATTGGGAATAAATGACTAAAACATAAAGTAGTTAAAGGGCAAGTTGTTTATTGAGTTAAGAAAAATGTGATTAAACCTTTTAATATTACGTCTTTTATCTGGCCATATGGTCTTCAATAGTGACCAGATGAAGAACTGTCTTGATGTAATTAAACTAGCTCTCATAATTGGGTATAATTGGACAATAAATTATCTTTCATTTCTGGCCAGCAATTAATATTACTGATCGTCTAAGTTTATTTTAGTGCTATTCATTTGACAGACAGTATTGCTAACATTTTGAGAGTAGGCTGAGAGCCAATTTGCCTGAACTTAATCTTGGCTCCCCAAGTTAATAGTTCTGTGTATTTGGACAAGTTACTTGACTTTTCTGTGCCTCAGTTGACCTGTCTCTGAAATGGGGGTAAGAGATGTACCTGCCTCGTAAATTTGTTGTAAGAAGTAGGTGAATTACAGTGAGCATTTGAGCAGTGTTGGTTATTTTTATTCCACAAATACATGAAAATTATCATATTAATCACTTACAATTTTAGACTGAGATAATAAAATGTGTTTACATATTCTCACAAAACATGAGCATCCCAAATATCTACTCAATCAATCTATATGCGTGTAATAGAAAATTGATGTAAGAGATTCAGACAATAGAGAATTTGTGCTTTGCATAATCACATATCCCAAAATAGAGTGTGAGGTTTCATTAGTTATGTAACTCAATAATGCTATCAAGAACCCAACTTTTTCTTTTCTCTGTCATCCTCAGCATGTAGGCTAGTTCTCAGAATCACAAAAGAATTGTGATTCCAGCTATGTGAATTGGAAACCTATTCCCAGAGCCCTCAGAAGACTTCACCTGATGACTTGTGGGCTAGAAACAAGTCTCTTGCCCTTTCCTAAGTGAATCCTAAAAGTGAAATGAAATCACAATGAGTCACATAGCCAACCTGAGAAAAACAGATTTCTGAAAAAAATTGGGATTCAGTTGGTGAGGAAGGAGGGTGGAAAGGGTATTGAGTTAATTTTCGGTTGTATCGTTTACATTTTTTTAATAGATAAATAACATTTTTTTAGGTATGAGTAAAAAGGCAAACATTTGGCTGTATATAACCTACCTGCCAGAGGATGAGCTAATTGCTATACATAAAATTTCTCCTCATAAACACCCTTTGAAGTAGAAATTATTAACCTCATTTCGTGACTAGAGAAGGTCAGCAGTCCAAGGTGATAGAACCATAAGCGCTGACAGGTATGTGATCCTCCAAAGTTGAAGCTCTTTCCATTATAACATGTAATTTCTTATCCCCATTGGGCATCAGGATATTAAATGATGCTCTGAATCTTACTACAAAGTACCTCTGGTTTTACCTTAGTTATTTTTGAAGACAGATATGAATTTTATGTATGAACAGATTCTATATCCAAGACACAGTGTTCCATATTCTCATATTAGCAAAATTTTTCCTAATGAATTAACTGTTTTATTAAGTATAAATTGGATGTAGAATTTGTGAAATGCTTCATAATATCTTACGCAGTAATATAAGTACTCCTGTTTAATCCTGTGACTCCAACTCATTCTAAAACACGTATTTTAGGGCCGGCCCTGTGGCTTAGCGGTTAAGTGCGCGCCCTCCGATGCTGGCGGCCCAGGTTCGGATCCCGGGCGTGCACCACTTCTCTGGCCATGCTGAGGCCGCGTCCCACATACAGCAACTAGAAGGATGTGCAGCTATGACATAAAACTATCTACTGGGGCTTTGGGGGGGGGGGGAAATAAATAAATAAAACACGTATTTTAAACTCTAATTTTCAAGATGTTAAAAAACCCAGAGGAGTTCATTTTTATCTATACTTAATATCTTATTAAGTTTATAAACTGGGTGACTGAAAGAATGGTGATAACAAAATATGGTTGTATTTAGAAGGATGAGTGATCGGTAGTGTCATGGTTAGTATGGAATAGAATTAATTGGTGTTCGTGAAACTAGAAAGATGGATTAGGTTTTTTTAAATAAATAAAAATTATTACTTTTAGTAGGTTAAGAAGACCATATTCCTGTCTGTGCCTCTCCTTCCTCCAGAAGATGATGATTCATTTGGTTGAAACTATTTATGTTCTGCTTATTTAAAAATAAAATTGTTTTAACATTTATAGATGATAGACTTAAAAATAATTAAAATGGTAATCCTTCCATAAAATTTCTGACAAGAGACTTGGAAGACAGAAAATCAGAATGGACCTATAGAGTGAACACGTGTGCAAGTTTGGTGCTGCTGTCGCCCTGAGGAGGGCATACAAGGCCCTAGATGCCTGTAGTAAGAGAAGACATTCGATAGACTCCAGCTGATGGTCCTAAATGTGCTTCACTGATTACTAGAATGGCTGATGTGGAAAACGACCTTTTAACGTGGCTTCCATGCTGTACTTGGTTTTAATGAGTACGATTTTGGATAAAGATAAATGAAAATTGGAGCAGACAAATCAAATACTGATTTGGAATTTGAGGAAAAATGCAAAGCAATTGGTAAACCTTTTGCAAGATAAGATTGCCATCATTTCACCTTTGTAATTGCCCTGGTGAAGACTGTATAAGGCTGGAGTAATTCAATTCCTACAGCACAATGTTCAAGAGTGTGGTAAAGAGGATTTCTTGTTATCATCCCTCCTCCCACCTCACTGCCCCCGAGACTGGGGATGTATAATTTGCATCAGAAATTTGGTGTAACCAGAACACGTTTCCTGGCCCCTCCTCCTGTCTCAGGAGGGAACCTCAGCTCTTGCTCACTTGACGTTGAGCAGCAAGGCCACCTGTTTTTAACTCATTTTGCTTTAAAACCTTACTCCAAGTAGTGGTTTGAGGGAGCCCTCATCTGAGTACGTGCCCAGAGGGAAAGGACAGAGGCTAATTTGACCTAGAATTCTGTTATTTTTGCATGAAAATGCTGAGTTCCACATACCTCAACTGATCAGAATCGGGTGCTGACACTTTATTCCCCCAGCTGTTTTTGAACTCATGAGAACGTGGTTGTAATTTCGCACCACTGTCTCAACAGAGAAAGGTTTAAAGAGAACTTGGTGGACATGCTGTGCTTTCTGCTGCTCGCTAACTCTCCTCCCCAGCCAGATTACAGGACGCAGACCTCTTTCTTGAAAGCCTGTCTCCCTGGAGTTTTTAAAATAAAGTTCTTACATCTGTTGACACTAACTTTCAAACATAGGATTGTTAAAACTAGAGCCATTTATCAAAATAAAATTTTTATCCCTTGTCTGTGACCAGATCTGGGGTATTTTGTAAGTTTCCGGCACATCCGTTAGAGAATTGCTTATGAACTGTTTCACACATTGCTAAGCACAGGGCTGTGTTGAGACTGACTTCTGTAATTCATGCACATAAGCTGACATACGTTTATATTTTGACAAATTGTACACTCACATGTTCAGTGAGTGTTCTTTTAAAGCATTTTCTTATTAAAATATATCTTGAGTTAATCCTACTTTGCTGTACTGTCTAGTAAAGTGTATTTGTTGTAGTTAATGATGTTATAGACTTACGTGTACCCTTGTATACCTAGGACAGGGCTGTCTTTTGCCCATAAACGGCAAAATATTGTCCTCTGTGATTCAAGAATTAAAAAGATAAAATTTTTAAAAGTGCATAACATGATGGAAACCAAAAAATGAATGTGTTTTCATTTGGTAGATAGTTTTGGTTTTCGGTGACATTGTCTGTATAGGCTGTGTCCTTTTTTCATTATCAAGTCCTAAGCATATAACAACCTCTTAAACTCTTTAAGCCTTAGAATGAGAATTAACATATATAAAAATATCTGCTTTTGACAAGTGTCTGTGGTATCTTTAGCTTTTTCTGAATGGCCTAGTTTTGAACAACAGCCATTCTGGGTTTGAGAAATATCGCTATGTGCCCATACCCCAGTATAGAGCCTACTAGAAAAATATTCCGAGTCTAGTAAAGTCAGCATTCTAAGGTCAAGGAAGAGTCTCCCCAAATGCTGTTTTTGGCCTCTGTTTCCTTCTTCAGGAATCATTGTTAGCTATGGTTTCTCATATTTAAAGTCTTAATAATTAAATAATTTGTTTTTCCTGGGAAGCCAAAAATTTACCAATATTTTGAGTTACTCTGAACTTGCATGCTCAGTAGGGTACACTGGTATTTATGATGCAGATAATTAAGACACTTGACCTATATCAGTTTCTAATTCAAACTTTCAAAATCCTTTATAAAAGATATTTTTTTAAAAAAAAGCTCTCTTCACAGACTCATTTTAAATGCCTGTTTCAATCTAACATGATCAATCTCCATGCAGCTCCCAAGATCATTTTAAATAACATCCATTGTAGTCGTCTTCAGTTTGGCAAGTGGTAGTAGTATAAGCCTCTGAAGTGCTTTTTTGTTGTTATAGTCACTCCTATTCTCATCAAGTAAGTAAGGTCAAATTATATTGCTGTCCTGGGAGTCATCCTTGTCATTGGTTATTGTGTGTCTTTCTGTTGGGTGAGTAACTCTATTAAACTGTGGAATAATGATTTACAGGGGAAATTGTGGCATTGACGAGTGGACATTCACTCAAGGAATCTTGTATTGCTGGGAGGTTAAAAAGGTAGCCTTCTTGTTTTCTCTTTCGTTGGTTTATGTCTATTCTTCTGCCTGGTGACTAGTGCAACTTGTGTAGGATTCACATCTCAGTGTTTCACTTTTCTTTTAGAGAGTATTGTGAGAGCTCTAGAAGATTATAGTTTAAAATAAAATTGGGCTTAAAAAACATCTCTGGCTAATTCTGTAGAGTTTATGACCCTTGCCTAAAAATGTGTGGGTAATTGTACGTACTTAGCAGTTACAAATAAGAGGCCAAGACATTCCACCGAAGTTGTGGGTTATAGAAAATCAACAATTTTGTGTCAGTTAACCTACAAACCTTTTATCTTGGATCAATGATAAATACTTCTTTGCCAATAAGATCAATTCAATCAAATCGAGCTCTTGTAAGATGTGCACAATTAACTGAAATATAAGGCAAAGTATGATAATGATACTAAAAAGACATACAGAAGAAGGACAAGAATTAAAAAGAAGGAGTGCTCAAGATAACTTGGGATAGGGGCATAGGGGCTCAAGAAAACTTAAGACTTTGAAAAAGAAAAAAAAGGCGTTTAATTCTGAGGGAGGAGTTTGTCCTAGGCAGAGGGGAATAGCAAATGTGTGGGTTTGGAAGCAGCGCGCTTTGTGTAATTGATCATTGGTTGAGTGTAATCAGAATAAAAGGTAGGCGTGCACATTTTTGGGGGAGGGGGCATCGTGTGACAGAAGCTGAGGCACAGACACTTTCTTTGCCAGGGGATAGCTTTACCCTCTTACAAACTGAGTATTATAGAGTCAAGGGGACTGTCAGAAAATAGATAGAACTCTTTCCCAAATTATGTGTGACTTAACACTTTGAGAAAATGAGTTAGGAACGATAAGTATTTTATGAGTTGTTCTAAAGATCGAGACAATTATGATAGTTTACTCTGTAATTGTTGCTTATAATTCCATTTGGCTGATACAGTGAAGCAGAATTTCTCTTAAGAACTAAAGCTACCAAACACTTTGTAATGGCATCGCTCAGATTGGTTTTGGAATAGCAAGTCATTAATGAGTCTCTGAAGTGTCAGGCTAGATCATTTGGGGTGTCGCAATGAGTGATATAATGGCTTGCTCAATATTTTTGAGTAAAGAGACGTGCAATCCACATGCAAAAATGAGTAGGAGCTGGGGAATGTTTGCCATCTTCTACAGGGAAGCGTGTTGGAAAGTCTTACTTTATCCATACCTGTTATATACAGCCAGTAACACCACACCTATCTTTATCTTTGAATGAGAAACATCCTGGCAAAATAATAATAATTCTATCATACCATTTGTATTTTCTAGTTATGCTGATTGATAATTATTTTCTATGTGTGTGCTATATCCTATATGATGTGCTGGGCACTGAGGATACAAAATTGAATAGAGCACAGTCCCTCTTTTTCAGGTAGCTTAGTAGATTCTAACCTATTTTTCTCCCCCAGACTATTCAGAGATAAAAAGCTCCTTCTAACAGTAACAGTGACCTCCTTTGAAAAGCATGGGGGAAAGGAGACCAAAGAGTTGGTGGTGTCTCGAGATTGGCATTCCTCTCTCCAGGGTGAACCACTGGATCCACTGAGCATTGCTATGCTTGTGGCTGAGAGAGAAAATTAAACCAATAGTTACACCTTCTGTTGCCACTGTGCTTGGTGGTGAGATGGGGTCAGGTAAATTTATGTGTCCAGAAAGATTTTGGGCAGAATATAGACAATCTGTGAACCAGAAATATCCTCTTATAGATATTTAGGGTGTTGAACTTAGTACAGTAAAGGACAATGGACTAGTGGAAGGGAAAGACTGTGTTGGGGAGAGTTAGTTAATAACCCTTGAAGTTCATGATTGGAACACATGGACAGAAACAAACAAACAATAGGACCTTGTGGCCTAAATTATCCTAAGACAAGGGGTGGAAGACCAGCAGTGCAGTTGTATTGAATCTTTGTTGCACGTGGAATGTCAGAGTACACCCATTTGAGTTTCTTGATGTTCCACATGACAATAGCCAAATCAACTTAGCTTGAGTAAAAAAGGATGAAACTTGAATGGCACTACAGGGGTTCTTCATAACCTTGACTAGCATAGGATGTTAATGGGAACAAGACCTAAAAAGGCGTCAGAACCCCAGAAGTACCTCTGCTGAGTCCCTGATTTCGTGCTTTCTTCTGGAATTCAGCTTTATTCTTCCTTTCCTAGAGCAGCTTCCTTTGCCTCTTTATTTCCATATTATAATACGTCTATCTCTCATTGCTAAATTTTCGTTATGCTAGTTCTAACCTCTTTTGGTCTCTCAGTCCCAGTTGCAAGTTCTCTGGAGAGATAATGCAATTGGTCCAGTTTAGATCAAAGGTCCAGCTGTCGTCTCATCAGTTGTGGCTGGAAAGAGATGGTGGCAAGGATGATGGCAGTGGGTGTGAGTGATGAGCTAGAGTCATGCAGAGCACCTGTGTCTGCCAAGGACCCACCCCCTAGGATGGGTGGTAGGTAGTTAGATGTGCAGATGAGTGGAGGTATTTCTCAGAGAATGGGGGATGGGACCTGAGCTTGGATGAACTGGCCCTATAAGATACATATGTTTACAGAAGACTAAAACATATTGAGGGCATTAGAAAAAATAAGGGTAGTAAAATAATAATGTAAGATAAGCATTTAGGCATGGAAGTTACATGATCCACCTCCTTGGTTCAAGGCTTTCTAATAGTTAAAGCAAAAATTGAAATATTCATTATTCTTTGAGCCTATAAATTTTCTTTTGTTCCTTGGTTATTTCTGGTTTCAATTTTTCCTAGGAGATCATTTTCCTCTACATGCAATATACAAGATTTTGTCTTCTAATTGAATTTTAAAATAGCAATAAAACTTCCCAACATTTTCCTCGAGTAGAATAGTGGCAGCATCATTCTATTTGAATGGATTGAGACCAAATAGTCCGTGTCTTGAAAGCTAACATTTGAATTACTGTTCTTAAAAGACTGTACCTATCTATCCATTTTTAACCAATTAATAGATTCTCAAATAATTTACTCAGTGCCATCTAAATATCTTACTATTAATTTTCTAGATTTCCCCCCACAAATGAATGCTTTTGACTACTTTTCTCGTTGTGAAGAGTTGGTGTGGTTTAAATAAAAAAATATATCAATTCCTGCTATTAATAGCTTTTTGTTCCAGTTTTAAAGCTCAGTAATTAAAAAATGGCCCCAATACTGTGAGACGGTAATTCCTAATGAAAGGCTAGTGAGTTGTCATTGGACTTAATTGTAACTTGGTAACTTGGTATATTAAGTTTCTTTCAGTTTATATTAAAATTCTTTTTTAACTATTAGGATTATTCTGCTTAGAAAATAAGGTCTTTAAATTATGAGAAATTTATGTTCTCCTTTATTGATTACTTCAGAATAAAGCTGGACTTGAAGCCAGGTGCTAGACTCTCTAACTTCTGTTGTTTAAAAAGGGCAAGCATTGAAAAGTTAGTATAAAGAAAGATCCTAAGCTTTATTCAGAATTCTTCACATTCTTAGTTCACGGAAAGCATTTGTCAACACTTCATTACTAACATGGAGTATAAGTTAATGATGCACAAACTTTAAAACCTCTTATAAACAATTAGAGGACCTATTAGCTTTGAAAGCCATAAATAATAATTGGCATTTACTGAATTTTAAATAGGATCTACATGTTGTATTTTTGGTTTAGAGTGCATATAGCATCTTGTGTTATGCTGTGAAACTTGATGTTCTGAGAATGCAGTTACCTTTTAGCATTTAACCTCAAGTCTCTTCCTGATTTTAATGTGGAATATTTCCTCCCTTTAATTGACAACATGTTTTTCAAATATTTACACATGATTTTTAAGGTGCTAATTGGCACTAGAATAGCTGATAGATGGTAAACTGTTGGAATCAACATTAACTTAAAGCACATCCACAATAAATTTTCGTATCCTGGCTTGGAATTGCTGGCATTTCCGCATTAAGTGCATCTCTAGTCTAGCAGTAAAATACATAAAACAGCAGTAGGCAGTTTTAATATTTACCTTCCCAGAGCCCCAGGGTGCCAGCCACTGGTCTGCCTCAGCAGAATTTGATAGAGTCTTTTGTAGTATCGTAAATGTTATGGTTGAGGGTCTTACTCTTCTTTTGAATAAAATATTGCTTATTTGTAGGTTACAGCTCATTTGGTCCAATGGAGTTAAAAAAAAGAACCACCTTTCTTCTAAAACCCAAATATTTAATCAGTGTGTGCTTTTGTATTTCTTGCTTTCTGTTTCATGCTTTTTTTCCTTTCCAAATTTTCTTTCATTGTAATTTGCCATCATTAGCACGTTCCATAAAAAACATGCGTTCTGGTACATTGCGCGTGTTCTGCAGAGCCAGGCGTCTTTTGCTCTCATCCTTTCGTCCTTTCTTACCTCTTTTTAGTTTCCCCGAGAATCTGCCATTTATCCAATACACCGTTTTTGCAATTATTCTGTTGTTGTTCACAAACATTCAAAGGCCTTATTTTCTCTGAATGCAAACCCTGGCTGGGAATCACAGTCCCCAGGCCATTTTTTGTATGGCTTTTTGAGGTCCCGCTCTAGGATCAGTGGACTGGAGAAGCCTTGGGAGTCACTGTTCCACACGCTCCCTCGGTGGTTCTGACCCAGGAACTGTGTGTGTCTGGTGTGCTTAATCATTTCCCAGCTCTGAACCTGGCTGCTGCTAAGGACTGAGAGGTTGATTAGCCGTAATTTGCCGCCATTCTCCTAATTCTCACCAGGATATCACCCTGCATGAGTTTGTGTGTTTTAAAGTACAGTCACATAGTAGAGTTGTTAAGTTGTATTATGTAGCATCTTTTTATGGAGTATTTGAGTATTTGAAGTGCTGCTTTATCTAAGGGCACAGAGTCACTTCAAGTGAGCTTTGACATAAAGCTTCAGTACGTTTTACTGTTGTAGTCTAATGATAGTTATTTTGACATTTAGAATGCTTTCTTAGTCCATTTACTAAAGCTCCCTTAAAGCTTAAAATCAGTTGTATGCAATAGGTAAAATATTTGATTCGTGAAAACTAAGCTTACATTTAAATGATAATTTGCTTGAGTGGTTTTGTTTTGAAATTTTATTTATTTTGTGAAACACTGATCCCAAAATGTCATATCTGTTTTTAGAGACGCGGTTGCCCAAGACACAGTTTTGAACATACATGGTTATATGGTCTTGACCAGTTCTTTAACCTCAGATCTTGACCATTTCTTTTTTGTAGCAAGGCCAAAACAAAAAACTAAACTTTGGGGGTGACGATAAAATTATATTGCTGCTTTGCTGTTCTAAGCGATTTTTGTCTCTCACAAATGCATCGAATAATCCTGGTGGCCTCTCCTGTGAATCACAGTTCTTCTGCCTGTGGGGCTGGATCTTTGACTTGGGAGGGCCCTCTGTAGCAAACTGGTTTGGCCTCTCTCCTCACTCATAGCTAATGTCCCGGATGCCCATTGTCCTTGTCTGACCAAAGCCATAGCTAGAACATTTGCTCATTTTCAGGGAACCTTCTGCCTCTCTTACCTGTTATGGTTCCTCCTGCCTGGATGGATTCCTGCTTGGTGTCGGGTCTCAACCCAGAGCCGGGGTGGATGCGGCCTCCCACTTCATCAGGCCTTCGCTGTCCACGCTCCTCCTTAATGTTTTGCTTTAAAATGTGTGTGCAGATGTAGTGGGGGCAAATTTCTCAGCCCTCTTGATATGCCTCAAGCTGAGGGCTAGAGCTAGGGGCAGAACTCCCAGGCTCTTTGATACTGATGCGACCTGTTAGATTCTGTTACCTGTGTAGACTTCAGTGAGTGGCTGTACTCAGTGGGTTAAAAATGACTGTTTATATATGATGTGTGTAACTTACAAGGTATTTCAATTGTTTGGTTGTTAAGTTATTAGTCAGTTAAAAATAATTGAGTTCCCAGAGTGGGGCTGTTGATGCTGGAGGCTGTGCCTCCTGTCATCCCACCATCCTTCCTGGGAAAAACTAGTCAGCTCTGTGCATCAGAACGTGAACGTTTCTTCTTACCCTATTTGAGGTGTGTATGTGCAAACTTTTGTGACATTGAAATTTCATAACCAAGTATTTATAGCCAAGCAATGTGTGTTACATAATTTATATGGGATTTTCTTTTACAACTTTAATTGATTCAGGGTCTCTCTTCGTTGCAAACATTTTGAAGAAGATATTCAGTTCTAACATATTTTTATAGCTGGGGCTCAGGAGAGCTAGATAAATGTGAGAGCATTTCTCTAGTACTCACAGTATTAAATTGACATGCATAGGTAGAACTCTTGTTCATGTTCTAAAGTGAAGGGCCTGTGTAATACAGTCATTGTCTATGTTGTTTTAGATTGGGGTTGTGCAGACATGTTTTTAAGAATAATGAAAAGGTGAAAAATTAGTAGATTATTTAAATAATGAAAAACATTCTGTTTTTGAAGTGAAACCTTTTAGTATCGTGCTCCTGCTGTTTTATTTTTAAACTTATAATTAAAAGAGAGCACGACAAAGATTTCTTTTTTCTGAAATGGAAGAAAATCCTAATTATCTCCAAATATGGAGTGATTGCAAAATATGTAAGCCCTGAGGAGGGGCAGTTGTTTTTCTTAATCCTCTTTGGACATGGTTTCCTTGAAATTTTTTGTGTTGCACTGTAATATTTTTTTCAAAAAGGAAAGATTCAGTTTTTCTATGAGGAATAAGTTCCAGTACATTAAGGATGGAGAGTGTTCGGCAATGATCTGATCTGCATGTCATACGGTGATATGCAGGAACACTGTCTTCCTCACTGTGCATGTGTGCATCTGGCCATGGCACATACACGTACTCCAACTGTTTGCTTAAGGAACCAACAAATGAACCATGACTTATTTTACAGAACTCATGGGATTTTCTTTCAACTAAGTTGGTTTAGATATAAGAAGAGTCAGTAAAGTTCTTGTCTTATTTATTAGATCATTGGCAACACTGATTGAAAATAATGTGATTCTGGTTGATGGGAGTGTACTTTTGTATGATGGATGATATCTGCTTGTTGACCTGTCTGGGCGTGGACAGCCAGAAGAAGCAGAAGTGTGGACTGGCTCAGATATTTGTGCTGTCCAGTCTCTGTCACTAGAACCTTCTTACAGAGAGGTCAGAGTACCACAGCCTACTTCATCCATAGAAGGATGAGCGGAAGAGCATGACCCCTTGAAAGACAGACACACAGTGATTTCACTTTTTGAAATAAAATTTCTGATTATAGTATTTCAATGAAATTTATTCCTGTGTGTGGATAGTAGGATGATAATTTTAAAAATAACAAAACTCTTCCAAGTACACCTCTAACCAATTTTGTAAGTTCAGTGTATTTTAGGAGATATTATAAATGTTGCTAGAATGACAACCGATGTAATGACAAAGCAAAGCTGTGTCAGTGGGGTGCAAGGATTGGCTAGTTTTAGGCATAATGTGGAAAACCAACTTCAGTAACAACAACAAAACTCATCCCATCACATATCATTATTACTTTATATTGTGGATTGTGAACTTTTATAAGGATTCAAGACAGAAGAGATTCTTGCCTCTGTATAGTGAAGGCAGAAATCTATGCATAAGAGAATGTTTTATTTATTTTGGACTTTAAACATTGGGGTGCATCATAAAATCTAAGACCTTCAAAGGAGAAAATTATGTAAACTTCGTTTATGATTTAAATAAGACTTTATTGTCAAGTTCTCCAAGTCAAAGGCAGCCATCACAGTTCTGTTGAGAGACAAATCCATACATATCCCACCAGGGCTCCCAGTTCAGAGGGTTTCTCATGTGGGCATCGGCATTCTTGCAAGCCATTTGCAAATACTGGATTTTAAGATATCACAGTTAATGTATGGAAAAAACATATCAGATCAAAGTTTCTCTTGTTGTTGGAGGATATTAACTAAAACATTAAAAAATGTAACTGCTGAGATGTGAGTGACCTGATGGTAGCATTTTGGTTTTCCTGCTCCCACCCATCCTGTGAGATGCTTGAGTGCTCTGATTAGGTGGACCCAGGAATGGAGGTGCCAGGATCACTCCTCTCCTAGTAGTTGAGTGTTGACCTAAGTCTTGGGAGGGATGAACAGGACATTGGAATGGGATATGATGGAGACCAAAGAAAGACTTATAGGAAGTGACAGCATTCTGTTCAAAGTATTTAAAAAAGGCTGCCTCTTCCTTGGCTCTTTATTTAGTTCTTGCGGTTGGTCTGGGCATCAGAGAGAAGGATGACACTTCCTATTTAGAAGACTGGAGTGTGGAGGAAGATTGTTCATAAATCTCATTCATTGAGTGACTGCTATGTTTGGGGTAAAATTTAAATGCTATTTGAGTAGTGAATTTCATGCTATTTTAAAGAGAGAAATTTCTTTAGGAAATGAGATATAAAAATGAAAAGAAGAGAGAAAGAGAGTGTTTTGACTCACAGGAAACCGAGTTTCCAGGGTTAATGTTATTGCTTTCAAGTAAGTTTTTTCAGGCTGGTAACCTAAAAAATCAAGTGGAAAGACTGTGTGCTTGATCAGTAGAAATCGAGTTGTCCAAGGGCGCCAGCCCCTTTGTGTAACTTTCTGGTCACTGTCTCGTTAGCTTTTAAAGCCCATGAAAGTACATCCTTTATGAAGTCATGGGAAATTTTTTCTTTAATGTAGGCTAATTTTACTAGTCCTGGTGGTCTAGTGGTTAAGATCCGGTACTCTCACCACCAAAGCCCGGGTTTCTGTGGTTGTCACACTGTGGTGACTGCATGTTGCTGGGATGCTGAAAGCTCTGCCACAGTATTTCCAGTACCAGCAGGGGCACCCATGGTGGACAGGTGTCAGTGGAGCTCCCAGACTGAGACAGATGAGGAAGAAGGACCTGGCCACCCACTTCGGAAAAATTGCCCGTGAAAACTCTATGAATAGCAGCGGAGCATTGTCTGATAGGGCACCAGATGGTGAGAGGATGGCACAGAGTGACCCGGCACGTTCCGCTCTGCAGTCCACAGGGCGCTAGGAGTCAGAACCCATGGCGCTAACAACAGCAAAATTTTTCAGAAGTTACTAGAAATGATGGTCAAAATTTGCTGCTACTTAGCCAGTTTTAAGCATAGTCATTGCCTGCAGTATGATTTTCCTGAATGCACAATGTATTTTTTTTCTGTCATCGTTAGATAGTATTTTATTTTGAGTCACCACTTGAGCAATAGATGTCAGGTTATGCCATGAGAAGAAAGTTCTCAGTTAATAATCCATCTGATTGCAAACTCACCCAAGTACTTACTATCCCCGCCCCCAATCTTGATTATCATTTCTATGTAATATTAAGAGCTAAACGTGATTTCCTTCCAGAGCTTAAAAGCTGTATGTCTCAATGTAGTAAATCTCTAGACGGATTCTTGGCAGTGAGGCATATGTTTTATGTGTGCTGTGATTATCTCCAGTCATAATTATTTAATACACATGGTATATGTAACATTTATAATCTTCCCAAGGGGAAAAATGATGCGGCATAATTCTGACAGATTATTTATGTTGTTTATGCTTAAAATGTATGGTAGAAAATACTGTGTATCTGACTTTGAAACTCCCACTGTTCTATTTTTAAATGGTTGTGTGAAAATAAAGAAATTAAGCAGAGTAAGTAATCTTGTTTCTACATATTTCCTCTTGTAAATTACTGTAAATTGCTAATGTTCATTGAATTGACCTGCTAATGGGAAGTGGCTGGTAATGGGAACATCCCCCTAACTTTTTGATGAACTGTTCAATATTGTCACCCATTCCATAAATTTGCATGAATATTTGAAAGTTTCATTAGCCATTGCAGACTAGTAAAATTTCTGTGTTCTTATTATCAAATATCGAATAACTAAATTTCATAAAAGTAACTTGTTAGAGTAAGTTAAAAATTTTAAAAATGTTTCTTGCTTTTGTGTGTTTGAAAACTAGACAGAAGGCTAATAATTCCTTGCCTTTCCAGGTTATTTCATTTGTGTTCTGACAGTAATAACTGTGTTTTATCTGGCTGTCAGGGGTTCTTCTAGGATGGTCTTAAATTCTAATGTGTTCATTCATTGTGTTGAGCCAAAAGAATACATTAAATATCTAAAACAATATGAAAGAAGAGGAAAGCCAGCTCAGATAATTCCAGTGAAAATAAAAGCTATATTTATTCCCAGTGGAACGCTGAAACTTGTTGATGAGATGGGTATTGGTAATTGCTATGATCTGCAAAGTCCTTATTTTTTTTCTTTGAACAAAAATATATTCATCTAGTATATTCAGTGTTTTGCAATAGTGAGTTTCATTAAAATGTGCCCCATTTTAACTCTTAATATAAAATGTTAACTTCAAAATTTAAAACAATTTTTCATTACTTTAATATAAATATACATTTCGTTAATTTGCTAGCTTCTAAAATATAGAACATGTTTTATCGTATTTACTTTTAATTTCATTTTATTATACATATACCTTTTACATTACAAACATGCTTATAAGGAATTGAAAACCAAAAGAGCACAAAGCAGAAAATATATTCCCTGTAATTCTACAATATTAAATATTTAATACAATATGTTAATATTTTGGTGTATATTGTTTGGTCTTCTTTTCATGCCTATGGATATACAGTTTAATACCCTATAGGTTTTAAATAGTGTGGATGTATAGTGATTTAATATATCTCCTATTGTGTATAGTTAAGAGTGTTTTTACAAATTGTTAATAGAACTATTATAAATATTTATCCTTTCAACACTGATGTCGACAGATTCTCACTGAGATCTTGTCCATATGTTTATCCATGTTGACAAGTGCTTTCGGGCAGTGGTAGTGTTTGGCCTGTAACATAGCTCATTTCTGTGAGTCTAGGGGGCTGCCCCTTTAAAAGCTCTGCTTCCAGAATGCCTGTTAAGCTCTGTCTCTCCCACCTGGTCCCTTTAGATTGGGGAAGTCGGCATTTTGGTTCGAGATGAACCAGTTATGGAAACTTTGTCTTGATTCAGGAACAGGTGATCAAATGGCAAAGATGATGGGGTGGGCTACGTATAAATTACTCTTCAGTCAAGCAATTAAATAAAAATTTGAACTGATAAAAGTGGAATCAAATGGCCATCTAAAATGAACACCCTGCCTATTATTTTGAGGATGGGAATAGCGTCGATGCATGTGGAATGTTGACGCCCATGTGGTAGAAGACTGAGATGACATCTTGACGGAACCTCTTCGCTTCCTGAAATCTGATGGAATTTATTGATGGAGGGACTCAGTGTAAGGAGAGCAGAACGGGGGAGAAGGCTCCTTGCCTGTGGGCAGGTACTAGTGGTGAATAGTAAACTTCCGTTTCACAATGCCTCTCATTTGGCTTAGTTACTTAATATCATTAAGCCAGAGTTGCTCCAATGTAAATGAGAATAATAAATTCCTACATTATAAAATTATTACACGGATTAAATGAGATAAGTCACCGATGTTGCTTAGCATAGTACGTCTTAATAAACGCTCTGGCCAGTGCTCGTTCTTGTCCTTTAGTCTCATGTTGTCATCTCTAGAAGGTTGGGGCACTGTTTCTCCAACCTGAGTTTGTGTTAGAATCACCCGGAGAGTTGATGAAAACACAGATTTCCAGGCCCCAGGCCCAGACCTTCTGATTTAACAGGTCCGGGTGGCGCCTGAGTATCCAGTTCTAACAAGGGCCCAGGTGATGCTGCTGCTGGCCAGGGCCCACGCTCTGGGAACTCGGGGTTAAGGCATTTTAAGGGCAGCTGTTAGTTTGAACCAGTAAATTATATAACCCTTTCTTTTTAACCACCTGCACGGATAACATTTAAATCAGTTTTTGGACAAACTTGTTATCATCATCTCATTTTCTCCAAGTAGTCAAATTTTAATAGTTTGGGATTATTATAGAAATTTAAAGCTAGAGTTACCTAGTTATTTTAAAGCTAGAATGATCTAGATTTTTGAGGATTTTGATAGCATTTAAGTATATGTATATAATATTGGCTTAATTTTAATGAAAGTTGTTTCTAAGAGTTGTTTTCCTGCATGTTTCTGATGGATCTAGTTCATTTGGGCATGGGATTTTTTTTCCTCAGAATTTAAAATAGATATAGAATTTTAAATATTAGATTGTGAGTTTTCATTAATTTCTTTTTTAGCTTGCTTGTGAAAGATCTGCAGGGATTAAGCTCCTTTTAATGGCGTTATTTCTACCAGATGTTTAAAACAACTGGAATTGTCAACCAGCTCTTGTCACAAGCTGCCAGTGATCTGCCATCGTCTGTGAGAATGCAGCTTCACTCATGTAATTTTCTTGATGAGTGCAAGACAGGGGCAGGCACTGAACGTGTGGTGTTGACACACTTAATTTAGTACTCCTTCCACAAAGCTATTAAATTGACTATTAATTGGCCTTCTGATAAAAATTTCTGCTTAATGCAAATGATGAAAAAAATGCATCCTAGGATACTAGCTGCTGCTTCTGAAATAATTCGCATGCCCTGAGATGTCATTAGTGACAGCAAGCATAGCCACTTTTCTTTCCAATGTAATTAGGATTCTTTTAAATATAATGAGTAAAATTTATTAGACTGCTTAAAAAAATGTTTTTAACCAAACCCTTAACTTAGAACTTTACAATTTGTTGTTCTGTTGTGTGGTCTCTCTTTCTCAGCCCTGCAAAAGCAAGTAGGAGCTTGTCCAGGCTCAATCCTGCCCCAGTCTCTGGTTCCCATAGTAATGGCTGTGTCTGTGAACAGGAGGCGGGAGGGAAGTTGAGCAGTTTTAAACCAAAAAACCTCTAAGTTGCACTGTGGTTTGAGCAGTGTGGGTGGTGAGTAAATAGTAGGTTTCTGCCTGTGTTTTCCTCGTTTTCCCTTTTTCTTCTTTATTTTTCTCTTTCTGGTTCACCGTTTCTCACTTACCATCTTAAGTCTTAGGATTTTTTTAGTCAACTGTAACATCTAACTCTGGTATTTTCTGACAACGTTAGTGAGAGTTGTCTTATCAGTAAAGTTCTTGTGTGAAAAATTGGGAAGTTTAAACAAAAAATCTGAAAATCAATGGTTTATTCACAGTGTGTGTATCACAGGAATTTATTACCTTCTGGTAAAAGATTTACAAATTATGAGACTGTCCTGCCTTGCTCTATCTTTTTATAAATTTGTCACAAAATGGTGTATTCTCTTTTAGTTTCACAATTCTCTGCAGTGAGCATCCATCATTTTTATAGTTTTGTCGTATGGGACTGTCATGTGCATTGTAGGATGTTTAGCAGTTTCCCTGACCTGTACCAACTAGATGTCAATAGCGCCCTCCCCCAGTTGTGACAACCAAGGTGTCTCCAGACAGAACCAAAGTCCCCTGGGGCAAAATTGTCCCTCATTGAAAACCATTGCCCTATAGTAAGAAGTGTATTTGACTTGCCGGCCCAGTGAGCAAATGTGTAAATGTACACACATACTCCAAACAGCCTCACTGCTTGAAATGTATGTTGATATTTTCTATTCTATTTTGCTCTATTTTGTTGTTTCCATACCATTTCATTTAAAAATTATTGTAAGGATATTTTCCTGGTTACAGTGGGTCCCTTTGCCACTTAGTATTCACCTAAAGCTATATGTGGGATAAAGATTTTCTGTTTTCATCTGTATGGGTTTTCACACCAAGGTTGAAGAATGTTATTCTGGGCTTCCTGTAGATGCTTTATGTAGTGATGATTCTGGAAAATAGCTGCAGTTGAGGCACTAGAACTGCTTAGTGGCCCTCCTCCCTAACACAAGACAGATTGTCAGTGGTGTGGTTTAAACTTGTGGTTCTTTGTTTAGGAGACAGAGGATTGCTGTCAGCATGAGAGAGTTGTGCTGTCTTGGGCTTCAGGGGGTTTCTACAAGATTCAAATTGAAGGTTGCCTGGGAATTCAGAATTCATCTGTAGAGGATTCATAGAAAGAGAGAATTCTGTTAGCCCTTTAGGAATGCAGATTGGATTTGGGGGCAGAAGGCTTGCTGAGTCTCATACTACAGCTTAGGTTTAAATTTTCCTTTCTCTAAAGGAAGCATTTATAATGTTAGGTGCTTAAGCATTGGAATTCCTTCCCTTCTCTTTGTCTCTCTCTCTCTCTCTTTTTTTTTTTGTGAGGAAGATCAGCCCTGAGCTAACATCCGTGCTAATCCTCCTCTTTTTGCTGAGGAAGACCGGCTCTGAGCTAACGTATATTGCCAATCCACCTCCTTTTTTTCTCCCCAAAGCCCCAGTAGACAGTTGCATGTCGTAGTTGCACATCCTTCTAGTTGCTGTATGTGGGACGCGGCCTCAGCATGGCCGGAGAAGCGGTGCATCGGTGCGCGCCCGGGATCCGAAGCCGGGCCGCCAGCAGCAGAGCGCGTGCACTTAACCGCTAAGCCACGGGGCTGGCCCAGTATTTGTGTTTCTTATGCAAATACTATGTGTGAAATATCAGTCATACTGCAGTTATGTACAGGTTGAAGGTTACTCTTGGGCAATAAATAGAAATATTCCAAGTGCCTTATAAATACAGTCAGGTGTTGCTTAATGATGGGGATGTGTTCTGAGAAATGTGTCGATTTTGTCGTTGTGCGAACATCATAGAGTGTACTTACACAAACCTAGATGGAATAGCCTACTACACACCCAGGCTATATGGTACTAATCTTATGGACCACCGTCGTATATGTGGTCCATCGTTGACCGAAACGTTGTTAAGATTAGAAAAGAAACATTAACTTTATCTTCTAAAATATCTGCTTCTTCATTTTCTATTTTGTTTTGAATATATCTTTGTGGAATGTTTAGATTGTTTAATTTTTTTGATGGGTGGGTTTTTTTGGGGGAGCTTTAAAATTTTACCTATATCTTAAATTAGGTCTATGAGAGCTTGAGTGACTATATATTTAGGCTTGATGTCTCCAATTTAGGAATGGATTTTTGCTCTAAAACTTCATTTTAAAATCAATTATTTGAAACTTTATTTTTTTGTAGAAATAATATTGCAAGTAATAGTTAGATTTCAGACTCAAGCAAAAAAACTTGTTTAAACCAGAAAGTAAAGGAAATATTATATACTTCTATCTGTATGAATATAATACTCCCCCCCCCCCCCCGAATTCTCTTACTAGAAGACTTCTAGCAGATGGTCTGTTTGACCTTTTTTCTTACCTTTTGGAATTTGAAATATAGTGCGTATTGAACCACATGGTGCTTTGGAAGATTCATTCATTCCTTCAGTAAATATTTACTCTGTACCTATTATGTGCAAGGCACTGGTCTAGGCCCTGGGGATGTAGCGTTGAATAAAATGGACAGCAGTCTCTGCCCTAATGCATACTAGTGGTGGTGAGCTTAACCTCTAATTCAGTGGACTGAGAATGGGGTAGAAGGCCGGCATGAAGAAGCCTGCCTACATGGCTTGTCATCTGATGGCAAACCAACCATTGGGAACGGGTCACTGTGGTTCCTGAAGCTTCTGCTTTGTGGACTCAGGCTCCCAAATTCCATCCTCTATACTATCTGTTGAGCACTGGAACACCCCTTCTAAACTCTAAGATCCTGAAGGTGGGTCATGAATTCATCTTTGTCTTCATAGTTTCAAGAGCCTACAGCATTGATGTGCTTGTAGCTGTTTAACAACCCACTGATTTGTAGTGTTTGCCAGTTTCTGTGCTGTAAATACTCCATCATGGCCTATTTCAAGAAGCCAGTGTGACAGCACTGAGTGTGGAGTTGGGAAACACACTGCCATACACTATTATATAGTATTTCCACTATATAGATGCAGCAGACATAAATAACCTCAAGACCACACACAGCAGTGAAATGCCACAAAGGAATTGAAAGTGGTGAGTTTTAAGTGTTTATTACCTTTGGTTTTAATTTAATTTATTTGATTGTAAGTTTGCGTAATTCAATTTTTAATGATGACTGTGTTAACAATGGGATTGCAAACTTCCTGAAAATTTAACAATCAGTTCTCAAGATCCAGTGCTTGTTGGCTGTAGCACACCACTGGGAGCACCACAAGACCTTGCCTGAAATCCCTATGGCCAGATATTAGAATCCAGATTTCTTTCAATTTTAGAAAATATGGAAGATTTATCATAATATGTAACACTTTCTGTGATGTCTGAGACAGAACTGTGTAATCAAAACATTGATATTTCTGCAGCAAAACATGTGAGTATTCACCAATATGTGAGTAAATACATATTATAAATAATTCTGCGTCAGTTCAGGTTAGGTTTTGCCAGCAAATGTGCTTCTTACAAATTTGTGAAAAAAAATGTTCATTTCTGGAACTGTTTGATTTTGGAGTTGTGGATAAGGCGTGTGAAGCTGTGTTATTCATTTGCAAATCAAGGTTTGTTATTCCAGGTCTGGAAGAACCCATGTGTTTGCTTTCTCATTCGGAAAGACTGGAAACTCAGTATGCTCTCCTACTGGGATCATGGCTGCCCTGCAGGAGAGGCAGTGGCCCCTGCATTCGTGGAGCTCGCTCTTCTTCCTAGAAGCCGCTTACCCTGTGTCTCCCTTCACCCTTTAAGACTCATCCTGTGCCTCATTCTTTCTGCCCTCCTTCTTGCCCCACCTCCCCCAGGGCTTCGCCTCAGTAGATCTGATTCTTGCTGCTTCTACACAACCTCTATTCCGCTCTTTTCACCCCGTGTTTGGTGTATCCTGCCAAGCGCTGATGCTACGGAGGCCACAAAGTCTCGAGTCCAGCCCCTGAACTCATTCTCCAGGAAGTGGAGTGAAACTTACAGCTACCTCTGAAGAGCGAATTCCAGCGGTGGAAATGCATTTCCAAAAAGGCTTGGGATATTGACGTTTGCCTCTTTGCAAAGCTGCTTTTCTTTCAAATCCTTTGATTGACAGAGCTTCAGTTAGATTCTAATCAGTCCTTGCCTGTTCCTTTGCCCACCTGTTGTGTCTTGTTTATCAGTGTGTGTGTGTTGGAGGGACTTCAGCTGGTGGTAGCATCCAGAAATGAAGCCACATTAGGGAGCAGCAGACCATGAGCGTGTCTTCCTGAGCACCCACACACGCTGGGTGCCTGGATTTCCTGACTGTGGTTTTTAAGGCTCCACTGGGAATATTTGACACCGGGAACTCTGAATCACTAATTTCAGGGGTTTTCCATTAATATTATCTTTTTATGAGGGGAAACTAATGAGTGAACTTTTATTTTAATCACATTATGTAGAAGTTTAATTCAGCCTTTCTTTCTTGGTGAAAAGTATTATGTATAAAGATTTCACAATCTTGTGCAAGATTCTATTTTATTCATTACACTTAGAAAGAGTTGTCGCAGTTTGTGAAGTGATTTTTTCCCCTCATGATTTACCACTTGCCTAAGTGTGTTTCACTGTCTGGCAGTACTGAATCAGGTCAGTTTTTAGGTGGCAGCAATTTATAAACAATGTTCTTTTTCCAAAGAAAAAGCAACAGCCTATTAATGGTTTGTTTACATGAAGTTTGTTTTTATTTCTGGCAATTTTGATGTTAATTGTCTAATCAGATTCGTGTTTTACAATAAACACTAATTTGGCTCGTTCTTGAGTTTCTATTTTTCTTTTTTTAGGCTAGTAGGTAAAGATGTAAGAACTGTTTTTATTTGTCCCAGCAACGGCCTTTTCTTCTTTTGCTATTATGCCTCTTTAGTAGTGCGGTCAGTGGGGTCTCTTGTGTGTGAGTGATCGTGTTGTCTGGGGCTTCTGGCTTCTGGGCCATTGAGACATTTCCAGCAGATAGAACTGTTGATGAGGAGTGTGGGCCCCCCAGAAGTCACAGTCTGGGCTGGTCTGCTTTTGTATCCGTGAATACCTGAATACCCAGTGTCTCCTGGGCTTGGCAGATGGTTTCCTGCTGTTACCCTTCTGGTACTATTCTTGCTTTCTTCTACATTTTTGTCTCTTTCACCTTTCTTTCAAACCTTTGGTCATTCATACTGTTATGTTATAAATTCATCGTGTCCTATCCAAGGTATTGACTGTGTTGACTTCCTCAGAGGAAAGCAGGGTGGTGGGCTAGGACCACTGTGTCCTCCCAGAGGGACCAGAAGTGTCACTGCAGAGGTTCAACCAAGAACGGTGAAATCTAGAATTCAGGATTCCACAGTGGTGGTTGGTTTTCTGGCGCAGACACTGTCTTCTCAAGGATTGTGAGATATTTTCAGGGCCTTCTACAAGGAAATGTGATGATCAATGGGAAATAATGGTTCTGTACTTTATTTCCTTATAATGTCTTTATATAGTTTTTCTAATGTCTTTATATAGTTTTTCTAATAGTATCTTTAGAAAATTGAATGGTTGAAGATATAAAGAGCTTAGTCCTTGTTCTGCTGAGATCCTTCACATGTTTATGGTATTTGAGACATACTGGTATTGGGAAGAAGTACTGTACCACTCTATACTCCTCCCCTAGATGGTGGGGGTGATTATTAATGTAGCCTTAGCTTTTCTCCAGATTTTCTTATGTTTGGTAAATTTATAAGTCCCTATAGATTTTTAGACATAATAACAATGATTTAAATACCTTCAATATCTATTTATATATTTGAAGAGGGAGTCAAAACTCTTCAAATATTTTAAATATTATGATGCTATACTGAAGTCCTACTCATTGGCTCTGATTTGTGGAAACATAGGTATTAACTAGAGGTTGAGATGAGTGGTCTGTCTGTCATACCACAAAGTGGATGAGTGGTGAAGAACTTGGGATGGGTTATCTTGGCAACATTTCATCATCCTTTTGCCCAGGGAATACCCTACACTTTCATTCTCACTTTTTTTAATAAACACTATTACTAACAACACTGACTTGATTCCTTTGCCAAAAACTGTTTGGGTAATTGTCCAGCAGGTTTGGTATCTTTGAATGGAAACATTTTTATACTAATACCAACAAAATTTTGAGCATTTTGAGTTAATTGTACTCAGATTTAGCTTTTTAAAGCCTAAATATATTTTCAAGGTAATTCCATATTGAATATTAGTTTTTAAAATTGTTTTACTTTAATATTGCTCCTCTTTAATATCTGTTGCTATCCTCAGTCATGTAAGATACTGAAAGAAACTCATTCCTTTGCATAGACTGTCTCATAGCCCTTTTATGTCTGTGTTACGATAAGTGGCTGGTTCCTTTTGTCCCTTAGACTCGGGATTTGGCGCACACTGAGACAGCGTTCTCTGATAAGCCCCTTGATCCTTTTCCCAACCCTTAGCATTTTTTGTTTCTGTGTTAGAAGCTTTTCTTTTTTAGATGTTTTACTTTTATAGCTTTCTTCCTTCCATTCCCACCATCTTCACCTGTCTCTACTCATGCCATTAGACTTCCTCAAGACTTATGGAGAAGAAAGGAAGGTATTCAAGAAAGGTAGGAAGCTATTTATATATAGTTTTTCTAAATTGCTAAATAATATTTTTGCTGAACTTAATATTATTGTAACCCCTGAGTATCTTGCCCAGTAATACAGTTAGTCTTCAAAATGAACAAGCTATGATCCTACTGAGGATGGCAGCATCCACCACCACCACCGCTCTGCTGCCACCCGCTCTTGAGCTCGCTGGCTTTGTGCCTGTTCTTTTGCTTAAAATTTACATATACAGGCTCACATTTGCTCGTAACAACCTCACGAGGTGTATAACAACTTCACAAGGTTGGCGTCATCATCATCTCTCCTTGCTAGAGGAAGAGAAACTGAGGCATGGAGAGGTTAAGTAATTTACCCAATGCCACCTCGCTAGTTAGTGGTAGAGTTTGGGTTTGAACCAATGTCTCCCAGACTCCAAAGGCTCTCAGCTTTCTTCTGCCACTCAGCAGCCTGAAAAATTCACCCATCCTTTAGGGCTGAGCTCAGTTCTCTCGTGTTTCATTCAGTTCTTTACATTGACTTGACTTACACTGAATCTTGTTTCTGCGCTCCCACAGCATTTATATTGCTTCCATATTTTGGTATCTCCTAACACTGACAGTTGTTGACTTCTAAAGTAAGTCATCCTCCAAAAGTTAACTTGTTGGCTATGCGGAAATTGAAGTGCAGTCTCTCATGGAAATTGGGGTGTTTACTATTTCATGGCAGCCTGTTGAGTGCCTTGCAGAGCTGAATATTGGTTCTGAAAGGTAGCATTGCAAATGGCTACTTTGTTATTTCTGTTGGATGTAAATGTTTTGGGAAGGCTGAGTTTATCAGTGGAGTGATACACTTTGGGTAGATTGTGTCTGTCAGCTCTAGTTCTCTCATAGGTCTTGCTTTACATGAAAACTTGTGGCTTTCCTTGTCCTTGACGAGGCCATCTTGAATGGCCCCTCTGCTTGTTGGCCGTGATGGAGATTCTGTCCTGGACAGTGTCAGGCAGTGATTCTGAGCAAAACCATTGGCTGCAAGTGCACTTGGGCAGTTCTGCCACTTAGAAGTGGTGGTACACCATGGCCAATTAACGTCACCCTCTAGGTTTTCAGTTTCCCTGGGTATTAAATGGGTATGATAGTACTCTTTGTATCTTGAGGATTAAATAAAATAATGTATAAAAGGCCTAAACACAGTAGTGGCAGGAAGTGTTAGCTATGACATTGGTATTACTCGATCGTGTTGCTGCTGCTTTTATTGTAATCACATTTTTTAATAGTCAGGATCTTGTGTGATTATTTGCTTACTTTTATTCTAATCCATGTAGAGTGTTTCCTTATTACTAGGCTTTGACTTTGAACATTATGTATTATATAGTAAAATAGGAATATGGAGCAGAAAAACTAGCAGGGATACTTCAAGGTAAAAAATAAGAGAATTGGAGGATATTTAGAAGAGATTTACACTCTGCTAATATGTAAGAGTGATGTGATAGAATTTAAGAAATGTGTATTGATATTTAATTGAGTATTAGAAAATGTTTTTACTTCTTTCTTCTTTCTCTTAGAGTAGGGATCTGTGAATCTGCTGAAACTGTATCCAGAATTCAATGCCTCTTGCATATTTTCTGTGAAGAAGGTTCATTCATAGCTTTATTAAATTAGCAAAGTGGCCTATAGTCAGTTCTTGGCACATAGTAGGTGCATAGTATGAGTAAAAGAATAAACATAAATGAAACAGGTGATGAACCATAGCCTTAAGCTGGTGCAAAGTTGTATAGTCAGAAATGACGGTTGTGATACTATAGAAAGGTGGAAACCACAGACCAGAGGGGTCAGGGATTGCAAGAACATGAGCTGGCTCTTTGTTTTGCATTAATGTACTGTTTTTTGAGATTCTAGGCTCAGCCTATATGAAATGTGCTTCTGGCTTCAGAGAATAATAAGATCTGGATCTGAGAGCATTGGAAAGTAGGAGGCCTATGACATGGATAATTGGTATCATTCCTTGAACTAAGGTTCGTGCCACAATTCATCTCTTTCTCTCTTCCTACAAGCTTTGGAAGGAGCTTGATTTTGTGGGTGCAGGCAAAGGGGTGAGGTTAGGGAATGATGCCCAGAGGACTTGGAGTATAGTAGCTGCTGACATAACTTGCCTACACTTTTCAAAGGGATTGCAAGATAGGTAAGTGATATTAATTCATCATGTATTTGTTGGGGGCACCTTTCAGGCCAGGAGCAAGTGGGACACAAAGACGAATGAAATAGACCTTTCACAAGAAAATCAAGAACAAAGAGTCCTCATCTGTTAAGGCAAGCATATTATGCAGACAAATTGATTTGCTTAGTGTTACTTGAACAAATATTTGTATCTATTTTTTGTGCATCAGTGGACTAAAAATTGTTTATTCATATTCTTTTAATATTCATCCCCTATTACTGAAGTTATTTTACCCCTGGTGAAATAACCTTAGGTCCCACTTGTTGAAAATGTGTATTGATGTAACCTTCCTTGAGAAAGTGCTAATATGCCAGTATTTTAATACTACTGATCATTACTCCATGATACTTTCCCTTTCCCAGTTTCTGTGAAACCATGTTTCCTTGAGTTTACGTACATGCTTTTGTGAGTTCTTGTCAAATTTCTTCAAAAGTGAAATTGGAGGAATTGATACTGGCTCAAGACAAGGTTGGCATAAAGGAAGCCATATTGTAGAAAAGAAAAACCCTCTTGTAACTTTGAATGACCTCTGATGAACTAACCCAGCTGCGTATGCACCCTCCAGGAGATCTGCTTGCTCTGTAGACCCTGCTTGTGCATGTACCTCCCAGCTGTGATAAGATGATAACTTTGCTTTTTTGAGTTCCTTAGGAATGTGATGACCCCCAAACAGAGAATCTATGCTGATAGCCATCATCAGTGAAGACTGAAAGATCTGGTGTGGCACTCCCAGTCTGTAACACCAGTAGGTCAACATTCCTGACCCCCTCCCCAATAACCCGATGGCCTATATAACTGCTGTAAGATTTTGTGCCCCCTTAAGATGGTTCTTTTGGACATTAGTCGCCCATCTTCCCTGTTGCTAGCAGGCTGTAATAAAAAAAGTCCTTTTTCTCCTAGCACCTTGCCTCTTGACTATTGGCATGTCTTGCGGCGAGCAGAAGGACCCTCTGTGGGCAATAACAAAAGGACAGAGAAACCTGCAATTTCAGCTTGATCCAGGTTTTGGTCCTGATTTCAGTTCATGCTCCACATTCAGATTGTGGTCATAAACTAAACTCATAGCTTAACTACCACCTACATGCCAGCATCGCTCGATTACATTTCTTTAGCTTTGAACTCCCCTTGGCACCACAGACTCCCATCTCCGGTTGTCTCCTGGGAATTGGGTGGTGGGTATATGATAGTTTTACCTCAAACTGAATGTGTCATCTTTTGTTCCAAACTGCTTTGTCCTTGTGCTTGTTCTCTGCCCAGCCACACAGGCCACAAACCTAGACATCTCAGATTCATCCCCTCCTTCACAATGCCACCACCCACCATGGACCAAATCCTTTTAAATAAATCTCAATTCTGCATTTAATAATTATACATTTTCATTGTCTTTCCACTCCACTGCCTTTCCATTAGTCTAGGCCCTCATGACTTCTTAATTATTGGGCTAACGAGCTGTAGGTGTTTACTGTTATAGTTCTTTCTCCATATTCCTTGAAACCTTGTGCAGAATAAATGCAAATAAACTGGTGTGCATTCAAGGATGCCCCACGTTTTCAGGATAAAGTTCACATGGCTTAACTTAATCTCAAGACCCTTCATCTTCCTCTGTTGATAACCTCAATCTCTTGAAACTCTCTCAAATAATAATGATAGTAGCTAACATTTGTTGAGTACTTGCTCTTTGCAGGAGCTCTTCTGAACAATTTGTTAGAATTAAATAAGATAACAACAACCCTATGCAGTACTGAGACCCAGAATGTTGAAAAAACTGCCCAGGGTCCCACAGCTGGTGAGTCACCTCTCTGAGCCTTACTCATTTTGGGGAATCATCTCAAGATTAGCAACCTCATGGTTGTGAAATGAGTGGAGAGCTCTGCAAACGACAGGAAAAAGGTGACTCTCCCTCTGCTGTTCCAGGTCACTTGTGGGGAAGTTTTCCATGAGAAGTAAATGGAAGGAAAGCAGAGGCTTCAGGATATGTTTTCCTAAAAATTAAAGTTTCCAAACTCTTTGTGCTTGGCTAAATCCATTAGATGGCACTGGATTTCAAAAGATTTGCATTAAATTTCAGCATTAAAGGTATTTGTGGATTGGGGGAAATTGTTTAACTTGTAAGTTATTTCTTTTAGCTGTCAAATATGCGGGAGAAAGGATTGACATGCAATTAGTATGTATTCTGTGTCCGCTTTTTAAAAAAACATTGCTGAACAGGTTATACTAATGAAGAGTTGTTATAAAGAACTTTATTATTTAGTTACTTTTTGAATAAACCTGCCAGCTGATTAAAATGAGCCTAATTTAATCAGCATTGTGTTGCATACTGAAGATAATTTAGGCTAATGTCAAGGACACCGTTTTCTCTCCTTTGTTGAAGGTATTGAAATAATGAGTGTAGCAAAAAGGAGTCAGAAAATGTTTGAAGTTTTTCGTCTCTGCCTCTGGGTGGATATTTAAAAATCACACTTTTCCTTTTTGCATGCAAATTAAACTGAAAGGCATTTTGTAATGTAACATTAGCGTTATATTTTACAAAACAGATTTATTGAACTTTGATCTTTTGCTAATATTGGCTTGTGGTTGTCAGAATAAATCATGACTTTTTATTATGTATCAGTGTAGACTGAACTTTCATTCAGAAATTTGAGTGAATAGAAGTACTGGGTTTGATGCCTCTTCATTGGAAAATAAATCACTGTTAAGGAGCAACTACCAGATCTTCTAACTTGCTTTTCTTAGGTCACTTTTGTCTCCCAGATCCCCCTTTAATAGAATCATCTGAATTCCTTTCTTCTTCTACAGCAGTTAAACTCTCTTTTTTCTTAGGATGCTTTTAGATGGAAGCTAAAGTATCAGTGGGGGTCGAGTTCAAATTGTGAAGTCAGCAGTTAAAAGGATTACTAACTCCCGAGTGAGTCCCCTCTACAAATGGCAAGTTGCCTTGGAAACAAGGCTAGTTCTTTGAGTTGGAAATATTATCTTTTCTTTAAATGCCAGAGATGAGGATTTGCTTACCTCTGTGGCCTCTTCTCTGGGTCTGACATTGTGTCGAGATGTTTTCTGCTTAACTACTTCTTGGCACTGATTGACTGGAGGCATAGCCAAGTTTTTTTTCTTGTGTTTTAATTTTAAACATAACTTACAATTTAGAACAAAGGAAGTGATCCTTCAAATTTCTATTTTAGGATGGGAAGTTTTCCACTACTGATTGCCACAAAAATAAAGTATTAGAGTTTACCAGATTTGACTGGCAAGAAATCTTAGTGATGAGTCATTTGTTGTATGTTCAACAATGGAATCAGTGAGGGGCTGACTAGGGAAAGTATGTGAATGTCTAAGTTCTGGGAGACGGTGTTACTTGATGAAAGACTTAGGCTGATTTTGATACCTGCTCAAGAGAAGGTTGACATAAGGGAAGCCATATTGTAGAATAGAAGTCCTATTGTAACTTTGAATGACCTCTGACTAACTAACCCAGCTGGATCTGCACCCTCCAGGAGATCTAACTGCTCTGTAGATTTTACCACCCCTGCTTGTGCATGTATCTCCCAGCCGAGATAAGATGATAACTTTGCTCTTTTGAGTTCCTTAGGGATGTATTGACCCCTGAACAGAGAGTCTATGCTGATAGCCATCATCAGTGAAAACTGAAAGATCTGGTGTGGCACTCCCAGTCTGTAACACCCGAGGGTCAACATTCCTAACCCCCTCCCCTATAACCCACCGGCCTATATAACTGCTGTAAGATTTTGTGCTCCCTTAAGATGGTTCTTTGAGACATTAGTCAGCTATCTTCCTCCTTGCTAGCAAGCTGTGATAAACTGCCCTCCCTTTTCTACCATCTTGCCTCTTGACCATTGGCTTTTGTCTCGTGGCCAGCAGATTGTGCCCTTTGTGCGGTAACAATTTCTCCTGTGTGTCTGAAAGCCCTGATACAAACTCCCATACAGAGCTCTGTGGTACAGATTGGTAGGAGAATGAGGTTCTGACTTGAGGCTTCAATCGACTTCTGTTTTCCTCTCACGTGAACATTTGTATCTTGCTAGTTGCATGGTAGGAGGAGGAATTGAGGGTAGTGTTGGCATATGGAGACAAGGTTTTCAGGTCAATGGAACAGGCCCTGGTTTACCTGGCTAGGTTGAGGAGGTAAGAAAACTAAAAGGGGCTTTCCTAACCAAGAGACTCAACTCTGCTTTGGTGGACTCAGGAAATGGAGGCAGAAATCCAGATGTGCAAGAGAGCAGGGCATGAGCTCTTACCTTTTAAGCCCCAGGGATCCTGCCTGGTGGTAATTATGGTGCTGTGTTTCTGGGCTGAGCGGTCACATCAGCAGCATCTCATCCCTTCTTTCTGTGAGTTAGGGATTGGGGAGAGTGGAGGATGGTGGAGTAGACTTGAGAGAGAAGGGGGCAATGGCACGTCTTTCTGGGACAAAGATGGGAAGTATCACTTCACTCATACTTGCTCACTAAAGCTCAAGTAACATGATGGGTGCTGTGGGTTTTGGTGGTATATTTTTTTATTACAGTTTAGAGTAAGACTTTGAAAGGCTGTGTGGGATGTGTGTGTGTGTATAGCTTTGGCTTGTCTTATTATGCCCTCTCGATTTCCTACATGGTGTTAGACTTTTGATTAATAAACCTTATTATTATTTTTTTTAATTTAGATCCCCCTTCTCCAGACTGTGGCATTCATCAAAGGAGTTACTCTTGAGGGAGTCTGTCACTTACCATTCATTAATGCAGCTATTCCTGAATACTGTTCCTGAATCAATATGTAACATGTTGATTGTCAAGCTAAATTGTCTACAAATTAAAACACCTTGTTGTTGAATCCTATTTCCACATCTCACTCACTTTTATTTTATTTATTTATTTTTTTCTGAGGAGATCAGCCCTGATCCTCTTCCTTTTTTGCTGAGGAAGACTGGCCCTGGGCTAACATCCATGCCCATCTTCCTCCACTTTTATATGGGACGCCGCCACAGCATGGCTTGCCAAGCAGTGCGTTGGTGCGTGCCCGGGATCCGAACTGGTGAACCCCGCACACTTAACTGCTTGCACCACTGGGCCAACCCTATCTTACTCACTTTTAGATAGATATATGTTGGAAGGTTGGCAGACTGGCAAGGTGGGGAGGGCACCCATAGATTAAGAACAGCTGCCTCTAAAATCTCAAGCTGTGAAGCTGGAAGTGGAGGTGGATGTGAGGCTGAGTCTCATGGTGCTGTGCAGGGGAGTGACTCCTAGCTCTTTGCCGTTCTTAGCTTAGCCACTAGGAGAAGTGGCTAGTCTTTAGTGTGCTCATGGCATTTTAGAATTCCTTTCTAAGCTTTGGGTCATTTTTTTTTTTTTTTTGCATTAGACAAAATAAACTTAATTTCTAAAATGCTGATGAGGCACAAAATTAATCTTGCATATGTAATTTTTAAAGTTTTTCAGTGGCAAGCTTGAGATGCTCCTGTAGTGAGTTCGTTTTTATTGGTATAGCTTGTGTCACTACTATTATAAAACATTGACTCAAATATATTCTTTTACTATTGTTTTGCTCACTTGTCCAGTAAAACAGTAGCTCTATTTAAATGGGTTTTTAATGAACTATGATAGCAAGTAAGGCTCAGAGAATGACTAAGGATTTAGTATCGTCTCTGTGTCATTAAAGTAAGTTCAGTCATCAGAAAGCTTAGAAATTGATTTAATAGTTTTTCTCCCATGTCTACATAATAATTAGTTATTATGTTGTTACATTTGATTCTGAGGTTCCTATTGGTTCTTTCCCGGTTTTACCACCATCTCTTTGAGGGAAGGCTGCACATGTTCATGATAAAATCACAAGGAGTGCCTCCTCCTCCAGTTTGGAGTCAACCTGTCTATATGTGATGAGCTAATTTAGGATTATTTTGCTCGATCTTACTGTGCAATCTTGCTTCTTATTAACACTTAACCAGTAGGGTAATATAGTTATAACCTCATGGATGGGTACAAATGGAACAGTGGCATTTGACGATGGGAGGGAGAGGGGTTTACCTTATGTCTGACAAGTGGGTCAGCTAGCTTAAGGCTATAGCATTTGCATATTTTCATTGTGGTTTGTGGTTGACATACTCAAGGCTATTAGTTGAACATAACTCTTAAATTGGGAATCTAATTAGTCTGCAGGCTCAGTGGGTGATAGGGTGTGTCACCCTGAGAGACAGCAGAATTAAATCCCAGCTCTGAAATATAAGCTGGTGAGTGTCATAGGTGAATATATTGCACTGTGATTTCCAGGTGAAGCATAATATCTTTATTAGGCATCTGACCAAGATATATTACCTTCTTAAAGGATGCTGTTTGCTCCTGTGAGACAGGTGACCTGTAACCATCGACAGGTAGGAGCTTATAATGGTGTTGGTCTCCCTGGTTGTTCAGGTAGCAATGGGAATGTTTTGCCTTCTCCTACGTGATATATTGTTTGAAATGGCACTATTAAAGATTTATCTCATTAGATTCCTTTCTTATGAGTAGAGAACACTCTATGCTAATCTATATAACCATGCTAGTGTCTGTTTTGTTGTTAGTGCTGTCGAGTGGATTCCAACTCCTGGTGACCCCGTGTACAGCAGAGCAGAACCCTGCCCAGTCTCTCTGTGCCGTCCTCTCACCTTCCAGTGCTGTATCAGACAATGCTCCACTGCTATTCACAGGGTTTTCATGGTCAATGTTTTCGGGAGTGGGTGGCCAGGTCCTTCTTCCTAGTCTCTCTAGTCTGGAAGCTCTGCTGAAAGCTGTCCACCATGGGTGACCCTGCTGCTATTTGAAATAACGGTGGCATAGCTCACAGCATCACAGCCACAAACAGCCACCACAGTATGACAGCTGACAGACAGGTGGTGTAGTTCTCTGACAGGGAAACAAACCCAGGCTGTGGCGGTTAGAGCACTGAATCTTAACCACTAGAACACCAAGTGTCTGTTCATTTTCCTTTTATATATGTGCACAGGTTATCAAGTGTGCTATAGGGGAGGAAACTGTAAATGAATTTTTTTTTAAAAAAGGTGGATAAAGCGTAATTCAGGAACACAAATACTTTTTTTTTTTTTTTTGCTGAGGAAGATTTGCCCTGAGCTAACATCTGTTGCCAATCTTCCTCTTTTTGCTTAAGGAAGATTTGTCCCAAGCTAATAGCTGTGCCAATCTTCCTCTATTTTGGTGGGTCACCGCCACAACATGGGTACCAATGAGTGGTGTAGGTCCCCGCCCAGGAACCGAACCCGGGTCGCCGAAGTGGAGCACACTGAACTTAACTACTAAGCCATGGGGCTGTCCCTGGGGAACCCAAATATTCGATCTACTTTCCTATGTTTTAAAAAGTACATCTTTGAGTAAAAGGGCCCCCCCCCCCAAAAAAAAGGCAAAGGTATTGATATGTGTGATCCTAATTATAGACATTCATAGATTGACCTATGGGAAGGAAAAAGTTAATTTTGGACTAGTGATGGTTTATAATTGTATGTTATGGAACAGCCTCACTTTAGTAATAAAGTACATGTATCTCCAACTACTTGATTTTTATGGTTAATTTTGAGAAAGTTATTGCACTGTGCTATAGCTCTCACATTTGTCCTGCAGTTTCTTTCTGTTGCATTTATTCTTAATAGGCAGATCTGCCCATGAAATCTCCCTGCCGTTGCTCAGGGATGTGTGTTACTTGATGCCATCGTTATTTTGGAGTTCAAAGTATCATCATCATAGTACTGTGTTAGGAAGAATATTGCAAAATATGGCCAACACAGAGAGTTCCCCACCAGAAGCACAGTCAAGTGCACTTTTCTTTTGTGCACGTGCTGATTTTGTTGTGATATTATAGAACAAGTGATTCAGTGGAGTCTGGCTTACTCACGGAGGCCACTTGTGTTCCTTAGGTTTTAAAGGCGTCTTGAAGTTCATGCTGGTCTTTATCATTTTTCCACATGCTTTGGACCTTCTCCAGGGCCAAAAATGTGATGTCTTTCTAAAGAATTAGGTCTTTATTTCAAAGTCAGACAATTCCATATATTAATGTTGAGTGTATGCAAAGGACATTCATGAGACCTGTAATTAACTTCCTCTGTGTGTGTTCAGCCTGCGCAGGAAGAAATCAACAGAAACACAAAGGGAGATTGCTCCAGGCTGTGGCAGTAAACTGGCTTCCGAGGGTGTGTGGGGTCTGAGCCTGCAGGTCTCGAGATCTCACTTAGACACCTACTTGACAAGTCACCTGCTGTTTTCCTGCATGAAGACAGAATCTGCAAGATCTTTTGATTCTTTTAAAAAGCTCTTCTGATTAAGCCTGAGTGACGGTATCAAGAGCATGGAATTGTTTGTAATTCTCTTAGTTACCCTCAAATAGGTTCAGAATTTTAGGTAGTGGTATCACAATTACGTTAATTTGGTAAGTGGGTTATTACCTTTGGTTAATCAAGAAAGAGCAGAGTCCTCTTCACAGCCTGGTAGACGATCCCGGTCTGCAGCTTCTCCGTGGCTCTGCTGTCGATATGTTAGATGTTCCCGGGGCAGGAGAATCGGCAGAAAATAGGATCTTTGAAATCAGATGGATTTGAGTTCCAATCTCAGATTCATTCTGTACTTATTTATATTTAAACTCTGGACAAATAAACCTCTTGGAGTCTCTGTTTTCCTTTCTGTGAAGTGAAGTATAAAAGCGGCTCTGTTTCTGTGAGTTGTCGAGGGGAGGATGTAGAGAACCTGCAGAGGACTTCATTTTGTGGTCATCGTGATGTTGAATTTTTCTAGCAAGCCTTCTCCTTTCCTTTTCCTGTTTTTTCCCTCTTATTATCAGTGTATAGAAGAACTTTGCCTCAGTCTTCAGTTACTCTTGAAACAGATGCTCAAATTTATAAAAGCACGTATTCATCAACCACCACGATATAACTTAGTAATACCTCATAGTAAATGTGTGCTTCAGAAAGTCGATATTCCTTCCCTTTATTTGTCAAGTCTAGGAGGGTAGGCATTGGCACTATATTAGTTTCCTATTGCTGCCGTAAGAAATTACCACAAACTAGTGGCTTACATCACAAATTTGTTAACTTACAGTTCTGTAGGGTAGACGTCTGACATGGGTCTCACGGGGCTAAAATCAAGGTGTTCGTAGAGCTGTGTTCCTTTCTGGAAACTCTAGGAGAGAATCCGTTTCCTTTTCTTCTAGAGGCCCCCATGTTCCTTGGCTCCCTTTCTTCATCTTCAAAGTGAGCAGTATAGCAACTCTCTAACCATTGCCACATCTCTCTCCGACCACAATGGGAGAGGTTCTCCATTTTCTAGACTCATGTGATTAGATAGGACCCACAAGATAATCCAGGATAATCTCCCTATTTTAAGGTCCTTAATCTGAATCACATCTTAAAGTCCCTTTTGCCACAGAAGGTTAACATTCATAGGTCCTGGGGATTTGGGCATGGACAATAATAGGCATTATTCTGCCTACCACAACCACAATCCTCTTTTTCAAAATGAGGAAAGGAAGGCTTAGAGATGGTACAGAGGGCAGTGGATTTACCAACAGCCATCCAAGAAATAAGATCAGAGCTGTTTTTGAATGTAGGTTTCCCTGATTGTGAATTCTATACTTTTAATTACTTTGCTTTCACATAGCTGTGGGCTTTTAGCTCATCAGTTGTGCCCATTAAGGGGACCACTTCAGTCCAAGTGGTTTATAAGCATTTGTGTGTGATGTTTACGGTAACAGGTTTTCTTTTGGAGGGTTCTGATGTTTCAGATAGTTAAAATGACTTGTCCTGAAGTAGGTGGTAAATGTGTAGCCAAGTTTGGAGTTTATTTATATGTGGGTTATTGTGGGTGTTATCCTAAATTCAGCCTGTCTTTTCCCATGGAAACTTGACTGATGAGTGGATCAGAAGAGAAATTAAATAATAACTATTGAAGGTAAAAATGAGCTTTCAAAAATGATCTGCGTCATGGACAGCAGTGAAGATTCCATCTGTTAAAATATGGATTCGAGTCACGTTTCACAAATTTGAAAGCAGACATTTCCTTTATTTTTTGAAGGGCATGATAGAGATTTTTAATATGTGATGTTTTTGTGAAGGTCTCATTTTCTTCTGCTGTGTTACTATATGTATTCTTGTAGAGTAGATTTTCTAAAATTGTATATCCTTCCCAATTTAACACAAAATTACTTCATATTTGCACCTGGCACTTAAATTTTGGTTTAAAAAAAAAGCTGTAGAATTTTATGTTATTGGCATATTGAAAATCACCAACTGTGATTCTGCCACTGAAATTCAAACAGCATTTGTTCGTGACACAGTCCAGATTTCATAATACTTGTATTTTCTAAAAATGCTGGAGATAATTGTTGAAACTAATATACATGTATAAGTTCTTCCATCATGTGTGGTGTTTAAAGACTCGTACTTTGTAATTTTCCATCACCATTTTTCACTTTGCAGAAAGGACTTGATTCTTGAGAGAACGCGTCATTGTGCAAAGTTAATAGTAAAACTTGAATTTCATTTGCTTCCAATTAAGCGCCAAAATGTCAAAACTTAATATCTTCAAAATACATGTTAAGCCACACACCTCGTGAGAAGTCTGATGATATTAAAATCAAGTATAGAAATTCAAAATCCCGATGAAGAGCTTAAAATGGATATGGTTAGCTTATCAAGGTTACAAAAGTACCTTGACTTTAAGTTTTATTTCCCAAATTGAAAATTTTAAATTAGATATTACTAGAGGGGTGAGCAAGGTCATCTTACTAGTGCGGCGTCTTCAAACTATGGCCCAGGGGCCAACTTTGGCCCATCACCGACTTTGTAAAGAAAGTTTTATTTAAACATAGTCATGCTCTGATCTAGTAGAATGTCTGTGTTACTAATACAGGGAGATGCTTGTCAGTCAAAGTCAGATAAATAGGCTGATTTTATTATTGTATATGGAAACTTCAGTGTAGACGTACAAACACCTTTCCATTTTTTATAACTGCTAAGGATTTCTTTTCCCACTTACGTTGCTTGTTCTCAGGTTGAGTGGCCCAGCTATTCATCCTACTTTGATTTCTTCTTCCCGCTTAAGCTCCCTCCAGATTGTTTAATCAGCTAATTATATATGATGCCACAGCAGGGTTCTGAGCTTCCTGTTTGTCTACATGTCTCTATGACCTTATGATGGTTTTCTGTTTTTGTCTTATGAATTGATTGATAATATGTAAATGTTCATGGAAATAACATTTGTTTAAAATGACAAAACCATCTATGAAATGAGGATTGTAGTTAAATACTTCTCATATTCTGCAAGTTTAAATTACTATCCTTTAACTAATAGGAGTATTGGCATTGAAAAAGCTTGATTTGGAGGCAGAAGAGGTGGTTGGTTTTGGGTACAGTCGTGGTTCTTCTTTCCATGGAATGCTAAGGCGTAGGATTGCAGGGTGCGTGACCAAGGGGTGGTGTTCCTTAGAACTTGATTACTCTTTGAGATTTTAAAGAAGTGCTGCCACTGTTTAGTTGTAAAAAGAAATAGATTGAATTTTAAATTTTATGGTACTTTGTAATGCCATATTATGAAATTTTTAAATTTTGAAATAATATTTCAGAAAAGTTGTGAAAATAGTACAGAATGTTTCCATACAGCCTTCATCTACCCATCCGACATAACCATAGTACAGTTATCAAAAGTAGGAAACTAACATTGAGTCAATACTATTAACTAATCTACAGACCTCGTTTGAAGGTTGCCTCTGTTCCACTAATGTCCTCTCTCTAGCCCGGGATCCAGTCAAGGACCTCACATTGCATGTAGTTCTTATTTCTCCTCAGTCTCCTCCAATTTACACAATTTTATCAGTCTTTTTTTTTATTGTCATGACCATGACATTTTAGGGGAGTATTAGTTATTTTGTAGAATGTCCCTCAATTTAAGTTTGTCTGATGTTTCCTCATAAGTAGATGGAAGTTATACATTTTTGGCGGGAGTACTGCAGACGTAATGTTATATATCTACTTCTCAGTGCATTTTATCAGAGGGTACATGACGTTGATGTGTCTTATTACTGGTGATGTTAACCTTGGTAAAGTGGTGTGTCAGCCAAGTTTCTCCACTGCAAAGATACCATTTTTCTCTTTTTAAGTAAAAAGTATCTTATGGGGGAGATACTTGGAGATATGCAGATATCCCATTTCTCATCATATTCTTAGTCATTAATTTTAGTATCCATTGATAGATGTTGCCTGCAACAATGATTACCGTGGAGGTTGCCTAATGATGATTCCTGTTTCCATCATTCCTTCTATATTTATTGATTGGAATGCTACAGTAAGGAAGAGGTGTCCATTGTCTACCATTTATTTATTCTTTTATTTATTTATATCATTATGGACTCACAGATATTGAGTTTATTCTTTGAGTTGAAACCCCATACTATCATTATTTTTTTGCTGGTGGCGCCAGCCTTGGCGTTTGGGAGCTCCTTCAGGTTGGCGTCCGATTCCCTTTGATGTGCCTCCATCACTTTTGAGTGCTTCCTTACTTTTTAGCATTATAAGTTATTCCAGGCTCATCTTGTATTTTCCCTGCCTCCGACCCTGGAATTAACCGTTTTTCCAAGAAGCACTGGTTCATTTATGGAAAATGGTGTTTAGAATCCGAGATCTGTGCGCTTTATGTTCGTTGGTCCTGGGGTGTCATTGCTTCTAGGACCTCTCGGTGGACAGAGCTAGGAAATATATGTTTGTATACCACACATGCATTAACATCCATCCATACATATCCATCTACCTACCCATACCTACCTACTCATAAAAACCATGAGTTCTTTCTTTCTTTTTTTTTTTTTTTTTTGTGAGGAAGATTAGCCTTGAGCTAACACCTATTGCTAATCCTCCTCTTTTTTGCCGAGGAAGATTGGCCCTGGGCTAACATCCTTGCCCATCTTCCTCTACTTTTTGTGGGAGGCCTGCCACAGCATGGCTTGATAAGTGGTGCATATGTCCATGCCCGGGATCTGAACCTGCGAACGCTGTGCTGTCAGAAGCAGAGCGCGAACTTAACTGCTTTGCCACCAGGCCGGCCCCAACCATGAGTTCTTATTGATGCTTCTATTCTAATCTAACACCATAGAGTTTATTCTAGCCTTTCCTTATTTGTAATTTCTGATGTTGAGAATATTGACTCTTATCCAATTACCATATTTTTCTCTTTCATTCATTTCTGATGTGTGTGTGTGTGTGTGTAGTAGTGTGAGAATTGCTAAACCATATACTGTGAGAAACAAATTTACTAACTAGAGTACAGTATTTCTGTGAGAATTCTTTTTGTCTTTAGCCTTACATTAAACAGTGAAAATACTGTTTTCCCAAGTGACTTAGGCTGGTCCTTTTCTTCTCCTCCACCCCCTTCACTGTGGCTGTATTATTCATTTGTAACATAGTTAGGGTTATTTGTCTCTGTTCCATTTTAGATTCTCCATCACACCCCCGCCCTTGCCGTCTTGATTGATTTCAATTATTTATTTCTGTTTTAGGTATTTGAATCATTATTAAGGTTCTAGGAGTCAGAGCTAATGAAAAGTATATTCAGAAAAGTGTCAGTGCCCCGTTATGTCCATTATCTGTTCCCCTTCTCTCACTTTCACCCTTGTTCCTACTAGCTGCTCAGAGGCAACCAATATATATCTTTTCCACTTAATATATCCTTTACAAAAAGATTTAAATCCACCCTCATTTCCTTAGCATTCTGTGATATAAAACCATTTTATTATTTTTCACCCATAGAATTTTGGATATGAAATATACAACTTAGAAATGTAAAAGTAAAACATCAAAATTCAGGGAAAGATCATTTCTCTGAAGTTTTGCTTCCTAAAACATAACATTCCTGGGTGCATAAATATCAATATCTTTCCTCTGCATATGTATGTCAAATGTAGTGTAAGTTTTTGGTAGTAATTTATATGGCTTTGTTTATAAATGCAAATTTACCTTTCATTTCTAGCTGGTAGCAGTGTTTGATGAGCAAGATCCACATCATGGAGGTGATGGCACCAGTGCCAGTTCCACAGGCACCCAGAGTCCAGAGATATTTGGCAGTGAGCTTGGCACCAACAATGTTTCAGCCTTTCAGCCTTATCAAGCAACAAGTGAAATTGAGGTCACACCTTCAGTCCTTCGTGCAAGTAAGCGAAAGTTCTCTCTTCTCTGCACATTTCATCTTAATTTACAGGGATGCCAACTTTTGTAATCTGGCCATGTTCCTGTGAAGGGAATTCATTATCTGTTTTTATCAAAAATTGATTAAGTTTAGAACCTGGGCAAATGTCTTTTGCAAGAGAGATAGGCAAGATTCTTTGCATTTTAGTAGATTGGGCTTACTTTATTTTAGACTGGTAGACTTCTAATTGCTCACTAAAGGTAAATGAGGATAATAGTTAAAGGTAAATTACCTGAATTTTTCTTTTCATGTGTTTCATTTCAAAGCCAGGACAAATAATCAAGAGGTTTGTTAAGACTAAGAAGGTCCATTTCAAGAAATTTATAAGTTAAAAATCATTTATCTTGGGGCCGGCCTGGTGGCTCAAGCGGTTAAGTGGGCGCGCTCCGCTGCGGCGGCCTGGGGTTCGCTGGTTCGGATCCCGGGCGCGCACCGATGCACTGCTTGGCAAGCCGTGCTGTGGTGGCATCCCATATAAAGTGGAGGAAGATGGATGTTAGCATGGATGTTAGCCCAGGGCCAGTCTTCCTCAGCAAAAAAGGAGGAGGATTGGCAGATGTTAGCACAGTGCTGATCTTCCGCACACACACAAAAAAATCATTTATCTTTTAGGCACGTCTATTTAGAAACATGTCAGTTTTTCAAGTGGAAAATTTAGTCTTGTGTGATTTCACCAATATTCTTCAGTAGATCTTCATATATAGATAGGTAATAATATATAATAATATACTTATGATATATAAAAGTAATATATAGAATACAGGTAGATAATTCTTAGAACATAATATTTTATCCTTATAGAATGCATCCTTAGACCCACTTTTTGCGTTGATTGCAATCTACGGCATTTTGACAATTTGTTTTTAGTTGTTCATAAACTACTTCTGCTTCCACTGTCCCTTGAAGATATATATGAGGAGAACAAGGAAAGAGCATCAGTTTAACAGTTAACAAATCTGGTGGTCCATCAGAAACCACAGGGAAAGTATGCCATATAGAGATGTAAAGAGTTGAGAAGGCACATGGGATATGTAAATGATGCCCTAAAGCCTCTGATCACGTGTGGTGTGGATACAGGCCAACGTTAACCACTTCCTAACATTGCTTTCTATCATCTGGACAAGAAACAATCACAAGTGAGAGCTAGGTACAATGAAAAATGTTTCCTAGGAAGATTGCAGTGGAATAGCGACACCATAAGGTGTTTTGGTTGAACTTGTGCTTATATCCAGGAGATTTAGGTTTGTTTGTGCACAAATATACTTTAAACTAATTTTGTGGAAATAACATTTGATCATTACGTGTATATGCTATTTTAAAAATCTTATGTTGGATTTATTTCGGGCAATGTTTTTCAAAAGGTAAAGTGTGTACATGTATGGTATACAAGGTAATATGTAGGTGGTACACAGGTTACTTTATTTTCTTTTATTATATACTAGCTCATTAAGTCCATGCTTTAATGATTATCTGCTTGGAATAAGCTTGTGTATAAAGAATGGATTGCCTAAATTTTGTTTAATTAAATAGTAGTACAGGTATTCAGTTGCCTGATGTTTGGAAAATAGTTTCTTTATGTGAGTAATTATACTCTAATGTATATAATTAAATACAAAGCTTTTTGTTGTAGTTTTTTTATTTGTGTGTTTTATAAAGCAAGATGCACCTTTAATTTAGCTGTACCTTAAAAAAGTGTTGGAGGAAAGGTAAATCCAGTCTTTATGTTAGAAGAATTTGAATGGCATGCTTCCCATCAGTTTTTATCTTTTGACTTCTCTGCATTCAACAACATTTTCTTTTGTGTGTGTGTGTGTGTGTGGAAGATCAGCCCTGAGCTAACATCCATGCCAATCCTCCTCTTTTTTGCTGAGGAAGACTGGCCCTGGGCTAACATCTGTGCCTGTCTTCCTCCACTTTATATGGAACACTGCCACAGCATAGCTTGACAAGTGGTGCATCGGTGCTTGCCGGGGATCCGAACCCGGGTCGCCACCAGTGCAGCATGCGCACTTAACCGCTATGCCACGGGGCAGGCCCCACAACGTTTCTAGAATACCACCATCCACATTTGGCTGGCCCTGTGTGCTAAAATTTAAATTCTGTTTTCAACTCAAAATACCTCTTTTACCTTGTTTTTATTGAGAAAAGCAAGTTATATTTGAAGCATATGTGTTGTTTTGCAATCACCAGTGGGAGAAGAATATGCAAATGTTACTTTCTTACTCTGAATTTTATATGCTAAGGTTATTTAGATTTTTATGGCCTTGGCAGGCATTGAGTAAGTGTGTATTCACCATCTACTAAATACAAGATTTGGTTACTATGTAAAAGTTACCCATTGCTTATGAGTCATCTGTCTATTAAGATGATTTTTCATACTGTATTAATACCACTCATTTGAACATAAAACAAGGGTTGGTCTATGCTGGCCAGCCATTATGCTAGGTGATAAGAGTCAGAGTTGAGTTAGTAAGGCCTAGTCTTTGTCATCAAAGAGTTCGTGTTTAGTGATCTTCCTTATTTACAGATATGAAAATAAAGAAGCCAACAATATATAGAGACTTGCCCAATCAAGGAATAATCAACTCTACTTAGGGACATGGTTAATAGAGGATCTTAGATAAACTCCTGATTTTTATCTTGAAGAAAGAAAGTGATAACTTTCCTATGTTTTCCAAGTTTTCCTATGAATAAATTCACTCATCTCCTTCATTCCATAAAAATTAACGGAAGCTAAGAAAAGTATACAGTCATGTGCCACATAATGACGTTTCAATCAACGAAGGACTACATATACAACAGTGGTCCTGTAAGATTGGTTGGTACCCTAGAGCCTAGGTGTGTAGTAGGCTATTCCACCTAGGTTTGTGTAAGTTTGCACAAGGACGAAATCGCCTGACGTTGTATTTCTCAGAACGTTTCCCCGTTGTTAAGCGACATATGACTGTATAATTTCATTTTTCTCAATAAAACAGTGGATATTAAGTTTGGATATTAAGGTAAAGCCTAGGTGCGTTTAGTGCATAGAATTCTTGTCTTGAGATCTTTATATGCTTTCTTAGAAGTTGCCACTAATTTGTCCTTGAACTTTCTTGTAGTACATACAAAGAGAGAACTCTGATTTAGTTAAATCAGTGGTTCTCAAGTGGGAGTGATATTTTCCCCCAAGGGACCTTTGACAGTGTCTGGAGATATTTTTGGTTGTCACAAGTGGTGAAGGTGGGGGGATGCTGTGAGCATCTGATTAAGGTCAAGGATGCTGCTAAACATCCTGCAAGGCACAGGACAGTCTCCCACATCAAAGTCTCCCACTATCCAGCCCAAAATGTCAATAGTGCCAAGGTGGAGAAACCTTGAATTAATGAATCATTGTCCTTACGGTCAAAATAGCAGTTACCTAAGAGAAGCTAAAAATGAAACTTGGGGCTGACCTGGTGGCATAGTGGTTAAGTTCACATGCTCTGCTTTGGTGGCCTGGGGTTCTCGGGTTTGGATCCCACGCATGGACCCGTGCACCACTTAGCAAGCCATGCTGTGGTGGCATCCCACAGATAAAGCAGGGGAAGATGGGCATGGATGTTAGCCCAGGGCCAGTCTTCCTCAGCAAAAAGAGGAGGATGGGCAACAGATGTTAGCTCAAGGCTAATCTTCCTCACAAAAAATAAATAAATAAAAGAAATAAAAATGAAACTTGAGAAAAATTTTCTGGAGCCTAGTATATTGAGCAATGTCCTGAATAATAAACTAAAGGGCAAAGAAATGATGACTAACTAATAACAATATTGCTCATAGAAGGTAACCGATAGACCATAACAAGGAAAAAGAGGGAATTATGGGCAGTATTACACAAAAATATTAGTATAAATATAATTATTAGAACCAAAATATAAATTTTTCTAAATACCAAAAAACATGCTTTAAAAAGTAAGAAAGTAAATAAAATAGACCACATAGTGAAAGGTTATTTATATAAAAGCTTCTTATGTTAAACAAATAAAATAAAATAGGATAACAGTAAAAAATAGGTACCTATGGGGAAGGGAGAGAATAGGATGGAGGACGTGGGATAGAAGCTAGACTTATATAATCCCTTGCTTTGTATATTTGGTGTTGGCACCATATTATATTTAACATAATTATAAAACAGTCAAATTTTAATTTTTCAGTAAAATTCTTAACAATTAATATTAATAATTAAATAATTCTTAATTCTTAAAAAATATCATGTGACTAAACATAAATATATATCCAGTTGATGTCTCAGTCATCCAAGAGTAACTATTTCAAGTAACTGTAAGACAGTAACTTGTGCAGCCAAAGGGAGATGGAAAAAAAGAACTGCCAAACAAACAAGAACCCTAAAACTGTTGTTGGTAATGTTGGTATTGCTCATCTTAGATTGCTGGATGGAGATCATGAGATGAAGCAAATGAGGAATTATAATAATATTCTAGTTATGTTATTCCTGGTGCCATTGAGGACTCAGGATTCTTTGTATAGAAGAAAAGGGGTACAGATGTAAGTTAGAGGAGAATAAATAAAAATCCCAAAGTCCTCAATTTGAATAGGACTTCTCATAGTGAATCGTGGTATGTTTTATTTTACACACACATGCATACACACACATAGAGGAGGAAGGAAGGGAAGATCTCTTATGTGTTCACTGAACATCTAGAACCAATCACCAACCTAGTAACTGAGGTTCCTGAAATGCAGACTGTGCTCTGGAAATAGTATTTCCCGTTAGAAGGGATCAGATCTCCTTGGAGAAATGGCTGAGTTCAGGTCTGGGCAGGAAATGTGGGAGATGATCTTGGATCGTCCTGTCATATCAGAAGATCAGGAGGCTATGAAAGATTACCAGAGTTGTGTCAACAGGGCCCAGTAGTCAACTTGAGGCTCCCACTGGGCCAAGAGGGACAACTGAAACATCAGTAATGGTAGTGACAATAATACATTCATGAGTTCCTAATGGTGATAAATGAACAAGCGAGTAAGGTAATAGATGTGAGTGAACCAACTTATTATTATTTGGAAAACTGGTAAAAGAATTAAAGAATCAGGTATCTATCCTGCATTTCCTATATGAATAGATGAGAGAGAAGTTTCTTTTTATAGAAGTATTTCAGCTAACAAATAGAGAGGTAATGATAGAATTAGAAATTACTATTTGCAACTCCTGATGAAATAATGGATCCTAGGTATTGATCATCAATCACTGCTAATGTAAAATAATAATAATAATAATAAATTAAGGAGACTCAAGCAAGCATTGTGTGCCTCCTGATGGAAGAATACAACATCTCCTATTAAGTAGTCTTGGAAAAAGAAATTAAACATAAACCTGACCAAACACCTAGATCTGTCTGCCAATTTATAGGCAATACAGAGCGCTGAGAAGCGTGTTAACACTGTGGAGATGTGATCAGCTAAGTCAGGACTGTGGGAAGCTATACAAGACAGATGACCCAGATTCTTCAATGTAAGGCGGGAAAAGAGACAGATTAACAGCAACTTAAGAGGCATAATGTCCAACCGTAACGTGGATCTTGTTAAATTCCCATTTAAATGAAACTTAAAAAAAAAAAGAATAACATTTATATGCTGATTGGTGAGTTGAACACTGATTAGGAACTTGATTTTAAGGAAATTATTATTTCTTCAGGTGTGATAATGTTATTGAAATTATTTTCTAAAGAGTTTATCTTTTAGTAATACATAATGAAATATGTATAGTTGAAATAATTTTATTTGAAAATAATATAGATTGGGGAAGTAGGGGATGGGTAGTTGAGTGGTTACATGGGATGTCAGTATACTATTCTGTCTATTTTTGCGTGTGTTTAAAATTATTGTTAATAAAGGAAACATACCCACATAAGGCACTTCTTTAACACTTTGAAAGTTTACTTAATTCCTTTTTCTCTTTGAACTTCTATTTTTCCATTTCTTATAACTCAAAATTTTAATATATTTTAGGCTTGAATATCTTGGTCATCTTTTCATGTTCTCTGAAACAAAGAAAATACATTAAAATTTTAACTCTTTTAAATTTCCTGTAAAATGTAAATATACTATGTGATCATTATTAGTATATAATTGATCAAAGTAGCTTAAATATACAATATATAACAAATTTTGCTTATTAATACGGAAATAAAAGAAGACCATCCAAATGAGAACAAGCTGTTTATTCAGAGCTTGCCATAGCAAGGGAGCCAGCAACCATTACTTGCATTTGGGAGAAGCTCCAAGGCAGGCAGAGGAGTGGGAAAGCTTTACAGTCCAAAAAAGAGGGGGCTTCAGGTATGTCCTGATTGAAAGTTGTTGGCATGGCGTAGCTGTAGGTGGTCTGTCTAGAAGTGGGGTGCCCTAAGGGATTGGTTAGGGATGCATATTTGGCTTTCTCTGGATGTTCCTAAGTTGGATGCAGGGTCAAAAATTAGGGAAGCTGTCAGTTCTTAATCAAGTCCTGGCTATTTTGCTCTGATTGTTACAGGGGTTATTGTTTGGCTTGCTGAACTGGTTGCTACAGGTAGTAGTCTGACTTCTTGAGCTGGTTACTGTAGGTAGCTGCCTGGCTTATTGGGCTGGTTTCTGCAGACTCTGGGTCACATTTCTATTTTTGTGTATCATCTGGCCATTGTCCATTAATATATTCAATTTCTCATGTTATAAAAATTATTTTTATTATAAATGTCTCTCTCTAAGATGGACTTTTCTGCCCAGTTAGCACACTCATCCATTGAAAAGTACTAAATATTTTTGGAATAAGAAATTATTATCTGAGAAATCTTGTTCACAGAAATAAGTAGAGGGAGTAGATGGAGTTTTGTTCTAGCAGCGTTACCTGATTCTTCTAACCCCCTCCAAGTTAAATGCCAACCATCAATTAGTGATCCCTCAAGTGGACACACAACTGGCTTATGTCTTCCTTCTGTTTTGTTGAAAGGAATGAACTAGAAACTAGTTGAGTAGCAAAAGGATTTGTTACCTGAGTCGTTTACTTTCTCAACATCAAGGCCGCTATATCAAAATGTCCCTTTGTTTGACATCCCGGAAGTTTTGATGTGCAGTTGTACATTCCGTCAATTGTAAGATTCAGGATAGGTGATGCTTATTTTTTTATTTTCTAATTTTTTAATGTATTTTTTTTATTTTGTGAATTAGAAGAAGGGCTATGCAAGATATCATTATGACTTCCCTGGAGTCCAGGTACTTTTGCCTTCATGGACTCTTCCCACCATAATAATATCATTGAAATTGTATTTCATATAACTTTAAGTATTTCAATATTTCATTTTTTCTGTCTTATGCAAAATTTAATAGTTTTTCATGGTGCCTCAAAGTGTCATTATCATATGATGTGAGAAAAAATTAAAACATTTTCTTTAATTCTCAAAGTTCATTTTTTTCCTTCTGATTTTGAAAGAAATTAAAACACTGGGCATCTACAAGTCCTGTGGGCCCTGAGCAGGGGGCCTCCTCTTGTGGATATATTAGCCTTAGGGCTGTTGACAGTGGAGAGAATGGGTGGGAACAACCAGTAATGCGCCACGATCCCTTTATCTTCAGGCCACTAGCACCATTTTAGGGAGTGATACATATGGGACATGAAGATCGTGACATCAAATACTTTAAATTGTCAGTGTTCCTGCAGCTCTTGGAAGGTCTTTGCATCCTCCCAGGCCTATACATACTTGGATTAAAAAACCACCAGATACCAGGTAATCTGCATAAATGTTCTTTTTTTCAACTGGACTTTTGATGTTTGAGTGAGAGTATATTCTATTTTATGCTTTTAGCATAGTGAGCATACTACACAGACTCCTTTCTGGGACAGTAGTATAGGGTACACATGGTTCAGAAAGAGTACAGGCGATGTCACGTCACCTGTGCAAGACGAGGAATCTCTGTCAGCCTCCATTCCTTAATCTCCAAGTACCTGCCTCGGGATCGTTGTGAAGAGTCAATGAGATGTTTAAAGTCCCAGTACAGTGCCTGGCACGTGATAAGCACTAGATTAACAGAAGACTGTAGAATGGTGGTGATGATGATGTCTTCTGAGTACAGACCCACTTCTTACGGATGTTTAAAAGGGTTGAGAAATTATGAAACCTAAGTAAGTAGGATATGTATTCTTGAATAGGACATGCTGCCCCTCTTAGGTAGGTGGGGTAGAGTACTTTATACAGAGAAATGTCAAATTGGAACCATTTTTCCTAACCTCATTTTGTGATATATGTTTTTGTTGTTAGTGCCATTGAGTCACTTACAACTCTTAGCACCCCTGTGGACAGCAGAACGGAACCCTGCCCAGTCTTTTTGCACCATCCTCTCACCTTCCGGTGCTGTATCAGACAACGCTTCACTGGTGTTCACAGGGTTTTCATAGCTGGTGTTTTCGGAAGGGTGGCCGGGTCCTTCTTCCTAGTCTCTTAGTCTGGGAGCTCCACTGAAACCTGTCCCCCATGGGTGCCCCTGCTGCTGTTTGAAATCCTGGTGGCAGAGCTTTCAGCATCCCAGCCACACGCAGCCGCCACAGTGTGACAACCACAGATGGGTGGTGTGGCTCCCTGACCGGGAAGCGAAGCCAGGCCACGGTGGTGAGAGCACGGAATCTTAACCACTGTACCACCAGGGCTGGCTGATAGATGTTTAACGTCTCTGTTTTCAGTGTTCACAGATCCAAGCTTGGATCTAATGTGCTCAGGGGCACACATTTCTTGTGCAAATCATTGAGCCCAAGTCTAGTGATCTTTTTCACTCTCTGATTTTTTTCTTTTTCTTCTTTAATTCTCAAGGCCTCTTTATGGAATTCATACATTCTGGGGTAGTCTGGCCTTAGAATGGTGGCAGGATTCCTTTTCACCCGAGAATTCTGATTTTTTTTAGTGTTTCCTCTGGAAAATCCAGACTGAAGATTTAAGAGTCCTTTGGAAGTGGTATATGCCCTAGTGTTGGTAAAATTTCTGGAAATAATATTGCTACAAAAATTTTGAGAAACAGAGTATCTGATTTATTAGATTTTTTTATCTTTTAAGTCTTTTAGCATTTTTAACCTTTTCTAAGCTGTGTTAATTTTTCCAATTTTTACCCATTGCTGGAAAAATTTTTCTGAAATGGTGCTATTTAATTAATCGTAAGATTTTACTAGCTTCCTACCTTTTAGAACTTAAAGAGATATCAATAATTGTTATAGAAGAATTGTGTCATAATGTTAGCACCCCTTCCCCTTTCTTGATCTCTGTTTTTTTTTTTTTTTACCCGGGAATATAGAGGTTGATTTTGTCTTGCTAGGAGATCCAGGATCTTTGGTTTTAGAGATCAATCCTCTTAATGCTAACTGGTATTAGAATACTATTTTCTGGATTTGATTTAAATATATATTGGAAATAGAAATAATATTCCTATTGTATTTCCTTTTAACTTGTGAAGTGGAGCATGGCATACAGATGGTATTCTCAGTATTTCAAATAATTACCTTCTTACTGTGCAAGTTCCACTCAGCATATAAAACTCATCCAGTTTTGTTGTAGATGCAATCTGATTATTACATGTTGACAAGGTCATATATCTATTAATTGGATTGGAGATGGGATACAAAATTGCTGTAATTATTGTAATTTTCTAGCTAATTGCTGGGTTGGTGGTGAATATTTTACTTCTGCAAGATGAAAAACAGTATTCCATCAGAAGTTGTTTTATGGGGTTTCAGACATTTTGTTTTATATTTTTGGTGCTTTTTGCCCACAAAGTATCTCTTTTGTATCTTTTGTGATGGATCGGCCTCTGAGCGTCAAGAGTGCTGGTTGGCAGGGGTCGGTGGAGGCAGCAAAGGCAGAGAGCCAGCAGTACTCTCAGCTACCTCTTGGTCCTGCTTGCCGTCTTACCTCTGCTGTGTATTTATAAATTGGAGCACTCTCCTTTCAGATCTATGATAAAGGTTGGATGGTCAGATCCCACTGGAAGAGGAATCCTCTTCTCTGCTCTGTCGTCACTGTGCCGCACTTAGAAATACTCCCTGAAATGAGCATTTTTTATTTTTTATAGTTCAGATTGTTGACGTGTTCTTTTTTTGCATTGAAAAATTGTGGATTATTGGTCAGCCCACTTAGTATTGTAATACAGAGCTTATTTTGCATATTCTCTCTCGTATTTTTTGCTTTAATTAAGTTAAGCTAGCTTCCAAAGCTGGAAGCCGAATTGACATTTTAAGAATAATGGTATATACACAAGGTGAGTGTGTTTGGAGGATTGCAGATGGGTGGGGACTGTGCTACTAAGAGGTTGGAAGCTCACTGCAGAAGATGGTAAAAGCAGACTGATGTTTATTCCCTGCTGAAATATAAAGTGGAGGCGCAGGTGAAAATTGCCAAACCTAATGAGCAATTTGGCAGATAAGATGGGCTGTCAGGCGACAGCAGTTCAGCAGCAGGCGCACTTCTGTGAACCAAGTTGTTTGTTCCAGAGGACTAAATTTCAATACCATAAAGAAAATCTCCTTTTTCATTGATATTTGTTATTGCAAAGATGCATATTTTATCCTTCAGTTTTCCAATTAAATAACCAACAATCAACAGCAATCAACATATAGTGATTTTGGTTATAAAATTATTTTTAAATTTGTCTTTTCACATTTCATTTATGAAAAAAATGAACAAAATATATTTTCCCCATATTAGAATACAAGTAATATTAGGTTTTAAAATACACTAATAAAATGTAAGTGATCACTTGCTTCGTTGGGCTGAAACATTTCATCTGTGGTCTTTACGTTGGAACACTCCAAAGTAACGTTATGGTCTTTTCAATGTACTGTGTCATTTATATCTGCTTACTTTACCCAAGAATCCTTCCCTTCCATTGAGCACATGAAAATTTAGACATGTGCATAGCTTCTCCCCATTGAGGCTGTCAGTACATTGTATTGTGTAAAGGACATTTGGAAAAGTTTTCCATATCTTTGTAGAATGTAGCAATCCTTTAGGAAACTTCTGGTTCCATCTCTCCTACTTTTACTATTGGGAAACTGAGGCTCAGGGCAGTAAACTCACATAGTGTGTGCTTAAGGCACGACCATAACTCACATCTGCATATTCAAGACAAGTGGAGTTATTGCCAAAAATGTATGAACACTCACTGAACCTCAAGATCCCTTCGTTGGTTTCTTGTGATGTTTCTAAACACCTGACTTGGGGTTAGAGCATCTTTGCAGTTCCTGTCTGGCATCAGTACTTCTGAGTTATCTGTCAGCAGAATAAACATTTGCTCCTTAAATTATTTAATTACATCTATGTGAAACACTTTTTAAAAATCTTCACACATATGTAGACAATATTTTACACTTAATATTGTTGACTATTGGTCCATTGGGTAGAGGAGTATTTTTAAAAAATTCTCTACCCCGTGTTATGAGACGGACTTTGGCTGTGGTTAGCAGGTGCTCCTTGGACAGTGTATTCCTCTGCAAGGGCTTGCTGTGGGGGCTTCTCAGCACCTCCGTACGAGGGCTCCACATCTTGACATGTGGCATTGTAGGGTGGGGTGAATTACAGGCTCCACCAGAAGTTGCCTTTGAAATTAGACCCAGATCATGTGGAGCTGGATCCCTTGTGCACAAAGCTCTCTGTATCCGTCAAAACCTGCTGAAATCGTGGGGAAGAACAGCTTTACAGAATCGTTTCCCCCCCAGAAGATTCCTTCACTGCCCAGCCACTCCTTCCTCCTCATTTCTTTCATTCTTGGCTGGTATATGTTCCTTGATCCTGAGGTCTTGCCTTGTATTCTCATGTTGTATGGGAGTATACCTTATCTGCCCAATTATATTATCTTCTTATCGATGCAGAAAAAAATTGTCGAGGTAATGTAGCTATGAATTTATTAAGAAAGTACAATTTAAATCAAAGCAAGAAAGCCCATTTCCAAACGGCAATAAGAAGTGTATTATGTAGAGAAAACAATTGTATGAAAATGTTTTAAACAAGATTAGATTGTAAACAGGATTTGTTTGCCATTTTCATCTTCCATTGTAACCAGGTATCTGGGTTCTTTTTTCTATTAGCGCGCGTCACAGAGCCCCACGTTGTGGATGATTTTGTCAGCGAGAAAGCCTGGCGGATGAAATCTTTTCTTCTCTTCTTCCTGAGCTTGACATGGATCTCTTGTTTACTTCTTGAGACTGTTTGCTTGTTTATTTTTTTCATTGCTTTTAATGTCAGAAATGGCTTTGCATTCCCAGTGCAGTTTGCTCCTCTCTGGCTCCTGTGCCCAGCTGGAGACGGCTTTGTATCTCAGAATTATTGCAGCTACACAAAAGGCACAAGGTGCTTGGTAAACGTGTCTGATATTTTAACCCCTTCTGACTTTTCCCTGGAACAGACAACCAGTAGCCTCTGTGAGGGCCACATTTTAAAGGAAAAAAAAAACTTCAAAGGGATAAGGGGGGACATTTGTATGGTGACAGATGGAAACTAGACTTTTGGTGGTGAACACAATGTAGTGTATACAGAAGTCGAAATACCATGATGTACACCTGAAATTTATATAATGTTATAAACCAGTGTTACCTCAATAAAAATAATCTCAAGTCCAAATCAATGTATTAATTTCTTGTTATTTTATATTTACTAAATTCATTTATATTGATTTATAAATTAATTTATTATTATCTATCAATTCATTGCCTACATATCAGCAAATAGTTTTTCTCCTTAATAAGGGATCTGGGAGCTGCATAGTGTGGCTCACCAGTGTGCCCATGCACGTGAGCATATGTGTGCTCGAGAAACAGTTGAGAAAGAATCCATTGTGCCTTCTCGCAAAGAGGTCTTTTTTATGAAACTCTTTCCATGTCTCAGATTTGATGCTTTCTTTACATATTTCCTTCATATTGGTGTTCGACAGCACTTATATAAATCTAGAATTTTCATAACTCCAAAGGGGGATTATGCTTCTATTACCTCACCTACTATTTCTCCCTCTTGGTCTCATAAATCCAAACCATCAGCCTTGTTATTCTTAAGTACTGTCACACGTGTATTCCCAGCATGGAATGCTTCTCTATTTGTGTTCTCTCTAAAAGTTGTAGAAAATTTTCTGCACCCTACATTTTCTATCTGTTCTAGGGATCGAGCAACCACGATCTGTTATTTTTTTCTCTTACAGCGTAAACGGTGAAGACAGCCATCACAACAGCTGGTTGCTAGTGCTGCTCTTGTGTTTCTACCACGTGTTTCCACCGCAGAGTGTCTTCTTGTTTTTGTAGTGGTACCCTAGTAATAATTTTAAAAAATATGTATATGTTTGTATGTATATATGTACATATACACAGCTGACGTTTAGTGAGGTCATGTATGGAAAGAGTATAGAAGTAGCATGTAACTTCAGGAAAAATCATTTTGTAAAGGTGATTCCCATGTTTAAAGACAGAAATTTACAGTTGGATCAATCTAGGAAGCCTCAGACCAACCATAATACGGAAAAAGCAGTAACCAAAGAGCATTTCAGAGTACTGCTGGGTTATTCAACCTATCATCACATTTAATTAAAATGTCAGCTTGTGCCATGGCTGATCCATTGGTTAATTTGTGATTTAAATTAGCTTGAGAAGTATTTATTTTAAATATAGAATTTGTGTTAATGAGTTGGAGAAGAATATTTTATTGCTTGGCAGAGGTGTTACAGCCTAAAGATTTATGACTTAGTCAGAACAACAAAAACCAACTGGTGATCAGTTTACATAAATAGTATACGAGTATCTGCTAGTATTGGATAATAGCCATTCTTTTGTAACCAGAGTAAGGGAGGTCGGAAGGGAGGCAGAAACAAGATCACTGACGAATCAAAAATCATAGAACAAAACGGCGTTGAATTCTGAGTTTGGGTCTGTGATCCGTGGTTAAGGCTTGAGCGGATCTGTGTTCACTCTGAGGAGGTAAGGGAGAGTCAGGTGGGCAGGGATGTGTATTGGCTTGCCATCAGTGTTTCAGCCTGAAAAGTCACCAGTCTACCTTCCTCATTTCTCTCCCTCATCTAGGATTTGCCCCCTCTTCTCTTCAAAACTTGGAAATTTGATTAATCAGAGTTAATACATGGTTTATCTGTCCCTAATTTTGAAGAGCAGGGTGTATATATATATATAATTCTGCATGTATTTGTATATATGTATTAGTTTTCTATTCCTGATGTAACAAATTACCACAAACTTAGTGGCTTAAAACAACACAAGTTTATTACAATTCTGTTAAGTCAGCGTGCTGTGTGGATCTCACTGAGCTGAAATCCAGGGGTTGGCAGGGCTGTGTTTCATCTGGAGGCTCTAAGGGGAGAGTCCATTTGCTTGCCTTTTCCAGCTTCTAGAGGCTGCTTGCGTTCTTTGGCTCGTGGCGCCTTCCTCCATCTCAAACATCAGCAACCTTGCATCTCTTTGACCCTTCCTTTGCAGTAATAAATACCTCCCTCTCTATTCTTCAGCCCTTTTCTTCCATTTTTAAGGACTCATGTGGTTACATTAGGCTCTCTTGGATAATCGAGGATAATCTCCTTATGTCAGTCTTTACCTAAATCACATATGCAAAGTACTTTTTGCCATGCAAAGTAACAGGGCAGGTTCTTGGGATGAGGGCATGGATATCTTTGGGGGCCATTATTCTGCGTGCCACAATATACACATATTTCAATATTGTAGAGTAGTGGGAAAAGAATACCACTTCCATTGCCTTATGTATGAAGGCGTTGTCTTCCCTGGTCTGGTGACTCCGAGTATGACAGTGAGTGTCTGACCCAACAACATGCATGTGATGGTCATTTTGATTTAAGTACGTTGAGAAGGAAAGTAATGAAAAGTGGGGCAGACCACTTCATTAGAAGTATTTCTTTGGGACTGTTTTTTATTTAGGTGAACCAAATGGAGCAATATTTATAAAAATAAAACTCTAGCTATTTGGTTGATATTTATCTCTTTTGCATAATTAAAAGGAATTTTCATAATAATTATTGATGTTTATGCTATAAGTGTGAAATTTTGATTAGAAAAATTATGTACAACTTGTGAATACTGAAAACATTGGGCAGTTTCATTCTCACATGTTCTTTCTTTCTCAAGCTCTCCTTCTTCCCTTCCTCATGATTTATTCTGTTTTTTAAACCTTAAAAGTTATTGTAGATGTTTAGTTATTGTTCTACACTTTGCTGTAGATGATCTGAACAGTGACTTCTAGGATGATTACGTAAATTGATGGAACTTGTGGATATTGGATGTAATTTTCATTCTCGAACCTCCATATCAGTTCTTCCCATTCTTGAGCCATTTTAGAAGTTTCTAATAATTCTGTTTTGAACAGAGGCTTTAAAATGACAGCTAGTTCTAATGAGTCTTCATGAATGCGTTCACCTACAGACCTTTTTTGGTATTACTTCATCTTAGTTTTCCTTTTGATTGTAAAGAAGTGAATTTTGGGGCATTTAACCAATCTTTTAAAGAATTAAAAGTTTGCTTAAACATAGCACCCTTTTCTAATTTTGTGTCCTTATATTCTGCTTTATTTTGTAGCTACTTATTTACCTCTCTAGCATATAAATTTTTGTAAAGCAGGAATCACATCTTCATCATCCCTATGTGCCTGTGGCAGCTGGCTTAATGCTTTGCTTTCAAGAAGTACACTCCCCTTTCCTCTCAGCCCCATGAGACTGGCAGTGGTATCAAGAGGAAGGGCATAAAGCGTGGACTTGGTCCAAGTTGGTTTAGAGTGGTAGACAGTCTATTCAGTTCAGTTCAGGTTCTAGATAACGCAACATGCTAAAAGACTATTCATGTCTATTGAATATTAAATTGCAACAGATCCAAGTTCAAAGGTATACTTGACCTTTTAATTTTGTTTACCACTGTGCTAGCATTCCTTTAATAGGAGTATTTTTTCACACTGAAGAAATGTTTTCTAATATTTTCCACTGAACACAATTTTATATATATTTCAATTTTTGTACATTCTCCAAGATTGTAAATTTATATGGAAACCTCACAAATAACCTTCTACATCTATATCCTCCATTTCATATGCTTGATTAGTTGTCAATGCAATATTCTATTACTGTAGAAAATTGAGATCCTTAATTAGAATATCTACTGAAAGCACATCTAAAATGATCACTCTCTGCCTTATGGTTACGTCATCCATCTTCATTCACTTCCTTTGTTATCAAGACATGCTAAATCATTTTTGTTAAGATCTTAGTACAAGACTTGATTGCTTTAGGAGAGAAGTTTGATTTAGCTATAGATAGTTTTATAGTTGATCCCTTACCAACTTTAAAGACAGAGTATATACTTAGAGGAAAACATACAAAACATTTTTGAACTAGAAAAATTGAGTAACTACGGGGAGCACAGTTTTATTCTCAGGAACTTGGCTGTTGTAGACGTTGACCTCTCTATTCATCTACAGTAAATGATGCATCACTGTCTTGGTAATGAAAATATGTATAATCACTTGCTTATGCAAGAGTCAGGACTGCCATTACGGTGGTGTACTAGAAGTGTCTGGAAAAGGGGTGTGCGTGTGCGTGTGTGTGTGTGTTGTGATTTCTTGTCTGTATTTTTGTGTGTTCACAAGTATTATTTGTATTTATTGACTGAAAACTGAGTTTTGATATAGGCTTTTTTATTTCAAATATCCATAGCAAGATGAAAGAATACTACGTGATATGAAAATAATGTTTTTAAAACTAATGGGACAGTTTTTTTGATTAATATATTATGCTTGTAAATAAATGAAATGTTATATTTTCTAGGTTTTTTAAAAATTTCCTTTCATAAACTCTGCCCTTGAAATAAATACTCATACACCGCACACATGCCACACACAGACAGACTTCTGAGGGAGTTATTAATCAGAAGACGCTAATAAATAGTGAAGTCTCTTATCTACATCTGACTGCTTTTTATAATTTGCCTTCAATTCCTATGGGTTTCAAGCTTCTAGTTTTTTTATGCTACTCACATTTGAAAATTTTATTTTTTTCTGTCTACTTATCTCCTGATCTTATTGGTAAATATCTTTTTGAGCATCTTCTAGTAATATACTTTCAGGATGTCAAAATAATATGACTATTTTTCACATTTCTTCACCGTTACTTACTGTGTATCCTTCCATTGCTCCTTGAATTATTTTTCAAAATGCTCTGCTAGGTGTGTGTGGGTAAAATGCAGCTGCTCTCTATCTGTAACTTGATTATGATCAAATGTGCTTCATCTTTCTGAAAAATGGAAGAAAAGACGCCAGTCATCTTTGTTATTTACCTTCTCAAAGTGAAGGCTCATCTGAGTGATGGGGTTCAGGCCACATCTATACCCACTAGTCATGTAGTTAAATTTCATGGTGCATCTTAAAAGTCATTTAACTTGTGAGAAATAGCATTTTAGGTGGCTTGACTTAGCAAATCTTTTCAGTAAAACTGAACCTCTTCTGAATGAATGTTGTGTAAAGTCAGCACAGCCTGTTCAAAAAAGATTCATTCAACCGTAGTACAGAAGGTACTGTAGAAGTCATTACGATGAATATGCGACTTCAGGCAGCCTTCTCTTTTTTAAAGAAAAATTTAACCCTAATTGGGAAAAAAAGACTATTATTCAGGATCATTACATTGCATATTTTCACTTGTCTTTATAATTTTCTACTTTGCAAGATCCTTTGTCTTTTGTTGAGTTTATTATAGAAAATGTCAAACATACGCAAGATTAAGAAGAGCAGTAAATGAAACTCCATACCCTCCCCTCAGCTCTAACAATGATCAGTTTATGGCCAGTCTTGCTTCGTCTGTACTCCTCCAAACTCCCCCAGACGGGATTATTTTAAAGATTTTATTTATTTAATTTTTTCCCCCCAAAGCCCCAGTAGATAGTTGTATGTCATAGCTGCACATCCTTCTAGCTGCTGCATGTGGGACTCGGCCTCAGGATGGACGGAGAAGTGGTGCCTCGATGCGCACCCGGGATCCGAACCCGGGCCACCAGCATTGCAGCGCGCGCACTTAACCACCAAGCCACAGGGCCGGCCCCAGACGGGATTATTTTAAAGTAAATTTCAGACCTCATATAATTTCTTCGGAAAATATTTCAGTGTGTATTTCTAAAAGATAAAACTTTTTAAAAATATAGTCCCATACTGTTTAAGAAAAGACAGTACTTTGTTAATGCTATGTAATATTATTATTAAAATTCCTCTGTTTTGTAAATGTGGTTTTATATTTGGCTTGTTTAAAGCAGGCTTCAAAGAAAATCCACACATTGCATTTGATTGATATGTCTCTTTCAGTCTGTAAGCTCCTCTTGTGTGTATGTGTGTGTGTATGTGTACACACATGTATTGCAGTTTATTCATTGAAATTGGGTTGTTTTTCCTGTGGTTTCCCCCTGTTTAGATTTTGCTCAACTCATCCCTATGGTATCTACTATGTTCTTATGTCCCTTGTGTTTCTTATAAACTGGTAGTTAGTAAATGTAGAGTCTTGATTTGATTCAGGCTTGAATTTTCAACAACAGTATCTCTAGGTGGTGGTGTGTGGTTCCATCAGCAGAAGCATAAGGTCTGGTTATTTTTGCCTAGATCCATTATTTTTTTATGTTTGCAACATGTTGCTGTTCTATTTCTATCTTTCATTTGTTAGCTAGAGTAGTTCTATAAAGAGAAACTTTTCCTTGTCAACTACTTTGTTACCCCTGAGGTACCGTTCGTACAGGAAAGACAGACCGAATGCTGAATTCCCTCTCTTTCTGTACCAGTTTCCAGAATAATGAGTTGATTTTCTAGGCTAACATCTTCCTGCTTGCTTTTTCCTTTTTCTTTTCAAAAGTGTCATTAAGAGCTCATGAATGTTACCATAGTTAATGTTTCAATCTATTGCGTTATTATTCTTATTGATGCTCAAATTGCCCGTATTTGTCATAGTGAGACCTCTCTGAATTGGCTCCTGAGTGCTTTTGATAATAGCATCCTTGCTTTCTGCCAAGACAGTGTATTCCATGCTCATCTTATTTTCTGCCCCACATCTGGAATCAGTCTTTTCTCTAAGCGGTCTTGTCTTGTTAATGGAGAAGGGTATTCAAAGACTGCTATTTGGTTTCATTGGTTTTATTTTGCTAAGCCCAAAAGTAAGTTAAAATCAAGAGTATCCTGGGCTCTGATTTCAGTTTTCCAAGCGATGTCTGGAAGTGTGGTGAGTCTACTCTGGATTATTTGAGAGGTGAATCTTTCTGAGGGCCCTCATCCACGTGGGTTCTCCATGCCCAATTCCGGTTTTCCTTTAGCTAGACTCTGATGAACTTTTTGGCTAACTATAAGACTAATGTTTCTGTGGGCACTATGGCTGTGCATCTGATGAGCTCTTACGTGGCAGGTGTCAGAAGCATTCATGAAAGTTCTGCTAGGCCTTCAGTAGGATGCCGAAACAGAGCTCCTACTGTACTGGTATTTGTAGGGAGTCTCTCAAAGGAATCTAGAGCATTGCTATAATGACTGGCGGCCAGTGTTTTAAGGTGTTTTTGTTTTTTGGTTCAAGTAGTGAAGAAGAAATGGCATCTCAGTGAATGAGCTTAACATTTTATATTTACCTCTGGTGAAATTGAGTGGCCAGAAAATTGTGCCACATCATTGTGATGTCTTTAGTAGTCACAGCGTGAGGGAATTTGGTTGTAGCCAGGATTGCTGAGTTTTGGGGAGGTTTTTTTTCTAGTGTGGTGTGTCTTAGCACGAGCTCACTCATCCCTGAGAGTGGTATCTGGCTCCAGCTCCCAGCCCTTACCAAGTCCTATTGACTTTACATCCCATGTTTCATCTTCCAAGGCTGGCACCACTGGTGGTCTCTGAAGTGGGATGCAGTGTGTTTTCCACACAAGTGTGGAAACAATATTGGAACTTTGCATATATGTTTAGCGTATCTCATATTTTTAAATTTACCATTTCTTGTATGTGTTTAATAATGGTTGTATTAGTGGAGTTGGGCATGCATTTAAGTGATAAATAAATGAAAATGCAATACTGCTGCATACTCAAAAAGTTTTTGCTAATTGTGCTATATTATCAGGGAAGTTTGGAGCTACTGGACCTGTCTTCTGGCAGGTCTCTCTGCATCCTCTCTTGGGCAACCCTTCTGTCCATTCTGCAGTGTAGCAGGAGTGGTGTTTAAAAATCCATGTCTCTTCCTTCTACCTCAGGGCTTAAAAACATTCAGCAGCTTTCCAATGTTTTTTAATATAGTTAAGAATATTAGTGTGTTTTCTTAAGGTTTGCAAGAACTGTCTTTTGTCTGTTTTTCACCCTCATCTATTTCTGTCCTGTAACTAGCTCCCTGGGCCTCTGAGTTTCTTGGATGGGTCTCAGGCCTGCTTAGCTCTAAGCACCCTGTTTCCCTCGGTAAAGCTTCTTCTCTTTCCTCATTGCCCACCTGGCTACCTCTACGTATCCCTCAGGATGCTGCTCAAGTAACAGTTTCTTTGCTAGGTCTTTCCTGAGTCCATAGACTTGCTATGTGGTCCCGTAGTACCTTGTACTTTTGGTGACTCCAGGAGAATAGGGAATTTGTCTGGGTTCTCTAGATCCACTGGTGTGCTGATAAATGTTTAACAGCTGCCTCTCTGAAAACCAAAAAAGACCAGGTTTGTAGCATTTGCCTATTTCTATAGTGTGAATATTCTCAACATGGCCAATTTCAAGCTACCAATGTCATGTCACTGAATACCGAGTTGGGAAGAAATGGATGGTAGCACACCACTATATGGTATTTCTACCATAAAGGGTGCAGTAGGTGCATCATGAGCATAGATAATAATAAAATGCAGTAAAATAATTGGGAAGTGTTTTGAGTATTTATCATCTTTCTTTTTAATATAATTTATTTAATTGTAAGTTTATATAATTTAATTTATTTTTAATTTTTTGTATGAGGAAGATCAGCCCTGAGCTAACATCTGATGCCAATCCTTCTCTTTTTTCTGAGGAAGATTGGCCTTGGGCTAACATCCGTGTCCATCTTCCTCAACTTTATCTGGGACGCCGCCACAGTGAGTGCCCGAGATCCGAACCTCTGAACCCCGGGCTGCTGCAGCGGAGCATGCGCACTTAATTGCTACGCCACCGGGCCAGCCCCTAATTTAATTTAATTTTTTTTTTTTCGTGAGGAAGATCAGCCCTGAGCTAACATCTGCCAATCCTCCTCTTTTTGCTGAGGAAGACTGGCCCTGGGCTAACATCCATGCCCATCTTCCTCCACTTTATATGGGATGCTGCCACAGCATGGCCTGACAAGTGGTGCGTCGGTGCACGCCCGGGATCCAAACCGGTGAACCCTGGGCCGCCGCAGCGGAGCGAGCACGCTTAACCGCTTGCGCCACTGGGCCGGCCCCCCTAATTTAATTTTTAATGATGACTCGGTTTAACAACAAACTCTCAAAAGTTTCTGAAAACTTAATCTTTTCTCATGAGATGGTATGAGTAGCTCTAGACATCCTGTGTCAAGCATAGACAAATCGCATTTTTTGAATTAATTAAAAGCAGTGGAATAAACCAAGTACGATAGGGAATTACTGCAGATACTTTCAATTGTGAGGTGCCTGGAGCAATTTTAGGACAAGTCAGTAGAGGAAGGAGACAGAATTTTAAAGGTAGATTGATCTATAGGTTATCAATATTTAGACACTGACTGGATTGGGTAAAGGAGATAAGGAAAAGAGAATGTCCAAACAGATTTTGACCATGAGCGTATTAAAAATGCATATCACCTCCCTCCCTCCGTCTTGGCTTTTTATTTTCCTATCCTTGAGATGCTGTGCCTATAGATGTGTGAAATGGTAACAGTAAACATGACTCTGACCTGCCCGTTTGATGATTACTCTTTCCAGGGTGTGTGGCAGCATAGCTGGCTCTGCACTCAACTTCGTGTGGTCCTAGTGGTACACATCAGCCATCTCAAATTTTAACCTGATGAGGAGTAAAAGAAGGGATCTTGTCCTCTTGGCTATTTTCTGGTGACTTTGCTGTCATATAAAATTATTTATTGCTAATTTGTCATATTCTAATCAGTAAATGTGTTTTTGACGTAGAACCAGCCCTTTAATAGCCAATATATTCTTTTTTCTTTTGTGAGGAAGATCAGCCCTGAGCTAACGTCCGTGCTAATCCTCTTCTTTTTGCTGAGGAAGACCGGCTCTGAGCTAACATCTATTGCCAATCCTCCTCCTTTTTTTCTTTCCCAAAGCCCCAGTAGATAGTTGTATGTCATAGTTGCACCTCCTTCTAGTTGCTGTATGTGGGACGCGGCCTCAGCATGGCCGGAGAAGCGGTGCGAGGGTGCGCGCCCGGGATCCGAATCCGGCCGCCAGTAGCGGAGTGCCCGCACTTAACCGCCAAGCCACCAGGCCGGCCCCGCCAGTATATTCTTAATGAATCTTATGACTAGTTTATGAAGATACTGAATACTATTTCTTTCCAATAGGAATTTCTATTTTCTCTTTTGAGAAGTGCATGCAAACACAAAAATGGTGTGGTTTGTCAAATCATTACTTAATCGCTCATAAAGGTCTTGTATTTAGGTCTTGATAACTTTTGCCCATAATTTGCTTTAGAGCATTTGAAATTTTTTGAAATTTGAAGTTTCAAAGGTTTGAAAGATTTCATATTACCTTTTTATTTTCCCTTCATAAAGGAAGACCAGTGTTCAGTTCCGGGCCTATTGTGAAATGTGTGGTGCATAATTGGAAGACTGTTTGCTTGGAATAAGTAAATTCTAATTAATTAATTTCTTTAACTTACACTTTTTGAGTACTATTAAGTTGTGGACATGTTCAAATAAATTAGTTGTGTATATCCTGTTACTTTAAAGCTTTCTACCCTTTGTATAAATATATTATTGATACTGTATAGACCCAATAATGTAATATATATGCTCTTATTATCTAGTAGACATGGATTGATGCTGATCTCTAACATACGGTAAAAACAATAATTAGGAAATAAAAATAGAGAATTGTGAAAAAGGAAAATGTAGTTGGAGTTGAAAGCCTAAGACAAAGGAAAATAAAATTTTACCTGTATTTAATCTATATCTATACCATCTATCACATAGTATTCAGGTCTGCAAAGCTTTGGGTTTGCTTCCTGGCAGCTAAAATGAAGAGGGAAACGAGATCAGTCTTTTAACATTTCCATCCTCATCAGCCTTCCTGACCATATACAAGCTTTGACAGACTCCTGGCAGACATACATATAATTTCAGTCCATCTAGCTGTGAGATTCTTTTAGGATGTACTCTTCTCATTTTTCTTTTAATGGCTATATTGTTAAAATTTTCTTTGAGATGATCTTATGTTGTGTATGAAAGATAAAAAATCTTATTTCTATGGAAGCATATCGATGTCCAATGTTCTAAATAGTAAACAGTAAGAGAATTTAGAGAGTAAGATAAAAAGCAAAAAGGAAAGCAATGATAAGTGAATTGAAATTAACTTATAGGAATGTATTCACCAACCTGTGTGCTGCTGTTTCTCGGAATTCACTTTGCTTTTGAATTCTCAACTTTTTCTGTTATAACTTGTATATCTTGCGTTATAATAGCTTTTATATGGGAACAAGTATGTGAAAAAAGGAAAACATGCAAGTGCAAACAGGCACCCAAGGGGTGGGGCACCTGATCCATGAAGGCATTAACATGGATCTAATGAAGTGCAGTGACGGGTGATTGGCTCTGCGGAATGAATTATAATATATTAATCTCTCTTTGTTGGCTAGACAAGATATAAGAAAAAGTGGTCAACATATTCTTTCTTGGAAGCCCAATTTGCTATTCATTCCTTAATCTATCAATCATTGAGAGGTGAATTATCAGAAAAACACTTTAGTGATATTTGCCTGCAGCTACTAAATTGGTAGTTTTGCCTGAATTACTTGATCAATTCAACCTAAGTTCCTAAATTGACTAAGCGTTTGACTGAAAAGACTGTTTTGGTGAAAATATAGACTATTTCACAAGATTGTAGTGATGCATTGTGTGAAAAGTATAGATTAAAGGCATCTAACACATTTCTGTTAATCCAAGTAAATGTTCCTGACATAGATATAAGAGCAAATGCCCTTAGGGGTACAAAAGCTGATATAAAATTGAGACATTTGAATAGCCATGTAGCGGGATATTTCCAATGTTATTTTCTAAAGGTTGACTGTCAAAGTTTAGGTCCTATAAAGAAAAAGCTTTAAAATGGCTTAGAATTTGGTATTTATTTAGTAAGCAATGTCTAGACAAAACAGTCTTTCTATACTTTATTTCTAAAAATCAGCAGCTATTAGAACCAGGCAGGTTTTTAAGACTGAATTCCTGTTATAGATGAGGAAACTGCAGCCACATGAGAATACGGAGACCGCAGAGCTGTTTTACTCTGTGTTTTGAAATGTGTGGTTTACTGTTTGAATTAAGAACTGTGTGTGTGTGAGCTTGTCTTTGTGACGGAGGATGCCAGGCACACACTTTATCTTCTGCTGCCCTGCCATCCTGGTAACTCTCTTCTTTTGTTTGTTGAATCAATGTATGGTCATATTTGCAGAGAAAACTAAAGAGGAATATTAGAAATCTGTACTAATGTAGATAAATTCTGTAAAATCAAACAAGATTGATTACCGTCCCTACTTAATTCAGAGCAAAGGAAGGGAATCTAATTTTTCTGTTTTTCCACACCTCGTTTGCCTTAATGAAAATGGCATTCTGCTTTGAATCATTTTTGATGAAGTGATTTTCAATATTGTTGTTGTTGTTGTGACATTTTAACAATTAAAGTGTATTTCTCAAGCCCACTGGAGATGCTGCGATGGTTTTTCTTGTTTTCATTTTCTTCTCCTGACCGTATCTGTGCTTGTTGCCTAGGAAACTACTTTTGGGTTGAATTCTGTTTGCTTGGTTGTCAGGCTGTCAGAGTTATGGGTAAAGTTTTGGCTTTATAGTTGTAAAAGTGCTTCTTAGATATTGCACACGTTTTATCTATATTAAAGTGCTCTACCTCCTCACTTAAAAAGCAGTTGTTGTGGTTTCCTTAAAATCATAGGGAATTTTTTCTTCTTGATTATTGCTGGAATTTTCTATTTTGTATACAAATTTGCGGGAGGATTTGAATTGTCGCAGTGGGTTAGCTCCAAATAGAGCAGTTTAATAAAAAATTTTTATGTAAATATTTGTTTGCTTCTTTGGGGAGTCGTGGAAATATACGATGATTCCCAAAATGTGCAAATATAAACATTAAAATATTACATTAAAAATGCAGTGATATCTTAGAAAATGCTGGTTATTTGCCCTGCATCTGACAAGTTGAAACACTATTCTCTCTATATAACATTGTCAAATTGAAATTTTAAAAAAGCAGTAGAACTGCCTCATATCTTGTTTTTTCATGGTGATTAAAAGGTAATAAAACTGAGAGTATAAAATTAATAATTATTTAATTATATTTTTGTTTAGCTAAATTCAGTGTCCTACAAAATTGTTTAATACTTAAAAAATTAAGAGATATGTGTGTTTGCACACTATAATAGCCACTAGCGCCATGTAGCTGTTGAGTCCTTGAAATGAGTCAAGAAAGACAGAGGGACCGAATTTAAATAGCCAGTGTGACCAGGGGCTACTGTATTGGATGGCACAGATAGGGACCTTGCTTCTCCAAGGCATCACCTGGGCACTTGCTAGAAATGCAGAATCTCAGTCCCTCCCCTGAATCTATTGAATTAGAATCTGTATTTTTAACAAGGTCTCTTCAGCTTGACATGCAGTGCTCTTCAGTCTAGAGCGGTGATTTCCAATCTTGGCTGCACATTCAAATTGCGGGGAAAGCTTCTAAAAATAATCCCTGGGTCTCATCCTACACCTAGTTTTCAGTATTTCTGGCCAGGGGCCTGGGAACTAGCATTTTACAAAATATTCCCAGATCATTTTAATAACTAGTGAAGATTTAGAACCACTGATGTAACTCAGCGAGTATATGCACACGTGCGAGGTAGGCATGGGGACATCTTAAGTGCTGACGTTTTGTTAAGGTCAAATATAGGAGGGGTATAGGTGAGAGAGAGTTAGTCCTTACTGAGTGCTCAGTATATGCCAGGCGTTATTGTCCTACACTGACTAAGTATTTGACTAAAAAGACTCTTTTGGTGAAAATAGAGCCTACTTCACAAGGTTATAGTGAAATATTGTGTGAAAGTATAGATTAAACCCTTAATCCAGGACATTTCTGTTAATCCAAATAAGCGTTTTGCTATGTAGATATTAAGTGTGAAGCATTTGCTTTTACCCATACACACACTGGATGAGGCCCCTCGCCCGCTTCAATGTGCTGTTCCCCACTTCTTCCCGCAAATCCCCTAATAATAAAATAAATGATGATGATATTAAGACCTCATTTGTTTGCTGGTCTTAGCTAAAGGGAACGTGTCTCATTCTGCAGTTGTTTTTCGTGGCCTTTCTTTTTACCTGTGGGCAATGATTGCAAAGAGCCAACCATCAGATGAGTTACTGGCTAAGTGACAATGGCTTTCCTTCCAGCTCTGAGGTGTGGTGGGAGTGAGTTCAGCTAATATGCATTTTCTGCTCTCCTACCATGAGATGACCGTGATGGTAGATGTTGGTGAGAAAGTTGCAAGTAAGTCAGAGTCCCTATCTTCAGGTCCTTGGTGTTCTAGGATTCCACGCTTACTGGAGAGGAGCGTGTTCTCTGTGGCCCAACTGTTGAGGCTTGGGTTTTGTCTCCACCTTTTAATTACTAAAAGGTTAATATTAGTCGGGACAGTTTCCCTACTTATAAAATGGGAATAATAACATAACCCATTTTGTAGCCTTGTTCTGAGGATTTGATCAATTAATGCATTAAGGTTCTTAGCACATGCATGACTCATAGTAAATGCTCAATAAATGTTAGTGATTGCAGGCTTAATTGGTTTATTATAAACGATCAGGATGTATTTACTTCTACATTACTCTTCCCTTAAGGAGAAGAAGGAGTGGATTAGATTAGCTCTGAAAGATCTCTGCACTTTGAAGGTAATATAAACAGACACGCAGCCATATGTTTCGGAACCATGAAGTCTTATTGCTGCCTTGGAGCAACCAGTTGGTGCCAAATGGCTTTATTAATAGCCAGTATGTACAAGGCTCTGTGGTAAGGAATTAATTTGAAACTGGAACACTCAAGACAGAAAAGTGGATAATGAGCTATTTGAATGCTTTTGAAGTGCTTCAGCCCTACTCCCCCAGTGTAAAATAGCATTTCTTCAACTTCCAGCAGCCCCTGAGCCTTCCCTCTGCTTCATTTTTCTTCATGGCACTGATCACGTTGTGACATAGTCTCTTCTTATTTGTTTTTCCGTTGTTCTTCTCTCATCACCAGAATGTAACAGAATGCACCTAGAAGAGTGCCTAGCACATAGCAGGTGCTCATAGATGTTTGTCTTGGAACGAATCACTTTGGATACATTCTTACATAGCTTTTAGTACCATGAAGATTCAATTTCAAGATGAAAAGTCTATCTATGAGCAAAATGAAGTGTAGAGACTGTAGTGGAAGTTGAACGCCTAAGAGTTAGGAACAGGCTTGCTGTTGTGGAGGAGTTGATGGTGGTTAATGTGCTCATGAAACAGTTATGAAGTCGGGTGAAGAAGAGGAGCTTCAAGTGTGCCTCCTTAAATAACAGGAAATAGGCTGATGAAATGAGTGAATCTCCAGTCCCCTGTGGCGGGAAAGTATTACACTTTGTATGGTATTGTGGAATAAAGGTTATGATAATAAAGGAATGGGAGAATAATGCTTATCAGAAGTTAACTTGACAGTTACTGAGGCACTTGAATCCTTAATAAAATAATAGAAGACAAATGTCAAAGGAGAAGGTCATTGAGCATTTAGAGAATATCTTCAGTGCAATCCATAACCAACATCAATTTTTGAAAGACAAATTACTTGTCAGATGAAGTTGATAATTTCAAAATTTAATTATATGATTATTAAACTAAATTGGTAAAATGAGAGTGATATGAGGGATTTGATGCAGATATACATATGAAATTATATGTGAAGGATTAATTTAGATTTGCTCCTACTCAGATATTCTCACAGGAGAGTAAACACTGCATGAAAGACAATACTGCAAAGGTAATAGTAAAAAAATAGTAAAATGCTGTTGGGATTTCTGGCCAGAGAGTTTATCACCAATATGTGAAGCAACAATTCTTTGAGCTTTTCCCAGCAAAAACCCCTTTTTTTGTCTCCTCTCTCCATCCAATATCTGTGATTGTTTCTTCTTTGCTAAAAAGATTGCCCTTGTAATACTTGAGACAATCAGTGTGAAAAGGATAGAGATAGACAGATAGTCACATTCATTTATCTCTTTTATTTATACAACAACACGTTAACAAACATTTCCGAAGTGGTCTTTGCTGGGCTGGGAACTAGGGGTGGAATCTCTAAAATTAATGAGGGAGACAGACAAGAAAGTGCCAGTTCTAATCAGTGAAATTAACGTAAGGCGTGATTTCCCTGATGCTCCTCCGGGGCTTCTTAGACAAGGGGTGCCCTCCGGGCTGACCCGAGAGCAGTGAAGAGGGCTGGAATGGGGAGTAACGGAGACAGGCCTGGAGGAGTCTGTTGCCTTCTGGTTACTTCTGAGCGTTCCAGGTGGATCTGAGCATAAGGGTTGAGAGGTGTTGCTCAGATCACAGCGGGTGAGAGCCAGGGCTTCATCTGACATACTGTGACCCCACCACACCAGGAATTCCCCTGGGTGGGTGGATGTTTTCTAGAGGATGAAATGAAGAGGGCCAAGACTGAAGGGAAAGAGTAAATCGAGCTGATGAGAGCCCATGAAGTATGAATTCCAAGTTTTTTTGAACACAGCTAAAGAAATTTTTAGCCTAGCATAGACCTGCTACTCAGTGTGGTGGTCGGAACTGCAGTGTGGATGTCAGCTGGGACATTAGAAATTAGAATTTCAAGTCTTCCAATATGAAATCATCTTAACAGGATCACCTGGTGTCTTGTGTCCCCACTGGAGTTTGAGAATTTCTGCCTTACAAGACCCTCTGTTGGCACAGCCACGGCTGCCTCCCTTGCTCTGTCTTTATCCAGTCACGTCTTTAACTCCTCGCTTTAGCCATACTGAACTTTTTGCCATCTCTTTAATTCTCTAGAATTTAGGTGTCTGGCCTTTGTCCTTGCACTTTTCTCTGCCTGCAAGTTCTCTTCCTTCCTCCCCATCTCACTGGCCAAACACCAACATCACCACCCTAAAACAGAACCCAAAACAGACAAACCCAAAACCTCGACTTTGAAGTCTTATTCATTCACTTCTTTGCTGGTTCAGCAAATGTTTGTTAAGGGCTTCCCCTCTGGGGATATGACAATGAAAAGTGCCATGTTCTTTAGGAGCTGTGTGCTAATGGGGAGGCAGAGCCTGAAACTTACGATGACAGTGTGGCATATACAATGATGGGAACAGGCAGGCCGTAAAAGGAGCACCTTGCTCATGCAGAGCTGATGAGGGGGCTTCTAAGAGAGGGACACAAAAGAGGGCATGAAAGGACGATAGGGAAAATTGAGCTGTCCCTTGTCTCATGAAGTCTTTGCTGATGTCCCTCTTAGGTGTTCTAGTGGTGCTCTGTACTTCTCCTGAAGTGCCACAATCACACTGCAAAGGGTTGGGTAGTTTGTCTGCCTCCTCCATGGCGCTGCAGACTCCAGGAGGGCAGGCCCAGCTCCATGCTGCACGCCTTGAGATTCCTGGGACGCGGTGCTCAAAAGCACCCGTTGATAAAGAGAGGGAGGTTTATAGTGTTCTTTGTCAAATGCCGTGTAGCGGAGTCATAGGGAGGAGGCTCAGTAATCGTGGGTTAAAGAATAAGGGCGAGGGCCGGCCCTGTGGCTTAGCGGTTAAGTGCACGTGCTCAGCTGCTGGTGGCCCGGGTTTGGATCCTGGGCGCACACCGACTCACCGCTTCTCCGGCCATGCTGAGGACACATCCCACATACAGCAACTAGAAGGATGTGCAACTATGACATACAACTATCTACTGGGGCTTTGGGGAAAAAAATGAAATAAAATTATCAAAAAAAAAAGAATAAGGGCGAGACGAAGCAGCCAACTCTTCTTTCGAAAAGAAGCTTATAAGAAAAACAAAGCAGGAGGACAGAATCTGGAGAGAAAATCTGGAGGAGGTGCTGGTGGTTCTGTCGTAAAGATTTGTGAGTCAGTTATTCATTTAACAAATATTTATTGAGGAAGGTACAGTAGAACCTCACTATTTGTGGAGGTTCCCACAAATTATTGAGTCGCCGATCACGTGTTCCCAGTGGAGGCTGAACGAGGGGCACCCTGCCTCTTGTTTCAGTGCCCATATTGTAAACAAGTGTCCTTTTCATGGTCTATTTGGTGCCGTGTTTTTTGGATTTTTGTGCTTTTTGTTGGTGATTTTGCTGTTTAAAAAGACCCCTGAGGGGCCGGCCTGGTGGCATAGTGGTTAAGTTTGTGCACTGTGCTTTGGCAGCCCAGGGTTCATGGGTTTGGATCCCAAGCAAGGACCAATGCCCAGCTCATCAAGCCATGCTGTGGCAGCGTCCCACGTACAAAATAGAGGAAGATGGGCACAGATGTTAGCTCAGGGACAATCTTCCTCAGCAAAAAGAGGAGGATTGGCAATGGATGTTAGCTCAGGGCCAATCTTCCTCACCAAAAAAAAAAACAGAGAGACCCCTGAACATAAAATGCTGTTTTGTGCTCCTCTAGAAGCAGTGGTTCCATAATTGCTAATTCAGGGTTTGCAGAGAGTTTATAGAACACAACTACTGTGGATAATGAGAATCCACTGTATTCACTCTTCCAGGTAGTGGTCTGGGTCTTGAAGATCCGACAATAAGGAAGACAGATACAGTCTCTGCACTCGTGGATCTCACACTAGTTGGGGCTCTTGGCCATATGGAAATAGGCCAATGGCACATATACTCTCAACACGCATCTGTGAGGAGAAACATTATCAATAACAATAATATAGAAGTTCTTCCCCCCTTTGGCTTGTTCTTGCTCTTCTCCAAATATTTTGTTCATTTTTTAAGGAAAATAGCTGAGCTGGCTCTTGCCTGCTCGCATGCTCCTATGTGCACGCTCTCACTTTCTTTCTTTTTCTTTCTCTCTCATTGTTTCTTTCCAGCTCACATTCTCATGTTCTTGACTTCAGTCCCCTCATTGCTCATTATGGTATTTGTCTGAAGGTACAAAAACAAACCGAAAAACATTTTCCCACAATATTCTCCCAGAGAAAGTCTTTAGTGCCAGCCAGCTGTTCACATGGTTTGTTTCACCCACCTGGGCATCCTGTTGTATTTGTTCTTCTTCTTACCTTCGCCGTCTTCCTTGTACTGACATTCTTTTTTCACCTGTCTTGAGCCAGTCACTGGGCAGGTGGTGGTCTGTTAGAGTATTTGTTCCCTTTTGAATGTTTAGAGATTCACTTGAAGGGAGTTTTCCACACTAAATGACTCTCAAAGAACTTGGCCCCGTATTCATTATTTTTAACAGTCTCTAGAATAATAGTGTCTAGTAGATGCCCAACAAATGTTTGTTGATTGAAGTAGCTAGACTTTCTACCTGCCTTAGCAAAACAAAAAAGGGACACCAAAATTAGATAAAAGGGGAAAGATCCCCTGTGGAGCACTGCTTTCCTTGCGCTCTGGGCTGTCCTGAGCTCACCCCATGGGCCCTGCAGGTGCCCAGGATTCTGACGGAACAGACCCTTTCCCCTGAACTGTAGCTGTCTTAGCAAAGGATTTGGGGACGCTAAGTTTTTATGTATAGGATTCAGTCACGAATGCATATTTTTACAAGCAGCTGGTCATTTCCATAAGTGCCCCAGGCCAGGAAGATAAAAGTGAAAGGCTTTTCACCTCTGGAGCCTGTTTCTTATACACCTGAACCACTCTTTTCTTCCCTCAGGGGATGACAAGAAAGGAACTGCTGAATTACATCTTTAACAATTGGGAAGTTTTTTGTTTCTGACTGATATATTTTAACCAACTTTAAAAATTTTTAGTTCCTACTTTGCGTGTGTGTGTGTGTGTGTGTGTGTGTGTGTGTGTGTGTGTGTGTCTGTCTGTCTCGGGGTCGGGGGTGGGGGGAGAGTGTGCGGTCACAGTGAATACTCGTCCTCCAGTCAGATAACTGGCAGATGCTGTTAGAAGTAGAAGCAAAGTGCGGTGGGAGAAAGAAGGAGAGGGTGTCCGAGGGTCCTGAGCTGGATAGCTTCCTTTTGCTCTGCCAGGCCCACTCTCCACTCTGCCCCGTGTGGTAAGGTCGCGTCAACCAGGCTCTGTGCTCTGTGGCTTGCACCTGGGCTAGTCTGGGGGATGCAGCAGTAGGGCACTGATGGAGAGCAGGAAGAGAGCAAAGACAGGCCTCATTCCTGGGCTCCCTCCCTGCCTGGCTGTGGTTTGCTGGAAGCTGTGTCCCTGCAGGGAAAGCCACAGCTCCCCTTGCCCTGGGGTGGGAAAGACCTCACAGGTACTTCATCCTTTCCTGCTTTTCCTTATTCCTGCCATATATTTGTGAATAGTCCTTCCTTTAAACTTTCCTCAGTTACCCTCTTTGAATCAGCGAGTGGCTTGCCGCTGGACCACTAATACTGGATCTGACGGATTTGAGGAGTTGGTGCGCTTTGCGGAGGACCCACAGGGCATAGAAGACCGAACAGTGAAGAGTGTTGGTGGGCTGGAGGGCAGACGCTGGCCAGTTTGCTATTGACGTTGGTGAGGCATGGGTTGTCCAGCTGTGGAGCGTGTTGAGGGAGCCGTCCATGGAGACAGTCTATAGGACGTGCACGAGGTGTGTAGCGGCTGAGCTTCGGGTCATGAGAAGACTCTTATAGGAAACAGTGTTAGAAAGATTCCTTAAGTCCTGCTTGCTACAGGCCTTGACGTTAAGACTTCTCACCTTGGATTTTCTCTAACTCTTTGGAGGGCCTTTTGCCTTTTTTTTTTCAATTGAAGTAATTGTAGAATCACATGCAGTTGTAAGAAAGAATACAGAGTGCTTCCTTGTATATTTCCCTGAATGGTAAGATTTTGAAAAATTGTAGTATTATATCACAGCCACAATATTAGCATTGATAAAACCTACTGATCTTATTCAGAGTTCCTCACTTTTGCTTGTACTCATCATATGGATGTTTGTGGGCAGTTCGAACAGGGTGGTTATATTACCAGTTTCAGAATGAGAATTCTAATGGTACAAATTTAATATGCCCCAGAAAAATTCTTGGTTTTCCTTTGGAAGCATTCATATGACATTAGAAAATTGCCTGTATTTATTTTCCCCTTGATTTTCTTTTCCCTCCTTATAGGTATCTAAGATTTAATGGAACCATCGTGAACATCCTGTTATATATAGAAATGTGTCCTAAACTCAATCTGTTATCTCTAGTGAAGTGTTGGGCGTATTGTGGATTTAACACATCTGAGTTCTTCCCGCACAGTAGTGTGGTCAAATACAAGTTGCACAGGACAGGAAGTCAATTAACAAGCGCCCCAGGTGTGGCTGGGTCACAGAGGAGCAGTGTGACCTTTGACCCAGCCCTTAACTGTCTATTTGGGCCTCAGCGCACTCATCTGTGAATGTGCTATTTCAGTTTCCCTCTAAGGCGCCTTCCAACTATAGTATTCTTTATTTATTGCTTGTATACAAAAGATAGTTAATAACATGGTGATAAACTCATTTTATATCCTTCTCTGTGAGTCATTTGCTGTTTTTTAAAGCTTATTTCCTGCCCTGCCTTCCACACATTTCTTCCAAGGATTTCACCTCAGTAAGTGAAATACTGATAAATACCTTTATAACAAGGGGCAATATAGATTAGAAGGTTGATTTTGCAATCCTGATGACAATTTTTATCCCCACGGCAAGTGTTAATAACTTGGTTCTTCTCGCTGTGAGATGTGTCTTTGGGAAATGTGTAATGGGCCTGAAGATGGGGGAGATGGCCTTCATTCTGCATGAAGCATAATTATGCTGTTTGCATCATAAATTCTAATAGAACACGTGTAACTGCATATTATTTTTAGATTTGATTAAATACCTTGATGGCTTATGTCTGTCTTCTGGAAAAGGTTTATTCATTGCCTTGAGTGGTTAAATAGTTTAGAAATCACTAGAAGAATGAAAGAAGAAGAGAAATGGGAAAGCTGATTAGGAGGAGGGGTGGGATATTTAACAGTTAAAAATGTATATATCCACCCTTGTAGTATTTGCTCTAATTCGTTATTAGATTTGCCATTTTCCACTGATTTAAGGCACCTTACCGAGAGAGGCAAGTCAATATTTACAGTGCATTAGTGCCACAGAGAATTTGGACTCTTGTGATGAGGGCGTATTGCTGTCTCATCCACTCTTCAAAGGAATGCACACATCAAACAGTCTCCACCTTCGTCCGGGGCCGGGTGACATCGCTCTAGTCCCTGTGTGCTTCACCCAGCAGCTTAATTCTTGAAGAGCCTCATCTTTGAATTTTCCTTTTAATATTTCAGAGGCTATACTTTGAAAATCTATATATTAAATAAATCAGACGATTACAGGGAGAGAAAGTTTTATTATCATGTTTTTAAATGTATCAATTTTCCTAAAATTGAGGATGAGGAATTGTAATAATAATGACCAAATTACCTTAAATGAGAAGCTCCTATTATTTCTAATTACAGTAAAGAACACCAATTACATCAGATTATTAGTAATGCTGAAATAGGCCACGGGCCCCAGAAACACGTAGCAAACCATAGAGGAGAAGGCTGCGTTCGTATTTCATTCCTCTGAGGCCAAGACAAAGCTGCATTCTTAATGCAGTACATGTTTTAGCAGGACAGTGAAAGGTGGGAAGCCTGTCAGATGAACCAGGAGGTTGTATTTCATGATTCATTTTGTTGATAAGGCCAGATGTTTATAGTAATCTCTTTCCTTAAAATCAGGTTCAGCTTGTCAAAAGACCTCATGCCATCTGTGGCTACTTCTGCATCATTACCAACAGCTCTTGTATATTTTTGTTTTCTGTGATGCTTGCAGTACTTAAGCTGTTTAGGGGCACCTGGTAATGGCTGCTGATACTGCTTTGAAATGCTTTTATATTTTTGCTAGTACATTTTTCGCAAATTGTTGTAAGTTTTGTTAGCATACGGTTTGGTGGGTGATCACTGGTATAGGAGTATATGAACCTATGTGGAATCACACATCTTTTAGCATTTATATGATCTTCTGACCCCATTAGTGCAGCCTCTGGTTTTATAGATGAGGAGAGCGAGGCTGGGGAGGTGAACCGACAAGCCAGGATTACAAGTCTAGGCCAGTGGTTCTGAATGTGTGGTCTGTGGGTCCCTGGGAGTCACTAAGACCATTTCAGGGAGGCTTTTAGGCAAAACTTTTCTTGTAGTATTACTAAAACGTATTTTGTGTTGTTCACTGGGTTGACATCTGTGCCAGTGGTGTCCAGGCACTGATGGGTAAAATGGAGGCCGTTTGGACAAATCAGGTGGTACCATACGTATTCTTCACCCAATACACTCACAGTTAAAAAAAAAAAAAAGCCATTTTCATCCATTATCCTTGATAAAGCAGCAAAATGATTACTTTTTAAAAATCCTGACCCTTGAATGCACAATTCAACATTTTGTGTGACAAAATGGGAGGCAGGCATAAAGTACTTCTACACATTGAAGGTCAATGGTGTCTTGAGAAAAACTATTATCTGATGGTTTGAGTTGTAAGCTGAGGTAGCCATTTTTTAATGGAGCACCATGTCTATTTGAAAGAAAGACAGAAAAACTAGTTATTTAGACTTTGGTGTCTGGCAGAGTTTCTAGAAAATAGATGAAGTGAGCCTGCCACTAAATGGCAAACAGCTGATAGTATTTGTTGCCAGAGATAACGTTGAAGCTTTCTAGTGAAAATTAGGTTTTGGAAAACTTATATCCCACCATCAGCATGACAACTTCCCAATACTTAATGACTTTTCTGGTGAAATTGGTAGTGATATTCACATATGTGATTTTCTGACATGAAGAAATATATCAACATTTGGATAATTGGCATAACCCAATAACTAATATAGTCCAAATAGCTAGTGTTACAAAATTTTTCATAGGTAAAAGATCCATTCAAAGTGTAGAATTTAATATAATTTAATTTAATGTAACAAAGAATGAAAAGTTTACATTTCGTATTGCAGCTAACCTTTGAGAAACTCTCATTTGTCAAGTTTTGGTGTGGTATCAAAGAAGAATATCCACAATTTTCTGGAAAGATTATTAAAGTACTGTTCCTTCTTCCAGCTAAATATTTGTGGAGTTCTTTTTTCTTCATATACTTGGTCACTTTGCAGTAGATTCAAGGCAGAAGCAGGGGTGAGACTCCAGATGTTTTCTATTAAGCAAAATGTAAAACAGTGCTACTCTCCCACTAAATATGCTTTGTTTTATAAAATAGTTTTCATAAAATTCTGTTGTTTGTGTTAAGATGTAGTAGGTTTAGTATTGTTAACTTAAAAATGAATTAATAAATAAATATTTAGATTTTTTTTCATTTTTACGTCTAACGTAAATATCCCTAGCTATAACCCACATACACAAACTCTTTGGGGCCCTGAGTAATTTTTAGAGTGAAAGAATCCTGAGGTCAAAGTGTGAGAAGCGCTGGTGTAGGCCGCTGTCCTCTGCAGCACGCTTCATTACCTTAGACATGGTACTTGCTCTGCTTACCCAGTAGGGTTGTTTTTCCTTCTTCCACTTGAACATTTCTGAAATTGAGATGCCTGTTGTTTCAGTTTGTAGGTACAGCTAACGTAATGTTTCTTTAACTCCCCCAAATCAAATGATGCTACTAGTTAAAATCATTGAATGATTTCTCAGTGTATAGAATTCTACTTAGAAAACAGCAAAATTCTCCTTTTACAAAATTGAGACTAACATTTATATCTGCAAGCAGCTAGAAATGGAATTTGTTTTCCAATGAATTGTTGAATAATAGAACTAATTTCATGATTTGGGTGGTGATTCAGCACTGACCCGGGAGCCTGAAGGTCTGGCCAAGAAATCGTCCCTGCTCTGGTCATGTTGTCTCTAGACCTCAGCGTAATCTTCTGTGAAGCCAGTCACGTGTTTCTCCACTGTGACTAAAGTAGAGACTTTTTTTTTTTGAAAGAGAGATTCAGATCCCTCCAAGTTAAATTATTGGTTCTAATACAACATTACTTAAACTTGTGTGTATGTGCATAAACTGGATAAAAATGCCTTCCAATTTTTACACAACCATAAAACCAAAGAAGAAATTATAAACCAATAAAAATGCAAATTTACACCATCAGTGTGAGAGACAGCGCTGTGTCGCTGAGTCTGCATTGCAGGCAGCATGAAGGTGGACCGCCGCTGTGGGGTGTAGGGTCTCCGCATTGGACCTAGTGATGCTGCTTCTGTGCGCTGTGATAACTCAGTTCTTACAGCACATCCAACGGCAAGAAAACTTTGATTTCAAGATCGTTATGATGTCATTTGACATTCTTTTGGTGAGAACACATTGTTTGCTTTTTAAATTGAGTTCTGTTCTTTTCCCATTAGCCTGGTAATCAAATCGAGGACACCGTCCTGAATTTGACAGTAGACACAAATGTAAACATGGGGCCTGAAATTGCATGGGGGTACCCGGTTACAAGGTAGTACAATTGAAAGGTCCAGACTACATTTATGTGAATTTCTTTTATAGGTATCACTGAAATGAAAACAAAAAGTTCAGAGCTCACAGGAAGGGCTGCCTGATAGCAGTCTCCTGGGTCATCCTTCACTGTGCCGTTTACATAAATGCGGCCCTGGGGCCTCTACCAGCATTTACCCAGAAGGGACAACCCACTGGGTCTGCAGTCCCCACTGTAACCCACCTGGTCTCTAGTCCCCTCTCTTTCCCCAAGTCTACAATTGTGAGAGTTACAGATACAAAGAGGTAAATGCTAATTATTTTTGTCTATTTCAGACTAACATCTTAACACAATGATCATGTCCCATCAGTAGATGATCCTCCTAATTATTTATCTAATCTGAATCATGTATGCAATTGATTTCTTCTGGGGAAAGTTCAAAACCAAGTAGAGTAAGATGTTTTATTGTGTCCAGGCAAATTCAATGAAATTATATAGTCCCTGAATTTATTCTGGGGTTGAAATATACTTTTATGTGGTTATTTTATTATTGTGGGTGGGACTGTTGGTCATTATCTCTGTACCATTTTTTAAAGGCCTTCTCTTGTGAACTAATAGTGCTTCTTTTAGGCTTAAACACACACACACAGAGAAATTGCGTTCCTTAATAATTAAGTAATTAAGGACCCTGTAATTGGAAAGCAACAGAATCCATATCCAAGAAGCAGTGTTATAATTGCCCAGAAATATTTTATTCTTCTCCCCATTTTGTTGCTTTTCTGCTTACGTCTTTGATTTGAGGAATCTGGGAATAATTTTGTTAATTGAGAAAGAACTTTTTTTTTAGTAAGAGCATTGTAGCATTAACACACACAGATTCTTAGATGCATATTTTTGTGAACTTGTTTTGAGAGTGTCTATACAGTTTTTCTCGGTGTATTTTATTTTTATTTTTTAGTGCATATTATAAGCAGTAAGGGCTGTCACAAGTTTTTACACACACTTAAAAATTGGAAATTATTCTTCTCTATAATTTTCATGTGTGTGTTTCTTCCAGCAAATTAAGATAACCACTAACAAGATTAAATTAAATGTTCAGCATATTTTTTCTCTGGTAATATTACTCAGGCTCTATTATGATCAATTCCTCGTGATGTAGAAGCAAATGTTAAATGCAATATTATTATGATTCATATGCTTCTGTTTTCTCTGATCCTTTCTAATTTGCTTCAACATCTTTGAGCCCATTGGATTGACAATGGTTTAAATATAACCTTCAATGTATGTAAATAATCTGTCTTTAGTTTAGCATCTCCAGGATCTATGTATCCACACCATTGACCAATGCATCAAAGTTCTAAAAATGTATCTCATGGAGCAAATGATGAGTTTACTCCTTCACCATTAAAGTTGTTTTGTTAGAGGCTTTTAATAAATATTTAACTTGCATCCTAGTTTTTGAAAACAGATTACTGGAAACATAATTTAATCTAAATTTTTTGTCTTGTATTTATTATGTTTTTGAGTGATTTTGCTCAGTCGATGAGTGGGGCTTTTGATTCTGCTTCTCGGTGTTACAGATTTATGTGCTTTTATTCTTTCTGGTTTTGTAGTTCTGTTTCTTCTCTGCTGTAACATTGATCGTATCAGCTATGATGTTCTCAGTGCTACTGATGCAAATGTTAGCCTGTTTGTTATTGATTTTGTTATAGCAATCGCAAACAAACTCCTCTTTTATCTCAATGCAGTTGCTAAAACACTGTCCTTCAAGTGATTGGGTATATGAGTATATGCTAGATACTACTGCATTCATATTAGCATATTATTTTCAAAATTTCCATTTTCTTAAGGATAAGAAATATATTTGTGCTCTACACTTTCTGATAGTACTTTATTGAACAAAAGAAATGTTTATTTAACAGAATTCTTTAATAGACTAGCCAAAGACTGTTTAGATTCTGTATTTTTAGTCCAGTAGATATGTCTAAAAGTTAGATGAAATTTGTTCCATGGCTTAGATCTGTTATTTCTATTTTAGAATACATATGCTATTTTCCTTGGAAACGTTGGGATAATAATAGCAGTAATGGCTATTGTTGTTACTCTCTATTGAGCGCACACTATCTGTCCAGCACTGTTTTAAGTCCTTTATCTCACTTAGTTCTCATGGTACCCGATGAAAGAAGTACTATTTTATTGCCCTTTGTTCAGGAAGGGACTAGAGGCAGAGCACAGTTCGGCAGCTTGCCCAGAGCCACACAGATGGCAAGTGGTGAAGTGCAAGTGCCAGCCCAGGCAGTCTTACTCCAGAGCGTGTCGTCCCATACAAGCCACGTTTCTTTCGCCATGAAGTGTTTTAAAGCAACTAATGGAATTTCTGTTTAGAACGCTGACCCGCGGTCACCTTCAAAGTGTTATTCTATTCTTTAATCTTTGGGATTTAACTGCCTTTATCCTAACGTATAGTTTTCAGATGTTAGTTATCTTTTTTAAAAAAACATAATGCTTTTCTGTATTTATAGATATGCCTCTTCATGTTCGGCGAAGTAGTGACCCGGCTTTAATTGGCCTCTCAACTTCTGTCAGTGAGAATAATTTTTCCTCTGAAGAGCCTTCACGGAAAAACCCCACACGCTGGTCAACAACAGCTGGCTTCCTCAAGCCAAACACTGCTGGTAGCCCTAAAACCTGTGACAGGAAGGTAACCACTTCTGTTTTGTGTCTTCTTGGTATCAATGATGAGTGTCCACTGTTGACGAGGCCCTTTGCTTCTAGAGCATCTTCACTGTGGCCCTTTGTGTGTGTGCTTATTGACGTTTACATCCAAGTTCAGCTAACTTCCTATTTTATATTGCCCTTGAATTTTCTGATAAAATTCGCTGCTATATATTGTGTACGTTTTTTATGTATCCACTTTTTGAATAGAATAATAGATTCATATGATTAAAAATGAAAACTTTCTATGTGAAATGTGTCCCTGTAAAGTCTCTCTCCCACCTTGTCTCTTAGTCACCCTATTTCTCTTCATGTCCAACCTCCTTATTAGCTTTTTGCATGTCCTCACAAGAATATTTTTAGGCAGATATTCATATGAACTCTTGAGGTACATTAGAAATTATAGCATTATGGACTTCTAAGGATGAAAGTAGACTCCATGGTCATTTATTCTAACGACCCAATTGATAATTTTATCTCTCTGTGAAATGGAAGTGTACTGTCTAGTCTTAATGACATTTTCTTCTTTGACCTAATTTATTTTAGTCTGTGACCTAATTTATTTAGTCTAAATAAACTTTTAGTCTATTTAGTCTATGTTTTTCCAATTTGGTTGTTAATGCTCTTTGTCATATATTCCTGCAGAGCCCTTATCATTCCATTCTGTGTACCTCTCACCTTTTACCCAAGGAGCTTGAAGTTCTTTGTCATTTTCGCTGCTGATTCTATAGAGTAGACTCTCAGTAAACATCTGTTGAATGAATTAATAAACATTTTTCAGTGCAGCCAGTAATTGAGCACTGTACTGTATGTATTGAGAAATGTGGAAATATACTAATCACATCTTAATATTAAAATGAATGAAGCTTGATATTTGCTTGATGTATCCATTGCATCTATGTTAAAATACTTGTTTTAAATATTTCTTTTAACTTGATTTTGCATTTCAGCAAGCTGTTCTTTGTACTAGTTCAAGTAAGGAAAAAAAATACATGGAATACATAAGTTTAAACTGAGCAGAATCTACCAGGATAAAACAGTGTACTATAGTCTCTGATTTTTAGGGGTTTAACTCTTAGGGTCACTCTTCTGAAATATTTTATTATGTATTTGATGAGGAATCTTATTGGAGAAGCTTCTCATTGAGATTAGCTTGAGACTTGAGAGTGCTTTGCCATGCAGTAGACCATCCCAAGAAGCAGAATCTGGTTCATGAATAGGCCTCATGGCATTTAATTTGTGTTCAGAATAGACCTAATTCCCGTGGATATCCACAAATGTACAAACAAGTCAAGTTGGCAGTGTAAAAAAATTCATTACTTTTTAAAAAGATTTTTGCTTAGCTGAAGGATAGGGAGTCCGAAGTCATCAAGGTAGTCAGGGGTTTCTTTTTATTGTTTTTTTTGTGAGGAAGATCAGCCCTGAGCTAACATCCATGCCAATCCTCCTCTTTTTGCTGAGGAAGACTGGCCCTGGGCTAACACCCGTGCCCATCTTCCTCCACTTTATATGGGATGCCGCCACAGCATGGCCTGACAAGCGGTGCGTCGGTGTGCGCCCGGGATCCGAACCCGGCTGCCAGCAGCGGAACGCACACACTTAACCACTATGCCGACACGGGGTCGGCCCGAGGGGTTTCTTTTTAACTCATTCAACATCTTGGGTGTGTGAGTCAGCTTCAGTTGCAGCAAACAGAACCATAGTGGCTATTTTGAATATAAAAGGACTTAATACTCCGAATTTATTTCTCAGAAAATCCTTGAAAGGGCTTGAGGAGTAGGCTGTATGCTGGGCTGCAGGGACTCTGTGAACAAAGCAGTGCCACACATCCGCTCTGCCCAGGGAAGGAGGCGGGGCTGCAGCGCAGGGACCTGGGATCCCCCACCTGCATCGCCCACTAGACATTAGCACTGTCTCCAGGTGTGCTCACCTTGCTTCTTGTAACCTGTGAAGCTGGGAACTGAACTCAGAAATGCCTTGGAAGACTCCGTCATCTCCACAGCCTTGCTCAGCAGTAGCAGCAGCTGAAGAAAATTTTCTGTTTCACAGCCATCATTAAAATCTCAGGCTGTTGAATCTCAATGGGCAGAATGCAGTTTGCATCCAGATCCTTATGGGCAGGGAAGGCTGGGAAATGGATTTTAGCCTTCCAGCCCCACAAGGAGGCACACTGGATGAAGTTGAGATGCTCGTTGCTGATTAATTACATCTACCTCACTGACTTTTTGTTTTACATAACATTTATCTATCATTGTAAAAAACCTTGGGAAACTAATAGAATAGAACAAAATTAAGTATTCATACTTCCGAAACTCAGTAACAATCAGTATTAAATGTTAGTGCACACACATGCTTGCGCGCGCGCGCGCACACACACACAGTTGGAGTCATGCTTTGTCTACATATTTGCATCCTGATTATTTCTGCATTTTTTCACATCATAGGGATTTCCCCTGGTGTGAATTTTATTAGAAAATATTTTTAATGAATGCAAAATATTCCACTATAGAATATACAGTAATTTATTGTTCTCCTTTTGCTGGACATTAATACTGTTTCCTTTTTTTCCACAGTGTAAATGTCAGTGCCGTGAGACAAACTTGAATATAATTTTATTTGTTTTAAAAATGGTTAATTATTCAATAAGCTTTTTCTCTATCTGGAGTGGTACTTAATGTAGCCAAATGCCCACACTTTGCCGTGGGAAAGGCCTTGATTTACATACATATCTTTAGATGAAATCATACAACACACATACACATACAACATGGGACACACATAAAGGGTAATGTGTAATGAATTTGTCTTTTGAGTTGTCTTTGGCTTTACTTTTCAAATACCAGTTTGCTAAGCTTGCTGTCTAAATTTTAAGCTGTTTGTATTTCAATCTGAGAGATTTTTTGTGTGTGTGTGAGGAAGATTAGCACTGAGCTAACATCTGTTGCCAATCCTCCTCTTTTTGCTGAGGAAGATTGGCCCTGGGCTAACATCTGTGCCCATCTTCCTCTACGTTATATGGGACACCACCACAGCATGGCTTGATAAGCGGTGCGCCAGTTTGTGCCCGGGATCCGAACCTGCGAACCCTGGGCCTCCGAAGTAGAGTGTGTGAACCCAACTGCTACGCCACCAGGCCAGCCCCTGAGGTTTTTAAAAATATGTATATAGCTGATTAAATGCTATCTTATTTTCATTTATTAAAAAACTTCCCATGTTTTCAATATTCAGAAGAGACACTTGGAGGAAAGCATACTTGCTGATCAGTATTAAATTTATTTATTTCTGTTGAGTCCTTGAGAGCTTACCAATGCTGCACAATTTCAAGATGTTATAAATCCTTATCAGTGTGTAGTGGTTTAGGTTTTCTGTATAAAAACAAAAGTAGATTAGTAAGGGTTCAAAGTCTTCTGATTCGTTGATCTCTAATAGTTAAAACAAGTTGACATTCTTGTATAACTAATATAGTTAAGTGGCTTCTATTCTTCCAAACTGAATAAGCAAAACACAATTTTAGAATAATGTCACCAATCAATTAAAAGCTCTTATTTCTGAACAGGGAAGTTCCATTCCGGTGTGTTACAGCACCACCATGTTGAACTCTGCTGTGAGAGGTGGAGTCTTCCCAGTTAAAGCAGTGGTGATATCTCATTCCACTCTTAAGTTTAGGGGGCAAGGTAGACAGATTTTGATGCTACTAAGCCAGAAAAGAGTTTGGAGAGACCAAGGGTTCTGTGGGCTTCTGGATATCTTAAAATTTTTCATACTTTTTTATGGAGGTGAGACGTTGTGGGGAAGAGAGTCTTGGCATTTTTCAAAGTCCTTTGTGATGTCTACTCATTCCTGTTTCCCAGCATTTTGTGGCTGACTGCCTTTTTCAACTCTTTTAGAGAACATTTTGCTCACACTTTGTATGGAAAGTATCTTGCTAGAAGATGTATTTTCATTTGAGATTTTATGTGTGCTTAATAGTTCATCTTGGGAAAGAGTATTTCAATCAGTGTGAATACTTAAACCATTTTGCCATCTCTTTGGTCATCCTTGTTAAGTCAGTGTCCCTGAGAATAAAGAGGCCAATTAGTATGTGGAGAGAGTTCCATTCATTCCATCAAGAACGATGTAATGAGGCACTTAGCAGAGTTAGCCTACCATGAAGTTTCCTGTGCTGTTTCATTGTGCAGTGGTTATAAGCCGTTGTTCCTTTCCCCTAAATAATGAGAGGCATTGCTTTTCTAAGTTATATTAACCTCCCCCCCGCCATTAACATAGGTGAAAACAAAGATAGCATGAAAATCATATCTTGACTCGTTTCCAAGAGAGAATCTTACCTGATTAGGGAAAGGGGAAGAAAGCGACAAGAGAGCATATTGTGTTGGCATCATTAGCTTTTTTTTTTCATTTCTTAAAGAGAGACCTTGGAATGTTTCTGACCTCCTGGGTTTATGATTTCTGTTTGATTTAGTTCCTTGGCATATTTGGTATCTTTCCAATACCCTTGATACATAGAAGCTCTTGGAAGAGATGCTGTCTTAATTATGTCTTTGTCATCTCTCTTCCATTAGAAGGGTTTGTCAACATCATCTTCCATTAGAAGAGTTGTAAGATCTTCTTTCTTCCAACTTTAGAAAATTATTTTTATAAACATTTCTTGTAGTATGTTTTAAGATTTCCAAAACAATTTTTTTGTGATAGTAATACTGCTTGCTTTTTGCATTTATAAAGTAATGAAATATATAAAGAAGCAAGTAAGTAATTTGGAATCTTGAAGATGAGTAATATTGCGAGTTTGATGCATTAACTTCAGGACTTCTGGGGAGCATAGCTCTGTGTAGCTGGTGGCTGTCCTGATTACCAGTGGGGACTCATCCAATAAATATAGTTTAATTTCCTGCATTTTTTTCTAATTTGTGTTATATTGAGAGCATTTTTCTATGTCTCATAAATATTGATAGCTTGCATAACGCTCTTTTATGTACTGATTTTTTTGTAGTTCATGTTTATTAACTTTATTTGGTGATTTTCCTTATTGCTTGACATTTATACTTTTGCCATTTTTCTTTTTGCTCTTATAAGTAACCTTTAGAAGTATCCTTCAGAGAATATCCTTATATATCAATTTATGTTGACATCTCTGATTATTTCCTTAGAATATATTCCTCAAGTAGACTTATTTGACTAAGGAAATGAACAGTTTTAAAACTATTGATAATTCTTTCCCATAAATTCATGAATAATAAAGTGCAAAGTACTTATAATGTATAAAGCCTTGTGAGAAGTCCTAGATGAGGTGAGGTAGGGGATGGGGGTAGGCTGAGGAAAACAAAGAAGCAACTAGTACTGTTCCTGAGTTCCAGAACTTACTGTCTTACTATATAGGTTAATGGTTCCATCTGGCTGTGCATCAGAATTACCTCTGAACTTTTAAAACATGACACACACTCGTACCAATAGATTCACTTACCCATTTCAAGAAATTTGTGTGTGTTTAGTTCCTCTGTTGATTCTAGGGCATAGTCTTTTTTTGAGAAATCAGGTCTAGCTGAAAAGGGATGCTTACCTGTTAAGGGAAGGCGAACAGGAGTATAATTATTATTTTGAGATGTCTTCTTTTTAGGCTAATTTTTCTATCACAGTAGAATAGAATCTGGAACATTTACCATATTTGGTTTTGTGACATTTCACTTCTTTTCACACTTAGATTGCTCAAATTTATCATTTTCAAATGAAAATCAATTAAAATTAATTTTTTTGAGTTTTTAAAAATATTACAACAACCCATTGAGATATTGGATCCTGTCTTATCAATGCAAAAAATATTACAACAACCCATTGAGATATTGGATCCTATCTTATCAATGCAGAACAGGAAATATTTTTTCTAGATAGAGGCTATGATAAAAGCAATGTTTCTGTCTATTGTTCCTTTGTGCATCCCCACCTCTCCTCCTATCTTAGTTCAAAGTGTATTTGAATACATAGGGTCAAGACACCAAATTCCTGGTATTATGTATTAGGTCACCCATGCTAATTCAGACACAAGAAACCTCCATAAAATGCCTACTCCCTGTTTTATTGAGAGTGAGAAAACTTTTACATTGATACCCACACAATACATTAGCAATTAACATTGAATCCTACTCCATGTGACTCTAAAACAGCTGCTTGCTCATGCATTCATTCATTCATTCACTCATGGTCAAGTGATATTCTGCGTTTACCTGTTTCCTCATCTCCTTCTCGACCCTTTCGCTTCTTAGTCTCCACTTTTTCTCATTTACTCTTTCTAATGTATAAGTCAGTCATATTAGTAAATTTGAGAATACGAGAATACTATTCTATTTTTAAACTAGTACATTTGACCAGTTGGCTATTAAAAAAGTTGTCTATCTTTTGGTTATTTATAAGCCAGCCATATCTGCCAGCTAGTTACAGCAACCATCTGAAACCTCAAAGGATGAGCTAAGAACTTCTTTAAAACCACGTTTCCTCTGTGCGAGACCTATAGCTGTATTTAATTTTCTGGGGCATTACCTTCAAGGGAGATCCAGCTGAGACCTAGATCTTAGACTATTCTGCTGCAACATTTGTATTTCCTGTTAGAGGCTTCTCAAACTATAATTTTCTTTCTTCTGTTTTGCATATTAAAACATCTTAATTTGAATGCAGTGCGTTTTTGGGCTTTCAGTAGGTGGTGATTATAATCATTTCTACAGTAGGCCAACCTCAGGTGCCAAGCTCACCTAGGTTGAGTTGTTAATAACCTACTCTCATCTATTTCTGTGCCACATTTAGGAATATAATCTGCCTTCAGATGCTTTAAATATTATAACTTGTGTTTGAACTTATAAAATCCTAAGGTGCTATTGAGAAGATTTTTAAGCCTGGATGTGGTATTTTTAGAACTCACAAACTACTCCAGGAATATAAATCCAAAGTAATGTCAGAATCCTTATTGAGCACCCTCAAAGTTATGTGTAGTACAGAGGGAAATGAATATGTTACACCTGTGTTTCTTGACTTGGGGGAGAAGACTGGGAAATGACATTGATTAAATTATACTGAACAAAAATTCACATGGTCTTCATACACTTAAAAATATTTTGGCCTCACTTCATCTTTTTAAGTTGGTGTCTATTTTTTTTTTTTTTGAGTTTTTTTTTTCTTGAGGAAGATTGGCCCTGAGCTAACTTCTGTTGCCAATATTCTCCTTTTTTTCCTCCCAAAGCCCCAGTAGATAGTTGTCTGTCGTAGTTGTACCTCCTTCTAGTTGCTCTATGTGGGACGCAGCCTCGGCATGGCTTGATGAGCAGTGCGTAGGTCCGCGCCCAGAATCCCAACCAGCGAACCCTGGGCTGCCGAAGCGGAGCACGCAGACTTAACTGCTGCACCACCTGGGCTGGCCCCGGTTGGTGTGTATTTTTAATTTTTGATACTTTAGCTTGTAAACCTGCCTACATTGAGTCGAGTTACACTGAGTCATTTTCTGTCCTGTCATTAAAAAGGAAAGTATGAGGTGGGAGGCTGGGACCTGGGTGCGGAGCTTGCACCCTAGGTGCTCTGGCCACCTGGGGTTAATGGGCATGTACTCCAGGCGCCGTTACGTTCTGGGCTGCCTGTGGAGAAATGGGTTTGCTCAAGATTTTTTACAACGTGGGGGTGGAAGTGATTTCCATCTATCCTGTCTCTAAACTGTATCTCTTTTTTGAGGTTTTGATATTTTCATGTAATGTTACTTAAGTTGCTTTGAGTGCCTGCCAGACACTCTACTTGATGTGTTACATGTTATATCTCATTTAATCACTCTCTGAAGGGTAAATATTGTTGCTATTCCTATTTTATTGATGAGGAGGTAGAGCCTTAGAGAGTTTAAATAATTCACCCAGTAGTTAAACCAACTGCTAAAAGATAAAGTTGTGATATGAACCTAGATTTTCAAGTTTCAAATTCCATGCTCTTAACAAGAATGCTGCCCAATGTTCATTTAGTTGAATATTTTAAACTGTAAAATATTTCATAATAACCCTTATTTTTATTTCCTCTAAAGTTTTGTTAAGCAATTAAAATATGAATATAAGAATAATCAGCATTTATTTATTATTAAGACTGGCATTTTCAAAAACCTCACCATGTCTATAATATATATTAACATCTTAGTCTTAAGTAAAAATATGCTAGGTTCATTAATATCACTGCTAATAATCTGGTTGTGTTAACTGACCTCCATTTCTTTCCCCTTTTTTGGGGAAAGTTTTGCCTTTGTCTATTTTCTCTAATCCTTGTGATTGACATTATTGTTATTGAGAAATTATGTATTTGGCCCTCTTCTTGATGTTTTATGTGCATTGCTCAAAACAGCTTAACAGCAAAGTAAATAATGATATAATTGGATTATAACCCAAAGACCAAAATAATATCTATGAGACTATACTGATATTAGTAAATGATTGAATAAAAAAATAAATGGGGGAAAAGGGACAAATTTCCTTACAGAAGAATTCCAGATAATATCTGTAATACTTCCCCCTCCAGAAGGTGGAACTTGATTCCCCTCCTCTTGAGGATTGGCTGCACTTAGCAATTTGTTTCCCAAGAATAGAGGATGGGATGTGAAAAATGCTGACTTTATAGTGGGGAAATGTGGTAGACACGCCTTGACCAGGTGATCAAGGTTAATATCACCAGTTAGTCATGGTGATGTCATGAACCCCTGAGGTGGTGTAATGACATGGGACCTCAGTGGAATTTTCCCCCAAACTCTTAACTCCAGTTTAATCATGAGGACTCTTCAGACAAACCAAAATTGAGGGACAGCCTACAAAATACCTGACGAGTATTCTTCAAGGATGTCATGGTCATAAAAAACCAGGAGACTGAGAAGCTGCCTCAGATCAGGGGAGACTAAGGAGACATGATGACTAAATGTAATTTGGGATCCTGGCACGAAACAAGGACTTTAGTGGAAAAAAATGGTGAATTGCTGATAAGTCTGTAGTTTGGTTAATAGTATTGTACCAATATTAACTTGTTTTGACAAATATACCAGGGTTATGTAAGATGTTAACATTGGAGGAAGTTGGGTGAGGAGTATGCAGGAGCTCTCTATACTGTTTTGCAACTTTCCTGTAAATCAAAACTTTTTCCAGAACAAGAAGATTTTAAAAACCCAGCTTTACAAGGTAGGTGTATTGTCTACATTTTGTGCTGAGAATCAGAGATGCAGTTAACACACTGCGCGAGCCGGGATTCAGCTACAGGTTTCTGTGAGCCTTCTGACACTGGTCATCCCCGAAATGTATTTTTCTCGTTGGGAATGAGTTACATTAAAAGTTCTTCAACTAGTTTTATTAAATACTGAGTGAAGGTTGGCGCCCTTCCCCACGACAAATCTGAATTTGAGGAATGTTTGCCAGTTTTAACCATGCTGCGTTCTCATGGCTGAGTGCTCCCATGTTTGTCTTGTTGTCGAGACAGCCTGGTGCAGCAGCTGTTTCATTTCCACTTTATTCAGATTGATAACTTTTTTTTGTTTAGGTGGAGGGGTTCAATAGCAATTACTCAAAAATTTCCTGGAATCACGTTTTTTAAAATTGTAATTTTCAGTTATAATTTGGAGACAAAAATAGTTTCCTTGAAAATTAATATCCTGCTCAGAGAACATGCTTCTTCTGCTGATGGGGTTGGAGAAAAGGACTTAATTCTTTAGAAGTTTGAGCCATCAATTTCTTTACTCTAAAATGCTTCCCATGTGGAGGTAGAATTCTCCAAGAAGGTCATTATTATTGTGTGAGAAACAGTAAGTAGGATAGGATTGTGGTAAGTGAAAATAAACATGTTGAAAGTGTATCTGTGGAGATGATTCACCTGAGGAGGCAATTTCGCAATTAAGGGGAAAACTTTAAGAAACCTGACTTGTAGACTCTCCCTAGGGACTTTCACAGACATTACCAATTGTTCTGCTAATCCACCACGTCCACTGAAGTTAATGATTGTGCGCAGAAAAATGAAGAACGAAGTGCAAGTATTTACATTGACAGACTAGTTATATATGGTGCAAGTATCTGATTTTCAAATTTTAGTAATTTATTTGAATATCTATATTGCTTTAAAATTAAGGTGAAAAATATTTAGATAGGTAAATATAAAAGATTTGTATTGCAGATTTAATGTGTAAAACTGTAGATATTGTGGAATTTGGCAACTACTTTGCCCTCTAGAATGAGGGTTGTTCACTGATAATGTTCTGCATCAGATTAAAAAAAATTGAGTGTAAAAAGAAAAATACTTGCATATTTTACTTTGTCTCTCTCATTTCCTAGCATCTGTTCCCTTCCTCCCTTGACGTTATGCAAATTGCTCCTGATGCAAAATGCTATTGTTATTTACAATTTTAGTTTTGAGATATACACATTTCCAGTTATGTGTTTTTGAAAGAAAATGAAATATGGATGGATATTTCTTGCCTTCAAAATAAGAAATGTAGCACTTTCTAAGATGTTTTAAAATTGTTTCAGACTTAAATTTGTTTTTTGGAGTCAAGCAGCATAAGTCAAATGTTGCTCATCTTTATTATAGTTTTAGAAAATGAGCCAGACTTTTCAAAATGTAATCCGACCTGAAATATCTATATCTTGTTTTTTCTCATACATTTGCCCTTGGTTGAAGGAGTAAGGTCAAAAATGGTGGTCCCATTTTCTCTATTCTCGACATTTGCTGATCATGAAATGCTTACGGCTGTAGGACAATTAAGTTGCCATGTTGGTTTTTATGAAATACTGTGCAAGAAATAAAATGGGAGCTGCTGTTATTGCTGCTTCCCTTTTAGCTCTGTTTCTTAGTTCCTCTGAATCCAGGTGGAGATAACATTTTTGTAATTTGAAAAACTATTAAACTTTCCTCCCCGTCTACCGTTTCTTCACCCCCTTATGCATGTTTCTATAGGATAAAGGAGATACTCCCAGTTATAGCTGGCAAGAGATCATTGTAATTTAAAATAATTTTAAAGCAAACATTTTACTCATGGTTATTCCTCAGACTCTGTAGTGTTTATCAGTGAACCAACCATCTCTAATGTAAATAAAATTTTTGATTCAAGATTACATAATTGTTTTGCCCTACTTTATATACAAGAACTCAGGAGACACTTGCTTATGGGAGGAGATCATTGTGTGGGAATGACAGGATATCAGAAATTACTGTCCTTATCCAGGTAAACTACGGTTCCTGGTTAGATCAAGAGTGGGAGGTTGGAAATCTCAGAAATTGGTCATTGAAGTGGGTAGGTGTAACCAGGGGAACTGGTTAGTCTTCCTTATCTTCACAGAGCATTTGTCATAACCTCTGTTTCTTCTTTTAGATAGTAAGAGGTTAAGCTGGGTGTTCTCTAGCTTTTTCCTTCCAGCTTTAAAATTCTAAATCGCAGGTTTTTCATGGAAGTAGCTGGGGAAATTGCTTCAAACAAGTAGCCTGAATGAGGCTGATCTTCCTCTTTTCCTTGGATTTGCTGGTCTGCTCCATGAACAGATATGGCAGCTTCAGAGAGACCTGTGCTCTGATGGTCACCTCTGGAAACATCTGGCATTTATAAGTCGATGTATCTCTAAGAGAAGTTTAGGCAACCCTTTTTCATGTCGGATCCCTGTATGTTCATAGCTCAGCGTCGATTCATGTTCCAGGGGTTATTTTTCTTTTCTGATATTAAATATTGACTGTTAACTAGGTACTGGCTGAAGCAGGTTGTGAGATAAAACTAAAATGTTATGCTTCTGGTTTTATCAACATATCAACCTGAAGGATTTGCTGTGTCATGGGAAATTTATTTGCAAAATTATTTGTAATTCTCAAATGTGTACTTCTATATTAGAGAGTTCCAAAATGAATTTTTGGGCATATTTAGCATTCTTGAGTTTCCGACTGATTTAAACGTAATTTTATGATCTAGAAGCTATTGAGCATGTATCATAAAGACTGAAAAAGACGTGAGTTATAGTGCAGAATTTTCAGGCCAGAATGAGTTTTAAGAATTGTGCATGATACCTTTAACATTTCAAAGGGAAAGTAAAATAAAATTTGATGTACATGCTAGATTTTATTTTGTACGTTAATAAGAAAATTTGCTTGGATGAATTACTTTCGATTTTTTTACTAATTCCTGTTCAAAGCTTAAACTCAATTTAAAGAGAAAATTAAACTAAAGATTTAAAAATAAAATATTTATTAGTTATGAAATTTGAGCTGAAGAGGTTCTGTAGTAAATGTTTTGGCATTCAAAAATCTCTGGATTTAACCCTTTCATTTTTAAATTGATAAACATATACCATTTCCTTTGTTTCCTCCAACTCTCTAATAATGATTAAGAATATGAAAGAAAGCAATAATCAAAAAGGAGAGTAAGACTTATACGTGTACCAGTATTTGTGATCATTTAGGTACAGGAATTACGGATCACATGGTCTAGGAATTACAGCCACCATGAGAACGACTTGCTTGACCTGTGATCGGAACATTAGGCATTACATGTAGGTTGTTGGTCTCCATGGATTTCAAATAATGCTTTTTAGTTCCTTGCACTTCAAAATAGCCAGGTGCCTAGGGTAAGTGAGGTAAATACTGTGTTTGGAGTAAAATCCTGTGCTTCCTTATTTTAAATAGGCATGCAATTGGTTTCAACGGTTAGGGACTGCCAAACTTTCTGACTTGGTTCATAAATTGGTTATTGAACCTGTGTTTTTGTGTGTGCGAGTCGGTTTATTCACACACACAACCCCACCCCCTTCTCATTTATTATCTAGAGGATGATTTGAAGGTCAGAGAAGTACATTGACAGCAGTCCTGTTTACAGACCATTTTGTGGTTGTTATCTTTTCCTAAGCTTTAGCCTTGGCATTGCTTCCAAGGTCATGCTCTGGTGTAGCCGTCAGGAGGCACAAAAGAAACACTCTGGCCCCAGAGACAGGAGTGGGTCTGCTCCATTGAATCAACAATATGGTTACTGATGATTTTAGCAAGCTTCGTGTAACTTTTCTAAAAAAAAAAAAAAAATTACCCTAAGCCATAATTAGTAATTTCACTTCAATCTCATAATTTCAGGTTAGACAGCTTGAAAATAGGTTCTTTTGTTTTTATGTGCATCTTTTCTTGGGGAAATGATAAAGCAGAAAATTGAATTCTCTTTGACCACAATTACAGAGCTGAAAAATACTGTAAATTTAAAACCTTAAAACCACATGGGAATATTTGAAATCATAGGATGCCTGGAGGGTACAAAAGTGAAATTTATATGCATTGAGTGTTTAGTCTTTCAAAATATGGCACAATTCCTGATGATTTTTAAAAAGATGTTTGGAATTTTTGCATTGAAATAAAGTGGAAATGTAGTTGGGTTTCCTGTACTAACATAGAAATATACATTACTTCTATAACGTTCATGAAATATTCCTATATTTCTGTAATGTAGGGATTTAGGCTTGCCGAGAAATCTGACCATCAGCTAAATAGCTGTTTCTGAGCGATAAAGCCGTGGAGTTGCAGCTTAGTATAGCAGGGATAAGCCTCTGTCCCAAGGCGTTGGGGGTTCTGTGTGATTTCTTTTTATTGAATTATAATTGTCTTGGGAGGGGGAGAGAGGACAGTTACTTTCTCTACCCTGGAAGAGATTTACTCCATAACCAGGGTACTGCTACCAGGGAGCAGCAAATTAATATGCATTTCTCAGCCTGGGTGGCTTTTTGACACCTGAGGATGTGGTATTACATTCAGATGATAAGGAAAATCCCAGATCACAGCAGGAACATCTGTTTTTTTCTGGCAAGAGGGAAAGTTTCCCACCCAGTGCAAAGCTTGAGTGGCTGTTTGGGGTAGTCTCATAAGTGGAGGATTGAAGTTATAATTAAAAAAAGAAAGGAGAGTAATTCCTTATGGTACTTTCTTATATAATCTTTTAAACAGAGTAATGGCTTTACTGTAATAAATTATTTTTTAACTTTAGCAAATTTAATAATCATTAGAACTTTGCATATTAGTACCACTGATAGATTTTTATAAGTCTAAAGAAAAAGATTTCTGTTTTTGTTTTGAAGTTTACCAATATACGGATTGGAGGCATTAATATGATCATAGAATGAAATAGGTTTAAAATCACATTTTCCAGTTTATAAATACAACTCTAACTTGTTGCAAAAATATCAATGGCAAAAAAATTTGTTGGTTTGGTTTTCTCTTTTTTTTTTTTGTGAGGAAGATGGGCCCTGAGCTAACATCTGCCAAACCTCTCTTTTTTTTTTTTTTTTTTTGCTGAGGAAGACTGGCCCTGGGCTAACATCCATGCCCATCTTCCTCTATATGGGGTGCCACCACAGCCTGGCTTGGCAAGCCGTGTGTTGGTGTGTGCCCGGGATCCGAACCGGCGAACCCTGGGCCACCGCAGCAGAGCGTGCGCACTTAACTGCTTGCACCATCAGGCTAGCCCCTGGTTTTCTCTTGTTTAGGTTATGAAATAAAGGCTTTCCAATACATTTAACTTAAAATTTTTGATTTTTTTTGTAGTCAACTATAGTTTAATCCATGAAAAATATAGATAGTCTTGCATAGATATAGTTAAGACTACCATATTTTTAAAATCATTTACACTGAAATAAATATCTTCAAAATGAAAATAAAATGCACTCTATACATTTCAGTTGGAAACTGAATATCCAAGTATGTATTGTGAATTAGAAAATACACTGCACATTATGAGGTTTATTGATGCACTCACATCATGGATACAGAATCACGGGTCTGTAGCAGGACCACACCATTTGCATGCACTCGATCCAGACTTCAGGTGGGATTGTGAGAAAGAACATGGCTGAAACGCGGGTAGTACCAGCATGATGCTGTCAACAAAATAATGTATCTGTTGAATAGTGAGTAATAATATATTTAGAAATCCTTCACTTTCCTGATAATGACTAAGGTTACTGTAACTGGACTTTTCATATATCATAAATTAATTATTAATAATTTAATTAATAATCAATAATTCATTATTGACTTTATCATAACCATGTTGAAGTAAGAAAACTGAGGTGTTAATATCAGTTTTGTTTTTCTTGTCAATTAAGTACTCAAAGTTGATTCTACAAATATAAAATTGTAGAATTTTTCAGATGGAGTTCAAAAGGACAGGTCTTTTGATCTTGAATCCTTATCCACCTTAATATGATTCATTTGTAGTGGCCTGCTGCATGTCATAATTGATGTAAGTGGAGAAATGTTACACTGCTTTTGAGATGCAATTGGAAACAATCACATTTTCCACAGACATTGTATACTATAGGTGTGACATTAAATTAAAATAGGCATATAATAATGATACACATCTTTTAGTGTAAATCTAAAAGTACAATCATTATATTTCAGTGAAAATGCATTGTCACTGAAGTTTATTGTGACACTTTTTTTTTTTTTTTTTTTTTTTTTTGCTGAGGAAGATTCACCCTGAACTAACATCTGTGCCAGTCTTCCTCTATTTTGTAGTGGGTTGCCGCTACAGCATGGCAAGTGGTGTAGGTCCACGCCTGGGAACTGAACCTGGGCTGCTGAAGTGGAGTGTGCCAAAATTAACCACTAGGCCCCATGGCTGGCCCTTTTGACATCTTTTTAAAACATTGCTGTATCAATTGTTTTTTCTGTGAGGAAGATCAGCCCTGAGCTAACATCCATGCCAATCCTCCTCTTTTTGCTGAGGAAGACTGGCCCTGGGCTAACATCCGTGCCCATCCTCCTCCACTTTATATGGGACGCCGCCACAGCATGGCTTGACAAGCGGTGTGTCGGTGTGCACCCGAGATCCGAACCCGGGCCTCCAGCAGCGGAGCGCCCACACCCAACCGCTACACCACGGGGCCGGCCCCGCTTTATCAATTTTTAAAACAACTTATGGAAGTGTTCTTTTAAAATTCAGGGATTCTGAAACCACGTGAAAATAGGAAACTTAACAAATATTCAAGAAAAAGCCATCCGTGTTGACGTAGGCCGCAGAACTAAGTGCTTGAGTTTAAAGGTGGATGTTGATCTTCCATGTGGGTTTCACTGTAATAGTGGAAATAGCAGTTTTAAAAATTAACTAAATTATGTTAAAACTATAATTAGAAGTAAAATTAGAATATAGTGGTAACAAAAAGCATGGCCTTATTCTAGTGAGAATCAGGGAACAGAGCATTTGAACTGGGTGATGAAGGATGGTATTTTTACGGAAGAAATGTTATTGGGAGTCTAGGCTCAGAGAGATGGTGAATGAAGGCGATGAGGCATGAGGCACAGCAAGCACGATTGCCCACAAGTTCCTCTGGTCGGCTTGCAGCGTCTGACTGAGGTGTGATGTGATCTCACATACATTTTAAGAAAATCTTCCATGGGAAGCGGTGTAGAACGCCGTTGCAGTGCATAAGGCTTGAGCCAGTGTCGAGGTAGAAGGCTGCTGTAATCCTTTCAAGTTGATCCTGAGCTAGGGTGATGGCTGAAGTGTAAACTCTTGGTCAAGCACATTGGATTAACAAGACCTAGCAACTGTGGGGATTCGAGAGGGAGGAAGGGGTGAAGAGGATTGTGAATATTTTTCAGAAGGGTGCCAGAATTGATAGAGGAGGCGAGTTTCATTTTGGGTCTATTGATTTTGAGGTATCTTTGGGACATCCTGTTGGAAATTTAGATCATGAATTCAGGAACAAGTTTAGTGGTGGGGACCTGTGCCTAGAAGTGTCAGGAAGGGGGTTTTGAAATCGTACACTGTTTGGGCTTGTCCAGGGAGACGCTAGTCAGCAGTCCATAGATAGAGACCATTTAAGGGACAAGGAGTAATGACGGAGATTCAGAAGGAATCACAAGGACGTACCAGTAGCATACTGGAGTCTAGACACCAAGAAAAGTGAACGTTCGGTGGCATCTGGTTTCTTCACGTTCAAGACGTCTTTTTCTTTTGCGAGTGGCATTTTGTCACTATGCAGACATCCTGTTCATCATCAACTTGTCACCTAACAGGTTTAGCATCCATTGATTATCTTTGCCTGAATGAATTATTTCATTAGGAGCTGAAAATGGTGATTTTCCTAATTCTGTTAATTATTCTGCTTCCATTATTTGACATTCTTCTGAAAAGACAAGCTTCCTCTCATCAGCTGACACTGTTGGTTTCTCTGAAATACGGTTCCTACTGAAAAGGCAGGATAGATTTTTAATACTTTTGTTTAGTAATTCATTTTCAAAGTAAAGAGTTGGTGTAATAATTACTCCCAATGGTGGAAAATGAATAGAAAAGCCGGGTGCCCAGCCGGTGGTAGTAGCCCCAAGATCCGTGACATAAGAATTGTCTTTGTGTTTCTCCACACTTCCAATCCTTCTTTTCGTGGACATTTAAGGTTCTGTCGTTATTAAATTTATCTACCCCTTATGACTTATTTGAATTTCTGGTCAGTAAGTTTATGGACTGTCGTGGGAAACAGATAGTTTTGCTTTGTTCTAGAGTTATCACGCTCAAGTTTTTAGGAGGGCTCTTAGTGTTTTGAGACACAGTGGGCTTTAGTTTCTTCATTTGCTTCATTCTTTTCTGTAGACTTTGTCTGTGTCCTCTGCTTATGTTACCATTTCCATGTCTCTGTGAGGTGGTCGTGCCTAATCCCTGGGCGTGGGGCGTCCTCCCAGTCTTACCAGCATTTTCCTTGCACTGCGGTTCTGCTCCTTCGTAGCTTCCTTGAGCTGCAGGAACCAGAAATGTACAGAGTTTTGCTACTGAAAAGTATTTGCTGCAAATTTTTAATTCTACTATTGGGTTTTTAAAGTTTATTTTCTGTAGGTTAATTTTTTAAAAATTTTCTAAAGTTTCATGCTAAAGTTTATACTGGTAAAAAATATTTATAGATTAAAAAAATGTTCATATGTCACAATATTAGCATAGGTCCAAGACTATCAATTCATTTTATTTATTTATTTATTTTTTTGGTGAGGCAGACTAGCCCTGAGCTAACATCCGTTGCCAATCCTCCTTTTTTTGCTGAGGAAGATTGGCCTTGGGCTAACATCTGTGCCCATCTTCCTCTACTTTATATGTGGGACAGCTGCCACAGTATGGCTTGATAAGCAGTGTGTAGGTCCGAGCCCAGGATCCGAACCTATGAACCCCAGGCCACCAAAGCGGAGCACACCAACTTAACCACTATGCCACCGGGCTGGCCTTCAATTAATTTTTAAGTTTTATTCTCTGATGGAACTCACAGAAAAAGAGAAAACAATAGACCTAGTCTGTTGCTAAGGTCTAAACAATGCAAACCTATATACTTTTTTGTTTCTGTGTTTGTATTCACTACTCACATGGCTTAAGTAATGAAGGATAAGTATCAATCATATGTAAAATATTTATAGCCAGACTACTATTCACAGAATTATTAAGGAGAATATTTTGGTACTTCTCTTAAAATGGGGCACTGATATTAGTGGGTCCAAGTGAGGTTAACATTTTTAATTTGTTCTTGTAGGAGATACTTAGATTTTGTTATTTGTTATCCTAGCCTTCTCATTTCTTTTGAGAACACTGAAATTAAGTTGTACAGCCTAAAAGCCAAAGCAAGTTGTTATAAGTTATTATTTGAAAGAACTATCCATCAGCATTTGGTTGCTCTGGTACATATTAAATAGACATTTATCAGCTGACTACATGTTTGTGTGAAGACATCACTTGTCATAAGCACATTGGGGTGAGCAATTATATGTCTATTATGTACCATGTATTGGGGTGGCCTCATTTTTTTTACTTGCTATTTGAATTAATGCTAACAATTAGCCTGTGAAGTAGATCACAGTAGAGCCCAGAGAGTCTCAAGTCTCTTGCCCAAAGTCACAAAACTACAAGGATCTGAATAATGTGCAGATTCGTTAGTCTTCCTTGTTCTAAACGTTTTTGGTGAATAGTAGAAAATTGCTCACAATATTATAAGCTTGGAAAGAAAAAGAAAGGAGAACATGCCATAATTGAGAGACAGTAGAAGTCTTAAATAGACGCATTTTTCATTTTCTGGTGCATATACTTGGCCTGGGGAGATTGATTTGGGAGGGAGTACAGAGTATGTTGTTTCGTCTACTGTACGTGTACGCGTGTGGCTACTTTCGCCGCTGCAGTCATGAGACTCCCTTATCTTGGGGATATGACTACGTTTCTGAGGTCCAGTCTGGGTGGAATGTCCTCAATCAGCTATTTTGTATAGACTTGGAAAAAATATTTTAAATGTGTAGAATCATTTTTCTGCTACTTTTGAAAAACCAGGTGAATCATTAATTTGCAAGGTCTGGTTTTTTACAAGACAATTTTTTGTTTCTTTTTGAATAGAAAGATGAAAACTACAGAAGCCTCCCACGGGATACTAGTAACTGGTCTGAGCAATTTCAGAGAGACAGTGCGCGCTCGTCTCTGAGTGCCAGTCACCCAATGGTGGACAAATGGCTGGAGAAGCAAGAACAGGTAACAAACGCATCCTTCTGCACGCGTCACTGGATAGCGCCCTGGCCCAGGCCCCGAGAGATGCTTCCCTCCGTCACGTTGATGACGACACATACACTGTTCTCACAAACTTGGGTTAAGTACCAGGCTCTGTGTCGGAGTCTGTCTGACATCGATGTAGAGTAGTTCTGAGGCGGTCCCTGATCAAAGATTTCTCATAAGCAGTTAGGAATATTTTCTGTAGGTTCTGAAGCACCATGACCTTAGAGCTTGTTATGTTGCTGAGGCACAGATATTTGGCAGTGAATAATAAAAAGATATTTGGCAGTTTATGAGTAGACTTTCAGGAGCACCCATGGACTCTTCTTATTGATAGTAGTCAGTTAAAGGATCTGAAGAGGCAAATTAAAATATTCTGTTATACCTGACTTCACTTAATGAGAGAAATGTGTGCTATAGTGTTGTTTCAGAGTTTAGATGATTTTATCAGGTTGGGGAATTCTCCTTTCATAAATGTCAAGGACCTATTTTAGGTTTATGTTTTTAGAATTGCTTAGTTCACTCTGCAGGGTAGCCCACCTACAATTCATGAAATCAGAATTGTTTACCGCTCAATGTAAATAATGGCTTCCTGTCTTGGGAAGAAGGACTGTTTGCAAAGTTGTTACATCACTGTTAGAGAAGCCTTCCTTGCATATGAAGACTAAGAATGTATCTGGTAAGTTTGATGTATAAAAACCAAATGCTTCCAGGGCTGTTTTTTAAAAGTCTTCATTGTTTATTGTTAGTCACAAGAGTTTTCTTTGTAGTTTTAATAGTTTTTGATCTTAAAAACCCACTTATTTGGTTACTTCATCACTTAGTTATTTTCTTAAAGTCCACATGGATGGAAAACTAGGTGAGTACTCAGTGAGAGAATGTTTAGCTGTTCATCGGTTTCTAAGATTATTAATAATTCTCTTGCCTGGATACTGAAATAACTATTTTTCAATTTAGATTAATGATATCAGTGGAAAGAAATCCTAACTGTTTTACCTAATTCATCTGGGTCTATGTTTTATAGCATAAACCTCCTAAAATAATTTTGTGTATGTGGGGTATTCGAATATAAAACAGTAAAAAAGGACAGTTTGCCACTGACACCACTGATGATATGGCGCATGGACTGATTTTGATAATATAGTAAATATGAACATGCAAACGTGTGTTGGAAGTAATTTAAAATAATGAAAGAACCATGGTAGTTCTACTTAGGAGAAACACAATTTTCTCAAAATAATACAGATTTCCAACTAATTGATGTTATGATTTCATTATTACTTTGAAATAAATGCTTCTAAGATTTTGAGTTTAGCATGGGCCTGGGGTCAGACTGGCTGGTGACCAGCTATTTACCATATGTGACATTTGGGCGTGTTGCTAGATGTATCCAAACCTCAGTTTACTTGTTCATCAAATGGGGATAATCATAGAACCTGCCTCATCCAGTTGCTGTGTCAATGATGGAGTTCCTGTCGAGGGGTGAGAATCATGCCTGGTACCCAGAAAAACTCAATGTGTCTTAATATATTTGTTAGAAGACAATTGGGGCCGGCCCCGTGGCTTAGCGGTTAAGTGCTCATGCTCCGCTGCTGGTGGCCCGGGTTCGGATCCCAGGTGCGCACCAACACACTGCTTCTCCGGCCATACTGAGGCCGCTTCCCACATACAGCAACTAGAAGGATGTGCAGCTGTGACATACAACTATCCACTGGTGCTTTGGGGGGCAAATAAATAAATAAATAAAATCTTTAAAAAAAAAAAGGGTTTTTAAAAAAAAAAAAGAAGAAAATTGGCTGCTAATAACAGAAAATCTAGATTGCGTAGTAAGGAAATATTCCTTATTCATTTAACAAGAAGTCTGGGAGAAAGGAAGGTCGGGGTTCAGTTTGCAAGCTCAGTGACCTCATTGAGGATCTGGATCTCCCTCTTTTCCGGGAACGCTCTACAGAGGCTCCTTGGCTCGGTGTTCAAGCTTGTCCTTTCCTGCCAGGGCCGCAACCATCACATTCTTGCACAGAAGAAGAGGAAGAGTGCCTTTTTCTTCTTGGTGGCTCTTTTGGAAAGCAAATAAACTTTCCCCACAAGCTCATCCCACCTCTCTCCAAGAGATGCACCTTGGTGTTTTGTTGTCCAGAATTGCATGACTTGCCATTTCTAAGTCGAAGGGAGTAAAGTGCCAGCTCTGGTTTAGACTGATGGAGCTTGACCTGCTGGAGCTGGGGTTGGGGGCGTGGCAGCTTACCTTCCCAGAAACACAATTGCTTGTCACTGAACACAGTCAGGGTTCAGTTAAAGCAAGAAGGAGATACAGTTAGCTAAATATGCTAAAGATGACAATTTTTATTGTAAGATTAGGAGGAAAAAACTGGCAGCCCAGAGTTTCTAAAATGAGATACATTTAGTTCTATTCTAAAAATAAAACTTTTACTATTGCAGTTGTAGATCTGTTTTTAAGGAAGTAGTGTAGTTTTTCTTTGCAATTTTGGCATACAATAGTTTCTTTTTAAGTAAAAGGGATTGCGCTGAGAAGCCACACACTTTTTTCCCCCAAAGACTGAGCCTTGATTTGTTTCTGTGGAAGTTATTGGAAGTATTTGTTCCATGATAAGTAGGTTTTTAAAAAATAAATACTTAGTCTGTGTAGTCTAGTGTAGATAACATTAGCTAATTGATTCCTGAGCCTAAAAACATCTTCTTCCGTGGTTTAAGTTTAAAAAATGATGATCTGTTCACTAAATTTGATGATTTCACATCAGCAGGATAATTAGATAGAATGAAATCTAATTAAGAGAACAAGAACAGCAAAACAAAACCCATATTAAAACTTTGGCTAAAAGTAAGCACAATTGTTTGGACAGAAGAGGACTAATGGATTGTGCTGGATACACTGGAAATCTAGTCCGGCTATTCTCATTAAATTCTGTATTTATTCTTTTAACTATTCCCCGTGAGTCATCCGACTTTTGTGGCCTGATATCTCGTCAGTGGCTTTTTTTGTCCTTAGTTTTTTGCCATTAAAAATTTAATAAAGAGAATAGCATCACCTAGATAAAAGAATGTTTTATATGATTAAAAAAAATCACCCCTGTGCCTTTATGATTTGGGATCATTGGGGTAGAACCGATGGCTGTCTTCCTTTAGTTCTGCTGTCTGGACTGAGGAGGTCAAGAGAGTTCTAGATGTTATATGCCTCCAGTGCTTTTGTTTTTCCTCTATTTCCTACTAGAGTGCTTGTCTCTCGTTACCTCTGTGTTTTGAAGGCAATTAGGACCACATCAGCTTTGCCAGTGGGAATAAACAGCGGGGATGAAAAGGACAGAAGAGGGTGTGCATGTGCCGAGCTAGCAGGCACGCTGGGAGCTGAAGGTGGCTTTCTCTTTCTGTGGGATGGACCCTACCTACGGGGATATCGAATCTTCTTTCCCTCTGTTAGAGTATTGGTAAGTTACACTTCCATAACCCAGGGTAGGTGATGTATCCTGGTGGAACTCTGTACCAGGGTGCACTTGCAGTCAAGCTCAGCGTGATTTCCAGAAAGAGTAGTCTTGCTTTTCAGTGACTAGGTCACCTTGCTCAGCCTAGCTTGTAGCTGAATCCTACGTCACGTTCATCTCAGAAGGAAGAGGACTGTGCATCTTTCAAAGAGCATCCTCTTCTTGTGTCAGTCTTGTGACTTCCTTCTTCTGAGAGATCTCAGAGGAAGCACAAAGGATTTGAAAACTAAATGGGTTGTGGTTGTGTTGCCTAAAAAGTTTTCATGCTTCTGAAATTTTGACTCTGAGACCCAAGAAACAGGAAAAGCAACAAAACCCTTAGTTTCAATATTTGGCAATGTTTTAAGAAATCTGAATTCTTTTAACCATTACCATTTCTCTGGCTCTGCATAGACTGTATTTAATATTGGCAGATAATAGATCATAAGCTGACTTTATTCTTCTATCCCCGCAGTTTATTGCAACTAATAAAGTCCACAAAAGAGGAGGCAGGAACTTTATAACATGTGATTGGAAGAATTTAGGACCAGAAAGTAGAGAGACCTTAAGGGAAATTTAAGCTAATTAGGAGCCTGCCATTTTCACCACCGTGTCTTGGTGAACAGACCTGAGGCCAGTTAACTGAGAGAGCAAGGTGGTGCAAGGCACATTCCAGCCGCCACTTCAGCTCTGTTCTAGGGGAATGACTGCCCTGACCTTTGGAGAAAAAGCCATGTTTTAGAGTTCTTTCCATCAAGCAAAAACTTCATTTAATTGGCAGATTATACTGAAGGAGGCAAAATGTGAGGAAAACTACCTTAAGTGTTTGGTGATGGAACAACTCAAGTGTGACATTGAATGTGCTCTCCCCTCACCTTTGTACCCTTGCTTGCAAGTCTCACCATCCAGTGTCAAGTCTCACAGTCCCCAAACCAGGAGTTTTAGGAGCATGACAGTGCCTTTTTTTCTTATTTTATAAACTTTTGTCACTGTCTCCGGCCAGGATACTTTTTCTTCATACTTTTTCATGCAGAACAGAACATTCTTGACCTCTGATCATTTACTTCTCTTGAGATGAAGATGGCTAATACGAGGATAGTGCGTCTTTTTACATTAGCATGTATTTACTGAGTTCTAGATGTTAGAATTAGAAAATAGTTGAATGTTAATTAGAAAACATATTTAAATAAAATAATGCTAGAGAATAAATGCTTATCATTTGTCTTATTCTCAAAAAAGCATAGTGCAACATTGTTTGCTTATTCTTTTTTTTTTTTTTTTTTTGTGAGGAAGATCAGCCCTGAGCTAACATCTGTCAATCCTCCTCTTTTTGCTGAGGAAGACTGGCCCTGGGCTAACATCCGTGCCCATCTTCCTCCACCTTATATGGGATGTCGCCACAGCATGGCCTGACAAGCAGTGCGTCGGTGCGCACCCCGGATCCGAACCAGCGAACCCCGGGCCGCCGCAGCGAAGCGTGCGCACTTAACCTCTTGTGCCACCGGCCCAGCCCCCCTGTTTGCTTATTCTGATACTCTTTAAACTTTTGAAAATATTTATGCATTATAACTAATATTCACATGATACACAATGAGTATATTTACAAATCATGGAAAAAGTAAGTTTCTATGAAAGTATTTCATTTTTACTTTTCATTATAATTTGATTAAAACCAAATTTTTGAAGATCTAGGGTAAAAGTAAATTTAAAAAATTAGAGCCTATTTTGGATGTGAGTAAACATATAGTGGTGAAGAAACATTTTTGAGCATATCCAGATTTTACATGGAGGTAGTTTAACAAAAAGGAGCAAGCCAGTCAATAAGTAGTTGTGTTACTGGGCTTTGTCTGTTGTACTTTGGTGTGATAAAATGATGGGTGTCTGGGATGATCCGGCTGTAGGTCCTGCTTCCACATGTCTCATCACTGTTGGTTTTTCCTCTGATCTGCCTGCGTAGGGGAAGATCCTCTTCCTTTCCCAAGTGCTTCCTTTCCCAAATGAAAAAAATTTCTCATTTCACTGACACCTAGAACCGTCCAGATAACATAAAGAAGTTGGTTTCCAGAATATTGAAATGATCAGACTTTCTTAATTACAAAATTAGGAGATGGCTTCTTCAGAAATCTGATTACAGCAGCTGCAGACTGGTCAGCGAAGCGCCTGCGGGTTATCCTGTTAAACCCGGAAGAGCTGCAGAGACTCGGACGTGGGGCCAGGCAGGGCTCTGTGGCGTCCGCCGCCATTAATGGACTTAAGGTTGGGTTCTGGGGCTGCCAAATAGTAATTGGAACGTGTTGTGTTTGTTTGTTTGTTTGTTTATTCTTTAATTCTTTAGCCCATAGATACTGAGTAACCAAAGGACTGTTCGGATTATCAGGTTAAAAATAATCAAAGCCTGCCTCCAAATTCTGAAATTCTACAGTTTTCTATTAAAAGGAAGGAGATTTATTAGTTTTATTTCCTAATTGGCAAACTTTCACAGAATTGTGCAGAAGCAAACATATTTGTGTTTACCTCTAACAATGGCAAATGCAGAAACTAAAAACATCAAGATTGTTTTCAAATTAAATTTAGTTTTCATTATAAAATGCCAAAGATTTGCTTTATAGCAGAAACCTGTCATGTTCACAATAACACCAAAAATAAAACCAAAACAACCTTTGAAGAGAGTTGTCGTGTCACTTGGATATATTAATGCCAGGAGCACTTGTGCTTTGATAATAGGATGATTGCTATTATAATACACATATCTTAAAATTATTTGAGTTTTAAAACATAATGATTAAAGCACCCCATACATATGTGACACGTATTATTTTCCATAAGCCCTACACAATTTCTACTTTTATTGTCAAAGAACTGTGGACTAGAGCATCAGGTAGGATAGGGCTGGAGTGTAGGGGTCCAGGGGGACGTTCTTCTGGACACACTAATTTCCTGGGGAACCTTGCCAGCCACATGCAGGGCCACTTTGGATGGTATTTTCTTAGGACAGTGACAAGCAGCATTTTACTCTTACATAAATTCAGCGATAGAAAGACCCAGTGAGCTTGGAAGTGTGTGCCAGGATTGGAAACCTGCCCTTCTAATGAGTGGATCCTCTTGTCTGACCCTCAGTTCACTGGGTGTGTGGCCTTATCTAGGTTTATAAACTCTGCCAACTTCATGTTCACTGTGTACAAAATGGGGAAGATAATACCCAGTTGGCAGACATTGGCTTTGTGTGTGAAGATGAAGTGCCGTAGCACACGGCAAAATGCAGACCCAGTTTCTGGTGTATTGTAGGCGCTCGTTAGTTGCCTCCTTCCTTCCTGTCTTTGTTTTAGGTAAGAACCGGCTTCATGGTGACACTCAAAAACTTCCTTTAGTATTGAGTAACTATTTTTTTTTCTTAAATAATATTTGCTCCTTGCATATTGGAAGTACCATTTGGTATGCTGGGCTGGTTCATTTTCATCCCTGGTTTATTTCTAATGCCCTCATCATCCTTTCAGAATTGGATTCTTGCTTCTATGGCATCTTATCAGAATTAGAATAAAATTTAATCTTTTTAAATCATCTCTGGTTCTTTTCTGAAGAACATAATCTGACTCAAAAATGACATTAGTGTTAATCTCTGTGCCTGTGTCCGTTTTTTATATCCCCTTTGTTTTTGGCAAGCACATGTGGTTTTAATATGATTAAATCTGAGGATACCATTTAAGAATGCTAAGTGTCTGACAAGGGCTTCTGCTTGGCCACTTGCTAAGCATCTGGGTCCCATTGTGATATGGATGGAGTTAGGGTGGCACAGTGCTACTCATGGGCTTTTGGAGCAGTTAGATGCTTGTCAATCCTCCTGTTCCTTTATGACTGGCCATATTTATTGCTTCTTTGGTTTATGGAGCTAAAAGCCTGCAAGCAGCAGGGAAGTGAGTCAGAGATTCTACTGAGTGAACAGTCTTTGGTGGTGTGTGGATTAACCTTCCTGGGGAATCTGTTAGTAGCTGATGATTTTCTTGGCCTGTGAATACAGCTGCCTGGACTAGATGTTTAGAGGTTGCACTGTGGATAAAGATACATTTTCATTTTTAGCTATGACACTCGGGTGCTTTTATGTTTTCATTGCAGGCAGTCTTAAAGTTTTTTGTTGTGAGCTTTGAGATTAAATATGACGATGAAGAGAATACATGCTTTATACTCTAACTCTCTTTATTCCCACCCATCTGTATGTCATTTGCTTTTGAAAATTCGTTCTTTATGTCTATGTTCTGTGAGCAGTGGAACTGCTATTCTTTAAAAAATACTGGTTAAGGATTTGCATTAACATTTTCAGCCTACTGTATGTTGTTTTCACTACCCATTTCTTGAAGCCTGCCTGTAGAAATTGAATCACATAAGCCTTTTTTAATTTTGGAATTTCATGATCTAGGTAGATATACTTTTTTTTTTTTTTTATCAGTCCTACACAGGCTTATTCCAGCTACCTTCAATATGGTTCTGAAGTGGTCCTAAAAATTGCTATTTTAAGTGCTAAAACATTTTGTTCAATGGTTTTATGTTCTTTTGCCCCCACTGAAGCCTGAGTGTATGTGCCTATTGGATTTTCTTTGGGTCTGTGTATCTATGAGTCATTTTTTTTCTTTGACTTTTTAATTTTTTTCCTCTACTCTTGTGGTTGAAAGGAGATTGTAGATCAGCTTTCTTTGATAGTGAACAAATTATAAAGAAATTAGAGTACTTAAAATAAACATATAGTTCCACAACATATACCTGATGGTATGGGGGGGCTGGGTGGGCTTTTGAGTTTCATTTCATGTATTCATATTATTTACACTTATTTATAATAAGTGCCTATTACTTTGAAATGTTTTTATTTTTAATAAATCAAACTTCATAAGAGTGGGAGACAGCAATTTTTTTCCCTCTTTTTCTACAAATACTGTAATTCTCAAATTGTGAGATAAAATTGCAATACTGATATTTATTGGAATTAAGTTAAACCCTTAGAGAAGCCTAGTCCCTTCCTACCTTGGGCAATTCCTTTCATTCTCTGAAGTAAATCATTAACTGGCCCTCCTGTGACTTAACTTCATATTCCCCTGAGAAAATGGAGGCAATTTTATAGCCATGTCCTTTTGTTCCCACCAGCACGTTAACAAACCTACCTGTGTTTGTGCTCAGACCACCCCTCCTCAGACGTGGGAGAAGTTCCCTTGACCTCTCAAGGCCAACCATCGCCGTGTCTATTGTCTGCCATCTCTGTCAGTTTTAGGACTTTGCTCTTGTATTCAACTCTTCTCTACCCAGTCATGAATGTGTATGTTTGTGTCTCTCTCTCTGTACTAGATCTTTCTGGATCAGCAAATATATGCTCAATTAACACTCCTCCCTCCCCTACAAGCCCTTGTCCTGCTGTTGCCTCTGCCTGGCTTGCTGTCCCTCCCAATTCACAGAATTGGTTCCTCCTTATCTTTTGTGTATCATGTCCCACATCTCCCCTTCTAGAGACCTTCCCAAATTCCCATGTTTGAAGAAGGGTGACATCCCTGCTCCATTCCATTCTTAGTTCTTCTCTCACCATCGTTTTCTTCATAACATTTGTGAATTTGAGTTTATCTTTGTTTATATCTGTGTCCATGCACTAAAATGGCACAGGCATTGTCTTGTTTACTGTTGTTTGTGGCTCCTAGTAATCCCTCATGTATTTTTGGGTGAATAAGTGTTTCAGTAAATTGAAAGGAAAAGGTCCATAATGTCCTCATGTTTTCTGATAGCCGTGTATTATGGATGGATTCTTTGTTGGGTGGGCTAGATCGACCACTTTATAATGCCATATGATGTGATATTGTGATTTTTATTAATTATGAACTGAAAACTGCAGATTATAGGTAAATCAAAGAAAACTTGTGAAATATTAAGACATAGCACATGTAACCCTTATAAACACAGTCATACTATGGAGTCATTGACCTTTGGTTGCATTCTTGCTTGTCACTTAGCATCTGCACGTGGCAAAAAGACTGGAAAACGATTTTAGACTAAAGGACCAAGAAATGGAAAAAAAAATTCTTAAATCAGTTAAAGTAAAGCAATGTCCCTACTTTGAAAAACTTGATTTTGTGGAGGAGAGCACAGTCTTCCTTATCCACAAGTTTGTTTAATCCCCGCTGCTCTTTCCCCTGAGAATGTCATATAATTGCACATAGATTCAAGTGTTAAAAGGTGAGCACTATCAGACTACTACCAAGAGTCTCTCTGCATCCTAATGATTTCTGCTGTGCTACAGCTGTTCACAGTAGCCCTGGGAGAGCCACCTGAGTTGAAGGTTTTGTACAGGAGGTAATGGTAGAGGATAGGAGCTGCTGTGACTTACGTGAGGTGTTACTGGGACATGAAGAAAACAGGCCCCCCCAAATCATGTTATTAGACGCCCAGCATAGTCATCAATTCTGTTAGCCCCAAAAATATTTAATTATCAGAAAATATCAAATTACTCTGTGTTTATAACTAAAGTAACAGATAAATTTTCTGTTTAATTGGAAAAACAATATTTGAACAAACCATTTGATTATCTTTGGTATTTTATCAGCAATTGCGTTGAAAGTAATATAGTTCATATTATCTCCTGAATATGTTATATATTTCATTTGTTTTGAGAACTGTTTTTAAATTTCTTTTTCAGAGAGTTCCAAGATTTTTGTTTTCATTAGAATGAATATAAATTATAATATTACTCTGGGACCCCAAGCTGGCAACATTTTTATTTTCTTTTTGAGATGAATTTTTGTTATTCTAGGAACAATGGAATTTTGGTACTCACATGTTCCATGTATAAAATATAGATACTATGAATTCTGATCTACCATTAACATGTTATACCTAGCATGTAGCTTTTTGAGATTATTTTCTTCATTCAATTCTCTGAGTAAAGCTTCTCTTTTTCTACATGGATATTTGATAGAATTGGATATTTGATATATAATTGAGTTTTAGAAATTATTTCAAAGAGAGAAGTAATATCCTTTGTTTCTTATGGAATTGCACAAAAAGTTATTTAGTTAAAGGAATTGATTCTTATGTGACGATAACTGCACACTAGCTGCAGAGAATTTTACTTTTTATAAGTTGATGGTGGTAGATACCCTATTCATTCCTTATTATCCTCAGGGTCCTTAGTCATCTATATGAGATGAAGGATTACAATTAGGGGGTCTTCCCTCTTACCTTGGAAGACGGTAGAATTTTTTGGACTGTGTGGGGATTAATTTGATAACATCGTTTTCTTTGTTTTTTATTTTTAGAAGACATTTGTTTCATTTTTGCAAAAGTAACATATTCATAGGTCCAAAATCAAACATTATACATGGATATACAAAATAATAGTCTCTCTCCCACTACTGCCTTTCAGTCACTCAGCTCTTCTCCCCATGTGCAACCACTGTTACTAGTTCCTTGTGGATCCTTTCAAATAGTACCATTCTTTTATGAGAAAACGTGAAAATATATTCTCTTTTCATATAAATACTTTTTTAGATATAAATACTATCTACTATGTTCTATGCTTTAATTTTTTTTTTTTTTTTGCTTAATATAACTTGGAAATCTTTCCATATTGAAATATAAAAAGTGCCTTTTTGAAACAGTTTAATTTCCTTTGTATAGATGGGCCATTGCCTGCTGATGGGCACGTAGATTATTTATGGTGTTTTGCTGTTGCAAACAGTACTGCAATGAATAACCTTTGTATGTAGTCATTTTGCATTGAGTGTTTCTTGGATAGATACCTAAAAATGAAATTGTACATTTGTGGATTTATACAAGAGTAAATATATGTGTAACTTTGTTGGATATTTCCAAACTGACCTCAGTAGATGCTGGACCAAGTTACACTGCCACCAGCACTGCCCACGAGACCGTGTTCACTCCGTCACTTTACGTTGCAACATGGTGTTCTATGAAATCTATTAAACTCACTTGCTCAGATGTATCTTTAAAATAGTTCCCGTTACACATTCTCTAAAGGAGAAGGCTGTTGACACGGTTGGCAGAACATAGGCTAAAAGTGGGCTTCCTTTCCTGGTGAGGAGAGCAGGCCATTCAACTCCTTTTTCTCTAAGGGAAGAGTTTGGGAGGGGTGGAGTTCTTGTTAGTCTTTTAGAGAGTTGAGTCCCACTTCTTTAGTATTTGCTCAGATGTAAATACTCAGAAATGCCTCAGCTCCTCTTCTTCCCGGTCTTAATGTTTCTTCCCTTACTTAACTTTAATTTCTCTAATTTTTATCTTCCCAAACCCACAAGTTATTTAGGAGCTGAGTGAGCACTATCAGAGCTTAAAACAGGGGAGACTTCAAACCTTGCAAAAAATCCATTTTTAGGTGGTAAATGTTTATTAAAATGATTGTTTTTTACTTGAGCGCGATATATTAGTAAGTTTGCCCCAATAATCTTAGTATATGTGCTGCCCCAGTAATCGTATGGAGAAAAAATTAATAAATACAGGTTTAAGTTTAAGAAATGTTTTCTTTAGTTGCCTCAGTTGGAAACTTTTAAACAACATTTTTATTAATGTTAAATAAAATTCACGTAAATTAAACGAGATTTTCTGAAGGATTTTTTTCACTTTTGACATAACTTGGACATTCTTTTCATATTTTATATCTCAGATATTTGACAAATACTTTTCTATTGTGTATTAGAATGATCATATCCCAGCAAGAGTCCCCCCACGCCTTCTCTCCCCTTTCCTCTCTGTCTCCTATTTGAGGACAACTGATTCAATAGTTCTTATTTGCATAATTTGCTACAATGCAAATGAGTTCAGTGACGAGACAGGAAAAGAACAAGATATTTTTAAGATGGGTGGCTCACTAAATGCTTCTTGAAAGATAGCAGTTTTATGCTTGATTCTCAATAGTAATTTGTGTATATAAATTCTGTTATGAGCAGAATCAATAGTATTGTCCCCTTAACATACCCTGAGATGAGGTGCTATGGTAATTTATTTCTCTGTTAACATTGTTTTTCCTGTTATGCCTTAGACTATACATTATGTAATAGTGTGAAAACAACCTGTTGGAAGGATGTAAACTCTCAGGAGCTAATGCAGTCTTCCTGCCAAACTTAAGCATGCTGCGTTGTCCTTGGTTGCTGGGACTCGTTGAAGAAAGCTCATCTTCTTGAGATGCAAGATTTGTGTTGATGGAATTGCTCTATTTGGGGTTTGAGAATTTTGACCAACAGATGTTAGTGTCTCGTTTATAACCTTTCTCATTCCATGAAGGATTGTTGGCATTTATATTCTCTTATTCTTTTATCACCTATTAGGACCAGGCATTCTTTCTCTGTCTTGCGTTGTTTCATCATTTATTGGCTTAAATAAGTGTCTGAGGAGTCCTGCCTGATCAGAATCCTCTGTCTCTGGATGTACTGACTAGTTTACTCTGTAAAGCCACTGCTTTTAGATAATTCTTGTTGTTTCCACACTTTCACCTCTCTGGTGTTTAGGAAGTTGAGATGCTAAGGTGTTAGCATCTGCAGTTATGAAAGAAAGTATCACAGACAGCTGCAATTGCATGGATTTCCTTCTTAACTTTTCCTCTTATTTGGAGCATCAAATTGTAGACCAGAAATGGTTATGCACACACACACACACCCCACAGAGTATAAATAAGTATTATATTAATTACAGATACCAAAGGTGAAATTTCTAAAATTCCATTTAAGTGTCTAGAAAAATGGAACGTATGTCCCCACTTAAGTGTTTTTTGCCATTCTGTGATCCATGGTTTTGGATCCCTTTGTCAGTTTTTCTATCTCTTACACGTAGATAAAGTTGTTCTAACTTAATAAATGCCATGGTTGATAAAAATTGCTACAGAATTTGAATGGCTCAGAGTAAAGCCCCGTGTAAATATGAGTATGTGTTGCCGTATGAATGTGGAGGTTAATACATTACCTTGAGGCTGTGTTCACTAAAGAAGATATAGCCTAGAGTCCTGATGCTTATGTCTTTTACCAACCATGATCTTTTGAGTGTTATTCTTCACTTTTCCTATTTCTTTTCTCTGTACTTCCAATCCTGGAGATTATCTTTCTAAATGTCTCTTCGGTCCCACTCATTCCTCTCCTTCCTCATTTCTCCTTCCCAAGTTCAGGCTGTCATGAACTCACGAGAGTCATGGTGCAGCCGCCCTCCCTGTCGCCTGTGACTCCACTGGGGCCAGAGCGACGTGTGATGAAGAACCCCGCTGAACACTCTTCAGGGCTTTGCCCGTCCTTAGGAATGGTGAGGGTGAAGTGGTTAACAGGTGCTAGAAGTCAGAGTGACCCGGGTTGGAATCTCACACCATGTGTTAGGCTCAGCAAATTCCTGAAGTTTCTAAGCCTCAGATCAAGTTTCATAACTTTCTAAGACGTGTTTCACAGGATTGTGAGGATTCATGTAAACGCGAATGAGACAGTTCATGTAAAACGTTTTAAACAGTACCTCACACAGTAAATGCTCAGTAAGTGTTCCTTTTGATGCTGGTGTTTTTGTTGTGGTTGGGTCTTCTGGGTGGTCCTTCACTGACAGGACCCCAGCTCCTTCTCTGGGCCCTCCAGGTTGGCTAGCTCTGCTGAACACATTCCGTCTCCAGATTCATCTCGCTCTCACAGCTCTGGGCCCCTGAACGTGCTGGCCGACCCTTCCCTTCTCTAAGTCCTGCTCCGCTGGTCTCAGGTTGGAGGTCTCCACCCTCAGGAGATGTTTCCTGACACCTGCCTCCTGTAGCCCGGGGCCTTATCCACACTCCTACCTGCGCAAAAACCGAAGTAAGGTGCACGTAGTAGTTTCTTACTCCTTTTCCATCATCGCACTTATCGTGTTTCATTTTAATTATGTTTTTCTCTTTGATGAGGGCATGGCCCATAGCTATTTCTCAGGGGTTTTGTTTCTTTATTTTTGAGCGAGGCTTGTCTAAACCTCTGGTGCCTTAGATCTCTTTCACAACATTTGCATCTAGGCATACCCTACTTTTAGTGAATCCATCTGTAATTGTGAAGGGCTATCTGCTTGTAATTTGTGTATCTAAAAATGTTTTTCTCTTAAAACGTTTTTATAGCAAGCATTTTGGTAGAAAATATATTATTCCCTAGATAGTATCTCTTTCCTTACGTTGAGTGTTTAACTTTTCAGGAGTCTCTTCTAGATTAAATTGGAGAAAGTTTAAGGGGAGGGCAAGGAATGTTAGATTATATCAGCAGAAATCTAGGCTTTTGGACTTACTCATATTTTAAGTCCCTGGAGGGACTGATTTTCCTGAGAACTTTGTATTTTAATCATAAACAGACCCAATTCAGTAATACTTTCATAAACCTTTGGCTGAGACTTGGGCATTAATGTCCTGAACTCTTGGAAAGAGAAACATATTTTTGTAGGTTGGCCAAGAAAAATATGTCGCAATTCAAATAAAAATAAAGTGTTTGTTATTTTAAAGAGATTTCCCATTGAGCTGTGTGTTAAACTTTTTGCTAATTTAGTTGTCTAATATTGGACATGACTTAGTGATTTGATGTTTTTTCTTTGGCTCAATATAATAACTATTTGAATTTTAAAATTTTCTTCTTTGACTTGGGGATAAATTGTGTTAGTGTATACATTATTATTTAATGGTTAACGTTTATTATACATTTTGTTGTAGATTTTAATAAAAGGATGAATCCTAGGTCTTATTTTTTTTAATATATTGGAAATGGTAAATAAAATATGCAAAGAATTCTTATTGACAGTGAAAATGTTTTCTTTAAGGTATATGTGCAGTTTTTCTCCTGTGGTTAGCAAGTGGCTGAACCGCCACTTTGAATCTGATGCATCCCTGCAAAACTTCCTCTTGGCTTCTCTGACTTTCTATATCTAAGCTCACTCGTTGTATTATTTACAAAAATGTCTTTCCTCTGCTCTGCCTGCATGCAGGTCATTTCTCTTGATGGGATTTTATATGCTTTTCTTTGGTGGGACCTTTTAGTTTCTGTTCCCATCCCTCCAACCTTGTGCCTGCCCACTAATACTAGCTGGTGCCTCCTGTCTAGATGTCTTTGAACTACCTTCTGCTTTCTCCCAAGCAAAGGCAGCGTGAGTCGAACTCCTTGTTCTGGACCTGACTCTCCATCCACCTGTGGGACACATTGTGGCCTGTGTATGCCTCACCCCCTGGGAAATCGTGCATAGTTAATTTCCAAATGTTTCCTAGACCTAGAAAATTCTATAATTGTCTGTGATTTTCTTATTCCCTGGAATTTTGCTATGAGTCTCCCAGGTTTCAAACTTATTTTCTTTCTTCTTTCTCCTCCTTCATGTTTTGTCTGTTGCCACGTGTGCCGTGTCTTATACCTTTACTCTTGCACGTGTCTGTCTACTTGCACAGCACCTATTCTTATTTCAGCCATACTCCTTTTGACTGGACTGATGTATTTGTCTCCCTCTACCACCTGTTCCTTCTTTAGTCAATTCTGCAAATTCCTATTTGCTTAATCTTTCAAACTACCACTTGCATTGCATCACCCCCAAGTTTAAAAGCAAGAAGAATGTCCTTACTGCACTCTGATTTAAAATTAAACTCATTAGCTTGGTGTTCTATGCACTCTGCAATCCAAATCCCAAGTTAACTTTCTTCGGCCTCATCTCCTGCCGTCATCCCACGTATATCCTATGCTCTATTTGACTACTATTCAGTCCTTTTAAATAAATATTCTATCCATTCTATTCTATGCCTTAGGTGCTCCCCTACCTTTTGAATCAACAGTGTGTCATTAATGACTTAATTCAATCTCTGACCACATGTGTATTGGATGCTTGCTCTAAGACATCACTATGCTTGAAATTAGAGTGGCTGGACCGGGAATGTTGGTCAGGTAGACCAAAACTGGATCCTAGTTCATACTTCTGAACTGGAATCTTGAGAGAGCTCCTTGATCTCTAGTTTCCTGGAGGAGCAGAACCTGGATTGAAATGGTCGCTTAATGAAAACTAATATTCCAAAGTCTCTCTGGAAAAAAGGAGTGTGGTAAAATTTTGAGGAAATCTGAATCATTTATTTCAGTTAATGATCTTTCCACAACATACCAATCAGTTGTTGTCACATAACTCAGGTGTTGTTTTCATTCTATTGAGTAAAAGACATTCTGATGCTCCCGCTGTGTGTAACACCCTATGAGGATGTGGTGTCATAGCCCACAATTAGAAGACTTAGATTTGATTCCCTCTCTGAGAAATTTATTAGCCTGACCTCTCTGAGCCACCATTTTCTCATCTGGACAATTGGGGAAATTACCTCTTTCTTCCTAATAAGTTGTTCAGAAGCTTTAATGGTCATCCATAGTGGTTAACATCTTATGCTCTCAACCCAGAAATGTTAGATTTCTGTTGCCCTTAGCTATGTGACCTTGGTCGCGTTGATTTGACTCTTTCCTGTTTCAATTTTCTTATTTGTAAAATGGTAGATAATAGAACCTATCTCATGGACTGTGGTAAGGATTAGATAAAATAATGTAGCTTAATATTCAATACATGTTAGTTATCTTAATTACATGTGCTAATCAAAACCTAAGATATCATTTATTGTTGCTCTCTGCCACTCACCCTGTCCTAGTGATTGCTATAAATTTTCGATAGTCATGTTCTATCATTGGGAACTCAACTTGCTTCTTATCTTTTAATATAGGGCCTTGTTGGATAGAATAATAAGTAAATTACATACAACCATCTATTCTACTGTCAAAGATTCTAGATTACGATTTTTTGTATTTGAAACAAATATGTGGTATATAATCAGTATTCTCTTGTGTTTTCCACATGCATTAGGTGGTTATACTTTTCATATAATTATATATATTGTTAATATCCCATGATAATAAAAAATATGTAGCCAAGATATACGATCAGCATATTTTCTGATTGTACTAGAACTGTAAACACTTTAAATAAGATGTTTCTTAATATCTTACTAAGAAGTACTAGCATTATGGGTAAGCTTCTCTTCTGTAAGTAGAAGTTTTTTATTTACTTGTAAATATTTTGATTTACTTATGGCTGTAATGCTTCTCCTCTAGGTTGATCTTTTATATAAATTCAAAGAGGTATCCAAATTGAAGTAAATATAACTAGAACCTCAGTTCATGAGTATTTTAACCAGCACACATGGTATATAAAAGTTTGCTCTCCCAGCTTCTGAGATTTGCTGTTTCCTTTTCCCCTCATTCAAACTAATAGTCTTTTTCAGTTCCTGCACTGTAACTACTTTTAGCTTTAAAACTTAAAGAAATTCATTTTTATGATATCTTCTATTCCAAATTCATTTAGAATCTTTACAAATTAGGTTAAATTTATAAGCATTTTACCCTGATTCTAAACACTAAGACTACGTCTTCTAAAATAAAATTTGCCTGTATATCCTTTGATTTCTAAAGAATTAATTTACTGTAAACTCTTCTTTTTACCACTTCCAACCTGGGCTCCCATTCTTTCCTTCTTTGGTACAACATTTTGCATTGCTAAAAAATTTTCATTGACTTTTCCCTAGTTACTTTTAGTGCTCGTGCGTGGGTGTGTGTATGTACAAGATTATATTAAATCATTTAGTTTTAATGTTTCTGCACAGTTTCCTTTAGTTTATAATGTAGAATAAACTAGTTCTTGCCCTCTCTCCCCCACCAGTGGTTTCAATCAACCAAGCCACTGGCTCTGTATTCTTCTCTGGTCCTTTTGTCCCACTGGCTGGGCTCTGACCTCTTGACCGTGGGCACTTCTCTATGGCAGCCACCTTCTTCCATCCCAACAGGGCCACATCACTTTCATCTTTATTTAGAATAATTCGTTTGTGCATTTCTGTCCTTCCCTTCCAAACTTAACTGTTTGAAATAAAAGCAATTTGTAGAGTTTTATGTATTTTTAACAGTCAAGTAGTCATAGGTATTTGAGTAGACAAGGAGATTTTGGTGATCAGGCTCTTTGCACTGTCTCTAATCTTACTAGGCCATTCATAAGAACAATCCTCTAAGTCACACTGATTTAAAAATTTCATAATAGCTTGGGGCAGGGGTAGCTGGGAGAAGTTCTTCCTCAATCAGGCTTCCTGTCTTGAAGGTTGGAGCAGTCATGGACAGCTGAGGTCTGTCTGCCCTTTCTGTCTTGTAGCTTTCTCTGGTTGCCATAGTATATTCCAACTCTCTACCCAGCTCTTCTTTGCTTCCACATGCCAATGTAGGGTGTTTGCCTCTTTCTTCCTTCCTATGCCATACAGTTGCCAATTGCCACCTCCCCCAACCGCACCACCTCTTCCTAACCTCTACATGGCTTAGATCACTCTCATTCTGCTCCCCTTCATGGTTCTGATTAGTCTTTTAATTAGATCTTATTGAGGGCTTCCTAACTTCTTACTACTTTAAGGGAGATACATTTGCAAAGAGGAGCATTCATCTAAACATGAAAATTTACCATTAAATTTTGATTCCAAAGCCAGTTTATTCTATAGCTGAAAATATAATACTAAATTTGCCCTTTTGTTTTTGGTCAGTTAAATATTTCTGTAGTATTGACCAAATAGGCATTGGTGCTGAGTAGTGACCAAAATAATTCCACCCCTGCTCTTAGATACCTTCTAGTCCATTGGGTCAACAGAGGACTGGAATCATTGTCATGCCTGTGTAACAGAGGTGGGTAAAAAGCATGATGTGAACGTTTCAGTCAACGTGACAGTTGGCCAGATATTCAGGGACTCGACCCAAAGCACCAGGACTGCTTTGGATAAATAGATGGTATTCACTTTGGGTCTTGAGAGATTACAGTGGTAACCTGGTAGAGCCAGGTTGCAGAAACACGAAAGTAGGGAGAGTTTTTGTTGGTGAGTAATCTGGTGTATTGAAAGGTTAGTGTTCACATGTGGACAAGATGGATATTAGAATTTAAATTGGGTCCTGATTGTGAAAGTGTCCAAATATATAATATGCAGAAACAATATTCATGATGGAGAAAAGGGGTCAAGTCTGTCACATTGGTTCAAAATACATGTTTCTTTAACTATTACAGTATACTGAAAATGGATTTGAGAAGAGAAAGCCCATAAGAAGTTAAGAAATAATGTCCTGAACCCAGACTGTTGCAGTGGAGATAGAAAGAGTAAATTCAATAGATATTAGGAGGCAGAATCAATTGGTCCTGGTAATAATCAAGATGTGATTTTCCATGATTGAGACCTTAAAAATGGCTCACAACAATTTCATTAGAACGGAGGGACATGCACCAGATTTCTAGGGGGTTGAGGAATAACTGGGAGGTATAAAACATGGAGTGCTAGCAGAAACAGAAGGGAGGCATTTTCTTTTGCATTTTTCAGTGATGAAAGGATTGTTGCCTAGTTCCCTGCAAATGGGAGGAAGCCATTGCTTATTTGATAGGGCTCTTTGCTCAAAATTTAAAGTTGAGACCTTTGATTACCTTGCATTAATAAGCCAAATTTCATCATGCTTCATATTTGATTAGTTCCTTCTGGAGTCTTTCAAAGACCTTTCTGGTTTCCACTGACCTAAATGGTTTTGTGTTACTGGAATATATCTTGTTGTCTATTTCTTCCAACAAATTACTATGACTATATTAAATAACATTGATCTTGATTCTTATCCCAAGGGATTCTGACTATTAAAATCTCTGTTAATGCTAAGGGACTTCTTCTGTTTGTTTGTTAGAAAACATGATATGGCTCACGATTTTATTTTTTACCTTGTGCATGCATTGCTGTATGTAATGAGATGATGGAACTGTTGATCATCAAATTTAGCTTCTTTCTTATATTGTTTTTCCACTAGTAGGTAAAATGTTAATGTATAAATCATTATACCTTATGGTATATAACACTTGCAAATATAGAACTATATATGAACTATATATGAGCTTCAAAATAAAAGGGAATTTAAAGGTTAGTCTTCACTCTGTGGTCAGCTGCTTTTTGCTGGAATAATGTTGCTTAGGGACTGCCTATGAATAAGAAGATAAAAATTGGACCAGAGTTTTATGGTTTCTTTTCAATTTCCCATGTGATTATAAATTTGCCAGGTTGTTAATATTTGAACTGTAATAATGATTCTGTGAATTTAAAAAACATCATTGTGATTTTAAGGTGGTCTGGAAAACTTGGGTAATTGTTACATAATTTAACTTCTCGATACTCCAGGTCTCAATAAAAACAATTTTAATAATAACAAAAACATGGGCTGACTTTTTTTTAACCTCAAGGGTCAGTGTGTATGTGTCAGTGTGCATGTGCATCTCTGTGTTGTATTTAGTTAGGGTAATTTTTGGTTAATAATAGTTACAAGATCTACCATTTCTTGAATTTTACTGTGCTGGCCTTTTTTTTTTTTTTACTAAGGGATCATTTATTTTCTTTATTTTTTATTGAGATATAATTGACATATAACATTGTGTATGTTTAAGATATACAAAGTATTGATTTGATACGTTTATATTTTGCAATATGATTGCCATTGTAGCATTAGCTAACATCTGTATTGGGTCACATAATTATCATTTCTTTTTTTGTGATGACAACAATTAAGACCTAGTTTCTTAGCAACTTTGAATTTTATAATACAGTATTGTTGACTATAATCACTTTGCCGTGCATTGGATCCCCAGTGCTAAGCTCTTTATATGCATTGTCCTTATACAGAACCTAAGAAAGTTTAGTATTATTATCCCCATTTTCTGGAAGAGAAACATGAGTCTTAAAATAAGCCTTGTAACTTGCTAAAGGTGACACAGTAAGTATGATATTTTGCGTTCAAATCTAGGTCTTTCTAGCTCTAAAACCCATGTTGTTATCTAGTTTACCATAACTGCATAGACAAAGATAGCTTCTCTATAAACTGAGACTCCTAGGGGCGAGATGGGCGTCCCTGGATGTGTTTTGGGAAGTCTGCGAGGTCTGTTCCTTGACTGTGCAGGCTCTGTTGGTCTTTGCTCTGGTCCTCTGCCTGGAGTGCTCTTTCCCCAGACATCTTGCTTACCTCTCCCTGGTCCTTCAAATCTTTGCTGGAATCTCACCTTCTCACTGAGACCTTTCCTAACCTCTGTTTACAACTTGAACTAGCTACCCCTGCTACATCCCCACTTTCCCACCTGCTCCATTCCCAGTTCCTCTTACCTCATTCAATAGAATATTTAATTGCCCTTTTTTACATACATATAATTTACTTATTTGTTATATTTATTGTGTATTTTCTGTCCCTACCTATTAAAATGTAAGTTTCAGGAGGGCAGCAATATTGTCTGTTTTGTTGACTCGTGTCCTAAATGCCTAAGACAGTGCCTGGCATGTCATAGGCATTCAGTTGAATAAATCATTAAGTGGATAGATGGATGAGAACTCCCTGAATTCATAAGGAAGATATCTTATTTTATGAGCTTGCTCCTAGGAAAAGGGTTTTTATCAGGTTCTCATTTGTCAAACTCACCCAACATTTACCCCATGGGGTAGTGATTCATATACTCATAAATTGAATTTAAAAAAAAACATGGAAATGAAAACACTAACTCAAAGAGATATCAGCACCCTCGTGTTCATGGCAGCATTATTTACAATAGCCAAGACTTGGAAGCTTGTGTCCATCAGTGGATGAATGGGTAAAGAAAGTGTTGTATATATATACAATAGACTACTACTCAGCTATAAAAAAGATGAAATCTTGCCATTTTTGATAACATGGATAGAACTTGAGGGTATTATGCTAGGTGAAGTAAGTCAGAGAAAGACAAATACCGTGTGATCTCATATGTGGAATTTGAAAACAAATGAACAAACCCCGAAAACCGGAATTCATAGATATAGAGAACAGATTGGTGGTTGCCAGAGGCAGGTAGGTGGGGGTTGGGTGACATGGGTGAGGGTGGTCAAAAGGTACAAACTTCCAGTTATAAAATAAATAAGTCCTGGGGATGTAATGGTCACAGCATGGTGACTGTAGTTAATAAATTTGAATATTACTAAGAAAGTAGATCTTAAAAGTTCTCATCACAAGAAAAAAACATTTTGTCACTATGTGTGATGATGGATGTTAACTAGACTTGTCATGGTGGTCGTTTTGCAATATATACAAATATTGAATCATTATGTTGTACATCTATCTGAAACTAATATGTCAATTATATCTCAATTAAAAAAACATGGATACCAGGTTTTCAGTTGTATATGATTCATAAAAATTGATAATATTAAGAACTAGTATATACTACTTCAGTTTAAACTTTTCCTTGGGATCATTTTGAAAGATAAATCGTGTTTTTCATTTTAAAATTATGACATCGTGAGCATGAGCCATTTGGTCATCTGTTTCATTCTCTTAACGATCATACACCCTTGTTTGGCTATCTGTCTCCCACACATGAACTGGTTGTTAAAAGCTGAATGCTGTTGATCAGAGTACATCGTTTAAAAAAACAAGTAGGAATAAAAATTCCACTTCACTTGAGTATATTGGCTTAATGAAGCCCTTTTTACTAAAAACTTTTTTGACTCATTTTCAAAGAAAATGAAAGAGTATTTGTCTTCTTATAAATAGATGTTACCCTCACTAGGAATGGTGAGAATGCAAATTAAAATATTGATTTTTTTGCTATAGTTTAGCAAAAATTAAAAATACTTGTGATATCAAGTATTTGCAAGCATGTGGCCCTGTAGGCACACTCATATACTATAGATTGGAGTGTAATTGATGAAGCCTTTCTGAAAGTGATTTGGGCAATATCCGTCCTTTGGTTTTAAACTTTACTAAGGGGAGTATTATCTATAGAAATGTTTGCACACAGATAAGTGTGTTGTTGCAGTAGTAAAATACTAGAAACAAGCTACAATGGTCCATTAATGGATGAGTGGCTAGATCCATTATTTTATATTTGTACTAGGGGATACTCTGTAGACATTACAACAACTGAGATAAAAACATCTTTATAGGTATTGAAAGATGTCCAAGACATGTTGTTAAGTGAAAATATAAGTTTCACAGAGTATATATAATATGTTTCATTTCATATAAAAATTATACCTGAGTATATGGACATATCATTGTATATACAATCATAGAAAGGGAATTGGAGGAATGGTTTTCAAATTGCAACCATGATTAATTCTAAAGACGGGACTTGGAACAGAATTGTAGAGGTAAAATGAGACTTCCCTATTTTATTTTATATACTTTGGCACTAGTTTAATCTTTTATGAGATGATAATGGTGGGGACACACTCCCTTTAACATTAAAGAAAATTACTAGCGAGACACATACACTCCAAAACTGAGGGGGGTTGGTTTCCCTTGCTTTAAATAATGCTTCTTTGCATACTTCTCTCCCTTTCGCTCCTCAGTACTCCACATCTTCTTTAAAACTTACTTGATGATCAATTGTAAATTAGTAATTTAATATTTTAAAAATTATTGTATTATTTTTTCATATTCAACTTTATATATGCATAGTGTCTCATTAAAAAGTTTAATGCACTCTCAAGCGGCAAGGTTGGAATCGCTTGCCCTCTGAACGTGGAACACGACCAGGTAAATGTTGTCGTGTCTAGTGCCGTGATTTGAAGGTGGTCAGCGAAACACACACTTCATAAATTAAAGGTTTCTAAAACAGATTCAAGTCATTTTCTGAAAAGTAATCATGGATATTTAAATGGACCTTTAATTTCTTTGCTCCCATTTATGAGACAAAAGATTAAGTCTGGTAGAATAGGAGTTATTTCACATTCCCATTAGGAATGTGGGTAATGTTCAAAATAAAGAACACATAATAAACACCATCCATGGTACTTCACTGTCTTGACGAGTTTCGTGATAAACACCTACAAATTTACATTTTAAGTCTCAAAGTTTATTATTCATCTATCTAGCACATAGAATTATACTTTTTTTTCAGAATTTACTAATCCAAATCTTTGAAAATGTACAATTATGAAATAAATTTATTTTTATAGAGTTAAAAACTTTTATATATATGCTTTTACTAAACAAATGTTATATTTTTTCTTTACAATTTGATTTAAACCTGCTTTGCTGCTTTCCAAATACTCTGAAAGTCAAACCTTACTCTTTCTAGATTGATCACTGCTCATGTCCCTCTGTGGAAACTTTCATAAAATCATGTTGTAATTTTTTAAACCAAGGGTATTTTTATTTGTACTATATTGAAAAGTACCTATGGAGTCTCTGGGCCTGAATTTCTTTTTTTTTTTTTAAAGATTTTATTTATTTATTTTTCCCCCCAAAGCCCCAGTAGATAGTTGTGTGTCACAGCTGCACATCCTTCTAGTTGCTGTATGTGGGATGTGGCCTCAGCATGGCTGGAGAAGTGGTGCGTCGGTGCGCGCCCGGGATCTGAACCCGGGCCGCCAGCAGCGGAGCGCGCGCACTTAACCGCTAAGCCACGGGCCGGCCCCTGGGCCTGAATTTCTAATCTTTAAATTTGATTCCTCTGTCTGCTTTTTTCCTCTTTGGTCAGACATCAGGAAAGCTGCACAGAAGGAAATGCGCTTGGAACTGACAACCATGAAGACGTGTCCTCCCGTCGGTTCCTTACAAAAACTTTTCCAAATTCAAACTGAACCTAGACAATTGGATTCCGTTTTCTGTTTTTGAAAATAATTCATTATCTTCAAGTCACTTTTGAGAATGTCTATGGCAACCTAATCTCAATGGTTCAAAAATAAAACATATATGAGAAAGTAGACAGATGTTAGCAATTAGTGAATTTAAGCAAAGGGTATATTGTGTTGAGTAAATTTATTCAATTTTCTGTAGGTTTGAAATTTTTCAAAATAAAAATTTTAGGAAAAGGAAGTTATCTGTAGTCCAAGTTCTTTTCACTTTCTTTAAAATGGCAAAGCGGGGCCAGCCCCGCGGCTTGGTGGTTGGGTGCGTGTGCTCTGCTACTGGCGGCCCCGGGTTCGGATTCCGGGCGCACACCGACGCACCAATTCTCTGGCCATGCTGAGGTGGCATCCCACATGCAGCGACTAGAAGGATGTGCGACTATGACATACAACTATCTAGTGGGGCTTTGGGGAGAAAAAGGGAAAAAAGGAAGGAGGATTGGCAATAGATGTTAGCTCAGAGCCGGTCTTCCTCAGCAAAAAGAGGAGGATTAGCACAGATGTTAGTTAGCTCAGGGCTGATCTTCCTCACCAAAAAAAAAAAAAAAAAAAAAAGGCAAAGTAAATTCGTTCTTACGTGAATAAGGCCATTGCAGCTCATGAAGTAAAAAGGGTTTCAAGACCCAACTTGTGATCTTTATTTAAGGAATGTAAGGTCACAAAACTCAGGTGCTGTTTCATCTGTAGCTGCTTCTATTTGTTTATAGTTTGACCTTCTCCATTCTGTCTCCAACAAATGGATGTTGATGTTCATATCTGTCAGGGTCTGACCATGTTTTCATTTTCATGTTGCATCAGGTTGTTACCTTAGTAATCAGTGCATTCCAGGAGAGTTGAACTGCATGTTTAGAACGTTGGAGTCAGGAAGCGAGTTAGATGTTGTGAGTGCAAAGCCTGGGGAGAGCCTGGCCCTGGATTCATGCTTAATGAATTGCTGAGTTTGCTCGCTGGAAGAGCTTCTCGTCTCTGCAGGCTGCCTTCTTCTGGCCTCATTTTGACCAGGGAGCTCTTGTTCATTATTGAAGATGGTCTCTGCAATGTCTCCCCCTGCCCTCCTTATAAGCGTGTAAAGTGCCACAGGAGTGAGGCCACGCTCCTGGACCCCTTTCATTGATGCATCCAGTCCAGCTCTGTCTGCTCAGAGCATAGCTGACTGTGAAATGACAAGAGGGGTGATTGTGGGTGCTCTGCTCCTTCCCTGCCTGTGAGACCTTTGCCAGTAAACCCTATTTTGCGTTTACGTCTTGTGTGCTGGGAATGTGTGTGTTTTCACTTTTTACAGGTCACCTGTCCTGCTCTCAAGGATCTCTCCTTTGAGTATTGTGGATTTACATGTGTACAGTCGATTCAGTGATTGATAGCTGTGTGACAAAGGGTGGATTACTTAACCACTCTGAGCTGCAGTTCTCTGTTTGTGGAGCAGGAGCAGCACATTTATAATGCCTGGCACATTCGTGAAGATGTCTAACATTATCACCACTTGTAATAAATGTTTTCTTTCTTCCTACCCATCTTTACCCTCTGAGATAATTGCTCCATATAAAGTTCTTCTCCGTGTTTAACTAAAATGTCCATGAGATAAAATAAAATGCTTTGTCAGAATGTGTGCACCTAACAGGTATAATTATTAAACACTGAAAAGCAATTTTATGCTCAAGGCCACTGCTTTTAGGTGGCTTGCTGAGGGAAGAGTTGGGGTGAAATGCAACCTGTGCTCTGCACCCCAAACCATGAACCCTCCCAGGGGACACTTCTCTAGTCTCACTTGGGTGCCCAGAGGTGACCCGATACACTGCAGTGTCTAATGCCTTTCTAACTGGCCTTTTATGCAGTTCAAGTTCAATTTTATTTTATTTTACTTTATTTTATTTTATTATTTTTTGTGTGTGTGAGGAAGATCAGCCCTGAGCTAACATCCATGCTAATCCTCCTCTTTTTGCTGAGGAAGACCGGCTCTGAGCTAACATCTATTGCCAATCCTCCTCCTTTTTTTTTCCCCCAAAGCCCCAGTAGCTAGTTGTATGTCATAGCTGCACATCCTTCTAGTTGCTGTACGTGGGACGCGGCCTCAGCATGGCTGGAGAAGCGGCGCCTCCATGTGTGCCCAGGATCCGAACTCGGGCCGCCAGTAGCAGAGTGCACGCAGTTAACCGCTAAGCCACGGGGCCGGCCCTCAAGTTCAATTTTAGATAAGGATTGTTCTTTGCTTGTAGGGTGGTGGTGGTTATAAATTTATTGGTTGATAGTTGTTCATTTGGTAGTTGGTTCAAATAAGATTTACGCATCTGATATACGAGTATTGCTGTTAGGATATAAAACAAAACTCAGCAATAATCTAGCCAAGTAAGATTAAGTCTCAGAAGGAGTGCTGATACTTTATATTATTGATTTTCTTTATTTATTACTCTTCTGAGAACTCCTTACTTTCTTTCTAATGGTTCTCAATACCCTTTCAGTAATCATTCACAGAGCTGCCCCTGCTGATGCCACCTGTGTCTGCCCAACTCTGTGTTCAGTGATGTTAGTCAGTGGCTTGAAATCTGCCATGGGGGGAGTATTTGTATCACAGATGTTGGCAAACACTATACATTAGGTCTTTTTATTTTTTTGGAGTGCCAGTTGTTAAGCATTTATCAGTGCTCTCCTGGTTGAATCACATCTTCACATCAATTCCTAGAAGTTGTTGGTATTCCTCCAAGTCACTGCTTTGACAGTCTGTTCGTTGCATCGATTTTTGTCTTTAACCTGAATGATCAAACTTCCAGTTTCCCCAGACGGATATCCGCGTGTCCGCCTCTCTCTGTTCTGCTTGCCCCCCCTCTCTATGAGCCCCCAGAACAGTTGTGATTTGGAGAGGTGCTTGAGTTGGTCTTCTCAGGTTACATTTCCCGGTATTTTCTTTCTTTTTGTTTTGCTGAGGAAGATTGCCCCTGAGCTAACATCGGTGTGAATCTTCCTCTACTTTATATGTGGGTCACTGCCACAGCATGGCTGATGAGTGGTGTAGGTCTGCCCCCAGGATCCGAACCCGCAAACCCGGGCCGCTGAAGTGGAATGCACCGAACTTAACCACTACGCCACTGGGCCAGCCCTCCTGGTGCTTTCCTAGTGACATTGCTTTGATAGAAACCCCAGGATTTTGACCTGAGGATGTGATTTAAAACTGACCCTTTCAAACTTAACAGTTCTATCAGAGAAGCAAGGCAGAATTGAGTGTTCTTGGGGATTTTTATTGTCAACGGTGACATAGACTTTTTTTTTTTTTTTTTTTTTTGGTGAGGAAAGATCAGCCCTGAGCTAACATCCATGCCAATCGTCCTCTTTTTGCTGAGGAAGACCGGCTCTGAGCTAACATCTACTGCCAACCCTCCTCCTTTTTTTCACCAAAGCCCCAGTAGATAGTTGCATGTCATAGTTGCACATCCTTCTAGTTGCTGTATGTGGGTCGCTGCCTCAGCATGGCCGGAGAAGCGGTGCATTGGTGCGCGCCCGGGATCCGAACCCGGGCTGCCAGTAGTGGAGCGCGCACACTTAACCGACAAGCCATGGGTCCGGCCCCGACATAGACTTTTAAGTGCATCGAGAAGAGACCGGCACCATAGCGGGACTCTCCTTAGGCGTGTGGAGTATAATACATGTGCTTCTGTTTTTAAAATACAATCTGTCTCTTGATGGCATTTCTTTAATCTGTCAGAAGAAACACGGTGTGTAATTGCACGTCTCTGACCTAGTCAAATACGTTTGACTCAACTGCTTTGACCCTTGTAACATTATTACTAGTGTCACAAATTTTCATGGTTTAATGATTCTTTTGAGAAGGTGAAATTTTATTAATATCGGATTTGCTAAACTCAAGGATATTTATAGGCACAAAACACCCCCCCACAATTCCATTTTTACAGAGAGTTCTCATATGTAGAGGTGGTTTTCAGAGTGATGGAGAACAGAGACGAAGCAGGATGGCCCAGCGAGGCGTGGGTTTCACATCTACTGTCCAGGGATGGCCAGAGCCCGGAAACACAACCCGCTGACACAGATCCGAGAGTCAGGCAATGAGGGATTACAGAGGGAAAGAAGAATCGGAATGAAAGAGCTATGAGACTCATTTTAGAAATTGCCTAGTGCCAGACGCAGGATTTTGAATAGAAAATAGTATTTGGTATTCAAAAGATTTCTCCAGTAAGGGGAAAAAAGGTAGTTCTGGCCCTTGGAAAGCTCATCTGAATAACAAAGGCTGAGCTGACTTTACAGGAAAGTGTGAAAGGCTCTGAATGTACTTCCCTTTTCTTTGTCTTTGTCTGAAGATTCTGCACATTGTTCATACACATTAAACATGTCCATGCTCTGCAGTCAGGGCATTAATGGATAGGTGTTGTGGCTTTTTAAAAATATACTTACCTTCTAATATTTTAAAAGTTATTTTAGTTTACAAAGTCTATTTTCTACCAAATGGAAGTACTACTGCCTGGTAAACTTTTTTTCGAGAGAGAAAATTCGCACTACTAGTAGTCCAAGTCAATCTGGTCTGTTACTTGGAGAAGAAATAAGCAGACAAGTGGATCCTCTTTTATCTGAACATTTCAGGAGTAAATATTTCAAGAGTTAACCAGTTTCTATCCCTGAATATGACCTAAAGAAATCTTTCAAACCTTTTATTTTTATAACTGAAAGTAACTAGTATCTGTTGTTTTATATTTTTATTTGTCCTATATATCATTTATGCAATTATTTTATACTAAAAATTGTAATGAGTCTTTTAGTCTGAAGGCATCTCTTTTTAGTAAATATTGATAAGACAATCTTTCATGTAAAATGAGCTGAAGTTTTTTAGTACATATGCAGATCATGAATTCCGGATTTAATTATATCCCAAGGGAACAACCTGAGGAAACCAACAAGTACTGACATAATTGGATCAAATTGTGTAATCAGAAGCAAATGATATGGTTATTAAATCTAATGAAGTGATTTCTCAGCATTTAATTCATTTCTCTGATTCAAGAAATTTTGGTAATAAGTGTGTTGAAATGGACATTCTAAGCAATCACCACTGCTAAATAGTTCTTTCCTCCAACTGTTTTCGTTTGGAAATGTTTTTAAAGGTTACACCTTAGAGCAGATAGTTGGTATCTTCTGGGACGTGGACGAGAGGAAAGATGGCAGGAAGTGAAGTGTGGGTCCTTATTAAATCCAGAAGGAAAGCAATGAAAGGGGCAAATTGCTTTTATAAAGTACTGTTCTCTTGTATCATGACCTCCATTTTACATAACATGAAAACTAACCTTAAATTGATAATATCTGTAAGTCATCAAAAGGATTAATATTACCAGTTCATAAAGATTTTGTTAAAATACATAGAAAAGAATAAGCTCTTGATAAATAGGTAAGTGAGATGAGTAGATAAATCTACTGGGAGTCTATGTGACCAGTTCACAAACAGGATATGTTCAATCTGACTAGGAATCTTAAATTCAAATAGAATAAGCAGCAAGACTTCTTGCTGGTCAGATTATCTAAGAGGTGTGTGTCTGTGTCTGTGTACGTAGGTAGGTAGGTATCGGGGCATCCAGTCAAGAACTGAGAAGGGTCTGAGATTTTATCCTATTTGCAAGCTAACAAGTTAGCCTGCTACAGTTTCATGGATGCTCACAGAAGACATGAGACTCCTGGGTCAGAGATGAAAGATTTTATTACTTTCAGCCCAGCAAGCAGCTCGAGCCTCAGCAGATTTGGTTCAGTTCCCCTCAATTCCCAAGACCCATGGAGGTGTCGCCAGTGGGCCCAAATGGAGGCCTGCATGCTCTGTGGGTTATGTTATAGGAGAGGAACCTGGAGCTTAGGAAACTCGAATCTTTTATAATGGGCGGTAAGGATGCCTGCCCTTTGCTTGGGAGGGAGATACTATCTCTATTCTCAAGACAAGCACATATGCAAGAGTCTGATGGAGAATTGTTTTCCAATACAGACAATAAAAGCTATGAAATGGACAGTTTAATCTGAGGCTGGTAGCGATATCGATTGGTTTGGTCCCTCTGGAAAGTAATTTGGCACTAAGTACCTTGAAACAGTCTAAATAGTGCAGTCTCTTCATTTAGAAATCATATTTGCTGGAGTTTTTAAATGTCCTATATTAAGTGAATTGATGAAATAGTAAATCATTAAAAGTGGTTTCTGTAAAATTTGAAATGAAATGATACATTAATTAAAATATATTTTATTTTTTATTTTTTTGTGAGGAGATCAGCTCTGTGCTAACATCTGCCAATCCTCCTCTTTTTTTGCTGAGGAAGACTGGCCCTGGGCTAACATCCATGCCCATCTTCCTCCACTTTATATGGGACACCACCACAGCATGGCTTGCCAAGCAGTGCGTCGGTGCGCGCCCGGGATCCGAACCAGTGAACCCCGGCCGCCGCAGCGGAGGGCTCACACATAACTGCTTGTGCTACCAGGCTGGCCCCAAAATATTTATATTTTATTACTATTACTATGTAAACAAAGAAAACTTAGACGACTTCAAAACCTGGCAGGAAATATCAAAGGTAGGGCGGAAAAGATAGAAATCATCTCATATCAGGACAATGTTGTCTCAGAGAGCATGGCATACTTGAATCACTATAACCAAACTTTTGTTCCAGGTAAGAAAGAAAACAGACTTGTTTTAAAAACCAAATGAGGGGCTGGCCCGGTGGCGTAGCGGTTAAGTTCACCTATTATGCTTTGGCAGCCCAGAGTTCGCTGATTCAGATCCTGGGCGTGGACCTACTCACCGCTCATCAAGTCGTGCTGAGGCGGCGTCCCACACAGAAGAGCTCAACTCTACAACTATGATATACAGCTATGCACTGGGGCTTTGGGGAGAAAAAAGAAAAAAAAAAGAGGCAGATTGGCAACAGATGTTAGTGCAGGGCCAATCTTCCTCAAAAAAAAAAAGGTAAAAAAAATGATATAAATCACGTTTTAGTTTTCTTTACATAGAAGGCGGTGTTGAGCACCTACTTATCACTTAGTAGTTGTGAGGCAAGTTTCCAAGTAGTTCACGTCAATTAGCTCGTTTGATCCTCATAGAAACTCAGTAGGTACTCTTATTCTTCCCAGTCAACAAATGAGTAAACTGAGGCACAGAAGTTATACTATTTGTCAAAATCATTCTGCATGCAGAATCCATATTTTTAACCACCAGGCTAAGGGGCTATACCAAATATAACACGTTTAATATTTTAAATTAGTGTATTTGTATAATATCTGAATTTTTGGCATTTTACTCACATTCTGGGCATTAAGGACAATGCAGCAATATACAGCTAATTAGTTTTATTAATGTTAATCTCTAAATTTATTATAAACTTTTGAACCATGATCTAAAATTGAGCATTCAAGCTAATTGTCATTGCTCTTTACTTTGTGTCAAACATATAATAGGTTTCGTTTTATTTGAGAAAACACAATCTCTTGATCCCCAGGAAATCTACCAACCAGCTTCTTCTTCATTGAATTCAACTAGAAAATTGAGTGAAAGCAAGATATTTTTTTTGGAAAGCTACTTACTTTATCGAAGCCATTTACTGGTTTCAGATAAGTTGATGACTAATGTTGCATTTATGAAATTATGATATTGCACTGGAAAGTAATAAACCAGTGCAAATTCTAATATATGTTTACGTGAGTGGATTTTGATATAGGACCCATGTGTTGCTCTTTACTTGTTTATTAGCAATTTAAAATAATGAGGTGTAGAACTTTTGGGACTGCAAATGTTTTCTTCATAAGCCCTTCAAAATTAATAATGGTGAGATATGTATTTATCATCAAAGGGAAGAGGGTAAAAATAAGCATCTTGATTACTTTTGAAAGCCCGGTTAGGTTTTTGTGGGCCACAGAGCCCAGTGATGACCTTGACAAGTGACTCTTCTTTGTTCTTCATTCCATTCTTACTTTCATTCTGTTTAATTGAAATTTCTTCTAGTTATTTAATTTATTTGATATGGCATCTTACCAGTCTTTTTCTCATCTTAAATTCTTCTGCCATTCAGAATACCACACCGAAACATTGATTTTTTAAAAATATCTGTGCTTGATTTCTGACTGATGAAATATGATATGCATCAATATCTATGAACAGTCTCATCTTTGTACATCCCTGTAATGTCCTATTTTCTTTATAGGCCCTTGATTCTTTGCAAAGTCACTTTTCAGAGGAAGTATAATGTAGTGATATTATGTAATAAAACGTAGTTTATAAAAGTATTGTAAGATTTTTTTAAAAAAAACAATAAAAATAACTTTTATTTCTAAAAGATTTTATGCTCGTTGTAAAAATACTTAATGTTATAAAGACACAGTAAAAATCACTTGTAATCCTGTTGCCCAGATATAACCACTGGTAAGATGTTCTGATGTTCATTATTTATATGTTTCTCCTAAAATGAAAATTCGTACAAAAAATATTTTAATAGTAATTCTCACTCTATATGAAAGTACATTTATTATACGTTCAGAGTTTAATGTTTACAACCTAAATGTTATTATATTTTCTTTTCTCTCAGATCCTGGCCCTGACACTAACCAGTTGGCTGGGGTTACATTCATTACTTACGAGTTCTGGGTCACTCTTTTTTTTTTTTTTTTTTAATGAGTTTCCACCAACCTACAGACCCATGATCTTAAGAAACAATTATTGTTGTTTTAAACCACTGAGCTTTGGGTAGTTTGTCACACAGCATTATTGTCACAACACTGAGTAGTACAGAGGGGAGGTAGGAAATATGCTTCTCTACTTCTCATGCCTTTTTTTTCCTGAGTGAAATAGAGGGAAAAAACATGGTGAAACTGAGGAACCACAGACCTTGATGCAGTTTTCAGAATCCCAGCTGTGCCACTTCAGAGAAACATGAACTCTTTTCTAGGCCTAATTTCCTCATGATAAGAATTCCTACCTTGTTGGGAGGATTAAATGAAAGAGTGTATATACACTTTATGGTGCATTCTAGATGTTTGGTAAAATTGGTTCTTCCTCTTTTCCCTAGAAGTTTTATTTTTGTATATGAGGTGCTTTGCGTGTGAGTGATATCCACGAGTCCATCACAGCAACCTTAGGAGACAGATGAAGGTGAATTTCCTTTGTTCAGATTAAGAGAGCAGGGCCTGGTGAGATGCATGAGGACGTGGCAGAGGTGGGTCTCATCCCCAGGTCAGTTGTTCATTAAACCTCTGAATGTGCTGGGGGATCCAGTATATTTCTAGATATAATTTCATGGAGTGTTCAGAGGTAAACCTAATTAACGAATACTTTGCATGTCAACAACACAGTTTTGTCATCCAAACTACATTGTGCTCAGAGCGTTGCTACTTGTCACGTGGTTATGTTGCTCAGTTATGTTTGGAAAAAAGACTTCGCACATACTTAATTCATTGAAAATTCCATATATTTAGTTTACTGAAATATGTTTAAGAGTTGTGTTGAGGATTAAATTGAGGTTGCATTGAGGACTAAAGAAGTGGATTCTTTAGTAACTGGCACATCGTAAGTCCTCAATATATACTAGCAATTATCATTTTTTATTTTTTGTTATACGTTTTAAAATTTATGTTTTTTGTGCTTAAGTGATTTGTGCTTATCACTAGCGAGAAATATTTGTTTAGATTTTTTATGTCTTGTTGATATGTTTACTTAAAAATTAATTTAGTTCCTACCTTAATAAATCAATTATTAATTTTGAAATCACTTTTAAGCCAAGGAGAAATTGATTTTTTGAATGAAAATAGTTATATATGGTTTTTTAAAAATACGATTTTTTAATATACCACTGAGTAAGATAAGTATTATCTACTTACCCATGTATTACTTATTTCACCCCAATATAAAACATTTCAAAATGTCACCTCAATAAGGATTAGAATGTTTTTGTTAGAAAGGCAAGATTGGTCAGGTTACAAAATCCATACATTTCAACAATCCATAAGTCAGAGTATTTTTTCAGGAATGTTGAAAAGAAAACACATGAGTGTTATTCTGGTAAGCCAGCCACCCCTGAAACCAGATTGACTAGACTGATTAAAATCATGTCACCTAGTGGGTGGCCACTTGGCCATTAGTGTGTGGTGGGGGAACTGTGAATGGTGCAGGGGCACTTCGTGCAAAACAAGCAGCCTCAATATTGCAGAAGTGGTGATGGATACTTGAGTGGTATCTGTTTGGGATAAATATGGATACAAGTGAGGCAGATGATGCCAGGTGGGATGCTAGGGTTAGTTATTGAATTCAGTGATTCTTAGCGTTCATATGTAAGGCTTCTTTTGTGTATCTTGGAGCAAAGGAAAAATGGAAGAAGCAAGTGAAGAAGAAGATTCCAGTATATGGCTGGATATTGGACTAGAGCTCTTCCAACACTATTCCTCCTTGGCAGAAAACTCTAATAATCTATGAAAAGTAGACTTATGTATTGGAACTTAATTTTGAGATGTCACTCTGTATGTAACAGGTGCAAAGATAAGTACTTTTTATTGTTCTCTGTAGTTAGATAGCTTTCATAAATCAGCACCATCTGTTCTTCTTTTAAAGACTTCTCTTGCCTTGGGTTGTGTGGAGTCATGTTGTGTAGGTTTCAAGACAGGAAATGTTTCATTTCTGTGTAAATGGAAATTTCATGGACTGTGTTAAGTACTATGTTTGGTATTCCATATGATCAGTATTCACTTGAGATGAGAATGTTAGGAATCCAGTCGAGGGGATGAAGCTCACATATAATATTCAGCATCATGGGTCCTGAATACTTCTTCATATAATCCAGAATTATTTGGTGTGGAGATCTGGGTTCTGTGGAGCACAGTTTATATTATAATGAACTGCACTGCGTTTAAAAGTATAGCAGCTATTAATTTCTCTCTACAATATGAGAAGATATTTTTATTTTAAAAGGTCTTATTTATTATCTAGTATTGTCTGTCCTTAAAAGTATTTGAATTAGGTTTTTTTCTTGTGTTTTTACTGTACTGGAATATAATGATCATGAAGTAAAATTATATTACACATTTCCTGATTTTGTGTCTTTAGAAGGTTGCTGTAGATTTATCATTTTCAGTTGTGAAGTCATCCTTCCCCAGAAGTTTTCAATTGTTTTCCTAGTGTGATGGGAAATTACTTTTCCCTGGCGATTTGACCAATTAATCAAGTAGTGGCAACATTAACACAAAAGCTTTCTGGAGTTCTGCTTGTGATATTTAGGGGACTTGGAAACAGATTCCCCTGGGAATTATTTTCCACCAAATGTGATCCCCAAAAAAGTGGTTTAATTAATGCTGTCAACATCCAAATAAATATTTTCTCTGGGATACTCTAGCTCATTAATAGTTAACGTCTCTCATTGAATTTGGAAAATCTTGGAGACACTCTAAAAAGTGTGAAGACCATTTAGTTGAGGATTTTTATAGCAATATAATTGAACCAATTAAGTGATTTTACTGTTAAGAATAATGGTAAAACACTTGAGGAAAAGTATTGTAAATTTGTTTATCAGGGTATCATCAGAAATTTCATTTCCTTTAGTGCTTCCTAAACAATAAAATTCAAAGATAGGTATGTGGGAAATTTAAGTAGGCAAGTATAACTTGAGTATTTTATAAAAGGTTTTTAAAATGATAAATTATTTCTTAAAATTGTAGGCTTTTCTTTCAAGTAATAACTATTCAAAATATTTAGTTCCTTGGAGCTCTGAGCTGGAGTGCAGAGATGCAGCTGGTTGGTTTGCAGGTGAAGTGTTATTATGTGCCTGTGAGGCAGACAGTGTGCTTTTGTTTTACTTGTTTTGTAAGCAAACCAGTTACAGAATTTGTCCTCTTATCTTATATGGTGAGTGATGCAGGCAGGATTCAGTTTTTAAGTGTTCTAGTCACAAATCCAGTGCTTCTTTGCAATGACATCCACTTAAGTTTTTGGATGTCTTTTTTTCTTTTTAATCTCAGTATGTTGAGCAGATATTTAGTACTTAAGTAGGAAAAAATACACTAGATAATTTTTGAAATTAAAAAGATAATTTGGAGTTTAACCAAACTTAGTTTTCTTAAACACATAGCTCATGCAAGTGCTTGTGATTTCGGAATGTAGCCTCCATTGGTCCTGTAGGGCTTTTTCAATTGAGGGTTAGTCTTTATAAGTATTTTGGAAGAGAGTAAGATTATTAATTTTTAGGAAGCAGAGAACAAATAGTTCACATAATGCTTTTATCTCCACTTGTCTAATACGAATTTCTAACTTGATCTAAAACTCCTCCTTCTTACCCAAGCTTATCAAATATGCATTTTCTCTCATTTTTTCCTCTCCTTTGACTGCTTTGGCTCCTCTATCTTTTTAAAAAATTTGCTTAGATCAGTATAATAGGGTAGGTAAAGGGTTAACAAAATCTTTTGCCTTTTCTGCTGAGAATTTAAACTTTGGTTATTTTTTGGCTCCCTTTCTCTGGAAACCTGATAAAGGATTCCATGACTGTTGTTGTATGGTAGAAGTGACCTCTGATTGGTAAATTGCACCTGGACTCAAAAAACTAACTATCTGACAAGCAGCTGTGCCTATGGTGTTGTTGTAAGAGATACTGGCTTCTCTGGGGCATGAGACTTGTAAGCCAGAGTAGTGCTTGCTTCCAGCTGATGGGAGTCTCTTTTCCTGCACCTGAGCTGTCAGCCAGGGGGACCCACAAGAAGAGCTCATGGGCAGCTGTGCAGACCACTCCTTCCAAGGACAAAGGCAGGATGCTGCTTGCTGGCAAGTTGGGTTTCCTGCCTTATGTCCTTTGGAGTAAATCTGATGCCAGCTGGCCTCTGGGGGTCTTGAGAGTGGATGTTTAGTGGGACCTAAAGAGCCCTTCTTCCCCTTGGTGGGCATTTCAAATGTGTAGTCAGAATGCACATAAATAAATAACACTTGAAGACTTTTAATGAAAAACTAGCAGTCTCTCTGTCCTACTGCTGCTGCTTCCCCCACCCTCTCTCCCCAGAGGCTACAACTTTCAATTTATGCAGATGTTGGTTCTGATATTTACTTCCCTGTGTCTAAATAAAATATTTATGTTGCTCTTTCCTGGTTACCAGTTATTGACATCTGTTGACTTGCCATTAAGAAAGATGAGACTTTCTCCTTTTATGCCCCTTGCACTTTCCCTGTTCCCATCCTCTCAGTGTTGTTACATCAGAAGTCTGAGTTAAATCAGTGGCCAGTGTCACATTATATGGCAATGTAAGGATGCTCACTGAATAACCAAGCAGGTACTCTGATGAAAATTCCTCTCCTACACATTTTCTTCTGTTGTCCCTGGAGATGATTGCTTTGACTTTTTGGAATTTGTTTTGTTTTCTCTATATGTGTCTTTAATTTTTTCCCCCACATTCTCTATCGAGTCTGTTAAAATATTTCCCAGATGTTCCAGAATATCAGACCAATTGTTAATTACTTTTTTCTCATGGAGATTGACTTCCCAGACCTCTCCATCCTGCTGCTCTAATCTGAACTGGTTTTTGCTTCTCTGGGCTGTCTTTTCACCATATTCTGGGACTTTCCTTGGGTTCTATCTATCGTTTTATTGAATTTCCTGGATTTTGCTGGAGCACATCCCAAAACAGCTTTATATGAAAGGGTCTGTGGGAAGTAAAGACTTTGCATGTGTGAAAAATTTTTTCAACTTTCACTCTTGATTTGTTTGTTTGGTTGAGCATCGAGTTCTATACTGAAAAATAATTTTGTCCTTGATGTAGAAGGTGTGACTCTTTTATCTGTAGAATTTAATGTTATTGTTAAGAACACATTGTTGTCATAGAGTGTTTGTTAATGATATTCCTAGTTTTAGTTTGCTAGTAATTATACAAATGCTATCATTTGGCAATACTTAGGTTAAACTTCTGTTGGGAGATAATTCTCTATGGTTCTCTTGCATTTTTGTACATCTTGGGAACAGAGGCCTTTGTTCTGGACTAGCCTTTCGAGAATGTATGTGTGAACAACCTTGGGACCCAGGCATAGTGTCTCCCTCCATAACAAAGAGCAGGCCTGCTCACTGGCTGTGTAGAAGATTCGGGTTCTCTAAGCTCAGGTTTCTTCTTTGTGTGACAGTGTCCCCTGACCCTCCTCACATCGCCTTGTGAGGACGTTAGCTCGAGGAACCAGTGCATAAAAGGATGATACTCTGGCTAATGCAGTTGCTGTAGTGAACTGTCCTTTGTCTCTGACCCGCGGGTCCCCTTTCCTCTGCCAGCATCCATGAAGCTATGGAAGACTAACTTATGAGCTTTCAAGTAGGGTAAAACCATAGACCCTTCAAGTTCTTGACATCAGTTTCCTCAACCAGTAACCCATGATGTTTCCTCCTCCTGTCATTTCCTTGATTGAATGCAGCATTTAGTTGTTTATTTTTTGATTTCTCATTCCAAAGGCATTTTACAATGAAAGTACTTTGTATACAGCAAAGCACAACAAATAGCAGGTTTTTTGCAGGTTTATAAAATGTAGATGATATATTTAGTATTTAATTGTGTAGGTGATATGTTTTATATTGTATTACAAGGCACAGAGTATGAATGGATGAATATATACTCTTAAAAGTTGTGTAACATCATTGTGTAACATTAGCCTAAAGCATTTAGTGAGGTATGTATTTATTATTAATGTCTCTTTTCAATAACAGCTAACATTTATTGGGCAATTACTGTGTGTCAGGTACCATGCTATGTTTGTGACTTGGGTTATCTTACTTATTCCTCTGAGTAGTCCTAAGAAGAAGATGTTTTTATTGTTCCTTTTTTTTTTTTTCAAAAGAAGGGATGGAAACACAGAAGGGATATATAACTTGCCTAAGGATATAAAATTGGCAAATGGTGGAGTTGGTGTTCACACCCAGGTCTGTTTAACTCTCGAACTCACACTCTTAACCACTATGCTCTGCTATAAAATGGAGAGAAGGGAAAGAGTAAAAAGTATATTGACTCGCCTGGAAATTTTTTAACACTGTGTAGTTTAATACTATAGCCCTTCAGTATTGACTTGACATAATAACCAAGCTTCATTTACTATGGTTATAATGGAATTCAGTGTATAACTCTGGCTAAAAGTAACTATGTTCAGTCACAGCTTAAAAAAAGTACCAAACAACAAAGGAAAGCAATAGAGGAGCTGATAGTCACACATCCAGAAGTTGGGAAATTCTGAGCTGTGGTTCCCACAGCAATGCCGCTCAGCCTTCCGGCAGTGAATGTTACAATCTAAACTGAACGAACGCCATGTGCAGCTGCGTGAAATACTATTCTACATGCTCTTGGGGGCCTGATAATAGCCACTGTGGGAACAATGAATGTGTAAATTATCAGTTACTGTTTTATCCCTGTAGTTTGGGGCATTTCATTTATGTGGCTGTTACATAGTACAGCTTAGGTGTTTCAACTGGTTATGCATCGTGGTGACATTTCAGTGGTGCTTAAATTATTAATGAATCCTGAAACAAAATGTCTTTGACTTGTAAGATTTTTTTAATGTTTTCCATCTGATTTATAAACGATCGCTTTGCTCTCCTCCCTATCCCCACTCCCAATGGGAAAACATAGTTTTGGCAGTTCATGTTTACCTTCAAAGTGTGATTCTTAGGCAGGTTCAAGATGCTAGTTAACCTTTGAAATGTATTATGTGCTGGTGCTTAAAAGAGATAGATGGCTAAGAAGTGTATATTAGAGCCTCTCAAAACACAGGATCATCAGTCTTCAAGTAGCTTGGCTTCATGCAGTGCACTGCCATTGAGGACGCACGGAGCCTGTCTACAGCTCATTGAAAACCTCGGTGCGTTCAGCTTCTTATTTTGGTAGATTCTCAGAGGAAATATCAATTGGGCAGTACCAACTGCTCTGTCTTGCCTTAATATTGCTTCAATAATTTAAAATATTGTTTGACACTGTGTCTTGAACCTATAACTTTTGCTTATCATTTTGTTGATTGATGCCTCTGTTGATGGCATATAAATTTTTACTATGAATCTCTCAAATACATGATTAAAACTATGAAATTTTTCTCTAATAGTCGACTCTGGACTATAGGTGGTTTAATAAGTTCACATATAAAATGACTGTTATCAAATTTATATAGTAGAAGGCATAAGCCTAACAAATTATATATATACATAAGTTATACACATAAACTTCCAAGAAATAGATTAGATAAATTTTATTTTGTTGTATTTAGAAACTTATTACCCCAAAGATTCCTAGGAATGATTTTGTTTTCCTTCGTAAAATATTTACAGAGTACCTACGAAGTGCCAGACAGTGTGGATCTGAGGTGAAGCACGTGTGAGCCTCTTAGCCACTATGCTTGGAGATTCTGAGTCTTTTCTAAGTATTCTAATTTGGTGAATAAGACCATTGATATCAGAGGGGCATGTTTATCATTATTCAAATAATCCTGAAAAGCCAACTTAACTGTTATTGAACTCCTTGATGCAAAGACAATGGCCAAGATTATAAAGTAAGGCATATTCCTGGGTGGCATTTCATTTATTTTTATGAAGCATCACATTTATTGCACATGCATCTTTTGGAGTACCAGCATACTTACTCTTACTCAGTTTCTACAACATGGGGGAACATCATTTTTATAAAATATTGCCTTTGTAAAAGGAAGAATAAAAGGTGGGGGTTGATTGGATTGATGTTCATGCCTTTGCCTGTGCTTGGTCCTTCATAACAGAAGTGGTTCTTTATGGCTAAGACCTTAGTTCCTTTACAGATACCTCTCTATAATCACTCAGTTGGCTTGGGGTAACTTTGTGTGAAATTTCACAGGACGAAGGATTTAAGTCTAGGAATGTACTTATTGCTGGCTCATTTTGACAAGCTGTGTTAGTAGGAACTGAGGAGCTGACAAATACGACTTTGAAGATTGTGGTAGTCGTTAAGGTTTATAATGATCTCAATAGTAAAAATTTTAAACATGAATCCCCAGTGTCGTGTACATTTCTTTATTAATATAGCATTGTAGTAATATATAATTACTTCCTAAAACATACATCAAAAAGTGAAATAAAAATAAGAAAGTTAATGTAAGTAGAAGTTCTAGTGGTTTCTTTCTGTATTGCAGTGGTATCTTGTTCACTTTCTGGGATATGCTAACTCAGGAGACTATTTGCTTTAAAGTGCAGCTTTTCATATACACATACCCGTCTTATCATTAAAGGTCATCCTCCCTAGAGGAAAGACCTAGTTAACATGATCATAGTGCCTATTAGACTCTAGTTTTACCCAGTTTCCTTTCACATTATAGAAATAAACCTAACACAGAGCGTACTTCTCTTTGTGTTGTGCTGTCTCCCTAGGATGAGGATGGTACAGAAGAAGACAACAGCCGTGTTGAACCGGTCGGACATGCTGACACTGGTTTGGAGAACGTACCCAGCTTTTGTCTGGAGTAAGTTACTGATGATTTTAATGAAATTTGTAACATACATGTAGCATCACTGTTAACAGCAAGTATTCCAAAAGCATATGGCATGTGGAATGTTTGTGCTTAGTTAAAAATATGCCTTGCATTGGTTTGTTTTCCAAAAAGCGTCTTTTGTCTATTGAGTTAATTGTCTAATGTAAGAAGTGTAGCATGGAGATTCACATGTACCTGTCCTGAGTTTCATACCTAGGAAAATACTATTTTATATTATAATTTAATAGTATTTGGCTGAAAATGTCTGTCATGTTAACAGCACTGTAACTGTTTTCACATTGCTTTGTATGTCAGTATTTTGGTTTGTTCTTCAACTTTGCTAAATTAAAAAAAATTGTAGACATACTTTACTTGAAAAACCAGTTGGGTCATGTAAACGATAGTCATTTTAGTATATATTTTTTTGAAGAAATAGAATCTCTCAAGATATTTGATGAAAAATTAGAGGTCATAGTTTAGGGACCTTGAATGAGATTTTAAGTATAAAATCTATACTTAAAGAAAAACTTTACCATATTATCACAACTTTACAATTATCTTAAATATTGGCATGTTTAAATGGAAGGTGTTCTCAGGACTTCTTAGAGCAGAAAGGGCAGTCATTCTGAATTTTTTCTTTGATTTTGGGTAAAAGTTGGAGGGTTTAGATATTAACATTTAAACTCTTAATTCTGTCTTCTCTTGGTCTTCTGAGGGAAGGCTCTAAGAACCTTCTCAGTGAGATTAAATAGGCTCTAGAATCAGATTGTTTGGATATACAGTAGCCAGCACTCTCCAAGTATTTACATTTAAGCACTACTTGCCATGTCGTAGTTATTTTTAGAAAGACTGTGGAATAAAAGAAATTTATTAAAGTTACCGTATTATTCTTAGTTGACAATCCAATCATTAAATAGATGTTCAAGTGATACTAACAGTATCTAAAATAGGATGTTACAAAGTTCTATGAAAATATTAAAAAAAGTAAAATCCATTTAAATAGTATTACTTGAGTAAAATATTTTGTCAGTACGGCAAAATTTTTATTTTGTCTTAGTGTATGTAGTTAAACCTATGCACATATTTTCAGTTTTGTTTTTATTTGATATCCTTATCTTTAATTTTCTTTAGCCTTTGCCTTATATAATCAGGACATTCATAGTATCAGGTTTTTATGTAAGAAATACAGTTGAAGAATTGGCGTTTTCCATTATATAAAAACTGTACTGTGATCTTAGACAAATCCATTTGGTAATCATTTATAGTTGTCCAGGTTGCTTAAACTAGATATTTAATTGAAATGCTGTTTCCAAATATTGATTGTTAGATGAATATTTCTTAGATTTCTGTGCAATACGCACATACACAGAAAAATCAACAAAGAAAGTAAAATCTCATTTAAATGGTTTAGAAAATTTACATTCTCCAAATTACTAATTTTCATTAATAAAAAATAAGTAATTACTATTATTATATTAATAGTAAAGTACTTTAGTTATTTAACAGAAGTAACTTCATGTTACTTCATATAAATATCTTCATGACTTTAAAGTTCAATTACAAAGACTTTTATGAAAATTATTTAATTTTTAGCAGATATCTATTGGTTTTGAGAAAGGAGTTTTATAACCTGCACATAAACTGCGCTCACAGCAGTTTAGGAAATGGTGACCTGACTTGTTGTGGAGCAGTGGGAAGTGAGGGTAGCTGGGTCACATCTGGACTGTCCCCTACAGGCGCAAAAACTTTGACCTTATTGGGTTATTGGAAGGGTCAGTGATGTGACATATATGGGAGCACTTTGTAAATTATAAAGTGCTATGCAGCTGCAACACCTTTATTCAGTTAATCTTCATAGTCATTGAAACAGGTATTGGGATGGAAAATTTTGAGTGGACGTCTAGAGATTTGAGTTACAAAATGTGTACTTGAATTACACAGAAGAGAGTGGTCCGAGAGAAATGGTTCTGTGTCATTTTTAATGTAGTTATTTCTGATGATTGCTCTCCCTCCGTGCCATCAGACTAGTGTTCAGGTATGTAGTGTTTGATGTTGCCTCCATCACCATGCTTATATTCCAGAATGTGTATGTATATGCGTGTGTGCTGGTGGGATTTTTGTTTTGTTCTCTTTTTGTTGTTTCTTATGTGTCTCTATTGTTGTGGTTTTGGTTTTGCTTGCTTTTGGTTTTGGTTTGTTTACAGTCCATGTTCATGCTCCCTCATTCATCGTTGTCTCACAGTGATATGGTAAAGCTCGTACAAGTCTCCAACGATGGAGGGCCTCTGGGAATCCATGTAGTGCCTTTCAGTGCTCGAGGCGGCAGGTAACGTATCTCGGAGGTTTTTAATTGAATCGTAATGTGGAGTGTTTTATCTTCGTTTATGCTCAGACTTAGAGTGGTGTGGATTTAGCCTATGCTTAATAGAAACATTTTCATTGGGGGGCAACTGGTACTTCGTTCATTTGTATCCATCATAATCACAGAAAGCACTTAGGCTGATGAAGAAATCAAGCATTTAAACTATCCTAATAATTTTATTGTTCATCACATCCATGTAAACATTGTACTTTGCTGTAAATTGATGATAGACTTGACAGTCAGAACTACAGCTGAATTTGCAAAGTTAAGGCAGAGCTTAAAGCAATTTTCTGGAAATATTTATCCGATAAAAATTGTCTGGATAACTTAGATAATGATTCATTTTAAGTTCATTTTTATGTTTATTTAGTTCTTTAATATTATAAGATTTTTATGATTACATTTGAAATTTTAAAAAATTAGACAAGCTATAGATTTATTTCCTACCATGTGGCTTGTGGCTCCTTGCCTTCAATCTCTGCACACTCAGATTTCAAAATTTTGTATTGTTTGTTAATATGACTTCATTACTTTATAGAACATGTATCCTTAAATACTTTAAATGTTATACGAGCTTCTTTTATTCTGCTGCTTTTTTGTCTGTGAAAGAACTATTGTTTGTTTTATGGTATTCAAATACTATGAATTGATTTTGCAACTAATAGTTGATGGGCTTCTGTCATGGACATCAAGTGAAGAGCATCTCACATCCTCCCCCAGCAGCGTTAACCTGCACACCATTAAGTTGTTGAAGCTTAATCACATCCTCTCATTTACCCGTCTAATGATTACCGAATGAAAAAGATTTGTGAACTATTTGGCTTCTTACTTTGAACTTCTTCTTTTGTTATTGTTATCATTTTTTTTTTTTTTTTTTTTTTTTAGTTTAACATCCTTTACACTGGGGGAAGCTGGAAAGTAGCCTTAGACTAGTGACTGAGAACTTAGAACGTAAACTGTTGCTGAGGATTTGTAAGCATCTAGCATGTGGTAAAAGACAGGTGGAATATCAGTTACAAGCGTGTGATTCAATTATCTGTTTACTTTTTTTAAGTGAGTATCTGAACAGTTGTATTGCCTTCCTGCTGTATGTTCCTAACTGTGGCAAGTCCAAATTTCATCTTCTTGGTAAAGCACATGCTTTTTGGAATGTCTGGAAGCTTTGACTTACCTAGAACTCTGCTGGAGTAGGAGGCTTGACTGTTCGCATTATGTCACAGGATGTGAACGTCACTGTGACTGTTAGGGCAGTGTTACAGTCACCAAGCTGTGGCTGCTTTCGCTTTTCTCCTCCTCCTTCTCTTTTTTTAGTTTTAAACTTTGGAGAAGCATTGAAATTTCTTCAAAGAACTTTCAATTAAACAAGCTTAGTTGTTTTCAAAATGGCCCTAGCCTTTATTTCCTTTAAAAAATATAATTTTAAATGACTTCAAAAGTTAAATCTTTTTTTTCCATTTATTTCATGAATATAAAAAAAAGATAAGATAAAATGCATGTATTATAGCTTCCCAATATTAATGTGCCTTTAACTGCCTGTGGAATATAACTCATCACAAATGAGATTTAACTGTGCCTGTACAAGCTTTGAACCAGTATTTCTATTACAAACACGTTATTTTCTGTCATTTATTACACATTTCTTACCTCAGCGTGAAAGGATGTTAGGATAAAATAAGTAGATGGAAAGTCTAAAGCAAAAGGAGAATAAGATAGAAAAATAAACCTACTAGAGATTAATCAATGAAAGGCATTTCACAAAATCCACCACAGTTACTGGTTACCATGGTAATTAGTTTCAATATACAGAACATATTCAAGTAGATGAGTGTCCCTGTGCAGAACTAGAAGTTGTTTTATAGCTGAGTCATTTTGTGTGTGTGTGTGTGTGTGTGTGTGTGTGTGAGGAAGACTAGCCCTGAGCTAACATTCGTTGCCCATCCTTCTCTTTTTGCTGAGGAAGATTGACCCTGGGCTAACATCCATGCCGATCTTTCTCTATTTTATATGGGACGCCGCCACAGCATGGCCTGACAAGCAGTGTGTCAGTCCGTGCCCAGGATCCGAACCTGCAAACCTTGGGGCCGCCGAAGCAGAGTGCGCGAACTTAACCACTACGCCACCAGGCCAGCCCCATATAGCTGAGTCACTTTTAATCCTTGTTGATCTGGCACTTAGAGAAGAAATTCTTGTGTAGCTTTCCTGTATAAGGGACAAAGAGATTACGAAATTCAGATTCTTTATAAACCCTTTTTAGGCGTCACCAGTTTTCATATTGGGGAACAGAACAGAATTTTTTTTTTTTTTTCCAACACCTGATTTGTATCTTCAAGCTTCTTCGTGGACTTGACAGTAACGGTTCTTCAGTTAGGGAGACAATGAGAGAGAAGACGCAGGCCGGCTGCTTGGAATCATGGATGCCAGAGACACCTATCTCCCTTCTTCTCAGAAATGCTCACAAGTGGATTCTCCTCATTCAGTCAGAACCTTCCCAACACTTACTGTGTGATGATTCCTGTGTTAGGTGCTAGGAAACAAAGATGAACAGGACAGAGTCTTTCTCGAGGGATTTGCAGTAAAGATGGAGTGATAGCCAAGAAATCACACAATTATAATTATGTGATAAATGTTGATATAGTTATATAGTAGGTGCTGTGTGAGCTGTTAGAGGAAGAATTTCTGAATTAGGTAACTGAAGCTGGCTTGTTGTGGAAGAAGATTTTAAATGTGATGACAGCTTATAATGGGAGCTTCATCAACTCCATGGTGGCTGCAAGGGCAAATTAACCAATGCAGTATAGCAGAAAGGAAGAAATTAAGTGGAACTCTTGAAGAAATTGCACATATACCTAGTGGGAATACCAGAATACATATTCATGGGGTGTAAGTTGAAGTTTCTAAGAATAACTTCCCTTGTACAAAATTCCAATCATCCTTGGGCCTTCTCAATTTTGGAGATATAACTAATTGAATAACACTTACTGAATACTTATTTTTATAAAAGTGACACATTTATGTCAGTATTGCTTTCTGATTTAGATTTCAAGTCAAAAAGTCTACGGAACAATGCAGGATAGAAATTATATATTATAAAGAGAAGAAACAGTACAAAGAACATCTCAAATATCAAATATAATTCAGGAAAACAGGAAGAATGTGAAGTCAATGTTAGAGAAATTTTTAAAGCCACTTAGGTATGACTATGGCCTGAGGTATAATGCAGTTTTTTCAATAAGGATCTTGCTGGGCCTATTTAAAGAGGCTGTGTTTCTGGGGTCGGTTGGATGTTGGTCCTGGACTGGGGGCATCAGTGACAGTTGGCATGTGGCTGCTCATCCCCCAACCGCTGCCTCAGATACTAGAAACTGAGATAATTAGATGCATAGAAAAGACAGCATTATCTTCCCCTGATGCTGTTTTTCTTTAGTCGTCATCTTGTATGTTATTCAAAAACAGTTAACTGATCCCCTCCCAGAACTCTTTATTCACAGTTTCATTACCTTGAAATCAATTTTTCACTTCACACATGTAATTTCATTTCCTCTTGATTTAAATGTCAAACATAATCTCCTTATTTAAATCACAAATGCTACTACTTTCAGGAAGGTTATGCCAAATAATTGTCATTTCCTTTGGCAGAAAAACCATATTTTATTTTATGTTTTTTTATGTTTCTAGGATGTAGCCCCTAGGCATTGCTCAGTAAAGCTTACGCAGTAAAGGAATGCATGAACCTGTGACTGTCCATGTCAGCTGTGGCACTACTCTGTTGGAAATAAAACAATAAGGACATATCCTGGCTCAATAGTCATTAATGAATTTTCCTGAGGCTTTCTAATCACATAGGAATATGATTATGATGTAATGTAAAGTGTTTAGTGTTTAAAAAGCCAGATATAAAATCGTGTACTGAAATAGGGGCTGGGTTTCTGAAATTATAAGATTTTATATTTGGTTTTAAGGGACTTAAAGTCTAGTTGAGAAATATGTCTATAAAAAGATCCATGCTGTGTCAAAAGAATCCTGTGCACATGTGCCATATGGAGTTAGAGGGAGCAGAACTATGGAGTGCTGGCCACTGTGGCAAACCCTCAGTGAAGCAATGGAGCTTGATCTGTGCTGTGAATGAAATATAGGATTATGCTAGTGATGTTCTGGAAAGATTTTTTTTCCAGGAAGAGACTATATGAAAGGAAGATGCTGCATGTAAGTGTGCATGATTTGGTGAGAAATAGTGAGCCAATGATTTGAAACAGAAGGTATTGGAAGATGGCACTGGAGCCATTGTGAGCAAGTACTTTGTGAATGGCCTGCGAGACTTCATTCAGTAAATAATGGAGACGTGGAAGGTTTTCAAGAAATATGATTGCATTATTTTTTTTTAAATTTTATTTATTTATTTTTCCCCCGAAGCCCCAGTAGATAGTTGTATGTCATAGCTGCACATCCTTCTGGTTGCTGTATGTGGGACGCGGCCTCAGCATAGCCAGAGAAGTGGTGCGTCTGTGCGCGCCGGGGATCCGAACCCCGGCCGCCAGCAGCGGAGCGCGCGCACTTAACCGCTAAGCCACGGGGCAGGTCCTGATTGCATTATTTTTAAAATAACTGTTCATGGGCCAGCCCCGTGGCTTAGCGGTTAGGTGCGCGCGCTCCGCTGCTGGCGGCCGGGGTTCGGATCCCGGGCGCGCACCGACCACCGCTTGTTGGGCCATGCTGAGGCTGCGTCCCACATACAGCAACTAGAAGGATGTGCAACTACGACGTACAACTATCCACTGGGGCTTTGGGGAAAAAATAAATAAATAAAATTATAAAAAAAAATAAATAAATAAAATAAAATAACTGTTCTTCTATTTGGACTCCACAGTCTGACTTATAGTAGATATTCTAAATCTTTTCCCCTATGGAAACAAGTGTGACTAAAGTATATTATTCTTAATAAAGTGCAGTCTGCTTCTCGGGGACTTTTCTGTAATGGACGTTTCCCATTTGTGCACATTCTTCTTTCTTTTTAAACCTATAGCCCTTGAAATTTTCTTTCACAGTACTTTTTCTTATGCAAATAGTAATTGTATGTTTGTGTTTTTTTATTTTATTAAGCAAGTTTTTAAAATATCTAGTGTTTCCCAGTCTTGGTTCTAGGCATATTCCAGATCAGGGGTTGGCAGACTTTCTGTAAAGAGTCAGATATTCAGTATTTTTGGCATTGTGGGCCACCATGGTGCACTTTCTAGTGCAAGTATTCAGTTCTGTATTTAACCAAATGAGCATGGCTGTGTTCCAATAAAGCTTCATTTACAAAAACAGGTGGCAGGCTGAACTTTGGCTCATGGGCTCTAATTTGCCAGCCCTGCTCCAGAGAACCAAACAAATAAAAGTGCCTGCCATCATGCAGTTTACATTCTAGTATTTTCATATCTAAAGTTTCTTCTCCTCTGTTTCCTATTCATATTATTTGAAGGACAAGAGTCCCAAACTTCATTTCCACTTACTGGTTGATAGAAAGCCTTTTTATTGTAACTATATATTATTTCCCACCAACACACTCCCCTAATTGTAAGGAGTTTTCAGGAGGAGGGGAAATAGAAAAGACAACCTCATTTGACATCCTCCAATTAGTAGTATGTACTCACAGAACTCTTCTTCCTCATATCTGATTGTCAGTCATGAGACTTCAGGAAAAATCTAAAGTCTTTAATTAGGAAAACAGCTCTTGGTAAAAGGATATATGCGTGTGTGTGTTGCTGGGGGACGGAATCTGTGTCTAGCTTTCTGCTACTGGCTCATGCTGGCAAATGCCTTACTTATTAATTACGTCTCACCTTACTTTTTACAGATGTACTATCATTTGATTTGTCTGATTAATTCTGATTGTTATCCCAAATGATTTTTTCAACTGTTTATCTTCAATGTAATATTTAGAGTATCAGGTGAAGGGTCAACACCAAACTTTTTCAGTTGCTCTATTAAAGTTTCTTTTCATAATTTTTTCCCTTGACTCGTTTCTTACTTACATTACTGTCCATAAATTTCACCATCTAAGGTGAAAAAAACCACAAACCTAAAAGAATATTTTATAATGTTTAACGTTTTTGAGTTGAAATAAAAGTGATTCTATTGGAAAATATATATTCCTGTGATCAGATTAACATAGAAAATGATTGAAGTATAAATTTGTTTTCTGCATCGTCAGTGTACATATTGAATAATTTTCCTCTCAAATAAAAACTAAACTATTTATAAAGAGTTTATTCTACCAGCATGAGTAGTTAGCAAACATATTTGGAAGGTCTTGAGAAGTCTTCCCATCTGAGTGATGGGGCACGCATGACTTTGTATGGCTTAAATAAGAAAATACATGTAATTATAAAATACATGTAAGATACGTTTAGTGAGATACTTGGCAATGGCAGCTAAGAAGAATGATTTTTTACTTATCTTCACTTATCTTCCTGTTATGTGCTTTAAAATCCCCTCCGTGTTGCTTGGTGTTCCAGTTGTCTCTGTAGGTGCTGATTAGTCCATATAATAGTGGAACATGATCATTTGTCTCTTCTATCATGAATCTGAGATGAGAAGTTACTGTTATATTGTAAATTTGGGAATCTCGGGACACACTTGTTTAGTTAGTTGGGTGCATATGTTAATGAAAAGTTACAGCCAATTTGAATTTCATGGAACTAGCTCAGGTGTTAAGAACAGCTTTATTGGAGGCTTGTATATTTCAGTTCACTGTAGAGTTTTAAAATTGAATATCACTTTTAAAAGAATAAATATGCTCTTGAACTTAAAGTACTTTTTTTTTGTTTTTTGTGAGAAAGATCAGCCCTGAGCTAACATCCATGCCAATCCTCCTCTTTTTGCTGAGGAAGACCAGCTCCGAGCTAACATCTATTGCTAATCCTCCTCCTTTTTTTCCCCCTTTTTCTCCCCAAAGCCCCAGTAGATAGTTGTATGTCATAGTTGCACATCCTTCTAGTTGCTGTATGTAGGATGCCGCCTCAGCATGGCCGGACAAGCGGTGACTTGGTGTGGCCTGGGATCTGAACCTGGGCCACCAGTAACAGAGCGCGCACACTTAACCGCTAAGCCACGGGGCCAGCCCCTCAAGTACTTTTAATTTAATTGCTTTTGAAAAAAGACAATTTAGCTTTATTTACTGAATCTGTAGCTTTTTGCCTGAAAATTTTCAATTGTGCATTCTTAGCTTCAGACTTGTTTATTATAATAAAGGACCATATAAATGCATTTGTTTTAGAGAGAGAAGTTGTGTTTACATTAAGATAAATCTTGCTTCTTTAAACGTAGTAGTATGATTCCTCTGATTTCTGCCCTAATCTGGAGGAATTCTCTATTTTTACTTACCTTGTTTTGACCTACTTCACCTCATCCATTAAAGATAAAAAAAAAAATTGAGATTGTATTTTAACCTGGAATTCCTTTAACTCTCTCCTGTTCCTGTCCGCAGTAATGTGGCTGTGGTTCTCAGGGATCAGATGTAGGTGATGCTGGCCCTTCGCATTCGTTCCTCAAGAGGGGAAGAGGGTCTTTTTGATGGGACCCCATTCTGCCCATCCCTGCTCTGCCTTCACTACAGTCGGGTGTTGATGCTGTGTCAGCGTCTGTTAAGATGAAGTATGATCATTTCCATACAGCTGGGTGGCGGTTGTGGGAGTTTACATTCTCACAGCAAAGCTCAGACTTGCTCGGCCAATTTAGATGTCAGTAAAGCATTTGTTACTTATTTTCAGTTTTATCATTGGTTGTAATTTATACTTAGAATTGAAAATGTTAACATGTGTGTCTGAGTTTGTTTTAATTAAGTGTATAATTAAGCTAATGAACCTTGTAAAAATGTAGTGGTGTGATCCTTAATATAATCTAAGCAGTTAAATTTCTAATTATGCATCCAAAATCATGTACCAAGATGCAGCGTTTCAATGGCTTGCTTTCTGTGACTATATTCTTCTTCTTTGCCCTTTTTTTTTGGTGAGAAACATTGTTGAAAAGCCATGAGGAAAGACTTAAAAGAAATATATGTATATTTGCATATTTTTTATTTTGGGAAAATTATTTAGAAGTGAGATTTGTACATAGTGGACATAGTATTTTTTCCCCCAAATTTAAAAAAAGGTATAGGAAACAGTGGAAGAGGAGTAGGTTTGGGGATGTTCAGATTTACTAGAAAAAAATCCATTTGCTCAAAAAAGCATGTATGCCAAGTAGAGTTTACATTAGATTCATACGGGAGGTGAACGAGGTTCTGTTTCACATACTCCTAACCCCTTATAGGCATACCTTCATAAATCTGCCCTACCACGTTAATAACTGCACCAAGTGTTTTCCCTATGTCTGTCAGCACAGCCAGTCTGAGGTGCTTCCACTCCTGAACTACCCGCAAGCACAGCTCACCCAAGCTCCTCTCTTCCTGCTCTCCCCTCTTATTTTTTGCAAAGTGGTTTCTTCTTCTAATGGAAAAGGGTTGCCCTTAATAAAGGATTCTGGCACTAACTGCTAAGAAGAACAACCATTCTCTATTCCAGCACATTGACGTGCCGAAATGTTCTGAACTGCATTAGCTTTAGTTATTTTCTCAATAAAAGTGTTACAGGAGCCACCACACCATAGGTAGTCAATTCTTTATTACTTTAGAGCAAATTCTAGTTGCTGGTTGAATTTGCAAAATATATACCTAAAGTTTGTTTTTAATCATACTATTGGAGAGGCCTATAAATTGAAAGTGGGAGGTAAGGAGATGGATCTGCTTGCACACGCGCATTTTTCAGGAAGATAAAAGGATCCCTTATTCCTGCCGGTTGTTTTCCCTTCAGAGGGTGCTTTTCATCCTCAGCCTCACTGTTATGTTATCAGTTCAATTTTCTAGTGAAATTTTTTTGATCGTTCATTCCCATTCCTTTTGTAATCATTTTCACCTAGTGAAGCAAATGAGATAATTTTGCAGAATGTACCACTTTACTTTTAAATTAATCCATTCTTTTTGAGAGAATGATTCTAATAGCGTGGTCAAGTATTTAGAAATCAGCAGGCTACTAACTTCTCCATAATTCAGTCTGTTCCGCTGATTCCCTGATCACTTGCTGTGTCACTCAGGGTGAACTTCTTCCTTTTCTGCACTTCTCGCCTCCACCCCCCATCAGTTCTCCCATCTCTAGTGCTGAGAAAAAGGATTCTGAGATTTTCGTGACTATTTTAACAATGGTTGGATTCTAAAAGCCTCATTTAATAAACTTCTGTTGTATTTAATGTAAATGTGATAGTGTATTTATGGTTTATAACATTTTTACTCTATGTTAGGATTACTGATACATTTGGCCATATATGAGGGCTTATTCAGAAAGACAAGCCATTCAATAAATGAAGCATGTCATGTGTTTTTTACTTTGGATTATTATTCTAGAATAATTCCCAGAAAAAAAAAAGGTAGATTTAAAAAAGAAAAATGATTGTCTAGATGAATATAAATCCATAGACCTATTCATCTGGAAAATATTGATGCCACTTGTAGAATTAAATTATAGATTTCCAAGTTATGTTGTTTTAAACTGTCATAAACACTGAAAGAATCTATCAGGAATAAATTTAAACAAATTATTGATACTAGTTAACTGCTAAGTAATTTCCATTAAATATATATATCTATATTTTATATATCTATATATAGAATATATCTATATATATTACTCAAAATATTCTGTGGGGTATTTTAGAATATATAAAATATTTCAGAATACAAAAAAACATAATTATTAGTTGCTTTAGATTACAGAAATATAACCATATTGAGAAATTGCTCATGATTTCACTGATTAAAAATGAATTAAGTAACTGGAGTGACTCTTGGTAGGACATATTTTTACTAAGGGACTGAATGCATGTGCTTGAAAAAGTCTGTAGACGTGGCTTTTCGCGACAGGTGTGGCACCACATGTATGGCTGTGTTATGACTGCCTGTGGATGGCTGAGTCGTCGTTTCCTTCAGGCTGTTTCTTTATATGGCGGCTCTGATGGTGAAGTGGCCGAGGGTCTTCTAGTTGCAGTATTATCAGTAACTGTGATTTAATTTGATTTCTCAAATTACTTTGTCCTATTCAACAGAGTCGTAGATATATCTTAATAATTTGATTCCTCTGATAGAACACTTTGTTCAGTTGCACATAGAAATGACAAACAGTAGGGAAGCATAGGGAGATAGATGTGGGCATGGTGACCTTGTAACAATAACTTAATTCTTGGTGTGACATATTATGGAATCTCTTCCTTCCAAATGCGGACTCAGACAGTGAAGTTGCTCATGCAGCTCTGTCAGTGTCTTTTAGTCTTACTTTTGAGCTGAGGGAATTTTTATATTTATTTAGTCCCAATATATGGTAGTAAATAACTAAAGGTTCCTATGTAATATTGTTTTCATCAGTCACTAAGGTTTTTAGACTCTTATACTAGTGGGTGCTAATCCTCAAAAAGTAAAGTTACAACAGGCAATTTAAATATTATTTCCCCTTTTTATTCTTGTGAGTTGGTAGAAAAAAGGTCTAGTAAAACACAATGCCTCTTTACTATATTTAATAGTAAAAATTAGAATGAAGTTAAATGGAGACTCTATAAATATTCATGAAAGAAACAAAGTTAAACTGCAAAATAACAAGCGAAAAAGGACCTTTGCTTTAATTTGATTAATTTCAGTTCAATTATATATTTGGTATAAATGATACTGTCATGAAAGAAAGGACCTGAATCTAAATTTCATTTCATTTATATTCTATTTTGCAAAAAGCTTATTAGAAATATGAGACTTGTTTGCCTCAGCTAAGCTTAGTCATGCATTCATTGAGCTCTCAGTGATCAAGACCTTACTACTAGCTGAATGCCTGGGAACGTACTGCTGAGTCCCGTCTTCTCTCCTCCAGGAGCTTACAATGCGGTAATAGAGATGAGGTGTGTGTGTGAGTAACAGGAATGGAGTAAGATAAATGGCCATAGAACAGATAACAATTACTGTAAAAGTTTAAAAGAGGAAGCTTTCTATTTGGGTATCTTTCTACTGGAAAGTATATATAGGATATTGCAAATTGTATTCTGTTGAAAAATTCGTATGTATAGGCTATTGGAAATTATGGTGTCTTCAACTTTAATTTATGCAGGATTCTAAATTCTAGTATGTATATGGGCATTTTTTGTCTCTATTAGGATTATAAAAGAAAATGCAAACTTGGGACAAGCCAAAAATAAGTTCATAAAAATTTTACCATGATCGTAATACAGATTTTATGCTAACCATCAAGTATATCACAGCATCAGAACTAGGTAGAGATTCCCCTTCCTTATACTGTGATCATATGAAGTGTTTGCTCTTTGTCCCAGGGTGTGTAGAATGCCCTTCCTGTCAGTCAAGAAGGTAGTGTTCTAGACCAAGTACACTAGTCATTTTTGGTTTTCCCCCTCCATATTGGTCTCTTTTCTTTCAACCTGAAGTTTGAGTACACATTGGAGAGATGAATGATGACTGGTGTTATTTGAACCTGTCACTGGCATTCTCCTCTTTTTCTTCAAATGGGAATAATGGCAACAAATTACTTACTTTTGAGGGAGACCTAACAAGATTTGAAACTCAGAATATTAGGCACTATCTAATTCAGATGCCAAGAATAGACTCTTCTCTTTTTGAAATCTCTCCTGTGTTCCTTCTTACACGTACAGTGCGCTGAGGTTAGCCTTCCTTCGTTACCTTTGCTTTCACAGAAAGTCAGTTGTTGCCATCAGCAGTGTACCAGCCGGCTTAAAACAGAAAACTGCCAGAGCTGTTCACAAATACATGCTCATCCCCGCTCCATACTGCAATATACACTGAACCATCAGGTGAACTCTGTTGGAAGCATTCTTAAGCATAGGGAGAAGTATACAGTTTGTTTCAGAAGCGTAATACTGACAAGCCAGAAACAAGTTCTTGTATTTATTGAAAGGATCCATTTCTACACATCATTTATAATGTTGTGGTTTTTGTGTTGGTGTTACTTTGAAATGTATTAATAATGATTTAATGCACTCGTTTATTAGGAAGTCTTTGTAAATATAATAGCAGCATTAAAGCAATAGGGCATTGTGCACGGTGGAAATATTACATGTGTAATGATTTGCATTCTTAATGTTCCAGAACCCTGGGGTTATTAGTAAAACGATTGGAGAAAGGTGGTAAAGCTGAACAAGAAAACCTTTTTCATGAAAATGATTGCATTGTGAGGATTAATGATGGTGACCTTCGAAATAGAAGATTTGAACAGTAAGTGTGTGCTGGGTGCCTGGCCGTTCTTTCATGTTTTAGGCATGATAGAGTGCAGTCGATTGAAATGCTTCAAACAACGTGTCATGTCTGTGATCTGTGTCTTTACACTGGAGACGAGTATTTTCTGCCATTATCTAGCTTTTAAAAATTTAATCAAACTCTAGGTAATTACTACCATTAGACTAGATTTCAAAATGCCCTCTGACTGATAGAGCACTTCTTAAAATATTATGGGCCCAATTTAGCTTTACAGTTTTGCTGTTTTCTCACTCTTTGGAAGATTCACCAGGTTGCTAGTTTTAATTATACTCTAACTCACATTTCCAACTTTGTTGCACGTAATGTCTCTCAGTACAAATAAGCAGATAAAAACTCCTTTGAACTATAGTGTTGGGGTTCACTCAGATTTTTTTTATCCTGATTCAAATCCTTATTCAATAAAAATGATGAAAATTGTCCATTTCCTATAAAACAAGGAAAGAGTGAGCAGAAATCATAAGGACTTGGTGTAAGGGAACCACCATGACATGGCTTCTCAACTTGGTCATGGAATGGCATTGGGGCTGACAGTTCTTAATATTTTGAGTCACTGAGGCTGCATTGGGGTTCTTGAGAATTTTGCATACACAGACTTGAATTAATTTTACTAATGGATAGTTGCTTTCTATAGTTTTCTAAGTATATTTATAAATATATTTATTTCTTCAAAAACTCATATGGTCCCCCATAAGGAAATATTTTATAATTTTTAAAAGTTGTATTAGATAATGTAGAGAGATGGTCGTATTTAATTTCTATTAATATTGAAATTATAATACCTCTGTTGTGCTTAAAACTGTTATTTAGGGACTTACAGTTGAGAGCACAATGTTTTTTCTGTAGTTGTCATTTTGATTTAGAGAATGAGACATTTATATTTGGAGAAACAGCTATGCTTATATCAGAGCTTGCAAACTTGATTGATAAATGGGTTACTAGAATTGTGTTTTTCAGTTTCAACAAAGTCTGTCAGTTCTTGTTGCTTAATTAGTATACTTAATTAAGCTCATAATATCTTCTAGTCTGCCAGTCTTAATTTGCTAATTTTCCACTCTTTCTCAAACCCAGAGCACAACATATGTTTCGCCAAGCCATGCGTACACCCATCATTTGGTTCCATGTGGTTCCTGCAGCAAATAAAGAACAGTATGAACAACTATCCCAAAGTGAGAAGAACAATTACTATTCAAGCCGCTTCAGCCCTGACAGCCAGCATCCTGACAACAGGAGTGTGAACAGCGCGGGGCTGCAGGCGATGCAGAGAGCGCCCCGGCCGGCCCACCCGCCCGAGCAGACAGACCCTCACCCCCGACTTCTACCTCAGAGCGCACACCCCCCAGGAAAGCCGCCATCAGCTCCGGCCCCAGCACCACAAAATGTATTTAGTACCAGCATCAGCAGTGGTTATAACACCAAAAAAATAGGCAAGAGGCTTAATATCCAGCTTAAGAAAGGTACGGCCCAGCTTGTGTTTGCCGTGTGGAATTTATTTTAAAAGTCAACCAGCTAACCCAAAGTGCCCTAAGTTTTATGTCTCATGTGAAAGAACTGATATAACGACTTTTAAAAAAAAAAGTATTTAAAATTATATTTTTCATGCTTTTCAGGTTCGTTTTGATACATAAAAGTTAAAATGCAAAGTTCAGAGAACAAGGCTTTAAAAAACAAGTTTATGTGAAGAAGGTTGTAGTTACGACTGCAGTGAGATTTTTGCCAATGAAGGAAGATGGTTTCAGGATGTTATTATCGACCCCAAAACAACAGTGAGGATTTGACTGTCCTGGTCGCTCTACTTAATGTCTACATGCAGCCCTCAAAGAGGGGCTCAGCAGTCCTCCACTCCAGCCTCACCATTTTGGGGATGGGAAGTGACTGATTTGTTTGGAGCTCTCAGTGGTTTCTGGTAGAATGCCAAGAAGCCAGGCCTTGGACTCCTCGTCTCCTGCTTTTCTGGGGTGTTACATTGCTTCCCTTTCTTAAGGTGACAAGGAAATTGTAATGGCCTTGCTAACTCTTTATTACATACGCCTTATATCAATTTATTTATTTAATTATCCCCTTCCCATGTACAGGAGGCATGATTTTCCATTTTGGCCTCTGCCATGACTCAGAGCAGACTGCCAAACTTGACTTTCTGATTTCCAGCCATTGTCCCCTCCAGGCACTGAGACACAACTTTGCTGTTAATCATCTATTTTAACTGAGCATTTTGATATATTTTAAAGCCAGGTCTTTCAAAATGGTGTCATTATAAGGAATACTTCTCTTTTTATGAGCTCCACCAACTCCTACAGTTAGACAGAAATGAGTCCAAGAGAGGTTGAGTGATTTCCTCAAGTCACACGGCTGTTGGCAGCAGATTCTTACTAGAACATTTTCCATATCCTGACATTTAGACCGTTCTTCTTCTTCTTTCCATTTGGGGTAGGGTTTACAAGGTTGTAAACTCTGAGACTGCTATTTCCTTTTTAAATCATATTCTTTCATTGAACTTTATGTGAACCACAAATTCCTTATTTCTGGTTACTGGCTTTTAAGCTCCAAATACTTGGTTGACATGATCAAGAGTTGACAGCTCGTCTCTACTTTTGAAACCCCTTACAAAAACAGAGTTGTATCAGCATAAACCCCTTTTAGCTCTGTTAATTCCTAAATGAGGGAAATATCAGATCTTCTTTCTTCCTTTTTCTCTACTGAAATGACAGGCCCTAGTTTTTAAGCAAAAACATGTCAAGAACCACAAATAGAGTTGTATAAAAAATAAAATTCTTCTGGGGATCTCTTAACAAAGCTAAAATATTTTACTTGGCCATTGTCATAAAGATAATAGTGCATAAATATCTTTGCCCTTTGATACAGGCATATTCTTTTAGGTAATTACAGTTTTTCACACAGTTATTATATTTTAGCAACTTAATGGTACGCTATGAACTTTTTTAATGAAGTAAAATTTTATTTGCCATTAAAAGAATCATTCTTTTGAATACAGTGATTAACAGCTTTATTTTAATAGCATGGAAAGCGATATGATTACATTTTACACAGGCTAATTTAGAAAGACTGTACTTAATCAATATAAGAAAATAGGAACGATGATTTTCTTTTAAACATTTTTCTGACCTTGAATAATCTAAGTGATTTAGAGCCCCATAGATCTATCTTGATTTTAATTTACTAACTGTGAGAAGGTATGACAAAAGGCAGAAACTGCCTGTGCATTCTGCCAATACTTACAGATATTTTATATAAAAAATAATTTTTACTAAAAATAAGGGTGAAAAAGGATGCTGACTGTCTTTGATTAGTACTAAAAACAGATATTTTAATAATAATGATTGTATGAGAATTGAACAACCTTTCATTGGAGCTAATAGATGATATTTTGACCAATTATTATTGTGACATTTAACATTTTTATGAAGTACAAGAAAAACATAGGGTGTATCGGTGTTAAACTTTAAATTCAGTTCAGAGTGAACTGACATGCTTTGAGTGACAGGAGTTCTGCATAAACTGAGGTCAAGTCTAAGTAGTAAACAGAGAAGCCTTCATTATAATGGTTCTCTGGTATAGTTTTGGAACTCTGTCATATAACATGACAAAATAGAATAGCCCCTATGTACTTGCTTCCATAATTATGATTTCTTAATATTTATTGCCATTTTGGCTTCTCAAGTACCCTGCTCTTTTGTAGAAATTAGCTTTTTAATAAAGTCAGAGGAGAAGGTCAGTAATCTGTTTCAGTCAGTGCAAAATGTTTTGTTGGCTTTGCTAAATGAAAATTGATATCTATTTATCTTTCTTTTAAAGGTCATTGCCTGAACTTTTAGCTTACAGATTTAGGGGTTATTGCTGATATTTTAATAGTATTGAGGTTCATATAACCGTTAGTCTTTGTAGTTCATACAAATTACTATCGCAAAAGGAGAATAATTTAGAATTCTTTCTTAATAAATGTTATTGCAAGTCATTGGAGTTTCACGAAAGCACAGAGACATATGGAAACGTCCCAGCAGAATAATTAGGAAGATTTCATATAGACAATATGCCATTCAAATCTTCAGCACAGAAGACTTAAGAAATTAACAGTCCAGGCACATTAAAGTGACTTCAGACCTTAAGTAAATGAATGTTTTGTTTGAACTTGAGAATATTTACAGTAGATTTTCTTACAAGTATAATGATTCTTTTCTTCATTTCTACTTTGTTTCTTCTTTAACCCATATTTGCATATTACCCATACTTGTTTGTTTACTTACAGATATGTACTTTTGATTATGATTTTGTACTGAATGTTGCATCAAATTAATGTATTCTTCTATAGATTTTTTTCACCATTACAGATCTCTTTGCTCTTCTCGTAATAAGCAAGTATTTGTCCTAATATCATTTTAACTGAAATAGAACCTAAGGTAACTTTTTAAAAAACGCTAGTAGAAATTAATCATGATTGGAAGTGTTTTAAAAATTTTGTGATTCATTGAAACTTTGTCATTATCTCTGCATTTTTTCTTGGCACATTTTGGCTTGGCACATTTTGGCTTATTGCTTGTGAGTTCTAGTGACATGTAATCCTTTCTCTACACTGAATTGAGCTCATAAGAGTGCCTATCAAGAAACCTGCCAAAGAACCTAGAATTAAATTATTCCAACCAGCACAGTAATTTATAAATGCCTCATTAATTTCAGTACCTTTAAACATAATATGATGATCCTCAGACTTGGTAGCCATGATCTGAGATGGCTTCTTCATCAGGTAATTTACCCCCCCCCCCTTTCTTTTTAAATTGAGAAATACACATGGTAAGATTGAGGTGAATTAGAAGAGAACTAGGCAAAGATAATATGGTTCATCCTGTCAGTAAATTGCTGTGAGTAATTATAGTTTGGGGAGGTTCTGTTATCTGTATCTAGAAAAATTTCTCCTTTCACTATTTCATCTCCATCTCCTTGAGAATTTTCTCTTCTCTTGCTCTGCTCCTATCCTTCAAATCTAGCTACCTTTATTGCCCAATAATACTTGATATTTGAGGCACTATGAGTTTTAACAGAAATTTTCTTTTTCATGTGGAGAAATTGTTTATTTTCGTAATCAAAGATTTAAACCAATTTAAAAATTTTAGCAGGCATATTTGTATACTAACTTTCATCTGTCTTTGAGTAGATTGCTATTTCTTCTTAAATTAATGAATTTTGATATATAAACCATTTAAACTTCCATAATTTAGTCTGTTTTGAAAAATCTGTTACAACTTTAAAGTATTAAAAGAAATGTCAGCCATTGTGAAATTTGCAAAATGTTGAGTTGAGTTAGAGAATAATAACAAGTCCTTTATGATGGTGCACCTGTAAAATTTAAGGTCTTTCGTTTTACTTCTTTATTTTTTTCTGGTGTGTGTTTAGGTACAGAAGGTTTGGGATTCAGCATCACATCCCGAGATGTGACAATAGGTAGCTCAGCTCCAATTTATGTGAAAAACATCCTCCCAAGAGGGGCGGCAATTCAAGATGGCAGACTTAAGGCAGGAGATAGACTTATAGAGGTGAGTGACTTCTCGAAGTCAGAAGTTCCACATTTCCTGAAAAGTGCCATTTTCAAGGGTCATTTCTTTTTAACATTTTTGTAAAATATGAAATTAAATTGTATATTTTAGCAGAAGTATGCATCACAAAACAATGTATTTCTTCTTTACTTTTACATTTTTCCGTGTTATTTGATGAGAAATATCTTTTCATTTAGTTTGCTCATGAATTTTTAGTTATTCAGACATATGAGATAACATTTTGTCATTATGTAAGTACAATGTCTATTAGGTTATATTTTTACATGGCTTTAAATTTATGTTTGGCAATGTAGAAATGTTATCTCCTTTGTAATCAGAACAGAGATAAATGAAAACAGTGTGTCTTGATGAGAGGAACAAGGAAATTTTGAAACGGCAACGTGGAGAATGAATTGAGACATAAAAGTCAAACGTCAGAAAGAAAGGCAAATAGTTTTTCAGAATTTCCTTTCTGTGCCTCAGGAGTTTCAGTTCATTGGTCTTTGAGGCTCTCTTTGACATACATAAACGTATATAATTTATGTTTGTTTGAATGTTTGTACAAATAGAAATAGAGTGGAGAAAGATTCAGAAAAAGTATACATTATTCGCTGTTGTTCTTAGTATTTTCTTCAGAAAACATAGTCTGTATTCTTATCAGCAGATGCTGTGTTTCCTGCTTGTTGACTGGTATTCAAATACTAATCTTAAAGTAAATTTGTATGACATTGCCCTTTTTTCTTTACTGGTAGTTTCATACGTGGTTTTGAACTCTCCAGATTGCGCTTTCTTAAAGATTTCTTGAAAAGTAGTGAGCGAGGGAATAGCTTCCAGATTTTTTCCATGTGTACATTTTGGGCTTAGATTTCTTAGATCTGACCCCTGTGCTTTGTGTCTTGTTTGTGTGACGCCATTTTAAAGAGGACTAATAGAGGCTAAATCAAAGGGGAGGTCTGAGGACAGATTGTATGTAGGCTGTCGTCCCCGCAAGGGCCCCTGGTCCTCGGGCACGAGCTGAGTCGTGCTAGTCCACATCTGCAGCTGCACCTTGTTCTATTGGTCACAGTCTCAGCTGGGGCTGGAGTCTTGGTCCAAAAAAAAATCCTTTTGTCCCTGCTGGGCTTCTCTCGCTCTCCCTGCATCCCCCTTTCTTTTCTTTTTAAAGATTATCTCTTTATTTTTGAGTCTCTCTTTCATCGCAGAACTGGTTTGTACTTTCACCACGTTACAAAGACTTTTGTTTTTCTTTCTGAGCAATGGGAAGAGGCTGCAACCTGTATTTCTTCAGACTTAGGCTTTATTTTCTATAGCTATCTGCTTTCTCTTAAAACTAAAACTATATTTTTGCATGTTTTAAACCTAACTTTCTAGTATTTGTAGTTTTTTTCTATGTAATATCAATAATTCTGTGAGCAGTTTTTCTGAGTATCTGGACATTTGGTAGCATACATAATAAAAAAAATTAGTCACTTAATACTTTTTTTATCTAGAAATCTTTTGCTTTCTTTGAACCTGTTATTACTTACCTTTTCCTGCAGTTCCTTAATACTAGTATATTGAGCTATCTAAGATGATTTTTAGCAGAGGGGGGACAGTTCCAAAACATTTTAACTACAGGAAAATTTTGATATTTAATTTAAATAATATACTTAATTGCCTTGGGCAAAATGTTATTTTTATCTAAAGAGGATAATATAGAATACTTTTTAAAAGAAATTTCCACTCTCTTAAATATATAGTGCTTTCTGATAATGTTATTATACTTCCTATAAGATAAAAATGATGAGATTCCTCATGAATTGGTTGTTTCAAATCTCTTTTTTTGGAGGGGTAGAGTTCTCTTTTGATATTGAAAAATATCGAGGTGAAATATTGTTACCCCTCCCAAAATACTGTTATTTTGCAGAGATTCTTTTTTAATGTTTGCATTTCAGGGATAAAAAGTTATCTTCATCATTTTTGGTAATATCTCATTGAAAGTTAAAATATTTTTAGTGTGTTTTTACTACCCCCTTTTAAAGCAATGCCTTTTTATTTTGGTATAAGAAAACCTGTGATACACAAGCCTATCAAGATATCTCAGTTCAAAGCCAGTGAATTTTGTGTTAACTTGACATTTTAGATATATTTATTTATGACTCATTACTTGTTAATGCTCTGGTGGCTCTCGCTTTTGGTTTATTGATGAGCACTAAAAGATATACTGCTTTCTGTCTTACTTCTAGATTCCTGGTCTGCGTTTCTTTATTAGCCATAAGAGCCTGGTGGTTACCAGCTCATGGCAGAATTTACCATGAGAAGAGTTATGTTCCATAGCCGACATGATCAGTCCTAGAATGTGTGTCTTTTCTTCTGTTATCTGTTTGCACAGGATTGCAGCTGAAAACTTTTTATTTGTTTTAGGTAAATGGAGTAGATATAGCAGGCAAATCCCAAGAGGAAGTTGTTTCCCTGTTGAGAAGCACCAAGATGGAAGGAACTGTGAGCCTTCTGGTCTTTCGCCAAGAAGATGCCTTCCACCCCAGGGAACTGGTGTGTAAATTTAGAGCAGATGAAAGATTTCTGATGCGTGTGAGCCAGGGATCTGGGCTAGCTACCTGATGGTCAATGTTTATTGAGACATTTTCCAAGCAGTTTCTATATTTTATGTATCTTTCAGCCTTAACTTAATATGAACATTGTTTTCTCATCCTCCCTCAGTTTTAGAAAGAGACATCCACAATGTTGAGGGTAGGGGTATTTAAAAATCAGATTGCAGGGATATTTTCTGGGACAGCAAATGTTTATTACTGAACGCTTTCAGATGGATTGAATACGGCGACGTCGATTATTGCATAACTGTCACTTCAAAGGCTGTTGCTGAAAGCCTGCCGTCTTCTCCACTACATGTGACAAATTTTCATATTTCAGATTTTCATAGTATGTGTAGCTAAGCCAAATAAAATGCTTGCTTACTATTGTATGAAAAGAAGTACCTTAATTAAACATTACTATTGAAAATAGAAAGACCTAAGTGACAATAAGCCCCATGGCTACTAATTACTGATATAGACGTTATTTGGAATGACATATATGAAATGAAAAGGCATTTGTTTGCAAACTCTTTCACTTTTTATACATATGTCTAACTATTAAATAGGGGTATTTATATAGATTGGTGTAAATGAAATATGTATATTAAATTTACATAGTTCTGAATGTTTTTCTGCAAAAAGTGCTGGGTTTCATTTATATGTTAATTGGAGGAATCACCTTATCTTTTGATGTGGTGAGAAAATTGTTTTACTTCAAGTACAATCAGTATTTTAAATATTTCAAAACAGGGTCTAGAAGGGTCATTTTAGAACATTTGACACCTCTTTTAGCTAGCTTTTAGCTTTATCTAAACAGCAATTAATCCATATATACCAGAGTGGCAAGGTTTTAGGGGCACAGTTCCCAAATTAGTCATATAGCTCTAATTCTCTTAGGTTGATACCTCAAGTATGGATGTGTCATGGTTAATAAAATTTTTCTTTTATTGTAAATCAGATAAGCTTTAGTTATAGGAATATCCAATCCTTTGGTTACACATAGGTCCTAAAATTTACTATGATGTCATGGAAATTTCAGATTGTGATAAGGCTGCAAAGTGAACACTTGTGTTTTAAGTAGATTTTAGAAAATTATAAAAACTTCATTTCTATTTTTAAATGTTTAATGCATTATTTCTCAATTTAAATTCAGTTTTCCATTTTCCCCCCACTGTTATCCAATTTTGTGTTTAAAATGCCACCTGATCCTAAATCTGGAGATGTCTCTATTAAATTGTAAATGAGCACTTAAAAAAAAAATACTAAGCTTTAGATGTGATCTGCCGAAGCTTTAATTCTTCCCCGTATATCTCAGCCTAGTAATAGCATTATTAGATTGCCAAAGCTTCAACACTGCTTTTAAGCAGCCTTTCCCAGAGTTAGTGCCAACATATAGCCAGCTTAAGGTTGTTCAGGTTCTTCTTGTCCAATTTTGATCTTCCAGGCTTCTGTTTTTCCCTTCTGCTGCCTACTTTTTTTTTTTCTTGGTTATTTAATTTATTGCTTGTGAGCTTTTCATTAAGGACTGAGCCAGTAGGCCGTCAGTCTATTATTCACGTTGCAGCTGCTTTTCAAGATTTAAAAGAATGAAATTCTGAAAACTTAAAGGACAGCATGTAAAATTATCTTCAAAACCAATTAACAAAACTCCTTTCCTCTGTTTGGGGTGTCTGTGTTTGAATTCTGTGTCTAAAACAAAATACTTTTATCAATATGTGCCTTTTTTAATAAATCAACGTTATAACTGCCTGTGTAATTAAAGCAACTCTATAACATATGAAAAAAAAATCACATTTATAGCCTGTGTAATATTATAAATATAACGCTTGTGGTTCAGACTATGGTTCAGGCTGTTATTATCTGGTCTAGCTATCAAATTATAATATACCTTATAACTTAGTTGGGAAAATTAAAAAACAAAATTGGAAACAGTGCCATGAATAGGAAAGCAGCTT